>NC_057823.1:1200000-2400000 GCF_910594005.1 Cervus elaphus | reverse complement strand
AGAGACGCGGAGATCAGTGCCTCCAAAAGGAACGATGCCTGACTCCTCGTGAAACTTGATAGGAGTCCCAGGATTCTTGTGGCTCGTGCAAAGGGACCCTTGGTCTCCCGCCTCAGCTGGAGAGGCGTCCCAAATGCCCTGCCACGCCTCGAGGAGAATCCTGAGTTGTCCCTCGCAACTAGGCAGGAGTCCTGACATCGCTGAACAAACACGTGTGTGGAAGGGCCATCCCCGTCGTAACTCGAGAATATACCCCAGGTTCCCGCCGCAACTCGAGAAAAACCATGAGACTTCCCCCTCGCCGCGAGATGAGGCCCGATTCCCCTGCACTGCGTGCAGAGCAATGCCGTGTTGAACATCACAAAGGAAAGGAGCCTTGATTTCCTTGACGGCACTCCAGAGAAAACCCAAGAACACTGTTTCAAGGCTAGAGGGATCCTGAGGTCACTGTAGCAACACCAAAGTGCTCGGTGGATGAAAAATCAACTCGAAATGAGAGGTTAGTCCCTGGCTTCGACTCCAGAGGAATACCACCTTACCACAAGCACCTCAAGAGGAGGCTTCTCTCAGCTCTAGGTATGTGAGAGGGACTCTGAGTTTGGGGCCTCAAGTGGAATGGACACCGCGATGCCCTGACTCGAAATAAGGCCGGATATTCCAGCAGTGACTTGAATGCAGGCTCGTCTTGCATTTCCCAAGACGAAGGATGTCTGAATCCCCTATGGAGACCACAGAGAAAGACCTACTTCCCCACCTTATCGCGACCGGAGGCCTCACATCCTTTGAAAACTCCAGAGGTACGCGGAGATCAGTGCCTCCAAAGGAGACGGTGCCTGACTCCTCGTGAAACTTGATAGGAGTCCCAGGATTCCTGTGGCACGTGGAAAGGGACCCTTGGTCTCCCGCCTCAGCTGGAGAGGTGTCCCAATTGCCCTGCCAAGCCTCGAGGAGAATCCCGAGTTGTCCCTCGCAACTAGGCCGGAGTCCTGACGTCGCTGAACAAACACGTGTGTGGAAATGCCATCCCCGTCGTAACTCGAGAATATACCTCAGATTCCCGTCGCAACTCGGGAAAAACCATGAGGCTTCCCCCTCGCCGCGAGATGAGGCCCGATTCCCCTGCACTGCGTGCAGAGCAATGCCGTGTTGCACATCACACAGGAAAGGAGCCTTGATTTCCTTGATGGCACTCCAGAGAAACCCCAAGAACACTGTTTCAAGGCTAGAGGGATCCTGAGGTCACTGTAGCAACACGAAAGAGCTCCGGGGACCAAAAATCAACTCGAGATGAGAGGTTAGTCCCTGGCTTCGACTCCAGAGGAATACCACCTTACCACAAGCACCTCAAGAGGAGGCTTCTCTCAGCTCTAGGTATGTGAGAGGGACCCTGAGTTTGCGGCCTTAAGTAGAATGTCACCGCGATGCCCTCACTCGAAATAAGGCCTGATATCCCTGCAGTGACTTAAATGCAGGCTCGTCTTGCATCTCCCAAGATGAAAGGATGTCTGAATCCCCTGTGGAGACCACAGAGAAAGACCTAGTTCCCCACCTCATCGCGACCGGAGGCCTCACATACTTTGAAAACTCCAGAGATACGCGGAGATCATTGCCTCCAAAGGAGACGATGCCTGACTCCTCGTGCAACTTAATAGGAGTCCCAGGATTCCTGTGGCACGTGGAAAGGGACCCTTGGTCTCCCGCCTCAGCTGGAGAGGCGTCCCAATTGCCCTGCCAAGCCTCGAGGAGAATCCCGACTTGTCCCGCGCAACTAGGCAGGAGTCCTGACGTCGCTGAACAAACACGTGTGTGGAAGGGCCATCCCCGTCGTAACTCGAGAATATACCAAAGGTTGTCGCCACAACTCGGGAAAAACCATGAGGCTTCCCCCTCGCCGCGAGATGAGGCCCGATTCCCCTGCACTGCGTGCAGAGCAATGCCGTGTTGCACATCACACAGGAAAGGAGCCTTGATTTCCTTGATGGCACTCCAGAGAAACCCCAAGAACACTGTTTCAAGGCTAGAGGGATCCTGAGGTCACTGTAGCAACACGAAAGAGCTCCGTGAACCAAAACTCAACTCGAGATGAGAGGTTATTCCCTGGCTTCGACTCCAGAGGAATACCACCTTACCACAAGCACCTCAAGAGGAGGCTTCTCTCAGCTCTAGGTATGTGAGAGGGACCCTGAGTTTACGGCCTCAGCTGGAATGGACACCGCGATGCCCTGACTCGAAATAAGGCGGGATATCCCTGCAGTGACTTGAATGCAGGCTCGTCTTGCATCTCTCAAGACGAAAGGATGTCTGAATCCCCTGTGGAGACCACAGAGAAAGACCTAGTTCCCCACCTCATCCCGACCGGAGGCCTCACATCCTTTGAAAACTCCAGAGGGACGCGGAGATCAGTGCCTCCAAAGGAGACGATGCCTGAATCCTCATGAAACTTGATAGGAGTCCCAGGATTCCTGTGGCACGTGGAAAGGGACCCTTGGTCTCCCGCCTCAGCTGGAGAGGCGTCCCAATTGCCCTGCCAAGCCTCGAGGAGAATCCCGAGTTGTCCCTCGCAACTAGGCAGGAATCCTGACGTCGCTGGACAAACACGTGTGTGGAAGGGCCATCCCCGTCGTAACTCGAGAATGTACCCCAGGTTCCCGCCGCAACTCGGGAAAAACCATGAGGCTTCCCCCTCGCCGCGAGATGAGGCCCGATTCCCCTGCACTGCGTGCAGAGCAATGCCGTGTTGCACATCACACAGGAAAGGAGCCTTGACTTCCTTGATGGTACTCCAGAGAAACCCCAAGAACACTGTTTCAAGGCTAGAGGGATCCTGAGGTCACTGTAGCAACACGAAAGAGCTCTGGGGACCAAAAATCAACTCGAGATGAGAGGTTAGTCCCTGGCTTCGACTCCAGAGGAATACCACCTTACCACAAGCACCTCAAGAGGAGGCTTCTCTCAGCTCTAGGTATGTGAGAGGGACCCTGAGTTTGCAGCCTCAAGTGGAATGGACACCGCGATGCCCTGACTCGAAATAAGGCTGGATATCCCTGCAGTGACTTGAATGCAGGGTCGTCTTGCATCTCCCAAGACGAAAGGATGTCTGAATCCCCTGTGGAGACCACAGAGAAAGACCTAGTTCCCCACCTCATCCCGACCGGAGGCCTCACATCCTTTGAAAACTCCAGAGGGACGCGGAGATCAGTGCCTCCAAAGGAGACGATGCCTGAATCCTCATGAAACTTGATAGGAGTCCCAGGATTCCTGTGGCACGTGGAAAGGGACCCTTGGTCTCCCGCCTCAGCTGGAGAGGCGTCCCAATTGCCCTGCCAAGCCTCGAGGAGAATCCCGAGTTGTCCCTCGCAACTAGGCAGGAATCCTGACGTCGCTGGACAAACACGTGTGTGGAAGGGCCATCCCCGTCGTAACTCGAGAATGTACCCCAGGTTCCCGCCGCAACTCGGGAAAAACCATGAGGCTTCCCCCTCGCCGCGAGATGAGGCCCGATTCCCCTGCACTGCGTGCAGAGCAATGCCGTGTTGCACATCACACAGGAAAGGAGCCTTGACTTCCTTGATGGTACTCCAGAGAAAACCCAAGAACACTGTTTCAAGGCTAGAGGGATCCTGAGGTCACTGTAGCAACACCAAAGTGCTCGGTGGATGAAAAATCAACTCGAAATGAGAGGTTAGTCCCTGGCTTCGACTCCAGAGGAATACCACCTTACCACAAGCACCTCAAGAGGAGGCTTCTCTCAGCTCTAGGGATGTGAGAGGGACCCTGAGTTTGCGCCCTCAAGTGGAAAGGACACCGCGATGCGCTGACTCGAAATAAGGCCGGATATCCCTGCAGTGACTTGAATCCAGGCTCGTTTTGCATCTCCCAAGAAGAAAGGATGTCTGAATGCCGTGTGGAGACAACAGAGAAAGACCTAGTTCCCCACCTCATCGCGACCGGAGGCCTCACATCCTTTGAAAACTCCAGGGGTACGTGGAGATCAGTGCCTCCAAAGGAGACGATGCCTGACTCCTCGTGAAACTTGATAGGAGTCCCAGAATTCCTGTGGCACGTGGAAAGGGACCCTTGGTCTCCCGACTCAGCTGGAGAGGCGTCCCAATTGCCCTGTCAAGACTCGAGGAGAATCCCGAGTTGTCCCTCGCAACTAGGCAGGAGTCCTGACGTCGCTGAACAAACACGTGTGAGGAAGGGCCATCCCCGTCGTAACTCGAGAATATACCCCAAGTTCCCGCCGCAAGTCGAGAAAAATCATGAGACTTCCCCCTCGTCGCGAGATGAGGCCCGATTCCCCTGCACTGCGTGCAGAGTAATTCCGTGTTGCACATCACACATGAAAGGAGCCTTGATTTCCTTGATGGCACTCCAGAGAAACCCCAAGAACACTGTTTCAAGGCTAGAGGGATCCTGAGGTCACTGTAGCCACACGAAAGAGCTCCGTGGACCAAAAATCAACTCGAGATGAGAGGTTAGTCCCTGGCTTCGACTCCAGAGGAATACCACCTTACCACAAGCACCTCAAGCGGAGGCTTCTCTCAGCTCTAGGTATGTGAGAGGGACCCTGAGTTTGCGGCCTCAAGTGGAATGGACACCGCGATGCCCTGACTCGAAATAAGGCCAGATATCTCTGCAGTGACTCGAATGCCGGCTCGTTTTGCATCTGCAAAGATGAAAGGATGTTTGAATCCACTGTGGAGACCACAGAGAAAGACCTAGTTCCCCACCTCATCGCGACCGGAGGCCTCAAATCCTTTGAAAACTCAAGAGGTACGCGGAGATCAGTGCCTCCAAAAGGAACGATGCCTGACTCCTCGTGAAACTTGATAGGAGTCCCAGGATTCCTGTGGCACATGGAAAGGGACCCTTGGTCTCCTGCCTCAGCTGGAGAGTCGTCCCAATTGCACTGCCAAGCCTCGAGATGAATCCCGAGTTGTCCCTCGCAGCTAGGCAGGAGTCCTGACGTCGCTGAACAAACACGTGGGTGAAAGGGCCATCCCCGTCGTAACTCGAGAATATACCCCAGGTTCCCGCCATAACTCGAGAAAAACCATGAGACTTCCCCCTCGCCGCGAGATGAGGCCCGATTCCCCTGCACTTCATGCAGAGCAATTCCGTGTTGCACATCAAACATGAAAGGGGCCTTGATTTCCTTGATGGCACTCCAGAGAAACCCCAAGAACACTGTTTCAAGGCTAGAGGGATCCTGAGGTCACTGTAGCAACACGAAAGGGCTCCGTGGACCAAAAATCAACTCGAGATGAGAGGTTAGTCCCTGGCTTCGACTCCAGAGGACTACCACCTTACCGCAAGCACCTCAAGAGGAGGCTTCTCTCAGCTCCAGGTATGGGAGAGGGACTCTAAGTTTGCAGCCTCAAGTGGAATGGACACCGCGATGCCCTGACTCGAAATAAGGCCAGATATCTCTGCAGTGACTTGAATGCCAGCTCGTCTTGCATCTCCCAAGATGAAAGGATGTCTGAATCCCCTGTGGAGACCACAGAGAAAGACCTAGTTCCCCACCTCATCGCGACCGGAGGCCTCAAATCCTTTGAAAACTCCAGAGGTACGCGGAGGTCAGTGCCTCCAAAAGGGACGATGCCTGACTCCTCATGAAACTTGATAGGAGGCCCAGGATTCCTGTGGCACGTGGAAAGGGACCCTTGGTCGCCCGCCTCAGCGGGAGAGGCGTCCCAATTGCCCTGACAAGCCTCGAGGAGAATCCCGAGTTTTCACTCGCAACTAGGCAGGAGTCCTGACGTCGCTGAACAAACACGTGGGTGGAAGGGCCATCCCCGTCGTAACTCGAAAATATACCCCAGGTTCCCACCGCAACTCGAGAAAAACCATGAGACTTCCCTCTCGCCGTGAGATGAGGCCCGATTCCCCTGCACTGCGTGCAGAGCAATTCCGTGTTGCACATCACACATGAAAGGAGCCTTGATTTCCTTGATGGCACTCCAGAGAAACCCCAAGAACACTGTTTCAAGGCTAGAGGGATCCTGAGGTCACTGTAGCAACACGAAAGAGCTCCGTGGACCAAAAATCAACTCGAGATGAGAGGTTAGTCCCTGGCTTCGACTCCAGAGGAATACCACCTTACCACAAGCACCTCAAGAGGAGGCTTCTCTCAGCTCTAGGTATGTGAGAGGGACCCTGAGTTTGTGGCCTCAAGTGGAATGGACACCGCGACGCCCTGACTCTAAATAAGGCCGGATATCCCTGCAGTGACTTGAATGCAGTCTCGTCTTGCATCTCCCAAGACGAAAGGATGTCTGAATCCCCTGTGGAGACCACAGAGAAAGACCTAATTCCCCACCTCATCGCGACCGGAGGCCTCACATCCGTTGAAAACTCCAGAGGTACGCGGAGATCTGTGCCTCCAAAGGAGACGATGCCTGACTCCTCGTGAAACTTGATAGGAGTCCCAGGATTCCTGTGGCACGTGGAAAGGGACCCTTGGTCTCCCGCCTCAGCTGGAGAGGCGTCCCAGTTGCCCTGCCAAGCCTCGAGGAGAATCCCGAGTTGTCCCTCGCAACTAGGCAGGAGTCCTGACGTCGCTGAACAAACACGTGTGTGGAAGGGCCATCCCCGTCGTAACTCGAGAATATACCCCAGGTTCCCGCTGCAACTCGAGGAAAACCATGACACTTCCGCCTGACCGCGAGATGAGGCCCGATTCCCCTGCAATGCGTGCAGAGCAATGCCTGGTTGCACATCACACAGGAAAGGAGCCTTGATTTCCATGATGGCACTCCAGAGAATCCCCAAGAACACTGTTTCAAGGCTAGAGGGATCCTGAGGTCACTGTAGCAACACGAAAGAGCTCCGTGGACCAAAAATCAACTCGAGATGAGAGGTTAGTCCCTGGCTTCGACTCCAGAGGAATACCACCTCACCACAAGCACCTGAAGAGGAGGCTTCTCTCAGCTCTAGGTATGTGAGAGGGACCCTGAGTTTGCGGCCTCAAGTGGAATGGACACCGTGATGCCCTGACGCGAAATAAGGCCGGATATCACTGCAGTGACTTGAATGCAGGCTCGTCTTGCATCTCCCAAGACGAAAGGATGTCTGAATCCCCTGTGGAGACCACAGAGAAAGACCTAGTTCCCCACCTCATTGCGACCGGAGGCCTCACATCCTTGGAAAATTCCAGAGGGACGCGGAGATCAGTGCCTCCAAAGGAGACGATGCCTGATTCCTCATGAAACTTGATAGGAGTCCCAGGATTCCTGTGGCACCTGAAAAGGGACCCTTGGTCTCCCGCCTCAGCTGGAGAGGCGTCCCAATTGCCCTGCCAAGCCTCGAGGAGAATCCCGAGTTGTCCCTCGCAACTAGGCAGGAGTCCTGATGTCGCTGAACAAACACGTGTGTGGAAGGGCCATCCCCGTCGTAACTAGAGAATATACCCTAGGTTCCCGCCGCAACTCGAGAAAAACCATGAGAGTTCCCCCTCGCCGCGAAATGAGGCCCGATTCCCCTGCGCTGCGTGCAGAGCAATGCCGTGTTGCACATCACACATGAAAGGAGCCTTGATTTCCTTGATGGCACTCCAGAGAAACCCCAAGAATACTGTTTCAGGGTAAAGGGATCCTGAGGTCACTGTAGCAACACGAAAGAGCTCCGTGGACCAAAAATCAACTCGAGATGAGAGCTTAGTCCCTGGCTTCGACTCCAGAGGAATACCACCTTACCACAAGAACCTCAAGACGAGGCTTCTCTCAGCTCTAGGTATGTGAGAGGGACCCTGAGTTTGCGGCCTCAAGTGGAAGGGACACCGCGAGGCCCTGACTCGAAATAAGGCCGGATATCCCTGCAGTGACTTGAATGCAGGCTCTTCTTGCATCTCCCAAGACGAAAGGATGACTGAATCCCCTGTGGAGACCACAGAGAAAGACCTGGTTCCCCACCTCATCGCGACCGGAGGCCTCACATCCTTTGAAAACTCCAGAGGGACGCAGAGATCAGTGCCTCCAAAGGAGACGATGCCTGACTCGTCGTGAAACTTGATAGGAGTCCCAGGATTCCTGTGGCACGTGGAAAGGGACACTTGGTATCCCGCCTCAGCTGGAGAGGCGTCCCAATTGCCCTGCCAAGCCTCGAGGAGAATCCCGAGTTGTCCCTCGCAACTAGGCAGGAGTCCTGACGTCGCTGAACAAACACGTGTGTGGAAGGGCCATCCCCGTCGTAACTCGAGAATATACCCCAGGTTCCCGCCGCAACTCGAGGAAAACCATGACAGTTCCGCCTGACCGCGAGATGAGGCCCGATTCCCCTGCACTGCCTGCAGAGCAATGCCGTGTTGAACATCACAAAGGAAAGGAGCCTTGATTTCCTTGATGGCACTCCAGAGAAATCCCAAGAACATTGTTTCAAGGCTAGAGGGATCCTGAGGTCACTGTAGCAAAACGAAAGAGCTCCATGGACCACAAATCAACTCGAGAAGAGGGGTTAGTCCCTGGCTTTGACTCCAGAGGAATACCACCTAGCACAAGCACCTCAAGAGGAGGCTTCTCTCAGCTCTAGGTATGTGAGAGGGACCCTGAGTTTGCGGCCTCAAGTAGAATGGACACCGCAATGCCCTGACTCGAAATAAGGCCGTATATCCCTGCAGTGACTTGAATGCAGGCTCGTCTTGCATCTCCCAAGACGAAAGGATGTCTGAATCCCCTGTGGAGACAACAGAGAAAGACCTGGTTCCCCACCTCATCGCGACCGGAGGCCTCACATCCTTGGAAAACTCCAGAGGGATGCGGAGATCAGTGCCTCCAAAGGAGACGATGCCTGACTCCTCGTGAAACTTGATAGGAGTCCCAGGATTCTGTAGCACGTGGAAAGGGACCCTTGGTCTCCTGCCTCAGCTGGAGATGCGTCCCAGTTGCCCTGCCAAGCCTCGAGGAGAATCCCGAGTTGTCCCTCGCAACTAGGCAGGAGCCCTGACGTCGCCGAACAAACACGTGTGTGGAAGGGCCATCCCCGTCGTAACTCGAGAATATACCCCAGGTTCCCTCCGCAACTCGAGAAAAACCATGAGACTTTCCCCTCGCTGCGAGATGAGGTCCGATTCCCCTGCACTGCGTGCAGAGCAATGCCGTGTTGCACATCACACAGGAAAGGAGCCTTGATTTCCTTGATGGCACTCCAGAGAAACCCCAAGAACACTGTTTCAATGCTAGAGTGATCCTGAGGTCACTGTAGCAACACCAAAGAGCTCCGTGGACCAAAAATCAACTTGAGATGAGAGGTTAGTCCCTGGCTTCGACTCCAGAGGAATACCACCTTACCACAAGCACCTCAAGACGAGGCTTCTCTCAGCTCTAGGTATGTGAGAGGGACCCTGAGTTTGGGGCCTCAAGTGGAATGGACACGGCAATGCCCTGACTCGAAATAAGGCCGGATATTCCTGCAGTGACTTGAATGCAGGCTCGTCTTGCATCTCCCAAGACGAAAGGATGTCTGAATCCCCTGTGGAGACCACAGAGAAAGACCTAGTTCCCCATCTCATCGCGACCGGAGGCCTCACATCCTTTGAAAACTCCAGAGGGACGCGGAGATCAGTGCCTCCAAAGGAGACGATGCCTGACTCCTCGTGAAACTTGATAGGAGTCCCAGGATTCCTGCGGCACGTGGAAAGGGACCCATGGTCTCCCGCCTCAGCTGAAGAGGTGTCCCAATTGCCCTGCCAAGCGTCGAGGAGAATCCCAGGTTGTCCCTCGCAACTAGGCAGGAGTCCTGACGTCGCTGAACAAACACGTGTGTGTAAGGGCCATCCCTGTCGTAACTCGAGAATATACCCGTGGTTCCCGGCACAACTCGAGAAAAACCATGAGACTTCCCCCTCGCCGCGAGATGAGGTCCGATTCCCCTGCACTGCATGCAGAGCAATGCCGTGTTGCACATCACACAGGAAAGGAGCCTTGATTTCCTTGATGGTACTCCAGAGAAACCCCAAGAACACTCTTTCAAGGCTAGAGGGATCCTGAGGTCACTGTAGCAACACGAAAGAGCTCCGTGGCCCAAATATCAACTCGAGATGAGAGGTTAGTCCCTGGCTTCGACTCCAGAGGAATACCACCCTACCAGAAGCACCTCAAGAGGAGGCTTCTCTCAGCTCTAGGTATGTGAGAGGGACCCTGAGTTTGCGGCCTCAAGTGGAATGGACACCGCGATGCCCTGACTCGAAATAAGGCCGGATATCCCTGCAGTGACTTGAATGCAGGCTCGTCTTGCATCTCCCAAGACGAAAGCATGTCTGAGTCCCCTGTGGAGACCACAGAGAAAGACCTAGTTCCCCACCTCATCGCGACCGGAGGCCTCACATCCTTTGAAAACTCCAGAGAGACGCGGAGATCAGTGCCTCCAAAAGGAACGATGCCTGACTCCTCGTGAAACTTGATAGGAGTCCCAGGATTCTTGTGGCTCGTGCAAAGGGACCCTTGGTCTCCCGCCTCAGCTGGAGAGGCGTCCCAAATGCCCTGCCACGCCTCGAGGAGAATCCTGAGTTGTCCCTCGCAACTAGGCAGGAGTCCTGACATCGCTGAACAAACACGTGTGTGGAAGGGCCATCCCCGTCGTAACTCGAGAATATACCCCAGGTTCCCGCCGCAACTCGAGAAAAACCATGAGACTTCCCCCTCGCCGCGAGATGAGGCCCGATTCCCCTGCACTGCGTGCAGAGCAATGCCGTGTTGAACATCACAAAGGAAAGGAGCCTTGATTTCCTTGACGGCACTCCAGAGAAAACCCAAGAACACTGTTTCAAGGCTAGAGGGATCCTGAGGTCACTGTAGCAACACCAAAGTGCTCGGTGGATGAAAAATCAACTCGAAATGAGAGGTTAGTCCCTGGCTTCGACTCCAGAGGAATACCACCTTACCACAAGCACCTCAAGAGGAGGCTTCTCTCAGCTCTAGGTATGTGAGAGGGACTCTGAGTTTGGGGCCTCAAGTGGAATGGACACCGCAATGCCCTGACTCGAAATAAGGCCGGATATTCCAGCAGTGACTTGAATGCAGGCTCGTCTTGCATCTCCCAAGACGAAAGGATGTCTGAATCCCCTATGGAGACCACAGAGAAAGACCTACTTCCCCACCTCATCGCGACCGGAGGCCTCACATCCTTTGAAAACTCCAGAGGGACGCGGAGATCAGTGCCTCCAAAGGAGACGGTGCCTGACTCCTCGTGAAACTTGATAGGAGTCCCAGGATTCCTGTGGCACGTGGAAAGGGACCCTTGGTCTCCCGCCTCAGCTGGAGAGGTGTCCCAATTGCCCTGCCAAGCCTCGAGGAGAATCCCGAGTTGTCCCTCGCAACTAGGCCGGAGTCCTGACGTCGCTGAACAAACACGTGTGTGGAAATGCCATCCCCGTCGTAACTCGAGAATATACCTCAGATTCCCGTCGCAACTCGGGAAAAACCATGAGGCTTCCCCCTCGCCGCGAGATGAGGCCCGATTCCCCTGCACTGCGTGCAGAGCAATGCCGTGTTGCACATCACACAGGAAAGGAGCCTTGATTTCCTTGATGGCACTCCAGAGAAACCCCAAGAACACTGTTTCAAGGCTAGAGGGATCCTGAGGTCACTGTAGCAACACGAAAGAGCTCCGGGGACCAAAAATCAACTCGAGATGAGAGGTTTGTCCCTGGCTTCGACTCCAGAGGAATACCACCTTACCACAAGCACCTCAAGAGGAGGCTTCTCTCAGCTCTAGGTATGTGAGAGGGACCCTGAGTTTGCGGCCTTAAGTAGAATGTCACCGCGATGCCCTCACTCGAAATAAGGCCTGATATCCCTGCAGTGACTTAAATGCAGGCTCGTCTTGCATCTCCCAAGATGAAAGGATGTCTGAATCCCCTGTGGAGACCACAGAGAAAGACCTAGTTCCCCACCTCATCGCGACCGGAGGCCTCACATACTTTGAAAACTCCAGAGATACGCGGAGATCATTGCCTCCAAAGGAGACGATGCCTGACTCCTCGTGCAACTTAATAGGAGTCCCAGGATTCCTGTGGCACGTGGAAAGGGACCCTTGGTCTCCCGCCTCAGCTGGAGAGGCGTCCCAATTGCCCTGCCAAGCCTCGAGGAGAATCCCGACTTGTCCCGCGCAACTAGGCAGGAGTCCAGACGTCGCTGAACAAACACGTGTGTGGAAGGGCCATCCCCGTCGTAACTCGAGAATATACCAAAGGTTGTCGCCACAACTCGGGAAAAACCATGAGGCTTCCCCCTCGCCGCGAGATGAGGCCCGATTCCCCTGCACTGCGTGCAGAGCAATGCCGTGTTGCACATCACACAGGAAAGGAGCCTTGATTTCCTTGATGGCACTCCAGAGAAACCCCAAGAACACTGTTTCAAGGCTAGAGGGATCCTGAGGTCACTGTAGCAACACGAAAGAGCTCCGTGAACCAAAACTCAACTCGAGATGAGAGGTTATTCCCTGGCTTCGACTCCAGAGGAATACCACCTTACCACAAGCACCTCAAGAGGAGGCTTCTCTCAGCTCTAGGTATGTGAGAGGGACCCTGAGTTTACGGCCTCAGCTGGAATGGACACCGCGATGCCCTGACTCGAAATAAGGCGGGATATCCCTGCAGTGACTTGAATGCAGGCTCGTCTTGCATCTCTCAAGACGAAAGGATGTCTGAATCCCCTGTGGAGACCACAGAGAAAGACCTAGTTCCCCATCTCATCGCGACCGGAGGCCTCACATCCTTTGAAAACTCCAGAGGGACGCGGAGATCAGTGCCTCCAAAGGAGACGATGCCTGACTCCTCGTGAAACTTGATAGGAGTCCCAGGATTCCTGCGGCACGTGGAAAGGGACCCATGGTCTCCCGCCTCAGCTGAAGAGGTGTCCCAATTGCCCTGCCAAGCGTCGAGGAGAATCCCAGGTTGTCCCTCGCATCTAGGCAGGAGTCCTGACGTCGCTGAACAAACACGTGTGTGTAAGGGCCATCCCTGTCGTAACTCGAGAATATACCCGTGGTTCCCGGCACAACTCGAGAAAAACCATGAGACTTCCCCCTCGCCGCGAGATGAGGTCCGATTCCCCTGCACTGCATGCAGAGCAATGCCGTGTTGCACATCACACAGGAAAGGAGCCTTGATTTCCTTGATGGTACTCCAGAGAAACCCCAAGAACACTCTTTCAAGGCTAGAGGGATCCTGAGGTCACTGTAGCAACACGAAAGAGCTCCGTGGCCCAAATATCAACTCGAGATGAGAGGTTAGTCCCTGGCTTCGACTCCAGAGGAATACCACCCTACCAGAAGCACCTCAAGAGGAGGCTTCTCTCAGCTCTAGGTATGTGAGAGGGACGCTGAGTTTGCGGCCTCAAGTGGAATGGACACCGCGATGCCCTGACTCGAAATAAGGCCGGATATCCCTGCAGTGACTTGAATGCAGGCTCGTCTTGCATCTCCCAAGACGAAAGCATGTCTGAGTCCCCTGTGGAGACCACAGAGAAAGACCTAGTTCCCCACCTCATCGCGACCGGAGGCCTCACATCCTTTGAAAACTCCAGAGAGACGCGGAGATCAGTGCCTCCAAAAGGAACGATGCCTGACTCCTCGTGAAACTTGATAGGAGTCCCAGGATTCTTGTGGCTCGTGCAAAGGGACCCTTGGTCTCCCGCCTCAGCTGGAGAGGCGTCCCAAATGCCCTGCCACGCCTCGAGGAGAATCCTGAGTTGTCCCTCGCAACTAGGCAGGAGTCCTGACATCGCTGAACAAACACGTGTGTGGAAGGGCCATCCCCGTCGTAACTCGAGAATATACCCCAGGTTCCCGCCGCAACTCGAGAAAAACCATGAGACTTCCCCCTCGCCGCGAGATGAGGCCCGATTCCCCTGCACTGCGTGCAGAGCAATGCCGTGTTGAACATCACAAAGGAAAGGAGCCTTGATTTCCTTGACGGCACTCCAGAGAAAACCCAAGAACACTGTTTCAAGGCTAGAGGGATCCTGAGGTCACTGTAGCAACACCAAAGTGCTCGGTGGATGAAAAATCAACTCGAAATGAGAGGTTAGTCCCTGGCTTCGACTCCAGAGGAATACCACCTTACCACAAGCACCTCAAGAGGAGGCTTCTCTCAGCTCTAGGTATGTGAGAGGGACTCTGAGTTTGGGGCCTCAAGTGGAATGGACACCGCGATGCCCTGACTCGAAATAAGGCCGGATATTCCAGCAGTGACTTGAATGCAGGCTCGTCTTGCATCTCCCAAGACGAAAGGATGTCTGAATCCCCTATGGAGACCACAGAGAAAGACCTACTTCCCCACCTCATCGCGACCGGAGGCCTCACATCCTTTGAAAACTCCAGAGGGACGCGGAGATCAGTGCCTCCAAAGGAGACGGTGCCTGACTCCTCGTGAAACTTGATAGGAGTCCCAGGATTCCTGTGGCACGTGGAAAGGGACCCTTGGTCTCCCGCCTCAGCTGGAGAGGTGTCCCAATTGCCCTGCCAAGCCTCGAGGAGAATCCCGAGTTGTCCCTCGCAACTAGGCCGGAGTCCTGACGTCGCTGAACAAACACGTGTGTGGAAATGCCATCCCCGTCGTAACTCGAGAATATACCTCAGATTCCCGTCGCAACTCGGGAAAAACCATGAGGCTTCCCCCTCGCCGCGAGATGAGGCCCGATTCCCCTGCACTGCGTGCAGAGCAATGCCGTGTTGCACATCACACAGGAAAGGAGCCTTGATTTCCTTGATGGCACTCCAGAGAAACCCCAAGAACACTGTTTCAAGGCTAGAGGGATCCTGAGGTCACTGTAGCAACACGAAAGAGCTCCGGGGACCAAAAATCAACTCGAGATGAGAGGTTAGTCCCTGGCTTCGACTCCAGAGGAATACCACCTTACCACAAGCACCTCAAGAGGAGGCTTCTCTCAGCTCTAGGTATGTGAGAGGGACCCTGAGTTTGCGGCCTTAAGTAGAATGTCACCGCGATGCCCTCACTCGAAATAAGGCCTGATATCCCTGCAGTGACTTAAATGCAGGCTCGTCTTGCATCTCCCAAGATGAAAGGATGTCTGAATCCCCTGTGGAGACCACAGAGAAAGACCTAGTTCCCCACCTCATCGCGACCGGAGGCCTCACATACTTTGAAAACTCCAGAGATACGCGGAGATCATTGCCTCCAAAGGAGACGATGCCTGACTCCTCGTGCAACTTAATAGGAGTCCCAGGATTCCTGTGGCACGTGGAAAGGGACCCTTGGTCTCCCGCCTCAGCTGGAGAGGCGTCCCAATTGCCCTGCCAAGCCTCGAGGAGAATCCCGACTTGTCCCGCGCAACTAGGCAGGAGTCCAGACGTCGCTGAACAAACACGTGTGTGGAAGGGCCATCCCCGTCGTAACTCGAGAATATACCAAAGGTTGTCGCCACAACTCGGGAAAAACCATGAGGCTTCCCCCTCGCCGCGAGATGAGGCCCGATTCCCCTGCACTGCGTGCAGAGCAATGCCGTGTTGCACATCACACAGGAAAGGAGCCTTGATTTCCTTGATGGCACTCCAGAGAAACCCCAAGAACACTGTTTCAAGGCTAGAGGGATCCTGAGGTCACTGTAGCAACACGAAAGAGCTCCGTGAACCAAAACTCAACTCGAGATGAGAGGTTATTCCCTGGCTTCGACTCCAGAGGAATACCACCTTACCACAAGCACCTCAAGAGGAGGCTTCTCTCAGCTCTAGGTATGTGAGAGGGACCCTGAGTTTACGGCCTCAGCTGGAATGGACACCACGATGCCCTGACTCGAAATAAGGCGGGATATCCCTGCAGTGACTTGAATGCAGGCTCGTCTTGCATCTCTCAAGACGAAAGGATGTCTGAATCCCCTGTGGAGACCACAGAGAAAGACCTAGTTCCCCACCTCATCCCGACCGGAGGCCTCACATCCTTTGAAAACTCCAGAGGGACGCGGAGATCAGTGCCTCCAAAGGAGACGATGCCTGAATCCTCATGAAACTTGATAGGAGTCCCAGGATTCCTGTGGCACGTGGAAAGGGACCCTTGGTCTCCCGCCTCAGCTGGAGAGGCGTCCCAATTGCCCTGCCAAGCCTCGAGGAGAATCCCGAGTTGTCCCTCGCAACTAGGCAGGAATCCTGACGTCGCTGGACAAACACGTGTGTGGAAGGGCCATCCCCGTCGTAACTCGAGAATGTACCCCAGGTTCCCGCCGCAACTCGGGAAAAACCATGAGGCTTCCCCCTCGCCGCGAGATGAGGCCCGATTCCCCTGCACTGCGTGCAGAGCAATGCCGTGTTGCACATCACACAGGAAAGGAGCCTTGACTTCCTTGATGGTACTCCAGAGAAACCCCAAGAACACTGTTTCAAGGCTAGAGGGATCCTGAGGTCACTGTAGCAACACGAAAGAGCTCTGGGGACCAAAAATCAACTCGAGATGAGAGGTTAGTCCCTGGCTTCGACTCCAGAGGAATACCACCTTACCACAAGCACCTCAAGAGGAGGCTTCTCTCAGCTCTAGGTATGTGAGAGGGACCCTGAGTTTGCAGCCTCAAGTGGAATGGACACCGCGATGCCCTGACTCGAAATAAGGCTGGATATCCCTGCAGTGACTTGAATGCAGGGTCGTCTTGCATCTCCCAAGACGAAAGGATGTCTGAATCCCCTGTGGAGACCACAGAGAAAGACCTAGTTCCCCACCTCATCGTGACCGGAGGCCTCACATCCTTTGAAAACTCCAGAGGGACACGGAGATCAGTGCCTCCAAAGGAGACGATGCCTGACTCCTCGTGAAAATTGATAGGAGTCCCAGGATTTCTGTGGCACGTGGAAAGGGACCCTTGGTCTCCCGCCTCAGCTGGAGAGGCGTCCCAATTGCCCTGCCAGGCCTCGAGGAGAATCCAGAGTTGTCCCTCGCAACTAGGCAGGAGTCCTGATGTCACAGAAGAAACACGTGTGTGGAAGGGCCATCCCCGTCGTAACTCGAGAATATACCCCAGGTTCCCGCCGCAACTCGAGAAAAACCATGAGACTTCCCCCTTGCCGCGAGATGAGGCCCAATTCCCCTGCACTGCGTGCAGAACAATGCCTTGTTGCACATCACACAGGAAAGGAGCCTTGATTTCATTGATGGCACTCCAGAGAAACCCCAAGAACACTGTTTCAAGGCTAGAGGGATCCTGAGGTCACTGTAGCAACACGAAAGAGCTCCGTGGACCAAGAATCAACTCGAGATGAGAGGTTAGTCCATGGCTTCGACTCCAGAGGAATACCACCTTACCACAAGCACCTCAAGAGGAGGCTTCTCTCAGCTCTAGGTATGTGAGAGGGACCCTGAGTTTGCGGCCTCAAGTGGAATGGACACCGCGATGCCCTGACTCGAAATAAGGCCGGATATCCCTACAGTGACTTGAATGCAGGCTCGTCTTGCATCTCCCAAGACGAAAGGATGTCTGAATCCCCTGTGGAGACCACAGAGAAAGACCTAGTTCCCCACGTCATCGCGACCGGAGGCCTCACATCCTTTGAAAACTCCAGAGGGACGCGGAGATCAGTGCCTCCAAAGGAGACGATGCCTGACTCCTCGTGAATCTTGATAGGAGTCCGAGGATTCCTGTGGCACGTGGAAAGGGACACTTGGTCTCCCGCCTCAGCTGGAGAGGCGTCCCAATTGCCCTGCCAAGCCTCGAGGAGAATCCCGAGTTGTCCCTCGCAACTAGGCAGGAGTCCTGACGTCGCTGAACAAACACTTGTGTGGAAGGGCCATCCCCGTCGTAACTCGAGAATATACCAAAGGTTTCCGCCGCAACTCGGGAAAAACCATGAGGCTTCCCCCTCGCCGCGAGATGAGGCCCGATTCCCCTGCACTGCGTGCAGAGCAATGCCGTGTTGCACATCACACAGGAAAGGAGCCTTGATTTCCTTGATGGCCCTCCAGAGAAACCCCAAGAACACTGTTTCAAGGCTAGAGGGATCCTGAGGTCACTGTAGCAACACGAAAGAGCTCCGGGGACCAAAAATCAACTCGAGATGAGAGGTTAGTCCCTGGCTTCGACTCCAGAGGAATACCACCTTACCACAAGCACCTCAAGAGGAGGCTTCTCTCAGCTCTAGGTATGTGAGAGGGACCCTGAGTTTGCGGCCTCAAGTGGAATGGACACCGCGATTCCCTGGCTCGAAATAAGGCCGGATATCCCTGCAGTGACTTGAATGCAGGCTCGTCTTGCATCTCCCAAGACGAAAGGATGTCTGAATCCCCTGTGGAGACCACAGAGAAAGACCTAGTTCCCCACGTCATCGCGACCGGAGGCCTCACATCCTTTGAAAACTCCAGAGGGAGGCGGAGATCAGTGCCTCCAAAGGAGACGATGCCTGACTCCTCGTGAATCTTGATAGGAGTCCGAGGATTCCTGTGGCACGTGGAAAGGGACCCTTGGTCTCCCGCCTCAGCTGGAGAGGCGTCCCAATTGCCCTGCCAAGCCTCGAGGAGAATCCCGAGTTGTCCCTCGCAACTAGGCAGGAGTCCTGACGTCGCTGAACAAACACTTGTGTGGAAGGGCCATCCCCGTCGTAACTCGAGAATATACCAAAGGTTCCCGCCGCAACTCGGGAAAAACCATGAGGCTTCCCCCTCGCCGCGAGATGAGGCCCGATTCCCCTGCACTGCGTGCAGAGCAATGCCGTGTTGCACATCACACAGGAAAGGAGCCTTGATTTCATTGATGGCACTCCAGAGAAACCCCAAGAACACTGTTTCAAGGCTAGAGGGATCCTGAGGTCACTGTAGCAACACGAAAGAGCTCCGGGGACCAAAAATCAACTCGAGATGAGAGGTTAGTCCCTGGCTTCGACTCCAGAAGAATAGCACCTTACCACAAGCACTTCAAGAGGAGGCTTCTCTCAGCTTTAGGTATGTGACAGGGACCCTGAATTTGCGGCCTCAAGTGGAATGGACACCGTGATGCCCTGACTCGAAATAAGGCCGGATATCCCTGCAGTGACTTAAATGCAGGCTCGTCTTGCATCTCCCAAGACGAAAGGTTGTCTGAATCCCCTGTGGAGGCCACAGAGAAAGACCTAGTTCCCCACCTCATCGCGACCGTAGGCCTCACATCCTTGGAAAACTCCAGAGGGACGCGGAGATCAGTGCCTCCAAAGGAGACGGTGCCTGACTCCTCGTGAAACTTGATAGGAGTCCCAGGATTCCTGTGGCACGTGGAAAGGGACCCTTGGTCTCCCGCCTCAGCTGGAGAGGTGTCCCAATTGCCCTGCCAAGCCTCGAGGAGAATCCCGAGTTGTCCCTCGCAACTAGGCCGGAGTCCTGACGTCGCTGAACAAACACGTGTGTGGAAACGCCATCCCCGTCGTAACTCGAGAATATACCTCAGATTCCCGTCGCAACTCGGGAAAAACCATGAGGCTTCCCCCTCGCCGCGAGATGAGGCCCGATTCCCCTGCACTGCGTGCAGAGCAATGCCGTGTTGCACATCACACAGGAAAGGAGCCTTGATTTCCTTGATGGCACTCCAGAGAAACCCCAAGAACACTGTTTCAAGGCTAGAGGGATCCTGAGGTCACTGTAGCAACACGAAAGAGCTCCGGGGACCAAAAATCAACTCGAGATGAGAGGTTAGTCCCTGGCTTCGACTCCAGAGGAATACCACCTTACCACAAGCACCTCAAGAGGAGGCTTCTCTCAGCTCTAGGTATGTGAGAGGGACCCTGAGTTTGCGGCCTTAAGTGGAATGTCACCGCGATGCCCTGACTCGAAATAAGGCCTGATATCCCTGCAGTGACTTAAATGCAGGCTCGTCTTGCATCTCCCAAGATGAAAGGATGTCTGAATCCCCTGTGGAGACCACAGAGAAAGACCTAGTTCCCCACCTCATCGCGACCGGAGGCCTCACATACTTTGAAAACTCCAGAGATACGCGGAGATCATTGCCTCCAAAGGAGACGATGCCTGACTCCTCGTGCAACTTGATAGGAGTCCCAGGATTCCTGTGGCACGTGGAAAGGGACCCTTGGTCTCCCGCCTCAGCTGGAGAGGCGTCCCAATTGCCCTGCCAAGCCTCGAGGAGAATCCCGACTTGTCCCGCGCAACTAGGCAGGAGTCCAGACGTCGCTGAACAAACACGTGTGTGGAAGGGCCATCCCCGTCGTAACTCGAGAATATACCAAAGGTTGTCGCCACAACTCGGGAAAAACCATGAGGCTTCCCCCTCGCCGCGAGATGAGGCCCGATTCCCCTGCACTGCGTGCAGAGCAATGCCGTGTTGCACATCACACAGGAAAGGAGCCTTGATTTCCTTGATGGCACTCCAGAGAAACCCCAAGAACACTGTTTCAAGGCTAGAGGGATCCTGAGGTCACTGTAGCAACACGAAAGAGCTCCGTGAACCAAAAATCAACTCGAGATGAGAGGTTATTCCCTGGCTTCGACTCCAGAGGAATACCACCTTACCACAAGCACCTCAAGAGGAGGCTTCTCTCAGCTCTAGGTATGTGAGAGGGACCCTGAGTTTACGGCCTCAGCTGGAATGGACACCGCGATGCCCTGACTCGAAATAAGGCGGGATATCCCTGCAGTGACTTGAATGCAGGCTCGTCTTGCATCTCTCAAGACGAAAGGATGTCTGAATCCCCTGTGGAGACCACAGAGAAAGACCTAGTTCCCCACCTCATCCCGACCGGAGGCCTCACATCCTTTGAAAACTCCAGAGGGACGCGGAGATCAGTGCCTCCAAAGGAGACGATGCCTGAATCCTCATGAAACTTGATAGGAGTCCCAGGATTCCTGTGGCACGTGGAAAGGGACCCTTGGTCTCCCGCCTCAGCTGGAGAGGCGTCCCAATTGCCCTGCCAAGCCTCGAGGAGAATCCCGAGTTGTCCCTCGCAACTAGGCAGGAATCCTGACGTCGCTGGACAAACACGTGTGTGGAAGGGCCATCCCCGTCGTAACTCGAGAATGTACCCCAGGTTCCCGCCGCAACTCGGGAAAAACCATGAGGCTTCCCCCTCGCCGCGAGATGAGGCCCGATTCCCCTGCACTGCGTGCAGAGCAATGCCGTGTTGCACATCACACAGGAAAGGAGCCTTGACTTCCTTGATGGTACTCCAGAGAAACCCCAAGAACACTGTTTCAAGGCTAGAGGGATCCTGAGGTCACTGTAGCAACACGAAAGAGCTCTGGGGACCAAAAATCAACTCGAGATGAGAGGTTAGTCCCTGGCTTCGACTCCAGAGGAATACCACCTTACCACAAGCACCTCAAGAGGAGGCTTCTCTCAGCTCTAGGTATGTGAGAGGGACCCTGAGTTTGCAGCCTCAAGTGGAATGGACACCGCGATGCCCTGACTCGAAATAAGGCTGGATATCCCTGCAGTGACTTGAATGCAGGGTCGTCTTGCATCTCCCAAGACGAAAGGATGTCTGAATCCCCTGTGGAGACCACAGAGAAAGACCTAGTTCCCCACCTCATCGTGACCGGAGGCCTCACATCCTTTGAAAACTCCAGAGGGACACGGAGATCAGTGCCTCCAAAGGAGACGATGCCTGACTCCTCGTGAAACTTGATAGGAGTCCCAGGATTTCTGTGGCACGTGGAAAGGGACCCTTGGTCTCCCGCCTCAGCTGGAGAGGCGTCCCAATTGCCCTGCCAAGCCTCGAGGAGAATCCAGAGTTGTCCCTCGCAACTAGGCAGGAGTCCTGATGTCACAGAAGAAACACGTGTGTGGAAGGGCCATCCCCGTCGTAACTCGAGAATATACCCCAGGTTCCCGCCGCAACTCGAGAAAAACCATGAGACTTCCCCCTTGCCGCGAGATGAGGCCCAATTCCCCTGCACTGCGTGCAGAACAATGCCTTGTTGCACATCACACAGGAAAGGAGCCTTGATTTCATTGATGGCACTCCAGAGAAACCCCAAGAACACTGTTTCAAGGCTAGAGGGATCCTGAGGTCACTGTAGCAACACGAAAGAGCTCCGTGGACCAAGAATCAACTCGAGATGAGAGGTTAGTCCCTGGCTTCGACTCCAGAGGAATACCACCTTACCACAAGCACCTCAAGAGGAGGCTTCTCTCAGCTCTAGGTATGTGAGAGGGACCCTGAGTTTGCGGCCTCAAGTGGAATGGACACCGCGATGCCCTGACTCGAAATAAGGCCGGATATCCCTACAGTGACTTGAATGCAGGCTCGTCTTGCATCTCCCAAGACGAAAGGATGTCTGAATCCCCTGTGGAGACCACAGAGAAAGACCTAGTTCCCCACGTCATCGCGACCGGAGGCCTCACATCCTTTGAAAACTCCAGAGGGACGCGGAGATCAGTGCCTCCAAAGGAGACGATGCCTGACTCCTCGTGAATCTTGATAGGAGTCCGAGGATTCCTGTGGCACGTGGAAAGGGACACTTGGTCTCCCGCCTCAGCTGGAGAGGCGTCCCAATTCCCCTGCCAAGCCTCGAGGAGAATCCCGAGTTGTCCCTCGCAACTAGGCAGGAGTCCTGACGTCGCTGAACAAACACTTGTGTGGAAGGGCCATCCCCGTCGTAACTCGAGAATATACCAAAGGTTTCCGCCGCAACTCGGGAAAAACCATGAGGCTTCCCCCTCGCCGCGAGATGAGGCCCGATTCCCCTGCACTGCGTGCAGAGCAATGCCGTGTTGCACATCACACAGGAAAGGAGCCTTGATTTCCTTGATGGCCCTCCAGAGAAACCCCAAGAACACTGTTTCAAGGCTAGAGGGATCCTGAGGTCACTGTAGCAACACGAAAGAGCTCCGGGGACCAAAAATCAACTCGAGATGAGAGGTTAGTCCCTGGCTTCGACTCCAGAGGAATACCACCTTACCACAAGCACCTCAAGAGGAGGCTTCTCTCAGCTCTAGGTATGTGAGAGGGACCCTGAGTTTGCGGCCTCAAGTGGAATGGACACCGCGATTCCCTGGCTCGAAATAAGGCCGGATATCCCTGCAGTGACTTGAATGCAGGCTCGTCTTGCATCTCCCAAGACGAAAGGATGTCTGAATCCCCTGTGGAGACCACAGAGAAAGACCTAGTTCCCCACGTCATCGCGACCGGAGGCCTCACATCCTTTGAAAACTCCAGAGGGAGGCGGAGATCAGTGCCTCCAAAGGAGACGATGCCTGACTCCTCGTGAATCTTGATAGGAGTCCGAGGATTCCTGTGGCACGTGGAAAGGGACCCTTGGTCTCCCGCCTCAGCTGGAGAGGCGTCCCAATTGCCCTGCCAAGCCTCGAGGAGAATCCCGAGTTGTCCCTCGCAACTAGGCAGGAGTCCTGACGTCGCTGAACAAACACTTGTGTGGAAGGGCCATCCCCGTCGTAACTCGAGAATATACCAAAGGTTCCCGCCGCAACTCGGGAAAAACCATGAGGCTTCCCACTCGCCGCGAGATGAGGCCCGATTCCCCTGCACTGTGTGCAGAGCAATGCCGTGTTGCACATCACACAGGAAAGGAGCCTTGATTTCATTGATGGCACTCCAGAGAAACCCCAAGAACACTGTTTCAAGGCTAGAGGGATCCTGAGGTCACTGTAGCAACACGAAAGAGCTCCGGGGACCAAAAATCAACTCGAGATGAGAGGTTAGTCCCTGGCTTCGACTCCAGAAGAATAGCACCTTACCACAAGCACTTCAAGAGGAGGTTTCTCTCAGCTTTAGGTATGTGACAGGGACCCTGAATTTGCGGCCTCAAGTGGAATGGACACCGTGATGCCCTGACTCGAAATAAGGCCGGATATCCCTGCAGTGACTTAAATGCAGGCTCGTCTTGCATCTCCCAAGACGAAAGGTTGTCTGAATCCCCTGTGGAGGCCACAGAGAAAGACCTAGTTCCCCACCTCATCGCGACCGTAGGCCTCACATCCTTGGAAAACTCCAGAGGGACGCGGAGATCAGTGCCTCCAAAGGAGACGATGCCTGACTCATCTTGAAACTTGATAGGAGTCCCAGGATTCCTGTGGCACGTGGAAAGGGACCCTTGGTCTCCCGCCTCAGCTGGAGAGGCGTCCCAATTGCCCTGCCAAGCCTCGAGGAGAATCCCAAGTTGACCCTCGCAACTAGGCAGGAGTCCTGACGTCGCTGAACAAACACGTGTGAGGAAGGGCCATCCCCGTCGTAACTCGAGAATATACACCAGGTTCCCCCCGCAACTCGAGAAAAACCATGAGACTTCCCCCTCGCCGCGAGATGAGGCCCGATTCCCCTTCACTGCGTGCAGAGCAATGCCGTGTTGTTCATCACACAGGAAAGGAGCCTTGATTTCCTTGATGGCACTCCAGAGAAACCCCAAGAACACTCTTTCAAGGCTAGAGGGATCCTGAGGTCACTGTAGCAACACAAAAGAGCTCCGTGGACCAAAAATCAACTCGAGATGAGAGGTTAGTCTCTGGCTTCGATTCCAGAGGAATACCACCTTACCACAAGCATCTCAAGAGGAGGCTTCTCTCAGCTCTAGGTATCTGAGAGGGACCCTGAATTTGCTGCCTCAAGTGGAATGGACACCACCATGCCCTGACTCGAAATAAGGCCGGATATCCCTGCAGGGACTTGAATGCAGGCTCGTCTTGCATCTCCCAAGTGAAAAGGATGTCTGAATCCCCTGTGGAGACCACAGAGAAAGACCTAGTTCCCCACCTCATTGCGACCGGAGGCCTCACATCCTTTGAAAACTCCAGAGGGACGCGGAGGTCAGTGCCTCCAAAGGAGACGATGCCTGACTCCTCGTGAAACTTGATAGGAGTCCCAGGATTCCTGTGGCACGTGGAAAGGGACCCTTGGTCTCCCGCCTCAGCTGGAGAGGCGTCCCAATTGCCCGGCCAAGCCTCGAGGAGAATCCCGAGTTGTCCCTCGCAAATAGGCAGGAGTCCTGACATCGCTGAACAAACACGTGTGTGGAAGTCCCATTCCCGTCATAACTCGAGAATATATACCAGGTTCCCGCCGCAACTCGAGAAAAACCATGAGACTTCCCCCTCGCCGCGAGATGAGGCCCGATTCCCCTGCACTGCGTGCAGAGCAATGCCGTGTTGCACATCACACAGGAAAGGAGCCTTGATTTCCTTAATGGCACTCCAGAGAAAGCCCAAGAACACTGTTTCAAGGTTAGAGGGATCCTGAGGTCACTGTAGCAACACGAAAGAGCTCCGTGGACCACAAATCAACTCGAGATGAGAGGTTAGTTCCTGGCTTCGACTCCAGAGGAATACCACCTTACCACAAGCACCTCAAGAGGAGGCTTCTCTCAGCTTTAGGTATGTGAGAGAGATCCTGAGTTTGCGGCCTCAAGTGGAATGGACACCGCGATGCCCTGACTCGAAATAAGGCTGGATATCCCTGCAGTGACTTGAATGCAGGCTCGTCTTGCATCTCCCAAGACGAAAGCATGTCTGAATCCCCTGTGGAGACCACAGAGAAAGACCTAGTTCCCCAACTCATCGCGACCGGAGGCCTCACATCCTTTGAAAACTCCAGAGGGACGCGGAGATCAGTGCCTCCAAAGGAGACGATGCCTGACTCCTCGTGAACCTTGATAGGAGTCCCAGGATTCCTGTGGCACGTGGAAAGGGACCCTTGGTCTCCCGCCTCAGCTGGAGAGGCGTCCCAATTGCCCTGCCAAGCCTCGAGGAGAATCCCGAGTTGTCCCTCACAACGAGGCAGGAGTCCTGACGTCGCTGAACAAACACGTGTGTGGAAGGGCCATCTCCGTCGTAACTCGAGAATATACCCCAGGTTCCCGCCGCAACTCGAGAAAAACCATGAGACTTCGCCCTCGCTGCGAAATGAGGCCCGATTCCCCAGCACTGCGTGCAGAGCAATGCCGTGTTGCACATCACACAGGAAAGGAGCCTTGATTTCATTGATGGCACTCCAGAGAAACCCCAAGAACACTGTTTCAAGGCTAGAGGGATCCTGGGGTCACTGTAGCAACACGAAAGAGCTCCGTGGACCACAAATCAACTCGAGATGAGAGGTTAGTGCCTGGCTTACACTCCAGAGGAAAACCACCTTACCACAAGCACCTCAAGAGGAGGCTTCTCTCAGCTCTAGGTACGTGAGAGGGACCCTGAGTTTGCGGCCTCAAGTGGAATGGACACCGCGATGCCCTGACTCGAAATAAGGCCGGATATCCCTGCAGTGACTTGAATGCAGGCTCGTCTTGCATATCCGAAGACAAAAGGATGTCTGAATCCCCTTTGGAGACCACAGAGAAAGACCTAGTTCCCCACCTCATCGCGACCGGAGGCCTCACATCCTTTGAAAACTCCAGAGGGACGCGGAGATCAGTGCCTCCAAAGGAGACGATGCCTGACTCCTCTTGAAACTTGATAGGAGTCCCAGGATTCCTGTGGCATGAGGAAAGGGACACTTGGTCTCCCACCTCAGCTGGAGAGGCGTCCCAATTGCCCTGCCAAGGCTTGAGGAGAATCCCGAGTTGTCCCTCGCAACTAGGCAGGAGTCCTGACGTCGCTGAACAAACACGTGGGTGGAAGGGCCATCCCCGTCGTAACTCGAGAATATACCCCAGGTTCACGCCGCAACTCGAGAAAAACCATGACACTTCCCACTCGCCGCGAGATGAGGCCCGATTCCCCTGCACTGCGTGCAGAGCAATGCCGTGTTGCACATCACACAGGAAAGGAGCCTTGATTTCCTTGATGGCACTCCAGAGAAACCCCAAGAACACTGTTTCAAGGCTAGAGGGATCCTAAGGTCACTGTAGCAACACGAAAGAGCTCCGTGGACCACAAATCAACTCGAGATGAGAGGTTAGTCCCTGGCTTCGACTCCAGAGGAATACCACCTTACCACAAGCACCTCAAGAGGAGGCTTCTCTCAGCTCTAGGTATGTGAGAGGGACCCTGAGTTTGCGGCCTCAAGTGGAATGGACACCGCGATGCCCTGACTCGAAATAAGGCCGGATATCCCTGCAGTGACTTGAATGCAGGCTCGTCTTGCATCTCCCAAGACGAAAGCATGTCTGAATCCCCTGTGGAGACCACAGAGAAAGACCTAGTTCCCCAACTCATCGCGACCGGAGGCCTCACATCCTTTGAAAACTCCAGAGAGACGCGGAAATCAGTGCCTCCAAAGGAGACGATGCCTGACTCCTCGTGAAACTTGATAGAAGTCCCAGGATTCGTGTGGCTCGTGCAAAGGGACCCTTGGTCTCCCGCCTCAGCTGGTGAGGCGTCCCAATTGCCCTGCCACGCCTCGAGGAGAATCCCGAGTTGTCCCTCGCAACTAGGCAGGAGTCCTGACGTCGCTGAACAAACACGTGTGTGGAAGTCCCATTCCCGTCGTAACTCGAGAATATATACCAGGTTCCCGCCGCAACTCGAGAAAAACCATGAGACTTCCCCCTCGCCGCGAGATGAGGCCCGATTCCCCTGCACTGCGTGCAGAGCAATGCCGTGTTGCACATCACACAGGAAAGGAGCCTTGATTTCCTTAATGGCACTCCAGAGAAAGCCCAAGAACACTGTTTCAAGGTTAGAGGGATCCTGAGGTCACTGTAGCAACACGAAAGAGCTCCGTGGACCAAAAATCAACTCGAGATGAGAGGTTAGTCTCTGGCTTCGATTCCAGAGGAATACCACCTTACCACAAGCATCTCAAGAGGAGGCTTCTCTCAGCTCTAGGTATCTGAGAGGGACCCTGAATTTGCTGCCTCAAGTGGAATGGACACCACCATGCCCTGACTCGAAATAAGGCCGGATATCCCTGCAGGGACTTGAATGCAGGCTCGTCTTGCATCTCCCAAGTGAAAAGGATGTCTGAATCCCCTGTGGAGACCACAGAGAAAGACCTAGTTCCCCACCTCATTGCGACCGGAGGCCTCACATCCTTTGAAAACTCCAGAGGGACGCGGAGATCAGTGCCTCCAAAGGAGACGATGCCTGACTCCTCTTGAAACTTGATAGGAGTCCCAGGATTCCTGTGGCATGAGGAAAGGGACCCTTGGTCTCCCACCTCAGCTGGAGAGGCGTCCCAATTGCCCTGCCAAGGCTTGAGGAGAATCCCGAGTTGTCCCTCGCAACTAGGCAGGAGTCCTGACGTCGCTGAACAAACACGTGTGTGGAAGGGCCATCCCCGTCGTAACTCGAGAATATACCCCAGGTTCACGCCGCAACTCGAGAAAAACCATGACACTTCCCACTCGCCGCGAGATGAGGCCCGATTCCCCTGCACTGCGTGCAGAGCAATGCCGTGTTGCACATCACACAGGAAAGGAGCCTTGATTTCCTTGATGGCACTCCAGAGAAACCCCAAGAACACTGTTTCAAGGCTAGAGGGATCCTAAGGTCACTGTAGCAACACGAAAGAGCTCCGTGGACCACAAATCAACTCGAGATGAGAGGTTAGTCCCTGGCTTCGACTCCAGAAGAATACCACCTTACCACAAGCACCTCAAGAGGAGGCTTCTCTCAGTTCTAGGTATGTGAGAGGGACCCTGAGTTTGCGGCCTCAAGTGGAATGTACACCGCGATGCCCTGACTCGAAATAAGGCCGGATATCCCTGCAGTGACTTGAATGCAGGCTCGTCTTGCATCTCCCAAGACGAAAGCATGTCTGAATCCCCTGTGGAGACCACAGAGAAAGACCTAGTTCCCCAACTCATCGCGACCGGAGGCCTCACATCCTTTGAAAACTCCAGAGAGACGCGGAAATCAGTGCCTCCAAAGGAGACGATGCCTGACTCCTCGTGAAACTTGATAGAAGTCCCAGGATTCGTGTGGCTCGTGCAAAGGGACCCTTGGTCTCCCGCCTCAGCTGGTGAGGCGTCCCAATTGCCCTGCCACGCCTCGAGGAGAATCCCGAGTTGTCCCTCGCAACTAGGCAGGAGTCCTGACGTCGCTGAACAAACACGTGTGTGGAAGGGCCATCCCCGTCGTAACTCGAGAATATACCCCAGGTTCACGCCGCAACTCGAGAAAAACCATGACACTTCCCACTCGCCGCGAGATGAGGCCCGATTCCCCTGCACTGCGTGCAGAGCAATGCCGTGTTGCACATCACACAGGAAAGGAGCCTTGATTTCCTTAATGGCACTCCAGAGAAAGCCCAAGAACACTGTTTCAAGGTTAGAGGGATCCTGAGGTCACTGTAGCAACACGAAAGAGCTCCGTGGACCACAAATCAACTCGAGATGAGAGGTTAGTTCCTGGCTTCGACTCCAGAGGAATACCACCTTACCACAAGCACCTCAAGATGAGGCTTCTCTCAGCTTTAGGTATGTGAGAGAGATCCTGAGTTTGCGGCCTCAAGTGGAATGGACACCGCGATGCCCTGACTCGAAATAAGGCTGGATATCCCTGCAGTGACTTGAATGCAGGCTCGTCTTGCATCTCCCAAGACGAAAGCATGTCTGAATCCCCTGTGGAGACCACAGAGAAAGACCTAGTTCCCCACCTCATTGCGACCGGAGGCCTCACATCCTTTGAAAACTCCAGAGGGACGCGGAGATCAGTGCCTCCAAAGAAAACGATGCCTGACTCCTCGTGAAACTTGATACGAGTCCCAGGATTCCTGTGGCACGTGGAAAGGGACCCTTGGTCTCCCACCTCAGCTGGAGAGGCGTCCCAATTGCCCGGCCAAGCCTCGATGAGAATCCCGAGTTGTCCCTCACAACGAGGCAGGAGTCCTGACGTCGCTGAACAAACACGTGTGTGGAAGGGCCATCCCCGTCGTAACTCGAGAATATACCCCAGGTTCCCGCCGCAATTCGAGGAAAACCATGAGACTTCGCCCTCGCTGCGAAATGAGGCCCGATTCCCCAGCACTGCGTGCAGAGCAATGCCGTGTTGCACATCACACAGGAAAGGAGCCTTGATTTCCTTGATGGCTCTGCAGAGAAAGCCCAAGAACACTGTTTCAAGGCTAAAGGGATCCTGGGGTCACTGTAGCAACACGAAAGAGCTCCGTGGACCACAAATCAACTCGAGATGAGAGGTTAGTGCCTGGCTTACACTCCAGAGGAAAACCACCTTACCACAAGCACCTCAAGAGGAGGCTTCTCTCAGCTCTAGGTACGTGAGAGGGACCCTGAGTTTGCGGCCTCAAGTGGAATGGACACCGCGATGCCCTGACTCGAAATAAGGCCGGATATCCCTGCAGTGACTTGAATGCACGCTCGTCTTGCATCTCCGAAGACAAAAGGATGTCTGAATCCCCTGTGGAGACCACAGAGAAATACCTAGTTCCCCACCTCATCGCGACCGGAGGCCTCACATCCTTTGAAAACTCCAGAGGGACGCGGAGATCAGTGCCTCCAAAGGAGACGATGCCTGACTCCTCGTGAAACTTGATAGGAGTCCCAGGATTCCTGTGGCACGTGGAAAGGGACCCTTGGTCTTCCGCCTCAGCTGGAGAGGCGTCCCAATTGCCCTACCAAGCCTCGAGGAGAATCCCGAGTTGTTCCTCGCAACTAGGCCGGAGTCCTGACGTCGCTGAACAAACACGTGTGTGGAAGGGCCATCCCCGACGTAACTCGAGAATATACCCCAGGTTCCGGCCGCAACTCGAGAAAAACCATGAGACTTCCCCCTCGCTGCCAGATGTGTCCCGATTCCCCTGCACTGCGTGCAGAGCAATGCCGTGTTGCACATCACACAGGAAAGGAGCCTTGATTTCCTTGATGGCACTCCAGAGAAACCCCAAAAACACTGTTTCAAGGCTAGAGGGATCCTGAGGTCACTGTAGCAACACGAAAGAGCTCCGTGGACCAAAAATCAACTCGAGATGAGAGGTTAGTCCCTGGCTTCGACTCCAGAGGAATAACACCTTACCACAAGCACCTCAAGAGGAGGCTTCTCTCAGCTCTAGGTATGTGAGAGGGACCCTGAGTTTGCAGCCTCAAGTGGAATGGACACCGCGATGCCCTGACTCGAAATAAGGCTGGATATCCCTGCAGTGACTTGAATGCAGGGTCGTCTTGCATCTCCCAAGACGAAAGGATGTCTGAATCCCCTGTGGAGACCACAGAGAAAGACCTAGTTCCCCACGTCATCGCGACCGGAGGCCTCACATCCTTTGAAATCTCCAGAGGGACGCGGAGATCAGTGCCTTCAAAGGAGACGATGCCTGACTCCTCGTGAATCTTGATAGGAGTCCGAGGATTCCTGTGGCACGTGGAAAGGGACACTTGGTCTCCCGCCTCAGCTGGAGAGGCGTCCCAATTGCCCTGCCAAGCCTCGAGGAGAATCCCGAGTTGTCCCTCGCAACTAGGCAGGAGTCCTGACGTCGCTGAACAAACACTTGTGTGGAAGGGCCATCCCCGTCGTAACTCGAGAATATACCAAAGGTTTCCGCCGCAACTCGGGAAAAACCATGAGGCTTCCCCCTCGCCGCGAGATGAGGCCCGATTCCCCTGCACTGCGTGCAGAGCAATGCCGTGTTGCACATCACACAGGAAAGGAGCCTTGATTTCCTTGATGGCCCTCCAGAGAAACCCCAAGAACACTGTTTCAAGGCTAGAGGGATCCTGAGGTCACTGTAGCAACACGAAAGAGCTCCGGGGACCAAAAATCAACTCGAGATGAGAGGTTAGTCCCTGGCTTCGACTCCAGAGGAATACCACCTTACCACAAGCACCTCAAGAGGAGGCTTCTCTCAGCTCTAGGTATGTGAGAGGGACCCTGAGTTTGCGGCCTCAAGTGGAATGGACACCGCGATTCCCTGGCTCGAAATAAGGCCGGATATCCCTGCAGTGACTTGAATGCAGGCTCGTCTTGCATCTCCCAAGACGAAAGGATGTCTGAATCCCCTGTGGAGACCACAGAGAAAGACCTAGTTCCCCACGTCATCGCGACCGGAGGCCTCACATCCTTTGAAAACTCCAGAGGGAGGCGGAGATCAGTGCCTCCAAAGGAGACGATTCCTGACTCCTCGTGAATCTTGATAGGAGTCCGAGGATTCCTGTGGCACGTGGAAAGGGACCCTTGGTCTCCCGCCTCAGCTGGAGAGGCGTCCCAATTGCCCTGCCAAGCCTCGAGGAGAATCCCAAGTTGTCCCTCGCAACTAGGCAGGAGTCCTGACGTCGCTGAACAAACACGTGTGTGGAAGGGCCATCCCCGTCGTAACTCGAGAATATACCAAAGGTTTCCGCCGCAACTCGGGAAAAACCATGAGGCTTCCCCCTCGCCGCGAGATGAGGCCCGATTCCCCTGCACTGCGTGCAGAGCAATGCCGTGTTGCACATCACACAGGAAAGGAGCCTTGATTTCCTTGATGGCCCTCCAGAGAAACCCCAAGAACACTGTTGCAAGGCTAGAGGGATCCTGAGGTCACTGTAGCAACACGAAAGAGCTCCGGGGACCAAAAATCAACTCGAGATGAGAGGTTAGTCCCTGGCTTCGACTCCAGAGGAATACCACCTTACCACAAGCACCTCAAGAGGAGGCTTCTCTCAGCTCTAGGTACGTGAGAGGGACCCTGAGTTTGCGGCCTCAAGTGGAATGGACACCGCGATTCCCTGGCTCGAAATAAGGCCGGATATCCCTGCAGTGACTTGAATGCAGGCTCGTCTTGCATCTCCCAAGACGAAAGGATGTCTGAATCCCCTGTGGAGACCACAGAGAAAGACCTAGTTCCCCACGTCATCGCGACCGGAGGCCTCACATCCTTTGAAAACTCCAGAGGGAGGCGGAGATCAGTGCCTCCAAAGGAGACGATGCCTGACTCCTCGTGAATCTTGATAGGAGTCCGAGGATTCCTGTGGCACGTGGAAAGGGACCCTTGGTCTCCCGCCTCAGCTGGAGAGGCGTCCCAATTGCCCTGCCAAGCCTCGAGGAGAATCCCGAGTTGTCCCTCGCAACTAGGCAGGAGTCCTGACGTCGCTGAACAAACACTTGTGTGGAAGGGCCATCCCCGTCGTAACTCGAGAATATACCAAAGGTTCCCGCCGCAACTCGGGAAAAACCATGAGGCTTCCCCCTCGCCGCGAGATGAGGCCCGATTCCCCTGCACTGCGTGCAGAGCAATGCCGTGTTGCACATCACACAGGAAAGGAGCCTTGATTTCATTGATGGCACTCCAGAGAAACCCCAAGAACACTGTTTCAAGGCTAGAGGGATCCTGAGGTCACTGTAGCAACACGAAAGAGCTCCAGGGACCAAAAATCAACTCGAGATGAGAGGTTAGTCCCTGGCTTCGACTCCAGAAGAATAGCACCTTACCACAAGCACTTCAAGAGGAGGCTTCTCTCAGCTTTAGGTATGTGACAGGGACCCTGAGTTTGCGGCCTCAAGTGGAATGGACACCGTGATGCCCTGACTCGAAATAAGGCCGGATATCCCTGCAGTGACTTAAATGCAGGCTCGTCTTGCATCTCCCAAGACGAAAGGTTGTCTGAATCCCCTGTGGAGGCCACAGAGAAAGACCTAGTTCCCCACCTCATCGCGACCGTAGGCCTCACATCCTTGGAAAACTCCAGAGGGACGCGGAGATCAGTGCCTCCAAAGGAGACGATGCCTGACTCATCTTGAAACTTGATAGGAGTCCCAGGATTCCTGTGGCACGTGGAAAGGGACCCTTGGTCTCCCGCCTCAGCTGGAGAGGCGTCCCAATTGCCCTGCCAAGCCTCGAGGAGAATCCCAAGTTGACCCTCGCAACTAGGCAGGAGTCCTGACGTCGCTGAACAAACACGTGTGAGGAAGGGCCATCCCCGTCGTAACTCGAGAATATACACCAGGTTCCCCCCGCAACTCGAGAAAAACCATGAGACTTCCCCCTCGCCGCGAGATGAGGCCCGATTCCCCTTCACTGCGTGCAGAGCAATGCCGTGTTGTTCATCACACAGGAAAGGAGCCTTGATTTCCTTGATGGCACTCCAGAGAAACCCCAAGAACACTCTTTCAAGGCTAGAGGGATCCTGAGGTCACTGTAGCAACAAAAAAGAGCTCCGTGGACCAAAAATCAACTCGAGATGAGAGGTTAGTCTCTGGCTTCGATTCCAGAGGAATACCACCTTACCACAAGCATCTCAAGAGGAGGCTTCTCTCAGCTCTAGGTATCTGAGAGGGACCCTGAATTTGCTGCCTCAAGTGGAATGGACACCACCATGCCCTGACTCGAAATAAGGCCGGATATCCCTGCAGGGACTTGAATGCAGGCTCGTCTTGCATCTCCCAAGTGAAAAGGATGTCTGAATCCCCTGTGGAGACCACAGAGAAAGACCTAGTTCCCCACCTCATTGCGACCGGAGGCCTCACATCCTTTGAAAACTCCAGAGGGACGCGGAGGTCAGTGCCTCCAAAGGAGACGATGCCTGACTCCTCGTGAAACTTGATAGGAGTCCCAGGATTCCTGTGGCACGTGGAAAGGGACCCTTGGTCTCCCGCCTCAGCTGGAGAGGCGTCCCAATTGCCCGGCCAAGCCTCGAGGAGAATCCCGAGTTGTCCCTCGCAACTAGGCAGGAGTCCTGACATCGCTGAACAAACACGTGTGTGGAAGTCCCATTCCCGTCATAACTCGAGAATATATACCAGGTTCCCGCCGCAACTCGAGAAAAACCATGAGACTTCCCCCTCGCCGCGAGATGAGGCCCGATTCCCCTGCACTGCGTGCAGAGTAATGCCGTGTTGCACATCACACAGGAAAGGAGCCTTGATTTCCTTAATGGCACTCCAGAGAAAGCCCAAGAACACTGTTTCAAGGTTAGAGGGATCCTGAGGTCACTGTAGCAACACGAAAGAGCTCCGTGGACCACAAATCAACTCGAGATGAGAGGTTAGTTCCTGGCTTCGACTCCAGAGGAATACCACCTTACCACAAGCACCTCAAGAGGAGGCTTCTCTCAGCTTTAGGTATGTGAGAGAGATCCTGAGTTTGCGGCCTCAAGTGGAATGGACACCGCGATGCCCTGACTCGAAATAAGGCTGGATATCCCTGCAGTGACTTGAATGCAGGCTCGTCTTGCATCTCCCAAGACGAAAGCATGTCTGAATCCCCTGTGGAGACCACAGAGAAAGACCTAGTTCCCCACCTCATGGGGACCGGAGGCCTCACATCCTTTGAAAACTCCAGAGGGACGCGGAGATCAGTGCCTCCAAAGGAGACGATGCCTGACTCCTCGTGAAACTTGATAGGAGTCCCAGGATTCCTGTGGCACGTGGAAAGGGACCCTTGGTCTCCCGCCTCAGCTGGAGAGGCGTCCCAATTGCCCTGCCAAGCCTCGAGGAGAATCCCGAGTTGTCCCTCACAACGAGGCAGGAGTCCTGACGTCGCTGAACAAACACGTGTGTGGAAGGGCCATCTCCGTCGTAACTCGAGAATATACCCCAGGTTCCCGCCGCAACTCGAGAAAAACCATGAGACTTCGCCCTCGCTGCGAAATGAGGCCCGATTCCCCAGCACTGCGTGCAGAGCAATGCCGTGTTGCACATCACACAGGAAAGGAGCCTTGATTTCCTTGATGGCACTGCAGAGAAAGACCAAGAACACTGTTTCAAGGCTAGAGGGATCCTGGGGTCACTGTAGCAACACGAAAGAGCTCCGTGGACCACAAATCAACTCGAGATGAGAGGTTAGTGCCTGGCTTACACTCCAGAGGAAAACCACCTTACCACAAGCACCTCAAGAGGAGGCTTCTCTCAGCTCTAGGTACGTGAGAGGGACCCTGAGTTTGCGGCCTCAAGTGGAATGGACACCGCGATGCCCTGACTCGAAATAAGGCCGGATATCCCTGCAGTGACTTGAATGCAGGCTCGTCTTGCATATCCGAAGACAAAAGGATGTCTGAATCCCCTTTGGAGACCACAGAGAAAGACCTAGTTCCCCACCTCATCGCGACCGGAGGCCTCACATCCTTTGAAAACTCCAGAGGGACGCGGAGATCAGTGCCTCCAAAGGAGACGATGCCTGACTCCTCTTGAAACTTGATAGGAGTCCCAGGATTCCTGTGGCATGAGGAAAGGGACCCTTGGTCTCCCACCTCAGCTGGAGAGGCGTCCCAATTGCCCTGCCAAGGCTTGAGGAGAATCCCGAGTTGTCCCTCGCAACTAGGCAGGAGTCCTGACGTCGCTGAACAAACACGTGTGTGGAAGGGCCATCCCCGTCGTAACTCGAGAATATACCCCAGGTTCACGCCGCAACTCGAGAAAAACCATGACACTTCCCACTCGCCGCGAGATGAGGCCCGATTCCCCTGCACTACGTGCAGAGCAATGCCGTGTTGCACATCACACAGGAAAGGAGCCTTGATTTCCTTGATGGCACTCCAGAGAAACCCCAAGAACACTGTTTCAAGGCTAGAGGGATCCTAAGGTCACTGTAGCAACACGAAAGAGCTCCGTGGACCACAAATCAACTCGAGATGAGAGGTTAGTCCCTGGCTTCGACTCCAGAGGAATACCACCTTACCACAAGCACCTCAAGAGGAGGCTTCTCTCAGCTCTAGGTATGTGAGAGGGACCCTGAGTTTGCGGCCTCAAGTGGAATGGACACCGCGATGCCCTGACTCGAAATAAGGCCGGATATCCCTGCAGTGACTTGAATGCAGGCTCGTCTTGCATCTCCCAAGACGAAAGCATGTCTGAATCCCCTGTGGAGACCACAGAGAAAGACCTAGTTCCCCAACTCATCGCGACCGGAGGCCTCACATCCTTTGAAAACTCCAGAGAGACGCGGAAATCAGTGCCTCCAAAGGAGACGATGCCTGACTCCTCGTGAAACTTGATAGAAGTCCCAGGATTCGTGTGGCTCGTGCAAAGGGACCCTTGGTCTCCCGCCTCAGCTGGTGAGGCGTCCCAATTGCCCTGCCACGCCTCGAGGAGAATCCCGAGTTGTCCCTCGCAACTAGGCAGGAGTCCTGACGTCGCTGAACAAACACGTGTGTGGAAGTCCCATTCCCGTCGTAACTCGAGAATATATACCAGGTTCCCGCCGCAAGTCGAGAAAAACCATGAGACTTCCCCCTCGCCGCGAGATGAGGCCCGATTCCCCTGCACTGCGTGCAGAGCAATGCCGTGTTGCACATCACACAGGAAAGGAGCCTTGATTTCCTTAATGGCACTCCAGAGAAAGCCCAAGAACACTGTTTCAAGGTTAGAGGGATCCTGAGGTCACTGTAGCAACACGAAAGAGCTCCGTGGACCAAAAATCAACTCGAGATGAGAGGTTAGTCTCTGGCTTCGATTCCAGAGGAATACCACCTTACCACAAGCATCTCAAGAGGAGGCTTCTCTCAGCTCTAGGTATCTGAGAGGGACCCTGAATTTGCTGCCTCAAGTGGAATGGACACCACCATGCCCTGACTCGAAATAAGGCCGGATATCCCTGCAGGGACTTGAATGCAGGCTCGTCTTGCATCTCCCAAGTGAAAAGGATGTCTGAATCCCCTGTGGAGACCACAGAGAAAGACTTAGTTCCCCACCTCATTGCGACCGGAGGCCTCACATCCTTTGAAAACTCCAGAGGGACGCGGAGATCAGTGCCTCCAAAGGAGACGATGCCTGACTCCTCTTGAAACTTGATAGGAGTCCCAGGATTCCTGTGGCATGAGGAAAGGGACCCTTGGTCTCCCACCTCAGCTGGAGAGGCGTCCCAATTGCCCTGCCAAGCCTCGAGGAGAATCCCGAGTTGTCCCTCGCAACTAGGCAGGAGTCCTGACGTCGCTGAACAAACACGTGTGTGGAAGGGCCATCCCCGTCGTAACTCGAGAATATACCCCAGTTTCACGCCGCAACTCGAGAAAAACCATGACACTTCCCACTCGCCGCGAGATGAGGCCCGATTCCCCTGCACTGCGTGCAGAGCAATGCCGTGTTGCACATCACACAGGAAAGGAGCCTTGATTTCCTTGATGGCACTCCAGAGAAACCCCAAGAACACTGTTTCAAGGCTAGAGGGATCCTAAGGTCACTGTAGCAACACGAAAGAGCTCCGTGGACCACAAATCAACTCGAGATGAGAGGTTAGTCCCTGGCTTCGACTCCAGAGGAATACCACCTTACCACAAGCACCTCAAGAGGAGGCTTCTCTCAGCTCTAGGTATGTGAGAGGGACCCTGAGTTTGCGGCCTCAAGTGGAATGTACACCGCGATGCCCTGACTCGAAATAAGGCCGGATATCCCTGCAGTGACTTGAATGCAGGCTCGTCTTGCATCTCCCAAGACGAAAGCATGTCTGAATCCCCTGTGGAGACCACAGAGAAAGACCTAGTTCCCCAACTCATCGCGACCGGAGGCCTCACATCCTTTGAAAACTCCAGAGAGACGCGGAAATCAGTGCCTCCAAAGGAGACGATGCCTGACTCCTCGTGAAACTTGATAGAAGTCCCAGGATTCGTGTGGCTCGTGCAAAGGGACCCTTGATCTCCCGCCTCAGCTGGTGAGGCGTCCCAATTGCCCTGCCACGCCTCGAGGAGAATCCCGAGTTGTCCCTCGCAACTAGGCAGGAGTCCTGACGTCGCTGAACAAACACGTGTGTGGAAGGGCCATCCCCGTCGTAACTCGAGAATATACCCCAGGTTCACGCCGCAACTCGAGAAAAACCATGACACTTCCCACTCGCCGCGAGATGAGGCCCGATTCCCCTGCACTGCGTGCAGAGCAATGCCGTGTTGCACATCACACAGGAAAGGAGCCTTGATTTCCTTAATGGCACTCCAGAGAAAGCCCAAGAACACTGTTTCAAGGTTAGAGGGATCCTGAGGTCACTGTAGCAACACGAAAGAGCTCCGTGGACCACAAATCAACTCGAGATGAGAGGTTAGTTCCTGGCTTCGACTCCAGAGGAATACCACCTTACCACAAGCACCTCAAGATGAGGCTTCTCTCAGCTTTAGGTATGTGAGAGAGATCCTGAGTTTGCGGCCTCAAGTGGAATGGACACCGCGATGCCCTGACTCGAAATAAGGCCAGATATCTCTGCAGTGACTTGAATGCAGGCTCGTCTTGCATCTCCCAAGACGAAAGCATGTCTGAATCCCCTGTGGAGACCACAGAGAAAGACCTAGTTCCCCACCTCATGGGGACCGGAGGCCTCACATCCTTTGAAAACTCCAGAGGGACGCGGAGATCAGTGCCTCCAAAGGAGACGATGCCTGACTCCTCGTGAAACTTGATAGGAGTCCCAGGATTCCTGTGGCACGTGGAAAGGGACCCTTGGTCTCCCGCCTCAGCTGGAGAGGCGTCCCAATTGCCCTGCCAAGCCTCGAGGAGAATCCCGAGTTGTCCCTCGCAACTAGGCAGGAGTCCTGACGTCGCTGAACAAACACTTGTGTGGAAGGGCCATCCCCGTCGTAACTCGAGAATATACCAAAGGTTCCCGCCGCAACTCGGGAAAAACCATGAGGCTTCCCCCTCGCCGCGAGATGAGGCCCGATTCCCCTGCACTGCGTGCAGAGCAATGCCGTGTTGCACATCACACAGGAAAGGAGCCTTGATTTCATTGATGGCACTCCAGAGAAACCCCAAGAACACTGTTTCAAGGCTAGAGGGATCCTGAGGTCACTGTAGCAACACGAAAGAGCTCCAGGGACCAAAAATCAACTCGAGATGAGAGGTTAGTCCCTGGCTTCGACTCCAGAAGAATAGCACCTTACCACAAGCACTTCAAGAGGAGGCTTCTCTCAGCTTTAGGTATGTGACAGGGACCCTGAGTTTGCGGCCTCAAGTGGAATGGACACCGTGATGCCCTGACTCGAAATAAGGCCGGATATCCCTGCAGTGACTTAAATGCAGGCTCGTCTTGCATCTCCCAAGACGAAAGGTTGTCTGAATCCCCTGTGGAGGCCACAGAGAAAGACCTAGTTCCCCACCTCATCGCGACCGTAGGCCTCACATCCTTGGAAAACTCCAGAGGGACGCGGAGATCAGTGCCTCCAAAGGAGACGATGCCTGACTCATCTTGAAACTTGATAGGAGTCCCAGGATTCCTGTGGCACGTGGAAAGGGACCCTTGGTCTCCCGCCTCAGCTGGAGAGGCGTCCCAATTGCCCTGCCAAGCCTCGAGGAGAATCCCAAGTTGACCCTCGCAACTAGGCAGGAGTCCTGACGTCGCTGAACAAACACGTGTGAGGAAGGGCCATCCCCGTCGTAACTCGAGAATATACACCAGGTTCCCCCCGCAACTCGAGAAAAACCATGAGACTTCCCCCTCGCCGCGAGATGAGGCCCGATTCCCCTTCACTGCGTGCAGAGCAATGCCGTGTTGTTCATCACACAGGAAAGGAGCCTTGATTTCCTTGATGGCACTCCAGAGAAACCCCAAGAACACTCTTTCAAGGCTAGAGGGATCCTGAGGTCACTGTAGCAACAAAAAAGAGCTCCGTGGACCAAAAATCAACTCGAGATGAGAGGTTAGTCTCTGGCTTCGATTCCAGAGGAATACCACCTTACCACAAGCATCTCAAGAGGAGGCTTCTCTCAGCTCTAGGTATCTGAGAGGGACCCTGAATTTGCTGCCTCAAGTGGAATGGACACCACCATGCCCTGACTCGAAATAAGGCCGGATATCCCTGCAGGGACTTGAATGCAGGCTCGTCTTGCATCTCCCAAGTGAAAAGGATGTCTGAATCCCCTGTGGAGACCACAGAGAAAGACCTAGTTCCCCACCTCATTGCGACCGGAGGCCTCACATCCTTTGAAAACTCCAGAGGGACGCGGAGATCAGTGCCTCCAAAGAAAACGATGCCTGACTCCTCGTGAAACTTGATACGAGTCCCAGGATTCCTGTGGCACGTGGAAAGGGACCCTTGGTCTCCCACCTCAGCTGGAGAGGCGTCCCAATTGCCCGGCCAAGCCTCGATGAGAATCCCGAGTTGTCCCTCACAACGAGGCAGGAGTCCTGACGTCGCTGAACAAACACGTGTGTGGAAGGGCCATCCCCGTCGTAACTCGAGAATATACCCCAGGTTCCCGCCGCAATTCGAGGAAAACCATGAGACTTCGCCCTCGCTGCGAAATGAGGCCCGATTCCCCAGCACTGCGTGCAGAGCAATGCCGTGTTGCACATCACACAGGAAAGGAGCCTTGATTTCCTTGATGGCTCTGCAGAGAAAGCCCAAGAACACTGTTTCAAGGCTAAAGGGATCCTGGGGTCACTGTAGCAACACGAAAGAGCTCCGTGGACCACAAATCAACTCGAGATGAGAGGTTAGTGCCTGGCTTACACTCCAGAGGAAAACCACCTTACCACAAGCACCTCAAGAGGAGGCTTCTCTCAGCTCTAGGTACGTGAGAGGGACCCTGAGTTTGCGGCCTCAAGTGGAATGGACACCGCGATGCCCTGACTCGAAATAAGGCCGGATATCCCTGCAGTGACTTGAATGCAGGCTCGTCTTGCATCTCCGAAGACAAAAGGATGTCTGAATCCCCTGTGGAGACCACAGAGAAATACCTAGTTCCCCACCTCATCGCGACCGGAGGCCTCACATCCTTTGAAAACTCCAGAGGGACGCGGAGATCAGTGCCTCCAAAGGAGACGATGCCTGACTCCTCGTGAATCTTGATAGGAGTCCGAGGATTCCTGTGGCACGTGGAAAGGGACCCTTGGTCTCCCGCCTCAGCTGGAGAGGCGTCCCAATTGCCCTGCCAAGCCTCGAGGAGAATCCCGAGTTGTCCCTCGCAACTAGGCAGGAGTCCTGACGTCGCTGAACAAACACTTGTGTGGAAGGGCCATCCCCGTCGTAACTCGAGAATATACCAAAGGTTCCCGCCGCAACTCGGGAAAAACCATGAGGCTTCCCCCTCGCCGCGAGATGAGGCCCGATTCCCCTGCACTGCGTGCAGAGCAATGCCGTGTTGCACATCACACAGGAAAGGAGCCTTGATTTCATTGATGGCACTCCAGAGAAACCCCAAGAACACTGTTTCAAGGCTAGAGGGATCCTGAGGTCACTGTAGCAACACGAAAGAGCTCCAGGGACCAAAAATCAACTCGAGATGAGAGGTTAGTCCCTGGCTTCGACTCCAGAAGAATAGCACCTTACCACAAGCACTTCAAGAGGAGGCTTCTCTCAGCTTTAGGTATGTGACAGGGACCCTGAGTTTGCGGCCTCAAGTGGAATGGACACCGTGATGCCCTGACTCGAAATAAGGCCGGATATCCCTGCAGTGACTTAAATGCAGGCTCGTCTTGCATCTCCCAAGACGAAAGGTTGTCTGAATCCCCTGTGGAGGCCACAGAGAAAGACCTAGTTCCCCACCTCATCGCGACCGTAGGCCTCACATCCTTGGAAAACTCCAGAGGGACGCGGAGATCAGTGCCTCCAAAGGAGACGATGCCTGACTCATCTTGAAACTTGATAGGAGTCCCAGGATTCCTGTGGCACGTGGAAAGGGACCCTTGGTCTCCCGCCTCAGCTGGAGAGGCGTCCCAATTGCCCTGCCAAGCCTCGAGGAGAATCCCAAGTTGACCCTCGCAACTAGGCAGGAGTCCTGACGTCGCTGAACAAACACGTGTGAGGAAGGGCCATCCCCGTCGTAACTCGAGAATATACACCAGGTTCCCCCCGCAACTCGAGAAAAACCATGAGACTTCCCCCTCGCCGCGAGATGAGGCCCGATTCCCCTTCACTGCGTGCAGAGCAATGCCGTGTTGTTCATCACACAGGAAAGGAGCCTTGATTTCCTTGATGGCACTCCAGAGAAACCCCAAGAACACTCTTTCAAGGCTAGAGGGATCCTGAGGTCACTGTAGCAACAAAAAAGAGCTCCGTGGACCAAAAATCAACTCGAGATGAGAGGTTAGTCTCTGGCTTCGATTCCAGAGGAATACCACCTTACCACAAGCATCTCAAGAGGAGGCTTCTCTCAGCTCTAGGTATCTGAGAGGGACCCTGAATTTGCTGCCTCAAGTGGAATGGACACCACCATGCCCTGACTCGAAATAAGGCCGGATATCCCTGCAGGGACTTGAATGCAGGCTCGTCTTGCATCTCCCAAGTGAAAAGGATGTCTGAATCCCCTGTGGAGACCACAGAGAAAGACCTAGTTCCCCACCTCATTGCGACCGGAGGCCTCACATCCTTTGAAAACTCCAGAGGGACGCGGAGGTCAGTGCCTCCAAAGGAGACGATGCCTGACTCCTCGTGAAACTTGATAGGAGTCCCAGGATTCCTGTGGCACGTGGAAAGGGACCCTTGGTCTCCCGCCTCAGCTGGAGAGGCGTCCCAATTGCCCGGCCAAGCCTCGAGGAGAATCCCGAGTTGTCCCTCGCAACTAGGCAGGAGTCCTGACATCGCTGAACAAACACGTGTGTGGAAGTCCCATTCCCGTCATAACTCGAGAATATATACCAGGTTCCCGCCGCAACTCGAGAAAAACCATGAGACTTCCCCCTCGCCGCGAGATGAGGCCCGATTCCCCTGCACTGCGTGCAGAGTAATGCCGTGTTGCACATCACACAGGAAAGGAGCCTTGATTTCCTTAATGGCACTCCAGAGAAAGCCCAAGAACACTGTTTCAAGGTTAGAGGGATCCTGAGGTCACTGTAGCAACACGAAAGAGCTCCGTGGACCACAAATCAACTCGAGATGAGAGGTTAGTTCCTGGCTTCGACTCCAGAGGAATACCACCTTACCACAAGCACCTCAAGAGGAGGCTTCTCTCAGCTTTAGGTATGTGAGAGAGATCCTGAGTTTGCGGCCTCAAGTGGAATGGACACCGCGATGCCCTGACTCGAAATAAGGCTGGATATCCCTGCAGTGACTTGAATGCAGGCTCGTCTTGCATCTCCCAAGACGAAAGCATGTCTGAATCCCCTGTGGAGACCACAGAGAAAGACCTAGTTCCCCACCTCATGGGGACCGGAGGCCTCACATCCTTTGAAAACTCCAGAGGGACGCGGAGATCAGTGCCTCCAAAGGAGACGATGCCTGACTCCTCGTGAAACTTGATAGGAGTCCCAGGATTCCTGTGGCACGTGGAAAGGGACCCTTGGTCTCCCGCCTCAGCTGGAGAGGCGTCCCAATTGCCCTGCCAAGCCTCGAGGAGAATCCCGAGTTGTCCCTCACAACGAGGCAGGAGTCCTGACGTCGCTGAACAAACACGTGTGTGGAAGGGCCATCTCCGTCGTAACTCGAGAATATACCCCAGGTTCCCGCCGCAACTCGAGAAAAACCATGAGACTTCGCCCTCGCTGCGAAATGAGGCCCGATTCCCCAGCACTGCGTGCAGAGCAATGCCGTGTTGCACATCACACAGGAAAGGAGCCTTGATTTCCTTGATGGCACTGCAGAGAAAGACCAAGAACACTGTTTCAAGGCTAGAGGGATCCTGGGGTCACTGTAGCAACACGAAAGAGCTCCGTGGACCACAAATCAACTCGAGATGAGAGGTTAGTGCCTGGCTTACACTCCAGAGGAAAACCACCTTACCACAAGCACCTCAAGAGGAGGCTTCTCTCAGCTCTAGGTACGTGAGAGGGACCCTGAGTTTGCGGCCTCAAGTGGAATGGACACCGCGATGCCCTGACTCGAAATAAGGCCGGATATCCCTGCAGTGACTTGAATGCAGGCTCGTCTTGCATATCCGAAGACAAAAGGATGTCTGAATCCCCTTTGGAGACCACAGAGAAAGACCTAGTTCCCCACCTCATCGCGACCGGAGGCCTCACATCCTTTGAAAACTCCAGAGGGACGCGGAGATCAGTGCCTCCAAAGGAGACGATGCCTGATTCCTCTTGAAACTTGATAGGAGTCCCAGGATTCCTGTGGCATGAGGAAAGGGACCCTTGGTCTCCCACCTCAGCTGGAGAGGCGTCCCAATTGCCCTGCCAAGGCTTGAGGAGAATCCCGAGTTGTCCCTCGCAACTAGGCAGGAGTCCTGACGTCGCTGAACAAACACGTGTGTGGAAGGGCCATCCCCGTCGTAACTCGAGAATATACCCCAGGTTCACGCCGCAACTCGAGAAAAACCATGACACTTCCCACTCGCCGCGAGATGAGGCCCGATTCCCCTGCACTGCGTGCAGAGCAATGCCGTGTTGCACATCACACAGGAAAGGAGCCTTGATTTCCTTGATGGCACTCCAGAGAAACCCCAAGAACACTGTTTCAAGGCTAGAGGGATCCTAAGGTCACTGTAGCAACACGAAAGAGCTCCGTGGACCACAAATCAACTCGAGATGAGAGGTTAGTCCCTGGCTTCGACTCCAGAGGAATACCACCTTACCACAAGCACCTCAAGAGGAGGCTTCTCTCAGCTCTAGGTATGTGAGAGGGACCCTGAGTTTGCGGCCTCAAGTGGAATGGACACCGCGATGCCCTGACTCGAAATAAGGCCGGATATCCCTGCAGTGACTTGAATGCAGGCTCGTCTTGCATCTCCCAAGACGAAAGCATGTCTGAATCCCCTGTGGAGACCACAGAGAAAGACCTAGTTCCCCAACTCATCGCGACCGGAGGCCTCACATCCTTTGAAAACTCCAGAGAGACGCGGAAATCAGTGCCTCCAAAGGAGACGATGCCTGACTCCTCGTGAAACTTGATAGAAGTCCCAGGATTCGTGTGGCTCGTGCAAAGGGACCCTTGGTCTCCCGCCTCAGCTGGTGAGGCGTCCCAATTGCCCTGCCACGCCTCGAGGAGAATCCCGAGTTGTCCCTCGCAACTAGGCAGGAGTCCTGACGTCGCTGAACAAACACGTGTGTGGAAGTCCCATTCCCGTCGTAACTCGAGAATATATACCAGGTTCCCGCCGCAACTCGAGAAAAACCATGAGACTTCCCCCTCGCCGCGAGATGAGGCCCGATTCCCCTGCACTGCGTGCAGAGCAATGCCGTGTTGCACATCACACAGGAAAGGAGCCTTGATTTCCTTAATGGCACTCCAGAGAAAGCCCAAGAACACTGTTTCAAGGTTAGAGGGATCCTGAGGTCACTGTAGCAACACGAAAGAGCTCCGTGGACCAAGAATCAACTCGAGATGAGAGGTTAGTCTCTGGCTTCGATTCCAGAGGAATACCACCTTACCACAAGCATCTCAAGAGGAGGCTTCTCTCAGCTCTAGGTATCTGAGAGGGACCCTGAATTTGCTGCCTCAAGTGGAATGGACACCACCATGCCCTGACTCGAAATAAGGCCGGATATCCCTGCAGGGACTTGAATGCAGGCTCGTCTTGCATCTCCCAAGTGAAAAGGATGTCTGAATCCCCTGTGGAGACCACAGAGAAAGACTTAGTTCCCCACCTCATTGCGACCGGAGGCCTCACATCCTTTGAAAACTCCAGAGGGACGCGGAGATCAGTGCCTCCAAAGGAGACGATGCCTGACTCCTCTTGAAACTTGATAGGAGTCCCAGGATTCCTGTGGCATGAGGAAAGGGACCCTTGGTCTCCCACCTCAGCTGGAGAGGCGTCCCAATTGCCCTGCCAAGGCTTGAGGAGAATCCCGAGTTGTCCCTCGCAACTAGGCAGGAGTCCTGACGTCGCTGAACAAACACGTGTGTGGAAGGGCCATCCCCGTCGTAACTCGAGAATATACCCCAGTTTCACGCCGCAACTCGAGAAAAACCATGACACTTCCCACTCGCCGCGAGATGAGGCCCGATTCCCCTGCACTGCGTGCAGAGCAATGCCGTGTTGCACATCACACAGGAAAGGAGCCTTGATTTCCTTGATGGCACTCCAGAGAAACCCCAAGAACACTGTTTCAAGGCTAGAGGGATCCTAAGGTCACTGTAGCAACACGAAAGAGCTCCGTGGACCACAAATCAACTCGAGATGAGAGGTTAGTCCCTGGCTTCGACTCCAGAGGAATACCACCTTACCACAAGCACCTCAAGAGGAGGCTTCTCTCAGCTCTAGGTATGTGAGAGGGACCCTGAGTTTGCGGCCTCAAGTGGAATGTACACCGCGATGCCCTGACTCGAAATAAGGCCGGATATCCCTGCAGTGACTTGAATGCAGGCTCGTCTTGCATCTCCCAAGACGAAAGCATGTCTGAATCCCCTGTGGAGACCACAGAGAAAGACCTAGTTCCCCAACTCATCGCGACCGGAGGCCTCACATCCTTTGAAAACTCCAGAGAGACGCGGAAATCAGTGCCTCCAAAGGAGACGATGCCTGACTCCTCGTGAAACTTGATAGAAGTCCCAGGATTCGTGTGGCTCGTGCAAAGGGACCCTTGATCTCCCGCCTCAGCTGGTGAGGCGTCCCAATTGCCCTGCCACGCCTCGAGGAGAATCCCGAGTTGTCCCTCGCAACTAGGCAGGAGTCCTGACGTCGCTGAACAAACACGTGTGTGGAAGGGCCATCCCCGTCGTAACTCGAGAATATACCCCAGGTTCACGCCGCAACTCGAGAAAAACCATGACACTTCCCACTCGCCGCGAGATGAGTCCCGATTCCCCTGCACTGCGTGCAGAGCAATGCCGTGTTGCACATCACACAGGAAAGGAGCCTTGATTTCCTTAATGGCACTCCAGAGAAAGCCCAAGAACACTGTTTCAAGGTTAGAGGGATCCTGAGGTCACTGTAGCAACACGAAAGAGCTCCGTGGACCACAAATCAACTCGAGATGAGAGGTTAGTTCCTGGCTTCGACTCCAGAGGAATACCACCTTACCACAAGCACCTCAAGATGAGGCTTCTCTCAGCTTTAGGTATGTGAGAGAGATCCTGAGTTTGCGGCCTCAAGTGGAATGGACACCGCGATGCCCTGACTCGAAATAAGGCCAGATATCTCTGCAGTGACTTGAATGCAGGCTCGTCTTGCATCTCCCAAGACGAAAGCATGTCTGAATCCCCTGTGGAGACCACAGAGAAAGACCTAGTTCCCCACCTCATGGGGACCGGAGGCCTCACATCCTTTGAAAACTCCAGAGGGACGCGGAGATCAGTGCCTCCAAAGGAGACGATGCCTGACTCCTCGTGAAACTTGATAGGAGTCCCAGGATTCCTGTGGCACGTGGAAAGGGACCCTTGGTCTCCCGCCTCAGCTGGAGAGGCGTCCCAATTGCCCTGCCAAGCCTCGAGGAGAATCCCGAGTTGTCCCTCACAACGAGGCAGGAGTCCTGACGTCGCTGAACAAACACGTGTGTGGAAGGGCCATCCCCGTCGTAACTCGAGAATATACCCCAGGTTCACGCCGCAACTCGAGAAAAACCATGACACTTCCCACTCGCCGCGAGATGAGGCCCGATTCCCCTTCACTCCGTGCAGAGCAATGCCATGTTGTTCATCACACAGGAAAGGAGCCTTGATTTCCTTGATGACACTCCAGAGAAACCCCAAGAACACTGTTTCAAGGCTAGAGGGATCCTGAGGTCACTGTAGCAACAAAAAAGAGCTCCGTGGACCAAAAATCAACTCGAGATGAGAGGTTAGTCCCTGGCTTCGACTCCAGAGGAATACCACCTTACCACAAGCATCTCAAGAGGAGGCTTCTCTCAGCTCTAGGTATCTGAGAGGGACCCTGAATTTGCTGCCTCAAGTGGAATGGACACCACCATATCCTGACTCGAAATAAGGCCGGCTATCCCTGCAGGGACTTGAATGCAGGCTCGTCTTGCATCTCCCAAGTCAAAAGGATGTCTGAATCCCCTGTGGAGACCACAGAGAAAGACCTAGTTCCCCACCTCATTGCGACCGGAGGCCTCACATCCTTTGAAAACTCCAGAGGGACGCGGAGATCAGTGCCTCCAAAGAAAACGATGCCTGACTCCTCGTGAAACTTGATAGGAGTCCCAGGATTCCTGTGGCACGTGGAAAGGGACCCTTGGTCTCCCACCTCAGCTGGAGAGGCGTCCCAATTGCCCGGCCAAGCCTCGATGAGAATCCCGAGTTGTCCCTCACAACGAGGCAGGAGTCCTGACGTCGCTGAACAAACACGTGTGTGGAAGGGCCATCCCCGTCGTAACTCGAGAATATACCCCAGGTTCCCGCCGCAATTCGAGGAAAACCATGAGACTTCGCCCTCGCTGCGAAATGAGGCCCGATTCCCCAGCACTGCGTGCAGAGCAATGCCGTGTTGCACATCACACAGGAAAGGAGCCTTGATTTCCTTGATGGCTCTGCAGAGAAAGCCCAAGAACACTGTTTCAAGGCTAAAGGGATCCTGGGGTCACTGTAGCAACACGAAACAGCTCCGTGGACCACAAATCAACTCGAGATGAGAGGTTAGTGCCTGGCTTACACTCCAGAGGAAAACCACCTTACCACAAGCACCTCAAGAGGAGGCTTCTCTCAGCTCTAGGTACGTGAGAGGGACCCTGAGTTTGCGGCCTCAAGTGGAATGGACACCGCGATGCCCTGACTCGAAATAAGGCCGGATATCCCTGCAGTGACTTGAATGCAGGCTCGTCTTGCATCTCCGAAGACAAAAGGATGTCTGAATCCCCTGTGGAGACCACAGAGAAATACCTAGTTCCCCACCTCATCGCGACCGGAGGCCTCACATCCTTTGAAAACTCCAGAGGGACGCGGAGATCAGTGCCTCCAAAGGAGACGATGCCTGACTCCTCGTGAAACTTGATAGGAGTCCAAGGATTCCTGTGGCACGTGGAAAGGGACCCTTGGTCTTCCGCCTCAGCTGGAGAGGCGTCCCAATTGCCCTACCAAGCCTCGAGGAGAATCCCGAGTTGTTCCTCGCAACTAGGCCGGAGTCCTGACGTCGCTGAACAAACACGTGTGTGGAAGGGCCATCCCCGACGTAACTCGAGAATATACCCCAGGTTCCGGCCGCAACTCGAGAAAAACCATGAGACTTCCCCCTCGCTGCCAGATGTGTCCCGATTCCCCTGCACTGCGTGCAGAGCAATGCCGTGTTGCACATCACACAGGAAAGGAGCCTTGATTTCCTTGATGGCACTCCAGAGAAACCCCAAGAACACTGTTTCAAGGCTAGAGGGATCCTGAGGTCACTGTAGCAACACGAAAGAGCTCCGTGGACCAAAAATCAACTCGAGATGAGAGGTTAGTCCCTGGCTTCGACTCCAGAGGAATAACACCTTACCACAAGCACCTCAAGAGGAGGCTTCTCTCAGCTCCAGATATGTGAGAGGGACCCTGAGTTTGCGGCCTCAAGTGGAATGGACACCGCGATGCCCTGACTCGAAATAAGGCCGGATATCCCTGCAGGAACTTGAATGCAGGCTCGTCTTGCATCTCCCAAGACGAAAGGATGTCTGAATCCCCTGTGGAGACCACAGAGAAAGACCTAGTTCCCCACTTCATCGCGACCGGAGGCCTCACATCCTTTGAAAACTCCAGAGGAAAAAAAAAAAAAAAAAAGAAAAGAAAACTCCAGAGGGACGCGGAGATCAGTGCCTCCAAAGGAGACGATGCCTGACTCCTCGTGAAACTTGATAGGAGTCCCAGGATTCCTGCGGCACGGGGAAAGGGACCCTTGGTCTCCCGCCTCAGCTGGAGAGGTGTCCCAATTGCCCTGCCACGCCTCGAGGAGAATCCCGAGTTGTCCCTCGCAACTAGGCAGGAGTCCTGACATCGCTGAACAAACACGCGTGTGGAAGTCCCATTCCCGTCGTAACTCGAGAATATATACCAGGTTCCCGCCGCAACTCGAGAAAAACCATGAGACTTCCCCCTCGCCGCGAGATGAGGCCCGATTCCCCTGCACTGCGTGCAGAGCAATGCCGTGTTGCACATCACACAGGAAAGGAGCCTTGATTTCCCTAATGGCACTCCAGAGAAAGCCCAAGAACACTGTTTCAAGGCTAGAGGGATCCTGAGGTCACTGTAGCAACACAAAAGAGCTCCGTGGACCAAAAATCAACTCGAGATGAGAGGTTAGTCCCTGGCTTCGACTCCAGAGGAATACCACCTTACCACAAGCATCTCAAGAGGAGGCTTCTCTCAGCTCTAGGTATCTGAGAGGGACCCTGAATTTGCTGCCTCAAGTGGAATGGACACCACCATGCCCTGACTCGAAATAAGGCCGGATATCCCTGCAGGGACTTGAATGCAGGCTCGTCTTGCATCTCCCAAGTCAAAAGGATGTCTGAATCCCCTGTGGAGACCACAGAGAAAGACCTAGTTCCCCACCTCATTGCGACCGGAGGCCTCACATCCTTTGAAAACTCCAGAGGGACGCGGAGATCAGTGCCTCCAAAGAAAACGATGCCTGACTCCTCGTGAAACTTGATAGGAGTCCCAGGATTCCTGTGGCACGTGGAAAGGGAACCTTGGTCTCCCGCCTCAGCTGGAGAGGCGTCCCAATTGCCCGGCCAAGCCTCGATGAGAATCCCGAGTTGTCCCTCACAACGAGGCAGGAGTCCTGACGTCGCTGAACAAACACGTGTGTGGAAGGGCCATCCCCGTCGTAACTCGAGAATATACCCCAGGTTCCCGCCGCAATTCGAGGAAAACCATGAGACTTCGCCCTCGCTGCGAAATGAGGCCCGATTCCCCAGCACTGCGTGCAGAGCAATGCCGTGTTGCACATCACACAGGAAAGGAGCCTTGATTTCCTTGATGGCTCTGCAGAGAAAGCCCAAGAACACTGTTTCAAGGCTAAAGGGATCCTGGGGTCACTGTAGCAACACGAAAGAGCTCCGTGGACCACAAATCAACTCGAGATGAGAGGTTAGTGCCTGGCTTACACTCCAGAGGAAAACCACCTTACCACAAGCACCTCAAGAGGAGGCCTCTCTCAGCTCTAGGTACGTGAGAGGGACCCTGAGTTTGCGGCCTCAAGTGGAATGGACACCGCGATGCCCTGACTCGAAATAAGGCCGGATATCCCTGCAGTGACTTGAATGCAGGCTCGTCTTGCATCTCCGAAGACAAAAGGATGTCTGAATCCCCTGTGGAGACCACAGAGAAATACCTAGTTCCCCACCTCATCGCGACCGGATGCCTCACATCCTTTGAAAACTCCAGAGGGACGCGGAGATCAGTGCCTCCAAAGGAGACGATGCCTGACTCCTCGTGAAACTTGATAGGAGTCCAAGGATTCCTGTGGCACGTGGAAAGGGACCCTTGGTCTTCCGCCTCAGCTGGAGAGGCGTCCCAATTGCCCTACCAAGCCTCGAGGAGAATCCCGAGTTGTTCCTCGCAACTAGGCCGGAGTCCTGACGTCGCTGAACAAACACGTGTGTGGAAGGGCCATCTCCGACGTAACTCGAGAATATACCCCAGGTTCCGGCCGCAACTCGAGAAAAACCATGAGACTTCCCCCTCGCCGCCAGATGTGTCCCGATTCCCCTGCACTGCGTGCAGAGCAATGCCGTGTTGCACATCACACAGGAAAGGAGCCTTGATTTCCTTGATGGCACTCCAGAGAAACCCCAAGAACACTGTTTCAAGGCTAGAGGGATCCTGAGGTCACTGTAGCAACACGAAAGAGCTCCGTGGACCAAAAATCAACTCGAGATGAGAGGTTAGTCCCTGGCTTCGACTGCAGAGGAATAACACCTTACCACAAGCACCTCAAGAGGAGGCTTCTCTCAGCTCCAGTTATGTGAGAGGGACCCTGAGTTTGCGGCCTCAAGTGGAATGGACACCGCGATGCCCTGACTCGAAATAAGGCCGGATATCCCTGCAGGAACTTGAATGCAGGCTCGTCTTGCATCTCCCAAGACGAAAGGATGTCTGAATCCCCTGTGGAGACCACAGAGAAAGACCTAGTTCCCCACTTCATCGCGACCGGAGGCCTCACATCCTTTGAAAACTCCAGAGGAAAAAAAAAAAGAAAAGAAAACTCCAGAGGGACGCGGAGATCAGTGCCTCCAAAGGAGACGATGCCTGACTCCTCGTGAAACTTGATAGGAGTCCCAGGATTCCTGCGGCACGGGGAAAGGGACCCTTGGTCTCCCGCCTCAGCTGGAGAGGTGTCCCAATTGCCCTGCCACGCCTCGAGGAGAATCCCGAGTTGTCCCTCGCAACTAGGCAGGAGTCCTGACATCGCTGAACAAACACGTGTGTGGAAGTCCCATTCCCGTCGTAACTCGAGAATATACACCAGGTTCCCGCCGCAACTCGAGAAAAACCATGAGACTTCCCCCTCGCCGCGAGATGAGGCCCGATTCCCCTGCACTGCGTGCAGAGCAATGCCGTGTTGCACATCACACAGGAAAGGAGCCTTGATTTCCTTAATGGCACTCCAGAGAAAGCCCAAGAACACTGTTTCAAGGCTAGAGGGATCCTGAGGTCACTGTAGCAACAGGAAAGAGCACCGTGGACCAAAAATCAACTCGAGATGAGAGATTAGTTCCTGGCTTCGACTTCAGAGGAATACCACCTTACCACAAGCACCTCAAGAGGAGGCTTCTCTCACCTCTAGGTATGTGAGAGAGATCCTGATTTGCGGCCTCAAGTGGAATGGACACCGTGATGCCCTGACTCGAAATAAGGCTGGATATCCCTGCAGTGACTTGAATGCAGGCTCGTCTTGCATCTCCCAAGACGAAAGCATGTCTGAATCCCCTGTGGAGACAACAGAGAAAGACCTAGTTCCCCACCTCATGGGGACCGGAGGCCTCACATCCTTTGAAAACTCCAGAGGGACGCGGAGATCAGTGCCTCCAAAGGAGACGATGCCTGACTCCTCGTGAAACTTGATAGGAGTCCTAGGATTCCTGTGGCTAATGCAAAGGTACGCTTGGTCACCCGCCTCAGCTGGAGAGGCGTCCCAATTGCCCTGCCAAGCCTCGAGGAGAATCCCGAGTTGTCCCTCACAACTAGGCAGGAGTCCTGACGTCGCTGAACAAACACGTGTGTGGAAGGGCCATCCCCGTCGTAACTCGAGAATATACCCCAGGTTCCCGCCGCAACTCGAGAAAAACCTTGAGACTTCCCCCTCGCCGTGAAATGAGGCCCGATTCCCCTTCACTGCGTGCAGAGCAATGCCGTGTTGCACATCACACAGGAAAGGAGCCTTGATTTCCTTGATGGCACTCCAGAGAAACCCCAGGAACACTGTTTCAAGGCTAGAGGGATCCTGAGGTCACTGCAGCAACACGAAAAAGCTCCGTGGACCACAAATCAACTCGAGATGAGCGGTTAGTCCCTGGCTTCGACTCCAGAGGAATACCACCTTCCCACTAGCACCTCAAGCGGAGGCTTCTCTCAGCTCTAGGTATGTGAGAGGGACCCTGAGTTTGCGGCCTCAAGTGGAATGGACACCGCGATGCCCTGACTCGAAATAAGGCCGGATATCCCTGCAGTGACTTGAATGCAGGCTCGTCTTGCATCTTCCAAGACGAAAGGATGTCTGAATCCCCTGTGGAGACCACAGAGAAAGACCAAGTTCCACACCTCATCGCGACCGGAGGCCTCACATCCTTTGAAAACTCCAGAGGGACACGGAGATCAGTGCCTCCAAAGGAGACGATGCCTGACTCCTCGTGAAACTTGATAGGAGTCCCAGGATTCCTGTGGCACGTGGAAAGGGACCCTTGGTCTCCCGCCTCAGCTGGAGAGGCGTCCCAATTGCCCTGCCAAGCCTCGAGGAGAATCCCGAGTTGACCCTCGCAACTAGGCAGGAGTCCTGACGTCGCTGAACAAACACGTGTGTGGAAGGGCCATCCCCGTCGTAACTCGAGAATATACACCAGGTTCCCCCCGCAACTCGAGAAAAACCATGAGACTTCCCCCTCGCCGCGAGATGAGGCCCGATTCCCCTTCACTGCGTGCAGAGCAATGCCGTATTGTACATCACACAGGAAAGGAGCCTTGATTTCCTTGATGGCACTCCAGAGAAAGCCCAAGAACACTGTTTCAAGGCTAGAGGGATCCTGAGGTCACTGTAGCAACATAAAAGAGCTCCGTGGACCAAAAATCAACTCGAGATGAGAGGTTAGTCTCTGGCTTCGACTCCAGAGGAATACCACTTTACCACAAGCACCTCAAGAGGAGGCTTCTCTCAGCTCTAGGTATCTGAGAGGGACCCTGAATTTGCTGCCTCAAGTGGAATGGACACCACCATGCCCTGACTCGAAATAAGGCCGGATATCCCTGCAGTGACTTGAATGCAGGCGCGTCTTGCATCTCCCAAGACAAAAGGATGTCTGAATCCCCTGTGGAGACCACAGAGAAAGACCTAGATCCCCACCTCATCGCGACCGGACGCTCACGTCCTTTGAAAACTCCAGAGGGACGCGGAGATCAGTGCCTCCAAAGGAGACGATGCCTGACTCCTCCTGCAACTTGATAGGAGTCCCAGGATTCCTGTGGCACGTGGAAAGGGACCCTTGGTCTCCCGCCTCAGCTGGAGAGGTGTCCCAATTGCCCTGCCAAGCGTCGAGGACAATCCCGAGTTGTTCCTCGCAACTAGGCAGGAGTCCTGACGTCGCTGAACAAACACGTGTGTGGAAGGGCCATCCCCGTCATAACTCGAGAATATACCGCAGGTTCCCGCCGCAACTTGAGAAAAACCATGAGACTTCCCCTTCGCCGCGAGATGAGGCCCGATTCCCCTGCACTGCGTGCAGAGCAAAGCCGTGTTGGACATCACACAGGAAAGGAACCTTGATTTCCTTGATGGCACTCCAGAGAAAGCCCAAGAACACTGTTTCAAGGCTCGAGGGATCCTGAGGTCACTGTAGCAACACGAAAGAGCTCCGTGGCCCAAAAATCAACTCGAGATGAGAGGTTAGTCCCTGGCTTCGACTCCAGAGGAATACCACCTTACCACAAGCACCTCAAGAGGAGGCTTCTCTCAGCTCTAGGTATGTGAGAGGGACCCTGAGTTGCGGCCTCAAGTGGAATGGACACCGCGATGCCCTGACTCGAAATAAGGCCGGATATCCCTGCAGTGACTTGAATGCAGGCTCGTCTTGCATCTCCCAAGATGAAAGGATGTCTGAATCCCCTGTGGAGACAACAGAGAAAGACCTAGTTCCCCACCTCATCGCGACTGGAGGCCTCACATCCTTTGAAAACTCCAGAGGGACGCGGAGATCAGTGCCTCCAAAGGAGACGATGCCTGACTCGTCGTGAGACTTTATAGGAGTCCCAGGATTCCTGTGGCACGTGGAAAGGGACACTTGGTCTCCCGCCTCAGCTGGAGAGGCGTCCCAATTGCCCTGCCAAGCCTCAAGGAGAATCCCGAGTTGTCCCTCGCAACTAGGCAGGAGTCCTGACGTCGCTGAACAAACACGTGTGTGGAAGGGCCATCCCCATCGTAACTCGAGAATATACCCCAGGTTCCCGCCGCAACTCGAGGAAAACCATAACACTTTCGCCTGACCGCGAGATGAGGCCCGATTCCCCTGCAATGCGTGCAGAGCAATGCCTGGTTGCACATCACACAGGAAAGGAGCCTTGATTTCCTTGATGGCACTCCAGAGAATCCCCAAGAACACTGTTTCAAGGCTAGAGGGATCCTGAGGTCACTGTAGCAACACGAAAGAGCTCCGTGGACCAAAAATCAACTCGAGATGAGAGGTTAGTCCTTGGCTTCGACTCCAGAGGAATACCACCTTACCACAAGCACCTCAAGAGGAGGCTTCTCTCAGCTCTAGGTACGTGAGACGGACCCTGAGTTTGGGGCCTCAAGTGGAATGGACACCGCGATGCCCTGACTCGAAATAAGGCCGGATATTCCAGCAGTGACTTGAATGCAGGCTCGTCTTGCATCTCCCAAGACGAAAGGATGTCTAAATCCCCTATGGAGACCACAGAGTAAGACCTAGTTCCCCACCTCATCGCGACCGGAGGCCTCACATCCTTTGAAAACTCCAGAGGGACGCGGAGATCAGTGCCTCCAAAGGAGACGGTGCCTGACTCCTCGTGAAACTTGATAGGAGTCCCAGGATTCCTGTGGCACGTGGAAAGGGACCCTTGGTCTCCCGCCTCAGCTGGAGAGGCGTCCCAATTGCCCTGCCAAGCCTCGAGGAGAATCCAGAGTTGTCCCTCGCAACTAGGCCGGAGTCCTGACGTCGCTGAACAAACACGTGTGTGGAAGCGCCATCCCCGTCGTAACTCGAGAATATACCTCAGGTTCCCGTCGCAACTCGGGAAAAACCATGAGGCTTCCCCCTCGCCGCGAGATGAGGCCCGATTCCCCTGCACTGCGTGCAGAGCAATGCCGTGTTGCACATCAGACAGGAAAGGAGCCTTGATTTCCTTGATGGCACTCCAGAGAAACCCCAAGAACACTGCTTCAAAGCTACAGGGATCCTGAGGTCACTGTAGCAACACGAAAGAGCTCCGGGGACCAAAAATCAACTCGAGATGAGAGGTTAGGCCCTTGCTTCGACTCCAGAGGAATACCACCTTACCAAAAGCACCTCAAGAGGAGGCTTCTCTCAGCTCTAGGTATGTGAGAGGGACCCTGAGTTTGCGGCCTCAAGTGGAATGGACACCGCGATGCCCTGACTCGAAGTAAGGCCGGATATCCCTGCAGTGACTTGAATGCAGGCTCGTCTTGCATCTCCGAAGACGAAAGGATGTCTGAATCCCCTGTGGAGACCACAGAGAAACACCTAGTTTCCCACCTCATCACGACCGGAGGCCTCACATCGTTTGAAAACTCCTGAGGGATGCGGAGATCAGTGCCTCCAAAGGAGACGATGCTTGACTCCTAGTGAAACTTGACAGGAGTCCCAGGATTCCTGTGGCACGTGGAAAGGGTCACTTGGACTCCCGCCTCAGCTGGAGAGGCGTCCCAATTGCCCTGCCAAGCCTCGAGGAGAATCCCGAGTTGTCCCTCGCAACTAGGCAGGAGTCCTGACGTCGCTGAGCAAACACGTGTGTGGAAGGGCCATCCCCATCTTAACTCGAGAATATACCCCAGGTTCCCGCCGCAACTGGAGAAAAACCATGAGACTTCCCCCTCGCCGAAAGATGAGGCCCGATTGCCCTGCACTGCGTGCAGAGCAATTCCGTGTTGCATATCAAACATGAAAGGAGCCTTGATTTCCTTGATGGCACTCCAGAGAAACCCCAAGAACACTGCTTCAAAGCTACAGGGATCCTGAGGTCACTGTAGCAACACGAAAGAGCTCCGTGGACCAGAAATCAACGAGAGATGAGAGGTTAGTCCCTGGCTTAGACTCCAGAGGAATACCACTTTAATACAAGCACCTCAAGAGGAGGCTTCTCTCAGCTCTAGGTATGTGAGAGGGACCCTGAGTTTGCGGCCTCAAGTGGAATGGACACCGCGATGCCCTGACTCGAAATAAGGCCGGATATCCCTGCAGTGCTTTGAATGCAGGCTCGTCTTGCATCTCCCAAGACGAAAGGATGTCTGAATCCCCTGTGGAGACCACAGAGAAAGACCTAGTTCCCCACCTCATCGCGACCCGAGGCCTCACATCCTTTGAAAATTCCAGAGGGACGCGGAGATCAGTGCCTCCAAAGGAGACGATGCCTGACTCCTTGTGAAACTTGATAGGAGTCCCAGGATTCCTGTGGCACGTGGAAAGGGACCCTTGGTCTCCCGCCTCAGCTGGAGAGGCGTCCCAATTGCCCTGCCAAGCCTCGAGGAGAATCCCGAGATGTCCGTCGCAACTAGGCAGGAGTCCTGACATCGCTGAAGAAACACGTGTGTGGAAGGGCCATCCCCGTCGTATCTAGAGAATATACCCTAGGTTCCCGCCGCAACTCGAGAAAAACCATAAGAGTTCCCCCTCGCCGCGAGATGAGGCCCGATTCCCCTGCGCTGTGTGCAGAGCAATGCCGTGTTGCACATCACACATGAAAGGAGCCTTGATTTCCTTGATGGCACTCCAGAGAAACCCCAAGAATACTGTTTCAGGGGTAGAGGGATCCTGAGGTCACTGTAGCAACACGAAAGAGCTCCGTGGACCAAAAATCAACTCGAGATGAGAGGTTAGTGCCTGGCTTCGACTCCAGAGGAATACCACCTTACCACAAGCACCTCAAGAGGAGGCTTCTCTCAGCTCTAGGTATGTGAGAGGGACCCTGAGTTTGCGGCCTCAAGTGGAATGGACACCGCGATGCCCTGACTCGAAATAAGGCCGGATATCCCTGCAGTGACTTGAATGCAGGCTCTTCTTGCATCTCCCAAGAGGAAAGGATGTCTGAATCCCCTGTGGAGACCACAGAGAAAGACCTGGTTCCCCACGTCATCGCGACCGGAGGCCTCACATCCTTTGAAAACTCCAGAGGGACGCAGAGATCAGTGCCTCCAAAGGAGACGATGCCTGACTCCTCGTGAAACTTGATAGGAGTCCCAGGATTCCTGTGGCACGTGGAAAGGGACACTTGGTCTCCCGCCTCAGCTGGAGAGGCGTCCCAATTGCCCTGCCAAGCCTCGAGGAGAATCCCGAGTTGTCCCTCGCAACTAGGCAGGAGTCCTGACGTCGCTGAAAAAACACGTGTGTGGAAGGGCCATCCCCGTCGTAACTCGAGAATATACCCCAGGTTCCCGCCGCAACTCGAGGAAAACCATGACACTTCCGCATGACCTCGAGATGAGGCCCGATTCCCCTGCAATGCGTGCCGAGCAATGCAGGGTTGCACATCACACAGGAAAGGAACCTTGATTTCCTTGATGGCACTCCAGAGAAACCCCAAGAACACTGTTTCAGGGCTAGAGGGATCCTGAGGTCACTGTGGCACAATGAAAGAGCTCCGTGGACCAAAAGTCAACTCGAGATGAGAGGTTAGTCCCTGGCTTCGACTCCCGAGGAATACCACTTTACCACAAGCACCTCAAGAGGAGGCTTCTCTCAGCTCTAGGTATGTGAGAGGGACTCTGAATTTGCGGCCTCAAGTGGAATGGACACCGCGATGCCCTGACTCGAAATAAGGCCGGATATGCCTGCAGTGACTTGAATGCAGGCTCGTCTTGCATCTCCCAAGACGAAAGGATGTCTGAATCCCCTGTGGAGACCACAGAGAAAGACCTAGTTCCCCACCTCATCGCGACCCGAGGCCTCACATCCTTTGAAAACTCCAGAGGGACGCGGAGATCAGTGCCTCCAAAGGAGACGATACCTGACTCCTTGTGAAACTTGATAGGAGTCCCAGGATTCCTGTGGCACGTGGAAAGGGACCCTTGGTCTCCCGCCTCAGCTGGAGAGGCGTCCCAATTGCCCGGTCAAGCCTCGAGGAGAATCCCGAGTTGTCCCTCGCAACTAGGCAGGAGTCCTGACGTCGCTCAACAAACACGTGTGTGGAAGGGCCATCCCCGTCGTAACTCGAGAATATACCCCAGGTTCCCGCCGCAACTCGAGAAAAACCATGAGACTTCCCCCTCGCCGCAAGATGAGGCCCGATTCCCCTGCACTGCGTGCAGAACAATGCCGTGTTGCACATCACACAGGAAAGGAGCCTTGATTTCCTTGATGGCACTCCACAGAAACCCCAAGAACACTGATTCAAGGCTCGAGGGATCCTGAGGTCACTGTACCAACATGAAAGAGCTCCGTGGACCCAAAATCAACTCGAGATGAGAGGTTAGTCCCTGGCTTCGACTCCAGAGGAATACCACCTTACCACAAGCACCTCAAGAGGAGACTTCTCTCACCTCTAGGTATGTGAGAGGGACCCTGAGTTTGCGGCCTCAAGTGGAATGGACACCGTGATGCCCTGACGCGAAATAAGGCCGGATATAACTGCAGTGACTTGAATGCAGGCTCGTCTTGAATCTCCCAAGACGAAAGAATGTCTGAATCCCCTGTGGAGACCACAGAGAAAGACCTAGTTCACCACCTCATCGCGACCGGAGGCCTCACATCCTTGGAAAATTCCAGAGGGACGCGGAGATCAGTTCCTCCAAAGGAGAAGATGCCTGATTCCTCATGAAACTTGATAGGAATCCCAGGATTCCTGTGGCACGTGAAAAGGGACCCTTGGTCTCCCGCCTCAGCTGGAGAGGCGTCCCAATTGCCCTGCCAAGCCTCGAGGAGAATCCCGAGTTGTCCCTCGCAACTAGGCAGGAGTCCTGACGTCGCTGAACAAACACGTGTGTGGAAGGGCCATCCCCGTCGTAACTCGAGAATATACCCCAGGTTCCCGCCGCAACTCGAGGAAAACCATGACACTTCCGACTGACCGCGAGATGAGGCCCGATTCCCCTGCAATGCGTGCAGAGCAATGCCGTGTTGCACATCACACAGGAAAGGAACCTTGATTTCCTTAATGGCACTCCAGAGAATCCCCAAGAACACTGTTTCAAGGCTAGAGGGATCCTGAGGTCACTGTAGCAACACGAAAGAGCTCCGTGGACCAAAAATCAACTCGAGATGAGAGCTTAGTCCCTGGCTTCGACTCCAGAGGAATACCACCTTACCACAAGCACCTCAAGAGGAGGCTTCTCTCAGCTCTAGGTATGTGAGAGGGACCCTGAGTTTGCGGCCTCAAGTGGAATGGACACCGCGATGCCCTGACTCGAAATAAGGCCGGATATCCCTGCAGTGACTTGAATGCAGGCTCTTCTTGCATCTCCCAAGACGAAAGGATGCCTGAATCCCCTGTGGAGACCACAGAGAAAGATCTAGTTCCCCACCTCATCGCGACAGGAGGCATCACATCCTTTGAAAACTCCGGAGGGACGCGGAGATCAGTGCCTCCAAAGGAGACGATGCCTGACTCCTCGTGAAACTTGATAGGAGTCCCAGGATTCCTGTGGCACGTGGAAAGGGACCCTTAGTCTCCCGCCTCAGCTGGAGAGGCGTCCCAATTGCCCTACCAAGCCTCGAGGAGAATCCCGAGTTGTTCCTCGCAACTAGGCAGGAGCCCTGACGTTGCTGAACAAACACGTGTGTGGAAGGGCCATCCCCGTCGTAACTCGAGAATATACCCCAGGTTCTTGCCGCAACTCGAGAAAAACCATGAGACTTCCCCCTCGCCGCGAGATGTGTCCCGATTCCCCTGCACTGCGTGCAGAGCAATGCCGTGTTGCACATCATACAGGAAAGGAGCCTTGATTTCCTTGATGGCACTCCAGAGAAAGCCCAAGAACACTGTTTCAAGGCTAGAGGGATCCTGAGGTCACTGTAGCAACGCGAAAGAGCTCCGTGGACAAAAAATCAACTCGAGATTAGAGGGTAGGCCCTGGCTTCGACTCCAGAGGAATACCACCTTACCACAAGCACCTCAAGAGGAGGCATCTCTCAGCACTAGGTATGTGAGAGGGACCCTGAGTTTGCAGCCTCAATGGAATGGACACCGCGATGCCCTGACTCGAAATAAGGCCAGATATCCCAGCAGTGACTTGAATGCAGGCTCCTCTTGCATCTCCCAAAACGAAAGGATGTCTGAATCCCCTGTGGAGACCACAGAGAAAGACCTAGTTCCCGACCTCATCGCGACCGGAGGCCTCACATCCTTTGAAAACTCCAGAGGGACGCGGAGATCAGTGCCTCCAAAGGAGACGATGCCTGACTCCTCGTGAAACTTGATAGGAGTCACAGGATTCCTGTGGCACGTGTAAAGGGACCCTTGGTCTCCGGCCTCAGCTGGAGAGGCGTCAAAATTGACCTCCCAAGCATCGAGGAGAATCCCGAGTTGTCCCTCGCAATTAGGCAGGAGTCCTGACGTCGCTGAAGAAACACGTGTGTGGAAGGGCCATCCCCGTCGTAACTCGAGAATATACCCCAGGTTCCCGCCGCAACTCGAGAAAAATCATGAGACTTCCCCCTCGCCGAGAGATGAGGCCCAATTCCCCTGCACTGCGTGCAGAGCAATGCCGTGTTGCACATCACACAGGAAAGGAGCCTTGATTTCCTTGATGGCACTCCAGAGAAAGCCCAAGAACACTGTTTCAAGGCTAGAGGGAACCTGAGGTCACTGTAGCAACACGAAAGAGCTCCGTGTACCACAAATCAACTCGAGATGAGAGGTTAGTCCCTGGCTTCGACTCCAGAGGAATACCACCTTACCACAAGCACCTCAATAGGAGGCTTCTCTCCGCTCTAGGTATGTGAGAGGGACCCTGAGTTTGCGGCCTCAAGTGGAATGGACACCGCGATGCCCTGACTCGAAATAAGGCCTGATATCCCTGCAGTGACTGGAATGCAGGCTCGTCTTGCATCTCCCAAGATGAAAGGATGTCTGAATCCCCTGTGGAGACCACAGAGAAAGACCTAGTTCCCCACCTCATCGCGACCGGAGGCCTCACATCCATTGAAAACTCCAGAGGTACGCGGAGATCAGTGCCTCCAAAGGAGACGATGCCTGACTCCTCGTGCAACTTGATAGGAGTCCCAGGATTCCTGTGGCACGTGGAAAGGGACCCTTGGTCTCCCGCCTCAGCTGGAGAGGCGTCCCAATTGCCCTGCCAAGCCTCGAGGAGAATCCCGAGTTGTCCCTCGCAACTAGGCAGGAGTCCTGACGTCGCTGAACAAACACGTGTGTGGAAGGGCCATCCCCGTCGTAACTCGAGAATATACCCCAGGTTCCCGCCGCAACTCGAGAAAAACCATGAGACTTCCCCCTCGCCGCGAAATGAGGCCCGATTCCCCTGCACTGCGTGCAGAGCAATGCCGTGTTGCACATCACACAGGAAAGGAGCCTTGATTTCCTTGATGGCACTCCAGAGAAAGCCCAAGAACACTGTTTCAAGGCTAGAGGGATCCTGAGGTCACTGTAGCAACACGAAAGAGCTCCATGGACTAAAAATCAACTCGAGATGAGAGGTTAGTCCCTGGCTTCGACTCCAGAGGTATAGCACCTTACCACAAGCACCTCAAGAGGAGGCTTCTCTCAGCTCTAGGTATGTGAGAGGGACCCTGAGTTTGTGGCCTCGAGTGGAATGTACACCGCGATGCCCTGACTCGAAATAAGGCCGGATATCCCTGCAGTGACTTGAATGCAGGCTCGTCTTGCATCTCCCAAGACGAAAGGATGTCTGAATCCCCTGTGGAGACCACAGAGAAAGACCTAGTTCCCCACGTCATCGCGACCGGAGGCCTCACATCCTTTGAAAACTCCAGAGGGACGCGGAGATCAGTGCCTCCAAAGGAGACGATGCCTGACTCCTCGTGAATCTTGATAGGAGTCCGAGGATTCCTGTGGCACGTGGAAAGGGACCCTTGGTCTCCCGCCTCAGCTGGAGAGGCGTCCCAATTGCCCTGCCAAGCCTCGAGGAGAATCCCGAGTTGTCCCTCGCAACTAGGCAGGAGTCCTGACGTCGCTGAACAAACACTTGTGTGGAAGGGCCATCCCCGTCGTAACTCGAGAATATACCAAAGGTTCCCGCCGCAACTCGGGAAAAACCATGAGGCTTCCCCCTCCTCGCGAGATGAGGCCCGATTCCCCTGCACTGCGTGCAGAGCAATGCCGTGTTGCACATCACACAGGAAAGGAGCCTTGATTTCCTTGATGGCACTCCAGAGAAACCCCAAGAACACTGTTTCAAGGCTAGAGGGATCCTGAGGTCACTGTAGCAACACGAAAGAGCTCCGGGGACCAAAAATCAACTCGAGATGAGAGGTTAGTCCCTGGCTTCGACTCCAGAGGAATACCACCTTACCACAAGCACCTCAAGAGGAGGCTTCTCTCAGCTCTAGGTATGTGAGAGGGACCCTGAGTTTGCGGCCTCAAGTGGAATGGACACCACGATGCCCTGACTCGAAATAAGGCCGGATATCCCTGCAGTGACTTGAATGCAGGCTCGACTTGCATCTCCCAAGATGAAAGCATGTCTGAATCCCCTGTGGAGACCACAGAGAAAGACCTAGTTCCCCACCTCATGGGGACGGGAGGCCTCACATCCTTTGAAAACTCCAGAGGGACTCGGAGATCAGTGCCTCCAAAGGAGACGATGCCTGACTCCTCGAGAAACTTGATAGGAGTCCCAGGATTCCTGTGGCACGTGGAAAGGGACCCTTGGTCTCCCGCCTCAGCTGGAGAGGCGTGCCAATTGTCCTGCCAAGCCTCGAGGAGAATCCCGAGTTGTCCCTCACAACGAGGCAGGAGTCCTGACGTCGCTGAACAAACACGTGTGTGGAAGGGCCATCCCTGTCGTAACTCGAGAATATACCCCAGGTTCCCCCCGCAACTCGAGAAAAACCATGAGACTTCGCCCTCGCCGCGAAATGAGGCCCGATTCCCCAGCACTGCGTGCAGAGCAATGCCGTGTTGCACATCACACAGGAAAGGAGCCTTGATTTCCTTGATGACACTGCAGAGAAAGCCCAAGAACACTGTTTCAAGGCTAGAGGGATCCTGGGGTCACTGTAGCAACACGAAAGAGCTCCGTGGACCACAAATCAACTCGAGATGAGAGGTTAGTGCCTGGCTTACACTCCAGAGGAAAACCACCTTACCACAAGCACCTCAAGAGGAGGCTTCTCTCAGCTATAGGTACGTGAGAGGGACCCTGAGTTTGCGGCCTCAAGTGGAATGGACACCGCGATGCCCTGACTCGAAATAAGGCCGGATATCCCTGCAGTGACTTGAATGCAGGCTCGTCTTGCATCTCCCAAGACGAAAGGATGTCTGAATCCCCTGTGGAGACCACAGAGAAAGACCTAGTTCCCCACCTCATCGCGACCGGAGGCCTCACATCCTTTGAAAATTCCAGAGGGACGCGGAGATCAGTGCCTCCAAAGGAGACGATGCCTGACTCCTCGTGAAACTTGATAGGAGTCCCAGGATTCCTGTGGCATGAGGAAAGGGACTCTTGGTCTCCCGCCTCAGCTGGAGAGGCGTCCCAATTGCCCTGCCAAGGCTTGAGGAGAATCCCGAGTTGTCCCTCGCAACTAGGCAGGAGTCCTGACGTCACTGAACAAACACGTGTGTGGAAGGGCCATCCCCGTCGTAACTCGAGAATATACCCCAGGTTCCCGCCGCAACTCGATAAAAACCATGAGACTTCCCGCTCGCCGCGAGATGAGGCCCGATTCCCCTGCACTGCGTGCAGAGCAATGCCGTGTTGCACATCACACAGGAAAGAAGCCTTGATTTCCTTGATGGCACTCCAGAGAAACCCCAGGAACACTGTTTCAAGGCTAGAAGGATCCTGAGGTCACTGTAGCAACACGAAAGAGCTCCGTGGACCACAAATCAACTCGAGATGAGCGGTTAGTCCCTGGCTTCGACTCCAGAGGAATACCACCTTCCCACTAGAACCTCAAGCGGAGGCTTCTCTCAGCTCTAGGTATGTGAGAGGAACCCTGAGTTTGCGGCCTCAAGTGGAATGGACACCGCGATGCCCTGACTCGAAATAAGGCCGGATATCCCTGCAGTGACTTGAATGCAGGCTCGACTTGCATCTCCCAAGATGAAAGCATGTCTGAATCCCCTGTGGAGACCACAGAGAAAGACCAAATTCCCCACCTCATCGCGACCGGAGGCCTCACATCCTTTGAAAACTCCAGAGGGACACGGAGATCAGTGCCTCCAAAGGAGACGATGCCTGACTCCTCGTGAAACTTGATAGGAGTCCCAGGATACCTGTGGCACGTGGAAAGGGACCCTTGGTCTCCCGCCTCAGCTGGAGAGGTGTCCCAATTTCCCTGCCAAGCCTCGAGGAGAATCCAGAGTTGTCCCTCGCAACTAGGCAGGAGTCCTGACGTCACTGAACAAACACGTGTGTGGAAGGGCCATCCCCGTCGTAACTCGAGAATATACCCCAGGTTCCCGCCGCAACTCGAGAAAAACCATGAGACTTCCCCCTCGCCGCGAGATGAGGCCCAATTCCCCTGCACTGCGTGCATAACAATGCCTTGTTGCACATCACACAGGAAAGGAGCCTTGATTTCATTGATGGCACTCCAGAGAAACCCCAAGAACACTGTTTAAAGGCTCGAGGGATCCTGAGGTCACGGTAGTAACACGAAAGAGCTCCGTGGACCAAAAATCAACTCGAGATGAGAGGTTAGTTCCTGGCTTCGACTCCAGAGGAATATCACCTTACCACAAGCACCTCAAGAGGAGGCTTCTCTCAGCTCTAGGTATGTGAGAGAGATCCTGAGTTTGCGGCCTCAAGTGGAATGGACACCGCGATGCCCTGACTCGAAATAAGGCTGGATATCCCTGCAGTGACTTGAATGCAGGCTCGTCTTGCATCTCCCAAGACGAAAGCATGTCTGAATCCCCTGTGGAGACAACAGAGAAAGACCTAGTTCCCCACCTCATGGGGACGGGAGGCCTCACATCCTTTGAAAACTCCAGAGGGACGCGGAGATCAGTGCCTCCAAAGGAGACGATGCCTGACTCCTCGTGAAACTTGATAGGAGTCCCAGGATTCCTGTGGCACGTGGAAAGGGACCCTTGGTCTCCCGCCTCAGCTGGAGAGGCGTGCCAATTGTCCTGCCAAGCCTCGAGGAGAATCCCGAGTTGTCCCTCACAACGAGGCAGGAGTCCTGACGTCGCTGAACAAACACGAGTGTGGAAGGGCCATCCCCGTCGTAACTCGAGAATATACCCCAGGTTCCCCCCGCAACTCGAGAAAAACCATGAGACTTCGCCCTCGCCGCGAAATGAGGCCCGATTCCCCAGCACTGCGTGCACAGCAATGCCGTGTTGCACATCACACAGGAAAGGAGCCTTGATTTCCTTGATGACACTGCAGAGAAAGCCCAAGAACACTGTTTCAAGGCTAGAGGGATCCTGGAGTCACTGTAGCAACACGAAAGAGCTCCGTGGACCACAAATCAACTCGAGATGAGAGGTTAGTGCCTGGCTTACACTCCAGAGGAAAACCACCTTACCACAAGCACCTCAAGAGGAGGCTTCTCTCAGCTATAGGTACGTGAGAGGGACCCTGAGTTTGCGGCCTCAAGTGGAATGGACACCGCGATGCCCTGACTCGAAATAAGGCTGGATATCCCTGCAGTGACTTGAATGCAGGCTCGTCTTGCATCTCCCAAGACGAAAGGATGTCTGAATCCCCTGTGGAGACCACAGAGAAAGACCTAGTTCCCCACCTCATCGCGACCGGAGGCCTCACATCCTTTGAAAACTCCAGAGGGACGCGGAGATCAGTGCCTCCAAAGGAGACGATGCCTGACTCCTCGTGAAACTTGATAGGAGTCCCAGGATTCCTGTGGCACGTGGAAAGGGACCCTTGGTCTCCCGCCTCAGCTGGAGAGGCGTCCCAATTGCCCGGCCAAGCCTCGAGGAGAATCCCGAGTTGTCCCTCGCAACTAGGCAGGAGTCCTGACATCGCTGAACAAACACGTGTGTGGAAGTCCCATACTCGTCGTAACTCGAGAATATATACCAGGTTCCCGCCGCAACTCGAGAAAAACCATGAGACTTCCCCCTCGCCGCGAGATGAGGCCCGATTCCCCTGCACTGCGTGCAGAGCAATGCCGTGTTGCACATCACACAGGAAAGGAGCCTTGATTTCCTTAATGGCACTCCAGAGAAAGCCCAAGAACACTGTTTCAAGGCTAGAGGGATCCTGAGGTCACTGTAGCAACACGAAAGAGCTCCGTGGACCAAAAATCAACTCGAGATGAGAGGTTAGTTCCTGGCTTCGACTCCAGAGGAATACCACCTTACCACAAGCACCTCAAGAGGAGGCTTCTCTCAGCTCTAGGTATGTGAGAGAGATCCTGAGTTTGCGGCCTCAAGTGGAATGGACACCGCGATGCCCTGACTCGAAATAAGGCTGGATATCCCTGCAGTGACTTGAATGCAGGCTCGTCTTGCATCTCCCAAGACGAAAGCATGTCTGAATCCCCTGTGGAGACAACAGAGAAAGACCTAGTTCCCCACCTCATGGGGACCGGAGGCCTCACATCCTTTGAAAACTCCAGAGGGACGCGGAGATCAGTGCCTCCAAAGGAGACGATGCCTGACTCCTCGTGAAACTTGATAGGAGTCCCAGGATTCCTGTGGCACGTGGAAAGGGACCCTTGGTCTCCCGCCTCAGCTGGAGAGGCGTCCCAATTGCCCTGCCAAGCCTCGAGGAGAATCCCGAGTTGTCCCTCACAACGAGGCAGGAGTCCTGACGTCGCTGAACAAACACGTGTGTGGAAGGGCCATCCCCGTCGTAACTCGAGAATATATCCCAGGTTCCCGCCGCAACTCGAGAAAAACCATGAGACTTCCCCCTCGCCGCGAGATGAGGCCCGATTCCCCTGCACTGTGTACAGAGCAATGCCGTGTTGCACATCACACAGGAAAGGAGCCTTGATTTCCTTGATGGCACTGCAGAGAAAGCCCAAGAACACTGTTTCAAGGCTAGAGGGATCCTGGGGTCATTGTAGCAACACGAAAGAGCTCCGTGGACCACAAATCAACTCGAGATGAGAGGTTAGTGCCTGGCTTACACTCCAGAGGAAAACCACCTTACCACAAGCACCTCAAGAGGAGGCTTCTCTCAGCTCTATGTACCTGAGAGGGACCCTGAGTTTGCGGCCTCAAGTGGAATGGACACCGCGATGCCCTGACTCGAAATAAGGCTGGATATCCCTGCAGTGACTTGAATGCAGGCTCGTCTTGCATCTCCGAAGACAAAAGGATGTCTGAATCCCCTGTGGAGACCACAGAGAAAGACCTAGTTCCCCACCTCATCGCGACCGGAGGCTTCACATCCTTTGAAAACTCCAGAGGGACGCGGAGATCAGTGCCTCCAAAGGAGACGATGCCTGACTCCTCGTGAAACTTGATAGGAGTCCCAGGATTCCTGTGGCATGAGGAAAGGGACCCTTGGTCTCCCGCCTCAGCTGGAGAGGCGTCCCAATTGCCCCGCCAAGGCTTGAGGAGAATCCCGAGTTGTCCCTCGCAACTAGGCAGGAGTACTGACGTCGCTGAACAAACACGTGTGTGGAAGGGCAATCCCCGTTGTAACTCGAGAATATACCCCAGGTTCACGCCGCAACTCGAGAAAAATCATGACACTTCCCACTCGCCGCGAGATGAGGCCCGATTCCCCTGCACTGTGTGCAGAGCAATGCCGTGTTGCACATCACACAGGAAAGGAGCCTTGATTTCCTTGATGGCACTCCAGAGAAACCCCAAGAACACTGTTTCAAGGCTAGAGGGATCCTAAGGTCACTGTAGCAACACGAAAGAGCTCCGTGGACCACAAATCAACTCGAGATGAGAGGTTAGTCCCTGGCTTCGACGCCAGAGAAATACGACCTTACCACAAGCACCTCAAGAGGAGGCTTCTCTCAGCTCTAGGTATGTGAGAGGGACCCTGAGTTTGCGGCCTCAAGTGGAATGGACACCGCGATGCCCTGACTCGAAATAAGGCCGGATATGCCTGCAGTGACTTGAATGCAGGCTCGTCTTGCATCTCCCAAGACGAAAGCATGTCTGAATCCCCTGTGGAGACCACAGAGAAAGACCTAGTTCCCCAACTCATCGCGACCGGAGGCCTCATATCCTTTGAAAACTCCAGAGAGACGCGGAAATCAGTGCCTCCAAAGGAGACGATGCCTGACTCCTCGTGAAACTTGATAGAAGTCCCAGGATTCGTGTGGCTCGTGCAAAGGGACCCTTGGTCTCCCGCCTCAGCTGGTGAGGCGTCCCAATTGCCCTGCCACGCCTCGAGAAGAATCCCGAGTTGTCCCTCGCAACTAGGCAGGAGTCCTGACGTCGCTGAACAAACACGTGTGTGGAAGGGCCATCCCCGTCGTAACTCGAGAATATACACCAGGTTCCCCCCGCAACTCGAGAAAAACCAAGAGACTTCCCCCTCGCCGCGAGATGAGGCCCGATTCCCCTTCACTGCGTGCGGAGCAATGCCGTGTTGTACATCACACAGGAAAGGAGCCTTGATTTCCTTGATGGCACTCCAGAGAAACCCCAAGAACACTGTTTCAAGGCTAGAGGGATCCTGAGGTCACTGTAGCAACACAAAAGAGCTCCGTGGACCAAAAATCAACTCGAGATGAGAGGTTAGTCTCTGGCTTCGATTCCAGAGGAATACCACCTTACCACAAGCACCTCAAGAGGAGGCTTCTCTCAGCTCTAGGTATCTGAGAGGGACCCTGAATTTGCTGCCTCAAGTGGAATGGACACCACCATGCCCTGACTCGAAATAAGGCCGGATATCCCTGCAGGGACTTGAATGCAGGCTCGTCTTGCATCTCCCAAGTCGAAAGGATGTCTGAATCCGCTCTAGAGACCACAGAGAAAGACCTAGTTCCCCACGTCATCGCGACCGGAGGCCTCACATACTTTGAAAACTCCAGAGGGACGCGGAGATCAGTGCCTCCAAAGGAGACGATGCCTGACTCCTCGTGAAACTTGATAGGAGTCCCAGGATTCCTGTGGCACGTGGAAAGGGACCCTTGGTCTCCCGCCTCAGCTGGAGAGGCGTCCCAATTGCCCTGCCAAGCCTCGAGGAGAATCCCGAGTTGTCCCTCGCAACTAGGCAGGAGTCCTGACATTGCTGAACAAACACGTGTGTGGAAGTCCCATTCCCGTCGTAACTCGAGAATATATACCAGGTTCCCGCCGCAACTCGAGAAAAACCATGAGACTTCCCCCTCGCCGCGAGATGAGGCCCGATTCCCCTGCACTGCGTGCAGAGTAATGCCGTGTTGCACATCACACAGGAAAGGAGCCTTGATTTCCTTAATGGCACTCCAGAGAAAGCCCAAGAACACTGTTTCAAGGTTAGAGGGATCCTGAGGTCACTGTAGCAACACGAAATAGCTCCGTGGACCAAAAATCACTCGAGATGAGAGGTTAGTCCCTGGCTTCGACTCCAGAGGAATACCACCTTACCACAAGCACCTCAAAAGGAGTCTTCTCTCAGCTCTAGGTATGTGAGAGGGACCCTGAGTTTGCGGCCTCAAGTAGAATGGACACCGCGGTGCCCTGACTTGAAATAAGGCCGGATATCCCTGCAGTGACTTGAATGCAGGCTCGTTTTGCATCTCCCAAGACGAAAGCATGTCTGAATCCCCTGTGGAGACCACAGAGAAAGACCTAGTTCCCCACCTCATCGCGACCGGAGGCCTCACATCCTTTGAAAACTCCAGAGGGACGCGGAGATCAGTGCCTCCAAAGGAGACGATGCCTGACTCCTCGTGAAACTTGATAGGAGTCCCAGGATTCCTGTGGCTCATGCAAAGGGACGCTTGGTCACCCGCCTCAGCTGGAGAGGCGTCCCAATTTCCCTGCCAAGCCTCGAGGAGAATCCCGAGTTGTCCCTCACAACTAGGCAGGAGTCCTGACGTCGCTGAACAAACACGTGTGTGGAAGGGCCATCCCCGTCGTAACTCGAGAATATACCCCAGGTTCCCGCCGCAACTCGAAAAAAACCATGACACTTCCCACTCGCCGCGAGATGAGGCCCGATTCCCCTGCACTGCGTGCAGAGCAATGCCGTGTTGCACATCACACAGGAAAGGAGCCTTGATTTCCTTGATGGCACTCCAGAGAAACCCCAGGAACACTGTTTCAAGGCTAGAAGGATCCTGAGGTCACTGTAGCAACACGAAAGAGCTCCGTGGAACAAAAATCAACTCGAGATGAGAGGTAAGTCTCTGGCTTCGATTCCAGAGGAATACCACCTTACCACAAGCATCTCAAGAGGAGGCTTCTCTCAGCTCTAGGTATCTGAGAGGGACCCTGAATTTGCTGCCTCAAGTGGAATGGACACCACCATGCCCTGACTCGAAATAAGGCCGGATATCCCTGCAGGGATTTGAATGCAGGCTCGTCTTGCATCTCCCAAGTCAAAAGGATGTCTGAATCCCCTGTGGAGACCACAGAGAAAGACCTAGTTCCCCACCTCATTGCGACCGGAGGCCTCACATCCTTTGAAAACTCCAGAGGGACGCGGAGATCAGTGCCTCCAAAGGAGACGATGCCTGACTCCTCGTGAAACTTGATAGGAGTCCCAGGATTCCTGTGGCACGTGGAAAGGGACCCTTGGTCTCCCGCCTCAGCTGGAGAGGCGTCCCAATTGCCCGATCAAGCCTCGAGGAGAATCCCGAGTTGTCCCTCGCAACTAGGCAGGAGTCCTGACATCACTGAACAAACACGTGTGTGGAAGTCCCATTCCCGTCGTAACTGGAGAATATATACCAGGTTCCCGCCGCAACTCGAGAAAAACCATGAGACTTCCCCCTCGCCGCGAGATGAGGCCCGATTCCCCTGCACTGCGTGCAGAGTAATGCCGTGTTGCACATCACACAGGAAAGGAGCCTTGATTTCCTTAATGGCACTCCAGAGAAAGCCCGAGAACACTGTTTCAAGGCTAGAGGGATCCTGAGGTCACTGTAGCAACACGAAAGAGCTCCGTGGACCAAAAATCAACTCGAGATGAGAGGTTAGTTCCTGGCTTCGACTCCAGAGGAATACCACCTTACCACAAGCACCTCAAGAGGAGGCTTCTCTCAGCTCTAGGTATTGAGAGGGACCCTGAGTTTGCGGCCTCAAGTGGAATGGACACCGCGATGCCCTGACTCGAAATAAGGCTGGATATCCCTGCAGTGACTTGAATGCAGGCTCGTCTTGCATCTCCCAAGACGAAAGCATGTCTGAATCCCCTGTGGAGACAACAGAGAAAGACCTAGTTCCCCACCTCATGGGGACCGGAGGCCTCACATCCTTTGAAAACTCCAGAGGGACGCGGAGATCAGTGCCTCCAAAGGAGACGATGCCTGACTCCTCCTGAAACTTGATAGGAGTCCCAGGATTCCTGTGGCACGTGGAAAGGGACCCTTGGTCTCCCGCCTCAGCTGGAGAGGCGTCCCAATTGCCCTGCCAAGCCTCGAGGAGAATCCCGAGTTGTCCCTCACAACGAGGCAGGAGTCCTGACGTCGCTGAACAAACACGTGTGTGGAAGGGCCATCCCCGTCGTAACTCGAGAATATACCCCAGGTTCCCGCCGCAACTCGAGGAAAACCATGAGACTTCGCCCTCGCCGCGAGATGAGGCCCGATTCCCTTGCAAGCGTGCAGAGCAATGCCGTGTTGCACATCACACAGGAAAGGAGCCTTGATTTCCTTGATGGCACTCGAGAGAAACCCCAAGAACACTGTTTCCAGACTAGAGGGATCCTGAGGTCACTGTAGCAACACGAAAGAGCTCCGTGGACCAAAAATCAACTCGAGATGAGAGGTTAGTCCCTGGCTTCGACTCCAGAGGAATACCACCTTACCACAAGCACCTCAAGAGGAGGCTTCTCTCAGCTCTAGGTAGGTGAGAGGGACCCTGAGTTTGCGGCCTCAAGTGGAATGGACACCGCGATGCCCTGACTCGAAATAAGGCCGGATATGCCTGCAGTGACTTGAATGCAGGCTCGTCTTGCATCTCCCAAGACGAAAGCATGCCTGAATCCCCTGTGGAGACAACAGAGAAAAACCTAGTTCCCCACCTCATGGGGACCGGAGGCCTCACGTCCTTTGAAAACTCCAGAGGGACGCGGAGATCAGCGCCTCCAAAGGAGACGATGCCTGACTCCTCGTGAAACTTGATAGGAGTCCCAGGATTCCTGTGGCACGTGGAAAGGGACCCTTGGTCTCCCGCCTCAGCTGGAGAGCCGTCCCAATTGCCCGGCCAAGCCTCGAGGAGAATCCCGAGTTGACCCTCGCAACTAGGCAGGAGTCCTGACGTCGCTGAACAAACACGTGTTTGGAAGGGCCATCCCCGTCGTAACTCGAGAATATACACCAGGTTCCCCCCGCAACTCGAGAAAAACCATGAGACTTCCCCCTCGCCGCGAGATGAGGCCCGAATCCCCTGCAATGCGTGCAGAGCAATGCCGTGTTGTTCATCACACAGGAAAGGAGCCTTGATTTCCTTGATGGCACTCCAGAGAAACCCCAAGAACACTGTTTCAAGGCTAGAGGGATCCTGAGGTCACTGTAGCAACACAAAAGAGCTCCGTGGACCAAAAATCAACTCGAGATGAGAGGTTAGTCTCTGGCTTCGATTCCAGAGGAATACCACCTTACCACAAGCATCTCAAGAGGAGGCTTCTCTCAGCTCTAGGTATCTGAGAGGGACCCTGAATTTGCTGCCTCAAGTGGAATGGACACCACCATGCCCTGACTCGAAATAAGGCCGGATATCCCTGCAGGGACTTGAATGCAGGCTCGTCTTGCATCTCCCAAGTCAAAAGGATGTCTGAATCCCCTGTGGAGACCACAGAGAAAGACCTAGTTCCCCACCTCATTGCGACCGGAGGCCTCACATCCTTTGAAAACTCCAGAGGGACGCGGAGATCAGTGCCTCCAAAGGAGACGATGCCTGACTCCTCGTGAAACTTGATAGGAGTCCCAGGATTCCTGTGGCACGTGGAAAGGGACCCTTGGTCTCCCGCCTCAGCTTGAGATGCGTCCCAATTGCCCGGTCAAGCCTCGAGGAGAATCCCGAGTTGTCCCTCGCAACTAGGCAGGAGTCCTGACATCGATGAACAAACATGTGTGTGGAAGTCCCATTCCCGTCGTAACTCGAGAATATATACCAGGTTCCCGCCGCAACTCGAGAAAAACCATGAGACTTCCCCCTCGCCGCGAGATGAGGCCCGATTCCCCTGCACTGCGTGCAGAGCAATGCCGTGTTGCACATCACACAGGAAAGGAGCCTTGATTTCCTTAATGGCACTCCAGAGAAAGCCCGAGAACACTGTTTCAAGGCTAGAGGGATCCTGAGGTCACTGTAGCAACACGAAAGAGCTCCGTGGACCAAAAATCAACTCGAGATGAGAGGTTAGTTCCTGGCTTCGACTCCAGAGAAATACCACCTTACCACAAGCACCTCAAGAGGAGGCTTCTCTCAGCTCTAGGTATGTGAGAGAGATCCTGAGTTTGCGGCCTCAAGTGGAATGGACACCGCGATGCCCTGACTCGAAATAAGGCTGGATATCCCTGCAGTGACTTGAATGCAGGCTCGTCTTGCATCTCCCAAGATGAAAGCATGTCTGAATCCCCTGTGGAGACAACAGAGAAAGACCTAGTTCCCCACCTCATGGGGACCGGAGGCCTCACATCCTTTGAAAACTCCAGAGGGACGCGGAGATCAGTGCCTCCAAAGGAGACGATGCCTGACTCCTCCTGAAACTTGATAGGAGTCCCAGGATTCCTGTGGCACGTGGAAAGGGACACTTGGTCTCCCGCCTCAGCTGGAGAGGCGTCCCAATTGCCCTGCCAAGCCTCGAGGAGAATCCCGAGTTGTCCCTCACAACGAGGCAGGAGTCCTGACGTCGCTGAACAAACACGTGTGTGGAAGGGCCATCCCCGTCGTAACTCGAGAATATACCCCAGGTTCCCGCCGCAACTCGAGAAAAACCATGAGACTTCGCCCTCGCTGCCAAATGAGGCCCGATACCCCAGCACTGCGTGCAGAGCAATGCCGTGTTGCACATCACACAGGAAAGGAGCCTTGATTTCCTTGATGGCACTGCAGAGAAAGCCCAAGAACACTGTTTCAAGGCTAGAGGGATCCTGGGGTCACTGTAGCAACACGAAAGAGCTCCGTGGACCACAAATCAACTCGAGATGAGAGGTTAGTCCCTGGCTTCGACTCCAGAGGAATACCACCTTACCACAAGCACCTCAAGAGGAGGCTTCTCTCAGCTCTAGGTAGGTGAGAGGGACCCTGAGTTTGCGGCCTCAAGTGGAATGGACACCGCGATGCCCTGACTCGAAATAAGGCCGGATATGCCTGCAGTGACTTGAATGCAGGCTCGTCTTGCATCTCCCAAGACGAAAGCATGTCTGAATCCCCTGTGGAGACAACAGAGAAAAACCTAGTTCCCCACCTCATGGGGACCGGAGGCCTCACGTCCTTTGAAAACTCCAGAGGGACGCGGAGATCAGCGCCTCCAAAGGAGACGATGCCTGACTCCTCGTGAAACTTGATAGGAGCGCCAGGATTCCTGTGGCTCAGGCAAAGGGACGCTTGGTCACCCGCCTCAGCTGGAGAGGCGTCCCAATTGCCCTGCCAAGCCTCGAGGAGAATCCCGAGTTGTCCCTCACAACTAGGCAGGAGTCCTGACATCGCTGAACAAACACGTGTGTGGAAGGGCCATCCCCGTCGTAACTCGAGAATATACCCCAGGTTCCCGCCGCAACTCGAGAAAAACCATGAGACTTCCCCCTCGCCGCGAGATGAAGCCAGATTTCCCTGCACTGCGTGCAGAGCAATGCCGTGTTGCAAATCACACAGGAAAGGAGCCTTGATTTCCTTGATGGCACTCCAGTGAAACCCCAGGAACACTGTTTCAAGGCTAGAGGGATCCTGAGGTCACTGTAGCAACACGAAAGAGCTCCGTGGACCACAAATCAACTCGAGATGAGAGGTTAGTCCCTGGCTTCGACTCCAGAGGAATACCATCTTCCCACTAGCACCTCAAGCGGAGGCTTCTCTCAGCTCTAGGTATGTGAGAGGGACCCTGAGTTTGCGGCCTCAAGTGGAATGGACACCGCGATGCCCTGACTCGAAATAAGGCCGGATATCCCTGCAGTGACTTGAATGCAGGCTCGACTTGCATCTCCCAAGATGAAAGCATGTCTGAATCCCCTGTGGAGACCACAGAGAAAGACCAAGTTCCTCAACTCATCGCGACCGGAGGCCTCACATCCTTTGAAAAATCCAGAGGGACACGGACATCAGTGCCTCCAAAGGAGACGATGCCTGACTCCTCGTGAAACTTGATAGGAGACCCAGGATTCCTGTGGCACGTGGAAAGGGACCCTTGGTCTCCCGCCTCAGCTGGAGAGCCGTCCCAATTGCCCGGCCAAGCCTCGAGGAGAATCCCGAGTTTACCCTCGCAACTAGGCAGGAGTCCTGACGTCGCTGAACAAACACGTGTTTGGGAGGGCCATCCCCGTCGTAACTCGAGAATATACACCAGGTTCCCCCCGCAACTCGAGAAAAACCATGAGACTTCCCCCTCGGCGCGAGATGAGGCCCGATTCCCCTTCACTGCGTGCAGAGCAATGCCGTGTTGTTCATCACACAGGAAAGGAGCCTTGATTTCCTTGATGGCACTCCAGAGAAACCCAAAGAACACTGTTTCAAGGCTAGAGGGATCCTGAGGTCACTGTAGCAACACAAAAGAGCTCCGTGGACCAAAAATCAACTCGAGATGAGAGGTTAATCTTTGGCTTCGATTCCAGAGGAATACCACCTTACCACAAGCATCTCAAGAGGAGGCTTCTCTCAGCTCTAGGTATCTGAGAGGGACCCTGAATTTGCTGCCTCAAGTGGAATGGACACCACCATGCCCTGACTCGAAATAAGGCCGGATATCCCTGCAGGGACTTGAATGCAGGCTCGTCTTGCATCTCCCAAGTCAAAAGGATGTCTGAATCCCCTGTGGAGACCACAGAGAAAGACCTAGTTCCCCACCTCATTGCGACCGGAGGCCTCACATCCTTTGAAAACTCCAGAGGGACGCGGAGATCAGTGCCTCCAAAGGAGACGATGCCTGACTCCTCGTGAAACTTGATAGGAGTCCCAGGATTCCTGTGGCACGTGGAAAGGGACCCTTGGTCTCCCGCCTCAGCTTGAGATGCGTCCCAATTGCCCGGTCAAGCCTCGAGGAGAATCCCGAGTTGTCCCTCGCAACTAGGCAGGAGTCCTGACATCGCTGAACAAACATGTGTGTGGAAGTCCCATTCCCGTCGTAACTCGAGAATATATACCAGGTTCCCGCCGCAACTCGAGAAAAACCATGAGACTTCCCCCTCGCCGCGAAATGAGGCCCGATTCCCCTGCACTGCGTGCAGAGCAATGCCGTGTTGCACATCACACAGGAAAGGAGCCTTGATTTCCTTAATGGCACTCCAGAGAAAGCCCGAGAACACTGTTTCAAGGCTAGAGGGATCCTGAGGTCACTGTAGCAACACGAAAGAGCTCCGTGGACCAAAAATCAACTCGAGATGAGAGGTTAGATCCTGGCTTCGACTCCAGAGGAATACCACCTTACCACAAGCACCTCAAGAGGAGGCTTCTCTCAGCTCTAGGTATGTGAGAGAGATCCTGAGTTTGCGGCCTCAAGTGGAATGGATACCGCGATGCCCTGACTCGAAATAAGGCTGGATATCCCTGCAGTGACTTGAATGCAGGCTCGTCTTGCATCTCCCAAGACGAAAGCATGTCTGAATCCCCTGTGGAGACAACAGAGAAAGACCTAGTTCCCCACCTCATGGGGACCGGAGGCCTCACATCCTTTGAAAACTCCAGAGGGACGCGGAGATCAGTGCCTCCAAAGGAGACGATGCCTGACTCCTCCTGAAACTTGATAGGAGTCCCAGGATTCCTGTGGCACGTGGAAAGGGACACTTGGTCTCCCGCCTCAGCTGGAGAGGCGTCCCAATTGCCCTGCCAAGCCTCGAGGAGAATCCCGAGTTGTCCCTCACAACGAGGCAGGAGTCCTGACGTCGCTGAACAAACACGTGTGTGGAAGGGCCATCCCCGTCGCAACTCGAGAATATACCCCAGGTTCCCGCCGCAACTCGAGAAAAACCATGAGACTTCGCCCTCGCTGCCAAATGAGGCCCGATACCCCAGCACTGCGTGCAGAGCAATGCCGTGTTGCACATCACACAGGAAAGGAGCCTTGATTTCCTTGATGGCACTGCAGAGAAAGCCCAAGAACACTGTTTCAAGGCTAGAGGGATCCTGGGGTCACTGTAGCAACACGAAAGAGCTCCGTGGACCACAAATCAACTCGAGATGAGAGGTTAGTGCCTGGCTTACACTCCAGAGGAATACCACCTTACCACAAGCACCTCAAGAGGAGGCTTCTCTCAGCTCTCGGTACGTGAGAGGGACCCTGAGTTTGCGGCCTCAACTGGAATGGACACCGCGATGCCCTGACTCGAAATAAGGCCGGATATCCCTGTAGTGACTTGAATGCAGGCTCGTCTTGCATCTCCCAAGATGAAAGGATGTCTGAATCCCCTGTGGAGACCACAGAGAAAGACCTAGTTCCCCACCTCATCGCGACCGGAGGCTCACATCCTTTGAAAACTCCAGAGGGACGCGGAGATCAGTGCCTCCAAAGGAGACGATGCCTGACTCCTCGTGAAACTTGATAGGAGTCCCAGGATTCCTGTGGCACGTGGAAAGGGACCCTTGGTCTCCCGCCTCAGCTGGAGAGGTGACCCAATTGCCCTGCCAAGCGTCGAGGAGAATCCCGAGTTGTCCCTCACAACTAGGCAGGAGTCCTGACGTCGCTGAACAAACACGTGGGTGGAAGGGCCATCCCCGTCATAACTCAAGAATATACCGCAGGTTCCCGCCGCAACTTGAGAAAAACCATGAGACTTCCCCTTCGCCACGAGATGAGGCCCGATTCCCCTGCACTGCGTGCAGAGCAAAGCCGTGTTGCACATCACACTGGAAAGGAGCCTTGATTTCCTTGATGGCATTCCAGAGAAAGCCCAAGAACACTGTTTCAAGGCTAGAGGGATCCTGAGGTCACTGTAGCAACACGAAAGAGCTCCGTGGACCAAAAATCAACTCGAGATAAGAGGTTAGTCCCTGGCTTCGACTCCAGAGGAATACCACCTTACCACAAGCACCTCAAGAGGAGGCTTCTCTCAGCTCTAGGTATGTGAGAGGGATCCTGAGTTGCGGCCTCAAGTGGAATGGACACCGCGATGCCCTGACTCGAAATAAGGCCGGATATCCCTGCAGTGACTTGAATGCAGGCTCAACTTGCATCTCCCAAGATGAAAGCATGTCTGAATGCCCTGTGGAGACCACAGAGAAAGGCCTAGTTCCCCACCTCATGGCGACCGGAGGCCTCACATCCTTTGAAAACTCCAGAGGGGCGTGGAGATCTGTGCCTCCAAAGGAGACAATGCCTGACTCCTCGTGAAACTTGATAGGAGTCCCAGGATTCCTGTGGCACGTGGAAAGGGACCCTTGGTCTCCCGCCTCAGCTGGAGGGGCGTCCGAATTTCCCTGCCAAGCCTCGAGGAGAATCCCGAGTTGTCCCTCGCAACTAGGCAGGAGTCCTGCCGTCGCTGAACGAACACATGTGTGGAAGGGCTATCCCCGTCGTAACTCGAGAATATACCACAGGTTCCCGCGGCAACTCGAGAAAAACCATGACACTTCCCACTCGCCGCGAGATGAGGCCCGATTCCCCTGCACTGCATGCAGAGCAATGCCGTGTTGCACATCAAACAGGAAAGGAGCCTTGATTTCCTTGATGGCACTCCAGAGAAACCCCGAGAACACTGTTTCAAGGCTAGAGGGATCCTAATGTCACTGTAGCAACACGAAAGAGCTCCGTGGACCACAAATCAACTCGAGATGAGAGGTTAGTCCCTGGCTTCGACTCCAGAGGAATACCACCTTACCACAAGCACCTCAAGAGGAGGCTTCTCTCAGCTCTAGGTATGTGAGAGGGACCCTGAGTTTGCGGCCTCAAGTGGAATGGACACCGCGATGCCCTGACTCGAAATAAGGCCGGATATCCCTGCAGTGACTTGAATGCAGGCTCGTCTTGCATCTCCCAAGACGAAAGCATGTCTGAATCCCCTGTGGAGACCACAGAGAAAGACCTAGTTCCCCAACTCATCGCGACCGGAGGCCTCACATCCTTTGAAAACTCCAGAGAGACGCGGAAATCAGTGCCTCCAAAGGAGACGATGCCTGACTCCTCGTGAAACTTGATAGAAGTCCCAGGATTCGTGTGGCTCGTGCAAAGGGACACTTGGTCTCCCGCCTCAGCTGGTGAGGCGTCCCAATTGCCCTGCCACGCCTCGAGGAGAATCCCGAGTTGTCCCTCGCAACTAGGCAGGAGTCCTGACGTCGCTGAACAAACACGTGTGTGGAAGGGCCATCCCCGTCGTAACTCGAGAATATACCCCAGGTTCCCGCCGCAACTCGAGAAAAACCATGAGACTTCCCCCTTGCCGCGAGATGAGGCCCGATTCCCCTGCACTGTGTACAGAGCAATGCCGTGTTGCACATCACACAGGAAATGAGCCTTGATTTCCTTGATGGCACTCCAGAGAAAACCCAGGAACACTGTTTCAAGGCTAGAAGGATCCTGAGGTCACTGTAGCAACACAAAAGAGCTCCGTGGACCAAAAATCAACTCGAGATGAGAGGTTAGTCTCTGGCTTCGATTCCAGAGGAATACCACCTTACCACAAGCATCTCAAGAGGAGGCTTCTCTCAGCTCTAGGTATCTGAGAGGGACCCTGAATTTGCTGCCTCAAGTGAAATGGACACCACCAGCCCTGACTCGAAATAAGGCCGGATATCCCTGCAGGGACTTGAATGCAGGCTCGTCTTGCATCTCCCAAGTCAAAAGGATGTCTGAATCCCCTGTGGAGACCACAGAGAAAGACCTAGTTCCCCAGCTCATTGCGACCGGAGGCCTCACATCCTTTGAAAACTCCAGAGGGACGCGGAGATCAGTGCCTCCAAAGGAGACGATGCCTGACTCCTCGTGAAACTTGATAGGAGTCCCAGGATTCCTGTGGCACGTGGAAAGGGACCCTTGGTCTCCCGCCTCAGCTTGAGAGGCGTCCCAATTGCCCGGTCAAGCCTCGAGGAGAATCCCGAGTTGTCCCTCGCAACTAGGCAGGAGTCCTGACATCACTGAACAAACACGTGTGTGGAAGTCCCATTCCCGTCGTAACTCGAGAATATATACCAGGTTCCCGCCGCAACTCGAGAAAAACCATGAGACTTCCCCCTCGCCTCGAGATGAGGCCCGATTCCCCTGCACTGCGTGCAGAGCAATGCCGTGTTGCACATCACACAGGAAAGGAGCCTTGATTTCCTTAATGGCACTCCAGAGAAAGCCCGAGAACACTGTTTCAAGGCTAGAGGGATCCTGAGGTCACTGTAGCAACACGAAAGAGCTCCGTGGACCAAAAATCAACTCGAGATGAGAGGTTAGTTCCTGGCTTCGACTCCAGAGGAATACCACCTTACCACAAGCACCTCAAGAGGAGGCTTCTCTCAGCTCTAGGTATGTGAGAGAGATCCTGAGTTTGCGGCCTCAAGTGGAATGGACACCGCGATGCCCTGACTCGAAATAAGGCTGGATATCCCTGCAGTGACTTGAATGCAGGCTCGTCTTGCATCTCCCAAGATGAAAGCATGTCTGAATCCCCTGTGGAGACAACAGAGAAAGACCTAGTTCCCCACCTCATGGGGACCGGAGGCCTCACATCCTTTGAAAACTCCAGAGGTACGAGGAGATCAGTGCCTCCAAAGGAGACGATGCCTGACTCCTCTTGAAACTTGATAGGAGTCCCAGGATTCCTGTGGCACGTGGAAAGGGACCCTTGGTCTCCCGCCTCAGCTGGAGAGGCGTCCCAATTGCCCTGCCAAGCCTCGAGGAGAATCCCGAGTTGTCCCTCACAACGAGGCAGGAGTCCTGACGTCGCTGAACAAACACGTGTGTGGAAGGGCCATCCCCGTTGTAACTCGAGAATATACCCCAGGTTCCCGCCGCAACTCGAGAAAAACCATGAGACTTCCCGCTCGCCGCGAGATGAGGCCCGATTCCCATGCAAGCGTGCAGAGCAATGCCGTGTTGCACATCACACAGGAAAGGAGCCTTGATTTCCTTGATGGCACTCGAGAGAAACCCCAAGAACACTGTTTCCAGACTAGAGGGATCCTGAGGTCACTGTAGCAACACGAAAGAGCTCCGTGGACCAAAAATCAACTCGAGATGAGAGGTTAGTCCCTGGCTTCGACTCCAGAGGAATACCACCTTACCACAAGCACCTCAAGAGGAGGCTTCTCTCAGCTCTAGGTAGGTGAGAGGGACCCTGAGTTTGCGGCCTCAAGTGGAATGGACACCGCGATGCCCTGACTCGAAATAAGGCCGGATATCCCTGCAGTGACTTGAATGCAGGCTCGTCTTGCATCTCCCAAGACGAAAGCATGTCTGAATCCCCTGTGGAGACAACAGAGAAAAACCTAGTTCCCCACCTCATGGGGACCGGAGGCCTCACGTCCTTTGAAAACTCCAGAGGGACGCGGAGATCAGCGCCTCCAAAGGAGACGATGCCTGACTCCTCGTGAAACTTGATAGGAGCGCCAGGATTCCTGTGGCTCAGGCAAAGGGACGCTTGGTCACCCGCCACAGCTGGAGAGGCGTCCCAATTGCCCTGCCAAGCCTCGAGGAGAATCCCGAGTTTTCCCTCACAACTAGGCAGGAGTCCTGACGTCGCTGAACAAACACGTGTGTGGAAGGGCCATCCCCGTCGTAACTCGAGAATATACCCCAGGTTCCCGCCGCAACTCGAGAAAAACCATGAGACTTCCCCCTCGCCGCGAGATGAGGCCAGATTTCCCTGCACTGCGTGCAGAGCAATGCCGTGTTGCACATCACACAGGAAAGGAGCCTTGATTTCCTTGATGGCACTCCAGAGAAACCCCAGGAACACTGTTTCAAGGCAAGAGGGATCCTGAGGTCACTGTATCAACACGAAAGAGCTCCGTGGACCACAAATCAACTCGAGATGAGAGGTTAGTCCCTGGCTTCGACTCCAGAGGAATACCATCTTCCCACTAGCACCTCAAGCGGAGGCTTCTCTCAGCTCTAGGTATGTGAGAGGGACCCTGAGTTTGCGGCCTCAAGTGGAATGGACACCGCGATGCCCTGACTCGAAATAAGGCCGGATATCCCTGCAGTGACTTGAATGCAGGCTCGACTTGCATCTCCCAAGACGAAAGGATGTCTGAATCCCCTGTGGAGACCACAGAGAAAGACCAAGTTCCTCACCTCATCGCGACCGGAGGCCTCACATCCTTTGAAAAATCCAGAGGGACACGGACATCAGTGCCTCCAAAGGAGACGATGCCTGACTCCTCGTGAAACTTGATAGGAGACCCAGGATTCCTGTGGCACGTGGAAAGGGACCCTTGGTCTCCCGCCTCAGCTGGAGAGCCGTCCCAATTGCCCGGTCAAGCCTCGAGGAGAATCCCGAGTTGACCCTCGCAACTAGGCAGGAGTCCTGATGTCGCTGAACAAACACGTGTTTGGAAGGGCCATCCCCGTCGTAACTCGAGAATATACACCAGGTTCCCGCCGCAACTCGAGAAAAACCATGAGACTTCCCCCTCGCCGCGAGATGAGGCCCGATTCCCCTTCACTGCGTGCAGAGCAATGCCGTGTTGTTCATCACACAGGAAAGGAGCCTTGATTTCCTTGATGGCACTCCAGAGAAACCCCAAGAACACTGTTTCAAGGCTAGAGGGATCCTGAGGTCACTGTAGCAACACAAAAGAGCTCCGTGGACCAAAAATCAACTCGAGATGAGAGGTTAGTCTCTGGCTTCGATTCCAGAGGAATACCACCTTACCACAAGCATCTCAAGAGGAGGCTTCTCTCAGCTCTAGGTATCTGAGAGGGACCCTGAATTTGCTGCCTCAAGTGGAATGGACACCACCATGCCCTGACTCGAAATAAGGCCGGATATCCCTGCAGGGACTTGAATGCAGGCTCGTCTTGCATCTCCCAAGTCAAAAGGATGTCTGAATCCCCTGTGGAGACCACAGAGAAAGACCTAGTTCCCCACCTCATTGCGACCGGAGGCCTCACATCCTTTGAAAACTCCAGAGGGACGCGAAGATCAGTGCCTCGAAAGGAGACGATGCCTGACTGCTCGTGAAAATTGATAGGAGTCCCAGGATTCCTGTGGCACGTGGAAAGGGACCCTTGGTCTAGCGCCTCAGCTGGAGAGGCGTCCCAATTGCCCTGCCAAGTTTCGAGGAGAATCCCGAGTTGTCCCTCACAACTAAGCAGGAGTCCTGCCGTCGCTGAACAAACACTTGTGTGGAAGGGCCATCCACATCGTAACTCGAGAATATACCCCAGGTTCCCGCCGAAACTCGAGAAAAACCATGAGACTTCCCCCTCGCCGCGAGATGAGGCCTGATTCCCCTGCACTGCGTGCAGAGCAATTCCGTGTTGCACATCACACAGGAAAGGAGGCTTGATTTCCTTGATGGTACTCCAGAGAAACCCCAAGAACACTGTTTCAAGGCTAGAGGGATCCTGAGGTCACTGTAGCAACACAAAAGAGCTCCGTGGACCAAACATCAACTCGAGATGAGAGGTTAGTCCCTGGCTTCGACTCCAGAGGTATACCACCTTACCACAAGCACCTCAAGAGGAGGCTTCTCTCAGCTCTAGGTATCTGAGAGAGACGCTGAGTTTGCGGCCTCAAGTGGAATGGACACCGTGATGCCCTGACTCAAAATAAGGCCGGATATGCCTGCAGTGACTTGAATGCAGGCTCGTCTTGCATCTCCCAAGACGAAAGGATGTCTGAATCCCCTGTGGAGACCACAGAGAAAGACCTAGTTCCCCACCTCATCGTGACCAAGGCCTCACATCCATTGAAAACTCCAGAGGTACACGGAGATCAGTGCCACCAAAGGAGACGATGCCTGACTCCTCGTGAAATTTGATAGGAGTCCCAGGATTCCTGTGCACGTGGAAAGGGACCCTTGGTCTCCCGCCTCAGCTGGAGAGGCGTCCCAATTGCCCTGCCAAGCCACGAGGAGAATCCCGAGGTTTCCCTCGCAACTAGGCAGGAGTCCTGACGTCGCTGAACAAACACGTGTGTGGAAGGGCCATCACCATCGTAACTCTAGAAAATACCTCAGGTTCCCGCCGCAACTTGAGAAAAACCATGAGACTTCCCCCTCGCCGCCAGATGAGGCCCGATTCCCCTGCACTGTGTGCAGAACAATTCCGGTTTGCACATCACACATAAAAGGAGCCTTGAGTTCCTTGATGGCACTCCAGAGAAAACCCAAGAACACTGTTTCAAGGCTAGAGTGATCCTCAGGTCACTGTAGCAACACGAAAGAGCTCCGTGGACCAAAAATCAACTCGAGATGAGAGGTTAGTCCCTGGCTTCGACTCCAGAGGAATACCACGTTACCACAAGCACCTCAAGAGGAGGCCTCTCTAAGCTCTAGGTATGTGAGAGGGACCCTGGGTTTGCAGCCTCAAATGGAATGGACACGCGGATGCCCTGACTCGAAATAAGGCCGGATATCCCTGCAGTGACTTGAATGCAGGTTCGTCTTGCATCTCCCAAGACGAAAGGGGGTCTGAATCCCCTGTGGAGACCACAGAGAAAGACCTAGATCCCCACCTCATCGCGACCGGAGGCCTCACATCCTTTGAAAACTCCAGAGGGACGCGGAGATCAGTGCCTCCAAAGGAGACGATGCCTGACTCCTCGTGCAACTTGATAGGAGTCCCAGGATTCCTGTGGCACGTGGAAAGGGACCCTTGGTCTCCCGCCTCAGCTGGAGAGGCGTCCCAATTGCCTTGCCAAGTCTCGAGGAGAATCCCGAGTTGTCCCTCGCAACTAGGCAGGAGTCCTGACGTCGCTGAACAAACACGTGTGTGGAAGGGCCATCCCCGTCGTAACTCGAGAATATACCCAAGGTTCTCGCCGCAACTCGAGAAAAATCATGAGACTTCTCCCTCGCCGCGAGATGAGGCCCGATTCCCCTGCACTGTGTGCAGAACAATTCAGGGTTGCACATCACACATGAAAGGAGCCTTGAGTTCCTTGATGGCACTCCAGAGAAACCCCAAGAACACTGTTTCAAGGCTAGAGGGATCCTCAGGTCACTGTAGCAACACGAAAGAGCTCCGTGGACCAAAAATCAACTCGAGATGAGAGGTTAGTCCCTGGCTTCGACTCCAGAGGAATACCACCTTACCACAAGCACCTCAAGAGGAGGCCTCTCTAAGCTCTAGGTATGTGAGAGGGACCCTGGGTTTGCAGCCTCAAATGGAATGGACACGCGGATGCCCTGAATCGAAATAAGGCCGGATATCCCTGCAGTGACTTGAATGCAGGTTCGTCTTGCATCTCCCAAGACGAAAGGGGGTCTGAATCCCCTGTGGAGACCACAGAGAAAGACCTAGATCCCCACCTCATCGCGACCGAAGGCCTCACATCCTTGGAATACTCCAGAGGGACGCGGAGATCAGTGCCTCCAAAGGAGACAATGCCTGACTCCTCATGAAACTTGATAGGAGTCCCAGGATTCCTGTGGCACATGGAAAGGGACCCTTGGTCTCCCGCCTCAGCTGGAGAGGCGTCCCAATTGCCCTGCCAAGCCTCAAGGAGAATCCCGAGTTGTCCCTCGCAACTAGGCAGGAGTCCTGACGTCGCTGAAGGAACACATGTGTGGAAGGGCTATCCCCGTCGTAACTCGAGAATATACCACAGGTTCCCGCGGCAACTCGAGAAAAACCATGAGACTTCCCCCTCGCCACGACAATGGGCCAGATTCCCCTGCACTGCGTGCAGAGCAATGCCGTGTTGCACATCACACAGGAAAGAAGCCTTGATTTCCTTGATGGCACTCCAGAGAAACCCCAAGAACACTGTTTCAAGGCTCGAGGGATCCTGAGGTCACTGTAGCAAAACGGAAGAGCTCCGTGGACCAAAATCAACTCGAGATGAGAGGTTAGTCCCTGGCTTTGACTCCAGAGGAATACCACCTTACCACAAGCACCTCAAGAGGAGGCTTCTCTCAGCTCTAGGTATGTGAGAGGGACCCTGAGTTTGCGGCATCAAGTGGAATGGACACCACGATGCCCTGACTCGAAATAAGGCCAGATATACCTGCAGTGACTTGAATGCAGGCTCGTCTTGCATCTCCCAAGACGAAAGCATGTCTGAATCCCCTGTGGAGACCACAGAGAAAGACCTAGTTCCCCACCTCATCGCGACCGGAGGCCTCACATCCTTGATAAACTCCAGAGGGACGCGGAGATCAGTGCCTCCAAAGGAGACAATGCCTGACTCCTCGTGAAACTTGATAGGAGTCCCAGGATTCCTGTGGCTCGTGGAAAGGGACACTTGGTTTCCCGCCTCAGCTGGAGAGGCGTCCCAATTGCCCTGCCAAGCCTCGAGGAGAATCCCGAGTTGTCCTCCGCAACTAGGCAGGAGTCCTGATGTCGCTGAAGAAACACGTGGCTGGAAGGGCCATCCCCGTCGTAACTCGAGAATATACCCCAGGTTCCCGCCGCAACTCGAGAAAAACCATGAGACTTCCCCCTCGCCGCAAGATGAGGCTCGATTCTCCTGCACTGCGTGCAGAGCAATTCCGTGTTGTTCATCACACATGAAAGGAGCCTTGATTTCCTTGACGGCACTCCAGAGAAAACCCAAGAACACTGCTTCAAGGCTAGAGGGATCCTGAGGTCACTGTAGCAACACGAAAGAGCTCCGTGGACCAAAAATCAACTGGAGATGAGAGGTTAGTCCCTGGCTTCGACTCCAGAGGCATACCACCTTACCACAAGCACCTCAAGAGGAGGCTTCTCTCAGCTCTAGGTATGTGAGAGGGACCCTGATTTTGCGGCCTCAAGTGGAATGGACACCGCGATGCCCGGACTCGAAATAAGCCCGGATATCCCTGCAGTGACTTGAATGCAGGCTCGTCTTGCATCTCCCAAGACGAAAGGATGTCTAAATCACCTGTGTAGACCACAGAGAAACACCTAGTTCCCCACCTCATCGCGACCGGAGGCCTCACATCCTTTGAAAACTCAAGAGGTACGCGGAGATCAGTGCCTCCAAAGGAGACGATGCCTGACTCCTCGTGAAATTTGATAGGAGTCCCAGGATTCCTGTGCCACGTTGAAAGGGACCCTTGGTCTCCCGCCTCAGCTGGAGAGGCGTCCCAATTGCTCTGCCAAGCCTCGAGGAGAATCCCGAGTTGTCCCTCGCAACTAGGCAGGAGTCCTTTCGTCGCTGAAGAAACACGTGTGTGGAAGGGCCATCCCCGTCGTAACTCGAGAATATACCCCAGGTTCCCGCCGCAGCTCGAGAAAAACCATGAGACTTCCCTCTCGCCGCGAGATGAGGCCTGATTCCCCTGCACTGCGTGCAGAGCAATTCCGTGTTGCACATCACACATGAAAGGAGCCTTGATTTCCTTGCTGGCACTCCAGAGATACCCCAAGAACACTGTTTCAAGGCTAGAGGATCCTGAGGTCACTGTACCCACACGAAAGAGCTCCGTGGCCCATAAATCAAATCGAGATGAGAGGATAGTCCCTGGCTTCGACTACAGAGGAATACCACCTTAACACAAGCACCACAAGAGGAGGCTTCTCTCAGCTCTAGGTACGTGAGAGGGACCCTGAGTTTGCGGCCTCAAGTGGAATGGACACCGCGATGCCCTGACTCGAAATAAGGCCGGATATCCCTGCAGTGACTTGAATGCAGGCTCGTCTTGCATCTCCCAAGACGAAAGGATGTCTGAATCCCCTGTGGAGACCTCAGAAAAAGATCTAGTTCCCCACCTCATCACGACCGGAGGCCTCACATCCTTTGAAAACTCCAGAGGTACGCGGAGATCAGTGCCTCCAAAGGAGACGATGCCTGACTCCTCGTGAAACTTGATAGGAGTCCCAAGATTCCTGTGGCACATGGAAAGGGACCCTTGGTATCCCGCCTCAGCTGGAGAGGAGTCCCAATTGCCCTGCCAAGCCTCGAGGAGAATCCCGAGTTGTCCCTCGCAACTAGCCAGGAGTCCTGACGTCGCTGAACAAACACGTGGGTGGAAGGGCCATCCCCGTCATAACCCGAGAATATACCCCAGGTTCCCGCCGCAACTCGAGAAAAACCATGAGACTTCCCCCTCGCCGCGAGATGAGGCCCAATTCCCCTGCACTGCGTGCAGAGCAATTCCGTGTTGCACATCACACATGAAAGGAGCCTTGATTTCCTTGATGGCACTCCAGAGAAACCCAAAGAACACTGTTTCAAGGCTAGAGGGATCCTGAGGTCACTGTAGCAACACGAAAGAGCTCCGTGGACCAAGAATCAACTCGAGATGAGAGGTTAGTCCCTGGCTTCGACTCCAGAGGAATACCACCTTACCACAAGCACCTCAATAGGAGGCTTCTCTCAGCTCTAGGTATGTGAGAGGGACCCTGAGTTTGCGGCCTCAAGTGGAATGGACACCGCGATGCCCTGACTCGAAATAAGGCCGAATATCCCTGCAGTGACTTGAATGCAGGCTCCTCTTGCATCTCCCAAGATGAAAGAATGTCTGAATCCCCTCTGGACACCACAGAGAAAGACCTAGTTCCCCACCTCATCGCGACCGGAGGCCTCACATCCTTTGAAAACTCCAGAGGTACGCGGAGATCAGTGCCTCCAAAGGAGACGATGCCAGACTCCTCGTGAAACTTGATAGGAGTCCCAGGATTCCTGTGGCACGTGGTAAGGGACCCTTGGTCTCCCGCCTCAGCTGGAGAGGCGTCCCAATTGCCCTGCCAAGCCTCGAGGAGAATCGCGAGTTGTCCCTCGCAACTAGGCAGGAGTCATGATGTCACTGAACAAACACGTGGGTGGAAGGGCCATCCCCGTCATAACTCGAGAATATACCCCAGGTTCCCGCCGCAACTCGAGAAAAACCATGAGACTTCCCCCTCGCCGCGAGATGAGGCCCGATTCCCCTGCACTGCGTGCAGAGCAATTCCGTGTTGCACATCACATATGAAAGGAGCCTTGATTTCCTTGATGGCACTCCAGAGAAAACCCAAGAATACTGTTTCAAGGCTAGAGGAATCCTGAGGTCACTCTAGCAACACGAAAGAGCTCCGTGGACCAAGAATCAACTCGAGATGAGAGGTTAGTCCCTGGCTTTGACTCCAGAGGAATACCACCTTACCACAAGCACCTCAAGAGGAGGCTTCTCTCAGCTCTAGGTATGTGAGAGGGACCCTGATTTTGCGGCCTCAAGTGGAATGGACACTGCGATGCCATGACGCGAAATAAGGCCGGATATCCCTGCAGTGACTTGAATGCAGGCTCGTCTTGCATCACCCAAGATGAACGAATGTCTGAATCCCCTGTGGAGACCACAGAGAAAGACCTAGATCCCCACCTCATCGCGACCGGAGGCCTCACATCCTTTGAAAACTCCAGAGGTACGCGGAGATCAGTGCCACCAAAGGAGACGATGCCTGACTCCTCGTGAAACTTGATAGGAGTCCCAGGATTCCTGTGGCACGTGGAAAGGGACACTTGGTCTCACGCCTCAGCTGGAGAGGCATCCCAATTGCCCTGCCAAACCTCGAGGAGAATCCCGAGTTGTCCCTCGCAACTAGGCAGAAGTTCTGACGTCGCTGAACAAACACGTGTGTGGAAGGGCCATCCCCGTTGTAACTCGAGAATATACCCCAGGTTCCCTCCGCAACTCGAGAAAAACCATGAGACTTCCCCCTCGCCCTGAGATCAGGCCCGATTCTGCTGCACTGCGGGCAGAGCAATTCCGTGTTGCACATCACACATGAAAGGAGCCTTGATTTCCTTGACGGCACTCCAGAGAAACCCCAAGAACACTGTTTCAAGGCTAGAGGGATCCTCAGGTCACTGTAGCAACACAAAAGAGCTCCGTGGGCCAAAAATCAACTCGAGATGAGAGGTTAGTCCCTGGCGTCGACTCCAGAAGAACACCAGCTTACCACAAGTACCTCAAGAGGAGGCTTCTCTCAGCTCTATGTATGTGAGAGGGACCCTGAGTTTGCGGCCTCAAGTGGAATGGACACCGCGATGCCCTGGCTCGAAATAAGGCAGGATATCCCTGCAGTGACTTGAATGCAGGCTCGTCTTGCATCTCCCAAGACGAAAGGATGTCTGAATCCCCTGTGAAGACCACAGAGAAAGATCAAGTTCCCCACCTCATCGCGACCGGAGGCCTCACATCCTTTGAAAACTCCAGAGGTAAGCGGAGATCAGTGCCTCCAAAGGAGACGATGCCTGACTCCTCGTGAAACTTGATAGGAGCCACAGGATTCCTGTGGCACGTGGAAAGGGACCCTTGGTCTCCCGCCTCAGCTGGAGAGGCGTCCCAATTGCCCTGCCAAGTCTCGAGGAGAATCCCGAGTTGTCCCTCGCAACTAGGCAGGAGTCCTGACGTCGCTGAACAAACACGTGGGTGGAAGCGCCATCCCCGTCGTAACTCGAGAATATACCCCAGGTTCCCGCCGCAACTCGAGAAAAACCATGAGACTTCCCCCTCGCCGCAAGATGAGGCTCGATTCTCCTGCACTGCATGCAGAGCAATTCCGTGTTGCACATCACACATGAAAGGAGCCTTGATTTCCTTGATGGCACTCCAGAGAAACCCCAAGAACACTGCTTCAAGGCTAGAGGGATCTTGAGGTCACTGTAGCAACACGAAAGAGCTCCGTGGACCACAAATCAACTGGAGATGAGAGGTTATTCCCTGGCTTCGACTCCAGAGGCATACCACCTTACCACAAGCACCTCAAGAGGAGGCTTCTCTCAGCTCTAGCTATGTGCTGAGTTTGCGGCCTCAAGTGGAATGAACACCGCGATGCCCTGACTCGAAATAAGGCTGGATATCCCTGCAGTGATTTGAATGCAGGCTCGTCTTGCATCTCCCAAGATGAAAGGATGTCTGAATCCCCTGTGGAGACCACAGAGAAAGACCTAGTTCCCCACCTCATCACGACCCGAGGCCTCACATACTTTGAAAACTCCAGAGGTACGCGGAGATCAGTGCCTCCAAAGGAGACGATGCCTGACTCCTCGTGAAACTTGATAGGAGTCCCAGGATTCCTGTGGCACGTGGAAAGGGGCCCTTGCTCTCCCGCCTCAGCTGGAGAGGCGTCCCAATTGCCCTGCCAAGCCTCGAGGAGAATCCCGAGTTGTCCCTCGCAACTAGGCAGGAGTCCTGACGTCGCTGAACAAACACGTGGGTGGAAGGGCCATCCCCGTCGTAACTCATGAATATACCCCAGGTTCCCGCCGCACCTCGAGAAAAACCATGAGACTTCCCCCTCGCCGCGAGATGAGGCCCGATTCCCCTGCACTGCGTGCAGAGCAATTCAGTGTTGCACATCACACATGAAAGGAGCCTTGATTTCCTTGATGGCACTCCAGAGAAACCCCAAGAACACTGTTTCAAGGCTACAGGGATCCTGAGGTCACTGTAGCCACACGAAAGAGCTCCGTGGCCCAAAAATCAACTCGAGATGAGAGGTTAGTCCCTGGCTTCAACTCCAGAGGAATACCACCTTACCACAAGCACCTCAAGAGGAGGCTTCTCGCAACTTTAGATATGTGAGAGGGACCCTGAATTTGCGGCCTCAAGTGGAATGGACACCGTGATGCCCTGACTCGAAATAAGGCCGGATATCCCTGCAGTGACTTGAATTCAGGCTTTTCTTGCATCTCCCAAGACGAAAGGATGTCTGAATCCCCTGTGGAGACCACAGAGAAAGACCTAGATCCCACCTCATCGCGACCGGAGGCCTCACATCCTTTGAAAACTCCAGAGGTACGCGGAAATCAGTGCCACCAAAGGAGACGATGCCTGACTCCTCGTGAAACTTGATAGGAGTCCCAGGATTCCTGTGGCACGTGGAAAGGGACACTTGGTCTCACGCCTCAGCTGGAGAGTCATCCCAATTGCCCTGCCAAGCCTCGAGGAGAATCCTGAGTTGTCCCTCGCAACTAGGCAGAAGTTCTGACGTCGCTGAACAAACACGTGTGTGGAAGGGCCATCCCCGTTGTAACTCGAGAATATACCCCAGGTTCCCTCCGCAACTCGAGGAAAACCATGAGACTTCCCCCTCGCCGTGAGATGAGGCCCGATTCCGCTGCACTGCGTGCAGAGCAATTCCGTGTTGCACATCACACATGAAAGGAGCCTTGATTTCCTTGACGGCACTCCAGAGAAACCCCAAGAACACTGTTTCAAGGATAGAGGGATCCTGAGGTCACTGTAGCAACACAAAAGAGCTCCGTGGGCCAAAAATCAACTCGAGATGAGAGGTTAGTCCCTGGCTTCGACTCCAGAATAACACCAGCTTACCACAAGTACCTCAAGAGGAGGCTTCTCTCACTCTAGGTATGTGAGAGGGAACCTGAGTTAGCGGCCTCAAGTGGAATGGACACCGCGATGCCCTGACTCGAAATAAGGCCGGATATCCCTGCAGTGACTTGAATGCAGGCTCATCTTGCATCTCCCAAGACGAAAGGATGTCTGAATCCCCTGTGGAGACCACAGAGAAAGACCTAGTTCCCCACCTTATCACGACCGGAGGCCTCACATCCTTTGAAAACTCCAGAGGTACGCGGAGAACAGTGCCTCCAAAGGAGACGACGCCTGACTCCTCGTGAAACTTGATAGGAGTCCCAGGATTCCTGTGGCATGTGGAAAGGGACCCTTGGTCTCCCGCCTCAGCTGGAGAGGCGTCCCAATTGCCCTGCCAAGCCTCGAGGAGAATCCCAAGTTGTCCCTCGCAACTAGGCAGGAGTCCTGACGTGGCTAAACAAACATGTGGGTGGAATTGCCATCCCCGTCGTAACTCGAGAATATACCCCAGGTTCCTGCCGCAACTCGAGAAAAACCATGAGACTTCCCCCTCCCCGCGAGATGAGGCCCGATTCCCCTGCACTGCATGCAGAGCAATTCCGTGTTGCACATCACACATGAAAGGAGCCTTGATTTCCTTGATAGCACTGCAGAGAAACCCCAAGAACACTGTTTCAAGGCTAGAGGGATCCTGAGGTCACTGTAGCCACACGAAAGAGCTCCGTGGACCAAAAATCAACTTGAGATGAGAGGTTAGTCCCGGGCTTCGACTCCAGAGGAATACCACCTTACCACAAGCCCCTAAAGAGGAGGCTTCTCTCAGCTCTAGGTATGTGAGAGGGACCCTGAGTTTGCGGCGTCAAGTGGAATTGACACCGCGATGCCCTGACTCGAAATAAGGCCGGATATCCCTGCAGTGACTTGAATGCAGGCTCGTCTTGCATCTCCCAAGACGAAAGGATGTCTGAATCCCCAGTGGAGACCACTGAGAAAGACCTAGTTCCCCAGCTCATCGCGACCGGAGGCCTCACATCCTTTGAAAACTCCAGAGGTACGCGGAGAACAGTGCCTCCAAAGGAGACGATGCCTGACTCCTCGTGAAACTTGATAGGAGTCCCAGGATTCCTGTGGCACGTGGAAAGGGACACTTGTTCTCCCGTCTCAGCTGGAGAGGCGTCCCAATTGCCCTGCCAAGCCTCGAGGAGAATCCCGAGTTGTCCCTCGCAACTAGGCAGGAGTCCTGACGTCACTGAAGAAACACGTGTGTGGAAGGGCCATCCCCGTCGTAACTCGAGAATATACCCCAGGTTCCCGCCGCAACTCGAGAAAAACCATGAGACTTCCCCCTCGCCGCGAGATGAGGCCCGATTTCCCTGCACTGCGTGCAGAGCAATTCCGTGTTGCACATCACACATGAAAGGAGCCTTGATTTCCTTGATGGCACTCCAGAGAAACCCCAAGAACACTGTTTCAAGGCTAGAGGGATCCTGAGTTCACTGTAGCAACATGAAAGAGCTCCGTGGACCAAAAGTCAACTCGAGATGAGAGGTTAGTCCCTGGCTTCGACTCCAGAGGAATACCACCTTACCACAAGCACCTCAAGAGGAGGCTTCTCTCAGCTCTAGGTATGTGAGAGGGACCCTGAGTTTGCGGCCTCAAGTGGAATGGACACCGCGATGCCCTGACTCGAAATAAGGCCGGATATCCCTGCAGTGACTTGAATGCAGGCTCCTCTTGCATCTCCCAAGATGAAAAAATGTCTGAATCCCCTCTGGAGACCACAGAGAAAGACCTAATTCCCCACCTCATCGCGACCGGAGGCCTCACATCCTTTGAAAACTCCAGAGGTACGCGGAGATCAGTGCCTCCAAAGGAGACGATGCCTGACTCCTCGTGAAACTTGATAGGAGTCCCAGGATTGCTGTGGCATGTGGAAATGGACCCTTGGTCTCCCGCCTCAGCTGGAGAGGCGTCCCAATTGCCCTGTCAAGCCTCGAGGAGAATCCCGAGTTGTCCCTCGCAACTAGGCAGGAGTTCTGATGTCACTGAACAAACACGTGGGTGAAAGGGCCATCCCCGTCGTAACTCGAGAATATACCCCAGGTTCCCGCCGAAACTCGAGAAAAACCATGAGACTTCCCCCTCGCCGCGAGATGAGGCCCGATTCCCCTGCACTGCGTGCAGAGCAATTCTGTGTTGCACATCACATATGAAAGGAGCCTTGATTTCCTTGATGGCACTCCAGAGAAAACCCAAGAATACTGTTTCAAGGCTAGAGGGATCCTGAGGTCACTGTAGCAACACGAAAGAGCTCCGTGGACCAAGAATCAACTCGAGATGAGAGGTTAGTCCCTGGCTTCGACTCCAGAGGAATACCACCTTACCACAAGCACCTCAAGAGGAGGCTTCTCTCAGCTCTAGGTATGTGAGAGGGACCCTGATTTTGCGGCCTCAAGTGGAATGGACACTGCGATGCCCTGACGCGAAATAAGGCCGGATATCCCTGCAGTGACTTGAATGCAGGCTCGTCTTGCATCACCCAAGATGAACGAATGTCTGAATCCCCTATGGAGACCACAGCGAAAGACCTAGTTTCCCACCTCATGGCGACCGGAGGCCTCACATCCTTTGAAAACTCCTTAGGTACGCGGAGATCAGTGCCTCCAAAGGAGACGATGCCTGACTCCTCGTGAAACTTGATAGGAGTCCCAGGATTCCTGTGGCACGTGGATAGGGACCCTTGGTCTCCCGCCTCAGCTGGAGCGGCGTCCCAACTGCCCTGCCAAGCCTCGAGGAGAATCCCGAGTTGTCCCTCGCAACTAGGCAGGAGTCCTGACGTCGCTGAACAAACACGTGTGTGGAAGGGCCATCCCCGTCGTAACTCGAGAATATACCCCAGGTTCCCGCCGCAACTCGAGAAAAACCATGAGACTTCCCCCTCTCCGCGAGATGATGCCCGATTCCCCTTCACTGCGTTCAGAGCAATTCCGTGTTGCACATCACATGTGAAAGGAGCCTTGATTTCCTTGATGGTACTCCAGAGAAACCCCAAGAACACTGTTTCAAGGCTAGAGGGATCCTGAGGTCTCTGTAGCAACACGAAAGAGCTCCGTGGACCAAAAATCAACTCAAGATGAGAGATTAGTCCCTAACTTCGACTCCAGAGAAATACCACCTTACCACAAGCACCTCAAGAGGAGGCTTCTCTCAGCTCTAGGTATGTGAGAGGGACCCTGAGTTTGCGGCCTCAAGTGGAATGGACACTGCGATTCCCTGACCCGAAATAAGGCCGGATATCCCTGCAGTGACTTGAATGCAGGCTCGTCTTGCATCTCCCAAGACGAAAGCATGTCTGAATCCCCTGTGGAGACCACAGAGAAAGACCTAGTTCCCCACCTCATGGCGACCGGAGGCCTCACATCCTTTGAAAACTTCAGAGGTACGCGGAGATCAGTGCCTCCAAAGGAGACGATGCCTGACTCCTCGGGAAACTTGATAGGAGTCCCAGGATTCCTGTGGCACGTGGAAAGGGACCCTTGGTCTCCCGCCTCAGCTGGAGAGGCGTCCCAATTGCCCTGACAAGCCTCGAGGAGAATCCCGAGTTGTCCCTCGCAACTAGGCAGGAGTCCTGACGTCGCTGAACAAACACGTGGCTGATAGGGCCATCCCCGTTGTAACTCGAGAATATACCCCAGGTTCCCGCCGCAACTCGAGAAAAACCATGAGACTTCCCCCTCGCCGCGAGATGAGGCCCGATTCCCCTGCACTGCGTGCAGAGCAATGCCGTGTTGCACATCACACAGGAAAGGAGCCTTGATTTCCTTGATGGCACTCCAGAGAAACCCCAAGAACACTGTTTCAAGGCTCGAGGGATCCTGAGGTCACTGTAGCCACACGAAAGAGCTCCGTGGCCCAAAAATCAACTCGAGATGAGAGGTTAGTCCCTGGCTTCGACTCCAGAGGAATACCACCTTACCACAAGCACCTCAAGAGGAGGCTTCTCTCAGCTCTAGGTATGTGAGAGGGACCCTGAGTTTGCGGCCTCAAGTGGAATGGACACCGCGATGCCCTGACTCGAAATAAGGCCGGATATCCCTGCAGTGACTTGAATGCAGGCTCGTCTTGCATCTCCCAAGATGAAAGGATGTATGAATCCCCTGTGGAGACCTCAGAGAAAGATCTAGTTCCCCACCTCATCACGACCGGAGGCCTCACATCCTTTGAAAACTCCAGAGGTACGTGGAGATCAGTGCCTCCAAAGGAGACGATGCCTGACTTCTCGTGAAACTTGATAGGAGTCCCAGGATTCCTGTGCACGTGGAAAGGGACCCTTGGTCTCCCGCCTCAGCTGGAGAGGCGTTCCAATTGCCCTGCCAAGCCTCGAGGAGAATCCCGAGTTGTCCCTCGCAACTAGGCAGGAGTCCTGACGTCGCTGAACAAACACGTGGTTGAAAGGGCCATCCCCGTCGTAACTCGAGAATATACCCCAGGTTCCCGCCGAAACTCGAGAAAAACCATGAGACTTCCCCCTCGCCGCGAGATGAGGCCCGATTCCCCTGCACTGCGTGCAGAGCAATTCAGTGTTGCACATCACACATGAAAGGAGCCTTGATTTCCTTGATGGCACTCCAGAGAAACCCCAAGAACACTGTTTCAAGGCTAGAGGGATCCTGAGGTCACTGTAGCAACACGAAAGAGCTCTGTGGCCCAAAAATCAACTCGAGATGAGAGGTTAGTCCCTGGCTTCGACTCCAGAGGAATACCACCTTACCACAAGCTCCTCAAGAGGAGGCTTCTCGCAACTTTAGGTATTTGAGAGGGACCCTGAATTTGCGGCCTCAAGTGGAATGGACACCGTGATGCCCTGACTCGAAATAAGGCCGGATATCCCTGCAGTGACTTGAATGCAGGCTCGTCTTGCATTTCCCAAGACGAAAGGATGTCTGAGTCCCCTGTGGAGACCACAGAGAAAGACCTAGATCCCCACCTCATCGCGACCGGAGGCCTCACATCCTTTGAAAACTCCAGAGGTACGCGGAGATCAGTGCCACCAAAGGAGACGATGCTTGACTCCTCGTGAAACTTGATAGGAGTCCCAGGATTCCTGTGGCACGTGGAAAGGGACACTTGGTCTCCCGCCTCAGCTGGAGAGGCATCCCAATTGCCCTGCCAAGCCTCGAGGAGAATCCCGAGTTGTCCCTCGCAACTAGGCAGGAGTCCTGACGTCGCTGAAGAAACACGTGTGTGGAAGGGCCATCCCCGTCGTAACTCGAGAATATACCCCAGGTTCCCGCCGCAACTCGAGAAAAACCATGAGACTTCCCCCTCGCCGTGAGATCAGGCCCGATTCCGCTGCACTGCGTGCAGAGCAATTCCGTGTTGCACATCACACATGAAAGGAGCCTTGATTTCCTTGACGGCACTCCAGAGAAACCCCAAGAACACTGTTTCAAGGCTAGAGGGATCCTCAGGTCACTGTAGCAACACAAAAGAGCTCCGTGGGCCAAAAATCAACTCGAGATGAGAGGTTAGTCCCTGGCTTCGACTCCAGAAGAACACCAGCTTACCACAAGTACCTCAAGAGGAGGCTTCTCTCAGCTCTAGGTATGTGAGAGGGAACCTGAGTTAGCGGCCTCAAGTGGAATGGACACCGCGATGCCCTGGCTCGAAATAAGGCCGGATATCCCTGCAGTGACTTGAATGCAGGCTCATCTTGCATCTCCCAAGACGAAAGGATGTCTGAATCCCCTGTGGAGACCACAGAGAAAGACCTAGTTCCCCACCTCATCACGACCGGAGGCCTCACATCCTTTGAAAACTCCAGAGGTACGCGGAGAACAGTGCCTCCAAAGGAGACGACGCCTGACTCCTCGTGAAACTTGATAGGAGTCCCAGGATTCCTGTGGCATGTGGAAAGGGACCCTTGGTCTCCCGCCTCAGCTGGAGAGGCGTCCCAATTGCCCTGCCAAGCCTCGAGGAGAATCCCAAGTTGTCCCTCGCAACTAGGCAGGAGTCCTGACGTGGCTAAACAAACATGTGGGTGGAATTGCCATCCCCGTCGGAACTCGAGAATATACCCCAGGTTCCTGCCGCAACTCGAGAAAAACCATGAGACTTCCCCCTCCCCGCGAGATGAGGCCCGATTCCCCTGCACTGCATGCAGAGCAATTCCGTGTTGCACATCACACATGAAAGGAGCCTTGATTTCCTTGATAGCACTGCAGAGAAACCCCAAGAACACTGTTTCAAGGCTAGAGGGATCCTGAGGTCACTGTAGCAACACGAAAGAGCTCCGTGGACCAAAAATCAACTCGAGATGAGAGGTTAGTCCCGGGCTTCGACTCCAGAGGAATACCACCTTACCACAAGCACCTAAAGAGGAGGCTTCTCTCAGCTCTAGGTATGTGAGAGGGACCCTGAGTTTGCGGCGTCAAGTGGAATTGATACCGCGATGCCCTGACTCGAAATAAGGCCGGATATCCCTGCAGTGACTTGAATGCAGGCTCGTCTTGCATCTCCCAAGACGAAAGGATGTCTGAATCCCCTGTGGAGACCACTGAGAAAGACCTAGTTCCCCAGCTCATCGCGAGCGGAGGCCTCACATCCTTTGAAAACTCCAGAGGTACGCGGAGAACAGTGCCTCCAAAGGAGACGATGCCTGACTCCTCGTGAAACTTGATAGGAGTCCCAGGATTCCTGTGGCACGTGGAAAGGGACACTTGTTCTCCCGTCTCAGCTGGAGAGGCGTCCCAATTGCCCTGCCAAGCCTCGAGGAGAATCCCGAGTTGTCCCTCGCAACTAGGCATGAGTCCTGACGTCACTGAAGAAACACGTGTGTGGAAGGGCCATCCCCGTCGTAACTCGAGAATATACCCCAGGTTCCCGCCGCAACTCGAGAAAAACCATGAGACTTCCCCCTCGCCGCGAGATGAGGCCTGATTTCCCTGCACTGCGTGCAGAGCAATTCCGTGTTGCACATCACACATGAAAGGAGCCTTGATTTCCTTGATGGCACTCCAGAGAAACCCCAAGAACACTGTTTCAAGGCTAGAGGGATCCTGAGTTCACTGTAGCAACATGAAAGAGCTGCGTGGACCAAGAGTCAACTCGAGATGAGAGGTTAGTCCCTGGCTTCGACTCCAGAGGAATACCACCTTACCACAAGCACCTCAAGAGGAGGCTTCTCTCACCTCTGGGTATGTGAGAGGGACCCTGAGTTTGCGGCCTCAAGTGGAATGGACACCGCGATGCCCTGGCTCGAAATAAGGCCGGATATCCCTGCAGTGACTTGAATGCAGGCTCGTCTTGCATCTCCGAAGACGAAAGGATGTCTGAATCCCCTGTGGAGACCACAGAGAAAGACCTAGTTCCCCACCTCATGGCGACCGGAGGCCTCACATCCTTTGAAAACTCCAGAGGTATGCGGAGATCAGTGCCTCCAAAGGAGACGATGCCTGACTCCTCGTGAAACTTGATAGGAGTCCCAGGATTCCTGTGGCACGTGGAAAGGGACCCTTGGTCTCCCGCCTCAGCTGGAGAGGCGTCCCAATTGCCCTGCCAAGCCTCGAAGAGAATCCCGAGTTGTCCCTCGCAACTAGGCAGGAGTCCTGACGTCGCTGAAGAAACACGTGTGTGGAAGGGCCATCCCCGTCGTAACTCGAGAATATACCCCAGGTTCCCGCCGCAACTCGAGAAAAACCATGAGACTTCCCCCTCGCCGAGAGATGAGGCCCGATTCCCCTGCACTGCGTGCAGAGCAATTCCGTGTAGCACATCACACATGAAAGGAGCCTTGATTTCCTTGATGGCACTCCAGAGAAACCCCAAGAACACTGTTTCAAGGCTAGAGGGATCCTGAGTTCACTGTAGCAACACGAAAGAGCTCCGTGGACCAAAAATCAACTCGAGATGAGAGGTTAGTCCCTGGCTTCGACTCCAGAGGAATACCACCTTACCACAAGCACCTCAAGAGGAGGCTTCTCTCAGCTCTAGGTATGTGAGAGGGACCCTGAGTTTGCGGCCTCAAGTAGAATGGACACCGCGATGCCCTGACTCGAAATAAGGCCGGATATCCCTGCAGTGACTTGAATGCAGGCTCGTTTTGCATCTTCCAAGATGAAAGGATGTCTGAATCCCCTGTGGAGACCACAGAGAAAGACCTAGTTCCCCACCTCATCGCGACCGGAGGCCTCACATCCTTTGATAACTCCAGAGGTACGCAGAGATCAGTGCCTCCAAAGGGGACGATGCCTGACTCCTCTGAAACTTGATAGAAGTTCCAGGATTTCTGTGGCACGTGGAAAGGGACCCTTGGTCTTCCGCCTCAGCTGGAGAGGCGTCCCAATTGCCCTGCCAAGCCTCGACGAGAATCCCGAGTTGTCCCTGGCAACTAGGCAGGAGTCCTGACATCGCTGAACAAACACGTGGGTGGAAGGTCCATCCCCATCGTAACTCGAGAATATACCCCAGGTTCCCGCCGCAACTCGAGAAAAACCATGAGACTTCCCCCTCGCCGCGAGATGAGGCCCGATTCCCCTGCACTGCGTGCAGAGCAATTCCGTGCTGCACATCACACATGAAAGGAGCCTTGATTTCCTTGATGGCACTCCAGAGAAACCCCAAGAACACTGTTTCAAGGCTAGAGGGAACCTGAGATAACTGTAGCAACACGAAAGAGCTCCGTGGACCAAAAATCAACTCGAGATGAGAGGTTAGTCCCTGGCTTCGACTCCAGAGGAATACCACCTTACCACAAGCACCTCAAGAGGAGGCTTCTCTCAGCTCTAGGTATGTGAGAGGGACCCTGAGTTTGCGGCCTCAAGTGGAATGGACACCGCGATGCCCTGACTCGAAATAAGGCCGGATATCCCTGCAATGACTTGAATGCAGGCTCCTCTTGCATCTCCCAACATGAAAAAATGTCTGAATCCCCTCTGGAGACCACAGAGAAAGACCTAGTTCCCCACCTCATCGCGACCGGAGGCCTCACATCCTTTGAAAACTCCAGAGGTACGCGGAGATCAGTGCCTCCAAAGGAGACGATGCCAGACTCCTCGTGAAACTTGATAGGATCCCAGGATTGCTGTGGCATGTGGAAATGGACCCTTGGTCTCCCGCCTCAGCTGGAGAGGCGTCCCAATTGCCCTGCCAAGCCTCGAGGAGAATCCCGAGTTGTCCCTTGCAACTAGGCAGGAGTCCTGACGTCGCTGAACAAACACGTGGGTGGAAGGGCCATCCCCGTCTTAACTCGAGAATATACCCCAGGTTCCCGCCGCAACTCGAGAAAAACCATGAGACTTCCCTCTCGCCGCGAGATGAGGCCCGATTCCCCTGCACTGCGTGCAGAGCAATTCCGTGTTGCACATCACACATGAAAGGAGCCTTGATTTCCTTGATGGCACTCCAGAGATACCCCAAGAACACTGTTTCAAGGCTAGAGGGATCCTGAGGTCTCTGTAGCAACACGAAAGAGCTCCGTGGACCAAAAATCAACTCGAGATGAGAGATTAGTCCCTAACTTCGACTCCAGAGGAATACCACCTTACCACAAGCACCTCAAGAGGAGGCTTCTCTCAGCTCTAGGTATGTGAGAGGGACCCTGAGTTTGCGGCCTCAAGTGGAATGGACACTGCGATTCCCTGACGCGAAATAAGGCCGGATATCCCTGCAGTGACTTGAATGCAGACTCGTCTTGCATCTCCCAAGACGACAGAATGGCTGAATCCCCTGTGGAGACCACAGAGAAAGACCTAGTTCCCCACCTCATGGCGACCGGAGGCCTCACATCCTTTGAAAACTCCAGAGGTACGCGGAGATCAGTGCCTCCAAAGGAGACGATGCCTGACTCCTCGTGAAACTTGATAGGAGTCCCAGGATTCCTGTGGCACGTGGAAAGGGACCCTTGGTCTCCCGACTCAGCTGGAGAGGCGTCCCAATTGCCCTGCCAAGCCTCGAGGAGAATCCCGAGTTGTCCCTCGCAACTAGGCAGGAGTCCTGACGTCGCTGAACAAACACGTGGGTGGAAGGGCCATCCCCGTCGTAACTCGAGAATATACCCCAGGTTCTCGTCGCAACTCGACAAAAACCATGAGACTTCCCCCTCGCCGCGAGATGAGGCCCGATTCCCCTGCACTGCGTGCAGAGCAATTCCGTGCTGCACATCACACATGAAAAGAGCCTTGATTTCCTTGATGGCACTCCAGAGAAACCCCAGGAACACTGTTTCAAGGCTAGAGGGAACCTGAGGTCACTGTAGCCACACGAAAGAGCTCCGTGGACCAAAAATCAACTCGAGATGAGAGGTTAGTCCCTCGCTTCAACTCCAGAGGATTACCACCTTACCACAAGCACCTCAAGAGGAGGCTTCTCTCAGCTCTAGCTATGTGAGAGGGACCCTGAGTTTGCGGCCTCAAGTGGAATGGACACCGCGATGCCCTGACTCGAAATAAGGCCGGATATCCCTGCAGTGACTTGAATGCAGGCTCGTCTTGCATCTCCCAAGACGAAAGAATGTCTGAATCCCCTGTGGAGACCACAGAGAAAGACCTAGTTCCCCAACTCATCGCGACCGGAGGCCTCATTCCTTTGAAAACTCCAGAGGTACTCGGAGATCACTGACTCCAAAGGAGACGATGCCTGACTCCTCGTGAAACTTGATAGGAGTCCCAGGATTCCTGTGGCACGTGGAAAGGGACCCTTGGTCTCCCGCCTCAGCTGGAGAGGCGTCCCAATTGCCCTGCCAATCCTCGAGGAGAATCCCGAGTTGTCCCTCGCAACTAGGCAGGAGTCCTGCCGTCGGTGAACAAACACGTGGGTGGAAGGGTCATCCCCGTCGTAACTCGAGAATATACCCCAGGTTCCCGACGCAACTCGAGAAAAACCATGAGGCTTCCCACTCGCCGCGAGATGAGGCCCGATTCCCCTGCACTGCGTGCAGAGCAATTCCGTGTTGCACATCACACATGAAAGGAGCCTTGATTTCCTTGATGGCACTCCAGAGAAACCCCAAGAACACTGTTTCAAGGATAGAGGGATCCTGAGGTCACTGTAGCAACACGAATGAGCTCCGTGGACCAAAAATCAACTCGAGATGAGAGGTTAGTCCCTGGCTTCGACTCCAGAGGAATACCACCTTACCACAAGCACCTCAAGAGGAGGCTTCTCTCAGCTCTAGGTATGTGAGAGGGACCCTGATTTTGCGGCCTCAAGTGGAATCGACACTGCGATGCCCTGACGCAAAATGAGGCCGGATATCCCTGCAGTGACTTGAATGCAGGCTCGTCTTGCATCTCCCAAGATGAAAGGATGTCTGAATCCCCTGTGGAGACCACAGAGAAAGACCTAGTTCCCCACCTCATCGCGACCAGAGGCCTCACATCCTGTGAAAACTTCAGAGGTACACGGAGATCAGTGCCTCCAAAGGAGACGATGCCTGACTCCTCGTGAAACTTGATAGGAGTCCCAGGATTCCTGTGGCACGTGGAAAGGGACCCTTGGTCTCCCGCCTCAGCTGGAGAGGCGTCCCAATTGCCCTGCCAAGCCTCGAGGAGAATCCCGAGTTGTCCCTCGCAACTAGGCAGGAGTCCTGACGTCGCTGAAGAAACACGTGTCTGGAAGGGCCATCCCCGTCGTAACTCGAGAATATACCCCAGGTTCCCGCCGCAACTCGAGAAAAACCATGAGACGTCCCCCTCGCCTCGAGATGAGGCCCGATTCCCCTGCACTGCGTGCAGAGCAATTCCGTGTTGCACATCACACATGAAAGGAACCTTGATTTCCTTGGTGGCACTCCAGAGAAACCCCAAGAACACTGTTTCAAGGCTAGAGGGATCCTGAGGTCACTGTAGCAACACGAAAGAGCTCCGTGGACCAAAAATCAACTCGAGATGAGAGGTTAGTCCCTGGCTTCGACTCCAGAGGAATACCACCTAACCACAAGCACCTCAAGAGGAGGCTTCTCTCAGCTCTAGGTATGTGAGAGGGACCCTGAGTTTGCGGCCTCAAGTGGAATGGACACCGCGATGCCCTGACTCGATATAAGGCCGGATATCCCTGCAGTGACTTGAATGCAGGCTCGTCTTGCATCTCCCAAGACGAAAGGATGTCTGAATCCCCTGTGGAGACCACAGAGAAAGGCCTAGTTCCCCACCTCATCGCGACCGGAAGCCTCACATCCTTTGAAAACTCCAGAGGTACGCGGAGATCAGTGCCTCCAAAGGAGACGATGCCTGACTCCTCATGAAACTTGATACGAGTCCCAGGATTCCTGTGGCACGTGGAAAGGGACCCTTGGTCTCCTGCCTCAGCTGGAGAGGCGTCCCAATTGCCCTGCCAAGCCTCGAGGAGAATCCCGTGTTGTCCCTCGCAACTAGGCAGGAGTCCTGACGTCGCTGATCAAACACGTGTGTGGAAGGGCCGTCCACGTCGTAACTCGAGAATATACCCCAGGTTCCCGCCGCAACTCGAGAAAAACCATGAGACTTCCCCCTCACCGCGAGATGAGGCCCGATTCCCCTGCACTGCGTGCAGAGAAATTCCGTGTTGCACATCACACATGAAAGGAGCCATGATTTCCTTGATGGCACTCCAGAGAAACCCCAATAACACTGTTTCAAGGCTAGAGGGATCCTGAGGTCACTGTAGCAACACGAAAGAGCTCCGTGGACCAAAAATCAACTCGAGATGAGAGGTTAGTCCCTGGCTTCGACTCCAGAGGAATACCACCTTACCACAAGCACCTCAAGAGGAGGCTTCTCTCAGCTCTAGGTATGTGAGAGGGACCCTGATTTTGCGGCCTCAAGTGGAATGGACACCGCGATTCCCTGACTCGAAATAAGGCCGGATATCCCTGCAGTGACTTGAATGCCGGCTCGTCTTGCATCTCCCAAGATGAAAGGATGTTTGAATCCCCTGTGGAGACCACAGAGAAAGACCTAGTTCCCTACCTCATTGCGAGCGGAGGCCTCACATCCTTTGAAAACTCCAGAGGTACGCAGAGATCAGTGCCTCCAAAGGGGACGATGCCTGACTCCTCGTGAAAATTGATAGGAGTTCCAGGATTCCTGTGGCACGTGGAAAGGGACACTTGTTCTGCCACCTCAGCTGGAGAGGCATCCCAATTGCCCTGCCAAGCCTCGAGGAGAATCCCGAGTTGTCCCTCGCAACTAGGCAGGAGTCCTGACGTCGCTGAACAAACACGTGGGTGGAAGGGCTATCCCCTTCGTAACTCGAGAATATACCCCAGGTTCCCACCGCAACTCGAGAAAACCATGAGACTTCCCCCTCGGCGCAAAATGAGGCCCGATACACTGCACTGCATGCAGAGCAATTCCGTGTTGCACATCACACATGGAAGGAGCCTTGATTTCCTTGGTGGCACCCCAGAGAAACCCCAAGAACACTGTTTCAAGGCTAGAGGGATCCTGAAGTCACTGTAGCAACACGAAAGAGCTCCGGGGACCAAAAATCAACTCGAGATGAGAGGTTAGTCCCTGGCTTCGACTCCAGAGGAATACCACCTTACCACAAGCACCTCAAGAGGAGGCTTCTCTCTGCTCTAGGTATGTGAGAGGGACCCTGAGTTTGTGGCCTCAAGTGGAATGGACACCGCGATGACCTGACTCGAAATAAGGCCGGATATCCCTGCAGTGACTTGAATGCAGGCTCGTCTTTCATCTCCCAAGATGAAAGGATGTCTGAATCCCCTGTGGAGACCACAGAGAAAGACCTAGTTCCCCACCTCATGGCGACCGGAAGCCTCACATCCTTTGAAAACTCCAGAGGTACGCAGAGATCAGTGCCTCCAAAGGAGACGATGCCTGACTTCTCGTGAAACTTGATAGGAGTCCCAGGATTCCTGTGGCACGTGGATAGGGACCCTTGGTCTCCCGCCTCAGCTGGAGAGGCGTCCCAATTGCCCTGCCAAGCCTCGAGGAGAATCCCGAGTTGTCCCTCGAAAGTAGGCAGGAGTCCTGCCGTCGCTGAACAAACACGTGTATGGAAGGGCCATCCCCGTCGTAACTCGAGAATATACCCCAGGTTCCCGCGGCAACTCGAGAAAAACCATGGGACTTCCCCCTCGCCAAGGGATGAGGCCTGATTCCCCTGCACTGCGTGCAGAGCAATTCCGTTTTGCACATCACACATGAAAGGAGCCTTGATTTCCTTGATGGCACTCCAGAGAAACCCCAAGAACACTGTTTCTAGGAAAGAGGGATCCTGAGGTTACTGTAGCAACACGAAAGAGCTCCGTGGACCAAAAATCAACTCGAGATGAGAGGTTAGTCCCTGGCTTCGACTCCAGAGGAATACCACCTTACCACAAGCACCTCAAGAGGAGGCTTCTCTCAGCTCTATGTCTGTGAGAGGGACCCTGATTTTGCGGCCTCAAGTGGAATGGACACTGCGATGCCCTGACGCGAAATAAGGCCGGATATCCCTGCAGTGACTTGAATGCAGGCTCGTCTTGCATCTCCCAAGATAAAGGATGTCTGAATCCCCTGTGGAGACCACAGAGAAAGACCTAGTTCCCCACCTCATCGCGACCGGAGGCCTCACATCCTTTGAAAACTTCAGAGGTACACGGAGATCACTGCCTCCAAAGGAGACGATGCCTGACTCCTCGTGAAACTTGATAGGAATCCCAGGATTCCTGTGGCACGTGGAAAGGGACCCTTGGTCTCCCGCCTCAGCTGGAGAGGCGTCCCAATTGCCCTGCCAAGCCTCGAGGAGAATCCCGAGTTGTCCCTCGCATCTAGGCAGGAGTCCTGCCGTCGGTGAACAAACACGTGAGTGGAAGGGCCATCCCCGTCGAAACTCGAGAATATACACCAGGTTCCCGACGCAACTCGAGAAAAACCATGAGGCTTCCCCCTCGCCGCGAGATGAGGCCCGATTCCCCTGCACTGCGTGCAGAGCAATTCCGTGTTGCACATCACACATGAAAGGAGCCTTGATTTCCTTGATGGCACTCCAGAGAAATCCCAAGAACACTGTTTCAAGGCTAGAGGGATCCTGAGGTCACTGTAGCAACACGAAAGAGCTCCGTGGACCAAAAATCAACTCGAGATGAGAGGTTAGTCCCTGGCTTCGACTCCAGAGGAATACCACCTTACCACAAGCACCTCAAGAGGAGGCTTCTCTCAGCTCTAGGTATGTGAGAGGGACCCTGATTTTGCGGCCTCAAGTGGAATCGACACTGCGATGCCCTGACACAAAATGAGGCCGGATATCCCTGCAGTGACTTGAATGCAGGCTCGTCTTGCATCTCCCAAGATGAAAGAATGTCTGAATCCCCTGTGGAGACCACAGAGAAAGACCTAGTTCCCCACCTCATCGCGACCAGAGGCCTCACATCCTGTGAAAACTTCAGAGGTACACGGAGATCAGTGCCTCCAAAGGAGACGATGCCTGACTCCTCGTGAAACTTGATAGGAGTCCCAGGATTCCTGTGGCACGTGGAAAGGGACCCTTGGTCTCCCGCCTCAGCTGGAGAGGGGTCCCAATTGCCCTGCCAAGCCTCGAGGAGAATCCCGAGTTGTCCCTCGCAACTAAGCAGGAGTCCTGACGTCGCTGAACAAACACGTGGGTGGAAGGCCATCCCCGTCGTAACTCGAGAATATACCCCAGGTTTCCGCCGCAACTCGAGAAAAACCATGAGACTTCCCCCTCGCCGCGAGATAAGGTCCGATTCCCCTGCACTGCGTGCAGAGCAATTCCGTGTTGCACATCACACATGAAAGGAGCCTTGATTTCCTTGATGGCACTCCAGAGAAACCCCAAGAACACTGTTTCAAGGCTAGAGGATCCTGAGGTCACTGAAGCAACACGAAAGAGCTCCGTGGACGAAGAATCAACTGGAGAAGAGAGGTTATTCCCTGGCTTCGACTCCAGAGGAATACCACCTTACCACAAGCACCTCAAGATGAGGCTTCTCTCAGCTCTAGGTATGTGAGAGGGACCCTGATTTTGCGGCCTCATGTGGAATGGACACCGCGATGCCCTGACGCGAAATAAGGCCGGATATCCCTGCAGTGACTTGAATGCAGGTTCGTCTTGCATCTCCCAAGATGAAAGGATGTCTGAATCCCATGTACAGACCACAGAGAAAGACCTAGTTCCCGACCTCATGGCGACCGGAGGCCTCACATCCTTTGAAAACTCCAGAGGTACACGGAGATCAGTGCCTCCAAAGGAGACGATGCCTGACTCCTCGTGAAACTTGATAGGAGTCCCAGGATTCCTGTGGCACGTGGAAAGAGACCCTTGGTCTCCCGCCTCAGTTGGAGAGGCGTCCCAATAGCCGTGTCAAGCCTCGAGGAGAATCCCGAGTTGTCCATCGCAACTAGGCAGGAGTCCTGACGTCGCTGAACAAACACGTGGGTGGAAGGGCCATCCCCGTCGTAACTCGAGAATATACCCCAGGTTCCCTCCGTAACTCGAGAAAAACCATGAGACTTCCCTCTCCCCGCGAGATGAGGCCCAATTCCCCTGCACTGCGTGCAGAGCAATTCCGTGTTGCACATCACACATGAAAGGAGCCTTGATTTCCTTGATGGCACTCCAGAGAAACCCCAAGAACACTGTTTCAAGGCTAGAGGATCCTGAGGTCACTGAAGCAACACGGAAAAGCTCCGTGGACGAAGAATCAACTCGAGATGAGAGGTTAGTCCCTGGCTTCGACTCCAGAGGAATTCCACCTTACCACAAGCACCTCAAGAGGAGGCTTCTCTCAGCTTTAGGTATGTGAGAGGGACCCTGAGTTTGCGGCCTCAAGTGAAATGGACATCGCGATGCCCTGACTCGAAATAAGGCCGGATATCCCTGCAGTGACTTGAATGCAGGCTTGTCTTGCATCTCCCAAGACGAAAGGATGGCTGAATCCCCTGTGGAGACCACAGAGAAAGACCTAGTTCCCCACCTCATCGCGACCGGAGGCCTCACATCCTTTGAAAACTCCAGAGGTACACGGAGATCAGTGCCTCCAAAGGAGACGATGCCTGACTCCTCGTGAAACTTGATAGGAGTCCCAGGATTCCTGTGGCAGGTGGAAAGGGACCCTTGGTCTCCCGCCTCAGCTGGAGAGGCGTCCCAATTGCCCTGCCAAGCCTCGAGGAGAATCCCGAGTTGTCCCTCGCAACTAGGCAGGAGTCCTGACGTCGCAGAACAAACACGTGTGTGAAAGAACCATCCCCGTCGTAACTCGAGAATATACCCCAGGTTCCCTCCGTAACTCGAGAAAAACCATGAGAATTCCTCCTCGACGCGAGATGAGGCCCGATTCCCCTGCACTGTGTGCAGAGCAATTCCGTGTTGCACATCACACATGAAAGGAGCCTTGATTTCCTTGATGGCACTCCAGAGAAACCCCAAGAACACTGTTTCAAGGCTAGAGGGATCCTGAGGTCACTGTAGCAACAGGAAAGAGCTCCGTGGACCAAAAATCAACTCGAGATGAGAAGTTAGTCCCTGGCTTCGACTCCAGAGGAATACCACCTTACCATAAGCACCTCAAGAGGAGGCTTCTCTCAGCTCTAAGTATGTGAGAGGGACCCTGAGTTTGCGGCCTCAAGTGGAATGGACACCGCGATGCCCTGACTCGAAATAAGGCCAGATATCCCTGCAGTGACTTGAATGCAGGCTCGTCTTGCATCTCCCAAGACGATAGAATGTCTGAATCCCCTGTGGAGACCACAGAGAAAGACCTAGTTCCCCACCTCATGGCGACCGGAGGCCTCACATCCTTTGAAAACTCCAGAGGTACGCGGAGATCAGTGCCTCCAAAGGAGACGATGCCTGACTCCTCGTGAAACTTGATAGGAGTCCCAGGATTCCTGTGGCACGTGGAAAGGGACCCTTGGTCTCCCGCCTCAGGTGGAGAGGCGTCCCAATTGCCCTGCCAAGCCTTGAGGAGAATACCGAGTTGTCCCTTGCAACTAGGCAGGAGTCCTGACGTCGCTGAACAAACACGTGGGTGGAAGGGCCATCCCCGTCGTAACTCGAGAATATACCCCAGGTTCTCGTCGCAACTCGACAAAAACCATGAGACTTCCCCCTCGCCGCGAGATGAGGCCCGATTCCCCTGCACTGCGTGCAGAGCAATTCCGTGCTGCACATCACACATGAAAAGAGCCTTGATTTCCTTGATGGCACTCCAGAGAAACCCCAGGAACACTGTTTCAAGGCTAGAGGGAACCTGAGGTCACTGTAGCCACACGAAAGAGCTCCGTGGACCAAAAATCAACTCGAGATGAGAGGTTAGTCCCTCGCTTCGACTCCAGAGGATTACCACCTTACCACAAGCACCTCAAGAGGAGGCTTCTCTCAGCTCTAGGTATGTGAGAGGGACCCTGAGTTTGCGGCCTCAAGTGGAATGGACACCGCGATGCCCTGACTCGAAATAAGGCCGGATATCCCTGCAGTGACTTGAATGCAGGCTCGTCTTGCATCTCCCAAGACGAAAGAATGTCTGAATCCCCTGTGGAGACCACAGAGAAAGACCTAGTTCCCCAACTCATCGCGACCGGAGGCCTCATTCCTTTGAAAACTCCAGAGGTATGCGGAGATCAGTGCCTCCAAAGGAGACGATGCCTGACTCCTCGTGAAACTTGATAGGAGTCCCAGGATTCCTGTGGCACGTGGAAAGGGACCCTTGGTCTCCCGCCTCAGCTGGAGAGGCGTCCCAATTGCCCTGCCAAGCCTCGAGGAGAATCCCGAGTTGTCCCTCACAACTAGGTAGGAGTCCTGACTTCGCTGAACAAACACGTGGGTGGAAGGGCCATCCCCGTCGTAACTCGAGAATATACCCCAGGTTCTGGCCGCAACTCGAGAAAAACCATGAGTCTTCCCAATTGTCGCGAGATGAGGCTCGATTCCCCTGCACTGCATGCAGAGCAATTCCGTGTTGCACATCTCACAGGAAAGGAGCCTTGATTTCCTTGATGGCACTCCAGAGAAACCCCAGGAACACTGTTTCAAGGCTAGAGGGATCCTGAGGTCCCTGTAGCAACACGAAAGATCTCCGTGGCCCAAAGATCAACTCGAGATGAGAGGTTAGTCCCTGGCTTCGACTCCAGAGGAATACCACCTTACCACAAGCACCTCAAGAGGAGGCTTCTCTCAGCTCTAGCTATGTGAGAGGGACCCTGAGTTTGCGGCCTCAAGTGGAATGGACACCGCGATGCCCTGACTCGAAATAAGGCCAGATATCCCTGCAGTGTCTTGAATGCAGGCTCGTCTTGCATCTCCCAAGACGAAAGGTTGTCTGAATCCCCTGTGGAGACCACAGAGAAAGACCTAGTTCCCCACCTCATGGCGACCGGAGGCCTCACATCCTTTGAAAACTCCAGAGGTACGCGGAGATCAGTGCCTCCAAAGGAGACTATGCCTGACTCCTCGTGAAACTTGATAGGAGTCCCAGGATTCCTGTGGCACGTGGAAAGGGACTCTTGGTCTCCCGCCTCAGCTGGAGAGGCATCCCAATTGCCCTGCCAAGCCTCGAGGAGAATCCCGAGTTGTCCCTCGCAACTAGGCAGGAGTCCTGACGTCGCTGAACAAACACTTGTGTGGAAGGGCCATCCCCGTCGTAACTCGAGAATATAGCCCAGGTTCCCGCCGCAACTCGAGAAAAACCATGAGACTTCCCTCTCGCCGCGAGATGAGGCCCAATTCCCCTGCACTGCGTGCAGAGCAATTCCGTGTTGCACATCACACATGAAAGGAGCCTTGATTTCCTTGATGGCACTCCAGAGAAACCCCAAGAACACTGTTTCAAGGCTAGAGGATCCTGAGGTCACTGAAGCAACACGGAAGAGCTCCGTGGACGAAGAATCAACTCGAGATGAGAGGTTAGTCCCTATCTTCGACTCCAGAGGAATTCCACCTTACCACAAGCACCTCAAGATGAGGCTTCTCTCAGCTCTAGGTATGTGAGAGGGACCCTGATTTTGCGGCCTCATGTGGAATGGACACCGCGATGCCCTGACGCGAAATAAGGCCGGATATCCCTGCAGTGACTTGAATGCAGGTTCGTCTTGCATCTCCCAAGATGAAAGGATGTCTGAATCCCCTGTACAGACCACAGAGAAAGACCTAGTTCCCGACCTCATGGCGACCGGAGGCCTCACATCCTTTGAAAACTCCAGAGGTACACGGAGATCAGTGCCTCCAAAGGAGACGATGCCTGACTCCTCGTGAAACTTGATAGGAGTCCCAGGATTCCTGTGGCACGTGGAAAGAGACCCTTGGTCTCCCGCCTCAGTTGGAGAGGCGTCCCAATAGCCGTGTCAAGCCTCGAGGAGAATCCCGAGTTGTCCCTCGCAACTAGGCAGGAGTCCTGACGTCGCTGAACAAACACGTGGGTGGAAGGGCCATCCCCGTCGTAACTCGAGAATATACCCCAGGTTCCCGCCGCAACTCGAGAAAAACCATGAGACTTCCCCCTCGCCGCGCGAGATGAGGCCCGATTCCCCTGCACTGTGTGCAGAGCAATTCCGTGTTGCACATCACACATGAAAGGAGCCTTGATTTCCTTGATGGCACTCCATAGAAACCCCAAGAACACTGTTTCAAGGCTAGAGGGATCCTGAGGTCACTGTAGCAACACGAAAGAGCTCCGTGGACCAAAAATCAACTCAAGATGAGAGGTTAGTCCCTGGCTTCGACTCCAGAGGAATTCCACCTTACCACAAGCACCTCAAGAGGAGGTTTCTCTCAGCTCTAGGTATGTGAGAGTGACCCTGAGTTTGCGGCCTCAAGTGGAATGGACACCGCGATGCCCTGACTCGAAATAAGGCCGGATATCCCTGCAGTGACTTGAATGCAGGCTCGTCTTGCATCTCCCAAGTCGAAAGGATGTCTGAATCCCCTGTGGAGACCACAGAGAAAGACCTAGTTCCCCACCTCATCGCGACGGGAGGCCTCACATCCTTTGAAAACTCCAAAGAGACGCGGAGATCAGTGCCTCCAAAGGAGTCGATGCCTGACCCCTCGTGAAACTTGATAGGAGTCCCAGGATACCTGTGGCACGTGGAAAGGAACACTTGGTCTCCCGCCTCAGCTGAAGAAGCGTCCCAATTGCCCTCCCAAGCCTCGAGGAGAATCCCGAGTTGTCCCTCGCAACTAGGCAGGAGTCCTGACGTCGCTGAACAAACACGTGGGTGGAAGGGCAATAACCGTCGTAACTCGAGAATATAGCCCAGGTTCCCGCCGCAACTCGAGAAAAACCATGAGACTTCCCTCTCGCCGCGAGATGAGGCCCAATTCCCCTGCACTGCGTGCAGAGCAATTCCGTGTTGCACATCACACATGAAAGGAGCCTTGATTTCCTTGATGGCACTCCAGAGAAACCCCAAGAACACTGTTTCAAGGCTAGAGGATCCTGAGGTCACTGAAGCCAACACGGAAGAGCTCCGTGGACGAAGAATCAACTCGAGATGAGAGGTTTGTCCCTGGCTTCGACTCCAGAGGAATTCCACCTTACCACAAGCACCTCAAGAGGAGGCTTCTCTCAGCTCTAGGTATGTGAGAGGGACCCTGAGTTTGCGGCCTCAAGTGAAATGGACATCGCGATGCCCTGACTCGAAATAAGGCCGGATATCCCTGCAGTGACTTGAATGCAGGCTTGTCTTGCATCTCCCAAGACGAAAGGATGGCTGAATCCCCTGTGGAGACCACAGAGAAAAACCTAGTTCCCCACCTCATCGCGACCGGAGGCCTCACATCCTTTGAAAACTCCAGAGGTACACGGAGATCAGTGCCTCCAAAGGAGACGATGCCTGACTCCTCGTGAAACTTGATAGGAGTCCCAGGATTCCTGTGGCACGTGAAAAGGGACCCTTGGTCTCCCGCCTCAGCTGGAGAGGCGTCCCAATTGCCCTGCCAAGCCTCGAGGAGAATCCCGAGTTGTCCCTCGCAACTAGGCAGGAGTCCTGACGTCGCTGAACAAACACGTGTGTGAAAGAACCATCCCCGTCGTAACTCGAGAATATACCCCAGGTTCCCTCCGTAACTCGAGAAAAACATGAGAATTCCTCCTCGACGCGAGATGAGGCCCGATTCCCCTGCACTGTGTGCAGAGCAATTCCGTGTTGCACATCACACATGAAAGGAGCCTTGATTTCCTTGATGGCACTCCAGAGAAACCCCAAGAACACTGTTTCAAGGCTAGAGGGATCCTGAGGTCACTGTAGCAACACGAAAGTGCTCCGTGGACCAAAAATCAACTCGAGATGAGAGGTTAGTCCCTGGCTTCGACTCCAGAGGAATACCACCTTACCACAAGCACCTCAAGAGGAGGCTTCTCTCAGCTCTAAGTATGTGAGAGGGACCCTGAGTTTGCGGCCTCAAGTGGAATGGACACCGCGATGCCCTGACTCGAAATAAGGCCAGATATCCCTGCAGTGACTTGAATGCAGGCTCGTCTTGCATCTCCCAAGACGATAGAATGTCTGAATCCCCTGTGGAGACCACAGAGAAAGACCTAGTTCCCCACCTCATCGCGACCGGAGGCCTCACATCCTTTGAAAACTCCAGAGGTACGCGGAGATCAGTGCCTCCAAAGGAGACGATGCCTGACTCCTCGTGAAACTTGATAGGAGTCCCAGGATTCCTGTGGCACGTGGAAAGGGACCCTTGGTCTCCCGCCTCAGGTGGAGAGGCGTCCCAATTGCCCTGCCAAGCCTTGAGGAGAATACCGAGTTGTCCCTTGCAACTAGGCAGGAGTCCTGACGTCGCTGAACAAACACGTGGGTGGAAGGGCCATCCCCGTCGTAACTCGAGAATATACCCCAGGTTCTCGTCGCAACTCGACAAAAACCATGAGACTTCCCCCTCGCCGCGAGATGAGGCCCGATTCCCCTGCACTGCGTGCAGAGCAATTCCGTGCTGCACATCACACATGAAAAGAGCCTTGATTTCCTTGATGGCACTCCAGAGAAACCCCAGGAACACTGTTTCAAGGCTAGAGGGAACCTGAGGTCACTGTAGCCACACGAAAGAGCTCCGTGGACCAAAAATCAACTCGAGATGAGAGGTTAGTCCCTCGCTTCGACTCCAGAGGATTACCACCTTACCACAAGCACCTCAAGAGGAGGCTTCTCTCAGCTCTAGCTATGTGAGAGGGACCCTGAGTTTGCGGCCTCAAGTGGAATGGACACCGCGATGCCCTGACTCGAAATAAGGCCGGATATCCCTGCAGTGACTTGAATGCAGGCTCGTCTTGCATCTCCCAAGACGAAAGGATGTCTGAATCCCCTGTGGAGACCACAGAGAAAGACCTAGTTCCCCAACTCATCGCGACCGGAGGCCTCATTCCTTTGAAAACTCCAGAGGTAGGCGGAGATCAGTGCCTCCAAAGGAGACGATGCCTGACTCCTCGTGAAACTTGATAGGAGTCCCAGGATTCCTGTGGCACGTGGAAAGGGACCCTTGGTCTCCCGCCTCAGCTGGAGAGGCGTCCCAATTGCCCTGCCAAGCCTCGAGGAGAATCCCGAGTTGTCCCTCACAACTAGGTAGGAGTCCTGACTTCGCTGAACAAACACGTGGGTGGAAGGGCCATCCCCGTCGTAACTCGAGAATATACCCCAGGTTCTGGCCGCAACTCGAGAAAAACCATGAGTCTTCCCAATTGTCGCGAGATGAGGCTCGATTCCCCTGCACTGCATGCAGAGCAATTCCGTGTTGCACATCACACAGGAAAGCAGCCTTGATTTCCTTGATGGCACTCCAGAGAAACCCCAAGAACACTGTTTCAAGGCTAGAGGATCCTGAGGTCACTGAAGCAACACGGAAGAGCTCCGTGGACGAAGAATCAACTCGAGATGAGAGGTTAGTCCCTGGCTTCGACTCCAGAGGAATTCCACCTTACCACAAGCACCTCAAGAGGAGGCTTCTCTCAGCTCTAGGTATGTGAGAGGGACCCTGAGTTTGCGGCCTCAAGTGGAATGGACATCGCGATGCCCTGACTCGAAATAAGGCCGGATATCCCTGCAGTGACTTGAATGCAGGCTCGTCTTGCATCTCCCAAGACGAAAGAATGGCTGAATCCCCTGTGGAGACCACAGAGAAAGACCTAGTTCCCCACCTCATCGCGACCGGAGGCCTCACATCCTTTGAAAACTCCAGAGGTACGCGGAGATCAGTGCCTCCAAAGGAGACGATGCCTGACTCCTCGTGAAACTTGACAGGAGTCCCAGGATTCCTGTGGCACGTGGAAAGGGACCCTTGGTCTCCCGCCTCAGCTGGAGAGGCGTCCCAATTGCCCTGCCAAGCCTCGAGGAGAATCCCGAGTTGTCCCTCGCAACTAGGCAGGAGTCGTGACGTCGCTGAACAAACACGTGTGTGAAAGAACCATCCCCGGCGTAACTCGAGAATATACCCCAGGTTCCCTCCGTAACTCGAGAAAAACCATGAGAATTCCTCCTCGACGCGAGATGAGGCCCGATTCCCCTGCACTGTGTGCAGAGCAATTCCGTGTTGCACATCACACATGAAAGGAGCCTTGATTTCCTTGATGGCACTCCAGAGAAACCCCAAGAACACTGTTTCAAGGCTAGAGGGATCCTGAGGTCACTGTAGCAACAGGAAAGAGCTCCGTGGACCAAAAATCAACTCGAGATGAGAGGTTAGTCCCTGGCTTCGACTCCAGAGGAATACCACCTTACCACAAGCACCTCAAGAGGAGGCTTCTCTCAGCTCTAAGTATGTGAGAGGGACCCTGAGTTTGCGGCCTCAAGTGGAATGGACACTGCGATGCCCTGACTCGAAATAAGGCCAGATATCCCTGCAGTGACTTGAATGCAGGCTCGTCTTGCATCTCCCAAGACGAAAGAATGTCTGAATCCCCTGTGGAGACCACAGAGAAAGACCTAGTTCCCCAACTCATCGCGACCGGAGGCCTCACATTCTTTCAAAACTCCAGAGGTACGCGGAGATCAGTGCCTCCAAAGGAGACGATGCCTGACTCCTCGTGAAACTTGATAGGAGTCCCAGGATTCCTGTGGCCCGTGGAAAGGGACCCTTGGTCTCCCGCCTCAGGTGGAGAGGCGTCCCAATTGCCCTGCCAAGCCTTGAGGAGAGTACCGAGTTGTCCCTTGCAACTAGGCAGGAGTCCTGACGTCGCTGAACAAACACGTGGGTGGAAGGGCCATCCCCGTCGTAACTCGAGAATATACCCCAGGTTCTCGTCGCAACTCGACAAAAACCATGAGACTTCCCCCTCGCCGCGAGATGAGGCCCGATTCCCCTGCACTGCGTGCAGAGCAATTCCGTGCTGCACATCACACATGAAAAGAGCCTTGATTTCCTTGATGGCACTCCAGAGAAACCCCAGGAACACTGTTTCAAGGCTAGAGGGAACCTGAGGTCACTGTAGCCACACGAAAGAGCTCCGTGGACCAAAAATCAACTCGAGATGAGAGGTTAGTCCCTCGCTTCGACTCCAGAGGATTACCACCTTACCACAAGCACCTCAAAAGGAGGCTTCTCTCAGCTCTAGCTATGTGAGAGGGACCCTGAGTTTGCGGCCTCAAGTGGAATGGACACCGCGATGCCCTGACTCGAAATAAGGCCGGATATCCCTGCAGTGACTTGAATGCAGGCTCGTCTTGCATCTCCCAAGACGAAAGAATGTCTGAATCCCCTGTGGAGACCACAGAGAAAGACCTAGTTCCCCAACTCATCGCGACCGGAGGCCTCATTCCTTTGAAAACTCCAGAGGTACGCGGAGATCAGTGCCTCCAAAGGAGACGATGCCTGACTCCTCGTGAAACTTGATAGGAGTCCCAGGATTCCTGTGGCACGTGGAAAGGGACCCTTGGTCTCCCGCCTCAGCTGGAGAGGCGTCCCAATTGCCCTGCCAAGCCTCGAGGAGAATCCCGAGTTGTCCCTCACAACTAGGTAGGAGTCCTGACTTCGCTGAACAAACACGTGGGTGGAAGGGCCATCCCCGTCGTAACTCGAGAATATACCCCAGGTTCTGGCCGCAACTCGAGAAAAACCATGAGTCTTCCCAATTGTCGCGAGATTAGGCTCGATTCCCCTGCACTGCATGCAGAGCAATTCCGTGTTGCACATCACACAGGAAAGGAGCCTTGATTTCCTTGATGGCACTCCAGAGAAACCCCAGGAACACTGTTTCAAGGCTAGAGGGATCCTGAGGTCCCTGTAGCAACACGAAAGATCTCCGTGGCCCAAAGATCAACTCGAGATGAGAGGTTAGTCCCTGGCTTCGACTCCAGAGGAATACCACCTTACGACAAGCACCTCAAGAGGAGGCTTCTCTCAGCTCTAGCTATGTGAGAGGGACCGTGAGTTTGCGGCCTCAAGTGGAATGGACACCGCGATGCCCTGACTCGAAATAAGGCCAGATATCCCTGCAGTGTCTTGAATGCAGGCTCGTCTTGCATCTCCCAAGACGAAAGGTTGTCTGAATCCCCTGTAGAGACCACAGAGAAAGACCTAGTTCCCCACCTCATGGCGACCGGAGGCCTCACATCCTTTGAAAACTCCAGAGGTACGCGGAGATCAGTGCCTCCAAAGGAGACGATGCCTGACTCCTCGTGAAACTTGATAGGAGTCCCAGGATTCCTGTGGCACGTGGAAAGGGACACGTGGTCTCCCGCCTCAGCTGGAGAGGCATCCCAATTGCCCTGCCAAGCCTCGAGGAGAATCCCGAGTTGTCCCTCGCAACTAGGCAGGAGTCCTCACGTGGCTGAACAAACAGGTGTGGGGAAGGGCCATCCCCGTCGTATCTCGAGAATATACCCCAGGTTCCAGCCGCAACTCGAGAAAAACCATGAGTCTTCACACTTGTCGCGAAATGAGGCTCGATTCCCCTGCACTACATGCAGAGCAATTCCGTGTTGCACATCACACATGAAAGGAGCCTTGATTTCCTTGATGGCACTCCAGAGAAACCCCAAGAACACTGTTTCAAGGCCAAAGGGATCCTGACGTCACTGTAGCAACACGAAAGAGCTCCGTGGACCAAAAGTCAACTCGAGATGAGAGGTTAGTCCCTGGCTTCGACTCCAGAGGAATACCACCTTACCACAAGCACCTCAAGAGGAGGCTTCTCTCAGCTCTAGCTATGTGACAGGGACCCTGAGTTTGCGGCCTCAAGTGGAATGGACACCACGATGCCCTGACTCGAAATAACGCCGGATATCCCTGCAGTGACTTGAATGCAGGCTCGTCTTGCATCTCCCAAGACGAAAGGATGTCTGAATCCCCTGTGGAGACCACAGAGAAAGACCTAGTTCCCACCTCATCGCGACCGGAGGCCTCACATCCTTTGAAAACTCCAGAGGTACGCGGATATCAGTGCCTCCAAAGGAGACGATGCCTGACTCCTCGTGAAACTTGATAGGTATCCCAGGACTCCTGTGGCACGTGGAAAGGGACCCTTGGTCTCCCGCCTCAGATGGAGTGGCGTCTCAATTGCCCTGCCAAGCCTCGAAGAGAATCCCGAGTTGTCCCTCGCAACTAGGCAGGAGTCCTGACGTGGCTTAACAAACACGTGGATGGAAGGGCCATCCCCGTCGTAACTCGAGAATATACCCCAGGTTCCCACCGCAACTCGAGAAAAATCATGAGACTTCCCCCTCGCCGCAAAATGAGGCCCGATACCCTGCACTGCGTGCAGAGCAATTCCGTGTTGCACATCACACATGAAAGGAGCCTTGATTTCCTTGATGGCACTCCAGAGAAACCCCAAGAACACTGTTTCAAGGCTAGAGGGATCCTGAGGTCACTGTAGCAACACGAAAGAGCTCCGTGGATGAAAAATCAACTCGAGATGAGAGGTTAGTCCCTGGCTTTGACTCCAGAGGAATACCACCTTACCACAAGCACCTCAAGAGGAGGTTTCTCTCAGCTCTAGGTATGTGAGAGGGACCCTGATTTAGTGGTCTCAAGTGGAATGGACACTGCGATGCCCTGACTCGAAATAAGGCCGGATATCCCTGCAGTGACTTGAATGCAGGCTCGTCTTGCATCTCCCAAGATGAAAGGATGTCTGAATCCCCTGTGGAGACCACAGAGAAAGACCTAGTTCCCCAACTCATCGCGACCGGAGGCCTCACATCCTTTGAAAACCCCAGAGGTACGCAGAGATCAGTGCCTCCAAAAGAGACGATGCCTGACTCCTCGTGAAACTTGATAGGAGTCCCAGGATTCCTGTGGCACGTGGAAAGGGATCCTTGGTCTCCCGCCTCAGCTGGAGAGGCGTCCCAATTGCCCTGCCAAGCCTCGAGGAGAATCCCGAGTTGTCCCTCGCAACTAGGCAGGAGTCCTGACGTCGCTGAACAAACACGTGGGTGAAAGGGCCATCCCCGCCGTAACTCGAGAATATACCCCAGGTTCTCGCCGCAACTCGAGAAAAACCATGAGACTTCCCCCTCGCCGCGAGATTAGGCCCGATTCCCCTGCACTGTGTGCAGATCAATTCCGTGTTGCCCATCACACATGAAAGGAGCCTTCATTACCTTGATGGCACTCCAGAGAAACCCCAAGAACACTGTTTCAAGGCTAGAGGGATCCTGACGTCACTGTAGCAACACGAAAGAGCTCCGTAGACCAAAAGTCAACTCGAGATGAGAGGTTAGTCCCTGGCTTCGACTCCAGAGGAATACCACCTTACCACAAGCACCTCAAGAGGAGGCTTCTTTCAGCTCTAGGTGTGTGAGAGGGATCCTGAGTTTGCGGCCTCAAGTGGAATGGACACCGTGATGCCCTGACTCGAAATAAGGCCAGATATCCCTGCAGTGACTTGAATGCAGGCTCGTCTAGCATCTCCCTAGACGAAAGGATGTCTGAATCCCCTGTGGAGACCACAGAGAAAGACCTAGTTTCCCACCTCATCGCGACCGGAGGCCTCACATATTTTGAAAACTCCTGAGGGACGCGGAGATCAGTGCCTCCAAAGGAGACGATGCCTGACTCCTCGTGAAACTTGATAGGAGTCCCAGGACTCCTGTGGCACATGGAAAGGGACCCTTGGTCTCCCGCCTCAGATGGAGTGGCGTCTCAATTGCCCTGCCAAGCCTCGAGGAGAATCCCGAGTTGTCCCTCGCAACTAGGCAGGAGACCTGACGTGGCTGAACAAACACGTGGGTGGAAGGGCCATCCCCATCGTAACTCGAGAATATACCCCAGGTTCCCACCGCAACTCGAGAAAAACCATGAGACTTCCCCCTCACCGCAAAATGAGGCCCGATACACTGCACTGCGTGCAGAGCAATTCCGTGTTGCACATCACACATGAAAGGAGCCTTGATTTCCTTGATGGCACTCCAGAGAAACCCAAAGAACACTGTTTCAAGGCTAGAGGGAACCTGACGTCACTGTAGCAACACGAATGAGCTCCATGGACCAAGAATCAACTCGAAATGAGAGGTTAGTCCCTGGCTTCGACTCCAGAGGAATTCCACCTTACCACAAGCACCTCAAGAGGAGGCTTCTCTCAGCTCTAGGTATGTGAGAGGGAACCTGAGTTTGCGGCCTCAAGTGGAATGGACACCACGTGCCGTGACTCGAAATAAGGCAGGATATCCCTGCAGTGACTTGAATGCAGGCTCGTCTTGCATCTCCCAAGATGAATGGATGTCTGAATCCCCTGTGGAGACCACAGAGAAAGACCTAGTTGCCCACCTCATGGCGACCGGAGGCCTCACATCCTTTGAAAACTCCAGAGGTATGCGGAGATGAGTGCCTCCATAGGAGACGATGCCTGACTCCTCATGAAACTTGATAGGAGTCCCAGGATTCCTGTGGCACGTGGAAAGGGACCCTTGGTCTCCCGCCTCAGCTCGAGAGGCGTCCCAATTGCCCTGCCAAGCCTCGAGGAGAATTCCGAGTTGTCCCTCGCAACAAGGCAGGAGTCCTGACGTGACTGAACAAACACGTGGGTGGAAGGGCCATCCCCGTCGTAACTCGAGAATATACCCCAGGTTCCCGCCGCAACTCGAGAAAAACCATGAGACGTCCCCCTCGCCGCGAGATGAGGCCCGATTCCCCTGCACTGCGTGCAGAGCAATTCCGTGTTGCACATCACACATGAAAGGAGCCTTGATTTCCTTGATGGCACTCCAGAGAAACCCCAAGAACACTGTTTCAAGGCTAGAAGGATACTGAGGTCACTGTAGCAACACGAAAGATCTCCGTGGACCAAAAATCAACTCGAGATGAGAGGTTAGTCCCTGGCTTCGACTCCAGAGGAATACCACCTTATCACAAGAACCTCAAGAGGAGGCTTCTCTCAGCTCTAGGTATGTGAGAGGGACCCTGAGTTTGCGGCCTCAAGTGGAATGGACACCGCGATGCTCTGACTCGAAGTCAGGCCGGATATCCCTGCAGTGACTTGAATGAAGGCTCGTCTTGCATCTCCCAAGATGAAAGGATGTCTGAATCCCCTGTGGAGACCACAGAGAAAGACCTAGTTCCCCATCTCATCGCGACCGGAGGCCTCACATCCTTTGAAAACTTCAGAGGTACGCGGAGATCAGTGCCTCCAAAGGAGACGATGCCAGACTCCTCATGAAACTTGATAGGAGTCCCAGGATTCCTGTGGCACGTGGAAAGGGACACTTGGTCTCCCGCCTCAGCTGGAGAGGCGTCCCAATTGCCCTGCCAAGCCTCGAGGAGAATCCCGAGTTGTCCCTCGCAACTAGGCAGGAGTCCTGACGTCGCTGAACAAACACATGTGTGGAAGGGCCATCCCCGGGGTAACTCGAGAATGTACACCAGGTTCCCGCCGCATCTCAAGAAAAACCATGAGACTTCCCCTTCGCCGCGAGATGAGGCCTGATTCCCCTGCACTGCGTGCAGAGCAATTTCTTGTTGCACATCACACATGACAGAAGCCTTGATTTCCTTGATGGCACTACAGAGAAAACCCAAGAACACTGTTTCAAGGCTAGAGGAATCCTGAGGTCACTGTAGCAACACAAAAGAGCTCCGTGGACCAAAAATCAACTCGAGATGAGAGGTTAGTCCCTAGCTTCGACTCCAGAGGAATACCACCTTACCACAGGCACCTCAAGAGGAGACTTCTCTCAGCTCTAGGTATGTGAGAGGGTCCCTGAGTTTTCGGCCTCAAGTGGAATGGACACCACGATGCCCTGACTCGAAATAAGGCCGGATATCCCTGCAGTGACTTGAATGCAGGCTCGTCTTGCATCTCGCAAGATGAAAGGATGTCTGAATCCCCTGTGGAGACCACAGAGAAAGACCTAGTTCCCCACCTCATCGCGACCGGAGGCCTCACATCCTTTGAAAACTCCAGAGATACACGGAGATCAGTTCCTCCAAAGGAGATGATGCCTGACTCCTCGTGAAACTGGATAGGAGTCCCAGGATTCCTGTGGCACGTGGAAAGGGACCCTTGGTCTACCGCCTCAGATGGAGAGGCGTCCCAATTGCCCTGCCAAGCCTCGAGGAGAATCCCGAGTTGTTCCTCGCGACTAGGCAGGAGTCCTGACGTCGGTGAACAAACACGTGGGTGGAAGGGCCATCCCCGTCGTAACTCGAGAATATACCCCAGGTTCCCGCCGCAACTCGAGAAAAACCATGAGACGTCCTCCTCGACGCGAGATGAGCCCCGATTCCCCTACACTGCATGCAGAGCAATTCCGTGTTGCACATCAAACATGAAAGGAGCCTTGATTTCCTTGATGGCACTCCAGAGAAACCCCAAGAACACTGTTTCAAGGCTAGAGGGATCCTGAGGTCACTGTAACAACACGAAAGAGCTCCGTGGACCAAAAATCAACTCGAGATGAGAGGTTAGTCCCTGGCTTCGACTCCAGAGGAATAACACCTTACCACAAGCACCTCAAGAGGAGGCTTCTCTCAGCTCTAAGTATGTGAGAGGGACCCTGATTTTGCGGCCTCAAGTGGAATGGACACTGCGATGCCCTGACGCGAAATAAGGCCGGATATCCCTGCAGTGACTTGAATGCAGACTCGTCTTGATTCTCCCAAGATGAAAGGATGTCTGAATCCCCTGTGGAGACCACAGAGAAAGACCTAGTTCCCCACCTCATCGCGACCGGAGGCTTCACATCCTTTGAAAACTCCAGAGGTACGCGGAGATCAGTGCCTCCAAAGGAGACGATGCCTGACTCCTCGTGAAACTTGATAGGAGTCCCAGGATTGCTGTGGCACGTGGAAAGGGACCCTTGGTCTCCCGCCTCAGCTGGAGAGGCGTCCCAATTGCCCTGCCAAGCCTCGAGGACAATCCCGAGTTGTCCCTCGCAACTAGGCAGGAGTCCTGCCGTCGCTGAACAAACAAGTGGTTGGAAGGGCCATCCCCGTCGTAACTCGAGAATATACCCCGGGTTCCTGCCGCAACTCGAGAAAAACCATGAGACTTCCCCCTCGCCGCGAGATGAGGCCCGATTCCCCTGCACTGCATGCCGAGCAATTCCGTTTTGCACATCACACAGGAAAGGAGCCTTGATTTGCTTCATGGCACTCCAGAGAAACCCCAAGAACACTGCTTTAAGGCTAGAGGGATCCTGAGGTCACTGTAGCAACACGAAAGAGCTCCGTGGACCAAAAATCAACTCGAGATGAGAGGTTAGTCCCTGGCTTCGACTCCAGAGGAATACCACCTTACCATAAGCACCTCAAGAGGAGGCTTCTCTCAGCTCTAGGTATGTGAGAGGGACCCTGAGTTTGCGGCCTCAAGTGGAATGGACACCGCGATGCCCTGACTCGAAATAAGGCCAGATATCACTGCAGTGACTTGAATGCAGGCTCGTCTTGCATCTCCCAAGATGAGAGGATGTCTGAATCCCCTGTGGAGACCACAGAAAAAGACCGAGTTCCCCACCTCATCGCGACCGGAGGCCTCACATCCTTTGAAAACCCCAGAGGTACGCGGAGATCAGTGCCTCCAAAGGAGACGATGCCTGACTCCTCGTGAAACTTGATAGAAGTTCCAGGATTCCTGTGGCACGGGTAAAGGGACACTTGGTCTCCCGCCTCAGCTGGAGAGGCGTCCCAATTGCCCTGCCACGCCTTGAGGGGAATCCCGAGTTGTCCCTCACAACTAGGCAGGAGTCCTGACGTCGCTGAACAAACACGTGTGTGGAAGGGCCATCCCCGTCGTAACTCGAGAATATACACCAGGTTCCCGCCGCAACTCGAGAAAAACCATGAGACTTCACCCTCGCCGCGAGATGAGGCCCGATTCCCCTGCACTGCATGCAGAGCAATTCCGTTTTGCACATCAAACATGGAAGGAGCCTTGATTTCCTTGATGGCACTCCAGAGAAACCCCAAGAACACTGTTTCAAGGCTAGAGGGATCCTGAGGTCACTGTAGCAACACGAAAGAGCTCCGTGGCCCAAAAATCAACTCGAGATGAGAGGTTAGTCCCTGGCTTCGACTCCAGAGGAATACCACCTTACCACAAGCACCTCAAGAGGAGGCTTCTCTCAGCTCTAGGTATGTGAGAGAGACCCTGAGTTTGCGGCCTCAAGTGGAATGGACACCGTGATGCCCTGACTCGAAATAAGGCCGGATATCCCTGCAGTGACTTGAATGCCGGCTCGTCTTGCATCTCCCAAGATGAGAGGATGTCTGAATCCCCTGTGGAGACCACAGAGAAAGACCTAGTTCCCCACCTCATCGCGACTGGAGGCCTCACATCCTTTGAAAACTCCAGAGGTACGCGGAGATCAGTGCCTCCAAAGGAGACGATGCCTGACTCCTCGTGAAACTTGATAGGAGTCCCAGGATTCCTGTGGCACGTGGAAAGGGACACTTGGTCTCCTTCCTCAGCTGGAGAGGCGTCCCAATTGCCCTGCCAAGCCTCGAGGAGAATCCCGAGTTGTCCCTCGCAACTAGGCAGGAGTCCTGCCGTCGCTGAACAAACACGTGGGTAGAAGGGCCATCCCCGTCGTAACTCGAGAATATACCCCGGGTTCCCGCCGCAACTCGAGAAAAACCATGAGACTTCCCCCTCGCCGCGAGATGAGGCCCGATTCCCCTGCACTGCATGCAGAGAAATTCCGTTTTGCACATCAAACATGAAAGGAGCCTTGATTTCCTTGATGGTACTCCAGAGAAACCGCAAGAACACTGTTTCAAGGCTAGAGGGATCCTGAGGTCACTGTAGCAACACGAAAGAGCTCCGTGGCCCAAAAATCAACTCGAGATGAGAGGTTAGTCCCTGGCTTCGACTCCAGAGGAATACCACCTTACCACAAGCACCTCAAGAGGAGGCTTCTCTCAGCTCTAGGTATGTGAGAGGGACCCTGATTTTGCGGCCTCAAGTGGAATGGACACGGCGATGCCCTGACGCGAAATAAGGCCGGATATCCCTGCAGTGACTTGAATGCAGGCTCGTCTTGCATCTCCCAAGATGAGAGGATGTCTGAATCCCCTGTGGAGACCACAGAAAAAGACCTTGTTCCCCCGCTCATTGTGACCGGAGGCCTCACATCCTTTGAAAACTCCAGATTTATGCGGATATCAGTGCCTCCAAAGGAGACGATGCCTGACTACTCGTGAAACTTGATAGGAGTCCCAGGATTCCTGTGGCACGTGGAAAGGGACCCTTGGTCTCCCGCCTCAGCTGGAGAGGCGTCCCAATTGCCCTGCCAAGCCTCGAGGACAATCCCGAGTTGTCCCTCCCAACTAGGCAGGAGTCCTGACGTCGCTGAACAAACACGTGGGTGGAAGGGCCATCCCCGTCATAATTCGAGAGTATAACCCAGGTTCCCGCCGCAACTCGAGAAAAACCATGAGACTTCCCCCTCGCCGCGAGATGAGGCCCGATTCCCCTGCACTGCGTGCAGAGCAATTCCGTGTTACACATCACACAGGAAAGGAGCCTTGATTTGCTTCATGGCACTCCAGAGAAACCCCAAGAACACTGCTTTAAGGCTAGAGGGATCCTGAGGTCACTGTAGCAACACGAAAGAGCTCCGTGGACCAAAAATCAACTCGAGATGAGAGGTTAGTCCCTGGCTTCGACTCCAGAGGAATACCACCTTACCATAAGCACCTCAAGAGGAGGCTTCTCTCAGCTCTAGGTATGTGAGAGGGACCCTGAGTTTGCGGCCTCAAGTGGAATGGACACCGCGATGCCCTGACTCGAAATAAGGCCGGATATCCCTGCAGTGACTTGAATGCAGGCTCGTCTTACATCTCCCAAGATGAGAGGATGTCTGAATCCCCTGTGGAGACCACAGAAAAAGACCGAGTTCCCCACCTCATCGCGACCGGAGGCCTCACATCCTTTGAAAACCCCAGAGGTACGCGGAGATCAGTGCCTCCAAAGGAGACGATGCCTGACTCCTCGTGAAACTTGATAGAAGTTCCAGGATTCCTGTGGCACGGGTAAAGGGACACTTGGTCTCCCGCCTCAGCTGGAGAGGCGTACCAATTGCCCTGCCACGCCTTGAGGGGAATCCCGAGTTGTCCCTCACAACTAGGCAGGAGTCCTGACGTCGCTGAACAAACACGTGTGTGGAAGGGACATCCCCGTCGTAACTCGAGAATATACACCAGGTTCCCGCCGCAACTCGAGAAAAACCATGAGACTTCCCCCTCGCCGCGAGATGAGGCCCGATTCCCCTGCACTGCATGCAGAGCAATTCCGTTTTGCACATCAAACATGGAAGGAGCCTTGATTTCCTTGATGGTATTCCAGAGAAAGCCCAAGAACACTGTTTCAAGGCTAGAGGGATCCTGAGGTCACTGTAGCAACACGAAAGAGCTCCGTGGCCCAAAAATCAACTCGAGATGAGAGGTTAGTCCCTGGCTTCGACTCCAGAGGAATACCACCTTACCACAAGCACCTCAAGAGGAGGCTTCACTCAGCTCTAAGTATGTGAGAGGGACCCTGATTTTGCGGCCTCAAGTGGAATGGACACCGCGATGCCCTGACGCGAAATAAGGCCGGATATCCCTGCAGTGACTTGAATGCAGGCTCGTCTTGCATCTCCCAAGATGAGAGGATGTCTGAATCCCCTGTGGAGACCACAGAAAAAGACCTTGTTCCCCCGCTCATTGTGACCGGAGGCCTCACATCCTTTGAAAACTCCAGAGGTATGCGGATATCAGTGCCTCCAAAGGAGACGATGCCTGACTCCTCGTGAAACTTGATAGGAGTCCCAGGATTCCTGTGGCACGTGGAAAGGGACGCTTGGTCTCCCGCCTCAGCTGGAGAGGCGTCCCAATTGCCCTGCCAAGCCTCGAGGACAATCTCGAGTTGTCCCTCGCAACTAGGCAGGAGTCCTGACGTCGCTGAACAAACACGTGGGTGGAAGGGCCATCCCCGTCATAATTCGAGAGTATAACCCAGGTTCCCGCCGCAACTCGAGAAAAACCATGAGACTTCCCCCTCGCCGCGAGATGAGGCCCGATTCCCCTGCACTGCGTGCAGAGCAATTCCGTGTTGCACATCACACAGGAAAGGAGCCTTGATTTGCTTCATGGCACTCCAGAGAAACCCCAAGAACACTGCTTTAAGGCTAGAGGGATCCTGAGGTCACTGTAGCAACACGAAAGAGCTCCGTGGACCAAAAATCAACTCGAGATGAGAGGTTAGTCCCTGGCTTCGACTCCAGAGGAATACCACCTTACCATAAGCACCTCAAGAGGAGGCTTCTCTCAGCTCTAGGTATGTGAGAGGGACCCTGAGTTTGCGGCCTCAAGTGGAATGGACACCGCGATGCCCTGACTCGAAATAAGGCCGGATATCCCTGCAGTGACTTGAATGCTGGCTCGTCTTGCATCTCCCAAGATGAGAGGATGTCTGAATCCCCTGTGGAGACCACAGAAAAAGACCGAGTTCCCCACCTCATCGCGACCGGAGGCCTCACATCCTTTGAAAACTCCAGAGGTACGCGGAGATCAGTGCCTCCAAAGGAGACAATGCCTGACTCCTCGTGAATCTTGATAGGAGTCCCAGGATTCCTGTGGCACGTGGAAAGGGACCCTTGGTCTCCCGCCTCAGCTGTAGAGGCGTCCCAATTGCCCTGCCAAGCCTCGAGGAGGATCCCGAGTTGTCCCTCTCAACTAGGCAGGAGTCCTGACGTCGCTGAACAAACATGTGTGTGGAAGGGCCATCCCCGTCGTAACTCGAGAATATACTCCAGGTTCCCGCCGCAACTCGAGAAAAACCATGAGACTTCCCCCTCGCCGCTAGATGAGGCCCGATTCCCCTGCACTGCGTGCAGAGCAATTCCGTGTTGCACATCACACATGAAAGGAGCCTTGATTTCCTTGATGGCACTCCAGAGAAACCCCAAGAACACTGTTTCAAGGCTAGAGGGAACCTGAGGTCACTTTAGCAACACGAAAGAGCTCCGTGGACCAAAAATCAACTCGAGATGAGAGGTAAGCCACTGGCTTCGACTCCAGAGGAACACCACCTTACTGCAAGCACCTCAAGAAGAGGCTTCTCTCAGTTCTAGCTATGTGAGAGGGAACCTGATTTTGCGGCCTCAAGTGGAATGGACACCGCGATGCCCTGACGCGAAATAAGGCCGGATATCCCTGCAGTGACTTGAATGCAGGCTCGTCTTGCATCTCCCAAGATGAGAGGATGTCTGAATCCCCTGTGGAGACCACAGAAAAAGACCTTGTTCCCCCGCTCATTGTGACCGGAGGCCTCACATCCTTTGAAAACTCCAGAGGTATGCGGATATCAGTGCCTCCAAAGGAGACGATGCCTGACTCCTCGTGAAACTTGATAGGAGTCCCAGGATTCCTGTGGCACGTGGAAAGGGACGCTTGGTCTCCCGCCTCAGCTGGAGAGGCGTCCCAATTGCCCTGCCAAGCCTCGAGGACAATCTCGAGTTGTCCCTCGCAACTAGGCAGGAGTCCTGACGTCGCTGAACAAACACGTGGGTGGAAGGGCCATCCCCGTCATAATTCGAGAGTATAACCCAGGTTCCCGCCGCAACTCGAGAAAAACCATGAGACTTCCCCCTCGCCGCGAGATGAGGCCCGATTCCCCTGCACTGCGTGCAGAGCAATTCCGTGTTGCACATCACACAGGAAAGGAGCCTTGATTTGCTTCATGGCACTCCAGAGAAACCCCAAGAACACTGCTTTAAGGCTAGAGGGATCCTGAGGTCACTGTAGCAACACGAAAGAGCTCCGTGGACCAAAAATCAACTCGAGATGAGAGGTTAGTCCCTGGCTTCGACTCCAGAGGAATACCACCTTACCATAAGCACCTCAAGAGGAGGCTTCTCTCAGCTCTAGGTATGTGAGAGGGACCCTGAGTTTGCGGCCTCAAGTGGAATGGACACCGCGATGCCCTGACTCGAAATAAGGCCGGATATCCCTGCAGTGACTTGAATGCAGGCTCGTCTTGCATCTCCCAAGATGAGAGGATGTCTGAATCCCCTGTGGAGACCACAGAAAAAGACCGAGTTCCCCACCTCATCGCGACCGGAGGCCTCACATCCTTTGAAAACTCCAGAGGTACGCGGAGATCAGTGCCTCCAAAGGAGACGATGCCTGACTCCTCGTGAAACTTGATAGGAGTCCCAGGATTCCTGTGGCACGTGGAAAGGGACCCTTGGTCTCCCACCTCAGCTGGAGAGGCGTCCCAATTGCCCTGCCAAGCCTCGAGGAGAATCCCGAGTTGTGCCTCGCAACTAGGCAGGAGTCCTGACGTCACTGAACAAACATGTGTGTGGAAGGGCCATCCCCGTCGTAACTCAAGAATATACTCCAGGTTCCCGCCGCAACTCGAGAAAAACCATGAGACTTCCACCCTCGCCGCGCGAGATGAGGCCCGATTCCCCTGCACTGCGTGCAGAGCAATTCCGTGTTGCACATCACACATGAAAGGAGCCTTGATTTCCTTGATGGCACTCCAGAGAAACCCCAAGAACACTGTTTCAAGGCTAGAGGGAACCTGAGGTCACTTTAGCAACACGAAAGAGCTCCGGGGACCAAAAATCAACTCGAGATGAGAGGTAAGTCCCTGGCTTCGACTCCAGAGGAATACCACCTTACTGCAAGCACCTCAAGAAGAGGCTTCTCTCAGCTCTAGCTATGTGAGAGGGAACCTGATTTTGCGGCCTCAAGTGGAATGGACACCGCGATGCCCTGAATCGAAATAAGGCCGGATATCCCTGCAGTGACTTAAATGCAGGCTCGTCTTGCATCTCCCAAGACGAAAGGATGTCTGAATCCCCTGTGGAGACCACAGAGAAAGACCTAGTTCCCCACCTTATCGCGACCGGAGGCCTCACATCCTTTGAAAACTCCAGAGGTACGCGGAGATCAGTGCCTCCAAAGGAGACGATGCCTGACTCCTCGTGAAACTTGATAGGAGTCCCAGGATTCCTGTGGCACGTGGAAAGGGACCCTTGGTCTCCCGCCTCAGCTCGAGAGGCGACCCAATTGCCCTGCCAAGCCTCGAGGAGAATCCCGAGTTGTCCCTCGAAACTAGGCAGGAGTCCTGACGTCACTGAACAAACACGTGTGTGGAAGGGCCATCCCCGTCGCAACTCGAGAATATACCCCAGGTTCCCGCCGCAACTCGAGAAAAACCATGAGACTTCCCCCTCGCCGCGAGATGAGGCCCGATTCCCCTGCACTGCGTTCAGAGCAATTCCGTGTTGCACATCACACAGGAAAGGAGCCTTGATTTCCTTGATGGCACTCCAGAGAATCCCCAAGAACACTGTTTCAAAGCTAGAGGAATCCTGAGGTCACTGTAGTAACACGAAAGTGCTCCGTGGACCACAAATCAACTCGAGAGGAGAGGTTAGTCCCTGGCTTCGACTCCAGAGGAATACCACCTTACCACAAGCATCTCAAGAGGAGGCTTCTCTCAGCTCTAGGTATGTGAGAGGGACCCTGAGTTTGCTGCCTCAAGTGGAAAGGACACCGGGATGCCCTGACTCGAAATAAGGCCGAATATCCCTGCAGTGACTTGAATGCAGGCTCGTCTTGCATCTCCCAAGATGAAAGGATGTCTGAATCCCCTGTGGAGACCACAGAGAAAGACCTAGTTAACCACCTCATCGCGACCGAAGGCCTCACATCCTTTGAAAACTCCAGAGGTACGCGGAGATCAGTGCCTCCAAAGGAGACGATGCCTGACTCCTCGTGAAACTTGATAGGAGTCCCAGGATTCCTGTGGCACATGGAAAGGGACCCTTGGTCTCCCACCTCAGCTGGAGAGGCGTCCCAATTGCCCTGCCAAGCCTCGAGGAGAATCCCGAGTTGTCCCTCGCAACTAGGCAGGAGTCCTGACTTCGCTGAACAAACACGTGTGTGGAAGTTCCATCCCCGTCGTAACTCGAGAATATACCCCAGGTTCCCGCCGCAACTCGAGAAAAACCATGAGACGTCCCCCTCGCCGCGAGATCAGGCCCGATTCCCCTACACTGCGTGCAGAGCAATTCCGTGTGGCACATCACACATGAAAGGAGCCTTGATTTCCTTGATGGCACTCCAGAGAAACCCCAAGAACACTCTTTCAAGGCTAGAGGGATCCTGAGGTCACTGTAGCAACACGAAAGATCTCCTTGGACCAAAAAGCAACTCGAGAAGAGGGGTTAGTCCCTGGCTTCAACTCCAGAGGAATACCACCTTACCACAAACACCTCAAGAGGAGGCTTCTCTCAGCTCTAGGTATGTGAGAGGGACCCTGAGTTTGCAGCCTCAAGTGGAATGGCCACCACGATGCCCTGACTCGAAATAAGGCCGGATATCCCTGCAGTGACTTGAATGCAGGCTCGTCTTGCATCTCCCAAGACGAAAGGATGTCTGAATCCCCTGTGAAGACAACAGAGAAAGACCTAGTTCCCCACCTCATCGCGACCGGAGGCCTCACATCCTTTGAAAACTCCAGAGGTACGCGGAGATCAGTGCCTCCAAAGGAGACAATGCCTGACTCCTCGTGAAACTTGATAGGAGTCCCAGGATTCCTGTGGCACGTGGAAAGGGACCCTTGGTCTCCCGCCTCAGCTGGAGAGGCGTCCCAATTGCCCTGCCAAGCCTCGAGGAGAATCCCGAGTTGTGCCTCACAACTAGGCAGGAGTCCTGACGTCGCTGAACAAACATGTGTGTGGAAGGGCCATCCCCGTCGTAACTCGAGAATATACTCCAGGTTCCCGCCGCAACTCGAGAAAAACCATGAGACTTCCCCCTCGCCGCGCGAGATGAGGCCCGATTCCCCTGCACTGCGTGCAGAGCAATTCCGTGTTGCACATCACACATGAAAGGAGCCTTGATTTCCTTGATGGCACTCCAGAGAAACCCCAAGAACACTGTTTCAAGGCTAGAGGGAACCTGAGGTCACTTTAGCAACACGAAAGAGCTCCGTGGACCAAAAATCAACTCGAGATGAGAGGTAAGTCCCTGGCTTCGACTCCAGAGGAATACCACCTTACTGCAAGCACCTCAAGAAGAGGCTTCTCTCAGTTCTAGCTATGTGAGAGGGAACCTGATTTTGCGGCCTCAAGTGGAATGGACACCGCGATGCCCTGACTCGAAATAAGGCCGGATATCCCTGCAGTGACTTGAATGCAGGCTCTTCTTGCATCTCCCAAGACGAAAGGATGTCTGAATCCCCTGTGGAGACCACAGAGAAAGACCTAGTTCCCCACCTCATCGCGACCGGAGGCCTCACATCCTTTGAAAACTCCAGAGGTACTCGGAGATCAGTGCCTCCAAAGGAGACGATGCCTGACTCCTCGTGAAACTTGATAGGAGTCCCAGGATTCCTGTGGCACATGGAAAGGGACACTTGGTCTCCCACCTCAGCTGGAGAGGCGTTCCAATTGCCCTGCCAAGCCTCGAGGAGAATCCCGAGTTGTCCCTCGCAACTAGGCAGGAGTCCTGACGTCGCTGAACAAACACGTGTCTGGAAGTTCCATCCCCGTCGTAACTCGATAATATACCCCAGGTTCCCGCCGCAACTCGCGAAAATCCATGAGACTTCCCCCTCGCCGCGAGATGAGGCCCGATTTCCCTGCACTGCGTGCAGAGCAATTCCGGGTTGCACATCACACATGAAAAAAGCCTTGATTTCCTTGATGGCACTCCAGAGAAACCCCAAGAACACTGTTTCAAGGCTAGAGGGATCCCGAGGTCACTGTACCAACACGAAAGAGCTCCATGGACCAAAAATTAACTCGAGATGAGAGGTTAGTCCCTGGCTTCGATTCCAGAGGAATACCTCCTTACCACAAGCACCTCAAGAGGAGGCTTCTCTCAGCTCTAGGTATGTGAGAGGGACCCTGAGTTTGGGGCCTCAAGTGGAATGGACAAAGCGATGCCCTGACGCGAAATAAGGCCGGATATCCCTGCAATGACTTGAATGCAGGCTTGTCTTGCATCTCCCAAGATGAAAGGATGTCTGAATCCCCTGTGGAGACCACAGAGAAAGACCTAGTTCCCCACCTCATTGCGACCGGAGGCCTCACATCCTTTGAAAACTCCAGAAGTACACGGAGATCAGTGCCTCCAAAGGAGACGATGCCTGACTCCTCGTGAAACTTGATAGGAGTCCCAGGATTTCTGTGGCACGTGGAAAGGGACCCTTGGTCTCCCGCCTCAGCTGGAGAGGCGTCCCAATTGCCCTGCCAAGCCTCGAGGAGAATCCCAAGTTGTCCCTCGCAACTAGGCAGGAGTCCTGACGTCGCTGAACAAACACGTGGTTGGAAGGGCCATCCCCATCGTAACTCGAGAATATACCCCAGGTTCCCGCCGCAACTCGAGAAAAACCATGAGACGTCCCTCTCTCCGCGAGATCAGGCCCGATTCCCCTACACTGCGTGCAGAGCAATTCCGTGTGGCACATCACACATGAAAGGAGCCTTGATTTCCTTGATGGCACTCCAGAGAAACCCCAAGAACACTGTTTCAAGGCTAGAGGGATCCTGAGGTCATTGTAGCAACACGAAAGAGCGCCGTGGACCAAAAATCAACTCGAGATGAGAGGTTAGTCCCTGGCTTCGACTCCAGAGGAATACCACCTTACCACAAGCACCTCAAGAGGAGGCTTCTCTCAGCTCTAGGTATGTGAGAGGGACCCTGAGTTTGCGGCCTCAAGTGGAAAGGACACCGCGATGCCCTGACTCGAAATAAGGCCGAATATCCCTGCAGTGACTTGAATGCAGGCTCGTCTAATATCTCCCAAGATGAAAGGATGTCTGAATCCCCTGTGGAGACCACAGAGAAAGACCTAGTTCCCCACCTCATTGCGACCGGAGGCCTCACATCCTTTGAAAACTCCAGAAGTACACGGAGATCAGTGCCTCCAAAGGAGACGATGCCTGACTCCTCGTGAAACTTGATAGGAGTCCCAGGATTCCTGTGGCACATGGAAAGGGACCCTTGGTCTCCCACCTCAGCTGGAGAGGCGTCCCAATTGCCCTGTCAAGCCTCGAGGAGAATCCCGAGTTGTCCCTCGCAACTAGGCAGGAGTCCTGACTTCGCTGAACAAACACGTGTGTGGAAGTTCCATCCCCGTCGTAACTCGAGAATATACTCCAGGTTCCCGCCGCAACTCGAGAAAAACCATGAGACGTCCCCCTCGCCGCGAGATCAGGCCCGATTCCCCTACACTGCGTGCAGAGCAATTCCGTGTGGCACATCACACATGAAAGGAGCCTTGATTTCCTTGATGGCACTCCAGAGAAACCCCAAGAACACTCTTTCAAGGCTAGAGGGATCCTGAGGTCACTGTAGCAACACGAAAGAGCTCCGTGGACCAGAAATCAACTTGAGATGAGAGGTTAGTTCCTGGCTTCGACTCCAGAGGAATACCACCTTACCACAAGCACCTCAATAGGAGGCTTCTCTCAACTCTATGTATATGAGAGGCACCCTGAGTTTGCGGCCTCAAGTGGAATGGACACCGCGATGTCCTGACGTGAAATAAGGCCTGACATCCCAGCAGTGACTTGAATGCAGGCTCGTCTTGCATCTCCCAAGATGAAAGGATGTCTGAATCCCCTGTGGAGACCACAGAGAAAGACCTAGTTCCCCACCTCATCGCGACCGGAGGCCTCACATCCTTTGAAAACTCCAGAGGTACGCGGAGATCAGTGCCTTTAAAGGAGACGATGCTTGACTCCTCGTGAAACTTGATACAAGTCCCAGGATGCCTGTGGCACGTGGAAAGGGACCCTTGGTCTCCCGTCTCAGCTGGAGAGGCATCCCAATTGCCTGCCAAGCCTCGAGGAGAATCCCGAGTTGTCCCTCGCAACTAGGCAGAAGTCCTGACATGGCTGAAGAAATACGTGGGTGGAAGGGCCATCCCCGTCGTAACTCGAGAATATACCCCAGATTCCCGCCCCAACTCGAGAAAAACCATGAGACTTCCCCCTCGCCGCGAGATGAGGCCCGATTCCCCTGCAATGCATGTAGAGCAATTCCGTGCTGCACATCACACATGAAAGGAGCCTTGATTTCCTTGATGGCACTCCAGAGAAACCCCAAGAACACTCTTTCAAGGCTAGAGGGATCCTGAGGTCACTGTAGCAACACGAAAGATCTCCTTGGACCAAAAAGCAACTCGAGAAGAGGGGTTAGTCCCTGGCTTCAACTCCAGAGGAATACCACCTTACCACAAGCACCTCAAGAGGAGGCTTCTCTCAGCTCTAGGTATGTGAGAGGGACCCTGAGTTTGCAGCCTCAAGTGGAATGGCCACCACGATGCCCTGACGCGAAATAAGGCCGGATATCCCTGCAGTGACTTGAATGCAGGCTCGTCTTGCATCTCCCAAGACGAAAGGATGTCTGAATCCCCTGTGAAGACCACAGAGAAAGACCTAGTTCCCCACCTCATCGCGACCGGAGGCCTCACATCCTTTGAAAACTCCAGAGGTACACGGAGATCAGTGCCTCCAAAGGAGACAATGCCTCACTCCTCGTGAAACTTGATAGGAGTCCCAGGATTCCTGTGGCACGTGGAAAGGGACCCTTGGTCTCCCGCCTCAGCTGGAGAGGCGTCCCAATTGCCCTGCCAAGCCTCGAGGAGAATCCCGAGTTGTCCCTCGCAACTAGGCAGGAGTCCTGACGTCGCTGAACAAACACGTGTCTGGAAGTTCCATCCCCGTCGTAACTCGATAATATACCCCAGGTTCCCGCCGCAACTCGCGAAAATCCATGAGACTTCCCCCTCGCCGCGAGATGAGGCCCGATTTCCCTGCACTGCGTGCAGAGCAATTCCGTCTTGCACATCACACTTGAAAGGAGCCTTGATTTCCTTGATGGCACTCCAGAGAAACCCCAAGAACACTGTTTCAAGGCTAGAGGGATCCCGAGGTCACTGTACCAACACGAAAGAGCTCCATGGACCAAAAATTAACTCGAGATGAGAGGTTAGTCCCTGGCTTCGATTCCAGAGGAATACCTCCTTACCACAAGCACCTCAAGAGGAGGCTTCTCTCAGCTCTAGGTATGTGAGAGGGACCCTGAGTTTGGGGCCTCAAGTGGAAAGGACACCGCGATGCCCTGACTCGAAATAAGGCCGAATATCCCTGCAGTGACTTGAATGCAGGCTCGTCTAATATCTCCCAAGATGAAAGGATGTCTGAATCCCCTGTGGAGACCACAGAGAAAGACCTAGTTAACCACCTCATCGCGACCGGAGGCCTCACATCCTTTGAAAACTCCAGAGGTACGCGGAGATCAGTGCCTCCAAAGGAGACGATGCCTGACTCCTCGTGAAACTTGATAGGAGTCCCAGGATTCCTGTGGCACATGGAAAGGGACCCTTGGTCTCCCACCTCAGCTGGAGAGGCGTCCCAATTGCCCTGCCAAGCCTCGAGGAGAATCCCGAGTTGTCCCTCGCAACTAGGCAGGAGTCCTGACTTCGCTGAACAAACACGTGTGTGGAAGTTCCATCCCCGTCGTAACTCGAGAATATACTCCAGGTTCCCGCCGCAACTCGATAAAAACCATGAGACGTCCCCCTCGCCGCGAGATCAGGCCCGATTCCCCTACACTGCGTGCAGAGCAATTCCGTGTGGCACATCACACATGAAAGGAGCCTTGATTTCCTTGATGGCACTCCAGAGAAACCCCAAGAACACTCTTTCAAGGCTAGAGGGATCCTGAGGTCACTGTAGCAACACGAAAGAGCTCCGTGGACCAGAAATCAACTCGAGATGAGAGGTTAGTTCCTGGCTTCGACTCAAGAGGAATACCACCTTACCACAAGCACCTCAATAGGAGGCTTCTCTCAAATCTATGTATATGAGAGGCACCCTGAGTTTGCGGCCTCAAGTGGAATGGACACCGCGATGTCCTGACGTGAAATAAGGCCTGACATCCCAGCAGTGACTTGAATGCAGGCTCGTCTTGCATCTCCCAAGATGAAAGGATGTCTGAATCCCCTGTGGAGACCACAGAGAAAGACCTAGTTCCCCACCTCATCGCGACCGGAGGCCTCACATCCTTTGAAAACTCCAGAGGTACGCGGAGATCAGTGCTTTTAAAGGAGACGATGCTTGACTCCTCGTGAAACTTGATACAAGTCCCAGGATGCCTGTGGCACGTGGAAAGGGACCCTTGGTCTCCCGTCTCAGCTGGAGAGGCATCCCAATTGCCTGCCAAGCCTCGAGGAGAATCCCGAGTTGTCCCTCGCAACTAGGCAGAAGTCCTGACATGGCTGAAGAAATACGTGGGTGGAAGGGCCATCCCCGTCGTAACTCGAGAATATACCCCAGATTCCCGCCCCAACTCGAGAAAAACCATGAGACTTCCCCCTCGCCGCGAGATGAGGCCCGATTCCCCTGCAATGCATGTAGAGCAATTCCGTGCTGCACATCACACATGAAAGGAGCCTTGATTTCCTTGATGGCACTCCAGAGAAACCCCAAGAACACTCTTTCAAGGCTAGAGGGATCCTGAGGTCACTGTAGCAACACGAAAGATCTCCTTGGACCAAAAAGCAACTCGAGAAGAGGGGTTAGTCCCTGGCTTCAACTCCAGAGGAATACCACCTTACCACAAGCACCTCAAGAGGAGGCTTCTCTCAGCTCTAGGTATGTGAGAGGGACCCTGAGTTTGCAGCCTCAAGTGGAATGGCCACCACGATGCCCTGACTCGAAATAAGGCCGGATATCCCTGCAGTGACTTGAATGCAGGCTCGTCTTGCATCTCCCAAGACGAAAGGATGTCTGAATCCCCTGTGAAGACCACAGAGAAAGACCTAGTTCCCCACCTCATCGCGACCGGAGGCCTCACATCCTTTGAAAACTCCAGAGGTACGCGGAGATCAGTGCCTCCAAAGGAGACAATGCCTCACTCCTCGTGAAACTTGATAGGAGTCCCAGGATTCCTGTGGCACGTGGAAAGGGACCCTTGGTCTCCCGCCTCAGCTGGAGAGGCGTCCCAATTGCCCTGCCAAGCCTCGAGGAGAATCCCGAGTTGTGCCTCACAACTAGGCAGGAGTCCTGACGTCGCTGAACAAACATGTGTGTGGAAGGGCCATCCCCGTCGTAACTCGAGAATATACTCCAGGTTCCCGCCGCAACTCGAGAAAAACCATGAGACTTCCCCCTCGCCGCGCGAGATGAGGCCCGATTCCCCTGCACTGCGTGCAGAGCAATTCCGTGTTGCACATCACACATGAAAGGAGCCTTGATTTCCTTCATGGCACTCCAGAGAAACCCCAAGAACACTGTTTCAAGGCTAGAGGGAACCTGAGGTCACTTTAGCAACACGAAAGAGCTCCGTGGACCAAAAATCAACTCGAGATGAGAGGTAAGTCCCTGGCTTCGACTCCAGAGGAATACCACCTTACTGCAAGCACCTCAAGAAGAGGCTTCTCTCAGCTCTAGCTATGTGAGAGGGAACCTGATTTTGCGGCCTCAAGTGGAATGGACACCGCGATGCCCTGACTCGAAATAAGGCCGGATATCCCTGCAGTGACTTGAATGCAGGCTCTTCTTGCATCTCCTAAGACGAAAGGATGTCTGAATCCCCTGTGGAGACCACAGAGAAAGACCTAGTTCCCCACCTCATCGCGACCGGAGGCCTCACATCCTTTGAAAACTCCAGAGGTACGCAGAGATCAGTGCCTCCAAAGGAGACGATGCCTGACTCCTCGTGAAACTTGATAGGAGTCCCAGGATTCCTGTGGCACATGGAAAGGGACCCTTGGTCTCCCACCTCAGCTGGAGAGGCGTCCGAATTGCCCTGCCAAGCCTCGAGGAGAATCCCGAGTTGTCCCTCGCAACTAGGCAGGAGTCCTGACGTCGCTGAACAAACACGAGTCTGGAAGTTCCATCCCCGTCGTAACTCGATACTATACCCCAGGTTCCCGCCGCAACTCGCGAAAATCCATGAAACTTCCCCCTCGCCGCGAGATGAGGCCCGATTTCCCTGCACTGCGTGCAGAGCAATTCCGTGTTGCACATCACACATGAAAAAAGCCTTGATTTCCTTGATGGCACTCCAGAGAAACCACAAGAACACTGTTTCAAGGTTAGAGGGATCCCGAGGTCACTGTACCAACACGAAAGAGCTCCATGGACCAAAAATTAACTCGAGATGAGAGGTTAGTCCCTGGCTTCGATTCCAGAGGAATACCTCCTTACCACAAGCACCTCAAGAGGAGGCTTCTCTCAGCTCTAGGTATGTGAGAGGGACCCTGAGTTTGGGGCCTCAAGTGGAATGGACAAAGCGATGCCCTGACGCGAAATAAGGCCGGATATCCCTGCAATGACTTGAATGCAGGCTCGTCTTGCATCTCCCAAGATGAAAGGATGTCTGAATCCCCTGTGGAGACCACAGAGAAAGACCTAGTTCCCCACCTCATTGCGACCGGAGGCCTCACATCCTTTGAAAACTCCAGAAGTACGCGGAGATCAGTGCCTCCAAAGGAGACGATGCCTGACTCTTCGTGAAACTTGATAGGAGTCCCAGGATTCCTGTGGCACGTGGAAAGGGACCCTTGGTCTCCCGCCTCAGCTGGAGAGGCGTCCCAATTGCCCTGCCAAGCCTCGAGGAGAATCCTGAGTTGTCCCTCGCAACTAGGCAGGAGTCCTGACGTCGCTGAACAAACACGTGGTTGGAAGGGCCATCCCCATCGTAACTCGAGAATATACCCCAGGTTCCCGCCGCAACTCGAGAAAAACCATGAGACGTCCCTCTCGCCGCGAGATCAGGCCCGATTCCCCTACACTGCGTGCAGAGCAATTCCGTGTGGCACATCACACATGAAAGGAGCCTTGATTTCCTTGATGGCACTCCAGAGAAACCCCAAGAACACTCTTTCAAGGCTAGAGGGATTCTGAGGTCACTGTAGCAACACGAAAGAGCTCCGTGGACCAGAAATCAACTCGAGATGAGAGGTTAGTTCCTGGCTTCGACTCCAGAGGAATACCACCTTACCACAAGCACCTCAAGAGGAGGCTTCTCTCAACTCTATGTATGTGAGAGGCACCCTGAGTTTGCAGCCTCAAGTGGAATGGACACCGCGATGTCCTGACGTGAAATAAGGCCTGACATCCCAGCAGTGACTTGAATGCAGGCTCGTCTTGCATCTCCCAAGATCAAAGGATGTCTGAATCCCCTGTGGAGACCACAGAGAAAGACCTAGTTCCCCACCTCATCGCGACCGGAGGCCTCACATCCTTTGAAAACTCCAGAGGTACGCGGAGATCAGTCCCTTCAAAGGAGACGATGCCTGACTCCTCGTGAAACTTGATACAAGTCCCAGGATGCCTGTGGCACGTGGAAAGGGACCCTTGGTCTCCCGCCTCAGCTGGAGAGGCATCCCAATTGCCTGCCAAGCCTCGAGGAGAATCCCGAGTTGTCCCTCGCAACTAGGCAGAAGTCCTGACATGGCTGAAGAAACACGTGGGTGGAAGGGCCATCCCCGTCGTAACTCGAGAATATACCCCAGTTTCCCGCCCCAACTCGAGAAAAACCATGAGACTTCCCCCTCGCCGCGAGATGAGGCACGATTCCCCTGCACTGCATGTAGAGCAATTCCGTGCTGCACATCACACATGAAAGGAGCCTTGATTTCCTTGATGGCACTCCAGAGAAACCCCAAGAACACTCTTTCAAGGCTAGAGGGATCCTGAGGTCACTGTAGCAACACGAAAGATCTCCGTGGACCAAAAAGCAACTCGAGAAGAGGGGTTAGTACCTGGCTTCAACTCCAGAGGAATACCAGCTTACCACAAGCACCTCAAGAGGAGGCTTCTCTCAGCTCTATGTATGTGAGAGGGACCCTGAGTTTGCAGCCTCAAGTGGAATGGCCACCACGATGCCCTGACTCGAAATAAGGCCGGATATCCCTGCAGTGACTTGAATGCAGGCTCGTCTTGCATCTCCCAAGACGAAAGGATGTCTGAATCCCCTGTGAAGACCACAGAGAAAGACCTAGTTCCCCACCTCATGGCGACCGGAGGCCTCACATCCATTGAAAACTCCAGAGGTACGCGGAGATCAGTGCCTCCAAAGGAGACGATGCCTGACTCCTCGTGAAACTTGATAGGAGTCCCAGGATTCCTGTGGCACGTGGAAAGGGACCCTTGGTCTCCCGCCTCAGCTGGAGAGGCGTCACAATTGCCCTGCGAAGCCTCGTGGAGAATCCCGAGTTGTCCCTCGCAACTAGGCAGGAGTCCTGACGTCACTGAACAAACACGTGTGTGGAAAGGCCATTCCCGTCGCAACTCGAGAATATACCCCAGGTTCCCGCCGCAACTCGAGAAAAACCATGAGACTTCCCCCTCGCAGCGAGATGAGGCCCGATTCCCCTGCACTGCGTGCAGAGCAATTCCGTGTAGCACATCACACAGGAAAGGAGCCTTGATTTCCTTGATGGCACTCCAGAGAATCCCCAAGAACACTGTTTCAAGGCTAGAGGGATCCTGCGGTCACTTTAGCAACACGAAAGAGCTCCGTGGACCAAAAATCAACTCGAGATGAGAGGGTAGTCCCTGGCTTCGACTCCAGAGGAATACCACCTTACTGCAAGCACCTCAAGAAGAGGCTTCTCTCAGCTCTAGCTATGTGAGAGGGACCCTTAGTTTGCGGTGTCAAGTGGAATGGACACCGCGATGCCCTGACTCGAAAGAAGGCCGGATATCCCTGCAGTGACTTGAATGCAGGCTCGTCTTGCATCTCCCAAGACGAAAGGATGTCTGAATCCCCTGTGGAGACCACAGAAAAAGACCTAGTTCCCCACCTCATCGCGACCGGAGGCCTCACATCCTTTGAAAACTCCAGAGGTACGCGGAGATCAGTGCCTCCAAATTAGACGATGCCTGACTCCTCGTGAAACTTGATAGGAGTCCCAGGATTCCTGTGGCACATGGAAAGGGACCCTTGGTCTCCCACCTCAGCTGGAGAGGCGTCCCAATTGCCCTGCCAAGCCTCGAGGAGAATCCCGAGTTGTCCCTCGCAACTAGGCAGGAGTCCTGCCGTCGCTGAACAAACACGTGTGTGGAAGGGCCATCCCCGTCGTAACTCGAGAATATACCCCAGGTTCCCGCCGCAACTCGCGAAAAACCATGAGACTTCCCCCTCGCCGCGAGATGAGGCCCGATCACCCTGCACTGCGTGCAGAGCAATTCCGTGTTGCACATCACACATGAAAAAAGCCTTGATTTCCTTGATGGCACTCCAGAGAAACCCCAAGAACACTGTTTCAAGGCTAGAGGGATCCCGAGGTCACTGTACCAACAGGAAAGAGCTCCATGGACCAAAAATCAACTCGAGATGAGAGGTTAGTCCATGGCTTCGATTCCAGAGGAATACCTCCTTACCACAAGCACCTCAAGAGGAGGCTTCTCTCAGCTCTAGGTATGTGAGAGGGACACTGATTTTGCGGCCTAAAGTTGAATGGACACCGCGATGCCCTGACTCGAAATAAGGCCGGATATCCCTGCAGTGACTTGAATGCAGGCTCGTCTTGCATCTCCCAAGACGGACAGATGTCTGAATCCCCTGTGGAGACCACAGAGAAAGACCTAGTTCCCCACCTCATCGCGACCGGAGGCCTCACATCCTTTGAAAACCCCAGAGGTACGCGGAGATCAGTGCCTCCAAAGGAGACGATGCCTGACTCCTCGTGAAATTTGATAGGAGTTCCAGGATTCCTGTGGCACGTGGAAAGGAAACCTTGGTCTCCCGCCTCAGCTGGAGAGGCGTCCCAATTGCCCTGCCAAGCCTCGAGGAGAATCCCGTGTTGTCTCTCGCAACTTGGCAGGAGTCCTGACGTCGCTGAACAAACATGTGTGTGGAAGGGCCATCCCCGTCGTAACTCGAGAATATACTCCAGGTTCCCGCCGCAACTCGAGAAAAACCATGAGACTTCTCCCTCGCCGCGCGAGATGAGGCCCGATTCCCCTGCACTGCGTGCAGAGCAATTCCGTGTTGCACATCACACATGAAAGGAGCCTTGATTTCCTTCATGGCACTCCAGAGAAACCCCAAGAACACTGTTTCAAGGCTAGAGGGAACCTGAGGTCACTTTAGCAACACGAAAGAGCTCCGTGGACCAAAAATCAACTCGAGATGAGAGGTAAGTCCCTGGCTTCGACTCCAGAGGAATACCACCTTACTGCAAGCACCTCAAGAAGAGGCTTCTCTCAGCTCTAGCTATGTGAGAGGGAACCTGATTTTGCGGCCTCAAGTGGAATGGACACCGCGATGCCCTGACTCGAAATCATGCCGTATATCCCTGCAGTGACTTGAATGCAGGCTCTTCTTGCATCTCCCAAGACGAAAGGATGTCTGAATCCCCTGTGGAGACCACAGAGAAAGACCTAGTTCCCCACCTCATCGCGACCGGAGGCCTCACATCCATTGAAAACTCCAGAGGTACGCGGAGATCAGTGCCTCCAAAGGAGACGATGCCTGACTCCTCGTGAAACTTGATAGGAGTCCCAGGATTCCTGTGGCACGTGGAAAGGGACCCTTGGTCTCCCGCCTCAGCTGGAGAGGCGACCCAATTGCCCTGCCAAGCTTCGAGGAGAATCCCGAGTTGTCCCTCGAAACTAGGCAGGAGTCCTGACGTCACTGAACAAACACGTGTGTGGAAAGGCCATTCCCGTCGCAACTCGAGAATATACCCCAGGTTCCCGCCGCAACTCGAGAAAAACCATGAGACTTCCCCCTCGCAGCGAGATGAGGCCCGATTCCCCTGCACTGCGAGCAGAGCAATTCCGTGTAGCACATCACACAGGAAAGGAGCCTTGATTTCCTTGATGTCACTCCAGAGAATCCCCAAGAACACTGTTTCAAGGCTAGAGGGATCCTGCGGTCACTTTAGCAACACGAAAGAGCTCCGTGGACCAAAAATCAACTCGAGATGAGAGGGTAGTCCCTGGCTTCGACTCCAGAGGAATACCACCTTACTGCAAGCACCTCAAGAAGAGGCTTCTCTCAGCTCTAGCTATGTGAGAGGGACCCTTAGTTTGCGGTGTCAAGTGGAATGGACACCGCGATGCCCTGACTCGAAAGAAGGCCGGATATCCCTGCAGTGACTTGAATGCAGGCTCGTCTTGCATCTCCCAAGACGAAAGGATGTCTGAATCCCCTGTGGAGACCACAGAAAAAGACCTAGTTCCCCACCTCATCGCGACCGGAGGCCTCAAATCCTTTGAAAACTCCAGAGGTACGCGGAGATCAGTGCCTCCAAATTAGACGATGCCTGACTCCTCGTGAAACTTGATAGGAGTCCCAGGATTCCTGTGGCACATGGAAAGGGACCCTTGGTCTCCCACCTCAGCTGGAGAGGCGTCCCAATTGCCCTGCCAAGCCTCGAGGAGAATCCCGAGTTGTCCCTCGCAACTAGGCAGGAGTCCTGCCGTCGCTGAACAAACACGTGTGTGGAAGGGCCATCCCCGTCGTAACTCGAGAATATACCCCAGGTTCCCGCCGCAACTCGCGAAAAACCATGAGACTTCCCCCTCGCCGCGAGATGAGGCCCGATCACCCTGCACTGCGTGCAGAGCAATTCCGTGTTGCACATCACACATGAAAAAAGCCTTGATTTCCTTGATGGCACTCCAGAGAAACCCCAAGAACACTGTTTCAAGGCTAGAGGGATCCCGAGGTCACTGTACCAACAGGAAAGAGCTCCATGGACCAAAAATCAACTCGAGATGAGAGGTTAGTCCATGTCTTCGATTCCAGAGGAATACCTCCTTACCACAAGCACCTCAAGAGGAGGCTTCTCTCAGCTCTAGGTATGTGAGAGGGACACTGATTTTGCGGCCTAAAGTTGAATGGACACCGCGATGCCCTGACTCGAAATAAGGCCGGATATCCCTGCAGTGACTTGAATGCAGGCTCGTCTTGCATCTCCCAAGACGGACAGATGTCTGAATCCCCTGTGGAGACCACAGAGAAAGACCTAGTTCCCCACCTCATCGCGACCGGAGGCCTCACATCCTTTGAAAACCCCAGAGGTACGCGGAGATCAGTGCCTCCAAAGGAGACGATGCCTGACTCCTCGTGAAATTTGATAGGAGTTCCAGGATTCCTGTGGCACGTGGAAAGGAAACCTTGGTCTCCCGCCCCAGCTGGAGAGGCGTCCCAATTGCCCTGCCAAGCCTCGAGGAGAATCCCGTGTTGTCTCTCGCAACTTGGCAGGAGTCCTGACGTCGCTGAACAAACACGTGTGTGGAAGGGCCATCCCTGTCGCAACTCGAGTATATACCCCAGGTTCCCGCCGCAACTCGAGAAAAACCATGAGACTTCCCACTCGCCGCGAGATGAGGCCCAATTCCCCTGCACTGCATGCAGAGCAATTCCGTGTTGCACATCACACATGAAAGGAGCCTTGATTTCCTTGATGGCACTCCAGAGAAACCCCAAGAACACTGTTTCAAGGCTAGAGGGATCCTGAGGTCACTTTAGCAACAAAAAAGAGCTCCGAGGACCAAAAATCAACTCGAGATGAGAGGTTAGTCACTGGCTTCGACTCCAGAGGAATACCACCGTACTGCAATCACCTCAAGAGGAGGCTTCTCTCAGCTCTAGGTATGTGAGAGGGACCCTGAGTGTGCGGCCTCAAGTGGAATGGACACCGCGATGCCCTGACTCGAAATAAGGCCGGATATCCCTGCAGTGACTTGAATGCAGGCTCGTCTTGCATCTCCGAAGACAAAAGGATGTCTGAATCCCCTGTGGAGACCACAGAGAAATACCTAGTTCCCCACCTCATCGCGACCGGATGCCTCACATCCTTTGAAAACACCAGAGGTACCCGGAGATCAGTGCCTCCAAAGGAGACGATGCCTGACTCCTCATGAAACTTGATACGAGTCCCAGGATTCCTGTGGCACGTGGAAAGGGACCCTTGGTCTCCCGCCTCAGCTGGAGAGGCTTCCCAATTGCCCTGCCAAGCCTCGAGGAGAATCCCGAGTTGTCCCTCGCAACTAGGCAGGAGTCCTGACGTCGCTGAACAAACATGTGTGTGGAAGGGCCATCCCCGTCGTAACTCGAGAATATACTCCAGGTTCCCGCCGCAACTCGAGAAAAACCATGAGATTTCTCCCTCGCCGCGAGATGAGGCCCGATTCCCCTGCACTGCGTGCAGAGCAATTCCGTGTTGCACATCACACATGAAAGGAGCCTTGATTTCCTTGATGGCACTCCAGAGAAACCCCAAGAACACTGTTTCAAGGCTAGAGGGAACCTGAGGTCACTTTAGCAACACGAAAGAGCTCCGTGGACCAAAAATCAACTCGAGATGAGAGGTAAGTCCCTGGCTTCGACTCCAGAGGAATACCACCTTACTGCAAGCACCTCAAGAAGAGGCTTCTCTCAGCTCTAGCTATGTGAGAGGGAACCTGATTTTGCGGCCTCAAGTGGAATGGACACCGCGATGCCCTGACTCGAAATAAGGCCGGATATCCCTGCAGTGACTTGAATGCAGGCTCTTCTTGCATCTCCCAAGACGAAAGGATGTCTGAATCCCCTGTGGAGACCACAGAGAAAGACCTAGTTCCCCACCTCATCGCGACCGGAGGCCTCACATCCTTTGAAAACTCCAGAGGTACGCGGAGATCAGTGCCTCCAAAGGAGACAATGCCTGACTACTCGTGAAACTTGATAGGAGTCCCAGGATTCCTGTTGCACGTGGAAAGGGACCCTTGGTCTCCCGCCTCAGCTGGAGAGGCGACCCAATTGCCCTGCCAAGCCTCGAGGAGAATCCCGAGTTGTCCCTCGAAACTAGGCAGGAGTCCTGACGTCACTGAACAAACACGTGTGTGGAAAGGCCATTCCCGTAGCAACTCGAGAATATACCCCAGGTTCCCGCCGCAACTCGAGAAAAACCATGAGACTTCCCCCTCGCCGCGAGATGAGGCCCGATTCCCCTGCACTGCCGTGCAGAGCAATTCCGTGTAGCACATCACACAGGAAAGGAGCCTTGATTTCCTTGATGGCACTCCAGAGAATCCCCAAGAACACTGTTTCAAGGCTAGAGGGATCTGCGGTCACTTTAGCAACACGAAAGAGCTCCGTGGACCAAAAATCAACTCGAGATGAGAGGTTAGTCCCTGGCTTCGATTCCAGAGGAATACCACCTTACCACAAGCACCTCAAGAGGAGGCTTCTCTCAGCTCTAGGTATGTGAGAGGGACACTGATTTTGTGGCCTCAAGTTGAATGGACACCGCGATGCCCTGACTCGAAATAAGGCCGGATATCCCTGCAGTGACTTGAATGCAGGCTCGTCTTGCATCTCCCAAGATGAGGGGATGTCTGAATCCCCTGTGGAGACCACAGAAAAAGACCTAGTTCCCCACCTCATCGCGACCGGAGGCCTCACATCCTTTGAAAACTCCAGAGGTACGCGGAGATCAGTGCCTCCAAAGGAGACGATGCCTGACTCCTCGTGAAACTTGATAGGAGTCCCAGGATTCCTGTGGCACATGGAAAGGGACCCTTGGTCTCCCACCTCAGCTGGAGAGGCGTCCCCATTGCCCTGCCAAGCCTCGAGGAGAATTCCGAGTTGTCCCTCGCAACTAGGCAGGAGTCCTGACGTCGCTGAACAAACACGTGTGTGGAAGGGCCATCCCCGTCGTAACTCGAGAATATACCCCAGGTTCCCGCCGCAACTCGCGAAAATCCATGAGACTTCCCCCTCGCCGCGAGATGAGGCCCGATTCCCCTGCACTGCGTGCAGAGAAATTCCGTGTTGCACATCACACATGAAAAAAGCCTTGATTTCCTTGATGGCACTCCAGAGAAACCCCAAGAACACTGTTTCAAGGCTAGAGGGATCCCGAGGTCACTGTACCAACACGAAAGAGCTCCATGGACCAAAAATCAACTCGAGATGAGAGGTTAGTCCCTGGCTTCGATTCCAGAGGAATACCTCCTTACCACAAGCACCTCAAGAGGAGGCTTCTCTCAGCTCTAGGTATGTGAGAGGGACGCTGAGTTGGGGGCCTCAAGTGGAATGGACAAAGCGATGCCCTGACGTGAAATAAGGCCGGATATCCCTGCAGTGACTTGAATGCAGGCTTGGCTTGCATCTCCCAAGATGAAAGGATGTCTGAATCCCCTGTGGAGACCACAGAGAAAGACCTAGTTCCCCACCTCATCGCGACCGGAGGCCTCACATCCTTTGAAAACTCCAGACGTACGCGGAGATCAGTGCCTCCAAGGGAGACGATGCCTGACTCCTCGTGAAACTTGATAGGAGTCCCAGGATTCCTGTGGCACGTGGAAAGGGACACTTGGTCTCCCGCCTCAGCTGGAGAGGCGTCCCAATTGCCCTGCCAAGCCTCGAGGAGAATCCCGAGTTGTCCCTCGCAACTAGGCAGGAGTCCTGACGTCGCTGAACAAACACGTGGTTGGAAGGGCCATCCCCATCGTAACTCGAGAATATACCCCAGGTTCCCGCCGCAACTCGAGAAAAACCATGAGACGTCCCCCTCGCCGCGAGATCAGGCCCGATTCCCCTACACTGCGTGCAGAGCAATTCCGTGTGGCACATCACACATGAAAGGAGCCTTGATTTCCTTGATGGCACTCCAGAGAAACCCCAAGAACACTCTTTCAAGGCTAGAGGGATCCTGAGGTCACTGTAGCAACACGAAAGAGCTCCGTGGACCAGAAATCAACTCGAGATGAGAGGTTAGTCCCTGGCTTCGACTCCAGAGGAATATCACCTTACCACAAGCACCTCAAGAGGAGGCTTCTCTCAGCTCTATGTATGTGAGAGGGACCGTGAGTTTGCGGCCTCAAGTGGAATGGACAAAGCGATGCCCTGACGTGAAATAAGGCCGGACATTCCAGCAGTGACTTGAATGCAGGCTCGTCTTGCATCTCCCAAGACGAAAGGATGTCTGAATCCCCTGTGGAGACCACAGAGAAAGACCTAGTTCCCCACCTCATCGCGACCGGAGGCCTCACATTCTTTGAAAACTCCAGAGGTACGCGGAGATGAGTGCCTTCAAAGGAGACGATGCCTGACTCCTCGAGAAACTTGATACAAGTCCCAGGATTCCTGTGGCACGTGGAAAGGGACCCTTGGTCTACCGCCTCAGATGGAGAGGCGTCCCAATTGCCCTGCCAAGCCTCGAGGAGAATCCCGAGTTGTCCCTCGCAACTAGGCAGGAGTCCTGACATCGCAGAACAAGCACGTGTGTGAAAGGTCCATCCCCATCGTATCTCGAGAATATACCCCAGGTTCCCGCCGCAACTCGAGAAAAACCATGAGACTTCCCCCTCGCCACGAGATGAGGCCCGATTCCCCTGCACTGTGTGCAGAGCAATTCCGTGTTGCACATCACACATGAAAGGTGCCTTGATTTCCTTGATGGCACTCCAGGGAAACCTCAAAAACACTGTTTCAAGGCTAGAGGGATCCTCAGGTCACTGTAGCAACAAGAAAGAGCTCCGTGGACCAGGAATCAACTCGAGATGAGAGGTTAGTCCCTGGCTTCGACTCCAGAGGAATACCACCTTACCACAAGCACCTCAAGAGGAGGCTTCTCTCAGCTCTAGGTATGTGAGAGGGACCCTGAGTTTGCGGCCACAAGTGGAATGGACACCGCGATGCCCTGACTCGAAATAAGGCCGGATATCCCTGCAGTGACTTGAATGCAGGCTCGTCTTGCATCTTACAAGACGAAAGGATGTCTGAATCCCCTGTGGAGACCACAGAGAAAGACCTAGTTCCCCACCTCATCGCGACCGGAGGCCTCCCATCCTTTGAAAACTCCAGAGGTACGCGGAGATCAGTGCCTCCAAAGGAGACGATGCCTGACTCCTCGTGAAACTTGATAGGAGTCCCAGGATTCCTGTGGCACATGGAAAGGGACCCTTGGTCTCCCGCCTCAGCTGGAGAGGCATCCCAATTGCCTGCCAAGCCTCGAGGAGAATCCCGAGTTGTCCCTCGCAACTAGGCAGAAGTCCTGACATGGCTGAAGAAACACGTGGGTGGAAGGGCCATCCCCGTCGTAACTCGAGAATATACCCAAGTTTCCCGCCGCAACTCGAGAAAAACCATGAGACGTCCCCCTCGCCGCGAGGTGAGGCCCGATTCCCCTGCACTGCATGTAGAGCAATTCCGTGCTGCACATCACACATGAAAGGAGCCTTGATTTCCTTGATGGCACTCCAGAGAAACCCCAAGAACACTGTTTCAAGGCTAGAGGGATCCTGAGGTCACTGTAGCAACACGAAAGATCTCCGTGGACCAAAAAGCAACTCGAGAAGAGGGGTTAGTCCCTGGCTTCGACTCCAGAGGAATACCACCTTACCACAAGCACCTCAAGAGGAGGCTTCTCTCAGCTCTAGGTATGTGAGAGGGACCCTGAGTTTGCAGCCTCAAGTGGAATGGCCACCACGATGCCCTGACTCGAAATAAGGCCGGATATCCCTGCAGTGACTTGAATGCAGGCTCGTCTTGCATCTCCCAAGACGAAAGGATGTCTGAATCCCCTGTGGAGACCACAGAGAAAGACCTAGTTCCCCACCTCATGGCGACCGGAGGCCTCACATCCTTTGAAAACTCCAGAGGTACGCGGAGATCAGTGCCTCCAAAGGAGACGATGCCTGACTCCTCGTGAAACTTGATAGGAGTCCCAGGATTCCTGTTGCACGTGGAAAGGGACCCTTGGTCGCCCGCCTCAGCTGGAGAGTTGATCCAATTGCCCTGCCAAGCCTCGAGGAGAATCCCGAGTTGTCCCTCGAAACTAGGCAGGAGTCCTGACGTCACTGAACAAACACGTGTGTGGAAAGGCCATCCCCGTCGCAACTCGAGAATATACCCCAGGTTCCCGCCGCAACTCGAGAAAAACCATGAGACTTCCCCCTCGCCGCGAGATGAGGCCCGATTCCCCTGCACTGCGTGCAGAGCAATTCCGTGTTGCACATCACACATGAAAGGAGCCTTGATTTCCTTGATGGCACTCCAGAGAATCCCCAAGAACACTGTTTCAAGGCTAGAGGGATCCTAAGGTCACTGTAGCAACACAAAAGAGCTCCGTGGACCAAAAATCAACTCGAGATGAGAGGGTAGTCCCTGGCTTCGACTCCAGAGGAATACCACCTTACCACAAGCACCTCAAGAGGAGGCTTCTCTCAGCTCTAGGTATGTGAGAGGGACCCTGAGTTTGGGGCCTCAAGTGGAATGGACACCGCGATGCCCTGACGTGAAATAAGGCCGGACATCCCAGCAGTGACTTGAATGCAGGCTCGCCTTGCATCTCCCAAGATGAAAGGATGTCTGAATCCCCTGTGGAGACCACAGAGAAAGACCTAGTTCCCCACCTCATCGCGACCGGAGGCCTCACATCCTTTGAAAACTCCAGAGGTACGCGGAGATCAGTGCCTCCAAAGGAGACGATGCCTGACTCCTCGTGAATCTTGATACAAGTCCCAGGATTCCTGTGGCACGTGGAAAGGGACCCTTGGTCTCCCGCCTCAGCTGGAGAGGCGTCCCAATTGCCCTGCCAAGCCTCGAGGAGAATCCCGAGCTGTCCCTCGCAACTAGGCAGGAGTCCTGACGTCGCTGAACAAACACGTGGGTGGAAGGGACATACCCGTCATAACTTCAGAATATACCCCAGGTTCCCACCACAACTCGAGAAAATGCATGAGACTTCCCCCTCGCTGCAAAATGAGGCCCGATATCCTGCACTGCGTGCAGAGCAATTCCGTGTTGCACATCACACATGAAAGGAGCCTTGATTTCCTTGATGGCACTCCAGAGAAACCCCAAGAACACTGTTTCAAGGCTAGAGGGAACCTGAGGTCACTGTAGCCACACGAAAGAGCTCCGTGGACCAAAAATCAACTCGAGATGAGAGGTTAGTCCCTGGCTTCGACTCCAGAGGAATACCACCTTACCACAAGCACCTCAAGAGGAGGCTTCTCTCAGCTCTAGGTATGTGAGAGGGACCCTGAGTTTGCGGCCTCAAGTGGAATGGACACCGCGATGCCTTGACTCGAAATAAGGCCGGATATCCCTGCAGTGACTTGAATGCAGGCTCGTCTTGCATCTCCCAAGACGAAAGTATGTCTGAATCCCCTGTGGAGACCACAGAGAAAGACCTAGTTCCCCACCTCATCACGACCGGAGGCCTCACATCCTTTGAAAACTCCAGAGGTACGCGGAGATCAGTGCCTCCAAAGGAGACGATGCCTGACTCCTCGTGAAACTTCATAGGAGTCCCAGGATTCCTGTGGCACGTGGAAAGGGACCCTTGGTCTACCGCCTCAGATGGAGAGGCGTCCCAATTGCCCTGCCAAGCCTCGAGGAGAATCCCGAGTTGTCCCTCGCAACTAGGCAGGAGTCCTGACGTCGCTGAACAAACACGTGGGTGGAAGGGACATACCCGTCATAACTTCAGAATATACCCCAGGTTCCCACCACAACTCGAGAAAATGCATGAGACTTCCCCCTCGCTGCAAAATGAGGCCCGATATCCTGCACTGCGTGCAGAGCAATTCCGTGTTGCACATCACACATGAAAGGAGCCTTGATTTCCTTGATGGCACTCCAGAGAAACCCCAAGAACACTCTTTCAAGGCTAGAGGGAACCTGAGGTCACTGTAGCCACACGAAAGAGCTCCGTGGACCAAAAATCAACTCGAGATGAGAGGTTACTCCCTGGCTTCGACTCCAGAGGAATACCACCTTACCACAAGCACCTCAAGAGGAGGCTTCTCTCAGCTCTAGGTAGGTGAGAGGGACCCTGAGTTTGCGGCCTCAAGTGGAATGGACACCGCGATGCCTTGACTCGAAATAAGGCCGGATATCCCTGCAGTGACTTGAATGCAGGCTCGTCTTGCATCTCCCAAGACGAAAGGATGTCTGAATCCCCTGTGGAGACCACAGAGAAAGACGTAGTTCCCCACCTCATCGCGACCGGAGGCCTCACATCCTTTGAAAACTCCAGAGGTACGCGGAGATCAGTGCCTCCAAAGGAGCCGATGCCTGACTCCTCGTGAAACTTCATAGGAGTCCCAGGATTCCTGTGGCACGTGGAAAGGGACCCTTGGTCTCCCGCCTCAGTTGGAGAGGCGTCCCAATTGCCCTGCCAAGCCTCGAGGAGAATCCCGAGTTGTCCCTCGCAACTAGGCAGGAGTCCTGACGTCGTTGAACAAACACATGGTTGGAAGGGCCATCCCCATCGTAACTCGAGAATATACCCCAGGTTCCAGCCGCAACTCGAGAAAAACCATGAGACGTCCCCCTCGCCACGAGATCAGGCCCGATTCCCCTACACTGTGTGCAGAGCAATTCTATGTTGCACATCACACATGAAAGGAGCCTTGATTTCCTTGATGGCACTCCAGAGAAACCCCAAGAACACTGTTTCCAGGCTAGAGGGATCCTGAGGTCACTGTAGCAACACGAAAGAGCTCCGTGGCCCAAAAATCAACTCGAGATGAGAGGTTAGTCCCTGGCTTCGACTCCAGAGGAATACCACCTTACCACAAGCACCTCAAGAGGAGGCTTCTCTCAGCTCTAGGTATGTGAGAGAGACCCTGAGTTTGCGGCCTCAAGTGGAATGGACACTGCGATGCCCTGACTCGAAATAAGGCCGGATATCCCTGTAGTGACTTCAATGCAGGCTCGTCTTTCATCTCCCAAGATGAGAGGATGTCTGAATCCCCTGTGGAGACCACAGAGAAAGACCTAGTTCCCCACCTCATCGCGACCGGAGGCCTCACATCCTTTGAAAACTCCAGAGGTACGCGGAGATCAGTGCCTTCAAAGGAGACGATGCCTGACTCCTCGTGAAACTTGATACAAGTCCCAGGATTCCTGTGGCACGTGGAAAGGGACTCTTGGTCTACCGCCTCAGATGGAGAGGCGTCCCAATTGCCCTGCCAAGCTTCGAGGAGAATCCCGAGTTGTCCCTCGCAACTAGGCAAGAGTCCTGACGTCGCTGAACAAACACGTGGGTGGAAGGGACATACCCGTCATAACTTCAGAATATACCCCAGGTTCCCACCGCAACTCGAGAAAATGCATGAGACTTCATCCTCGCTGCAAAATGAGGCCCATATCCTGCACTGCGTGCAGAGCAATTCCGTGTTGCACATCACACATGAAAGGAGCCTTGATTTCCTTGATGGCACTCCAGAGAAACCCCAAGAACACTCTTTCAAGGCTAGAGGGATCCTGAGGTCACTGTAACAACACGAAAGTGCTCCGTGGACCAGAAATCAACTCGAGATGAGAGGTTAGTCCCTGGCTTCGACTCCAGAGGAATACCACCTTACCACAAGCACCTCAAGAGGAGGCTTCTCTCAGCTCTATGTATGTGAGAGGGACCCTGAGTTTGCGGCCTCAAGTGGAATGGACACCGCGATGCCCTCACGTGAAATAAGGCCGGACATCCCTGCAGTGACTTGAATGCAGGCTCGTCTTGCATCTCCCAAGATGAAAGGATATCTGAATCCCCTGTGGAGACCACAGAGAAAGACCTAGTTCCCCACCTCATCGCCACCGGAGGCCTCACATCCTTTGAAAACTCCAGAGGTACGCGGAGATCAGTGCCTCCAAAGGAGACGATGCCTGACTCCTCGTGAAACTTGATAGGAGTCCCAGGATTCCTGTGTCACGTGGAAAGGGACCCTTGGTCTCCCGCCTCAGCTGGAGAGGCGTCCCAATTGCCCTGCCAAGCCTCGAGGAGAATCCCGAGTTGTCCCTCGCAACTAGGCAGGAGTCCTGACGTCGCTGAACAAACACGTGGTTGGAAGGGCCATCCCCATCGTAACTCGAGAATATACCCCAGGTTCCCGCCGCAACTCGAGAAAAACCATGAGACGTCCCCCTCGCCGCGAGATCAGGCCCGATTCCCCTACACTGCGTGCAGAGCAATTCCGTGTGGCACATCACACATGAAAGGAGCCTTGATTTCCTTGATGGCACTCCAGAGAAACCCCAAGAACACTGTTTCAAGGTTAGAGGGATCCTGAGGTCACTGTAACAACACGAAAGTGCTCCGTGGACCAGAAATCAACTCGAGATGAGAGGTTAGTCCCTGGCTTCGACTCCAGAGGAATACCACCTTACCACAAGCACCTCAAGAGGAGGCTTCTCTCAGCTCTATGTATGTGAGAGGGACCCTGAGTTTGCGGCCTCAAGTGGAATGGACACCGCGATGCCCTCACGTGAAATAAGGCCGGACATCCCTGCAGTGACTTGAATGCAGGCTCGTCTTGCATCTCCCAAGATGAAAGGATATCTGAATCCCCTGTGGAGACCACAGAGAAAGACCTAGTTCCCCACCTCATCGCGACCGGAGGTCTCACATCCTTTGAAAACTCCAGAGGTACGCGGAGATCAGTGCCTCCAAAGGAGACGATGCCTGACTCCTCGTGAAACTTCTTAGGAGTCCCAGGATTCCTGTGGCACGTGGAAAGGGACCCTTGGTCTCCCGCCTCAGCTGGAGAGGCGTCCCAATTGCCCTGCCAAGCCTCGAGGAGAATCCCGAGTTGTCCCTCGCAACTAGGCAGGAGTCCTGACGTCGCTGAACAAACACGTGGTTGGAAGGGCCATCCCCATCGTAACTCGAGAATATACCCCAGGTTCCCGCCGCAACTCGAGAAAAACCATGAGACGTCCCCCTCGTCGCGAGATCAGGCCCGATTCCCCTACACTGCGTGCAGAGCAATTCCGTGTGGCACATCACACATGAAAGGAGCCTTGATTTCCTTGATGACACTCCAGAGAAACCCCAAGAACACTGTTTCAAGGCTAGAGGGATCCTGAGGTCAATGTAGCAAAATGAAAGAGCTCCGTGGACCAGAAATCAACTCGAGATGAGAGGTTAGTCCCTGGCTTCGACTCCAGAGGAATACCACCTTACCACAAGAACCTCAAGAGGAGGCTTCTATCAGCTCTATGTATGTGAGCGGGACCCTGAGTTTGCGGCCTCAAGTGGAATGGACACCGCGATGCCCTGACGTGAAATAAGGCCGGACATCCCTGCAGTGACTTGAATGCAGGCTCGTCTTGCATCTCCCAAGATGAAAGGATGTCTGAATCCCCTGTGGAGACCACAGAGAAAGACCTAGTTCCCCACCTCATCGCGACCGGAGGCCTCACATCCTTTGAAAACTCCAGAGGTACGCGGAGATCAGTGCCTTCAAAGGAGACGATGCCTGACTCCTCGTGAAACTTGATACGAGTCCCAGGATTCCTGTGGCACGTGGAAAGGGACCCTTGGTCTACCGCCTCAGATGGAGAGGCGTCCCAATTGCCCTGCCAAGCCTCGAGGAGAATCCCGAGTTGTCCCTCGCAACTAGGCAGGAGTCCTGTCGTCGCTGAACAAACACGTGGGTGGAAGGGCCATACCCGTCATAACTTCAGAATATACCCCAGGTTCCCACCACAACTCGAGAAAATTCATGAGACTTCCCCCTCGCTGCAAAATGAGGCCCGATATCCTGCACTGCGTGGAGAGCAATTCCGTGTTGCACATCACACATGAAAGGAGCCTTGATTTCCTTGATGGCACTCCAGAGAAACCCCAAGAACACTGTTTCAAGGCTAGAGGGAACCTGAGGTCACTGTAGCCACACGAAAGAGCTCCGTGTACCAAAAATCAACTCGAGATGAGAGCTTATTCCCTGGCTTCGACTCGAGAGGAATACCACCTTACCACAAGCGCCTCAAGAGGAGGCTTCTCTCAGCTCTAGGTATGTGAGAGGGACCCTGAATTTGCGGCCTCAAGTGGAATGGACACCGCGATGCCCTGACGTGAAATAAGGCCGGATATCCCTGCAGTGACTTGAATGCCGGCTCGTCTTGCATCTCCCAAGATGAAAGGATGTCTGAATCCCCTGTGGAGACCACAGAGAAAGACCTAGTTCCCCACCTCATTGCCACCGGAGGCCTCACATCCTTTGAAAACTCCAGAGGTACGCGGAGATCAGTGCCTCCAAAGGAGACGATGCTTGACTCCTCGTGAAACTTGATAGGAGTCCCAGGATTCCTGTGGCACGTGGAAAGGGACCCTTGGTCTCCCGCCTCAGCTGGAGAGGCGTCCCAATTGCCCTGCCAAGCCTCGAGGAGAATCCCGAGTTGTCCCTCGCAACTAGGCAGGAGTCCTGACGTCGCTGAACAAACACGTGGTTGGAAGGGCCATCCCCATCGTAACTCGAGAATATACCCCAGGTTCCCGCCGCAACTCGAGAAAAACCATGAGACGTCCCCCTCGCCGCGAGATCAGGCCCGATTCCCCTACACTGCGTGCAGAGCAATTCCGTGTTGCACATCACACATGAAAGGAGCCTTGATTTCCTTGATGGCACTCCAGAGAAACCCCAAGAACACTCTTTCAAGGCTAGAGGGATCCTGAGGTCACTGTAGCAACACGAAAGTGCTCCGTGGACCAGAAATCAACTCGAGATGAGAGGTTAGTCCCTGGCTTCGACTCCAGAGGAATACCACCTTACCACAAGCACCTCAAGAGGAGGCTTCTCTCAGCTCTAGGTATGTGAGAGGGACCCTGAGTATGCGGCCTCAAGTGGAATGAACACCGCGATGCCCTGACGTGAAATAAGGACGGACATCCCTGCAGTGACTTGAATGCAGGCTCGTCTTGCATCTCCCAAGATGAAAGGATGTCTGAATCCCCTGTGGAGACCACAGAGAAAGAAACAGTTCCCCACCTCATCGCGACCGGAGGCCTCACATCCTTTGAAAACTCCAGAGGTACGCGGAGATCAGTGCCTTCAAAGGAGACGATGCCTGACTCCTCGTGAAACTTGATACGAGTCCCAGGATTCCTGTGGCACGTGGAAAGGGACACTTGGTCTACCGCCTCAGATGGAGAGGCGTCCCAATTGCCCTGCCAAGCCTCGAGGAGAATGCCGAGTTGTCCTTCGCAACTAGGCAGGAGTCCTGTCGTCGCTGAACAAACACGTGGGTGGAAGGGCCATACCCATCATAACTTCAGAATATACCCCAGGTTCCCACCACAACTCGAGAAAATGCATGAGACTTCCCCCTCGCTGCAAAATGAGGCCCGATATCCTGCACTGCGTGCAGAGCAATTCCGTGTTGCACATCACACATGAAAGGAGCCTTGATTTCCTTGATGACACTCCAGAGAAACCCCAAGAACACTGTTTCAAGGCTAGAGGGAACCTGAGGTCACTGTAGCCACACGAAAGAGCTCCGTGGACCAAAAATCAACTCGAGATGAGAGCTTAGTCCCTGGCTTCGACTCCAGAGGAATACCACCTTACCACAAGCACCTCAAGAGGAGGCTTCTCTCAGCTCTAGGTATGTGAGAGGGACCCTGAGTTTGCGGCCTCAAGTGAAATGGACACCGCGATGCCCTGACTCGTAATAAGGCCGGATATCCCTGCAGTGACTTGAATGCCGGCTCGTCTTGCATCTCCCAAGATGAAAGGATGTCTAAATCCCCTGTGGAGACCACAGAGAAAGACCTACTTCCCCACCTCATTGCGACCGGAGGCCTCACATCCTGTGAAAACTCCAGAGGTACGCGGAGATCAGTGCCTCCAAAGGAGACGATGCCTGACTCGTGAAACTTGACAGGAGTCCCAGGATTCCTGTGGCACGTGGAAAGGGACGCTTGGTCTCCCGCCTCAGCTGGAGAGGCATCCCAATTGCCCTGCCAAGCCTCGAGGAGAATCCCGAGTTGTCCCTCGCAACTAGGCAGAAGTCCTGACGTCGCTGAACTAACACGCGTTTGGAATGGCCATCCCCATCGTAACTCGAGAATATACCCCAGGTTCCCGCCGCAACTCGAGAAAAACCATGAGACTTCCCCCTCGCCGCGAGATGAGGCCCGATTCCCCTGCACTGCGTGCGGAGCAATTCCGTGCTGCACATCACACATGAAAGGAGCCTTGATTTCCTTGATGGCACTCCAGAGAAACCCCAAGAACACTGTTTCAAGGCTAGAGGGATCCTGAGGTCACTGTAGCAACACGAAAGAGCTCCGTGGACCAAAAATCAACTCGAGATGAGAGGTTAGTCCCTGGCTTCGACTCCAGAGGAACACCACCTTACCACAAGCACCTCAAGAGGAGGCTTCTCTCAGCTCTAGGTATGTGAGAGGGACCCTGAGTTTGCGGCCTCAAGTGGAATGGACACCGCGATGCCCTGACGCGAAATAAGGCCGGATATCCCTGCAGTGACTTGAATGCAGGCTCGTCTTGCATCCCCCAAGACGAAAGGATGTCTGAATCCCCTGTGGAGACCACAGAGAAACACCTAGTTCCCACCTCATCGCGACCGGAGGCCTCACATCCTTTGAAAACTCCAGAGGTACGCGGAGATCAGTGCCTCCAAAGGAGACGATGCCTGACTCCTCGTGAAACTTGATAGGAGTCCCAGGATTCCTGTGGCACGTGGAAAGGGACACTTGGTCTCCCGCCTCAGCTGGAGAGGCGTCCCAATTGCCCTGCCAAGCCTCGAAGAGAATCCCGAGTTGTCCCTCGCAACTAGGTAGGAGTCCTGACGTCGCTGAACAAACACGTGTGTGGAAGGGCCATCCCCGTGGTAACTCGAGAATATACCCCGGGTTCCCGCCGCAACTCGAGAAAAACCATGAGACTTCCCACTCGCCGCGAGATGAGGAACGATTCCCCTGCACTGCATGCAGAGCAATTCCGTTTTGCACATCAAACATGGAAGGAGCCTTGATTTCCTTGATGGTACTCCAGAGAAACCCCAAGAACACTGTTTCAAGGCTAGAGGGATCCTGAGGTCACTGTAGCAACACGAAAGAGCTCCGTGGACCAAAAATCAACTCGAGATGAGAGGGTAGTCCCTGGCTTCGACTCCAGAGGAATACCACCTTACTGCAAGCACCTCAAGAAGAGGCTTCTCTCAGCTCTAGCTATGTGAGAGGGACCCTGAGTTTGCGGCCTCAAGTGGAATGGACACCGCGATGCCCTGACTCGAAAAAAGGCCGGATATCCCGGCAGTGACTTGAATGCAGGCTCGTCTTGCATCTCCCAAGACGAAAGGATGTCTGAATCCCCTGTGGAGACCAAAGAGAAAGACCTAGTTCCCCACCTCATCGCGACCGGAGGCCTCACATCCTTTGCAAACTCCAGAGGTACGCGGAGATCAGTGCCTCCAAAGGAGACGATGCCTGACTCCTCATCAATCGTGATAGGAGTCCCAGGATTCCAGTGGCACGTGGAAAGGGACGCTTGGTCTCCCGCCTCAGATGGATAGGCGTCCCAATTGCCCCGCGAAGCCTCGAGGAAAATCCCGAGTTGTCCCTCGCAACTAGGCAGGAGTCCTGATGTCGCTGAACAAACACGTGTGTGAAAGGGCCATCCCCGTCGTAACTCGAGAATATACCCCAGGTTCCCGCCGCAACTCGAGAAAAACCATGAGACTTCCCCCTCACCGCGAGATCAGGCCCGATTCCCCTGCACTGCATGCAGAGCAATTCCGTGTTGCACATCACACATGAAAGGAGCCTTGATTTCCTTGATGGCACTCCAGAGAAACCCCAAGAACACTCTTTCAAGGCTAGAGGGAAGCTGAGGTCACTGTAGCCACACGAAAGAGCTCCGTGGACCAAAAATCAACTCGAGATGAGAGGTTACTCCCTGGCTTCGACTCCAGAGGAATACCACCTTACCACAAGCACCTCAAGAGCAGGCTTCTCTCAGCTCTAGCTATGTGAGAGGGACCCTGAGTTTGCGGCCACAAGTGGAATGGACACCGCGATGCCCTGACTCGAAATAAGGCCGGATATCCCTGCAGTGACTTGAATGCAGGCTCGTCTTGCATCTCCCAAGACGAAAGGATGTCTGAATCCCCTGTGGAGACCAAAGAGAAAAACCTAGTTCCCCACCTCATCGCGACCGGAGGCCTCACATCCTTTGAAAACTCCAGAGGTACGCGGAGATCAGTGCCTCCAAAGGAGACGATGCCTGACTCCTCGTGAATCTTGATAGGAGTCCCAGAATTCCTGTGGCACGTGGAAAGGGACCCTTGGTTTCCCGCCTCAGCTGGAGAGGCGTCCCAATTGCCCTGCCAAGCCTCGAGGAGAATCCCGAGTTGTCCCTCGCAACTAGGCAGGAGTCCTGACGTCGCTGAACAAACACGTGGTTGGAAGGGCCATCCCCATCGTAACTCGAGAATATACCCCATGTTCCCGCCGCAACTCGAGAAAAACCATGAGACGTCCCCCTCGCCGCGAGATCAGGCCCGATTCCCCTACACTGCGTGCAGAGCAATTCCGTGTGGCACATCACACATGAAAGGAGCCTTGATTTCCTTGATGGCACTCCAGAGAAACCCCAAGAACACTCTTTCAAGGCTAGAGGGATCCTGAGGTCACTGTAGCAACACGAAAGTGCTCCGTGGACCAGAAATCAACTCGAGATGAGAGGTTAGTCCCTGGCTTCGACTCCAGAGGAATACCACCTTACCACAAGCACCTCAAGAGCAGGCTTCTCTCAGCTCTATGTATGTGAGAGGGACCCTGAGTTTGCGGCCTCAAGTGGAATGGACACCGCGATGCCCTCACGTGAAATAAGGCCGGATATCCCTGCAGTGACTTGAATGCAGGCTCGTCTTGCATCTCCCAAGATGAAAGGATATCTGAATCCCCTGTGGAGACCACAGAGAAAGACCTAGTTCCCCACCTCATCGCGACCGGAGGTCTCACATCCTTTGAAAACTCCAGAGGTACGCGGAGATCAGTGCCTCCAAAGGAGACGATGCCTGACTCCTCGTGAAACTTCTTAGGAGTCCCAGGATTCCTGTGGCACGTGGAAAGGGACCCTTGGTCTACCGCCTCAGATGGAGAGGCGTCCCAATTGCCCTGCCAAGCCTCGAGGAGAATCCCGAGTTGTCCCTCGCAGCTAGGCAGGAGTCCTGTCGTCGCTGAACAAACACGTGGGTGGAAGGGCCATACCCGTCATAACTTCAGAATATACCCCAGGTTCCCACCACAACTCGAGAAAATGCATGAGACTTCCCCCTCGCTGCAAAATGAGGCCCGATATCCTGCACTGCGTGCAGAACAATTCCGTGTTGCACATCACACATGAAAGGAGCCTTGATTTCCTTGATGGCACTCCAGAGAAACCCCAAGAACACTGTTTCAAGGTTAGAGGGAACCTGAGGTCACTGTAGCCACACGAAAGAGCTCCGTGGACCAAAAATCAACTCGAGATGAGAGCTTAGTCCCTGGCTTCGACTCGAGAGGAATACCACCTTACCACAAGCACCTCAAGAGGAGGCTTCTCTCAGCTCTAGGTATGTGAGAGGGACCCTGAGTTTGCGGCCTCAATTGGAATGGACACCGCGATGCCCTGACTCGAAATAAGGCCGGATATCCCTGCAGTGACTTGAATGCAGGCTCGTCTTGCATCTCCCAAGATGAGAGGATGTCTGAATCCCCTGTGGAGACCACAGAAAAAGACCTAGTTCCCCACCTCATCACGACCGGAGGCCTCACATCCTTTGAAAACTCCAGAGGTACGCGGAGATCAGTGCCTCCAAAGGAGACGATGCCTGACTCCTCGTGAAACTTGATAGAAGTTCCAGGATTCCTATGGCACGTGTAAAGGGACACTTGGTCTCCCGCCTCAGCTGGAGAGGCGTTCCAATTGCCCTGCCAAGCCTCGAGGAGAATCCCGAGTTGTCCCTCGCAACTAGGCAGGAGTCCTGACGTCACTGAACAAACACGTGTGTGGAAGGGCCATCCCCGTCGTAACTCGAGAATATACCCCGGGTTCCCGCCGCAACTCGAGAAAAACCATGAGACTTCCCACTCGCCGCGAGATGAGGCCCGATTCCCCTGCACTGCATGCAGAGCAATTTCGTTTTGCACATCAAACATGGAAGGAGCCTTGATTTCCTTGATGGTCCTCCAGAGAAACCCCAAGAACACTGTTTCAAGGCTAGAGGGATCCTGAGGTCACTGTAGCAACACGAAAGAGCTCCGTGGACCAAAAATCAACTCGAGATGAGAGGGTAGTCCCTGGCTTCGACTCCAGAGGAATACCACCTTACTGCAAGCACCTCAAGAAGAGGCTTCTCTCAGCTCTAGCTATGTGAGAGGGACCCTGAGTTTGCGGCCTCAAGTGGAATGGACACCGCGAAGCCCTGACTCGAAATAAGGCCGGATATCCCTGCAGTGACTTGAATGCAGGCTCGTCTTGCATCTCCCAAGACGAAAGGATGTCTGAATCCCCTGTGGAGACCACAGAGAAAGACCTAGTTCCCCACCTCATCGCGACCGGAGGCCTCACATCCTTTGAAAACTCCAGAGGTACGCGGAGATCAGTGCCTCCAAAGGAGACGATGCCTGACTCCTCGTGAAACTTCTTAGGAGTCCCAGGATTCCTGTGGCACGTGGAAAGGGACCCTTGGTCTCCCGCCTCAGCTGGAGAGGCGTCCCAATTGCCCTGCCAAGCCTCGAGGAGAATCCCGAGCTGTCCCTCGCAACTAGGCAGGAGTCCTGACGTCGCTGAACAAACACGTGGTTGGAAGGGCCATCCCCGTCGTAACTCGAGAATATACCCCAGGTTCCAGCCGCAACTCGAGAAAAACCATGAGACGTCCCCCTCGCCGCGAGATCAGGCCCGATTCCCCTACACTGCGTGCAGAGCAATTCCGTGTGGCACATCACACATGAAAGGAGCCTTGATTTCCTTGATGGCACTCCAGAGAAACCCCAAGAACACTCTTTCAAGGCTAGAGGGATCCTGAGGTCACTGTAGCAACACGAAAGTGCTCCGTGGACCAGAAATCAACTCGAGATGAGAGGTTAGTCCCTGGCTTCGACTCCAGAGGAATACCACCTTACCACAAGCACCTCAAGAGGAGGCTTCTCTCAGCTCTATGTATGTGAGAGGGACCCTGATTTTGCGGTCTCAAGTGGAATGGACACCGCGATGCCCTCACGTGAAATAAGGCCGGATATCCCTGCAGTGACTTGAATGCAGGCTCGTCTTGCATCTCCCAAGATGAAAGGATATCTGAATCCCCTGTGGAGACCACAGAGAAAGACCTAGTTCCCCACCTCATCGCGACCGGAGGCCTCACATCCTTTGAAAACTCCAGAGGTACGCGGAGATCAGTGCCTCCAAAGGAGACGATGCCTGACTCCTCGTGAAACTTCTTAGGAGTCCCAGGATTCCTGTGGCACGTGGAAAGGGACCCTTGGTCTACCGCCTCAGATGGAGAGGCGTCCCAATTGCCCTGCCAAGCCTCGAGGAGAATCCCGAGTTGTCCCTCGCAGCTAGGCAGGAGTCCTGTCGTCGCTGAACAAACACGTGGGTGGAAGGGCCATACCCGTCATAACTTCAGAATATACCCCAGGTTCCCACCACAACTCGAGAAAATGCATGAGACTTCCCCCTCGCTGCAAAATGACGCCCGATATCCTGCACTGCGTGCAGAGCAATTCCGTGTTGCACATCACACATGAAAGGAGCCTTGATTTCCTTGATGGCACTCCAGAGAAACCCCAAGAACACTGTTTCAAGGCTAGAGGGAAGCTGAGGTCACTGTAGCCACACGAAAGAGCTCCGTGGACCAAAAATCAACTCGAGATGAGAGCTTAGTCCCTGGCTTCGACTCGAGAGGAATACCACCTTACCACAAGCACCTCAAGAGGAGGCTTCTCTCAGCTCTAGGTATGTGAGAGGGACCCTGAGTTTGCGGCCTCAATTGGAATGGACACCGCGATGCCCTGACTCGAAATAAGGCCGGATATTCCTGCAGTGACTTGAATGCCGGCTCGTCTTGCATCTCCCAAGATGAAAGGATGTCTGAATCCCCTGTGGAGACCACAGAGAAAGACCTAGTTCCCCACCTCATCGCGACCGGAGGCCTCACATCCTGTGAAAACTCCAGAGGTACGCGGAGATCAGTGCCTCCAAAGGAGACGATGCCTGACTCCTCGTGAAACTTCTTAGGTGTCCCAGGATTCCTGTGGCACGTGGAAAGGGACCCTTGGGCTCCCGCCTCAGATGCAGAGGCGTCCCAATTGCCCTGCCAAGCCTCGAGGAGAATCCCGAGTTGTCCCTCGCAACTAGGCAGGAGTCCTGACGTGGCTGAACAAACACGTAGGTGGAAGGGCCATCCCCGTCATAACTCGAGAATATACCCCAGGTTCCCGCCGGAACTCGAGAAAAACCATGAGACTTCCCCCTCGCCGCGAGATGAGGTCCGATTCCCCTGCACTGCGTGCAGAGCAATTCCGTGTTGCACATCACACATGAAAGGAGCCTTGATTTCCTTGATGGCACTGCAGAGAAACACCAAGAACACTGTTTCAAGGCTAGAGGGATCCTGAGGTCATTGTAGCAACACGAAAGGGCTCCGTGGACCACAAATCAACTCGAGATGAGAGGTTAGTCCCTGGCTTCGACTCCAGAGGAATACCACCTTACCACAAGCACCTCAAGAGGAGGCTTCTCTTAACTCTAGGTATGTGAGAGGGACCCTGAGTTTGCAGCCTCAAGTGGAATGGACACCGCGAATCCCTGACTCGAAATAAGGCCGGATATCCCTGCAGTGACTTGAATGCAGGCTCGTCTTGCATCTCCCAAGACGAAAGGATGTCTGAATCCCCTGTGGAGACCACAGAGAAAGACCTAGTTCCCCACCTCATCGCGACCGGAGGCCTCACATCCTTTGAAAACTCCAGAGGTACGCGGAGATCAGTGCCTCCAAAGGAGACGATGCCTGACTCCTCGTGAAACTTCTTAGGAGTCCCAGGATTCCTGTGGCACGTGGAAAGGGACCCTTGGTCTCCCGCCTCAGCTGGAGAGGCGTCCCAATTGCCCTGCCAAGCCTCGAGGAGAATCCCGAGCTGTCCCTCGCAACAAGGCAGGAGTCCTGACGGGGCTGAACAAACACGTGGGTGGAAGGGCCTTCCCCGTTGTAACTTGAGAATATACCCCAGGTTCCCGCCGCAACTCGAGAAAAACGATGAGACTTTCCCCTCGCCGCGAGATGAGGCTCGATTCCCCTGCACTGCGTGCAGAGCAATCCGTGTTGCACATCACACATGAAAGGAGCCTTGATTTCCTTGATGGCACTGCAGAGAAACCCCAGGAACACTGTTTCAAGGCTAGAGGGATCGTGAGGTCACTGTAGCCACATGAAAGAGCTCCGTGGACCAAAAATCAACTCGAGATGAGAGGTTAGTCCCTGGCTTCGACTCCAGAGGAATACCACCTTACCACAAGCACCTCAAGAGGAGGCTTCTCTCAGCTCTAGGTATGTGAGAGGGACCCTGAGTTTGCGGCCTCAAGTGGAATGGACACCGCGATGCCCTGACTCGAAATAAGGCCGGATATCCCTGCAGTGACTTGAATACAGGCTCGTCTTGCATATCCCAAGATGAAAGGATGTCTGAATCCCCTGTGGAGAACACAGAAAAAGACCTAGATCCCCACCTCATCGCGACCGGAGGCTTCACATCCTTTGAAAACTCCAGAGGTATGCGGAGATCAGTGCCTCCAAAGGAGACGATGCCTGACTACTCGTGAAACTTGATAGGAGTTACAGGATTCCTGTGGCACGTGGAAAGGGACCATTGGTCTCCCGCCTCAGCTGGAGAGGCGTCCCAATTGCCCTGCCAAGCCTCGAGGAGAATCCCGAGTTGTCCCTCGCAACTAGGCAGGAGTCCTGACGTCGCTGAACAAACACGTGGGTGGAAGGACCATCCCCGTCGTAACTCGAGAATATACCCCAGGTTCCCGCTGCAACTCGAGAAAAACCATGAGACTTCCCCCTCGCCGTGAGATGAGGCCCGATTCCCCTGCACTGCGTGCAGAGCAATTCCGTGTTGCACATCACACATGAAAGGAGCCTTGATTTCCTTGATGGCACTGCAGAGAAACCCCAAGAACACTGTTTCAAGGCTAGAGGGATCCTGAGGTCACTGTAGCAACACGAAAGAGCTCCGTGGACCAAAAATCAACTCGAGATGAGAGGTTAGTCCCTGGCTTCGACTCCAGAGGAATACTACCTTACCACAAGCACCTCAAGAGGAGGCTTCTCTCAGCTCTAGGTATGTGAGAGGGACCCTGAGTTTGCGGCCTCAAGTGGAATGGACACCGCGATGCCCTGACTCGAAATAAGGCCGGATATCCCTGCAGTGACTTGAATGCAGGCTGGTCTTGAATCTCCCAAGACGAAAGGATGTCTGAATCCCCTGTGTAAACCACAGAGAAAGACCTAGTTCCCCACCTCATCGCGACCGGAGGCCTCACATCCTTTGAAAACTCCAGAGGTACGCGGAGATTAGTGCCTCCAAAGGAGACAATGCATGAGTCCTCGTGAAACTTGATAGGAGTCCCAGGATTCCTTTGGCACGTGGAAAGGGACCCTTGCTCTTCCACCTCAGCTGGAGAGGCGTCTCAATTGCCCTGCAAAGCCTCGAGGAGAATCCCGAGTTGTCCCTCGCAACTAGGCAGGAGTCCTGACGTCGCTGAACAAACATGTGGGTGGAAGGGGCATCCCCGTCTTAACTCGAGAATATACCCCAGGTTCCCGTCGCAACTCGAGAAAAACCATGAGACTTCCCCCTCGCCGCAAAATGAGGCCCGATTCCCCTGCACTGCATGCAGAGCAATTTCGTGTTGCACATCACACATGAAAGGAGCCTTGATTTCCTTGATGGCACTCCAGAGAAACCCCAAGAACACTGTTTCAAGGCTCGAGGGATCCTGAGGTCACTGTAGAAACACGAAAGAGCTCCGTGGCCCAAAACTCAACTCGAAATGAGAGGTTAGTCCCTGGCTTCGACTCCAGAGGAATACCACCTTACCACAATCACCTCAAGAGGAGGCTTCTCTCAGCTCTAGGTATGTGAGAGGGACTCTGAGTTTGCGGCCTCAAGTGGAATGGACACCGCGATGCCCTGACTCGAAATAAGGCCGGATATCCCTGCAGTGACTTGAATGCAGGCTCGTGTTGCATCTCCAAAGATGAAAGGATGTCTGAATCCCCTGTGGAGACCACAGAGAAAGACGTAGTTCCCCACTTCATCGCGACCGGAGGCCTGACATCCTTTGAAAACTCCAGAGGTACGCGGAGATCATTGCCTCCAAAGGAGACAATTCCTGACTCCTCTTCAAACTTGATAGGAGTCCCAGGATTCCTGTGGCACGTGGAAAGGGACCCTTTTTCTCCCACCTCAGCTGGAGAGGCGTCCCAATTGCCCTGCCAAGCCTCGAGGAGAATCTCGAGTTGTCCCTCGCAACTAGGCAGGAGTCCTGACGTCGCTGAACAAACACGTGGGTGGAAGGGCCATCCCCGTCGTAACTCGAGAATATATCCCAGGTTCCCGTCGCAACTCGAGAAAAACCATGAGACTTCCCCCTCGCCGCGAGATGAGGCCCAATTCCCCTGCACTGCATGCATAGAAATTCCGTGTTGCACATCACACAGGAAAGGAGCCTTGATTTCCTTGATGGCACTCCAGAGAATCCCCAAGAACACTGTTTCAAGGCTAGAGGGATCCTGAGGTCACTGTAGCAAAACGAAACAGCTCTGTGGACCAAAAATCAACTCGAGATGAGGGGTTAGTCCCTGGCTTCGACTCCAGAGGAATACCACCTTACCACAAGCACCTCAAGAGGAGGCTTCTCTCAGCTCTAGGTATGTGAGACGGACCCTGAGTTTGCAGCCTCAAGTGGAATGGACACTGCTATGCCCTGACTCGAAATAAGGCCGGATATCCCTGCAGTGAGTAGAATGCAGGCTCGTCTTGCATCTCCCAAGACGAAAGGATGTCTGAATCCCCTGTGGAGACCACAGAGAAAGACCTAGTTCCCCACCTCATCAAGACCGGAAGCCTCACATCCTTTGAAAACTCCAGAGGTACGCGGAGATCAGTGCCTCCAAAGGAGACGATGTCTGACTCCTCGTGAAACTTGATAGGAGTCCCAGGATTCCTGTGGCACGTGGAAAGGGACACGTGGTCTCCCGCCTCAGCTGGAGAGGCGTCCCAATTGCCCTGCCAAGCCTCGAGGAGAATCCCGAGTTGTCCCTCACAACTAGACAGGAATCCTGACGTCACTGAACAAACACGTGGGTGGAAGGGCCATCCCCGTCATAACTCGAGAATATATCCCAGGTTCCCGCCGCAACTCGAGAAAAACCATGAGACTTCCCCCTCGACGCGAGATGAGGCTCGATTCGCCTGCACTGCATGCAGAGCAATTCGGTGTTGCACATCACACATGAAAGGAGCCTTGATTTCCTTGATGGCACTCCAGAGAAACCCCAAGAACACTGTTTCAAGGCTAGAGGGATCCTGAGGTCACTGTAGCAACACAAAAGAGCTCCGTGGACCAAAAATCAACTCGAGATGAGAGGTTAGTCCCTGGCTTCGACTCCAGAGGAATACCACCTTACCACAAGCACCTCAAGAGGAGGCTTCTCTCAGCTCTAGGTATGTGAGAGGACCCTGAGTTTGCGGCCTCAAGTGGAATGGACACCGGGATGACCTGACTCGAAATCATGCCGTATATCTCTGCAGTTTCTTGAATGCAGGCTCGTCTTGCCTCTCCCAAGGCGAAAGGATGTCTGAATCCCCTGTGGAGACCACAGAGAAAGACCTTGTTGCCCACGTCATCGCGACCGGAGGCTTCAAATCCTTTGAAAACTCCAGAGGTACGTGGAGATCAGTCCTGCAAAGGAGACGATGTCTGACTCCTCGTGAAACTTGATAGGAGTCCCAGGATTCCTGTGGCACGTGGAAAGGGACCCTTGGTCTCCTGCCTCGGCTGGAGAGGCGTCCCAATTGCCCTGCAAGCCTCGAGGAGAATCCCGAGTTGTCCCTCGCAACAAGGCAGGAGTCCTGACGGGGCTGAACAAACACGTGGGTGGAAGGGCCTTCCCCGTTGTAACTTGAGAATATACCCCAGGTTCCCGCCGCAACTCGAGAAAAACCATGAGACTTTCCCCTCGCCGCGAGATGAGGCTCGATTCCCCTACACTGCGTGCAGAGCAATTCCGTGTTGCACATCACACATGAAAGGAGCCTTGATTTCCTTGATGGCACTCCAGAGAAATCACAAGAACACTGTTTCAAGGCTAGAGGCATCCTCAGGTCACTGTAGCAACACGAAAGAGCTCCGTGGACCAAAAATCAACTCGAGATGAGAGGTAAGTCCCTGGCTTCGACTCCAGAGGAATACCACCTTACCACAAGCACCTCAAGAGGAGGCTTCTCTCAGCTCTAGGTATGTGAGAGGGGCCCTGAATTTGCAGCCTCAATTGGAATGGACACCGTGATGCCCTGACTCAAAATAAGGCCGGATATCCCTGCAGTGACTTGAATGCAGGCTCGTCTTGCATCTCCCAAGACGAAAGGATGTCTGAATCCCCTGTGGAGACCACAGAGAAAGACCTAGTTCCCCACCTCATCGCGACCGGAGGCCTCACATCCTTTGAAAATTCCAGAGGTACGCGGAGATCAGTGCCTCCAAAGGAGACGATGCCTGACTCCTCGTGAAACTTGATAGGGGTCCCAGGATTCTTGTGGCACATGGAAAGGGACCCTTGGTCTCCCGCCTCAGCTGGAGAGGCGTCCCAATTGCCCTGCCAAGCCTCGAGGAGATTCCCGAGTTGTCCCTCGCAACTAGGCAGGAGTCCTGACGTCGCTGAACAAACATGTGTGTGGAAGGGCCATCCCCGTCGTAACTCGAGAATATACCCCAGGTTCCCGCCGCAACTCGAGAAAAACCATGAGACTTCCCCCTCGCCGCGAGATGAGGCCCGATTCCCCTGCACTGCGTGCAGAGCAATCCGTGTTGCACATCACACATGAAAGGAGCCTTGATTTCCTAGATGGCACTGCAGAGAAACCCCAGGAACACTGTTTCAAGGCTAGAGGGATCGTGAGGTCACTGTAGCCACATGAAAGAGCTCCGTGGACCAAAAATCAACTCGAGATGAGAGGTTAGTCCCTGGCTTCGACTCCAGAGGAATACCACCTTACGACAAGCACCTCAAGAGGAGGCTTCTCTCAGCTCTAGGTATGTGAGAGGGACCCTGAGTTTGCGGCCTCAAGTGGAATGGACACCGCGATGCCCTGACTCGAAATAAGGCCGGATATCCCTGCAGTGACTTGAGTACAGGCTCGTCTTGCATATCCCAAGATGAAAGGATGTCTGAATCCCCTGTGGAGAACACAGAAAAAGACCTAGATCCCCACCTCATCGCGACCGGAGGCTTCACATCCTTTGAAAACTCCAGAGGTATGCGGAGATCAGTGCCTCCAAAGGAGACGATGCCTGACTCCTCGTGAAACTTGATAGGAGTTACAGGATTCCTGTGGCACGTGGAAAGGGACCCTTGGTCTCCCGCCTCAGATGGAGAGGCGTCCCAATTGCCCTGCCAAGCCTCGAGGAGAATCCCGAGTTGTCCCTCGCAACTAGGCAGGAGTCCTGACGTCGCTGAACAAACACGTGGGTGGAAGGACCATCCCCGTCGTAACTCGAGAATATACCCCAGGTTCCCGCTGCAACTCGAGAAAAACCATGAGACTTCCCCCTCGCCGTGAGATGAGGCCCGATTCCCCTGCACTGCGTGCAGAGCAATTCCGTGTTGCACATCACACATGAAAGGAGCCTTGATTTCCTTGATGGCACTGCAGAGAAACCCCAAGAACACTGTTTCAAGGCTAGAGGGATCCTGAGGTCACTGTAGCAACACGAAAGAGCTCCGTGGACCAAAAATCAACTCGAGATGAGAGGTTAGTCCCTGGCTTCGACTCCAGAGGAATACTACCTTACCACAAGCACCTCAAGAGGAGGCTTCTCTCAGCTTTAGGTATGTGAGAGGGACCCTGAGTTTGCGGCCTCAAGTGGAATGGACACCGCGATGCCCTGACTCGAAATAAGGCCGGATATCCCTGCAGTGACTTGAATGCAGGCTGGTCTTGAATCTCCCAAGACGAAAGGATGTCTGAATCCCCTGTGCAAACCACAGAGAAAGACCTAGTTCCCCACCTCATCGCGACCGGAGGCCTCACATCCTTTGAAAACTCCAGAGGTACGCGGAGATTAGTGCCTCCAAAGGAGACAATGCCTGAGTCCTCGTGAAACTTGATAGGAGTCCCAGGATTCCTTTGGCACGTGGAAAGGGACCCTTGCTATTCCACCTCAGCTGGAGAGGCGTCTCAATTGCCCTGCAAAGCCTCGAGGAGAATCCCGAGTTGTCCCTCGCAACTAGGCAGGAGTCCTGACGTCGCTGAACAAACACGTGGGTGGAAGGGGCATCCCCGTCTTAACTCGAGAATATACCCCAGGTTCCCGCCGCAACTCGAGAAAAACCATGAGACTTCCCCCTCGCCGCAAAATGAGGCCCGATTCCCCTGCACTGCATGCAGAGCAATTTCGTGTTGCACATCACACATGAAAGGAGCCTTGATTTCCTTGATGGCACTCCAGAGAAACCCCAAGAACACTGTTTCAAGGCTAGAGGGATCCTGAGGTCACTGTAGAAACGCGAAAGAGCTCCGTGGCCCAAAACTCAACTCGAAATGAGAGGTTAGTCCCTGGCTTCGACTCCAGAGGAATACCACCTTACCACAAGCACCTCAAGAGGAGGCTTCTCTCAGCTCTAGGTATGTGAGAGGGACCCTGAGTTTGCAGCCTCAAGTGGAATGGACACCGCTATGCACTGACTCGAAATAAGGCTGGATATCCCTGCAGTGACTTGAATGCAGGCTCGTCTTGCATCTCCCAAGAAGAACGGATGTCTGAATCCCCTGTGGAGACCACAGAGAAAGTCCTAGTTCCCCACCTCATCGCGACCAGAGGCCTCACATCCTTTGAAAACTCCAGAGGTACACGGAGATCAGTGCCTCCAAATGAGACGATGCCTGACTCCTCTGAAACTTGATAGGAGTCCCAGGATTCCTGTGGCACGTGGAAAGGGACACGTGGTCTCCCGCCTCAGCTGGAGAGGCGTCCCAATTGCCCTGCCAAGCCTCGAGGAGAATCCCGAGTTGTCCCTCGCAACTAGGCAGGAGTCCTGACGTCGCTGAACAAACACGTGGGTGCAAGGGCCATCCCCGTCATAACTCGAGAATATATCCCAGGTTCCCGCCGCAACTCGAGAAAAACCATGAGACTTCCCCCTCGACGGGAGATGAGCCTCGATTCGCCTGCACTGCATGCAGAGCAATTCGGTGTTGCACATCACACATGAAAGGAGCCTTGATTTCCTTGATGGCACTCCAGAGAAACCCCAAGAACACTGTTTCAAGGCTAGAGGGATCCTGAGGTCACTGTAGCAACACAAAAGAGCTCCGTGGACCAAAAATCAACTCGAGATGAGAGGTTAGTCCCTGGCTTCGACTCCAGAGGAATACCACCTTACGACAAGCACCTCAAGAGGAGGCTTCTCTCAGCTCTAGGTATGTGAGAGGACCCTGAGTTTGCGGCCTCAAGTGGAATGGACACCGGGATGACCTGACTCGAAATCATGCCGTATATCTCTGCAGTTTCTTGAATGCAGGCTCGTCTTGCCTCTCCCAAGGCGAAAGGATGTCTGAATCCCCTGTGGAGACCACAGAGAAAGACCTTGTTGCCCACGTCATCGCGACCGGAGGCTTCAAATCCTTTGAAAACTCCAGAGGTACGTGGAGATCAGTCCTGCAAAGGAGACGATGTCTGACTCCTCGTGAAACTTGATAGGAGTCCCAGGATTCCTGTGGCACGTGGAAAGGGACCCTTGGTCTCCTGCCTCGGCTGGAGAGGCGTCCCAATTGCCCTGCCAAGCCTCGAGGAGAATCCCGAGTTGTCCCTCGCAACTAGGCAGGACTCCTGACGGGGCTGAACAAACACGTGGGTGGAAGGGCCTTCCCCGTTGTAACTTGAGAATATACCCCAGGTTCCCGCCGCAACTCGAGAAAAACCATGAGACTTTCCCCTCGCCGCGAGATGAGGCTCGATTCCCCTACACTGCGTGCAGAGCAATTCCGTGTTGCACATCACACATGAAAGGAGCCTTGATTTCCTTGATGGCACTCCACAAAATCACAAGAACACTGTTTCAAGGCTAGAGGCATCCTCAGGTCACTGTAGCAACACGAAAGAGCTCCGTGGACCAAAAATCAACTCGAGATGAGAGGTTAGTCCCTGGCTTCGACTCCAGAGGAATACCACCTTACCACAAGAACCTCAAGAGGAGGCTTCTCTCAGCTCTAGGTATGTGAGAGGGGCCCTGAATTTGCAGCCTCAATTGGAATGGACACCGTGATGCCCTGACTCAAAATAAGGCCGGATATCCCTGCAGTGACTTGAATGCAGGCTCGTCTTGCATCTCCCAAGAAAAAAGGATGTCTGAATCCCCTGTGGAGACCACAGAGAAAGACCTAGTTCCGCCCCTCATCGCGACCGGAGGCCTCACATCCTTTGAAAATTCCAGAGGTACGCGGAGATCAGTGCCTCCAAAGGAGACGATGCCTGACTCCTCGTGAAACTTGATAGGGGTCCCAGGATTCCTGTGGCACATGGAAAGGGACCCTTGGTCTCCCGCCTCAGCTGGAGAGGCGTCCCAATTGCCCTGCCAAGCCTCGAGGAGATTCCCGATTTGTCCCTCAAAACTAGGCAGGAGTCCTGACGTCGCTGAACAAACATGTGTGTGGAAGGGCCATCCCCGTCGTAACTCGAGAATATACCCCAGGTTCCCGCCGCAACTCGAGAAAAACCATGAGACTTCCGCCTCGCCGCGAGATGAGGCCCGATTCCCCTGCACTGCGTGCAGAGCAATCCTTGTTGCACATCACACATGAAAGGAGCCTTGATTTCCTTGATTGCACTGCAGAGAAACCCCAGGAACACTGTTTCAAGGCTAGAGGGATCCTGAGGTCACTGTAGCCACATGAAAGAGCTCCGTGGACCAAAAATCAACTCGAGATGAGAGGTTAGGCCCTGGCTTCGACTCCAGAGGAATACCACCTTACCACAAGCACCTCAAGAGGAGGCTTCTCTCAGCTCTAGGTATGTGAGAGGGACCCTGAGTTTGCGGCCTCAAGTGGAATGGACACTGCGATGCCCTGACGCGAAATAAGGCCGGATATCCCTGCAGTGACTTGAATGCAGGCTCGTCTTGCATCTCCCAAGATGAAAGGATATCTGAATCCCCTGTGGAGACCACAGAGAAAGACCTAGTTCCCCACCTCATCGCGACCGGAGGTCTCACATCCTTTGAAAACTCCAGAGGTACGCGGAGATCAGTGCCTCCAAAGGAGACGATGCCTGACTCCTCGTGAAACTTCTTAGGAGTCCCAGGATTCCTGTGGCACGTGGAAAGGGACCCTTGGTCTACCGCCTCAGATGGAGAGGCGTCCCAATTGCCCTGCCAAGCCTCGAGGAGAATCCCGAGTTGTCCCTCGCAGCTAGGCAGGAGTCCTGTCGTCGCTGAACAAACACGTGGGTGGAAGGGCCATACCCGTCATAACTTCAGAATATACCCCAGGTTCCCACCACAACTCGAGAAAATGCATGAGACTTCCCCCTCGCTGCAAAATGAGGCCCGATATCCTGCACTGCGTGCAGAACAATTCCGTGTTGCACATCACACATGAAAGGAGCCTTGATTTCCTTGATGGCACTCCAGAGAAACCCCAAGAACACTGTTTCAAGGTTAGAGGGAACCTGAGGTCACTGTAGCCACACGAAAGAGCTCCGTGGACCAAAAATCAACTCGAGATGAGAGCTTAGTCCCTGGCTTCGACTCGAGAGGAATACCACCTTACCACAAGCACCTCAAGAGGAGGCTTCTCTCAGCTCTAGGTATGTGAGAGGGACCCTGAGTTTGCGGCCTCAATTGGAATGGACACCGCGATGCCCTGACTCGAAATAAGGCCGGATATCCCTGCAGTGACTTGAATGCAGGCTCGTCTTGCATCTCCCAAGATGAGAGGATGTCTGAATCCCCTGTGGAGACCACAGAAAAAGACCTAGTTCCCCACCTCATCACGACCGGAGGCCTCACATCCTTTGAAAACTCCAGAGGTACGCGGAGATCAGTGCCTCCAAAGGAGACGATGCCTGACTCCTCGTGAAACTTGATAGAAGTTCCAGGATTCCTATGGCACGTGTAAAGGGACACTTGGTCTCCCGCCTCAGCTGGAGAGGCGTTCCAATTGCCCTGCCAAGCCTCGAGGAGAATCCCGAGTTGTCCCTCGCAACTAGGCAGGAGTCCTGACGTCACTGAACAAACACGTGTGTGGAAGGGCCATCCCCGTCGTAACTCGAGAATATACCCCGGGTTCCCGCCGCAACTCGAGAAAAACCATGAGACTTCCCACTCGCCGCGAGATGAGGCCCGATTCCCCTGCACTGCATGCAGAGCAATTTCGTTTTGCACATCAAACATGGAAGGAGCCTTGATTTCCTTGATGGTCCTCCAGAGAAACCCCAAGAACACTGTTTCAAGGCTAGAGGGATCCTGAGGTCACTGTAGCAACACGAAAGAGCTCCGTGGACCAAAAATCAACTCGAGATGAGAGGGTAGTCCCTGGCTTCGACTCCAGAGGAATACCACCTTACTGCAAGCACCTCAAGAAGAGGCTTCTCTCAGCTCTAGCTATGTGAGAGGGACCCTGAGTTTGCGGCCTCAAGTGGAATGGACACCGCGAAGCCCTGACTCGAAATAAGGCCGGATATCCCTGCAGTGACTTGAATGCAGGCTCGTCTTGCATCTCCCAAGACGAAAGGATGTCTGAATCCCCTGTGGAGACCACAGAGAAAGACCTAGTTCCCCACCTCATCGCGACCGGAGGCCTCACATCCTTTGAAAACTCCAGAGGTACGCGGAGATCAGTGCCTCCAAAGGAGACGATGCCTGACTCCTCGTGAAACTTCTTAGGAGTCCCAGGATTCCTGTGGCACGTGGAAAGGGACCCTTGGTCTCCCGCCTCAGCTGGAGAGGCGTCCCAATTGCCCTGCCAAGCCTCGAGGAGAATCCCGAGCTGTCCCTCGCAACTAGGCAGGAGTCCTGACGTCGCTGAACAAACACGTGGTTGGAAGGGCCATCCCCGTCGTAACTCGAGAATATACCCCAGGTTCCAGCCGCAACTCGAGAAAAACCATGAGACGTCCCCCTCGCCGCGAGATCAGGCCCGATTCCCCTACACTGCGTGCAGAGCAATTCCGTGTGGCACATCACACATGAAAGGAGCCTTGATTTCCTTGATGGCACTCCAGAGAAACCCCAAGAACACTCTTTCAAGGCTAGAGGGATCCTGAGGTCACTGTAGCAACACGAAAGTGCTCCGTGGACCAGAAATCAACTCGAGATGAGAGGTTAGTCCCTGGCTTCGACTCCAGAGGAATACCACCTTACCACAAGCACCTCAAGAGGAGGCTTCTCTCAGCTCTATGTATGTGAGAGGGACCCTGATTTTGCGGTCTCAAGTGGAATGGACACCGCGATGCCCTCACGTGAAATAAGGCCGGATATCCCTGCAGTGACTTGAATGCAGGCTCGTCTTGCATCTCCCAAGATGAAAGGATATCTGAATCCCCTGTGGAGACCACAGAGAAAGACCTAGTTCCCCACCTCATCGCGACCGGAGGCCTCACATCCTTTGAAAACTCCAGAGGTACGCGGAGATCAGTGCCTCCAAAGGAGACGATGCCTGACTCCTCGTGAAACTTCTTAGGAGTCCCAGGATTCCTGTGGCACGTGGAAAGGGACCCTTGGTCTACCGCCTCAGATGGAGAGGCGTCCCAATTGCCCTGCCAAGCCTCGAGGAGAATCCCGAGTTGTCCCTCGCAGCTAGGCAGGAGTCCTGTCGTCGCTGAACAAACACGTGGGTGGAAGGGCCATACCCGTCATAACTTCAGAATATACCCCAGGTTCCCACCACAACTCGAGAAAATGCATGAGACTTCCCCCTCGCTGCAAAATGACGCCCGATATCCTGCACTGCGTGCAGAGCAATTCCGTGTTGCACATCACACATGAAAGGAGCCTTGATTTCCTTGATGGCACTCCAGAGAAACCCCAAGAACACTGTTTCAAGGCTAGAGGGAAGCTGAGGTCACTGTAGCCACACGAAAGAGCTCCGTGGACCAAAAATCAACTCGAGATGAGAGCTTAGTCCCTGGCTTCGACTCGAGAGGAATACCACCTTACCACAAGCACCTCAAGAGGAGGCTTCTCTCAGCTCTAGGTATGTGAGAGGGACCCTGAGTTTGCGGCCTCAATTGGAATGGACACCGCGATGCCCTGACTCGAAATAAGGCCGGATATTCCTGCAGTGACTTGAATGCCGGCTCGTCTTGCATCTCCCAAGATGAAAGGATGTCTGAATCCCCTGTGGAGACCACAGAGAAAGACCTAGTTCCCCACCTCATCGCGACCGGAGGCCTCACATCCTGTGAAAACTCCAGAGGTACGCGGAGATCAGTGCCTCCAAAGGAGACGATGCCTGACTCCTCGTGAAACTTCTTAGGTGTCCCAGGATTCCTGTGGCACGTGGAAAGGGACCCTTGGGCTCCCGCCTCAGATGCAGAGGCGTCCCAATTGCCCTGCCAAGCCTCGAGGAGAATCCCGAGTTGTCCCTCGCAACTAGGCAGGAGTCCTGACGTGGCTGAACAAACACGTAGGTGGAAGGGCCATCCCCGTCATAACTCGAGAATATACCCCAGGTTCCCGCCGGAACTCGAGAAAAACCATGAGACTTCCCCCTCGCCGCGAGATGAGGTCCGATTCCCCTGCACTGCGTGCAGAGCAATTCCGTGTTGCACATCACACATGAAAGGAGCCTTGATTTCCTTGATGGCACTGCAGAGAAACACCAAGAACACTGTTTCAAGGCTAGAGGGATCCTGAGGTCATTGTAGCAACACGAAAGGGCTCCGTGGACCACAAATCAACTCGAGATGAGAGGTTAGTCCCTGGCTTCGACTCCAGAGGAATACCACCTTACCACAAGCACCTCAAGAGGAGGCTTCTCTTAACTCTAGGTATGTGAGAGGGACCCTGAGTTTGCAGCCTCAAGTGGAATGGACACCGCGAATCCCTGACTCGAAATAAGGCCGGATATCCCTGCAGTGACTTGAATGCAGGCTCGTCTTGCATCTCCCAAGACGAAAGGATGTCTGAATCCCCTGTGGAGACCACAGAGAAAGACCTAGTTCCCCACCTCATCGCGACCGGAGGCCTCACATCCTTTGAAAACTCCAGAGGTACGCGGAGATCAGTGCCTCCAAAGGAGACGATGCCTGACTCCTCGTGAAACTTCTTAGGAGTCCCAGGATTCCTGTGGCACGTGGAAAGGGACCCTTGGTCTCCCGCCTCAGCTGGAGAGGCGTCCCAATTGCCCTGCCAAGCCTCGAGGAGAATCCCGAGCTGTCCCTCGCAACAAGGCAGGAGTCCTGACGGGGCTGAACAAACACGTGGGTGGAAGGGCCTTCCCCGTTGTAACTTGAGAATATACCCCAGGTTCCCGCCGCAACTCGAGAAAAACGATGAGACTTTCCCCTCGCCGCGAGATGAGGCTCGATTCCCCTGCACTGCGTGCAGAGCAATCCGTGTTGCACATCACACATGAAAGGAGCCTTGATTTCCTTGATGGCACTGCAGAGAAACCCCAGGAACACTGTTTCAAGGCTAGAGGGATCGTGAGGTCACTGTAGCCACATGAAAGAGCTCCGTGGACCAAAAATCAACTCGAGATGAGAGGTTAGTCCCTGGCTTCGACTCCAGAGGAATACCACCTTACCACAAGCACCTCAAGAGGAGGCTTCTCTCAGCTCTAGGTATGTGAGAGGGACCCTGAGTTTGCGGCCTCAAGTGGAATGGACACCGCGATGCCCTGACTCGAAATAAGGCCGGATATCCCTGCAGTGACTTGAATACAGGCTCGTCTTGCATATCCCAAGATGAAAGGATGTCTGAATCCCCTGTGGAGAACACAGAAAAAGACCTAGATCCCCACCTCATCGCGACCGGAGGCTTCACATCCTTTGAAAACTCCAGAGGTATGCGGAGATCAGTGCCTCCAAAGGAGACGATGCCTGACTACTCGTGAAACTTGATAGGAGTTACAGGATTCCTGTGGCACGTGGAAAGGGACCATTGGTCTCCCGCCTCAGCTGGAGAGGCGTCCCAATTGCCCTGCCAAGCCTCGAGGAGAATCCCGAGTTGTCCCTCGCAACTAGGCAGGAGTCCTGACGTCGCTGAACAAACACGTGGGTGGAAGGACCATCCCCGTCGTAACTCGAGAATATACCCCAGGTTCCCGCTGCAACTCGAGAAAAACCATGAGACTTCCCCCTCGCCGTGAGATGAGGCCCGATTCCCCTGCACTGCGTGCAGAGCAATTCCGTGTTGCACATCACACATGAAAGGAGCCTTGATTTCCTTGATGGCACTGCAGAGAAACCCCAAGAACACTGTTTCAAGGCTAGAGGGATCCTGAGGTCACTGTAGCAACACGAAAGAGCTCCGTGGACCAAAAATCAACTCGAGATGAGAGGTTAGTCCCTGGCTTCGACTCCAGAGGAATACTACCTTACCACAAGCACCTCAAGAGGAGGCTTCTCTCAGCTCTAGGTATGTGAGAGGGACCCTGAGTTTGCGGCCTCAAGTGGAATGGACACCGCGATGCCCTGACTCGAAATAAGGCCGGATATCCCTGCAGTGACTTGAATGCAGGCTGGTCTTGAATCTCCCAAGACGAAAGGATGTCTGAATCCCCTGTGTAAACCACAGAGAAAGACCTAGTTCCCCACCTCATCGCGACCGGAGGCCTCACATCCTTTGAAAACTCCAGAGGTACGCGGAGATTAGTGCCTCCAAAGGAGACAATGCATGAGTCCTCGTGAAACTTGATAGGAGTCCCAGGATTCCTTTGGCACGTGGAAAGGGACCCTTGCTCTTCCACCTCAGCTGGAGAGGCGTCTCAATTGCCCTGCAAAGCCTCGAGGAGAATCCCGAGTTGTCCCTCGCAACTAGGCAGGAGTCCTGACGTCGCTGAACAAACATGTGGGTGGAAGGGGCATCCCCGTCTTAACTCGAGAATATACCCCAGGTTCCCGTCGCAACTCGAGAAAAACCATGAGACTTCCCCCTCGCCGCAAAATGAGGCCCGATTCCCCTGCACTGCATGCAGAGCAATTTCGTGTTGCACATCACACATGAAAGGAGCCTTGATTTCCTTGATGGCACTCCAGAGAAACCCCAAGAACACTGTTTCAAGGCTCGAGGGATCCTGAGGTCACTGTAGAAACACGAAAGAGCTCCGTGGCCCAAAACTCAACTCGAAATGAGAGGTTAGTCCCTGGCTTCGACTCCAGAGGAATACCACCTTACCACAATCACCTCAAGAGGAGGCTTCTCTCAGCTCTAGGTATGTGAGAGGGACTCTGAGTTTGCGGCCTCAAGTGGAATGGACACCGCGATGCCCTGACTCGAAATAAGGCCGGATATCCCTGCAGTGACTTGAATGCAGGCTCGTGTTGCATCTCCAAAGATGAAAGGATGTCTGAATCCCCTGTGGAGACCACAGAGAAAGACGTAGTTCCCCACTTCATCGCGACCGGAGGCCTGACATCCTTTGAAAACTCCAGAGGTACGCGGAGATCATTGCCTCCAAAGGAGACAATTCCTGACTCCTCTTCAAACTTGATAGGAGTCCCAGGATTCCTGTGGCACGTGGAAAGGGACCCTTTTTCTCCCACCTCAGCTGGAGAGGCGTCCCAATTGCCCTGCCAAGCCTCGAGGAGAATCTCGAGTTGTCCCTCGCAACTAGGCAGGAGTCCTGACGTCGCTGAACAAACACGTGGGTGGAAGGGCCATCCCCGTCGTAACTCGAGAATATATCCCAGGTTCCCGTCGCAACTCGAGAAAAACCATGAGACTTCCCCCTCGCCGCGAGATGAGGCCCAATTCCCCTGCACTGCATGCATAGAAATTCCGTGTTGCACATCACACAGGAAAGGAGCCTTGATTTCCTTGATGGCACTCCAGAGAATCCCCAAGAACACTGTTTCAAGGCTAGAGGGATCCTGAGGTCACTGTAGCAAAACGAAACAGCTCTGTGGACCAAAAATCAACTCGAGATGAGGGGTTAGTCCCTGGCTTCGACTCCAGAGGAATACCACCTTACCACAAGCACCTCAAGAGGAGGCTTCTCTCAGCTCTAGGTATGTGAGACGGACCCTGAGTTTGCAGCCTCAAGTGGAATGGACACTGCTATGCCCTGACTCGAAATAAGGCCGGATATCCCTGCAGTGAGTAGAATGCAGGCTCGTCTTGCATCTCCCAAGACGAAAGGATGTCTGAATCCCCTGTGGAGACCACAGAGAAAGACCTAGTTCCCCACCTCATCAAGACCGGAAGCCTCACATCCTTTGAAAACTCCAGAGGTACGCGGAGATCAGTGCCTCCAAAGGAGACGATGTCTGACTCCTCGTGAAACTTGATAGGAGTCCCAGGATTCCTGTGGCACGTGGAAAGGGACACGTGGTCTCCCGCCTCAGCTGGAGAGGCGTCCCAATTGCCCTGCCAAGCCTCGAGGAGAATCCCGAGTTGTCCCTCACAACTAGACAGGAATCCTGACGTCACTGAACAAACACGTGGGTGGAAGGGCCATCCCCGTCATAACTCGAGAATATATCCCAGGTTCCCGCCGCAACTCGAGAAAAACCATGAGACTTCCCCCTCGACGCGAGATGAGGCTCGATTCGCCTGCACTGCATGCAGAGCAATTCGGTGTTGCACATCACACATGAAAGGAGCCTTGATTTCCTTGATGGCACTCCAGAGAAACCCCAAGAACACTGTTTCAAGGCTAGAGGGATCCTGAGGTCACTGTAGCAACACAAAAGAGCTCCGTGGACCAAAAATCAACTCGAGATGAGAGGTTAGTCCCTGGCTTCGACTCCAGAGGAATACCACCTTACCACAAGCACCTCAAGAGGAGGCTTCTCTCAGCTCTAGGTATGTGAGAGGACCCTGAGTTTGCGGCCTCAAGTGGAATGGACACCGGGATGACCTGACTCGAAATCATGCCGTATATCTCTGCAGTTTCTTGAATGCAGGCTCGTCTTGCCTCTCCCAAGGCGAAAGGATGTCTGAATCCCCTGTGGAGACCACAGAGAAAGACCTTGTTGCCCACGTCATCGCGACCGGAGGCTTCAAATCCTTTGAAAACTCCAGAGGTACGTGGAGATCAGTCCTGCAAAGGAGACGATGTCTGACTCCTCGTGAAACTTGATAGGAGTCCCAGGATTCCTGTGGCACGTGGAAAGGGACCCTTGGTCTCCTGCCTCGGCTGGAGAGGCGTCCCAATTGCCCTGCAAGCCTCGAGGAGAATCCCGAGTTGTCCCTCGCAACAAGGCAGGAGTCCTGACGGGGCTGAACAAACACGTGGGTGGAAGGGCCTTCCCCGTTGTAACTTGAGAATATACCCCAGGTTCCCGCCGCAACTCGAGAAAAACCATGAGACTTTCCCCTCGCCGCGAGATGAGGCTCGATTCCCCTACACTGCGTGCAGAGCAATTCCGTGTTGCACATCACACATGAAAGGAGCCTTGATTTCCTTGATGGCACTCCAGAGAAATCACAAGAACACTGTTTCAAGGCTAGAGGCATCCTCAGGTCACTGTAGCAACACGAAAGAGCTCCGTGGACCAAAAATCAACTCGAGATGAGAGGTAAGTCCCTGGCTTCGACTCCAGAGGAATACCACCTTACCACAAGCACCTCAAGAGGAGGCTTCTCTCAGCTCTAGGTATGTGAGAGGGGCCCTGAATTTGCAGCCTCAATTGGAATGGACACCGTGATGCCCTGACTCAAAATAAGGCCGGATATCCCTGCAGTGACTTGAATGCAGGCTCGTCTTGCATCTCCCAAGACGAAAGGATGTCTGAATCCCCTGTGGAGACCACAGAGAAAGACCTAGTTCCCCACCTCATCGCGACCGGAGGCCTCACATCCTTTGAAAATTCCAGAGGTACGCGGAGATCAGTGCCTCCAAAGGAGACGATGCCTGACTCCTCGTGAAACTTGATAGGGGTCCCAGGATTCTTGTGGCACATGGAAAGGGACCCTTGGTCTCCCGCCTCAGCTGGAGAGGCGTCCCAATTGCCCTGCCAAGCCTCGAGGAGATTCCCGAGTTGTCCCTCGCAACTAGGCAGGAGTCCTGACGTCGCTGAACAAACATGTGTGTGGAAGGGCCATCCCCGTCGTAACTCGAGAATATACCCCAGGTTCCCGCCGCAACTCGAGAAAAACCATGAGACTTCCCCCTCGCCGCGAGATGAGGCCCGATTCCCCTGCACTGCGTGCAGAGCAATCCGTGTTGCACATCACACATGAAAGGAGCCTTGATTTCCTAGATGGCACTGCAGAGAAACCCCAGGAACACTGTTTCAAGGCTAGAGGGATCGTGAGGTCACTGTAGCCACATGAAAGAGCTCCGTGGACCAAAAATCAACTCGAGATGAGAGGTTAGTCCCTGGCTTCGACTCCAGAGGAATACCACCTTACGACAAGCACCTCAAGAGGAGGCTTCTCTCAGCTCTAGGTATGTGAGAGGGACCCTGAGTTTGCGGCCTCAAGTGGAATGGACACCGCGATGCCCTGACTCGAAATAAGGCCGGATATCCCTGCAGTGACTTGAGTACAGGCTCGTCTTGCATATCCCAAGATGAAAGGATGTCTGAATCCCCTGTGGAGAACACAGAAAAAGACCTAGATCCCCACCTCATCGCGACCGGAGGCTTCACATCCTTTGAAAACTCCAGAGGTATGCGGAGATCAGTGCCTCCAAAGGAGACGATGCCTGACTCCTCGTGAAACTTGATAGGAGTTACAGGATTCCTGTGGCACGTGGAAAGGGACCCTTGGTCTCCCGCCTCAGATGGAGAGGCGTCCCAATTGCCCTGCCAAGCCTCGAGGAGAATCCCGAGTTGTCCCTCGCAACTAGGCAGGAGTCCTGACGTCGCTGAACAAACACGTGGGTGGAAGGACCATCCCCGTCGTAACTCGAGAATATACCCCAGGTTCCCGCTGCAACTCGAGAAAAACCATGAGACTTCCCCCTCGCCGTGAGATGAGGCCCGATTCCCCTGCACTGCGTGCAGAGCAATTCCGTGTTGCACATCACACATGAAAGGAGCCTTGATTTCCTTGATGGCACTGCAGAGAAACCCCAAGAACACTGTTTCAAGGCTAGAGGGATCCTGAGGTCACTGTAGCAACACGAAAGAGCTCCGTGGACCAAAAATCAACTCGAGATGAGAGGTTAGTCCCTGGCTTCGACTCCAGAGGAATACTACCTTACCACAAGCACCTCAAGAGGAGGCTTCTCTCAGCTTTAGGTATGTGAGAGGGACCCTGAGTTTGCGGCCTCAAGTGGAATGGACACCGCGATGCCCTGACTCGAAATAAGGCCGGATATCCCTGCAGTGACTTGAATGCAGGCTGGTCTTGAATCTCCCAAGACGAAAGGATGTCTGAATCCCCTGTGCAAACCACAGAGAAAGACCTAGTTCCCCACCTCATCGCGACCGGAGGCCTCACATCCTTTGAAAACTCCAGAGGTACGCGGAGATTAGTGCCTCCAAAGGAGACAATGCCTGAGTCCTCGTGAAACTTGATAGGAGTCCCAGGATTCCTTTGGCACGTGGAAAGGGACCCTTGCTATTCCACCTCAGCTGGAGAGGCGTCTCAATTGCCCTGCAAAGCCTCGAGGAGAATCCCGAGTTGTCCCTCGCAACTAGGCAGGAGTCCTGACGTCGCTGAACAAACACGTGGGTGGAAGGGGCATCCCCGTCTTAACTCGAGAATATACCCCAGGTTCCCGCCGCAACTCGAGAAAAACCATGAGACTTCCCCCTCGCCGCAAAATGAGGCCCGATTCCCCTGCACTGCATGCAGAGCAATTTCGTGTTGCACATCACACATGAAAGGAGCCTTGATTTCCTTGATGGCACTCCAGAGAAACCCCAAGAACACTGTTTCAAGGCTAGAGGGATCCTGAGGTCACTGTAGAAACGCGAAAGAGCTCCGTGGCCCAAAACTCAACTCGAAATGAGAGGTTAGTCCCTGGCTTCGACTCCAGAGGAATACCACCTTACCACAAGCACCTCAAGAGGAGGCTTCTCTCAGCTCTAGGTATGTGAGAGGGACCCTGAGTTTGCAGCCTCAAGTGGAATGGACACCGCTATGCACTGACTCGAAATAAGGCTGGATATCCCTGCAGTGACTTGAATGCAGGCTCGTCTTGCATCTCCCAAGAAGAACGGATGTCTGAATCCCCTGTGGAGACCACAGAGAAAGTCCTAGTTCCCCACCTCATCGCGACCAGAGGCCTCACATCCTTTGAAAACTCCAGAGGTACACGGAGATCAGTGCCTCCAAATGAGACGATGCCTGACTCCTCTGAAACTTGATAGGAGTCCCAGGATTCCTGTGGCACGTGGAAAGGGACACGTGGTCTCCCGCCTCAGCTGGAGAGGCGTCCCAATTGCCCTGCCAAGCCTCGAGGAGAATCCCGAGTTGTCCCTCGCAACTAGGCAGGAGTCCTGACGTCGCTGAACAAACACGTGGGTGCAAGGGCCATCCCCGTCATAACTCGAGAATATATCCCAGGTTCCCGCCGCAACTCGAGAAAAACCATGAGACTTCCCCCTCGACGGGAGATGAGCCTCGATTCGCCTGCACTGCATGCAGAGCAATTCGGTGTTGCACATCACACATGAAAGGAGCCTTGATTTCCTTGATGGCACTCCAGAGAAACCCCAAGAACACTGTTTCAAGGCTAGAGGGATCCTGAGGTCACTGTAGCAACACAAAAGAGCTCCGTGGACCAAAAATCAACTCGAGATGAGAGGTTAGTCCCTGGCTTCGACTCCAGAGGAATACCACCTTACGACAAGCACCTCAAGAGGAGGCTTCTCTCAGCTCTAGGTATGTGAGAGGACCCTGAGTTTGCGGCCTCAAGTGGAATGGACACCGGGATGACCTGACTCGAAATCATGCCGTATATCTCTGCAGTTTCTTGAATGCAGGCTCGTCTTGCCTCTCCCAAGGCGAAAGGATGTCTGAATCCCCTGTGGAGACCACAGAGAAAGACCTTGTTGCCCACGTCATCGCGACCGGAGGCTTCAAATCCTTTGAAAACTCCAGAGGTACGTGGAGATCAGTCCTGCAAAGGAGACGATGTCTGACTCCTCGTGAAACTTGATAGGAGTCCCAGGATTCCTGTGGCACGTGGAAAGGGACCCTTGGTCTCCTGCCTCGGCTGGAGAGGCGTCCCAATTGCCCTGCCAAGCCTCGAGGAGAATCCCGAGTTGTCCCTCGCAACTAGGCAGGACTCCTGACGGGGCTGAACAAACACGTGGGTGGAAGGGCCTTCCCCGTTGTAACTTGAGAATATACCCCAGGTTCCCGCCGCAACTCGAGAAAAACCATGAGACTTTCCCCTCGCCGCGAGATGAGGCTCGATTCCCCTACACTGCGTGCAGAGCAATTCCGTGTTGCACATCACACATGAAAGGAGCCTTGATTTCCTTGATGGCACTCCACAAAATCACAAGAACACTGTTTCAAGGCTAGAGGCATCCTCAGGTCACTGTAGCAACACGAAAGAGCTCCGTGGACCAAAAATCAACTCGAGATGAGAGGTTAGTCCCTGGCTTCGACTCCAGAGGAATACCACCTTACCACAAGAACCTCAAGAGGAGGCTTCTCTCAGCTCTAGGTATGTGAGAGGGGCCCTGAATTTGCAGCCTCAATTGGAATGGACACCGTGATGCCCTGACTCAAAATAAGGCCGGATATCCCTGCAGTGACTTGAATGCAGGCTCGTCTTGCATCTCCCAAGAAAAAAGGATGTCTGAATCCCCTGTGGAGACCACAGAGAAAGACCTAGTTCCGCCCCTCATCGCGACCGGAGGCCTCACATCCTTTGAAAATTCCAGAGGTACGCGGAGATCAGTGCCTCCAAAGGAGACGATGCCTGACTCCTCGTGAAACTTGATAGGGGTCCCAGGATTCCTGTGGCACATGGAAAGGGACCCTTGGTCTCCCGCCTCAGCTGGAGAGGCGTCCCAATTGCCCTGCCAAGCCTCGAGGAGATTCCCGATTTGTCCCTCAAAACTAGGCAGGAGTCCTGACGTCGCTGAACAAACATGTGTGTGGAAGGGCCATCCCCGTCGTAACTCGAGAATATACCCCAGGTTCCCGCCGCAACTCGAGAAAAACCATGAGACTTCCGCCTCGCCGCGAGATGAGGCCCGATTCCCCTGCACTGCGTGCAGAGCAATCCTTGTTGCACATCACACATGAAAGGAGCCTTGATTTCCTTGATTGCACTGCAGAGAAACCCCAGGAACACTGTTTCAAGGCTAGAGGGATCCTGAGGTCACTGTAGCCACATGAAAGAGCTCCGTGGACCAAAAATCAACTCGAGATGAGAGGTTAGGCCCTGGCTTCGACTCCAGAGGAATACCACCTTACCACAAGCACCTCAAGAGGAGGCTTCTCTCAGCTCTAGGTATGTGAGAGGGACCCTGAGTTTGCGGCCTCAAGTGGAATGGACACTGCGATGCCCTGACGCGAAATAAGGCCGGATATCCCTGCAGTGACTTGAATGCAGGCTCGTCTTGCATCTCACAAGATGAAAGGATGTCTGTATCCCCTGTGGAGACCACAGAGAAAGACCTAGTTTTCCACCTCATCGCGACCGGAGGCCTCACATCCTTTGAAAACTTCAGAGTTACACGGAGATCAGTGCCTCCAAAGGAGACGATGCCTGACTCCTCGTGAAACTTGATAGCAGTCCCAGGATTCCTGTGGCACGTGGAAAGGGACCCTTGGTCTCCCGCCTCAGCTGGAGAGGCTTCCCAATTGCCCTGCCAAGCCTCGAGGAGAATCCCGAGTTGTACCTCGCAACTAGGCAGGAGTCCTGACGTCGCAGAACACACACGTGGGTGGAAGGTCCATCCCCGTCGTAACTCGAGAATATACCCCAGGTTCCCGCTGCAACTCGAGAAAAACCATGAGACTTCCCCCTCGCCGCGAGATGAGGCCCGATTCCCCTGCACTGCGTGCAGAGCAATTCCGTGTTGCACATCACACATGAAAGGAGCCTTGATTTCCTTGATGGCACTCCAGAGAAACCCCAAGAACACTGTTTCAAGGCTTGAGGGATCCTGAGGTCACTGTAGCAACACGAAAGAGCTCCGTGGACCAAAACTCAACTCGAGATGAGAGGTTTGTCACTGGCTTCGACTTCAGAGGAATACCACCTTACTTCAAGCACCTCAAGAGGAGGCTTCTCTCAGCTCTAGGTATGTGAGAGGGACCCTGAGATTGCGGCCTCAAGTGGAATGGACACCGCGATGCCCTGACTCGAAATAAGGCCGGATATCCCTGCATTGCCTTGATTGCAGGCTCGTCTTGCATCTCCCAAGACGAAAGGATGTCTGAATCCCCTGTGGAGACCACAGAGAAAGACCTAGTTCCCCACCTCATCGCGACCGGAGGCCTCACATCCTTTGAAAACTCCAGAGGTACGCGGAGATCAGTGCCTCCAAAGGAGACGATGCCTGACTCCTCGTGAAACTTGATAGGAGTCCCAGGATTCCTGTGGCACGTGTAAAAGGACCCTTGGTCTCCCGCCTCAGCTGGAGAGGCGTCCCAATTGCCCTGCCAAGCCTCGAGGAGAATCCCGAGTTGTCCCTCGCAACTAGGCAGGAGTCCTGACGTCGCTGAACAAACACGTGGGTGGAAGGGCCATCCCCGTCGTAACTCGACAATATACCCCAGGTTCCCGCCGCAACTCGAGAAAAACCATGAGATTTCCCCCTCGCCGCGAGATGAGGCCCGATTCCCCTGCACTGCGTGCAGAGCAATTCCGTGTTGCACATCACACATGAAAGGAGCCTTGATTTCCTTGATGGCACTCCAGAGAAACCCAAAGAACACTGTTTCAAGGCTAGAGGGATCCTGAGGTCACTGTAGCAACAAGAAAGAGCTCCGTGGCCCAAAAATCAACTCGAGATCAGAGGTTAGTCCCTGGCTTCGACTCCAGAGGAATACCACCTTACCACAAGCACCTCAAGAGGAGGCTTCTCTCAGCTCTAGGTATGTAAGAGGGACCCTGAGTTGGCGGCCTCAAGTGGAATGGACACCGCGATTCCCTGACTCGATATAAGGCCGGATATCCCTGCAGTGACTTGAATGCAGGCTCGTCTTGCATCTCCCATGATGAAAGGATGTTTGAATCCCCTGTGGAGACCACAGAGAAAGACCTAGTTCCCCACCTCATCGCGACCGGAGGCCTCACATCCTTTGAAAACTCCAGAGGTACGCGGAGATCAGTGCCTTCAAACTAGACGATGCCTAACTCCTTGTGTAACTTGATAGGAGTCCCAGGATTTCTGTGGCACGTGGAAAGGGACCCATGGTCTCCCGCCTCAGCTGGAGACGCGTCCCAATTGCCCTGCCAAGCCTCGAGGAGAATCCCGATTTGTCCCTCACAACTAGGCAGGAGTCCTGACGTCGCTGAACAAACACGTTGGTGGAAGGGCCATCCCCGTCATAACTCGAGAATATACCCCAGGTTCCCACCGCAACTCGAGAAAAACCATGAGACTTCCCCCTCGCCGCAAAATGAGGCCCAATATCCTGCACTGTGTGCAGAGCAATTCTGTGCTGCACATCACACATGAAAGGAGCCTTGATTTCCTTGATGGCACTCCAGAGAAACCCCAAGAACACTGTTTCAAGGCTAGACGGATCCTGAGGTCACTGTAGCAACACGAAAGAGCTTCGTGGACCAAAACTCAACTCGAGATGAGAGGTTTGTCCCTGGCTTCGACTTCAGAGGAATACCACCTTACTTCAAGCACCTCAAGAGGAGGCTTCTCTCAGCTCTAGGTATGTGAGAGGGACCCTGAGATTGCGGCCTCAAGTGGAATGGACACCGCGATGCCCTGACTCGAAATAAGGCCGGATATCCCTGCAGTGCCTTGAATGCAGGCTCGTCTTGCATCTCCCAAGACGAAAGGATGTCTGAATCCCCTGTGGAGACCACAGAGAAAGAACTAGTTCCCCACCTCATCGCGACCGGAGGCCTCACATCCTTTGAAAACTTCAGAGGTACGCGGAGTTCAGTGTCTCCAAAGGAGACGATGTCTGACTCCTCGTGAAACTGATCGGAGTCCCAGGATTACTGTGGCACGTGGAAAGGGACTCTTGGTCTCCCGCCTCAGCTGGAGAGGCGTCCCAATTGCCCTGCCAAGCCTCGAGGAGAATCCCGAGTTGTCCCTCGCAACTAGGCAGGAGTCCTGACGTCGCTGAACAAACACGTGGGTGGAAGGGCCATCCCCGTCGTAACTCGAGAATATACCCCAGGTTCTCGCCGCAACTCTAGAAAAAGCATGAGACTTCCCCCTCGCCGCGAGATGAGGCCCGATGCCCCTGTACTGCATGCAGAGCAATTCCGTGTTGCACATCAAACATGAAAGGAGCCTTGATTTTCTTGATGGCACTCTAAAGAAACCCCAAGAACACTGTTTCCAGGCTAGAGGAATCCTGAGGTCACTGTAGCAACACGAAAGAGCTCCGTGGACCAAAAATCAACTAGAGATGAGAGGTTAGTCCCTGGCCTCGACTCCAGAGGAATACCACCTTACCACAAGCACCTCAAGAGGAGGCTTCTCTCAGCTCTAGGTATGTGAGAGGGACCCTGAGTTTGCGGCCTCAAGTGCAATGGACACCGCGATGCCCTGACTTGAAATAAGGCCGGATATCCCTACAGTGACTTGAATGCAGGCTCGTCTTGCATCTCGCAAGATGAAAGGATGTCTGAATCCCCTGTGGAGACCACAGAGAAAGACCTACTTCCCCACCTCATCGCGACCGGAGGCCTCACATCCTTTGAAAACTCCAGAGGTACGCGGAGATCAGTGCCTCCAAAGGAGACGATGCCTGACTCCTCGTGAAACTTTATAGGAGTCCCAGGATTCCTGTGGCACGTGTAAAAGGACCCTTGGTCTCCCGCCTCAGCTGGAGAGGGGTCCCAATTGCCCTGCCAAGCCTCGAGGAGAATCCCGAGTTGTCCCTCGCAACTAGGCAGGAGTCCTGCCGTCACTGAACAAACACGTGGGTGGAAGGGCCATCCCCGTCGTAACTCGACAATATACCCCAGGTTCCCGCCGCAACTCGAGGAAAACCATGAGATTTCCCCCTCGCCGCGAGATGAGGCCCTATTCCCCTGCACTGCGTGCAGAGCAATTCCGTGTTGCACATCACACATGAAAGGAGCCTTGATTTCCTTGATGGCACTCCAGAGAAACCCAAAGAACACTGTTTCAAGGCTAGAGGGATCCTGAGGTCACTGTAGCAACACGAAAGAGCTCCGTGGCCCAAAAATCAACTCGAGATGAGAGGTTAGTCCCTGGCTTCGACTCCAGAGGAATACCACCTTACCACAAGCACCTCAAGAGGAGGCTTCTCTCAGCTCTAGGTATGTGAGAGGGACCCTGAGTTTGCGGCCTCAAGTGGAATGGACACCGCGATGCCCTGACTCGAAATAAGGCCGGATATCCCTGCAGTGACTTGAATGCAGGCTCGTCTTGCATCTCCCATGATGAAAGGATGTTTGAATCCCCTGTGGAGACCACAGAGAAAGACCTAGTTCCCCACCTCATCGCGACCGGAGGCCTCACATCCTTTGAAAACTCCAGAGGTACGCGGAGATCAGTGCCTTCAAACTAGACGATGCCTAACTCCTTGTGTAACTTGATAGGAGTCCCAGGATTCCTGTGGCACGTGGAAAGGGACCCTTGGTCTCCCGCCTCAGCTGGAGAGGCGTCCAAATTGCCCTGCCAAGCCTCGAGGAGAATCCCGATTTGTCCCTCACAACTAGGCAGGAGTCCTGACGTCGCTGAACAAACACGTTGGTGGAAGGGCCATCCCCGTCATAACTCGAAAATATACCCCAGGTTCCCACCGCAACTCGAGAAAAACCATGAGACTTCCCCCTCGCCGCAAAATGAGGCCCAATATCCTGCACTGTGTGCAGAGAAATTCTGTGCTGCACATCACACATGAAAGGAGCCTTGATTTCCTTGATGGCACTCCAGAGAAACCCCAAGAACACTGTTTCCAGGCTAGACGGATCCTGAGGTCACTGTAGCAACACGAAAGAGCTTCGTGGACCAAAATTCAACTCGAGATGAGAGGTTTGTCCCTATCTTCGACTTCAGAGGAATACCACCTTACTTCAAGCACCTCAAGAGGAGGCTTCTCTCAGCTCTAGGTATGTGGGAGGGACCCTGAGATTGCGGCCTCATGTGGAATGGACACCGCGATGCCCTGACTCGAAATAAGGCCGGATATCCCTGCAGTGACTTGGATGCAGGCTCGTCTTGCATCTCCCAAGACGAAAGGATGTCTGAATCCCCTGTGGAGACCACAGAGAAAGACCTAGTTCCCCACCTCATCGCGACCGGAGGCCTCACATCCTTTGAAAACTTCAGAGATACGCGGAGTTCAGTGCCTCCAAAGGAGACGATGTCTGACTCCTCGTGAAACTTGATAGGAGTCCCAGGATTCCTGTGGCACGTGGAAAGGGACCCTTGGTCTCCCGCCTCAGCTGGAGAGGCGTCCCAATTGCCCTGCCAAGCCTCGAGGAGAATCCCGAGTTGTCCCTCGCAACTAGGCAGGAGTCCTGACGTCGCTGAACAAACACGTGGGTGGAAGGGCCATCCCCATCGTAATTCGAGAATATACCCCAGGTTCCCGCCGCAACTCGAGAAAAACCATGAGACTTCCCCCTCACCGCGAGATGAGGCTCGATTCTCCTGCACTGCATTCAGAGCAATTCCGTGTTGCACATCACACATGAAAGGAGCCTTGATTTTCTTGATGGCACTGTAGAGAAACCCCAAGAACACTGTTTCCAGGCTAGAGGGATCCTGAGGTCACAGTAGCAACACGAAAGAGCTCCGTGGACCAAAAATCAACTCGAGATGAGAGGTTAGTCCCTGGCTTCGACTCCAGAGGAATACCACCTTACCACAAGCACCTCAAGAGGAGGCTTCTCTCAGCTCTAGGTATGTGAGTGGGACCCTGATTTTGCGGCTTCAAGTGGAATGGACACCGCGATGCCCTGACTCGAAATAAGGCGGGATATCCCTGCAGTGACTTGAATGCAGGCTCGTCTTGCATCTCCCAAGATGAAAGGATGTCTGAATCCCCTGTGGAGACCACAGAGAAAGACCTACTTCCCCACCTCATCGCGACCGGAGGCCTCACATCCTTTGAAAATTCCAGAGGTACACGAGATCAGTGCCTCCAAAGGAGACGATGCCTGACTCCTCATGAAACTTGATAGGAGTCCCAGGTTTCCTATGGCACGTGGAAAGGAACCTTTGGTTTTCCGCCTCAGCTGGAGAGGCATCCCAATTGCCCTGCCAAGCCTCGAGGAGAATCCCGAGTTGTCCCTCGCAACTAGGCAGGAGTCCTGACGTGGCTGAACAAACACGTGGGTGAAAGGGCCATCCCCGTCGTAACTCGAGAATATACCCCAGGTTCCCCCCGCAACTCGAGAAAAACCATGAGACTTCCCCCTCGCCACGAGATGAGGCCCGATTCCCCTGCACTGCGTGCAGAGCAATTCCGTGTTGCACATCACACATGAAAGGACCCTTGATTTCCTTGATGGCACTCCAGAGAAACCCCAAGAACACTGTCTCAAGGCTAGAGGGATCCTGAGGTCACTGTAGCAACACGAAAGAGCTCCGTGCACCAGAAATCAACTCGAGATGAGAGGTTAGTCCCTGGCTTCAACTCCAGAGGAATACCACCTTACTACAAGCACCTCAGAAGGAGGGTTCTCTTAGCTCTATGTATGTGAGAGGGACCCTGAGTTTGCGGCCTCAAGTCGAATGGACACCGCGATGCCCTGACTCGAAATAAGGCCGGATATCCCTGCAGTGACTTGAATGCAGGATCTCCTTGCATCTCCCAAGACGAAAGGATGTCTGAATCCCCTTTGGAGATCACAGAGAAAGACCTAGTTCCCCACCTCATCGCGACCGGAGGCCTCACATCCTTTGAAAACTCCAGAGGTACGCGGAGATCAGTACCTCCAAAGGAGACGATGCCTGACTCCTCGTGAAACTTGATAGGAGTCCCAGGATTCCTGTGGCACGTGGAAAGGGACCCTTGGTCTCCCGCCTCAGCTGGAGAGGCGTCCCAATTGCCCTGCCAAGCCTCGAGGAGAATCCCGAGTTGTCCCTCGCAACTAGGCAGGAGTCCTGAAGTGGCTGAACAAACACGTGGGTGGAAGGGCCATCCCCGTCGTGACTCGAAAATATACCCCAGGTTCCCACCGCAACTCGAGCAAAACCATGAGACTTCCCCCTCGTCGCGAGATGAGGCTCGATTCTCCTGCACTGAGTGCAGAGCAATTCCGTGTTGCACATCACACATGAAAGGAGCCTTGATTTCCTTGATGGCACTCCAGAGAAACCCCAAGAACACTGTTTCCAGGCTAGAGGGATCCTGAGGTCACTGTAGCAACACGAAAGAGCTCCGTGGACCAAAAATCAGCTCGAGATGAGAGGTTAGTCCCTGGCTTCGACTCCAGAGGAATACCACCTTACCACAAGCACCTCAAGAGGAGGCTTCTCTCAGCTCTAGGTATGTGAGAGGGAACCTGAGTTTGCGGCCTCAAGTGGAATGGACACCGCGATGCCCTGACTCGAAATAAGGCCGGATATCCCTGCAGTGACTTGAATGCAGGCTCGTCTTGCATCTCCCAAGACGAAAGGTTGTCTGAGTCCCCTGTGGAGACCACAGAGAAAGACCTAGTTCCCCACCTCATCGTGACCGGAGGCCTCACATCCTTTGAAAACTCCAGAGGTACGCGGAGATCAGTGCCTCCAAAGGAGACGATGTCTGACTCCTCTGAAACTTGATAGGAGTCCCAGGATTTCTGTGGCACGTGGAAAGGGACCCTTGGTCTCCCGCCTCAGCTGGAGAGGCGTCCCAATTGCCCTGCCAAGCCTCGAGGAGAATCCCGAGTTGTCCCTCGCAACTAGGCAGGAGTCCTGACGTCGCTGAAAAAACACGTGGGTGGAAGGGCCATCCCCATCGTAACTCGAGAATATACCCCAGGTTGCCGCCGCAACTCGAGAAAAACCATGAGACTTCCCCCTCGCCGCGAGATGAGGCCCGATTCCCCTGCACTGCGTGCAGAGCAATTCCGTGTGGCACATCACACATGAAAGGAGCCTTGATTTCCTTGATGGCACTCCAGAGAAACCCCAAGAACACTGTTTCAAGGCTAGAGGGATCCTGAGGTCACTGTAGCAACACGAAAGAGCTCCATGGACCAAAAATCAACTCGCGATGAGAGGTTAGTCCCTGGCTTCGACTCCAGAGGAATACAACCTTACCACAAGCACCTCAAGAGGAGGCTTCTCTCAGCTCTAGGTATGTGAGAGGGACCCTGAGTTTGCAGCCTCAAGTGGAATGGACACCGCGATGCCCTGACTCGAAATCAGGCCGGATATCCCTGCAGTGACTTGAATGCAGGCTCGTCTTGCATCTCCCAAGACGAAAGGATGTCTGAATCCCCTGTGGAGACCACAGAGAAAGACCTAGTTCCCCACCTCATCGCGACCGGAGGCCTCACATCCTTTGAAAACTCCAGAGGTACGCGGAGATCAGTGCCTCCAAAGGAGACGATGCCTGACTCCTCGTGAAACTTGATAGGAGTCCCAGGATTCCTGTGGCACGTGGAAAGGGACACTTGGTCTCTCGCCTCATCCGGAGAGGCATCCCAATTGCCCTGCCAAGCCTCGAGGAGAATCCCGAGTTGTCCCTTGCAACTAGGCAGGAGTCCTGAAGTCGCTGAACAAATACGTGTGTGGAAGGGCCATCCCCGTCGTAACTCGAGAATATACCCCAGGTTTCCGCCGCAACTCGAGAAAAACCATGAAAGTTCCCCCTCACCGCAAAATGAGGCCCGATTCCCCTGCACTGCGTGCAGAGCAATTCCGTGTTGCACATCACACATGAAAGGAGCCTTGATTTCCTTGATGGCACTCCAGAGAAACCCCAAGAACACTGTTTCAAGGCTAGAGGGATCCTGAGGTCACTGTAGCAACACAAAAGAGCTCCGTGGACCAAAAAACAACTCGAGAAGAGGGGTTAGTCCCTGGCGTCGACTCCAGAGGAATTCCACCTTACAACAAGCACCTCAAGAGGAGGCTTCTCTCAGCTCTAGGTATGTGAGAGGGACCCTGAGTTTGCAGCCTCAAGTGGAATGGACACCGCTATGCCCTGACTCGAAATAAGGCCGGATATCCCTGCAGTGACTAGAATGCAGGCTCGTCTTACATCTCCCAAGACGAAAGGATGTCTGAATCCCCTGTGGAGACCACAGAGAAAGGCCTAGTTCCCCACCTCATCGCGACCGGAGGCCTCACATTCTTTGAAAACTCCAGGGGTACGCGGAGATCAGTGCCTCCAAAGGAGACGATTCCTGACTCCTCGTGAAACTTGATAGGAGTCCCAGGATTCCTGTGGCACGTGGAAAGGGACCCTTGGTCTCCCGCCTCAGCTGGAGAGGCGTCCCAATTGCCCTGCCAAGCCTCGAGGAGAATCCCGAGTTGTCCCTCGCAACTAGGCAGGAGTCCTGACGTGGCTGAACAAACACGTGGGTGGAAGGGCCATCCCCGTCGTAACTCGAGAATATAACCCAGGTTCCTGCCGCAACTCGAGAAAAACCATGAGACTTCCCCCTCGCCGCGAGATGAGGCCCGATTCCCCTGCACTGCGTGCAGAGCAATTCCGTGTTGCACATCACACATGAAAGGAGCCTTGATTTCCTTGATGGCACTCCAGAGAATCCCCAGAACACTGTTTCAAGGCTAGTGGGATACTGAGGTCACTGTAGCAACACGAAAGAGCTCCGTGGACCAAAAATCAACTCGAGATGAGAGGTTAGTCCCTGGCTTCGACTCCAGAGGAATACCACCTTACCACAAGCACATGAAGAGGACGCTTCTCTCAGCTCTAGGTATGTGAGAGGGACCCTGAGTTTGCGGCCTCAAGTGGAATGGACACCGCGATGCCCTGACTCGAAATAAGGCCAGATATCCCTGCAGTGACTTGAATGCAGGCACGTCTTGCAACTCCCAAGACGAAAGGATGTCTGAATGCCCTGTGGAGACCACAGAGAAAGACCTAGTTCCCCACCTCATCGCGACCGGAGGCCTCACATCCTTTGAAAACTCCAGAGGTACGCGGAGATCAGTGCCTCCAAAGGAGACGATGCCTGACTCCTCGTGAAACTTGATAGCAGTCCCAGGATTTCTGTGGCACGTGGAAACGGACCCTTGGTCTCCCTCCTCCACTGGAGAGGCGTCCCAATTGCCCTGCCAAGCCTCGAGGAGAATCCCGAGTTGTCCCTCGCAACTAGGCAGGAGTCCTGACGTCGCTGAACAAACACGTGGGTGGAAGGGCCATCCCCGTCGTAACTCGAGAATATACCCCAGGTTCCCGCCGCAACTCGAGAAAAACCATGAGACTTCCCCCTCGAAGCGAGATGCGGACCGATTCCCCTGCACTGTGTGCAGAGCAATTCCGTGTTGCACATCACACATGAAAGGAGCCTTGATTTCCTTGATGGCACTCCAGAGAAACCCCAAGAACACTGCTTCAAGGTTAGAGGGATCCTGACGTCACTGTAGCAACACGAAAGAGCTCCGTGGACCACAAATCAACTCGAGATGAGAGGTTAGTCCCTGGCTTCGACTCCAGAGGAATACCACCTTACCACAAGCACCTCAAGAGGAGGCTTCTCTCAGCTCTAGGTATGTGAGAGGGACCCTGAGTTTGCGGCCTCAAGTGGAATGGACACCGCGATGCCCTGACTCGAAATAAGGCCGGATATCCCTGCAGTGACTTGAATGGAGGCTCGTCTTGCATCTCCCAAGACGAAAGGTTGTCTGAGTCCCCTGTGGAGACCACAGAGAAAGACCTAGTTCCCCAGCTCATCGCGACCTGAGGCATCACATCCTTTGAAAACTCCAGAGGTACGCGGAGATCAGTGCCTCCAAAGGAGACGATGCCTGACTCCTCGTGAAACTTGATAGCAGTCCCAGGATTTCTGTGGCACGTGGAAAGGGACCCTTGGTCTCCCTCCTCCGCTGGAGAGGCGTCCCAATTGCCCTGCCAAGCCTCGAGCAGAATCCCGAGTTGTCCCTCGCAACTAGGCAGGAGTCCTGACATCGCTGAACAAACACGTGGGTGGAAGGGCCATCCCCGTCGTAACTCGAGAATATACCCCAGGTTCCCGCCGCAACTCGAGAAAAACCATGAGACTTCCCCGTCGCTGCGAGATGAGGCCCGATTCCCCTGCACTGCGTGCAGAGCAATTCCGTGTTGCACATCAAACATGAAAGGAGCCTTGATTTCCTTGATGGCACTCCAGAGAAACCCCAAGAACACTGTTTCAAGGCTAGAGGGATCCTGAGGTCACTGTAGCAACACGAAAGAGCTATGTGGACCAAAAATCAACTCGAGATGAGAGGTTAGTCCCTGGCTTCGACTCCAGAGGAATACCACCTTACCACAAGCACCTCAAGAGGAGGCTTCTCTCAGCTCTAGGTATGTGAGAGGGACCCTGAGTTTGCGGCCTCAAGTGGAATGGACACCGCGATACCCTGACTCGAAATAAGGCCGGATATCCCTGCAGTGACTTGAATACAGGCTCGTCTTGCATCTCCCAAGACGAAAGGATGTCTGAATCCCCTGTGGAGACCACAGAGAAAGACCTAGGTCCCCACCTTATCGCGACCGGAGGGCTCACATTCTTTGAAAACTCCAGAGGTACACGGAGATCAGTGCCTCCAAAGGAGACGATGCCTGACTCCTCGTGAAACTTGATAGGAGTCCCAGGAATCCTGTGGCACGTGGAAAGGGACCCTTGGTCTCCCGCCTCAGCTGGAGAGGCGTCCCAATTGCCCTGCCAAGCCTCGAGGAGAATCCCGAGTTGTCCCTCACAACTAGGCAGGAGTCCTGACGTCGCTGAACAAACACGTGGGTGGAAGGGCCATCCCCATCGTAACTCGAGAATATAGCCCAGGTTCCCGCCGCAACTCGAGAAAAACCATGAGACTTCCCCCTCGCCGCGAGATGAGGCCCTATTCCCCTACACTGCGTGCAGAGCAATTCCGTGTTGCACATCACACATGAAAGGAGCCTTGATTTCCTTGATGGCTCTCCAGAGAAACCCCAGGAACACTGCTTCAAGGCTAGAGGGATCCTGACGTCACTGTAGCAACACGAAAGAGATCCGTGGACCAAAAATCAACTCGAGATGAGAGGTTAGTCCCTGGCTTCGACTCCAGAGGAATACCACCTTACCACAAGCACCTCAAGAGGATGCTTCTCTCAGCTCTTGGTATGTGAGAGCGACCCTGAGTTTGCGGCCTCAAGTGGAATGGACACCGCGATGCCCTGACTCGAGCTAAGGCCAGATATCCCTGCAGTGACTTGAATGCAGGCTCGTCTTGCAACTCCCAAGACGAAAGGATGTCTGAATCCCCTGTGGAGACCACAGAGAAAGACTTAGTTCCCCACCTCATCACGACCGGAGGCCTCACATCCTTTGAAAACTCCAGAGGTATGCGGAGATCAGTGCCTCCAAAGGAGACGATGCCTGACTCCTCGTGAAACTTGATAGCAGTCCCAGGATTTCTGTGGCACGTGGAAAGGGACCCTTGGTCTCCCGCCTCAGGTGGAGAGGCGTCCCAATTGCCCTGCCAAGCCTCGAGGAGAATCCCGAGTTGTCCCTCGCAACTAGGCAGGAGTCCTGACGTCGCTGAACAAACACGTGGCTGGAAGGCCATCCCCGTCGTAACTCGAGAATATACCCCAGGTTCCCGCCGCAACTCGAGAAAAACCATGAGACTTCCCCCTCGCCGCTAGATGCGGACCGATTCCCCTGCACTGCGTGCAGAGCAATTCCGTGTTGCACATCACACATGAAAGGAGCCTTGATTTCCTTGATGGCACTCCAGAGAAACCCCAAGAACACTGCTTCAAGGCTAGAGGGATCCTGAGGTCACTGTAGCCACACGAAAGAGCTCCGTGGACCAAAAATCAACTCGAGATGAGAGGTTAGTCCCTGGCTTCGACTCCAGAGGAATACCACCTTACCAGAAGCACCTCAAGGGGAGGCTTCTCTCAGCTCTAGGTATGTGAGAGGGACCCTGAGATTGCGGTCTCAATTGGAATGGACACTGCGATGCCCTGACACGAAATAAGGCCGAATATCCCTGCAGTGACTTGAATGCAGGCTCGTCTTGCATCTCCCAAGACGAAAGTATGTCTGAATCCCCTGTGGAGACCACAGAGAAAGACCTAGTTCCCCACCTCATCGCGACCGGAGGCCTCACATCCTTTGAAAACTCCAGAGGTACGCGGAGATCAGTGCCTCCAAAGGAGACGATGCCTGACTCCTCGTGAAACTTGATAGGAGTCCCAGGATTCCTGTGGCACATGGAAAAGGACCCTTGGTCTCCCGCCTCAGCTGGAGAGGCGTCCCAATTGCCCTGCCAAGTCTCGAGGAGAATCCCGAGTTGTCCCTCGCAACAAGGCAGGAGTCCTGACGTCGCTGAACAAACACGTTGCTGAAAGCCCATCCCCGCCATAACTAGAGAATATACCCCAGGGTCCCGCCGCAACTTGAGAAAAACCATGAGACTTCCCCCTCGCCGCGAGATGAGGCTCGATTCTCCTGCACTGCATTCAGAGCAATTTCGTGTTGCACATCAAACATGAACGGAGCCTTGATTTCCTTCATGGCACTCCAGAGAATCCCCAAGAACACTGTTTCATGGCTAGAGGTATCCTGAGTTTACTGTAGCAACACGAAAGAGCTCCGTGGACCAAAAATCAACTCGAGATGAGAGGTTAGTCCCTGGCTTCGATTCCAGAGGAATACCACCTTACCACAAGCACCTCAAGAGGAGGCTTCTCTCAGCTCTAGGTATGTGAGAGGGACCCTGATTTTGCGGCCTCAAGTGGAATGGACACTGCTATGCACTGACTCGAAATAAGGCCGGATATCCCTGCAGTGACTTGAATGCAGGCTCGTCTTGCATCTCCCAAGATGAAAGGATCTCTGAATCCTCTGTGGAAGCCACAGAGAAAGACCTAGTTCCCCACCTCATCGCGACCGGAGGCCTCATATCCTTTGAAAACTCCAGAGGTACGCGGAGATCAGTGCCTCCAAAGGAGACGATGCCTGACTCCTCGTGAAACTTGATAGGAGTCCCAGGATTCCTGTGGCACGAGGAAAGGGACCCTTGGTTTCCCGCCTCAGCTGGAGAGGCGTCCCAATTGCCCTGCCAAGCCTCGAGGAGAATCCCTAGTTGTCCCTCGCAACTAGGCAGGAGTCCTAACGTCGCTGAACAAACACGTGTGTGGAAGGGCCATCGCCGTCGTAACTCGAGAATATACCCCAGGTTCCCGCCGCAACTCGAGAAAAACCATGAGACTTCCCCCTCGCCGCGAGATGAGGCCCGATTCCCCTGCACTGCGTGCAGAGCAATTCTGTGTTGCACATCAAACATGAAAGGAGATTGATTTCCTTGATGGCACTCCAGAGAAACCCCAAGAACACTGTTACAAGGCTAGAGGGATCCTGAGGTCACTGTAGCCACAAGAAAGAGCTCCGTGGACCAAAAATCAACTCGAGATGAGAGGTTAGTCCCTGGCTTCGACTCCAGAGGAATACCACCTTACCACAAGCACCTCAAGGGGGGGCTTCTCTCAGCTCTAGGTATGTGAGAGGGACCCTGAGTTTGCGGCCTCAATTGGAATGGACACTGCGATGCCCAGACACGAAATAAGGCCGGATATCCCTGCAGTGACTTGAATGTAGGCTCGTCTTGCATCTCCCAAGACGAAAGTATGTCTGAATCCCCTGTAGAGACCACAGAGAAAGACCTAGTTCCCCACCTCATCGCGACCGGAGGCCTCACATCCTTTGAAAACTCCAGAGGTACGCGGAGATCAGTGCCTCCAAAGGAGACGCTGCCTGACTCCTCGTGAAACTTGATAGGAGTCCCAGGATTCCTGTAGCACATGGAAAGGGACCCTTGGTCTCCCGCCTCAGCTGGAGAGGCGTCCCAATTTCCCTGCCAAGTCTCGAGGAGAATCCCGAGTTGTCCCTCGCAACTAGGCAGGAGTCCTGACGTCGCTGAACAAACACGTGGGTGGAAGGGCCATCCCCGTCGTAACTCGAGAATATACCCCAGGTTCCCGCCGCAACTCGAGAAAAACCATGAGACTTCCACGTCGCTGCGAGATGAGGCCCGATTCCCCTGCACTGCGTGCAGAGCAATTCCGTGTTGCACATCAAACATGATAGGAGCCTTGATTTCCTTGATGGCACTCCAGAGAAACCCCAAGAACACTGTTTCAAGGCTAGAGGGATCCTGAGGTCACTGTAGCAACACGAAAGAGCTCCGTGGACCAAAAATCAACTCGAGATGAGAGGTTAGTCCCTGGCTTCGACTCCAGAGGAATACCACCTTACCACAAGCACCTCAAGAGGAGGCTTCTCTCAGCTCTAGGTATGTGAGAGGGACCCTGAGTTTGCGGCCTCAAGTGGAATGGACACCGCGATACCCTGACTCGAAATAAGGCCGGATATCCCTGCAATGACTTGAATACAGGCTCGTCTTGCATCTCCCAAGACGAAAGGATGTCTGAATCCCCTGTGGAGACCACAGAGAAAGACCTAGTTCCCCACCTTATCGCGACCGGAGGGCTCACATTCTTTGAAAACTCCAGAGGTACACGGAGATCAGTGCCTCCAAAGGAGACGATGCCTGACTCCTCGTGAAACTTGATAGGAGTCCCAGGAATCCTGTGGCACGTGGAAAGGGAACCTTGGTCTCCCGCCTCAGCTGGAGAGGCGTCCCAATTGCCCTGCCAAGCCTCGAGGAGAATCCCGAGTTGTCCCTCGCAACTAGGCAGGAGTCTTGACGTCGCTGAACAAACTCGTGGGTGGAAGGGCCATCCCCATCGTAACTCGAGAATATAGCCCAGGTTCCCGCCGCAACTCGAGAAAAACCATGAGACTTCCCCCTCGCCGCGAGATGAGGCCCTATTCCCCTACACTGCGTGCAGAGCAATTCCGTGTTGCACATCACACATGAAAGGAGCCTTGATTTCCTTGATGGCACTCCAGAGAAACCCCAAGAACACTGCTTCAAGGCTAGAGGGATCCTGAGGTCACTGTAGCAACACGAAGAGCTCCGTGGACCAAAAATCAACTCGAGATGAGAGGTTAGTCCCTGGCTTCGACTCCAGAGGAATACCACCTTACCACAAGCACCTGAAGAGGATGCTTCTCTCAGCTCTTGGTATGTGAGAGCGACCCTGAGTTTGCGGCCTTAAGTGGAATGGACACTGCGATGCCCTGACTCGAAATAAGGCCAGATATCCCTGCAGTGACTTGAATGCAGGCTCGTCTTGCAACTCCCAAGACGAAAGGATGTCTGAATCCCCTGTGGAGACCACAGAGAAAGACCTAGTTCCCCACCTCATCGCGACCGGAGGCCTCACATCCTTTGAAAACTCCAGAGGTACGCGGAGATCAGTGCCTCCAAAGGAGACGATGCCTGACTCCTCGTGAAACTTGATAGCAGTCCCAGGATTTCTGTGGCACGTGGAAAGGGACCCTTGGTCTCCCGCCTCAGGTGGAGAGGCGTCCCAATTGCCCTGCCAAGCCTCGAGGAGAATCCCGAGTTGTCCCTCGCAACTAGGCAGGAGTCCTGACGTCGCTGAACAAACACGTGGGTGGAAGGGCCATCCCCGTCGTAACTCGAGAATATACCCCAGGTTCCCGCCGAAACTCGAGAAAAACCATGAGACTTCCCCCTCGCCGCTAGATGCGGACCGATTCCCCTGCACTGCGTGCAGAGCAATTCCGTGTTGCACATCACACATGAAAGGAGCCTTGATTTCCTTGATGGCACTCCAGAGAAACCCCAAGAACACTGCTTCAAGGCTAGAGGGATCCTGAGGTCACTGTAGCAAGAAGAAATAGCTCCGTGGACCAAAAATCAACTCGAGATGAGAGGTTAGTCCCTGGCTTCGACTCCAGAGGAATACCACCTTACCAGAAGCACCTCAAGGGGAGGCTTCTCTCAGCTCTAGGTATGTGAGAGGGACCCTGAGATTGCGGCCTCAATTGGAATGGACACTGCGATGCCCTGACACGAAATAAGGCCGAATATCCCTGCAGTGACTTGAATGCAGGCTCGTCTTGCATCTCCCAAGACGAAAGTATGTCTGAATCCCCTGTGGAGACCACAGAGAAAGACCTAGTTCCCCACCTCATCGCGACCGGAGGCCTCACATCCTTTGAAAACTCCAGAGGTATGCGGAGATCAGTGCCTCCAAAGGAGACGATGCCTGACTCCTCGTGAAACTTGATAGGAGTCCCAGGATTCCTGTGGCACATGGAAAAGGACCCTTGGTCTCCCGCCTCAGCTGGAGAGGCGTCCCAATTGCCCTGCCAAGTCTCGAGGAGAATCCCGAGTTGTCCCTCGCAACAAGGCAGGAGTCCTGACGTCGCTGAACAAACACGTTGCTGGAAGCCCATCCCCGCCATAACTAAAGAATATACCCCAGGGTCCCGCCGCAACTTGAGAAAAACCATGAGACTTCCCCCTCGCCGCGAGATGAGGCTCGATTCTCCTGCACTGCATGCAGAGCAATTTCGTGTTGCACATCAAACATGAACGGAGCCTTGATTTCCTTCATGGCACTTCAGAGAATCCCCAAGAACACTGTTTCATGGCTAGAGGTATCCTGAGTTTACTGTAGCAACACGAAAGAGCTCCGTGGACCAAAAATCAACTCGAGATGAGAGGTTAGTCCCTGGCTTCGACTCCAGAGGAATACCACCTTACCACAAGCACCTCAAGAGGAGGCTTCTCTCAGCTCTAGCTATGTGAGAGGGACCCTGATTTTGCGGCCTCAAGTGGAATGGACACTGCGATGCACTGACTCGAAATAAGGCCGGATATCCCTGCAGTGACTTGAATGCAGGCTCGTCTTGCATCTCCCAAGATGAAAGGATGTCTGAATCCTCTGTGGAAACCACAGAGAAAGACCTAGTTCCCCACCTCATCGCGACCGGAGGCCTCATATCCTTTGAAAACTCCAGAGGTACGCGGAGATCAGTGCCTCCAAAGGAGGAATGCCTGAGTCCTCGTGAAACTTGATAGGAGTCCCAGGATTCCTGTGGCACGTGGAAAGGGACCCTTGGTCTCCCGCCTCAGCTGGAGAGGCGTCCCAATTGCCCTGCCAAGCCTCGAGGAGAATCCCGAGTTGTCCCTCACAACTAGGCAGGAGTCCTAACTTCGCTGATCAAACACGTGGGTGGAAGGGCCATCCCCGTCGTAACTCGAGAATATACCCCATGTTCCAGCCGCAACTCGAGAAAAACCATGAGACTTCCCCCTCGCCGCGAGATGAGGCCCGATTCCCCTGCACTGCGTGCAGAGCAATTCCGTGTTGCACATCACACATGAAAGGAGCCTTGATTTCCTTGCTGGCACTCCAGAGAAACCCCAAGAACACTGTTTCAAGGCTAGAGGGAACCTGAGGTCACTGTAGCCACATGAAAGAGCTCCGTGGCCCAAAAATCAACTCGAGATGAGAGGTTAGTCCCTGGCTTCGACTCCAGAGGAATACCACCTTACCACAAGCACCTCAAGAGGAGGCTTCTCTCAGCTCTAGGTATGTAAGAGGGACCCTGAATTTGCGGCCTCAAGTGGAATGGACACCGCGATGCCCTGACTCGAAATAAGGCCGGATATCCCTGCAGTGACTTGAATGCAGGCTCGTCTTGCATCTCCCAAGACGAAAGGATGTCTGAATCCCCTGTGGAGACCACAGAGAAAGACCTAGTTCCCCACCTCATCGCGACCTGAGGCCTCACATCCTTTGAAAACTCCTGAGGTACGCGGAGATCAGTGCCTCCAAAGGAGACGATGCCTAACTCCTCGTGAAACTTGATAGGAGTCCCAGGATTCCTGTGGCACGTGGAAAGGGACACTTGGTCTCCCGCCTCAGCTGGAGAGGCGTCCCAATTGCCCTGACAAGCCTCGAGGAGAATCCAGAGTTGTCCCTCGCAACTAGGCGGGAGTCCTGACGTGGCTGAACAAACACGTGGGTGGAAGGGCCATCCCCGTCATAACTCGAAAATATACCCCAGGTTCCCACCGCAACTCGAGAAAAACCATGAGACTTCCCCCTCGCCGCAAAATGAGGCCCAATATCCTGCACTGCGTGCAGAGCAATTCTATGTTGCACATCACACATGAAAGGAGCCTTGATTTCCTTGATGGCACTCCAGAGAAACCCCAAGAACACTGTTTCCAGGCTCGAGGGATCCTGAGGTCACTGTAGCAACACGAAAGAGCTCCGTGGACCAAAAATCAACTCGAGATAAGAGGTTAGTCCCTGGCTTCGACTCCAGAGGAATACCACCTTACCACAAGCACCTCAAGAGGAGGTTTCTCTCAGCTCTAGGTATGTGAGAGGGACCCTGAGTTTGCGGCCTCAAGTGGAATGGACACCCCGATGCCCTGACTCGAAATAAGGCCGGATATAACTGTAGTGACTTGAATGCAGGCTCGTCTTGCCCCTCCCAAGGCGAAAGGATGTCTGAATCCCCTGTGGACACCACAGAGAAAGACCTAGTTGCCCACGTCATCGCGACCGGAGGCTTCAAATCCTTTGAAAACTCCAGAGGTACGCGGAGATCAGTGCCTCCAAAGGAGACGATGCCTGACTCCTCGTGAAACTTGATAGGAGTCCCAGGATTCCTGTGGCACGTGGAAAGGGACAATTGCTCTCCCACCTCAGCTGGAGAGGCGTCCCAATTGCCCTGCAAAGCCTCGAGGAGAATCCCGAGTTGTCCCTCGCAACTAGGCAGGAGTCCTTACGTCGCTAAACAAACACGTGGGTGGAAGGGCCATCCCCGTCGTAACTCGAGAATATACCCCAGGTTCCCGCCGCAACTCGAGAAAAACCATGAGACTTCCCCCTCGCCGCGAGATGAGGCTCAATTCTCCTGCACTGCATGCAGAGCAATTCCGTGTTGCACATCAAACATGAAAGGAGCCTTGATTTTCTTGATGGCACTCTAGAGAAACCCCAAGAACACTGTTTCCAGTCTAGAGGGATCCTGAGGTCACTGTAGGAAGAAGAAAGAGCTCCGTGGACCAAAAATCAACTCGAGATGAGAGGTTAGTCCCTGGCTTCGACTCCAGAGGAATACCACCTTACCACAAGCACCTCAAGAGGAGGCTTCTCTCAGCTCTCGGTATGTGAGAGGGACCCTGAGTTTGCGGCCTCAAGTGGAATGGACACTGCGATGCCCTGACGCGAAATAAGGCCGGATATCCCTGCAGTGACTTGAATGCAGGCTCGTCTTGCATCTCCCAAGACGAAAGGATGTCTGAATCCCCTGTGGAGACCACAGAGAAAGACCTAGTTCCCCACCTCATCGCGACCGGAGGCCTCACATCCTTTGAAAACTCCAGAGGTACGCGGAGATCAGTGCCTCCAAAGGAGACGATACCTGACTCCTCGTGAAACTTGATAGGAGTCCCAGGATTCCTGTGGCACGTGGAAAGGGACCCTTTTTCTCCCGCCTCAGCTGGAGAGGCGTCCCAATTGCCCTGCCAAGCCTCGAGGAGAATCTCGAGTTGTCCCTCGCTACTAGGCAGGAGTACTGACGTCGCTGAACAAACACGTGGGTGGAAGGGCCATCCCCGTCGTAACTCGAGAATATAACCCAGGTTCCTGCCGCAACTCGAGAAAAACCATGAGACTTCCCCCTCGCCGCGAGATGAGGCCCGATTCCCCTGCACTGCGTGCAGAGCAATTCCGTGTTGCACATCACACATGAAAGGAGCCTTGATTTCCTTGATGGCATTCCAGAGAAACCCCAAGAACACTCTTTCAAGGTTAGAGGGATTCTGAGGTCACTGTAGCAACAAGAAAGAGATCTGTGGACCAAAAATCAACTCGAGATGAGAGGTTAGTCCCTGGCTTTAACTCCAGAGGAATACCACCTTACCACAAGCACCTCAAGAGGAGGCTTCTCTCAGCTCTATGTATGTGAGAGGGACCCTGAGTTTGCGGCCTCAAGTGGAATGGACACCGCGATGCCCTGACTCGAAATAAGGCCGGATATCCCTGCAGTGACTTGAATGTAAGCTCGTCTTGCATCTCCCAAGACGAAAGGATGTCTGAATCCCCTGTGGAGACCACAGAGAAAGACCTAGTTCCCCATCTCATTGTGACCGGAGGCCTCACATCCTTTGAAAACTTCAGAGGTACGCGGAGATCAGTGCCTCCAAAGAAGACGATGCCTGAGTCCTCTTGAAACTTGATAGGAGTCCCAGGATTCCTGTGGCACGTGGAAAGGGACCCTTGGTCTCCCACCTCAGCTGGAGAGGCTTTCCAATTGCCCTGCCAAGCCTCGAGGAGAATCCCGATTTGTCCCTCGCAACTAGGCAGGAGTCCTGACGACGCTGAACAAACACGTGTGTGGAAGGGCCATCCCTGTCGTAACTCGAGAATATACCCCAGGTTCCCGCCGCAACTCGAGAAAAACCATGAGACTTCCCCCTCGCCATGAGATGAGGCTCGATTCCCCTGCACTGCATGCAGAGCAATTCCGTGTTGCACATCACACATGAAAGGAGCCTTGATTTCCTTGATGGCACTCCAGAGAAACCCCAAGAACACTGTTTCCAGGCTAAAGGGATCCTGAGGTCACTGTAGCAAGAAGAAAGAGCTCCGTGGACCAAAAATCAACTCGAGATGAGAGGTTAGGCCCTGGCTTCGACCCCAGAGGAATACCACCTTACCACAAGCACCTCAAGAGGAGGCTTCTCTCAGCTCTAGGTATGTGAGTGGGACCCTGAGTTTGCGGCCTCAAGTGTAATGGACACTGCGATGCCCTGACGCGAAATAAGGCCGGATATCCCTGCAGTGACTTGAATGCAGGCTGGTCTTGCATCTCCCAAGACGAGAGGGTGTCTGAATCCCCTGTGGAGACCACAGAGAAAGACCTAGTTCCCCACCTCATCGCGACCGGAGGCCTCACATCCTTTGAAAACTTCAGAGGTACGCGAAGATCAGTGCCTCCAAAGGAGACGATGCCTGAGTCCTCGTGAAACTTGATAGGAGTCCCAGGATTCCTGTGGCACGTGGAAAGGGACCCTTGGTCTCCCGCCTCAGCTGGAGAGGCGTCCCAATTGCCCTGCCAAGCCTCGAGGAGAATCCCGAGTTGTCCCTTGCAACTAGGCAGGAGTTCTGATGTCGCTGAACAAACACGTGTGTGGAAGGGCCATCCCCGTCGTAACTCGAGAATATACCCCAGGTTCCCACCGCAACTCGAGAAAAACCATGAGACTGCCCCCTCGCCGCGAGATGAGGCCCGATTCCCCTGCACTGCGTGCAGAGCAATTCCGTGTTGCACATCACACATGAAAGGAGCCTTGATTTCCTTGATGGCACTCCAGAGAAACCCCAAGAACACTGTTTCAAGGCTAGAGGGATCTTGAGGTCACTGTAGCAACAGGAAAGAGCTCCGTGGACCAAAAATCAACTCGAGATGAGAGGTTAGTCCCTAACTTCGACTCCAGAGGAATACCACCTTACCACAAGCACCTCAAGAGGAGGCTTCTCACAGCTTTAGGTATGTGAGAGGGACCCTGAGTTTGCGGCCTCAAGTGGAATGGACACCGCAAAGCCCTGACTCGAAATAAGGCCGGATATCCCTGCAGTGACTTGAATGCAGGCTCGTCTTGCATCTCCCATGACGAAAGGATGTCTGAATCCCCTGTGGAGACCACAGAGAAAGACCTAGTTCCCCACCTCATCGCGACCGGAGGCCTCACATCCTTTGAAAACTCCAGAGGTACGCGGAGATCAGTGCCTCCAAAGGAGAAGATGCCTGACTCCTCGTGAAACTTGATAGGAGTCCCAGGATTCCTGTGGCACGTGGAAAGGGACCCTTGGTCTCCCGCCTCAGCTGGAGAGGCGTCCCAATTGCCCTGCCAAGCCTCGAGGAGAATCCCGAGTTGTCCCTCGCAACTAGGCAGGAGTCCTGACGTCGCTGAACAAACACGTGGGTGGAAAGGCCATGCCAATAGTAACTCGAGAATATACCCCAGGTTCCCGCCGCAACTCGAGAAAAACCATGAGACTTCCCCCTCGCCGCGAGATCAGGCCCGATTCCCCTGCACTGCGTGCAGAGCAATTCTATGTTGCACATCACACATGAAAGGAGCCTTGATTTCCTTGATGGCACTCCAGAGAAACCCCAAGAACACTGTTTCCAGGCTCGAGGGATCCTGAGGTCACTGTAGCAACACGAAAGAGCTCCGTGGACCAAAAATCAACTCGAGATAAGAGGTTAGTCCCTGGCTTCGACTCCAGAGGAATACCACCTTACCACAAGCACCTCAAGAGGAGGTTTCTCTCAGCTCTAGGTATGTGAGAGGGACCCTGAGTTTACGGCCTCAAGTGGAATGGACACCCCGATGCCCTGACTCGAAATAAGGCCGGATATAACTGTAGTGACTTGAATGCAGGCTCGTCTTGCCCCTCCCAAGGCGAAAGGATGTCTGAATCCCCTGTGGACACCACAGAGAAAGACCTAGTTGCCCACGTCATCGCGACCGGAGGCTTCAAATCCTTTGAAAACTCCAGAGGTACGCGGAGATCAGTGCCTCCAAAGGAGACGATGCCTGACTCCTCGTGAAACTTGATAGGAGTCCCAGGATTCCTGTGGCACGTGGAAAGGGACAATTGCTCTCCCACCTCAGCTGGAGAGGCGTCCCAATTGCCCTGCAAAGCCTCGAGGAGAATCCCGAGTTGTCCCTCGCAACTAGGCAGGAGTCCTTACGTCGCTAAACAAACACGTGGGTGGAAGGGCCATCCCCGTCGTAACTCGAGAATATACCCCAGGTTCCCGCCGCAACTCGAGAAAAACCATGAGACTTCCCCCTCGCCGCGAGATGAGGCTCAATTCTCCTGCACTGCATGCAGAGCAATTCCGTGTTGCACATCAAACATGAAAGGAGCCTTGATTTTCTTGATGGCACTCTAGAGAAACCCCAAGAACACTGTTTCCAGTCTAGAGGGATCCTGAGGTCACTGTAGCAAGAAGAAAGAGCTCCGTGGACCAAAAATCAACTCGAGATGAGAGGTTAGTCCCTGGCTTCGACTCCAGAGGAATACCACCTTACCACAAGCACCTCAAGAGGAGGCTTCTCTCAGCTCTCGGTATGTGAGAGGGACCCTGAGTTTGTGGCCTCAAGTGGAATGGACACTGCGATGCCCTGACGCGAAATAAGGCCGGATATCCCTGCAGTGACTTGAATGCAGGCTCGTCTTGCATCTCCCAAGACGAAAGGATGTCTGAATCCCCTGTGGAGACCACAGAGAAAGACCTAGTTCCCCACCTCATCGCGACCGGAGGCCTCACATCCTTTGAAAACTCCAGAGGTACGCGGAGATCAGTGCCTCCAAAGGAGACGATACCTGACTCCTCGTGAAACTTGATAGGAGTCCCAGGATTCCTGTGGCACGTGGAAAGGGACCCTTTTTCTCCCGCCTCAGCTGGAGAGGCGTCCCAATTGCCCTGCCAAGCCTCGAGGAGAATCTCGAGTTGTCCCTCGCTACTAGGCAGGAGTACTGACGTCGCTGAACAAACACGTGGGTGGAAGGGCCATCCCCGTCGTAACTCGAGAATATAACCCAGGTTCCTGCCGCAACTCGAGAAAAACCATGAGACTTCCCCCTCGCCGCGAGATGAGGCCCGATTCCCCTGCACTGCGTGCAGAGCAATTCCGTGTTGCACATCACACATGAAAGGAGCCTTGATTTCCTTGATGGCATTCCAGAGAAACCCCAAGAACACTCTTTCAAGGTTAGAGGGATTCTGAGGTCACTGTAGCAACAAGAAAGAGATCTGTGGACCAAAAATCAACTCGAGATGAGAGGTTAGTCCCTGGCTTTAACTCCAGAGGAATACCACCTTACCACAAGCACCTCAAGAGGAGGCTTCTCTCAGCTCTATGTATGTGAGAGGGACCCTGAGTTTGCGGCCTCAAGTGGAATGGACACCGCGATGCCCTGACTCGAAATAAGGCCGGATATCCCTGCAGTGACTTGAATGTAAGCTCGTCTTGCATCTCCCAAGACGAAAGGATGTCTGAATCCCCTGTGGAGACCACAGAGAAAGACCTAGTTCCCCATCTCATTGTGACCGGAGGCCTCACATCCTTTGAAAATTTCAGAGGTACGCGGAGATCAGTGCCTCCAAAGAAGACGATGCCTGAGTCCTCTTGAAACTTGATAGGAGTCCCAGGATTCCTGTGGCACGTGGAAAGGGACCCTTGGTCTCCCACCTCAGCTGGAGAGGCTTTCCAATTGCCCTGCCAAGCCTCGAGGAGAATCCCGATTTGTCCCTCGCAACTAGGCAGGTGTCCTGACGACGCTGAACAAACACGTGTGTGGAAGGGCCATCCCTGTCGTAACTCGAGAATATACCCCAGGTTCCCGCCGCAACTCGAGAAAAACCATGAGACTTCCCCCTCGCCATGAGATGAGGCTCGATTCCCCTGCACTGCATGCAGAGCAATTCCGTGTTGCACATCACACATGAAAGGAGCCTTGATTTCCTTGATGGCACTCCAGAGAAACCCCAAGAACACTGTTTCCAGGCTAAAGGGATCCTGAGGTCACTGTAGCAAGAAGAAAGAGCTCCGTGGACCAAAAATCAACTCGAGATGAGAGGTTAGGCCCTGGCTTCGACCCCAGAGGAATACCACCTTACCACAAGCACCTCAAGAGGAGGCTTCTCTCAGCTCTAGGTATGTGAGTGGGACCCTGAGTTTGCGGCCTCAAGTGTAATGGACACTGCGATGCCCTGACGCGAAATAAGGCCGGATATCCCTGCAGTGACTTGAATGCAGGCTGGTCTTGCATCTCCCAAGACGAGAGGGTGTCTGAATCCCCTGTGGAGACCACAGAGAAAGACCTAGTTCCCCACCTCATCGCGACCGGAGGCCTCACATCCTTTGAAAACTTCAGAGGTACGCGAAGATCAGTGCCTCCAAAGGAGACGATGCCTGAGTCCTCGTGAAACTTGATAGGAGTCCCAGGATTCCTGTGGCACGTGGAAAGGGACCCTTGGTCTCCCGCCTCAGCTGGAGAGGCGTCCCAATTGCCCTGCCAAGCCTCGAGGAGAATCCCGAGTTGTCCCTTGCAACTAGGCAGGAGTTCTGATGTCGCTGAACAAACACGTGTGTGGAAGGGCCATCCCCGTCGTAACTCGAGAATATACCCCAGGTTCCCGCCGCAACTCGAGAAAAACCATGAGACTGCCCCCTCGCCGCGAGATGAGGCCCGATTCCCCTGCACTGCGTGCAGAGCAATTCCGTGTTGCACATCACACATGAAAGGAGCCTTGATTTCCTTGATGGCACTCCAGAGAAACCCCAAGAACACTGTTTCAAGGCTAGAGGGATCTTGAGGTCACTGTAGCAACAGGAAAGAGCTCCGTGGACCAAAAATCAACTCGAGATGAGAGGTTAGTCCCTAACTTCGACTCCAGAGGAATACCACCTTACCACAAGCACCTCAAGAGGAGGCTTCTCACAGCTTTAGGTATGTGAGAGGGACCCTGAGTTTGCGGCCTCAAGTGGAATGGACACCGCAAAGCCCTGACTCGAAATAAGGCCGGATATCCCTGCAGTGACTTGAATGCAGGCTCGTCTTGCATCTCCCATGACGAAAGGATGTCTGAATCCCCTGTGGAGACCACAGAGAAAGACCTAGTTCCCCACCTCATCGCGACCGGAGGCCTCACATCCTTTGAAAACTCCAGAGGTACGCGGAGATCAGTGCCTCCAAAGGAGAAGATGCCTGACTCCTCGTGAAACTTGATAGGAGTCCCAGGATTCCTGTGGCACGTGGAAAGGGACCCTTGGTCTCCCGCCTCAGCTGGAGAGGCGTCCCAATTGCCCTGCCAAGCCTCGAGGAGAATCCAGAGTTGTCCCTCGCAACTAGGCAGGAGTCCTGACGTCGCTGAACAAACACGTGGGTGGAAAGGCCATGCCAATAGTAACTCGAGAATATACCCCAGGTTCCCGCCGCAACTCGAGAAAAACCATGAGACTTCCCCCTCGCCGCGAGATCAGGCCCGATTCCCCTGCACGGCGTGCAGAGCAATTCCGTGTTGCACATCACACATGAAAGGAGCCTTTATTTCCTTAATGGCAATCCAGAGAAAGCCCAAGAACACTGTTTCAAGGCTAGAGGGATGCTGAGGTCACTGTAGCAACATGAAAGAGCTCCGTGGACCAAAAATCAACTCGAGATGAGAGGTTAGTCCCTAACTTCGACTCCAGAGGAATACCACCTCACCACAAGCACCTCAAGAGGAGGCTTCTCACAGCTTTAGGTATGTGAGAGGGACCCTGAGTTTGCGGCCTCAAGTTGAATGAGCACCGCGAAGCCCTGACTCGAAATAACGCCGGATATCCCTGCAGTGACTTGAATGCAGGCTCGTCTTGCATCTCCCATGACGAAAGGATGTCTGAATCCCCTGTGGAGACCACAGAGAAAGACCTAGTTCCCCACCTCATCGCGATCGGAGGCCTCACATCCTTTGAAAACTCCAGAGGTACGCGGAGATCAGTGCCTCCAAAGGAGACGATGCCTGACTCCTCGTGAAACTTCTTAGGAGTCCCAGGATTCCTGTGGCACGTGGAAAGGGACCCTTGGTCTCCCGCCTCAGCTGGAGAGGCTTCCCAATTGCCCTGCCAAGCCTCGAGTAGAATCCCGAGTTGTCCCTCGCAACTAGGCAGGAGTCCTGACGTCGCTGAACAAACACGTGTGTGGAAGGGCCATTCCCGTTGTAACTCGAGAATATACCCCAGGTTCCCACCGCAACTCGAGAAAAACCATGAGACTTCCCCCTCGCCGCGAGATGAGGGTCGATTTCCCTACACTGCCTGCAGAGCAATTCCGTGTTGCACATCACACATGAAAGGAGCCTTGATTTCCTTGATGGCACTCCAGAGAAATCCCAAGAACACTGTTTCAAGGCTAGAGGCATCCTGAGGTCACTGTAGCAACCCGAAAGAGCTCCGTGGACCAAAAATCAACTCGAGATGAGAGGTTAGTCCCTGGCTTCGACTCCAGAGGAATACCACCTCACCACAAGCACCTCAAGAGGAGGCTTCTCACAGCTTTAGGTATGTGAGAGGGACCCTGAGTTTGCAGCCTCAAGTGGAATGGACACCGCGATGCCCTGACTCGAAATCAGGCCGGATATCCCTGGAGTGACTTGAATGTAGGCTCGTCTTGCATCTCCCAAGACGAAAGGATGTCTGAATCCCCTGTGGAGACCACAGAGAAAGACCTAGTTCCCCACCTCATCGCGACCGGAGGCCTCACATCCTTTGAAAACTACAGAGGTACGCGGAGATCAGTGCCTCCAAAGGAGACGATGCCTGACTCCTCGTGAAACTTGATAGGAGTCCCAGGATTCCTGTGGCACGTGGAAAGGGACCCTTGGTCTCCCGCCTCAGGTGGAGAGGCGTCCCAATTGCCCTGCCAAGCCTCGAGGAGAATCCCGAGTTGTCCCTTACAACTAGGCAGGGGTCCTGACGTCGCTGAACAAACACGTGGGTGGAAGGGCCATCCCCGTCGTAACTCGAGAATATACCCCAGGTTCCCACCGCAACTCCAGAAAAACCATGAGACTTCCCCCTCGCCGCGAGATGAGGTCCGATTCCCCTGCACTGCGTGCAGAGCAATTCCGTGTTGCACATCACACATGAAAGGACCCTTGATTTCCTTGATGGCACTCCAGAGAAACCCCAAGAACACTGTTTCAAGGCTAGAGGGATCCGGACGTAACTGTAGCAACACGAAAGAGATCCGTGGACCAAAAATCAACTTGAGATGAGAGGTTAGTCCCTGGCTTCGACTCCAGGGGAATACAACCTTACCACAAGCACCTCAAGAGGAGGCTTCTCTCAGCTCTAGGTATGTGAGAGGGACCCTGAGATTGCGGCCTCAAATGGAATGGACACCGCGATGCCCTGACTCGAAATCAGGCCGGATATCCCTGCAGTGACTTGAATGCAGGCTCGTCTTGCATCTCCCAAGAGGAAAGGATGTCTGAATCCCCTGTGGAGACCACAGAGAAAGACCTAGTTCCCCACTTCATCGCGACCGGAGGCCTCACATCCTCTGAAAACTCCAGAGGTACGCGGAGATCAGTGCCTCCAGAGGAGACGATGTCTGACTCCTCGTGAAACTTGATAGGAGTCCCAGGATTCCTGTGGCATGTGGAAAGGGACACTTGGTCTCCTGCCTCAGCCTGAGTGGCGTCCCAATTGCCCTGCCAAGCCTTGAGGAGAATCCCGAGTTGTCCATTGCAAGTAGGCAGAGGTCCTGACGGCGCTGAACAAACACGTGGTTGGAAGTGCCATCCCCGTCGTAACTCGGGAATATACCCCAGATTCCCACCGCAACTCCAGAAAAACCATGAGACTTCCCCCTCGCCGCGAGATGAGGCCCGATTCCCCTGCACTGCGTGCAGAGCAATTCCGTGTTGCACATCACACATGAAAGGAGCCTTGATTCCCTTGATGGCACTCCAGAGAAACCCGAAGAACACTGTTTCAAGTCTCGAGGGATCCTGAGGTCACTGTAGCAACACGAAAGAGCTCCGTGGACCAAAAATCAACTTGAGATGAGAGGTTAGTTCCTGGCTTCGACTCCAGAGGAATACCACCTTACCACAAGCACCTCAAGAGGAGGCTTCTCTCAGCTCTAGGTATGTGAGAGGGACCCTGAGTTTGCGGCCTCAAGTGGCATGGACACCCCGATGCCCTGACTCGAAATAAGGCCCGATATCCCTGCAGTGACTTGAATGCAGTCTCGTCTTGCCCCTCCCAAGGCGAAAGGTTGTCTGAATCACCTGTGGAGACCACAGAGAATGACCTTGTTGCCCAAGTCATCGCGACCGGAGGCTTCAAATCCTTTGAAAACTCCACAGGTATGCGGAGATCAGTGCCTGCAAAGGAGACGATGCCTGACTCCTCGTGAAACTTGATAGGAGTCCCAGGATTCCTGTGGCACGTGGAACGGGACCCTTGGTCTACCGCCTCAGCTGGAGAGGCGTCCCAATTGCCCTGCCAAGCCTCGAGGAGAATCCCGAGTTGTCCCTTGCAACTAGGCAGGGGTCCTGACGTCGCTGAACAAACACGTGTGTGGAAGGGCCATCCCCGTCGTAACTCGAGAATATACCCCAGGTTCCCGCGGCAACTCGAGAAAAACCATGAGACTTCCCCCTCGCCGCGAGATGAGGCCCGATTCCCCTGCACTGCGTGCAGAGCAATTCCGTGTTGCACATCACACATGAAAGGAGCCTTGATTTCCTTGATGGCACTCCAGAGAAACCCCAAGAACACTGTTTCAAGGCTAGAGGGATCCTGAAGTCACTGTAGCAACACGAAAGAGCTCCGTGGACCAAAAATCAACTCAAGATGAGAGGTTAGTCCCTGGCTTCGACTCCAGAGGAATACCACCTTACCACAAGCACCTCAAGAGGAGGCTTCTCTCAGCTCTAGGTATGTGAGAGGGACCCTGAGTTTGCGGCCTCAAGTGGCATGGACACCGCGATGCCCTGACTCGAAATAAGGCCGGATATCCCTGCAGTGACTTGAATGCAGGCTCGTCTTGCATCTCGCAAGACGAAAGGATGTCTGAATCCCCTGTGGAGACCACAGAGAAAGACCTAGTTCCCCACGTCATCGCGACCGGAGGCCTCACATCCTCTGAAAACTCCAGAGGTACGCGGAGATCAGTGCCTCCAGAGGAGCCAATGCCTGACTCCTCTTCAAACTTGATAGGAGTCCCAGGATTCCTGTGGCATGTGGAAAGGGACGCTTGGTCTCCCGCCTCAGGTGGAGAGGCGTCCCAATTGCCCTGCCAAGCCTCGAGGAGAATCCCGAGTTGTCCCTTGCAACTAGGCAGGGGTCCTGACGTCGCTGAACAAACACGTGTGTGGAAGGGCCATCCCCGTCGTAACTCGAGAATATACCCCAGGTTCCCGCGGCAACTCGAGAAAAACCATGAGACTTCCCCCTCGCCGCGAGATGAGGCCCAATTCCCCTGCACTGCGTGCAGAGCAATTCCGTGTTGCACATCAAACATGAAAGGAGCCTTGATTTCCTTGATGGCACTCCAGAGAAACCCCAAGAACACTGTTTCAAGGCTTGAGGGATCCTGAGGTCACTGTAGCAACACGAAAGAGCTCCGTGGACCAAAAATCAACTCCAGATGAGAGGTTATTCCCTGGCTTCGACTCCAGAGGAATACAACCTTACCACAAGCACCTCAAGAGGAGGCTTCTCTCAGCTCTAGATATGTGAGAGGGACCCTGAGTTTGCGGCCTCAAGTGGAATGGACACCGCGATGCCCTGACTCAAAGTAAGGCCGGATATCCCTGCAGTGACTTGAATGCAGGCTCGTCTTGCATCTCCCAAGACGAAAGGATGTCTGAATCCCCTGAGGAGACGACAGAGAAAGACCTAGTTCCCCACCTCATCGCGACCGGAGGCCTCACATCCTCTGAAAACTCCAGAGGTACGCGGAGATCAGTGCCTCCAAAGGAGACGATGCCTGACTCCTCGTGAAACTTGATAGGAGTCACAGGATTCCTTTGGCATGTGGAAAGGGACACTTGGTCTCCTGCCTCAGCCTGAGTGGCGTTCAATTGCACTGCCAAGCCTCGAGGAGAATCCCGAGTTGTCCCTTGCAACTAGGCAGAGGTCCTGACGTCGCTGAACAAACACGTGGTTGGAAGGGCCATCCCCGTCTTAACTCGAGAATATACCCCAGGTTCCCACCGCAACTCCAGAAAAACCATGAGACTTCCCCCTCGCCGCGAGATGAGGCCCGATTCCCCTGCACTGCGTGCAGAGCAATTCCGTGTTGCACATCACACATGAAAGGAGCCTTGATTTCCTAGATGGCACTCCAGAGAAACCCCAAGAACACTCTGTCATGGCAAGAAGGATCCTGAGGTCACTGTAGCAACACGAAAGAGCTCCGTGGACCAAAAATCAACTCCAGATGAGAGGTTAGTCCCTGGCTTCGACTCCAGAGGAATCCCACCTTACCACAAGCACCTCAAGAGGAGGCTTCTCTCAGCTCTAGGTATGTGAGAGGGTCCCTGAGTTTGCAGCCTCAAGTGCAATGGACACCGCTATGGCCTGACTCGAAATAAGGCCGGATATCCCTGCAGTGACTTGAATGCAGGCTCGTCTTGCATCTCCCAAGATGAAAGGATGTCTGAATCCCCTGTGGAGACCACAGAGAAAGACCTAGTTCCCCACCTCATGGCGACCGGAGGCCTCACATCCTTTGAAAACTCCAGAGGTACCCGGAGATCAGTGCCTCCAAAGGAGACGATGCCTGACTCCTCGTGAAACTTGATAGGAGTCCCAGGATTCCTGTGACACGTGGAAAGGGACACTTGGTCTCCCGCCTCAGCTGGAGAGGCGTCCCAATTGCCCTGCCAAGCCTCGAGGAGAATCCCGAGGTGTCCCTCGCAATTAGGCAGGAGTCCTGACGTGACTAGAAAAAACACGTGGGTGGAAGGGCCATCCCCGTCGTAACTCCAGAATATACCCCAGGTTCCCGACGCAACTCGAGAAAAACCATGAGACCCCCCCCTCGCCACGAGATGAGGCCCGATTCCCCTGCACTGCGTGCAGAGCAATTCCGTCTTGCACATCACACTTGAAAGGAGCCTTGATTTCCTTGATGACACTCCAGAGAAACCCCAAGAACACTGTTTCAAGGCTAGAGGGATCCTGAGGTCACTGTAGCAACACGAAAGAGCTCCGTGGACCAAAAATCAACTCCAGATGAGAGGTTAGTTCCTGGCTTCGACTCCAGAGGAATACCACCTCACCACAAGTACCTCAAGTGGAGGCTTCTCTCAGCTCTAGGTATGTGAGAGGGACCCTGAGTTTGCGGCCTCAAGTGGAATGGACACCGCGATGCCCTGACGTGAAATAAGGACGGATATCCCTGCAGTGACTTGAATGCAGGCTCGTCTTGCCTCTCCCAAGGCGAAAGGATGTCTGAATCCCCTGTGGAGACCACAGAGAAAGACCTAGTTCTCCACCTCATCGCGACCGGAGGCCTCACATCCTCTGAAAACTCCAGAGGTACGCGGAGATCAGTGCCTCCAGAGGAGACGATGTCTGACTCCTCGTGAAACTTGATAGGAGTCCCAGGATTCCTGTGGCATGTGGAAAGGGACACTTGGTCTCCTGCCTCAGCCTGAGTGGCGTCCCAATTGCCCTGCCAAGCCTCGAGGAGAATCCCGAGTTGTCCATTGCAAGTAGGCAGAGGTCCTGAAGGCGCTGAACAAACACGTGGTTGGAAGTGCCATCCCCGTCGTAACTCGGGAATATACCCCAGGTTCCCGCCGCAACTCGAGAAAAACCATGAGACTTCCCCCTCGCCGCGAGATGAGGCCCGATTCCCCTGCACTGCGTGCAGAGCAATTCCGTGTTGCACATCACACATGAAAGGAGCCTTGATTTCCTTGATGGCACTCCAGAGAAACCCCAAGAACACTGTTTCAAGTCTCGAGGGATCCTGAGGTCACTGTAGCAACACGAAAGAGCTCCGTGGACCAAAAATCAACTTGAGATGAGAGGTTAGTTCCTGGCTTCGACTCCAGAGGAATACCACCTTACCACAAGCACCTCAAGAGGAGGCTTCTCTCAGCTCTAGGTATGTGAGAGGGACCCTGAGTTTGCGGCCTCAAGTGGCATGGACACCCCGATGCCCTGACTCGAAATAAGGCCCGATATCCCTGCAGTGACTTGAATGCAGTCTCGTCTTGCCCCTCCCAAGGCGAAAGGTTGTCTGAATCACCTGTGGAGACCACAGAGAAAGACCTTGTTGCCCACGTCATCGCGACCGGAGGCTTCAAATCCTTTGAAAACTCCACAGGTACGCGGAGATCAGTGCCTGCAAAGGAGACGATGCCTGACTCCTCGTGAAACTTGATAGGAGTCCCAGGATTCCTGTGGCACGTGGAAAGGGACCCTTGGTCTCCTGCCTCAGCTGGAGAGGCGTCCCAATTGCCCTGCCAAGCCTCGAGGAGAATCCCGAGTTGTCCCTTGCAACTAGGCAGGAGTCCTGACGGGGCTGAACAAACACGTGGGTGGAAGGGCCTTCCCCGTTGTAACTCGAGAATATACCCCAGGTTCCCGCCGCAACTCGAGAAAAACCATGAGACTTCCCCCTCGCCGCGAGATGAGGCCCGATTCCCCTGCACTGCGTGCAGAGCAATTCCGTGTTGCACATCACACATGAAAGGAGCCTTGATTTCCTTGATTGCACTCCAGAGAAATCCCAAGAACACTGTTTCAAGGCTAGAGGCATCCTCAGGTCACTGTAGCAACACGAAAGAGCTCCGTGGACCAAACATCAACTCGAGATGAGAGGTTAGTCCCTGGCTTCGACTCCAGAGGAATACCACCTCACCACAAGCACCTCAAGAGGAGGCTTCTCGCAGCTTTAGGTATGTGAGATGGACCCTGAGTTTGCGGTCTCAAGTGGAATGGACACCGCTATGCCCTGTCTCGAAATAAGGCCGGATATCCCTGCAGTGACTTGAATGCAGGCTCGTCTTGCATCTCCCAAGACGAAAGGATGTCTGAATCCCCTGTGGAGACGACAGAGAAAGACCTAGTTCCCCACCTCATCCCGACCGGAGGCCTCACATCCTCTGAAAACTCCAGAGGTGCACGGAGATCAGTGCCTCCAAAGGAGACGATGCCTGACTCCTCGTGAAACTTGATAGGAGTCCCAGGATTCCTGTGGCACGTGGAACGGGACCCTTGGTCTCCCGCCTCAGCTGGAGAGGCGTCCCAATTGCCCTGCCAAGCCTCGAGGAGAATCCCGAGTTGTCCCTCGCAACTAGGCAGGAGTCCTGACGTCGCTGAACAAACACGTGGGTGGAAGAGCCATCCCCATAGTAACTCGAGAATATAGCCCAGGTTCCCACCGCAACTCGAGAAAAACCATGAGACTTCCCCCTCGCCGCGAGATGAGGTCCGATTCCCCTGCACTGCGTGCAGAGCAATTCCGTGTTGCACATCACACATGAAAGGAGCCTTGATTTCCTTGATGGCACTCCAGAGAAACCCCAAGAACACTGTTTCAAGGATAGAGGGATCCTGACGTAACTGTAGCAACACGAAAGAGATCCGTGGACCAAAAATCAACTTGAGATGAGAGGTTAGTCCCTGGCTTCGACTCCAGGGGAATACCACCTTACCACAAGCACCTCAAGAGGAGGCTTCTCTCAGCTCTAGGTATGTGAGAGGGACCCTGAGTTTGCGGCCTCAAGTGGAATGGACACAGGGATGCCCTGACTCGAAATCAGGACGTATATCCCTGCAGTGACTTGAATGCAGGCTCGTCTTGCATCTCGCAAGACGAAAGGATGTCTGAATCCCCTGTGGAGACCACAGAGAAAGACCTTGTTGCCCACGTCATCGCGACCGGAGGGTTCAAATCCTTTGAAAACTCCAGAGGTACGTGGAGATCAGTGCCTGCAAAGGAGTCGATGTCTGACTCCTCGTGAAAATTGATAGGAGTCCCAGGATTCCTGTGGCACGTGGAAAGGGACCCTTGGTCTCCTGCCTCAGCAGGAGAGGCGTCCCAATTGCCCTGCCAAGCCTCGAGGAGAATCCCGAGTTGTCCCTCGCAACTAGGCAGAGGTCCTGACGGGGCTGAACAAACACGTGGGTGGAAGGGCCTTCCCCGTTGTAACTCGAGAATATACCCCAGGTTCCCGCTGCAACTCGAGAAAAACCATGAGACTTCCCCCTCGCCGCGAGATGAGGCCCGATTCCCCTGCACTGCGTGCAGAGCAATTCCGTGTTGCACATCACACATGAAAGGAGCCTTGATTTCCTTGATGGCACTCCAGAGAAACCCCAAGAACACTGTTTCAAGGCTAGAGGGATCCTGAGGTCACTGTAGCAACACGAAAGAGCTCCGTGGACCAAAAATCAACTTGAGAAGAGAGGTTAGTTCCTGGCTTCGACTCCAGAGAAATCCCACCTTACCACAAGCACCTCAAGAGGAGGCTTCTCTCAGCTCTAGGTATGTGAGAGGGTCCCTGAGTTTGCAGCCTCAAGTGCAATGGACACCGCTATGCCCTGACTCGAAATAAGGCCGGATATCCCTGCAGTGACTTGAATGCAGGCTCGTCTTGCATCTCCCAAGACGAAAGGATGTCTGAATCCCCTGTGGAGACCACAGAGAAAGAACTAGTTCCCCACCTCATGGCGACCGGAGGCCTCACATCCTTTGAAAACTCCAGAGGTACCCGGAGATCAGTGCCTCCAAAGGAGACGATGCCTGACTCCTCGTGAAACTTGATAGGAGTCCCAGGATTCCTGTGACACGTGGAAAGGGACACTTGGTCTCCCGCCTCAGCTGGAGAGGCGTCCCAATTGCCCTGCCAAGCCTCGAGGAGAATCCCGAGGTGTCCCTCGCAATTAGGCAGGAGTCCTGACGTGACTGGAAAAAACACGTGGGTGGAAGGGCCATCCCCGTCGTAACTCCAGAATATACCCCAGGTTCCCGCCGCAACTCGAGAAAAACCATGAGACTTCCCCCTCGCCACGAGATGAGGCCCGATTCCCCTGCACTGCGTGCAGAGCAATTCAGTGTTGCACATCACACATGAAAGGAGCCATGATTTCCTTGATGGCACTCCAGAGAAACCCCAAGAACACTGTTTCAAGGCTAGAGGGATCCTGAGGTCACTGTAGCAACACGAAAGAGCTCCGTGGACCAAAATCAACTCGAGATGAGAGGTTAGTCCCTGGCTTCGACTCCAGAGGAATACCACCTTACCACAAGCACCTCAAGAGGAGGCTTCTCTCAGCTCTAGGTATGTGAGAGGGACCCTGAGTTTGCGGCCTCAAGTGGAATGGACACCGCGATGCCCTGACTCGAAATAAGGCCGGATATCCCTGCAGTGACTTGAATGCAGGCTCGTCTTGCATCTCCCAGACGAAAGGATGTCTGAATCCCCTGTGCAGACAACAGAGAAAGACCTAGTTCCCCACCTCATGGCGACCGGAGGCCTCACATACTTTGAAAACTCCAGAGGTACGCGGAGATCAGTGGCTCCAAAGGAGACGATGCCTGACTCCTCGTGAAACTTGATAGGAGTCCCAGGATTCCTGTGGCACGTGGAAAGGGACCCTTGGTCTCCCGCCTCAGCTGGAGAGGCGTCCCAATTGCCCTGCCAAACCTCGAGGAGAATCCCGAATTGTCCCTCGCAACTAGGAAGGAGTCCTGACGTCGCTGAACAAACACGTGGTTGGAAGGGCCATCTCCGTCGTAACTCGAGAATATACCCGAGGTTCCCGCCGCAGCTCGAGAAAAACCATGAGACTTCCCCCTCGCCGCGAGATGCAGCCTGATTCGCCTGCACTGCGTACAGAGCAATTCCGAGTTGCACATCTCACATGAAAGGAGCCTTGATTTCCTTGATGGCACTCCAGAGAAACCCCAAGAACACTCTTTCAAGGCTAGAGGGATCCTGAGGTCACTGTAGCAACAGGAAAGAGCTCCGTGGACCAAAAATCAACTCGAGATGAGAGGTTAGTCCCTGGCTTCGACTCCAGAGGAATACCACCTCACCACAAGCACCTCAAGAGGAGGCTTCTCTCAGCTCTAGGTATGTGAGAGGGACCCTGAGTTTGCGGCCTCAAGTGGAATGGACACCGCGATGCCCTGACTCGAAATAAGGCCGGATATCCCTGCAGTGACTTGAATGCAGGCTCGTCTTGCCTCTCCCAAGGCGAAAGGATGTCTGAATCCCCTGTGGAGACCACAGAGAAAGACCTAGTTCCCCACCTCATCGCGACCGGAGGCCTCACATCCTCTGAAAACTCCAGAGGTACGCGGAGATCAGTGCCTCCAGAGGAGACGATGTCTGACTCCTCGTGAAACTTGATAGGAGTCCCAGGATTCCTGTGGCACGTGGAAAGGGACACTTGGTCTCCTGCCTCAGCCTGAGTGGCGTCCCAATTGCCCTGCCAAGCCTCGAGGAGAATCCCGAGTTGTCCATTGCAAGTAGGCAGAGGTCCTGACGGCGCTGAACAAACACGTGGTTGGAAGTGCCATCCCCGTCGTAATTCGGGAATATACCCCAGGTTCCCGCCGCAACTCGAGAAAAACCATGAGACTTCCCCCTCGCCGCGAGATGAGGCCCGATTCCCCTGCACTGCGTGCAGAGCAATTCCGTGTTGCACATCACACATGAAAGGAGCCTTGATTTCCTTGATGGCACTCCAGAGAAACCCCAAGAACACTGTTTCAAGTCTCGAGGGATCCTGAGGTCACTGTAGCAACACGAAAGAGCTCCGTGGACCAAAATCAACTCGAGATGAGAGGTTAGTCCCTGGCTTCGACTCCAGAGGAATACCACCTTACCACAAGCACCTCAAGAGGAGGCTTCTCTCAGCTCTAGGTATGTGAGAGGGACCCTGAGTTTGCGGCCTCAAGTGGAATGGACACCGCGATGCCCTGACTCGAAATAAGGCCGGATATCCCTGCAGTGACTTGAATGCAGGCTCGTCTTGCATCTCCCAGACGAAAGGATGTCTGAATCCCCTGTGCAGACAACAGAGAAAGACCTAGTTCCCCACCTCATGGCGACCGGAGGCCTCACATACTTTGAAAACTCCAGAGGTACGCGGAGATCAGTGGCTCCAAAGGAGACGATGCCTGACTCCTCGTGAAACTTGATAGGAGTCCCAGGATTCCTGTGGCACGTGGAAAGGGACCCTTGGTCTCCCGCCTCAGCTGGAGAGGCGTCCCAATTGCCCTGCCAAACCTCGAGGAGAATCCCGAATTGTCCCTCGCAACTAGGAAGGAGCCCTGACGTCGCTGAACAAACACGTGGTTGGAAGGGCCATCTCCGTCGTAACTCGAGAATATACCCGAGGTTCCCGCCGCAGCTCGAGAAAAACCATGAGACTTCCCCCTCGCCGCGAGATGCAGCCTGATTCGCCTGCACTGCGTACAGAGCAATTCCGAGTTGCACATCTCACATGAAAGGAGCCTTGATTTCCTTGATGGCACTCCAGAGAAACCCCAAGAACACTCTTTCAAGGCTAGAGGGATCCTGAGGTCACTGTAGCAACAGGAAAGAGCTCCGTGGACCAAAAATCAACTCGAGATGAGAGGTTAGTCCCTGGCTTCGACTCCAGAGGAATACCACCTCACCACAAGCACCTCAAGAGGAGGCTTCTCTCAGCTCTAGGTATGTGAGAGGGACCCTGAGTTTGCGGCCTCAAGTGGAATGGACACCGCGATGCCCTGACTCGAAATAAGGCCGGATATCCCTGCAGTGACTTGAATGCAGGCTCGTCTTGCCTCTCCCAAGGCGAAAGGATGTCTGAATCCCCTGTGGAGACCACAGAGAAAGACCTAGTTCCCCACCTCATCGCGACCGGAGGCCTCACATCCTCTGAAAACTCCAGAGGTACGCGGAGATCAGTGCCTCCAGAGGAGACGATGTCTGACTCCTCGTGAAACTTGATAGGAGTCCCAGGATTCCTGTGGCACGTGGAAAGGGACACTTGGTCTCCTGCCTCAGCCTGAGTGGCGTCCCAATTGCCCTGCCAAGCCTCGAGGAGAATCCCGAGTTGTCCATTGCAAGTAGGCAGAGGTCCTGACGGCGCTGAACAAACACGTGGTTGGAAGTGCCATCCCCGTCGTAATTCGGGAATATACCCCAGGTTCCCGCCGCAACTCGAGAAAAACCATGAGACTTCCCCCTCGCCGCGAGATGAGGCCCGATTCCCCTGCACTGCGTGCAGAGCAATTCCGTGTTGCACATCACACATGAAAGGAGCCTTGATTTCCTTGATGGCACTCCAGAGAAACCCCAAGAACACTGTTTCAAGTCTCGAGGGATCCTGAGGTCACTGTAGCAACACGAAAGAGCTCCGTGGACCAAAAATCAACTTGAGATGAGAGGTTAGTTCCTGGCTTCGACTCCAGAGGAATACCACCTTACCACAAGCACCTCAAGAGGAGGCTTCTCTCAGCTCTAGGTATGTGAGAGGGACCCTGAGTTTGCGGCCTCAAGTGACATGGACACCCCGATGCCCTGACTCGAAATAAGGCCGGATATCCCTGCAGTGACTTGAATGCAGTCTCGTCTTGCCCCTCCCAAGGCGAAAGGTTGTCTGAATCACCTGTGGAGACCACAGAGAAAGACCTTGTTGCCCACGTCATCGCGACCGGAGGCTTCAAATCCTTTGAAAACTCCACAGGTGCGCGGAGATCAGTGCCTGCAAAGGAGACGATGCCTGACTCCTCGTGAAACTTGATAGGAGTCCCAGGATTCCTGTGGCACGTGGAAAGGGACCCTTGGTCTCCTGCCTCAGCTGGAGAGGCGTCCCAATTGCCCTGCCAAGCCTCGAGGAGAATCCCGAGTTGTCCCTTGCAACTAGGCAGGAGTCCTGACGGGGCTGAACAAACACGTGGGTGGAAGGACCTTCCCCGTTGTAACTCGAGAATATACCCCAGGTTCCCGCCGCAACTCGAGAAAAACCATGAGACTTCCCCCTCGCCGCGAGATGAGGCCCGATTCCCCTGCACTGCGTGCAGAGCAATTCCGTGTTGCACATCACACATGAAAGGAGCCTTGATTTCCTTGATTGCACTCCAGAGAAATCCCAAGAACACTGTTTCAAGGCTAGAGGCATCCTCAGGTCACTGTAGCAACACGAAAGAGCTCCGTGGACCAAACATCAACTCGAGATGAGAGGTTAGTCCCTGGCTTCGACTCCAGAGGAATACCACCTCACCACAAGCACCTCAAGAGGAGCCTTCTCGCAGCTTTAGGTATGTGAGATGGACCCTGAGTTTGCGGTCTCAAGTGGAATGGACACCGCTATGCCCTGTCTCGAAATAAGGCCGGATATCCCTGCAGTGACTTGAATGCAGGCTCGTCTTGCATCTCCCAAGACGAAAGGATGTCTGAATCCCCTGTGGAGACGACAGAGAAAGACCTAGTTCCCCACCTCATCCCGACCGGAGGACTCACATCCTCTGAAAACTCCAGAGGTGCACGGAGATCAGTGCCTCCAAAGGAGACGATGCCTGACTCCTCGTGAAACTTGATAGGAGTCCCAGGATTCCTGTTGCACGTGGAAAGGGACCCTTGGTCTCCCGCCTCAGCTGGAGAGGCGTCCCAATTGCCCTGCCAAGCATCGAGGAGAATCCCGAGTTGTCCCTCGCAACTAGGCAGGAGTCCTGACGTCGCTGAACAAACACGTGGGTGGAAGAGCCATCCCCATAGTAACTCGAGAATATAGCCCAGGTTCCCGCCGCAACTCGAGAAAAACCATGAGACTTCCCCCTCGCCGCGAGATGAGGTCCGATTCCCCTGCACTGCGTGCAGAGCAATTCCGTGTTTCACATCACACATGAAAGGAGCCTTGATTTCCTTGATGGCACTCCAGAGAAACCCCAAGAACACTGTTTCAAGGATAGAGGGATCCTGACGTAACTGTAGCAACACGAAAGAGATCCGTGGACCAAAAATCAACTTGAGATGAGAGGTTAGTCCCTGGCTTCGACTCCAGGGGAATACCACCTTACCACAAGCACCTCAAGAGGAGGCTTCTCGCAGCTTTACGTATGTGAGAGGGACGCTGAGTTTGCGGCCTCAAGTGGAATGGACACCGCGATGCGCTAACTCGAAATAAGGCCGGATATCCCTGCAGTGACTTGAATGCAGGCTCGTCTTGCCTCTCCCAAGGCGAAAGGATGTCTGAATCCCCTGTGGAGACCACAGAGAAAGACCTAGTTCCCCACCTCATCACGACCGGAGGCCTCACATCCTCTGAAAACTCCAGAGGTACGCGGAGATCAGTGCCTCCAGAGGAGACGATGTCTGACTCCTCGTGAAACTTGATAGGAGTCCCAGGATTCCTGTGGCATGTGGAAAGGGACACTTGGTCTCCTGCCTCAGCCTGAGTGGCGTCCCAATTGCCCTGCCAAGCCTCGAGGAGAATCCCGAGTTGTCCATTGCAAGTAGGCAGAGGTCCTGACGGCGCTGAACAAACACTTGGTTGGAAGTGCCATCCCCGTCGTAACTCGGTAATATACCCCAGATTCCCACCGCAACTCCAGAAAAACCATGAGACTTCCCCCTCGCCGCGAGATGAGGCCCGATTCCCCTGCACTGCGTGCAGAGCAATTCCGTGTTGCACATCACACATGAAAGGAGCCTTGATTTCCTTGATGGCACTCCAGAGAAACCCCAAGAACACTGTTTCAAGGCTACAGGGATCCTGAGGTAACTGTAGCAACACGAAAGAGATCCGTGGACCAAAAATCAACTTGAGATGAGAGGTTAGTCCCTGGCTTCGACTCCAGGGGAATACCAACTTACCACAAGCATCTCAAGAGGAGGCTTCTCTCAGCACTAGGTATGTGAGAGGGACCCTGAGTTTGCGGCCTCAAGTGGAATGGACACAGGGATGCCCTGACTCGAAATCAGGACGTATATCCCTGCAGTGACTTGAATGCAGGCTCGTCTTGCATCTCGCAAGACGAAAGGATGTCTGAATCCCCTGTGGAGACCACAGAGAAAGACCTTGTTGCCCACGTCATCGCGACCGGAGGCTTCAAATCCTTTGAAAACTCCAGAGGTACGTGGAGATCAGTGCCTGCAAAGGAGTCGATGTCTGACTCCTCGTGAAAATTGATAGGAGTCCCAGGATTCCTGTGGCACGTGGAAAGGGACCCTTGGTCTCCTGCCTCAGCTGGAGAGGCGTCCCAATTGCCCTGCCAAGCCTCGAGGAGAATCCCGAGTTGTCCCTCGAAACTAGGCAGAGGTCCTGACGGGGCTGAACAAACACGTGGGTGGAAGGGCCTTCCCCGTTGTAACTCGAGAATATACCCCAGGTTCCCGCTGCAACTCGAGAAAAACCATGAGACTTCCCCCTCGCCGCGAGATGAGGCCCGATTCCCCTGCACTGCGTGCAGAGCAATTCCGTGTTGCACATCACACATGAAAGGAGCCTTGATTTCCTTGATGGCACTCCAGAGAAACCCCAAGAACACTGTTTCAAGGCTAGAGGGATCCTGAGGTCACTGTAGCAACACGAAAGAGCTCCGTGGACCAAAAATCAACTTGAGAAGAGAGGTTAGTTCCTGGCTTCGACTCCAGAGAAATCCCACCTTACCACAAGCACCTCAAGAGGAGGCTTCTCTCAGCTCTAGGTATGTGAGAGGGTCCCTGAGTTTGCAGCCTCAAGTGCAATGGACACCGCTATGCCCTGACTCGAAATAAGGCCGGATATCCCTGCAGTGACTTGAATGCAGGCTCGTCTTGCATCTCCCAAGACGAAAGGATGTCTGAATCCCCTGTGGAGACCACAGAGAAAGACCTAGTTCCCCACCTCATGGCGACCGGAGGCCTCACATCCTTTGAAAACTCCAGAGGTACCCGGAGATCAGTGCCTCCAAAGGAGACGATGCCTGACTCCTCGTGAAACTTGATAGGAGTCCCAGGATTCCTGTGACACGTGGAAAGGGACACTTGGTCTCCCGCCTCAGCTGGAGAGGCGTCCCAATTGCCCTGCCAAGCCTCGAGGAGAATCCCGAGGTGTCCCTCGCAATTAGGCAGGAGTCCTGACGTGACTGGAAAAAACACGTGGGTGGAAGGGCCATCCCCGTCGTAACTCCAGAATATACCCCAGGTTCCCGCCGCAACTCGAGAAAAACCATGAGACTTCCCCCTCGCCACGAGATGAGGCCCGATTCCCCTGCACTGCGTGCAGAGCAATTCAGTGTTGCACATCACACATGAAAGGAGCCATGATTTCCTTGATGGCACTCCAGAGAAACCCCAAGAACACTGTTTCAAGGCTAGAGGGATCCTGAGGTCACTGTAGCAACACGAAAGAGCTCCGTGGACCAAAATCAACTCGAGATGAGAGGTTAGTCCCTGGCTTCGACTCCAGAGGAATACCACCTTACCACAAGCACCTCAAGAGGAGGCTTCTCTCAGCTCTAGGTATGTGAGAGGGACCCTGAGTTTGCGGCCTCAAGTGGAATGGACACCGCGATGCCCTGACTGGAAATAAGGCCGGATATCCCTGCAGTGACTTGAATGCAGGCTCGTCTTGCATCTCCCAGACGAAAGGATGTCTGAATCCCCTGTGCAGACAACAGAGAAAGACCTAGTTCCCCACCTCATGGCGACCGGAGGCCTCACATACTTTGAAAACTCCAGAGGTACGCGGAGATCAGTGCCTCCAAAGGAGACGATACCTGACTCCTCGTGAAACTTGATAGGAGTCCCAAGATTCCTGTGGCACGTGGAAAGGGACCCTTGGTCTCCCGCCTCAGCTGGAGAGGCGTCCCAATTGCCCTGCCAAACCTCGAGGAGAATCCCGAATTGTCCCTCGCAACTAGGAAGGAGTCCTGACGTCGCTGAACAAACACGTGGTTGGAAGGGCCATCTCCGTCGTAACTCGAGAATATACCCGAGGTTCCCGCCGCAGCTCGAGAAAAACCATGAGACTTCCCCCTCGCCGCGAGATGCAGCCTGATTCGCCTGCACTGCGTACAGAGCAATTCCGAGTTGCACATCACACATGAAAGGAGCCTTGATTTCCTTGATGGCACTCCAGAGAAACCCCAAGAACACTCTTTCAAGGCTAGAGGGATCCTGAGGTCACTGTAGCAAGAGGAAAGAGCTCCGTGGACCAAAAATCAACTCGAGATGAGAGTTTAGTCCCTGGCTTCGACTCCAGAGGAATACCACCTTACCACAAGCACCTCAAGAGGAGGCTTCTCTCAGCTCTAGGTATGTGAGAGGGACCCTGAGTTTGCAGCCTCAAGTGGAATGGGCACCGCGATGCCCTGACTCGAAATAAGGCCGGATATCCCTGCAGTGACTTGAATGCAGGCTCGTCTTGCATCTTCCAAGATGAAAGGATGTCTGAATCCCCTGTGGAGACCACAGAGAAAGACCTAGTTCCCCACCTCATCGCGACCGGAGGCCTCACATCCTCTGAAAACTCCAGAGGTACGCGGAGATCAGTGCCTCCAAAGGAGATGATGCTTGACTCCTCGTGAATCTTGATAGGAGTCCCAGGATTCCTGTGGCACGTGGAAAGGGACCCTTGGTCTCCCGCCTCAGCTGGAGAGGCGTCCCAATTGCCCTGGCAAGCCTCAAGGATAATCCCGAGTTGTCCCTCGCAACTAGGCAGGAGTCCTGACGTCTTTGAACAAACACGTGTGTGGAAGAGCCAACCCCGTCGTAACTCGAGAATATACCCCAGGTTCCCGCCGCAACTCGAGAAAAACCATGAGACTACCCCCTCGCCGAGAGATGACGCCCGATTCCCCTGCACTGCGTGCAGAGCAATTCCGTCTTGCACATCACACTTGAAAGGAGCCTTGATTTCCTTGATGACACTCCAGAGAAACCCCAAGAACACTGTTTCAAGGCTAGAGGGATCCTGAGGTCACTGTAGCAACACGAAAGAGCTCCGTGGACCAAAAATCAACTCCAGATGAGAGGTTAGTTCCTGGCTTCGACTCCAGAGGAATACCACCTCACCACAAGTACCTCAAGTGGAGGCTTCTCTCAGCTCTAGGTATGTGAGAGGGACCCTGAGTTTGCGGCCTCAAGTGGAATGGGCACCGCGATGCCCTGACTCGAAATAAGGCCGAATATCCCTGCAGTGACTTGAATGCAGGCTCGTCTTGCCTCTCCCAAGATGAAAGGATGTCTGAATCCCCTGTGGAGACTACAGAGAAAGACCTAGTTCCCCACTTCATCGCAACCGGAGGCCTCACATCCTTTGAAAACGACAGAGGTACGTGGAGATCAGTGCCTCCAAAGGAGACGATGCCTGACTCCTCGTGAAACTTGATAGGAGTCCCAGGATTCCTGTGGCACGTGGAAAGGGACCCTTGGTCTCCCGCCTCAGCTGGAGAGGCGTCCCAATTGCCATGCCAAGCCTCAAGGAGAATCCCGAGTTGTCCCTCGCAACTAGGCAGGAGTCCTGACGTGGCTGAACAAACACGTGGGTGGAAGGGCCATCCTCATCGTAACTCGAGAATATACCCCAGGTTCCGCCGCAACTCGAGAAAAACCATGAGACTTCCCCCTCGCCGCAAAATGAGGCCCGATTCACCTGCACTGCGTGCAGAGCAATTCCGTGTTGCACATCACACATGAAAGGAGCCTTGATTTCCTTGATGGCACTCCAGAGAAACCCCAAGAACACTCTGTCATGGCAAGAAGGATCCTGAGGTCACTGTAGCAACAGGAAAGAGCTCCGTGGACCAAAAATCAACTCGAGATGAGAGGTTAGTCCCTGGCTTCGACTCCAGAGGAATACCACCTCACCACAACCACCTCAAGAGGAGGCTTCTCTCACCTCTAGGTATGTGAGAGGGACCCTGAGTTTGCGGCCTCAAGTGGAATGGACACCGCGATGCCCTGACTCGAAATAAGGACGGATATCCCTGCAGTGACTTGAATGCAGGCTCGTCTTGCATCTCCCAAGACGAAAGGATGTCTGAATCCCCTGTGGAGACCACAGAGAAAGACCTAGTTCCCCACCTCATCCCGACCGGAGGCCTCACATCCTCTGAAAACTCCAGAGGTGCACGGAGATCAGTGCCTCCAAAGGAGACGATGCCTGACTCCTCGTGAAACTTGATAGGAGTCCCAGGATTCCTGTGGCACGTGGAACGGGACCCTTGGTCTCCCGCCTCAGCTGGAGAGGCGTCCCAATTGCCCTGCCAAGCATCGAGGAGAATCCCGAGTTGTCCCTCGCAACTAGGCAGGAGTCCTGACGTCACTGAACAAACACGTGGGTGGAAGAGCCATCCCCATAGTAACTCGAGAATATAGCCCAGGTTCCCGCCGCAACTCGAGAAAAACCATGAGACTTCTCCCTCGCCGCGAGATGAGGTCCGATTCCCCTGCACTGCGTGCAGAGCAATTCCATGTTGCACATCACACATGAAAGGAGCCTTGATTTCCTTGATGGCACTCCAGAGAAACCCCAAGAACACTGTTTTAAGGATAGAGGGATCCTGACGTAACTGTAGCAACACGAAAGAGATCCGTGGACCAAAAATCAACTTGAGATGAGAGGTTAGTCCCTGGCTTCGACTCCAGGGGAATACCACCTTACCACAAGCACCTCAAGAGGAGGCTTCTCGCAGCTTTACGTATGTGAGAGGGACGCTGAGTTTGCGGCCTCAAGTGGAATGGACACCGCGATGCGCTAACTCGAAATAAGGCCGGATATCCCTGCAGTGACTTGAATGCAGGCTCGTCTTGCCTCTCCCAAGGCGAAAGGATGTCTGAATCCCCTGTGGAGACCACAGAGAAAGACCTAGTTCCCCACCTCATCACGACCGGAGGCCTCACATCCTCTGAAAACTCCAGAGGTACGCGGAGATCAGTGCCTCCAGAGGAGACGATGTCTGACTCCTCGTGAAACTTGATAGGAGTCCCAGGATTCCTGTGGCATGTGGAAAGGGACACTTGGTCTCCTGCCTCAGCCTGAGTGGCGTCCCAATTGCCCTGCCAAGCCTCGAGGAGAATCCCGAGTTGTCCATTGCAAGTAGGCAGAGGTCCTGACGGCGCTGAACAAACACTTGGTTGGAAGTGCCATCCCCGTCGTAACTCGGTAATATACCCCAGATTCCCACCGCAACTCCAGAAAAACCATGAGACTTCCCCCTCGCCGCGAGATGAGGCCCGATTCCCCTGCACTGCGTGCAGAGCAATTCCGTGTTGCACATCACACATGAAAGGAGCCTTGATTTCCTTGATGGCACTCCAGAGAAACCCCAAGAACACTGTTTCAAGGCTAGATGGATCCTGAGGTAACTGTAGCAACACGAAAGAGATCCGTGGACCAAAAATCAACTTGAGATGAGAGGTTAGTCCCTGGCTTCGACTCCAGGGGAATACCACCTTACCACAAGCACCTCAAGAGGAGGCTTCTCTCAGCACTAGGTATGTGAGAGGGACCCTGAGTTTGCGGCCTCAAGTGGAATGGACACAGGGATGCCCTGACTCGAAATCAGGACGTATATCCCTGCAGTGACTTGAATGCAGGCTCGTCTTGCATCTCGCAAGACGAAAGGATGTCTGAATCCCCTGTGGAGACCACAGAGAAAGACCTTGTTGCCCACGTCATCGCGACCGGAGGCTTCAAATCCTTTGAAAACTCCAGAGGTACGTGGAGATCAGTGCCTGCAAAGGAGTCGATGTCTGACTCCTCGTGAAAATTGATAGGAGTCCCAGGATTCCTGTGGCACGTGGAAAGGGACCCTTGGTCTCCTGCCTCAGCTGGAGAGGCGTCCCAATTGCCCTGCCAAGCCTCGAGGAGAATCCCGAGTTGTCCCTCGCAACTAGGCAGAGGTCCTGACGGGGCTGAACAAACACGTGGGTGGAAGGGCCTTCCCCGTTGTAACTCGAGAATATACCCCAGGTTCCCGCTGCAACTCGAGAAAAACCATGAGACTTCCCCCTCGCCGCGAGATGAGGCCCGATTCCCCTGCACTGCGTGCAGAGCAATTCCGTGTTGCACATCACACATGAAAGGAGCCTTGATTTCCTTGATGGCACTCCAGAGAAACCCCAAGAACATTGTTTCAAGTCTCGAGGGATCCTGAGGTCACTGTAGCAACACGAAAAAGCTCCGTGGACCAAAAATCAACTTGAGATGAGAGGTTAGTTCCTGGCTTCGACTCCAGAGGAATACCACCTTACCACAAGCACCTCAAGAGGAGGCTTCTCTCAGCTCTAGGTATGTGAGAGGGACCCTGAGTTTGCGGCCTCAAGTGGCATGGACACCCCGATGCCCTGACTCGAAATAAGGCCCGATATCCCTGCAGTGACTTGAATGCAGTCTCGTCTTGCCCCTCCCAAGGCGAAAGGTTGTCTGAATCACCTGTGGAGACCACAGAGAAAGACCTTGTTGCCCACGTCATCGCGACCTGAGGCTTCAAATCCTTTGAAAACTCCACAGGTACGCGGAGATCAGTGCCTGCAAAGGAGACGATGCCTGACTCCTCGTGAAACTTGATAGGAGTCCCAGGATTCCTGTGGCACGTGGAAAGGGACCCTTGGTCTCCTGCCTCAGCTGGAGAGGCGTCCCAATTGCCCTGCCAAGCCTCGAGTAGAATCCCGAGTTGTCCCTTGCAACTAGGCAGGAGTCCTGACGGGGCTGAACAAACACGTGGGTGGAAGGGCCTTCCCCGTTGTAACTCGAGAATATACCCCAGGTTCCCGCCGCAACTCGAGAAAAACCATGAGACTTCCCCCTCGCCGCGAGACGAGGCCCGATTCCCCGGCACTGCGTGCAGAGCAATTCCGTGTTGCACATCACACATGAAAGGAGCCTTGATTTCCTTGATTGCACTCCAGAGAAATCCCAAGAACACTGTTTCAAGGCTAGAGGCATCCTCAGGTCACTGTAACAACACGAAAGAGCTCCGTGGACCAAACATCAACTCGAGATGAGAGGTTAGTCCCTGGCTTCGACTCCAGAGGAATACCACCTCACCACAAGCACCTCAAGAGGAGGCTTCTCGCAGCTTTAGGTATGTGAGAGGGACCCTGAGTTTGCGGTCTCAAGTGGAATGGACACCGCTATGCCCTGTCTCGAAATAAGGCCGGATATCCCTGCAGTGACTTGAATGCAGGCTCGTCTTGCATCTCCCAAGACGAAAGGATGTCTGAATCCCCTGTGGAGACCACAGAGAAAGACCTAGTTCCCCACCTCATCCCGACCGGAGGCCTCACATCCTCTGAAAACTCCAGAGGTGCACGGAGATCAGTGCCTCCAAAGGAGACGATGCCTGACTCCTCGTGAAACTTGATAGGAGTCCCAGGATTCCTGTGGCACGTGGAACGGGACCCTTGGTCTCAAGCCTCAGCTGGAGAGGCGTCCCAATTGCCCTGCCAAGCCTCGAGGAGAATCCCGAGTTGTCCCTCGCAACTAGGCAGGAGTCCTGACGTCGCTGAACAAACACGTGGGTGGAAGAGCCATCCCCATAGTAACTCAAGAATATAGCCCAGGTTCCCGCCGCAACTCGAGAAAAACCATGAGACTTCCCCCTCGCCGCGAGATGAGGTCCGATTCCCCTGCACTGCGTGCAGAGCAATTCCGTGTTGCACATCACACATGAAAGGAGCCTTGATTTCCTTGATGGCACTCCAGAGAAACCCCAAGAACACTGTTTCAAGGCTAGAGGGATCCTGACGTAACTGTAGCAACACGAAAGAGATCCGTGGACCAAAAATCAACTTGAGATGAGAGGTTAGTCCCTGGCTTCGACTCCAGGGGAATACCATCTTACCACAAGCACCTCAAGAGGAGGCTTCTCGCAGCTTTACGTATGTGAGAGGGACGCTGAGTTTGCGGCCTCAAGTGGAATGGACACCGCGATGCGCTGACTCGAAATAAGGCCGGATATCCCTGCAGTGACTTGAATGCAGGCTCGTCTTGCATCTCCCAAGACGAAAGGATGTCTGAATCCCCTGTGGAGACCACAGAGAAAGACCTAGTTCCCCACCTCATCGCGACCGGAGGCCTCACATCCTCTGAAAACTCCAGAGGTACGCGGAGATCAGTGCCTCCAAAGGAGACGATGCCTGACTCCTCGTGAAACTTGATAGGAGTCCCAGGATTCCTGTGGCATGTGGAAAGGGACACTTGCTCTCCTGCCTCAGCCTGAGTGGCATCCCAATTGCCCTGCCAAGCCTCGAGGAGAATCCCGAGTTGTCCCTTGCAAGTAGGCAGAGGTCCTGACGGCGCTGAACAAACACGTGGTTGGAAGTGCCATCCCCGTCGTAACTCGGGAATATACCCCAGATTCCCACCGCAACTCCAGAAAAACCATGAGACTTCCCCCTCACCGCGAGATGAGGCCCGATTCCCCTGCACTGTGTGCAGAGCAATTCCGTGTTGCACATCACACATGAAAGGAGCCTTGATTTCCTTGATGGCACTCTAGAGAAACCCCAAGAACACTGTTTCAAGGCTAGAGGGATCCTGAGGTCACTGTAGCAACACGAAAGAGCTCCGTGGACCAAAAATCAACTCGAGATGAGAGGTTAGTCCCTGGCTTCGACTCCAGAGGAATACCACCTTACCACAAGCACCTCAAGAGGAGGCTTCTCTCAGCTCTAGGTATGTGAGAGGGACCCTGAGTTTGCGGCCTCAAGTGGAATGGACACCGCGATGCCCTGACTCGAAATAAGGCCGGATATCCCTGCAGTGACTTGAATGCAGGCTCGTCTTGCATCTCCCAAGACGAAAGGATGTCTGAATCCCCTGTGGAGACCACAGAGAAAGACCTAGTTCCCCACCTCATCGCAACCGGAGGCCTCACATCCTCTGAAAACTCCAGAGGTACGCGGAGATCAGTGCCTCCAAAGGAGATGATGCCTGACTCCTCGTGAAACTTGATAGGAGTCCCAGGATTCCTGTGGCACGTGGAAAGGGACCCTTGGTCTACCGCCTCAGCTGGAGAGGCGTCCCAATTGCCCTGCCAAGCCTCGAGGAGAATCCCGAGTTGTCCCTTGCAACTAGGCAGGGGTCCTGCCGTCGCTGAACAAACACGTGTGTGGAAGGGCCATCCCCGTCGTAACTCGAGAATATACCCCAGGTTCCCGCGGCAACTCGAGAAAAACCATGAGACTTCCCCCTCGCCGCGAGATGAGGCCCGATTCCCCTGCACTGCGTGCAGAGCAATTCCGTGTTGCACATCACACATGAAAGGAGCCTTGATTTCCTTGATGGCACTCCAGAGAAACCCCAAGAACACTGTTTCAAGGCTAGAGGGATCCTGAGGTCACTGTAGCAACACGAAAGAGCTCCGTGGACCAAAAATCAACTCAAGATGAGAGGTTAGTCCCTGGCTTCGACTCCAGAGGATTACCACCTTACCACAAGCACCTCAAGAGGAGGCTTCTCTCAGCTCTAGGTATGTGAGAGGGACCCTGAGTTTGCGGCCTCAAGTGGCATGGACACCGCGATGCCCTGACTCGAAATAAGGCCGGATATCCCTGCAGTGACTTGAATGCAGGCTCGTCTTGCATCTCGCAAGACGAAAGGATGTCTGAATCCCCTGTGGAGACCACAGAGAAAGACCTAGTTCCCCACCTCATCGCGACCGGAGGCCTCACATCCTCTGAAAACTCCAGAGGTACGCGGAGATCAGTGCCTCCAGAGGAGCCAATGCCTGACTCCTCTTCAAACTTGATACGAGTCCCAGGATTCCTGTGGCATGTGGAAAGGGACCCTTGGTCTCCCGCCTCAGGTGGAGAGGCGTCCCAATTGCCCTGCCAAGCCTCGAGGAGAATCCCGAGTTGTCCCTTGCAACTAGACAGGGGTCCTGACGTCGCTGAACAAACACGTGTGTGGAAGGGCCATCCCCGTCGTAACTCGAGAATATACCCCAGGTTCCCGCGGCAACTCGAGAAAACCATGAGACTTCCCCCTCGCCGCGAGATGAGGCCCGATTCCCCTGCACTGCGTGCAGAGCAATTCCGTGTTGCACATCAAACATGAAAGGAGCCTTGATTTCCTTGATGGCACTCCAGAGAAACCCCAAGAACACTGTTTCAAGGCTCGAGGGATCCTGAGGTCACTGTAGCAACACGAAAGAGCTCCGTGGACCAAAAATCAACTCCAGATGAGAGGTTAGTCCCTGGCTTCGACTCCAGAGGAATACCACCTTACCACAAGCACCTCAAGAGGAGGCTTCTCTCAGCTCTAGGTATGTGAGAGGGACCCTGAGTTTGCGGCCTCAAGTGGAATGGACACCGCGATGCCCTGACTCAAAGTAAGGCCGGATATCCCTGCAGTGACTTGAATGCAGGCTCGTCTTGCATCTCCCAAGACGAAAGGATGTCTGAATCCCCTGTGGAGACGACAGAGAAAGACCTAGTTCCCCACCTCAACGCGACCGGAGGCCTCACATCCTCTGAAAACTCCAGAGGTACGCGGAGATCAGTGCCTCCAAAGGAGACGATGTCTGACTCCTCGTGAAACTTGATAGGAGTCCCAGGATTCCTGTGGCATGTGGAAAGGGACACTTGGTCTCCTGCCTCAGCCTGAGTGGCGTTCAATTGCCCTGCCAAGCCTCGAGGAGAATCCCGAGTTGTCCCTTGCAACTAGGCAGAGGTCCTGACGTCGCTGAACAAACACGTGGTTGGAAGGGCCATCCCCGTCTTAACTCGAGAATATACAACAGGTTCCCACCGCAACTCCAGAAAAACCATGAGACTTCCCCCTCGCCGCGAGATGAGGCCCGATTCCCCTGCACTGCGTGCAGAGCAATTCCGTGTTGCACATCACACATGAAAGGAGCCTTGATTTCCTTGATGGCACTCCAGAGAAACCCCAAGAACACTGTTTCAAGGCTCGGTGGGATCCTGAGGTCACTGTAGCAACACGAAAGAGCTCCGTGGACCAAAAATCAACTCCAGATGAGAGGTTAGTCCCTGGCTTCGACTCCAGAGGAATACCACCTCACCACAAGCACCTCAAGTGGAGGCTTCTCTCACCTCTAGGTATGTGAGAGGGACCCTGAGTTTGCGGCCTCAAGTGGAATGGACACCGCGATGCCCTGACTCGAAATAAGGCCGGATATCCCTGCAGTGACTTGAATGCAGGCTCGTCTTGCATCTCCCAAGACGAAAGGATGTCTGAATCCCCTGTGGAGACCACAGAGAAAGACCTAGTTCCCCACCTCATCGCGACCGGAGGCCTCACATCCTTTGAAAACTCCAGAGGTACGTGGAGATCAGTGCCTTTAAAGGAGACGATCCCTGACTCCTCGTGAGACTTGATAGGAGTCCCAGGATTCCTGTGGCACGTGGAAAGGGACCCTTGGTCTCCCGCCTCAGCTGGAGAGGCATCCCAATTTCCCTGCCATGCCTCGAGGAGAATCCCGAGTTGTCCCTCGCAACTAGGCAGAAGTCCTGACCTCGCTGAACAAACACGTGTGTGGAAGGGCCATCCCCGTCGTAACTCGAGAATATACCCCAGGTTCCCGCCGCAACTCGAGAAAAACCATGAGACTTCCCCCTCGCCGCGAGATGAGACCCGATTCCCCTGCACTGCGTGCAGAGCAATTCCGTGTTGCACATCACACATGAAAGGAGCCATGATTTTCTTGATGGCACTCCAGAGAAACCCCAAGAACACTGTTTCAAGGCTAGAGGGATCCTGAGGTCACTGTAGCAACACGAAAGAGTTCCGTGGACCAAAAATCAACTCGAGATGAGAGGTTAGTCCCTGGCTTCGACTCCAGAGGAATCCCACCTTACCACAAGCACCTCAAGAGGAGGCTTCTCTCAGCTCTAGGTATGTGAGAGGGTCCCTGAGTTTGCAGCCTCAAGTGCAATGGACACCGCTATGCCCTGACTCGAAATAAGGCCGGATATCCCTGCAGTGACTTGAATGCAGGCTCGTATTGCATCTCCCAAGACGAAAGGATGTCTGAATCCCCTGTGGAGACCACAGAGAAAGACCTAGTTCCCCACCTCATGGCGACCGGAGGCCTCACATCCTTTGAAAACTCCAGAGGTACTCGGAGATCAGTGCCTCCAAAGGAGACGATGCCTGACTCCTCGTGAAACTTGATAGGAGTCCCAGGATTCCTGTGACACGTGGAAAGGGACACTTGGTCTCCCACCTCAGCTGGAGAGGCGTCCCAATTGCCCTGCCAAGCCTCGAGGAAAATCCCGAGGTGTCCCTCGCAACTAGGCAGGAGTCCTGACTTGACTGAAAAAACACGTGGGTGGAAGGGCCATCCCCGTCGTAACTCGAGAATATACCCCAGGTTCCCGCCGCAACTCGAGAAAAACCAGGAGACTTCCCCCTCGCCACGAGATGAGGCCCGATTCCCCTGCCCTGTGTGCAGAGCAATTCAGTGTTGCACATCACACATGAAAGGAGCCATGATTTCCTTGATGGCATTCCAGAGAAACCCCAAGAACACTGTTTCAAGGCTAGAGGGATCCTGAGGTCACTGTAGCAACACGAAAGAGCTCCGTGGACCAAAATCAACTCGAGATGAGAGGTTAGTCCCTGGCTTCGACTCCAGAGGAATACCACCTTACCACAAGCACCTCAAGAGGAGGCTTCTCTCAGCTCTAGGTATGTGAGAGGGACCCTGAGTTTGCGGCCTCAAGTGGAATGGACACCGCGATGCCCTGACTCGAAATAAGGCCGGATATCCCTGCAGTGACTTGAATGCAGGCTCGTCTTGCATCTCCCAGACGAAAGGATGTCTGAATCCCCTGTGCAGACCACAGAGAAAGACCTAGTTCCCCACCTCATCGCGACCGGAGGCCTCACATCCTTTGAAAACTCCAGAGGTACGCGGAGATCAGTGCCTCCAAAGGAGACGATCCCTGACTCCTCGTGAAACTTGATAGGAGTCCCAGGATTCCTGTGGCACGTGGAAAGGGACCCTTAGTCTCCCGCCTCAGCTGGAGAGGCGTCCCAATTGCCCTGCCAAGCCTTGAGGACAATCCCGAATTGTCCCTCGCAACTAGGAAGGAGTCCTGACGTCGCTGAACAAACACGTGGTTGGAAGGGCCATCTCCGTCGTAACTCGAGAATATACCCGAGGTTCCCGCCGCTGCTCGAGAAAAACCATGAGACTTCCCCCTCGCCGCGAGATGCGGCCTGATTCGCCTGCACTGCGTACAGAGCAATTCCGAGTTGCACATCACACATGAAAGGAGCCTTGATTTCCTTGATGGCACTCCAGAGAAACCCCAAGAACACTGTTTCAAGGCTAGAGGGATCCTGAGGTCACTGTAGCAAGAGGAAAGAGCTCCGTGGACCAAAAATCAACTCGAGATGAGAGGTTAGTCCCTGGCTTCGACTCCAGAGGAATACCACCTTACCACAAGCACCTCAAGAGGAGGTTTCTCTCAGCTCTAGGTATGTGAGAGGGACCCTGAGTTTGCAGCCTCATGTGGAATGGGCACCGCGATGCCCTGACTCGAAATAAGGCCGCATATCCCTGCAGTGACTTGAATGCAGGCTCGTCTTGCATCTCCCAAGACGAAAGGATGTCTGAATCCCCTGTGGAGACCACAGAGAAAGACCTAGTTCCCCACCTCATTGCGACCGGAGGCCTCAAATCCTTTGAAAACTCCAGAGGTACGTGGAGATCAGTGCCTCCAAAGGAGATGATGCTTGACTCCTCGTGAATCTTGATAGGAGTCCCAGGATTCCTGTGGCACGTGGAAAGGGACCCTTGGTCTCCCGCCTCAGATGGAGAGGCGTCCCAATTGCCCTGGCAAGCCTCGAGGATAATCCCGAGTTGTCCCTCGCAACTAGGCAGGAGTCCTGACGTCTTTGAACAAACACGTGTGTGGAAGAGCCAACCCCGTCGTAACTCGAGAATATACCCCAGGTTCCCGCCGCAACTCGAGAAAAACCATGAGACTACCCCCTCGCCGAGAGATGACGCCCGATTCCCCTGCACTGCGTGCAGAGCAATTCCGTCTTGCACATCACACTTGAAAGGAGCCTTGATTTCCTTGATGACACTCCAGAGAAACCCCAAGAACACTGTTTCAAGGCTAGAGGGATCCTGAGGTCACTGTAGCAACACGAAAGAGCTCCGTGGACCAAAAATCAACTCGAGATGAGAGGTTAGTTCCTGGCTTCGACTCCAGAGGAATACCACCTCACCACAAGTACCTCAAGTGGAGGCTTCTCTCAGCTCTAGGTATGTGAGAGGGACCCTGAGTTTGCGGCCTCAAGTGGAATGGGCACCGCGATGCCCTGACTCGAAATAAGGCCGGATATCCCTGCAGTGACTTGAATGCAGGCTCGTATTGCCTCTCCCAAGATGAAAGGATGTCTGAATCCCCTGTGGAGACTACAGAGAAAGACCTAGTTCCCCACTTCATCGCAACCGGAAGCCTCACATCCTTTGAAAACGCCAGAGGTACGCGGAGATCAGTGCCTCCAAAGGAGACGATGCCTGACTCCTCGTGAAACTTGATAGGAGTCCCAGGATTCCTGTGGCACATGGAAAGGGACCCTTGGTCTCCCGCCTCAGCTGGAGAGGCGTCCCAATTGCCCTGCCAAGCCTCGAGGAGAATCCCGAGTTGTCCCTCGAAACTAGGCAGGAGTCCTGATTCGCTGAACAAACACGTGTGTGGAAGGGCCATCCCTGTCGTAACTCGAGAATATACCCCAGGTTCCCGCCGCAACTCGAGAAAAACCATGAGACTTCCCCCTCGCCGCGAGATGAGGCCCGATTCCCCTGAACTGCGTGCAGAGTAATTCCGTGTTGCACATCACACATGAAAGGAGCCTTGATTTCCTTGATGGCACTCCAGAGAAAACCCAAGAACACTGTTTCAAGGCTAGAGGGATCCTGAGGTCACTGTAGCAACATGAAAGAGCTCCGTGGCCCAAAAATCAACTCGAGATGAGAGGTTAGTCCCTGGCTTCGACTTCAGAGGAATACCACCCTACCACAAGCACCTCAAGAGAAGGCTTCTCTCAGCTCTAGGTATGTGAGAGGGACCCTGATTTTGCGGCCTCAAGTGGAATGGACACCGCGATGCCCTGACGTGAGATAAGGCCAGATATCCCTGCAGTGACTTGAATGCAGGCTCGTCTTGCATCTCCCAAGACGAAAGGATGTCTGAATCACCTGTGGAGACCACAGAGAAAGACCTAGTTCCCCACCTCATCGCGACCGGAGACCTCACATACTTTGAAAACTCCAGAGGTACGCGGAGATCAGTGCCTCCCAAGGAGACGATGCCTGACTCCTCGTGAAACTTGATAGGAGTCCCAGGATTCCTGTGGCACGTGGAAAGGGACCCTTGGTCTCCCGCCTCAGCTGGAGAGTCGTCCCAATTGCCCTGCCAAGCCTCGAGGAGAATCCCGAGTTGTCCCTTGCAAGTAGGCAGGAGTCCTGACGTCGCTGAACAAACACGTGGGCGGAAGGGCCATCCCCGTCGTAACTCGAGAATATACCCCAGGTTCCCGCCGCAACTCGAGAAAAACCATGAGACTTCCCCCTCGCCGCGAGATGAGGCCCGATTCCCCTGCACTGCGTGCAGAGCAATTCCGTGTTGCACATCACACATGAAAGGAGCCTTGATTTCCTTGATGGCACTCCAGAGAAACCCCAAGAACACTGTTTCAAGGCTAGAGGGATCCTGAGGTCACTGTAGCAACAGGAAAGAGCTCCATGGCCCAAAAATCAACTCGAGATGTGAGGTTAGTCCCTGGCTTCGACTCCAGAGGAATACCACCTTACCACAAGCACCTCAAGAGGAGGCTTCTCTCAGCTCTAGGTATGTGAGAGGGACCCTGAGTTTGCGGCCTCAAGTGGAATGGACACCGCGATGCCCTGACGCGAAATAAGGCCGGATATCCCTGCAGTGACTTGAATACAAGCTCGTCTTGCATCTCCCAAGATGAAAGGATGTCTGAAGCCCCTGTGAAAACCACAGAGAAAGACCTAGTTCCCCACCTCATGGCGACCGGAGGCCTCACATCCTTTGAAAACTCCAGAGGTACGCGGAGATCAGTGCCACCAAAGGAGACGATGCCTGACTCCTCGTGAAACTTGATAGGAGTCCCAGGATTCCTGTGGCACGTGGAAAGGGACCCTTGGTCTCCCGCCTCAGCTGGAGAGGCGTCCCAATTGCCCTGGCAAGCCTCGAGGAGAATCCCGAGTTGTCCCTCGCAACTAGGCAGGAGTCCTGACGTCGCTGAACAAACACGTGGGTGGAAGGGCCATCCCCGTCGTAACTCGAGAATATACCCCAGGTTCCCACCGCAACTCGAGAAAAACCATGAGACTTCCCCCTCGCCGCGAGATGAGGCCCGATTCCCCTGCACTGCGTGCAGAGCAATTCCGTCTTGCACATCACACATGAAAGGAGCCTTGATTTCCTTGATGGCACTCCAGAGAAACCCCAAGAACACTGTTTCAAGGCTAGAGGGATCCTGAGGTCACTGTAGCAACACGAAAGAGCTCCGTGGACCAAAAATCAACTCGAGATGAGAGGTTAGTCCCTGGCTTCGACTCCAGAGGAATACCACCTTACCACAAGCACCTCAAGAGGAGGCTTCTCTCAGCTCTAGGTATGTGAGAGGGACCCTGAGTTTGCGGCCTCAAGTGGAATGGACACCGCGATGCCCTGACTCGAAATAAGGCCGGATATCCCTGCAGTGACTTGAATGCAGGCTCGTCTTTCATCTCCCAAGACGAAAGGATGTCTGAATCCCCTGTGGAGACCACAGAGAAAGACCTAGTTCCCCACCTCATCGCGACCGGAGGCCTCACATCCTTTGAAAACTCCAGAGGTACGCGGAGATCAGTGCCTCCAAAGGAGACGATGCCTGACTCCTCGTGAAACTTGATAGGAGTCCCAGGATTCCTGTGGCACGTGGAAAGGGACCCTTGGTCTCCCGCCTCAGCTGGAGAGGCGTCCCAATTGCCCTGCCAAGCCTCGAGGAGAATCCCGAGTTGTCCCTCGCAACTAGGCAGGAGTCCTGACGTCGCTGAACAAACACGTGGGCGGAAGGGCCATCCCCGTCGTAACTCGAGAATATACCCCAGGTTCCCGACGCAACTCGAGAAAAACCATGAGACTTCCCCCTCGCCGCGAGATGAGGCCCGATTCCCCTACACTGCGTGCAGAGCAATTCCGTGTTGCACATCACACATGAAAGGAGCCTTGATTTCCTTGATGGCACGCCAGAGAAACCCCAAGAACACTGTTTCAAGGCTAGAGGGATCCTGAGGTCACTGTAGCAACAGTAAAGAGCTCCATGGCCCAAAAATCAACTCAAGATGAGAGGTTAGTCCCTGGCTTCGACTCCAGAGGAATACCACCTTACCACAAGCACCTCAAGAGGAGGCTTCTCTCAGCTTTAGGTATGTGAGAGGGACCCTGAGTTTGCGGCCTCAAGTGGAATGGACACCGCGATGCCCTGACTCGAAATAAGGCCGGATATCCCTGCAGTGACTTGAATACAAGCTCGTCTGGCATCTCCCAAGATGAAAGGATGTCTGAAGCCCCTGTGAAAACCACAGAGAAAGACCTAGTTCCCCACCTCATGGCGACCGGAGGCCTCACATCCTTTGAAAACTCCAGAGGTACGCGGAGATCAGTGCCACCAAAGGAGACGATGCCTGACTCCTCGTGAAACTTGATAGGAGTCCCAGGATTCCTGTGGCACGTGGAAAGGGACCCTTGGTCTCCCGCCTCAGCTGGAGAGGCGTCCCAATTGCCCTGGCAAGCCTCGAGGAGAATCCCGAGTTGTCCCTCGCAACTAGGCAGGAGTCCTGACGTCGCTGAACAAACACGTGGCTGGAAGGGCCATCCCCATTTTAACTCGAGAATATACCCCGGATTCCTGCCGCAACTCGAGAAAAACCATGAGACTTCCCCCTCGCCGCGAGATGAGGCCCGATTCCCCTGCACTGCGTGCAGAGCAATTCCGTGTTGCACATCACACATGAAAGGAGCCTTGATTTCCTTGATGGCACTCCAGAGAAACCCCAAGAACACTGTTTCAAGGCTAGAGGGATCCTGAGGTCACTGTAGCAACACGAAAGAGCTCCGTGGACCAAAAATCAACTCGAGATGAGAGGTTAGTTCCTGGCTTCGACTCCAGAGGAATACCACCTCACCACAAGTACCTCAAGTGGAGGCTTCTCTCAGCTCTAGGTATGTGAGAGGGACCCTGAGTTTGCGGCCTCAAGTGGAATGGGCACCGCGATGCCCTGACTCGAAATAAGGCCGGATATACCTGCAGTGACTTGAATGCAGGCTCGTATTGCCTCTCCCAAGATGAAAGGATGTCTGAATCCCCTGTGGAGACTACAGAGAAAGACCTAGTTCCCCACTTCATCGCAACCGGAAGCCTCACATCCTTTGAAAACGCCAGAGGTACGCGGAGATCAGTGCCTCCAAAGGAGACGATGCCTGACTCCTCGTGAAACTTGATAGGAGTCCCAGGATTCCTGTGGCACATGGAAAGGGACCCTTGGTCTCCCGCCTCAGCTGGAGAGGCGTCCCAATTGCCCTGCCAAGCCTCGAGGAGAATCCCGAGTTGTCCCTCGAAACTAGGCAGGAGTCCTGATTCGCTGAACAAACACGTGTGTGGAAGGGCCATCCCTGTCGTAACTCGAGAATATACCCCAGGTTCCCGCCGCAACTCGAGAAAAACCATGAGACTTCCCCCTCGCCGCGAGATGAGGCCCGATTCCCCTGAACTGCGTGCAGAGTAATTCCGTGTTGCACATCACACATGAAAGGAGCCTTGATTTCCTTGATGGCACTCCAGAGAAAACCCAAGAACACTGTTTCAAGGCTAGAGGGATCCTGAGGTCACTGTAGCAACATGAAAGAGCTCCGTGGCCCAAAAATCAACTCGAGATGAGAGGTTAGTCCCTGGCTTCGACTTCAGAGGAATACCACCCTACCACAAGCACCTCAAGAGAAGGCTTCTCTCAGCTCTAGGTATGTGAGAGGGACCCTGAGTTTGCGACCTCAATTGCAATGGACACCGCGATGCCCTGACTCGAAATAAGGCCAGATATCCCTGCAGTGACTTGAATGCAGGCTCGTCTTGCATCTCCCAAGACGAAAGGATGTCTGAATCACCTGTGGAGATCACAGAGAAAGACCTAGTTCCCCACCTCATCGCGACCGGAGACCTCACATACTTTGAAAACTCCAGAGGTACGCGGAGATCAGTGCCTCCCAAGGAGACGATGCCTGACTCCTCGTGAAACTTGATAGGAGTCCCAGGATTCCTGTGGCACGTGGAAAGGGACCCTTGGTCTCCCGCCTCAGCTGGAGAGGCGTCCCAATTGCCCTGCCAAGCCTCGAGGAGAATCCCGAGTTGTCCCTTGCAAGTAGGCAGGAGTCCTGACGTCAATGAACAAACACGTGGGCGGAAGGGCCATCCCCGTCGTAACTCGAGAATATACCCCAGGTTCCCACCGCAAATCGAGAAAAACCATGAGACTTTCCCCTCGCCGCGAGATGAGGCCCGATTCCCCTGCACTGCGTGCAGAGCAATTCCGTGTTGCACATCACACATGAAAGGAGCCTTGATTTCCTTGATGGCACTCCAGAGAAACCCCAAGAACACTGTTTCAAGGCTAGAGGGATCCTGAGGTCACTGTAGCAACAGGAAAGAGCTCCATGGCCCAAAAATCAACTCGAGATGTGAGGTTAGTCCCTGGCTTCGACTGCAGAGGAATACCACCTTACCACAAGCACCTCAAGAGGAGGCTTCTCTCAGCTCTAGGTATGTGAGAGGGACCCTGAGTTTGCGGCCTCAAGTGGAATGGACACCGCGATGCCCTGACGCGAAATAAGGCCGGATATCCCTGCAGTGACTTGAATACAAGCTCGTCTTGCATCTCCCAAGATGAAAGGATGTCTGAAGCCCCTGTGAAAACCACAGAGAAAGACCTAGTTCCCCACCTCATGGCGACCGGAGGCCTCACATCCTTTGAAAACTCCAGAGGTACGCGGAGATCAGTGCCACCAAAGGAGACGATGCCTGACTCCTCGTGAAACTTGATAGGAGTCCCAGGATTCCTGTGGCACGTGGAAAGGGACCCTTGGTCTCCCGCCTCAGCTGGAGAGGCGTCCCAATTGCCCTGGCAAGCCTCGAGGAGAATCCCGAGTTGTCCCTCGCAACTAGGCAGGAGTCCTGACATCGCTGAACAAACACGTGGGTGGAAGGGCCATCCCCGTCGTAACTCGAGAATATACCCCAGGTTCCCACCGCAACTCGAGAAAAACCATGAGACTTCCCCCTCGCCGCGAGATGAGGCCCGATTCCCCTGCACTGCGTGCAGAGCAATTCCGTCTTGCACATCACACATGAAAGGAGCCTTGATTTCCTTGATGGCACTCCAGAGAAACCCCAAGAACACTGTTTCAAGGCTAGAGGGATCCTGAGGTCACTGTAGCAACACGAAAGAGCTCCGTGGACCAAAAATCAACTCGAGATGAGAGGTTAGTCCCTGGCTTCGACTCCAGAGGAATACCACCTTACCACAAGCACCTCAAGAGGAGGCTTCTCTCAGCTCTAGGTATGTGAGAGGGACCCTGAGTTTGCGGCCTCAAGTGGAATGGACACCGCGATGCCCTGACTCGAAATAAGGCCGGATATCCCTGCAGTGACTTGAATGCAGGCTCGTCTTTCATCTCCCAAGACGAAAGGATGTCTGAATCCCCTGTGGAGACCACAGAGAAAGACCTAGTTCCCCACCTCATGGCCACCGGAGGCCTCACATCCTTTGAAAACTCCAGAGGTACGCGGAGATCAGTGCCTCCAAAGGAGACGATGCCTGACTCCTCGTGAAACTTGATAGGAGTCCCAGGATTCCTGTGGCACGTGGATAGGGACCCTTGGTCTCCCATCTCAGCTGGAGAGGCGTCCCAATTGCCCTGCCAAGCCTCGAGGAGAATCCCGAGTTGTCCCTCGCAACTAGGCAGGAGTCCTGCCGTCGCTGAACAAACACGTGGGTGGAAGTGCCATCCCCGTCGTAACTCGAGAATATACCCCAGGTTCCCGCCGCAACACGAGAAAAACCATGAGACTTCCCCCTCGCCGCGAGATGAGGCCTGATTCCCCTGCACTGCTTGCAGAGCAATTCCGTGTTGCACATCACACATGAAAGGAGCCTTGATTTCCTTAATGGCACTCCAGAGAAACCCCAAGAACACTGTTTCAAGGCTAAAGGGATCCTGAGGTCACTGTAGCAACTCGAAAGAGCTCCGTGGACCAAAAATCAACTCGAGATGAGAGGTTAGTCCCTGGCTTCGACTCCAGAGGAATACCACCTTACCACAAGCACCTCAAGAGGAGGCTTCTCTCAGCTCTAGGTATGTGAGAGGGACCCTGAGTTTGCGGCCTCAAGTGGAATGGACACCGCGATGCCCTGACGCGAAATAAGGCCGGATATCCCTGCAGTGACTTGAATACAAGCTCGTCTTGCATCTCCCAAGATGAAAGGATGTCTGAAGCCCATGTGAAAACCACAGAGAAAGACCTTGTTCCCCACCTCATGGCGACCGGAGGCCTCACATCCTTTGAAAACTCCAGAGGTACGCGGAGATCAGTGCCACCAAAGGAGACGATGCCTGACTCCTCGTGAAACTTGATAGGAGTCCCAGGATTCCTGTGGCACGTGGAAAGGGACACTTGGTCTCCCGCCTCAGCTGGAGAGGCGTTCCAATTGCCCTGGCAAGCCTCGAGGAGAATCCCGAGTTGTCCCTCGCAACTAGGCAGGAGTCCTGAGGTCGCTGAACAAACACGTGGCTGGAAGGGCCATCCCCATTTTAACTCGAGAATATACCCCGGATTCCTGCCGCAACTCGAGAAAAACCATGAGACTTCCCCCTCGCCGCGAGATGAGGCCCGATTCCCCTGCACTGCGTGCAGAGCAATTCCGTGTTGCACATCACACATGAAAGGAGCCTTGATTTCCTTGATGGCACTCCAGAGAAACCCCAAGAACACTGTTTCAAGGCTAGAGGGATCCTGAGGTCACTGTAGCAACAGAAAAGAGCTCCGTGGACCAAAAATCAACTCGAGATGAGAGGTTAGTCCCTGGCTTCGACTCCAGAGGAATACCACCTTACCACAAGCACCTCAAGCGGAGGCTTCTCTCAGCTCTAGGTATGTGAGAGGGACCCTGAGTTTGCAGCCTCAAGAGGAATGGACACTGCGATGCCCTGACTCGAAATAAGGCCGGATATCCCTGCAGTGACTTGAATGCAGGCTCGTCTTGCATCTCCCAAGATGACAGGATGTCTGAATCCCCTGTGGAGACCACAGAGAAAGACCTACTTCCCCACCTCATGGCCACCGGAGGCCTCACATCCTTTGAAAACTCCAGAGGTACGCGGAGATCAGTGCCTCCAAAGGAGACGATGCCTGACTCCTCGTGAAACTTGATAGGAGTCCCAGGATTCCTGTGGCACGTGGATAGGGACCCTTGGTCTCCCATCTCAGCTGGAGAGGCGTCCCAATTGCCCTGCCAAGCCTCGAGGAGAATCCCGAGTTGTCCCTCGCAACTAGGCAGGAGTCCTGCCGTCGCTGAACAAACACGTGGGTGGAAGTGCCATCCCCGTCGTAACTCGAGAATATACCCCAGGTTCCCGCCGCAACACGAGAAAAACCATGAGACTTCCCCCTCGCCGCGAGATGAGGCCTGATTCCCCTGCACTGCTTGCAGAGCAATTCCGTGTTGCACATCACACATGAAAGGAGCCTTGATTTCCTTAATGGCACTCCAGAGAAACCCCAAGAACACTGTTTCAAGGCTAGAGGGATCCTGAGGTCACTGTAGCAACTCGAAAGAGCTCCGTGGACCAAAAATCAACTCGAGATGAGAGGTTAGTCCCTGGCTTCGACTCCAGAGGAATACCACCTTACCACAAGCACCTCAAGAGGAGGCTTCTCTCAGCTCTAGGTATGTGAGAGGGACCCTGAGTTTGCGGCCTCAAGTGGAATGGACACCGCGATGCCCTGACGCGAAATAAGGCCGGATATCCCTGCAGTGACTTGAATACAAGCGCGTCTTGCATCTCCCAAGATGAAAGGATGTCTGAATCCCCTGTGGAGACCACAGAGAAAGACCTAGTTCCCCACCTCATGGCCACCGGAGGCCTCACATCCTTTGAAAACTCCAGAGGTACGCGGAGATCAGTGCCTCCAAAGGAGACGATGCCTGACTCCTCGTGAAACTTTATAGGAGTCCCAGGATTCCTGTGGCACGTGTAAAAGGACCCTTGGTCTCCCGCCTCAGCTGGAGAGGCGTCCCAATTGCCCTGCCAAGCCTCGAGGAGAATCCCGAGTTGTCCCTCGCAACTAGGCAGGAGTCCTGACGTCGCTGAACAAACACGTGGGTGGAAGGGCCATCCCCGTCGTAACTCGACAATATACCCCAGGTTCCCGCCGCAACTCGAGGAAAACCATGAGACTTCCCCCTCGCCGCGAGATGAGGCCCGATTCCCCTACACTGCGTGCAGAGCAATTCCGTGTTGCACATCACACATGAAAGGAGCCTTGATTTCCTTGATGGCACGCCAGAGAAACCCCAAGAACACTGTTTCAAGGCTAGAGGGATCCTGAGGTCACTGTAGCAACAGTAAAGAGCTCCATGGCCCAAAAATCAACTCAAGATGAGAGGTTAGTACCTGGCTTCGACTCCAGAGGAATACCACCTTACCACAAGCACCTCAAGAGGAGGCTTCTCTCAGCTTTAGGTATGTGAGAGGGACCCTGAGTTTGCGGCCTCAAGTGGAATGGACACCGCGATGCCCTGACTCGAAATAAGGCCGGATATCCCTGCAGTGACTTGAATACAAGCTCGTCTGGCATCTCCCAAGATGAAAGGATGTCTGAAGCCCCTGTGAAAACCACAGAGAAAGACCTAGTTCCCCACCTCATGGCGACCGGAGGCCTCACATCCTTTGAAAACTCCAGAGGTACGCAGAGATCAGTGCCACCAAAGGAGACGATGCCTGACTCCTCGTGAAACTTGATAGGAGTCCCAGGATTCCTGTGGCACGTGGAAAGGGACCCTTGGTCTCCCGCCTCAGCTGGAGAGGCGTCCCAATTGCCCTGGCAAGCCTCGAGGAGAATCCCGAGTTGTCCCTCGCAACTAGGCAGGAGTCCTGACGTCGCTGAACAAACACGTGGCTGGAAGGGCCATCCCCATTTTAACTCGAGAATATACCCCGGATTCCTGCCGCAACTCGAGAAAAACCATGAGACTTCCCCCTCGCCGCGAGATGAGGCCCGATTCCCCTGCACTGCGTGCAGAGCAATTCCGTGTTGCACATCACACATGAAAGGAGCCTTGATTTCCTTGATGGCACTCCAGAGAAACCCCAAGAACACTGTTTCAAGGCTAGAGGGATCCTGAGGTCACTGTAGCAACACAAAAGAGCTCCGTGGACCAAAAATCAACTCGAGATGAGAGGTTAGTCCCTGGCTTCGACTCCAGAGGAATACCACCTTACCACAAGCACCTCAAGCGGAGGCTTCTCTCAGCTCTAGGTATGTGAGAGGGACCCTGAGTTTGCAGCCTCAAGAGGAATGGACACTGCGATGCCCTGACTCGAAATAAGGCCGGATATCCCTGCAGTGACTTGAATGCAGGCTCGTCTTGCATCTCCCAAGATAACAGGATGTCTGAATCCCCTGTGGAGACCACAGAGAAAGACCTAGTTCCCCACCTCATGGCCACCGGAGGCCTCACATCCTTTGAAAACTCCAGAGGTACGCGGAGATCAGTGCCTCCAAAGGAGACGATGCCTGACTCCTCGTGAAACTTGATAGGAGTCCCAGGATTCCTGTGGCACGTGGATAGGGACCCTTGGTCTCCCATCTCAGCTGGAGAGGCGTCCCAATTGCCCTGCCAAGCCTCGAGGAGAATCCCGAGTTGTCCCTCGCAACTAGGCAGGAGTCCTGCCGTCGCTGAACAAACACGTGGGTGGAAGTGCCATCCCCGTCGTAACTCGAGAATATACCCCAGGTTCCCGCCGCAACACGAGAAAAACCATGAGACTTCCCCCTCGCCGCGAGATGAGGCCTGATTCCCCTGCACTGCTTGCAGAGCAATTCCGTGTTGCACATCACACATGAAAGGAGCCTTGATTTCCTTAATGGCACTCCAGAGAAACCCCAAGAACACTGTTTCAAGGCTAAAGGGATCCTGAGGTCACTGTAGCAACTCGAAAGAGCTCCGTGGACCAAAAATCAACTCGAGATGAGAGGTTAGTCCCTGGCTTCGACTCCAGAGGAATACCACCTTACCACAAGCACCTCAAGAGGAGGCTTCTCTCAGCTCTAGGTATGTGAGAGGGACCCTGAGTTTGCGGCCTCAAGTGGAATGGACACCGCGATGCCCTGACGCGAAATAAGGCCGGATATCCCTGCAGTGACTTGAATACAAGCTCGTCTTGCATCTCCCAAGATGAAAGGATGTCTGAAGCCCATGTGAAAACCACAGAGAAAGACCTTGTTCCCCACCTCATGGCGACCGGAGGCCTCACATCCTTTGAAAACTCCAGAGGTACGCGGAGATCAGTGCCACCAAAGGAGACGATGCCTGACTCCTCGTGAAACTTGATAGGAGTCCCAGGATTCCTGTGGCACGTGGAAAGGGACACTTGGTCTCCCGCCTCAGCTGGAGAGGCGTTCCAATTGCCCTGGCAAGCCTCGAGGAGAATCCCGAGTTGTCCCTCGCAACTAGGCAGGAGTCCTGAGGTCGCTGAACAAACACGTGGCTGGAAGGGCCATCCCCATTTTAACTCGAGAATATACCCCGGATTCCTGCCGCAACTCGAGAAAAACCATGAGACTTCCCCCTCGCCGCGAGATGAGGCCCGATTCCCCTGCACTGCGTGCAGAGCAATTCCGTCTTGCACATCACACATGAAAGGAGCCTTGATTTCCTTGATGGCACTCCAGAGAAACCCCAAGAACACTGTTTCAAGGCTAGAGGGATCCTGAGGTCACTGTAGCAACAGAAAAGAGCTCCGTGGACCAAAAATCAACTCGAGATGAGAGGTTAGTCCCTGGCTTCGACTCCAGAGGAATACCACCTTACCACAAGCACCTCAAGCGGAGGCTTCTCTCAGCTCTAGGTATGTGAGAGGGACCCTGAGTTTGCAGCCTCAAGAGGAATGGACACTGCGATGCCCTGACTCGAAATAAGGCCGGATATCCCTGCAGTGACTTGAATGCAGGCTCGTCTTGCATCTCCCAAGATGACAGGATGTCTGAATCCCCTGTGGAGACCACAGAGAAAGACCTACTTCCCCACCTCATGGCCACCGGAGGCCTCACATCCTTTGAAAACTCCAGAGGTACGCGGAGATCAGTGCCTCCAAAGGAGACGATGCCTGACTCCTCGTGAAACTTGATAGGAGTCCCAGGATTCCTGTGGCACGTGGATAGGGACCCTTGGTCTCCCATCTCAGCTGGAGAGGCGTCCCAATTGCCCTGCCAAGCCTCGAGGAGAATCCCGAGTTGTCCCTCGCAACTAGGCAGGAGTCCTGCCGTCGCTGAACAAACACGTGGGTGGAAGTGCCATCCCCGTCGTAACTCGAGAATATACCCCAGGTTCCCGCCGCAACACGAGAAAAACCATGAGACTTCCCCCTCGCCGCGAGATGAGGCCTGATTCCCCTGCACTGCTTGCAGAGCAATTCCGTGTTGCACATCACACATGAAAGGAGCCTTGATTTCCTTAATGGCACTCCAGAGAAACCCCAAGAACACTGTTTCAAGGCTAGAGGGATCCTGAGGTCACTGTAGCAACTCGAAAGAGCTCCGTGGACCAAAAATCAACTCGAGATGAGAGGTTAGTCCCTGGCTTCGACTCCAGAGGAATACCACCTTACCACAAGCACCTCAAGAGGAGGCTTCTCTCAGCTCTAGGTATGTGAGAGGGACCCTGAGTTTGCGGCCTCAAGTGGAATGGACACCGCGATGCCCTGACGCGAAATAAGGCCGGATATCCCTGCAGTGACTTGAATACAAGCGCGTCTTGCATCTCCCAAGATGAAAGGATGTCTGAATCCCCTGTGGAGACCACAGAGAAAGACCTAGTTCCCCACCTCATGGCCACCGGAGGCCTCACATCCTTTGAAAACTCCAGAGGTACGCGGAGATCAGTGCCTCCAAAGGAGACGATGCCTGACTCCTCGTGAAACTTTATAGGAGTCCCAGGATTCCTGTGGCACGTGTAAAAGGACCCTTGGTCTCCCGCCTCAGCTGGAGAGGCGTCCCAATTGCCCTGCCAAGCCTCGAGGAGAATCCCGAGTTGTCCCTCGCAACTAGGCAGGAGTCCTGACGTCGCTGAACAAACACGTGGGTGGAAGGGCCATCCCCGTCGTAACTCGACAATATACCCCAGGTTCCCGCCGCAACTCGAGGAAAACCATGAGACTTCCCCCTCGCCGCGAGATGAGGCCCGATTCCCCTACACTGCGTGCAGAGCAATTCCGTGTTGCACATCACACATGAAAGGAGCCTTGATTTCCTTGATGGCACGCCAGAGAAACCCCAAGAACACTGTTTCAAGGCTAGAGGGATCCTGAGGTCACTGTAGCAACAGTAAAGAGCTCCATGGCCCAAAAATCAACTCAAGATGAGAGGTTAGTACCTGGCTTCGACTCCAGAGGAATACCACCTTACCACAAGCACCTCAAGAGGAGGCTTCTCTCAGCTTTAGGTATGTGAGAGGGACCCTGAGTTTGCGGCCTCAAGTGGAATGGACACCGCGATGCCCTGACTCGAAATAAGGCCGGATATCCCTGCAGTGACTTGAATACAAGCTCGTCTGGCATCTCCCAAGATGAAAGGATGTCTGAAGCCCCTGTGAAAACCACAGAGAAAGACCTAGTTCCCCACCTCATGGCGACCGGAGGCCTCACATCCTTTGAAAACTCCAGAGGTACGCAGAGATCAGTGCCACCAAAGGAGACGATGCCTGACTCCTCGTGAAACTTGATAGGAGTCCCAGGATTCCTGTGGCACGTGGAAAGGGACCCTTGGTCTCCCGCCTCAGCTGGAGAGGCGTCCCAATTGCCCTGGCAAGCCTCGAGGAGAATCCCGAGTTGTCCCTCGCAACTAGGCAGGAGTCCTGACGTCGCTGAACAAACACGTGGCTGGAAGGGCCATCCCCATTTTAACTCGAGAATATACCCCGGATTCCTGCCGCAACTCGAGAAAAACCATGAGACTTCCCCCTCGCCGCGAGATGAGGCCCGATTCCCCTGCACTGCGTGCAGAGCAATTCCGTGTTGCACATCACACATGAAAGGAGCCTTGATTTCCTTGATGGCACTCCAGAGAAACCCCAAGAACACTGTTTCAAGGCTAGAGGGATCCTGAGGTCACTGTAGCAACACAAAAGAGCTCCGTGGACCAAAAATCAACTCGAGATGAGAGGTTAGTCCCTGGCTTCGACTCCAGAGGAATACCACCTTACCACAAGCACCTCAAGCGGAGGCTTCTCTCAGCTCTAGGTATGTGAGAGGGACCCTGAGTTTGCAGCCTCAAGAGGAATGGACACTGCGATGCCCTGACTCGAAATAAGGCCGGATATCCCTGCAGTGACTTGAATGCAGGCTCGTCTTGCATCTCCCAAGATAACAGGATGTCTGAATCCCCTGTGGAGACCACAGAGAAAGACCTAGTTCCCCACCTCATGGCCACCGGAGGCCTCACATCCTTTGAAAACTCCAGAGGTACGCGGAGATCAGTGCCTCCAAAGGAGACGATGCCTGACTCCTCGTGAAACTTGATAGGAGTCCCAGGATTCCTGTGGCACGTGGATAGGGACCCTTGGTCTCCCATCTCAGCTGGAGAGGCGTCCCAATTGCCCTGCCAAGCCTCGAGGAGAATCCCGAGTTGTCCCTCGCAACTAGGCAGGAGTCCTGCCGTCGCTGAACAAACACGTGGGTGGAAGTGCCATCCCCGTCGTAACTCGAGAATATACCCCAGGTTCCCGCCGCAACACGAGAAAAACCATGAGACTTCCCCCTCGCCGCGAGATGAGGCCTGATTCCCCTGCACTGCTTGCAGAGCAATTCCGTGTTGCACATCACACATGAAAGGAGCCTTGATTTCCTTAATGGCACTCCAGAGAAACCCCAAGAACACTGTTTCAAGGCTAAAGGGATCCTGAGGTCACTGTAGCAACTCGAAAGAGCTCCGTGGACCAAAAATCAACTCGAGATGAGAGGTTAGTCCCTGGCTTCGACTCCAGAGGAATACCACCTTACCACAAGCACCTCAAGAGGAGGCTTCTCTCAGCTCTAGGTATGTGAGAGGGACCCTGAGTTTGCGGCCTCAAGTGGAATGGACACCGCGATGCCCTGACGCGAAATAAGGCCGGATATCCCTGCAGTGACTTGAATACAAGCTCGTCTTGCATCTCCCAAGATGAAAGGATGTCTGAAGCCCATGTGAAAACCACAGAGAAAGACCTTGTTCCCCACCTCATGGCGACCGGAGGCCTCACATCCTTTGAAAACTCCAGAGGTACGCGGAGATCAGTGCCACCAAAGGAGACGATGCCTGACTCCTCGTGAAACTTGATAGGAGTCCCAGGATTCCTGTGGCACGTGGAAAGGGACACTTGGTCTCCCGCCTCAGCTGGAGAGGCGTTCCAATTGCCCTGGCAAGCCTCGAGGAGAATCCCGAGTTGTCCCTCGCAACTAGGCAGGAGTCCTGAGGTCGCTGAACAAACACGTGGCTGGAAGGGCCATCCCCATTTTAACTCGAGAATATACCCCGGATTCCTGCCGCAACTCGAGAAAAACCATGAGACTTCCCCCTCGCCGCGAGATGAGGCCCGATTCCCCTGCACTGCGTGCAGAGCAATTCCGTGTTGCACATCACACATGAAAGGAGCCTTGATTTCCTTGATGGCACTCCAGAGAAACCCCAAGAACACTGTTTCAAGGCTAGAGGGATCCTGAGGTCACTGTAGCAACACAAAAGAGCTCCGTGGACCAAAAATCAACTCGAGATGAGAGGTTAGTCCCTGGCTTCGACTCCAGAGGAATACCACCTTACCACAAGCACCTCAAGCGGAGGCTTCTCTCAGCTCTAGGTATGTGAGAGGGACCCTGAGTTTGCAGCCTCAAGAGGAATGGACACTGCGATGCCCTGACTCGAAATAAGGCCGGATATCCCTGCAGTGACTTGAATGCAGGCTCGTCTTGCATCTCCCAAGATGACAGGATGTCTGAATCCCCTGTGGAGACCACAGAGAAAGACCTACTTCCCCACCTCATGGCCACCGGAGGCCTCACATCCTTTGAAAACTCCAGAGGTACGCGGAGATCAGTGCCTCCAAAGGAGACGATGCCTGACTCCTCGTGAAACTTGATAGGAGTCCCAGGATTCCTGTGGCACGTGGATAGGGACCCTTGGTCTCCCATCTCAGCTGGAGAGGCGTCCCAATTGCCCTGCCAAGCCTCGAGGAGAATCCCGAGTTGTCCCTCGCAACTAGGCAGGAGTCCTGCCGTCGCTGAACAAACACGTGGGTGGAAGTGCCATCCCCGTCGTAACTCGAGAATATACCCCAGGTTCCCGCCGCAACACGAGAAAAACCATGAGACTTCCCCCTCGCCGCGAGATGAGGCCTGATTCCCCTGCACTGCTTGCAGAGCAATTCCGTGTTGCACATCACACATGAAAGGAGCCTTGATTTCCTTAATGGCACTCCAGAGAAACCCCAAGAACACTGTTTCAAGGCTAGAGGGATCCTGAGGTCACTGTAGCAACTCGAAAGAGCTCCGTGGACCAAAAATCAACTCGAGATGAGAGGTTAGTCCCTGGCTTCGACTCCAGAGGAATACCACCTTACCACAAGCACCTCAAGAGGAGGCTTCTCTCAGCTCTAGGTATGTGAGAGGGACCCTGAGTTTGCGGCCTCAAGTGGAATGGACACCGCGATGCCCTGACGCGAAATAAGGCCGGATATCCCTGCAGTGACTTGAATACAAGCGCGTCTTGCATCTCCCAAGATGAAAGGATGTCTGAATCCCCTGTGGAGACCACAGAGAAAGACCTAGTTCCCCACCTCATGGCCACCGGAGGCCTCACATCCTTTGAAAACTCCAGAGGTACGCGGAGATCAGTGCCTCCAAAGGAGACGATGCCTGACTCCTCGTGAAACTTTATAGGAGTCCCAGGATTCCTGTGGCACGTGTAAAAGGACCCTTGGTCTCCCGCCTCAGCTGGAGAGGCGTCCCAATTGCCCTGCCAAGCCTCGAGGAGAATCCCGAGTTGTCCCTCGCAACTAGGCAGGAGTCCTGACGTCGCTGAACAAACACGTGGGTGGAAGGGCCATCCCCGTCGTAACTCGACAATATACCCCAGGTTCCCGCCGCAACTCGAGGAAAACCATGAGATTTCCCCCTCGCCGCGAGATGAGGCCCGATTCCCCTGCACTGCGTGCAGAGCAATTCCGTGTTGCACATCACACATGAAAGGAGCCTTGATTTCCTTGATGGCACTCCAGAGAAACCCAAAGAACACTGTTTCAAGGCTAGAGGGATCCTGAGGTCACTGTAGCAACACGAAAGAGCTCCGTGGCCCAAAAATCAACTCGAGATGAGAGGTTAGTCCCTGGCTTCGACTCCAGAGGAATACCACCTTACCACAAGCACCTCAAGAGGAGGCTTCTCTCAGCTCTAGGTATGTGAGAGGGACCCTGAGTTTGCGGCCTCAAGTGGAATGGACACCGCGATTCCCTGACTCGAAATAAGGCCGAATATCCCTGCAGTGACTTGAATGCAGGCTCGTCTTGCATCTCCCATGATGAAAGGATGTTTGAATCCCCTGTGGAGACCACAGAGAAAGACCTAGTTCCCCACCTCATCGCGACCGGAGGCCTCACATCCTTTGAAAACTCCAGAGGTACGCGGAGATCAGTGCCTTCAAACTAGACGATGCCTAACTCCTTGTGTAACTTGATAGGAGTCCCAGGATTCCTGTGGCACGTGGAAAGGGACCCTTGGTCTCCCGCCTCAGCTGGAGAGGCGTCCAAATTGCCCTGCCAAGCCTCGAGGAGAATCCCGATTTGTCCCTCAGAACTAGGCAGGAGTCCTGACGTCGCTGAACAAACACGTTGGTGGAAGGGCCATCCCCGTCATAACTCGAAAATATACCCCAGGTTCCCACCGCAACTCGAGAAAAACCATGAGACTTCCCCCTCGCCGCAAAATGAGGCCCAATATCCTGCACTGTGTGCAGAGAAATTCTGTGCTGCACATCACACATGAAAGGAGCCTTGATTTCCTTGATGGCACTCCAGAGAAACCCCAAGAACACTGTTTCAAGGCTAGACGGATCCTGAGGTCACTGTAGCAACACGAAAGAGCTTCGTGGACCAAAATTCAACTCGAGATGAGAGGTTTGTCCCTATCTTCGACTTCAGAGGAATACCACCTTACTTCAAGCACCTCAAGAGGAGGCTTCTCTCAGCTCTAGGTATGTGAGAGGGACCCTGAGATTGCGGCCTCAAGTGGAATGGACACCGCGATGCCCTGACTCGAAATAAGGCCGGATATCCCTGCAGTGACTTGAATGCAGGCTCGTCTTGCATCTCCCAAGACGAAAGGATGTCTGAATCCCCTGTGGAGACCACAGAGAAAGACCTAGTTCCCCACCTCATCGCGACCGGAGGCCTCACATCCTTTGAAAACTTCAGAGATACGCGGAGTTCAGTGCCTCCAAAGGAGACGATGTCTGACTCCTCGTGAAACTTGATCGGAGTCCCAGGATTCCTGTGGCACGTGGAAAGGGACCCTTGGTCTCCCGCCTCAGCTGGAGAGGCGTCCCAATTGCCCTGCCAAGCCTCGAGGAGAATCCCGAGTTGTCCCTCGCAACTAGGCAGGAGTCCTGACGTCGCTGAACAAACACGTGGGTGGAAGGGCCATCCCCATCGTAATTCGAGAATATACCCCAGGTTCCCGCCGCAACTCGAGAAAAACCATGAGACTTCCCCCTCACCGCGAGATGAGGCTCGATTCTCCTGCACTGCATTCAGAGCAATTCCGTGTTGCACATCACACATGAAAGGAGCCTTGATTTTCTTGATGGCACTCTAGAGAAACCCCAAGAACACTGTTTCCAGGCTAGAGGGATCCTGAGGTCACAGTAGCAACACGAAAGAGCTCCGTGGACCAAAAATCAACTCGAGATGAGAGTTTAGTCCCTGGCTTCGACTCCAGAGGAATACCACCTTACCACAAGCACCTCAAGAGGAGGCTTCTCTCAGCTCTAGGTATGTGAGCGGGACCCTGATTTTGCGGCTTCAAGTGGAATGGACACCGCGATGCCCTGACTCGAAATAAGGCGGGATATCCCTGCAGTGACTTGAATGCAACCTCGTCTTGCATCTCCCAAGATGAAAGGATGTCTGAATCCCCTGTGGAGACCACAGAGAAAGACCTACTTCCCCACCTCATCGCGACCGGAGGCCTCACATCCTTTGAAAATTCCAGAGGTACACGAGATCAGTGCCTCCAAAGGAGGCGATGCCTGACTCCTCATGAAACTTGATAGGAGTCCCAGGTTTCCTATGGCACGTGGAAAGGAACCTTTGGTCTTCCGCCTCAGCTGGAGAGGCATCCCAATTGCCCTGCCAAGCCTCGAGGAGAATCCCGAGTTGTCCCTCGCAACTAGGCAGGAGTCCTGACGTGGCTGAACAAACACGTGGGTGAAAGGGCCATCCCCGTCGTAACTCGAGAATATACCCCAGGTTCCCCCCGCAACTCGAGAAAAACCATGAGACTTCCCCCTCGCCGCGAGATGAGGCCCGATTCCCCTGCACTGCGTGCAGAGCAATTCCGTGTTGCACATCACACATGAAAGGACCCTTGATTTCCTTGATGGCACTCCAGAGAAACCCCAAGAACACTGTCTCAAGGCTAGAGGGATCCTGAGGTCACTGTAGCAACACGAAAGAGCTCCGTGCACCAGAAATCAACTCGAGATGAGAGATTAGTCCCTGGCTTCAACTCCAGAGGAATACCACCTTACTACAAGCACCTCAGAAGGAGGGTTCTCTTAGCTCTATGTATGTGAGAGGGACCCTGAGTTTGCGGCCTCAAGTGGAATGGACACCGCGATGCCCTGACTCAAAATAAGGCCGAATATCCCTGCAGTGACTTGAATGCAGGCTCGTCTTGCATCTCCCAAGACGAAAAGATGTCTGAATCCCCTGTGGAGACGACAGAGAAAGACTTAGTTCCCCAGCTCATCGCGACCGGAGGCCTCACATCCTTTGACAACACCAGAGGTACGCGGAGATCAGTGCCTCCAAAGGAGACGATGCCTGACTCCTCGTGAAACTTGATAGGAGTCCCAGGATTCCTGTGGCACGTGGAAAGGGACCCTTGGTCTCCCGCCTCAGCTGGAGAGGCGTCCCAATTGCCCTGCCAAGCCTCGAGCAGAATCCCGAGTTGTCCCTCGCAACTAGGCAGGAGTTCTGACGTCGCTGAACAAACACGTGTGTGGAATGGCCATCCCCGTCGTAACCCGAGAATATACCCCAGGTTCCCGCCGCAACTCGAGAAAAACCATGAGACTTCCCCCTCGCCGCAAAATGAGGCCCGATATCCTGCACTGCGTGCAGAGCAATTCCGTGTTGCACATCACACATGAAAGGAGCCTTGATTTCCTTGATGGCACTCCAGAGAAACCCCAAGAACACTGTTTCAAGGCTAGAGGGATCCTGAGGTCACTGTAGCAACACGAAAGAGCTCCGTGGACCAAAAATCAACTCGAGATGAGAGGTTAGTCCCTGGCTTCGACTCCAGAGGAATACCACCATACCACAAGCACCTCAAGAGGAGGCTTCTCTCAGCTCTAGGTATGTGAGAGGGACCCTGAGTTTGCGGCCTCAAGTGGAATGGACACCGCGATGCCCTGACTCGAAATAAGGCCGGATATCCCTGCAGTGACTTGATTGCAGGCTCGTCTTGCATCTCCCCAGTTGAAAGGATGTCTGAATCCCCTGTGGAGACCACAGAGAAAGACCTAGTTCCCCACCTCATCGCGACCGGAGGCCTCACATCCTTTGATAACTTCATGGGTACGCGGAGATCAGTGCCTCCAAAGGAGTCGATGCCTGACTCCTCGTGAAACTTGATAGGAGTCCCAGGATTCCTGTGGCACGTGGAAAGGGACCCTTGGTCTCCCGCCTCAGCCGGAGAGGCATCCCAATTGCCCTGCCAAGCCTCGAGGAGAATCCCGAGTTGTCCCTCGCAACTAGGCAGAAGTCCTGACGTCGCTGAACAAACACGTGTGTGGAAGGGCCATCCCTGACGTAACGCGAGAATATACCCCAGGTTTCCGGCGCTACTCGAGAAAAACCATGAGACTTCCCCCTCACCACAAAATGAGGCCCGATTCCCCTGCACTGCGTGCAGAGCAATTCCGTGTTGCACATCACACATGAAAGGAGCCTTGATTTCCTTGATGGCACTCCAGAGAAACCCCAAGAACACTGTTTCAAGGCTAGAGGGATCCTGAGGTCACTGTAGCAACACGAAAGAGCTCCATGGACCAAAAATCAACTCGAGAAGAGGGGTTAGTCCCTGGCTTCGATTCCAGAGGAATACAACCTTACCACAAGCACCGCAAGAGGAGGCTTCTCTCAGCTCTAGGTATGTGAGAGGGGCCCTGAGTTTGCAGCCTCAAGTGGAATGGACACCGCTATGCCCTGACTCGAAATAAGGCCGGATATCCCTGAAGTGACTTGAATGCAGGCTCGTCTTGCATCTCCCAAGACGAAAGGATGTCTGAGTCCCGTGTGGAGACCACAGAGAAAGGCCTAGTTCCCACCTCATTACGACGGGAGGCCTCACATCCTTTGAAAACTCCAGAGGTACGCGGTGAACAGTGCCTCCAAAGGAGACGATGCCTGACTCCTCGTGAAACTTGATAGGAGTCCCAGGATTCCTGTGGCACGTGGAAAGGGACCCTTGGTCTCCCGCCTCAGCTGGAGAGGCGTCCCAATTGCCCTGCCAAGCCTCGAGGAGAATCCCGAGTTGTCCCTCGCAACTAGGCAGGAGTCCTGACGTCGCTGAACAAACACGTGGGTGGAAGGGCCATCCCCGTCGTAACTCGAGAATATACCCCAGGTTCCCGCCGCAACATGAGGAAAACCATGAGACTTCCCCCTTGCCGCGAGATGAGGCCCGATTCCCCTGCACTTCGTGCAGAGTAATTCCGTGTTGCACATCACACATGGAAGGAGCCTTGATTTCCTTGATGGCACTCCAGAGAAACCCCAAGAGCACTGTTTCCAGGCTAGAGGGATCCTGAAATCACTGTAGCAACAGGAAAGAACTCCGTGGACCTAAAATAAACTCGAGATGAGGGGTTAGTCCCTGGCTTCGACTACAGAGGAATACCACCTTACCACAAGCACCTCAAGAGAAGGCTTCTCTCAGCTCTAGTTATGTGAGAGGGACACTGAGTTTGCAGCCTCAAGTCGAATGGACACCGCGATGCCCTGACTCGAAATAAGGCCGGATATCCCTGCAGTGACTTGAATGCAGGATCTCCTTGCATCTCCCAAGACGAAAGGATGTCTGAATCCCCTTTGGAGATCACAGAGAAAGACCTAGTTCCCCACCTCATCGCGACCGGAGGCCTCACATCCTTTGAAAACTCCAGAGGTACGCGGAGATCAGTACCTCCAAAGGAGACGATGCCTGACTCCTCGTGAAACTTGATAGGAGTCCCAGGATTCCTGTGGCACGTGGAAAGGGACCCTTGGTCTCCCGCCTCAGCTGGAGAGGCGTCCCAATTGCCCTGCCAAGCCTCGAGGAGAATCCCGAGTTGTCCCTCGCAACTAGGCAGGAGTCCTGACGTGGCTGAACAAACACGTGGGTGGAAGGGCCATCCCCGTCGTGACTCGAAAATATACCCCAGGTTCCCACCGCAACTCGAGCAAAACCATGAGACTTCCCCCTCGCCGCAAAATGAAGCCCGATATCCTGCACTGAGTGCAGAGCAATTCCGTGTTGCACATCACACATGAAAGGAGCCTTGATTTCCTTGATGGCACTCCAGAGAAACCCCAAGAACACTGTTTCAAGGCTAGAGGGATCCTGAGGTCACTGTAGCAACACGAAAGAGCTCCATGGACCAAAAATCAACTCGCGATGAGAGGTTAGTCCCTGGCTTCGACTCCAGAGGAATACAACCTTACCACAAGCACCTCAAGAGGAGGCTTCTTTCAGCTCTAGGTATGTGAGAGGGACCCTGAGTTTGCAGCCTCAAGTGGAATGGACACCGCGATGCCCTGACTCGAAATAAGGCCGGATATCCCTGCAGTGACTTGAATGCAGGCTCGTCTTGCATCTCCCAAGACGAAAGGATGTCTGAATCCCCTGTGGAGACCACAGAGAAAGACCTAGTTCCCCACCTCATCGCGACCGGAGGCCTCACATCCTTTGAAAACTCCAGAGGTACGCGGAGATCAGTGCCTCCAAAGGAGACGATGCCTGACTCCTCGTGAAACTTGATAGGAGTCCCAGGATTCCTGTGGCACGTGGAAAGGGACACTTGGTCTCTCGCCTCAGCCGGAGAGGCATCCCAATTGCCCTGCCAAGCCTCGAGGAGAATCCCGAGTTGTCCCTTGCAACTAGGCAGGAGTCCTGAAGTCGCTGAACAAACACGTGTGTGGAAGGGCCATCCCCGTCGTAACTCGAGAATATACCCCAGGTTTCCGCCGCAACTCGAGAAAAACCATGAAACTTCCCCCTCACCGCAAAATGAGGCCCGATTCCCCTGCACTGCGTGCAGAGCAATTCCGTGTTGCACATCACACATGAAAGGAGCCTTGATTTCCTTGATGGCACTCCAGAGAAACCCCAAGAACACTGTTTCAAGGCTAGAGGGATCCTGAGGTCACTGTAGCAACACAAAAGAGCTCCGTGGACCAAAAATCAACTCGAGAAGAGGGGTTAGTCCCTGGCGTCGACTCCAGAGGAATTCCACCTTACCACAAGCACCTCAAGAGGAGGCTTCTCTCAGCTCTAGGTATGTGAGAGGGACCCTGAGTTTGCAGCCTCAAGTGGAATGGACACCGCTATGCCCTGACTCGAAATAAGGCCGGATATCCCTGCAGTGACTAGAATGCAGGCTCGTCTTACATCTCCCAAGACGAAAGGATGTCTGAATCCCCTGTGGAGACCACAGAGAAAGGCCTAGTTCCCCACCTCATCGCGACCGGAGGCCTCACATTCTTTGAAAACTCCAGGGGTACGCGGAGATCAGTGCCTCCAAAGGAGACGATGCCTGACTCCTCGTGAAACTTGATAGGAGTCCCAGGATTCCTGTGGCACGTGGAAAGGGACCCTTGGTCTCCCGCCTCAGCTGGAGAGGCGTCCCAATTGCCCTGCCAAGCCTCGAGGAGAATCCCGAGTTGTCCCTCGCAACTAGGCAGGAGTCCTGACGTGGCTGAACAAACACGTGGGTGGAAGGGCCATCCCCGTCGTAACTCGAGAATATACCCCAGGTTCCCGCCTCAACTCGAGAAAAACCATGAGACTTCCCCCTCGCCGCGAGATGAGGCCCGATTCCCCTGCACTGCGTGCAGAGCAATTCCGTGTTGCACATCACACATGAAAGGAGCCTTGATTTCCTTGATGGCACTCCAGAGAATCCCCAGAACACTGTTTCAAGGCTAGTGGGATACTGAGGTCACTGTAGCAACACGAAAGAGCTCCGTGGACCAAAAATCAACTCGAGATGAGAGGTTAGTCCCTGGCTTCGACTCCAGAGGAATACCACCTTACCACAAGCACATGAAGAGGACGCTTCTCTCAGCTCTAGGTATGTGAGAGGGACCCTGAGTTTGCGGCCTCAAGTGGAATGGACACCGCGATGCCCTGACTCGAAATAAGGCCAGATATCCCTGCAGTGACTTGAATGCAGGCTCGTCTTGCAACTCCCAAGACGAAAGGATGTCTGAATCCCCTGTAGAGACCACAGAGAAAGACCTAGTTCCCCACCTCATCGCGACCGGAGGCCTCACATCCTTTGAAAACTCCAGAGGTACGCGGAGATCAGTGCCTCCAAAGGAGACGATGCCTGACTCCTCGTGAAACTTGATAGCAGTCCCAGGATTTCTGTGGCACGTGGAAAGGGACCCTTGGTCTCCCTCCTCCGCTGGAGAGGCGTCCCAATTGCCCTGCCAAGCCTCGAGGAGAATCCCGAGTTGTCCCTCGCAACTAGGCAGGATTCCTGACGTCGCTGAACAAACACGTGGGTGGAAGGGCCATCCCCGTCGAAACTCGAGAATATACCCCAGGTTCCCGCCGCAACTCGAGAAAAACCATGAGACTTCCCCCTCGCCGCGAGATGCGGACCGATTCCCCTGCACTGCGTGCAGAGCAATTCCGTGTTGCACATCACACATGAAAGGAGCCTTGATTTCCTTGATGGCACTCCAGAGAAACCCAAAGAACACTGCTTCAAGGTTAGAGGGATCCTGACGTCACTGTAGCAACACGAAAGAGCTCCGTGGACCACAAATCAACTCGAGATGAGAGGTTAGTCCCTGGCTTCGACTCCAGAGGAATACCACCTTACCACAAGCACATCAAGAGGAGGCTTCTCTCAGCTCTAGGTATGTGAGAGGGACCCTGAGTTTGCGGCCTCAAGTGGAATGGACACCGCGATGCCCTGACTCGAAATAAGGCCGGATATCCCTGCAGTGACTTGAATGCAGGATCTCCTTGCATCTCCCAAGACGAAAGGTTGTCTGAGTCCCCTGTGGAGACCACAGAGAAAGACCTAATTCCCCAGCTCATCGCGACCGGAGGCCTCACATCCTTTGAAAACTCCAGAGGTACGCGGAGATCAGTGCCTCCAAAGGAGACGATGCCTGACTCCTCGTGAAACTTGATAGCAGTCCCAGGATTTCTGTGGCACGTGGAAAGGGACCCTTGGTCTCCCTCCTCCGCTGGAGAGGCGTCCCAATTGCCCTGCCAAGCCTCGAGGAGAATCCCGAGTTGTCCCTCGCAACTAGGCAGGAGTCCTGACGTCGCTGAACAAACACGTGGGTGGAAGGGCCATCCCCGTCGTGACTCGAAAATATACCCCAGGTTCCCACCGCAACTCGAGCAAAACCATGAGACTTCCCCCTCGCCGCAAAATGAGGCCCGATATCCTGCACTGAGTGCAGAGCAATTCCGTGTTGCACATCACACATGAAAGGAGCCTTGATTTCCTTGATGGCACTCCAGAGAAACCCCAAGAACACTGTTTCCAGGCTAGAGGGATCCTGAGGTCACTGTAGCAACACGAAAGAGCTCCGTGGACCAAAAATCAGCTCGAGATGAGAGGTTAGTCCCTGGCTTCGACTCCAGAGGAATACCACCTTACCACAAGCACCTCAAGAGGAGGCTTCTCTCAGCTCTAGGTATGTGAGAGGGAACCTGAGTTTGCGGCCTCAAGTGGAATGGACACCGCGATGCTCTGACTCGAAATAAGGCCGGATATCCCTGCAGTGACTTGAATGCAGGCTCGTCTTGCATCTCCCAAGACGAAAGGTTGTCTGAGTCCCCTGTGGAGACCACAGAGAAAGACCTAGTTCCCCACCTCATCGTGACCGGAGGCCTCACATCCTTTGAAAACTCCAGAGGTACGCGGAGATCAGTGCCTCCAAAGGAGACGATGCCTGACTCCTCTGAAACTTGATAGGAGTCCCAGGATTCCTGTGGCACGTGGAAAGGGACCCTTGGTCTCCCGCCTCAGCTGGAGAGGCGTCCCAATTGCCCTGCCAAGCCTCGAGGAGAATCCCGAGTTGTCCCTCGCAACTAGGCAGGAGTCCTGACGTCGCTGAAAAAACACGTGGGTGGAAGGGCCATCCCCATCGTAACTCGAGAATATACCCCAGGTTGCCGCCGCAACTCGAGAAAAACCATGAGACTTCCCCCTCGCCGCGAGATGAGGCCCGATTCCCCTGCACTGCGTGCAGAGCAATTCCGTGTGGCACATCACACATGAAAGGAGCCTTGATTTCCTTGATGGCACTCCAGAGAAACCCCAAGAACACTGTTTCAAGGCTAGAGGGATCCTGAGGTCACTGTAGCAACACGAAAGAGCTCCATGGACCAAAAATCAACTCGCGATGAGAGGTTAGTCCCTGGCTTCGACTCCAGAGGAATACCACCTTACCACAAGCACCTCAAGAGGAGGCTTCTCTCAGCTCTAGGTATGTGAGAGGGACCCTGAGTTTGCAGCCTCAAGTGGAATGGACACCGCGATGCCCTGACTCGAAATAAGGCCGGATATCCCTGCAGTGACTTGAATGCAGGCTCGTCTTGCATCTCCCAAGACGAAAGGATGTCTGAATCCCCTGTGGAGACCACAGAGAAAGACCTAGTTCCACACCTCATCGCGACCGGAGGCCTCACATCCTTTGAAAACTCCAGAGGTACGCGGAGATCAGTGCCTCCAAAGGAGACGATGCCTGACCCCTCGTGAAACTTGATAGGAGTCCCAGGATTCCTGTGGCACGTGGAAAGGGACACTTGGTCTCTCGCCTCAGCCGGAGAGGCATCCCAATTGCCCTGCCAAGCCTCGAGGAGAATCCCGAGTTGTCCCTTGCAACTAGGCAGGAGTCCTGAAGTCGCTGAACAAACACGTGTGTGGAAGGGCCATCCCCGTCGTAACTCGAGAATATACCCCAGGTTTCCGCCGCAACTCGAGAAAAACCATGAAACTTCCCCCTCACCGCAAAATGAGGCCCGATTCCCCTGCACTGCGTGCAGAGCAATTCCGTGTTGCACATCACACATGAAAGGAGCCTTGATTTCCTTGATGGCACTCCAGAGAAACCCCAAGAACACTGTTTCAAGGCTGGAGGGATCCTGAGGTCACTGTAGCAACACAAAAGAGCTCCGTGGACCAAAAATCAACTCGAGAAGAGGGGTTAGTCCCTGGCGTCGACTCCAGAGGAATTCCACCTTACCACAAGCACCTCAAGAGGAGGCTTCTCTCAGCTCTAGGTATGTGAGAGGGACCCTGAGTTTGCAGCCTCAAGTGGAATGGACACCGCTATGCCCTGACTCGAAATAAGGCCGGATATCCCTGCAGTGACTAGAATGCAGGCTCGTCTTACATCTCCCAAGACGAAAGGATGTCTGAATCCCCTGTGGAGACCACAGAGAAAGGCCTAGTTCCCCACCTCATCGCGACCGGAGGCCTCACATTCTTTGAAAACTCCAGGGGTACGCGGAGATCAGTGCCTCCAAAGGAGACGATGCCTGACTCCTCGTGAAACTTGATAGGAGTCCCAGGATTCCTGTGGCACGTGGAAAGGGACCCTTGGTCTCCCGCCTCAGCTGGAGAGGCGTCCCAATTGCCCTGCCAAGCCTCGAGGAGAATCCCGAGTTGTCCCTCGCAACTAGGCAGGAGTCCTGACGTGGCTGAACAAACACGTGGGTGGAAGGGCCATCCCCGTCGTAACTCGAGAATATACCCCAGGTTCCCGCCGCAACTCGAGAAAAACCATGAGACTTCCCCCTCGCCGCGAGATGAGGCCCGATTCCCCTGCACTGCGTGCAGAGCAATTCCGTGTTGCACATCACACATGAAAGGAGCCTTGATTTCCTTGATGGCACTCCAGAGAATCCCCAGAACACTGTTTCAAGGCTAGTGGGATACTGAGGTCACTGTAGCAACACGAAAGAGCTCCGTGGACCAAAAATCAACTCGAGATGAGAGGTTAGTCCCTGGCTTCGACTCCAGAGGAATACCACCTTACCACAAGCACATGAAGAGGACGCTTCTCTCAGCTCTAGGTATGTGAGAGGGACCCTGAGTTTGCGGCCTCAAGTGGAATGGACACCGCGATGCCCTGACTCGAAATAAGGCCAGATATCCCTGCAGTGACTTGAATGCAGGCTCGTCTTGCAACTCCCAAGACGAAAGGATGTCTGAATCCCCTGTGGAGACCACAGAGAAAGACCTAGTTCCCCACCTCATCGCGACCGGAGGCCTCACATCCTTTGAAAACTCCAGAGGTACGCGGAGATCAGTGCCTCCAAAGGAGACGATGCTTGACTCCTCGTGAAACTTGATAGCAGTCCCAGGATTTCTGTGGCACGTGGAAAGGGACCCTTGGTCTCCCTCCTCCGCTGGAGAGGCGTCCCAATTGCCCTGCCAAGCCTCGAGGAGAATCCCGAGTTGTCCCTCGCAACTAGGCAGGAGTCCTGACGTCGCTGAACAAACACGTGGGTGGAAGGGCCATCCCCGTCGTAACTCGAGAATATACCCCAGGTTCCCGCCGCAACTCGAGAAAAACCATGAGACTTCCCCCTCGCCGCGAGATGCGGACCGATTTCCCTGCACTGCGTGCAGAGCAATTCCGTGTTGCACATCACACATGAAAGGAGCCTTGATTTCCTTGATGGCACTCCAGAGAAACCCCAAGAACACTGCTTCAAGGTTAGAGGGATCCTGACGTCACTGTAGCAACACGAAAGAGCTCCGTGGACCACAAATCAACTCGAGATGAGAGGTTAGTCCCTGGCTTCGACTCCAGAGGAATACCACCTTACCACAAGCACATCAAGAGGAGGCTTCTCTCAGCTCTAGGTATGTGAGAGGGACCCTGAGTTTGCGGCCTCAAGTGGAATGGACACCGCGATGCCCTGACTCGAAATAAGGCCGGAAATCCCTGCAGTGACTTGAATGGAGGCTCGTCTTGCATCTCCCAAGACGAAAGGTTGTCTGAGTCCCCTGTGGAGACCACAGAGAAAGACCTAGTTCCCCAGCTCATCGCGACCGGAGGCCTCACATCCTTTGAAAACTCCAGAGGTACGCGGAGATCAGTGCCTCCAAAGGAGACGATGCCTGACTCCTCGTGAAACTTGATAGCAGTCCCAGGATTTCTGTGGCACGTGGAAAGGGACCCTTGGTCTCCCTCCTCCGCTGGAGAGGCGTCCCAATTGCCCTGCCAAGCCTCGAGGAGAATCCCGAGTTGTCCCTCGCAACTAGGCAGGAGTCCTGACGTCGCTGAACAAACACGTGGGTGGAAGGGCCATCCCCGTCGTAACTCGAGAATATACCCCAGGTTCCCGCCGCAACTCGAGAAAAACCATGAGACTTCCCCGTCGCTGCGAGATGAGGCCCGATTCCCCTGCACTGCGTGCAGAGCAATTCCGTGTTGCACATCAAACATGAAAGGAGCCTTGATTTCCTTGATGGCACTCCAGAGAAACCCCAAGAACACTGTTTCAAGGCTAGAGGGATCCTGAGGTCACTGTAGCAACACGAAAGAGCTACGTGGACCAAAAATCAACTCGAGATGAGAGGTTAGTCCCTGGCTTCGACTCCAGAGGAATACCACCTTACCACAAGCACCTCAAGAGGAGGCTTCTCTCAGCTCTAGGTATGTGAGAGGGACCCTGAGTTTGCGGCCTCAAGTGGAATGGACACCGCGATACCCTGACTCGAAATAAGGCCGGATATCCCTGCAGTGACTTGAATACAGGCTCGTCTTGCATCTCCCAAGACGAAAGGATGTCTGAATCCCCTGTGGAGACCACAGAGAAAGACCTAGGTCCCCACCTTATCGCGACCGGAGGGCTCACATTCTTTGAAAACTCCAGAGGTACACGGAGATCAGTGCCTCCAAAGGAGACGATGCCTGACTCCTCGTGAAACTTGATAGGAGTCCCAGGAATCCTGTGGCACGTGGAAAGGGACCCTTGGTCTCCCGCCTCAGCTGGAGAGGCGTCCCAATTGCCCTGCCAAGCCTCGAGGAGAATCCCGAGTTGTCCCTCGCAACTAGGCAGGAGTCCTGACGTCGCTGAACAAACTCGTGGGTGGAAGGGCCATCCCCATCGTAACTCGAGAATATAGCCCAGGATCCCGCCGCAACTCGAGAAAAACAATGAGACTTCCCCCTCGCCGCGAGATGAGGCCCTATTCCCCTACACTGCGTGCAGAGCAATTCCGTGTTGCACATCACACATGAAAGGAGCCTTGATTTCCTTGATGGCACTCCAGAGAAACCCCAAGAACACTGCTTCAAGGCTAGAGGGATCCTGACGTCACTGTAGCAACACGAAAGAGATCCGTGGACCAAAAATCAACTCGAGATGAGAGGTTAGTCCCTGGCTTCGACTCCAGAGGAATACCACCTTACCACAAGCACCTCAAGAGGATGCTTCTCTCAGCTCTTGGTATGTGAGAGCGACCCTGAGTTTGCGGCCTCAAGTGGAATGGACACCGCGATGCCCTGACTCGAAATAAGGCCAGATATCCCTGCAGTGACTTGAATGCAGGCTCGTCTTGCAACTCCCAAGACGAAAGGATGTCTGAATCCCCTGTGGAGACCACAGAGAAAGACTTAGTTCCCCACCTCATCGCGACCGGAGGCCTCACATCCTTTGAAAACTCCAGAGGTACGCGGAGATCAGTGCCTCCAAAGGAGACGATGCCTGACTCCTCGTGAAACTTGATAGCAGTCCCAGGATTTCTGTGGCACGTGGAAAGGGACCCTTGGTCTCCCGCCTCAGGTGGAGAGGCGTCCCAATTGCCCTGCCAAGCCTCGAGGAGAATCCCGAGTTGTCCCTCGCAACTAGGCAGGAGTCCTGACGTCGCTGAACAAACACGTGGCTGGAAGGGCCATCCCCGTCGTAACTCGAGAATATACCCCAGGTTCCCGCCGCAACTCGAGAAAAACCATGAGACTTCCCCCTCGCCGCGAGATGAGGCCCGATTCCCCTGCACTGCGTGCAGAGCAATTCCGTGTTGCACATCACACATGAAAGGAGCCTTGATTTCCTTGATGGCACTCCAGAGAAACCCCAAGAACACTGCTTCAAGGCTAGAGGGATCCTGAGGTCACTGTAGCCACACGAAAGAGCTCCGTGGACCAAAAATCAACTCGAGATGAGAGGTTAGTCCCTGGCTTCGACTCCAGAGGAATACAACCTTACCAGAAGCACCTCAAGGGGAGGCTTCTCTCAGCTCTAGGTATGTGAGAGGGACCCTGAGATTGCGGCCTCAATTGGAATGGACACCGCGATGCCCTGACACGAAATAAGGCCGAATATCCCTGCAGTGACTTGAATGCAGGCTCGTCTTGCATCTCCCAAGACGAAAGGATGTCTGAATCCCCTGTGGAGACCACAGAGAAAGACCTAGTTCCCCACCTCATCGCGACCGGAGGCCTCACATCCTTTGAAAAGTCCAGAGGTACGCGGAGATCAGTGCCTCCAAAGGAGACGATGCCTGACTCCTCGTGAAACTTGATAGGAGTCCCAGGATTCCTGTGGCACATGGAAAAGGACCCTTGGTCTCCCGCCTCAGCTGGAGAGGCGTCCCAATTGCCCTGCCAAGTCTCGAGGAGAATCCCGAGTTGTCCCTCGCAACAAGGCAGGAGTCCTGACGTCGCTGAACAAACACGTGGCTGAAAGCCCATCCCCGCCATAACTAGAGAATATACCCCAGGGTCCCGCCGCAACTTGAGAAAAACCATGAGACTTCCCCCTCGCTGCGAGATGAGGCTCGATTCTCCTGCACTGCATTCAGAGCAATTTCGTGTTGCACATCAAACATGAACGGAGCCTTGATTTCCTTCATGGCACTCCAGAGAATCCCCAAGAACACTGTTTCATGGCTAGAGGTATCCTGAGTTTACTGTAGCAACACGAAAGAGCTCCGTGGACCAAAAATCAACTCGAGATGAGAGGTTAGTCCCTGGCTTCGACTCCAGAGGAATACCACCTTACCACAAGCACCTCAAGAGGAGGCTTCTCTCAGCTCTAGGTATGTGAGAGGGACCCTGATTTTGCGGCCTCAAGTGGAATGGACACTGCTATGCACTGACTCGAAATAAGGCCGGATATCCCTGCAGTGACTTGAATGCAGGCTCGTCTTGCATCTCCCAAGATGAAAGGATCTCTGAATCCCCTGTGGAAGCCACAGAGAAAGACCTAGTTCCCCACCTCATCGCGACCGGAGGCCTCACATCCTTTGAAAACTCCAGAGGTACGCGGAGATCAGTGCCTCCAAAGGAGACGATGCCTGACTCCTCGTGAAACTTGATAGGAGTCCCAGGATTCCTGTGGCACGAGGAAAGGGACCCTTGGTTTCCCGCCTCAGCTGGAGAGGCGTCCCAATTGCCCTGCCAAGCCTCGAGGAGAATCCCTAGTTGTCCCTCGCAACTAGGCAGGAGTCCTGACGTCGCTGAACAAACACGTGTGTGGAAGGGCCATCGCCGTCGTAACTCGAGAATATACCCCAGGTTCCCGCCGCAACTCGAGAAAAACCATGAGACTTCCCCCTCGCCGCGAGATGAGGCCCGATTCCCCTGCACTGCGTGCAGAGCAATTCTGTGTTGCACATCAAACATGAAAGGAGATTGATTTCCTTGATGGCACTCCAGAGAAACCCCAAGAACACTGTTACAAGGCTAGAGGGATCCTGAGGTCACTGTAGCCACAAGAAAGAGCTCCGTGGACCAAAAAGCAACTCGAGATGAGAGGTTAGTCCCTGGCTTCGACTCCAGAGGAATACCACCTTACCACAAGCACCTCAAGGGGAGGCTTCTCTCAGCTCTAGGTATGTGAGAGGGACCCTGAGTTTGCGGCCTCAAGTGGAATGGACACTGCGATGCCCAGACACGAAATAAGGCCGGATATCCCTGCAGTGACTTGAATGCAGGCTCGTCTTGCATCTCCCAAGACGAAAGGATGTCTGAATCCCCTGTAGAGACCACAGAGAAAGACCTAGTTCCCCACCTCATCGCGACCGGAGGCCTCACATCCTTTGAAAACTCCAGAGGTACGCGGAGATCAGTGCCTCCAAAGGAGACGCTGCCTGACTCCTCGTGAAACTTGATAGGAGTCCCAGGATTCCTGTAGCACATGGAAAGGGACCCTTGGTTTCCCGCCTCAGCTGGAGAGGCGTCCCAATTTCCCTGCCAAGTCTCGAGGAGAATCCCGAGTTGTCCCTCGCAACTAGGCAGGAGTCCTGACGTCGCTGAACAAACACGTGGGTGGAAGGGCCATCCCCGTCGTAACTCGAGAATATACCCCAGGTTCCCGCCGCAACTCGAGAAAAACCATGAGACTTCCACGTCGCCGCGAGATGAGGCCCGATTCCCCTGCACTGCGTGCAGAGCAATTCCGTGTTGCACATCAAACATGATAGGAGCCTTGATTTCCTTGATGGCACTCCAGAGAAACCCCAAGAACACTGTTTCAAGGCTAGAGGGATCCTGAGGTCACTGTAGCCACAAGAAAGAGCTCCGTGGACCAAAAATCAACTCGAGATGAGAGGTTAGTCCCTGGCTTCGACTCCAGAGGAATACCACCTTACCACAAGCACCTCAAGGGGAGGCTTCTCTCAGCTCTAGGTATGTGAGAGGGACCCTGAGTTTGCGGCCTCAATTGGAATCGACACTGCGATGCCCAGACACGAAATAAGGCCGGATATCCCTGCAGTGACTTGAATGCAGGCTCGTCTTGCATCTCCCAAGACGAAAGTATGTCTGAATCCCCTGTAGAGACCACAGAGAAAGACCTAGTTCCCCAACTCATCGCGACCGGAGGCCTCACATCCTTTGAATACTCCAGAGGTACGCGGAGATCAGTGCCTCCAAAGGAGACGCTGCCTGACTCCTCGTGAAACTTGATAGGAGTCCCAGGATTCCTGTAGCACATGGAAAGGGACCCTTGGTCTCCCGCCTCAGCTGGAGAGGCGTCCCAATTTCCCTGCCAAGTCTCGAGGAGAATCCCGAGTTGTCCCTCGCAACTAGGCAGGAGTCCTGACGTCGCTGAACAAACACGTGGGTGGAAGGGCCATCCCCGTCGTAACTCGAGAATATACCCCAGGGTCCCGCCGCAACTCGAGAAAAACCATGAGACTTCCACCTCGCTGCGAGATGAGGCCCGATTCCCCTGCACTGCGTGCAGAGCAATTCCGTGTTGCACATCAAACATGATAGGAGCCTTGATTTCCTTGATGGCACTCCAGAGAAACCCCAAGAACACTGTTTCAAGGCTAGAGGGATCCTGAGGTCACTGTAGCCACAAGAAAGAGCTCCGTGGACCAAAAATCAACTCGAGATGAGAGGTTAGTCCCTGGCTTCGACTCCAGAGGAATACCACCTTACCACAAGCACCTCAAGAGGAGGCTTCTCTCAGCTCTAGGTATGTGAGAGGGACCCTGATTTTGCGGCCTCAAGTGGAATGGACACTGCGATGCCCTGACTCGAAATAAGGCCGGATATCCCTGCAGTGACTTAAATGCAGGCTCGTCTTGCATCTCCCAAGATGAAAGGATGTCTGAATCCTCTGTGGAAACCACAGAGAAAGACCTAGTTCCCCACCTCATCGCGACCGGAGGCCTCATATCCTTTGAAAACTTCAGAGGTACGCGGAGATCAGTGCCTCCAAAGGAGGAATGCCTGAGTCCTCGTGAAACTTGATAGGAGTCCCAGGATTCCTGTGGCACGTGGAAAGGGACCCTTGGTCTCCCGCCTCAGCTGGAGAGGCGTCCCAATTGCCCTGCCAAGTCTCGAGGAGAATCCCGAGTTGTCCCTCGCAACAAGGCAGGAGTCTTGACGTCGCTGAACAAACACGTTGCTGGAAGCCCATCCCCGCCATAACTTGAGAATGTACCCCAGGGTCCCGCCGCAACTTGAGAAAAACCATGAGACTTCCCCCTCGCCGCGAGATGAGGCTCAATTCTCCTGCACTGCATGCAGAGCAATTTCGTGTTGCACATCAAACATGAACGGAGCCTTGATTTCCTTCATGGCACTCCAGAGAATCCCCAAGAACACTGTTTCATGGCTAGAGGGATCCTGAGTTTACTGTAGCAACACGAAAGATCTCCGTGGACCAAAAACCAACTCGAGATGAGAGGTTAGTCCCTGGCTTCGACTCCAGAGGAATACCACGTTACCACAAGCACCTCAAGAGGAGGCTTCTCTCAGCTCTAGGTATGTGAGAGGGACCCTGATTTTGCGGCCTCAAGTGGAATGGACACTGCGATGCCCTGACTCGAAATAAGGCCGGATATCCATGCAGTGACTTAAATGCAGGCTCGTCTTGCATCTCCCAAGATGAAAGGATGTCTGAATCCTCTGTGGAAACCACAGAGAAATACCTAGTTCCCCACCTCATCGCGACCGGAGGCCTCATACCCTTTGAAAACTTCAGAGGTACGCGGAGATCAGTGCCTCCAAAGGAGGAATGCCTGAGTCCTCGTGAAACTTGATAGGAGTCCCAGGATTCCTGTGGCACGTGGAAAGGGACCCTTGGTCTCCTGCCTCAGCTGGAGAGGCGTCCCAATTGCCCTGCCAAGCCTCGAGGAGAATCCCGAGTTGTCCCTCGCAACTAGGCAGGAGTCCTGACTTCGCTGATCAAACACGTGGTTGGAAGGGCCATCCCCGTCGTAACTCGAGAATATACCCCATGTTCCCGCCGCAACTCGAGAAAAACCATGAGACTTCCCCCTCGCCGCGAGATGAGGCCCGATTCCCCTGCACTGCGTGCAGAGCAATTCCGTGTTGCACATCACACATGAAAGGAGCCTTGATTTCCTTGATGGCACTCCAGAGAAACCCCAAGAACACTGTTTCAAGGCTAGAGGGAACCTGAGGTCACTGTAGCCACATGAAAGAGCTCCGTGGCCCAAAAATCAACTCGAGATGAGAGGTTAGTCCCTGGCTTCGACTCCAGAGGAATACCACCTTACCACAAGCACCTCAAGAGGAGGCTTCTCTCAGCTGTAGGTATGTAAGAGGGACCCTGAATTTGCGGCCTCAAGTGGAATGGACACCGCGATGCCCTGACTCGAAATAAGGCCGGATATCCCTGCAGTGACTTGAATGCAGGCTCGTCTTGCATCTCCCAAGACGAAAGGATGTCTGAATCCCCTGTGGAGACCACAGAGAAAGACCTAGTTCCCCACCTCATCGCGACCTGAGGACTCACATCCTTTGAAAACTCCTGAGGTACGCGGAGATCAGTGCCTCCAAAGGAGACGATGCCTAACTCCTCGTGAAACTTGATAGGAGTCCCAGGATTCCTGTGGCACGTGGAAAGGGACACTTGGTCTCCCGCCTCAGCTGGAGAGGCGTCCCAATTGCCCTGACAAGCCTCGAGGAGAATCCAGAGTTGTCCCTCGCAACTAGGCGGGAGTCCTGACGTGGCTGAACAAACACGTGGGTGGAAGGGCCATCCCCGTCATAACTCGAAAATATACCCCAGGTTCCCACCGCAACTCGAGAAAAACCATGAGACTTCCCCCTCGCCGCAAAATGAGGCCCAATATCCTGCACTGCGTGCAGAGCAATTCTATGTTGCACATCACACATGAAAGGAGCCTTGATTTCCTTGATGGCACTCCAGAGAAACCCCAAGAACACTGTTTCCAGGCTAGAGGGATCCTGAGGTCACTGTAGCAACACGAAAGAGCTCCGTGGACCAAAAATCAACTCGAGATAAGAGGTTAGTCCCTGGCTTCGACTCCAGAGGAATACCACCTTACCACAAGCACCTCAAGAGGAGGCTTCTCTCAGCTCTAGGTATGTGAGAGGGACCCTGAGTTTGCGGCCTCAAGTGGAATGGACACCCCGATGCCCTGACTCGAAATAAGGCCGGATATAACTGCAGTGACTTGAATGCAGGCTCGTCTTGCCCCTCCCAAGGCGAAAGGATGTCTGAATCCCCTGTGGACACCACAGAGAAAGACCTAGTTGCCCACGTCATCGCGACCGGAGGCTTCAAATCCTTTGAAAACTCCAGAGGTACGCGGAGATCAGTGCCTCCAAAGGAGACGATGCCTGACTCCTCGTGAAACTTGATAGGAGTCCCAGGATTCCTGTGGCACGTGGAAAGGGACACTTGCTCTCCCACCTCAGCTGGAGAGGCGTCCCAATTGCCCTGCAAAGCCTCGAGGAGAATCCCGAGTTGTCCCTCGCAACTAGGCAGGAGTCCTTACGTCGCTAAACAAACACGTGGGTGGAAGGGCCATCCCCGTCGTAACTCGAGAATATACCCCAGGTTCCCGCCGCAACTCGAGAAAAACCATGAGACTTCCCCCTCGCCGCGAGATGAGGCTCAATTCTCCTGCACTGCATGCAGAGCAATTCCGTGTTGCACATCAAACATGAAAGGAGCCTTGATTTTCTTGATGGCACTCTAGAGAAACCCCAAGAACACTGTTTCCAGTCTAGAGGGATCCTGAGGTCACTGTAGCAAGAAGAAAGAGCTCCGTGGACCAAAAATCAACTCGAGATGAGAGGTTAGTCCCTGGCTTCGACTCCAGAGGAATACCACCTTACCACAAGCACCTCAAGAGGAGGCTTCTCTTAGCTCTCGGTATGTGAGAGGGACCCTGAGTTTGCGGCCTCAAGTGGAATGGACACTGCGATGCCCTGACGCGAAATAAGGCCGGATATCCCTGCAGTGACTTGAATGCAGGCTCGTCTTGCATCTCCCAAGACGAAAGGATGTCTGAATCCCCTGTGGAGACCACAGAGAAAGACCTAGTTCCCCACCTCATCGCGACCGGAGGCCTCACATCCTTTGAAAACTCCAGAGGTACGCGGAGATCAGTGCCTCCAAAGGAGACGATACCTGACTCCTCGTGAAACTTGATAGCAGTCCCAGGATTCCTGTGGCACGTGGAAAGGGACCCTTTTTCTCCCGCCTCAGCTGGAGAGGCGTCCCAATTGCCCTGCCAAGCCTCGAGGAGAATCTCGAGTTGTCCCTCGCTACTAGGCAGGAGTACTGACGTCGCTGAACAAACACGTGGGTGGAAGGGCCATCCCCGTCGTAACTCGAGAATATAACCCAGGTTCCTGCCGCAACTCGAGAAAAACCATGAGACTTCCCCCTCGCCGCGAGATGAGGCCCGATTCCCCTGCACTGCGTGCAGAGCAATTCCGTGTTGCACATCACACATGAAAGGAGCCTTGATTTCCTTGATGGCATTCCAGAGAAACCCCAAGAACACTCTTTCAAGGTTAGAGGGATTCTGAGGTCACTGTAGCAACAAGAAAGAGATCTGTGGACCAAAAATCAACTCGAGATGAGAGGTTAGTCCCTGGCTTTAACTCCAGAGGAATACCACCTTACCACAAGCACCTCAAGAGGAGGCTTCTCTCAGCTCTATGTATGTGAGAGGGACCCTGAGTTTGCGGCCTCAAGTGGAATGGACACCGCGATGCCCTGACTCGAAATAAGGCCGGATATCCCTGCAGTGACTTGAATGTAAGCTCGTCTTGCATCTCCCAAGACGAAAGGATGTCTGAATCCCCTGTGGAGATCACAGAGAAAGACCTAGTTCCCCATCTCATTGTGACCGGAGGCCTCACATCCTTTGAAAACTTCAGAGGTACGCGGAGATCAGTGCCTCCAAAGAAGACGATGCCTGAGTCCTCTTGAAACTTGATAGGAGTCCCAGGATTCCTGTGGCACGTGGAAAGGGACCCTTGGTCTCCCGCCTCAGCTGGAGAGGCGTCCCAATTGCCCTGCCAAGCCTCGAGGAGAATCCCGAGTTGTCCCTCGCAACTAGGCAGGAGTCCTGACGACGCTGAACAAACACGTGTGTGGAAGGGCCATCCCTGTCGTAACTCGAGAATATACCCCAGGTTCCCGCCGCAACTCGAGAAAAACCATGAGACTTCCCCCTCGCCATGAGATGAGGCTCGATTCCCCTGCACTGCATGCAGAGCAATTCCGTGTTGCACATCACACATGAAAGGAGCCTTGATTTCCTTGATGGCACTCCAGAGAAACCCCAAGAACACTGTTTCCAGGCTAAAGGGATCCTGAGGTCACTGTAGCAACACGAAAGAGCTCCGTGGACCAAAAATTAACTCGAGATGAGAGGTTAGTCCCTGGCTTCGACCCCAGAGGAATACCACCTTACCACAAGCACCTCAAGAGGAGGCTTCTCTCAGCTCTAGGTATGTGAGTGGGACCCTGAGTTTGCGGCCTCAAGTGTAATGGACACTGCGATGCCCTGACGCGAAATAAGGCCGGATATCCCTGCAGTGACTTGAATGCAGGCTGGTCTTGCATCTCCCAAGACGAGAGGGTGTCTGAATCCCCTGTGGAGACCACAGAGAAAGACCTAGTTCCCCACCTCATCGCGACCGGAGGCCTCACATCCTTTGAAAACTCCAGAGGTAGTCGGAGATCAGTGCCTCCAAAGGAGACGATGCCTGACTCCTCTGAAACTTGAAGGGGTCCCAGGATTCCTGTGGCACGTGGAAAGGGACCCTTGGTCTCCCGCCTCAGCTGGAGAGGCGTCCCAATTGCCCTGCCAAGCCTCGAGGAGAATCCCGAGTTGTCCCTTGCAACTAGGCAGGAGTTCTGATGTCGCTGAACAAACACGTGGGTGGAAGGGCCATCCCCGTCGTAACTCGAGAATATACCCCAGGTTCCCGCCGCAACTCGAGAAAAACCATGAGACTGCCCCCTCGCCGCGAGATGAGGCCCGATTCCCCTGCACTGCGTGCAGAGCAATTCCGTGTTGCACATCACACATGAAAGAAGCCTTGATTTCCTTGATGGCACTCCAGAGAAACCCCAAGAACACTGTTTCAAGGCTAGAGGGATCTTGAGGTCACTGTAGCAACAGGAAAGAGCTCCGTGGACCAAAAATCAACTCGAGATGAGAGGTTAGTCCCTAACTTCGACTCCAGAGGAATACCACCTTACCACAAGCACCTCAAGAGGAGGCTTCTCACAGCTTTAGGTATGTGAGAGGGACCCTGAGTTTGCGGCCTCAAGTGGAATGGACACCGCAAAGCCCTGACTCGAAATAAGGCCGGATATCCCTGCAGTGACTTGAATGCAGGCTCGTCTTGCATCTCCCAAGACGAAAGGATGTCTGAATCCCCTGTGGAGACCACAGAGAAAGACCTAGTTCCCCACCTCATCGCGACCGGAGGCCTCACATCCTCTGAAAACTCCAGAGGTACGCGGAGATCAGTGCCTCCAGAGGAGACGATGTCTGACTCCTCGTGAAACTTGATAGGAGTCCCAGGATTCCTGTGGCATGTGGAAAGGGACACTTGGTCTCCTGCCTCAGCCTGAGTGGCGTCCCAATTGCCCTGCCAAGCCTTGAGGAGAATCCCGAGTTGTCCCTTGCAACTAGGCAGGGGTCCTGACGTCGCTGAACAAACACGTGTGTGGAAGGGCCATCCCCGTCGTAACTCGAGAATATACCCCAGGTTCCCGCGGCAACTCGAGAAAAACCATGAGACTTCCCCCTCGCCGCGAGATGAGGCCCGATTCCTCTGCACTGCGTGCAGAGCAATTCCGTGTTGCACATCACACATGAAAGGAGCCTTGATTTCCTTGATGGCACTCTAGAGAAACCCCAAGAACACTGTTTCAAGGCTAGAGGGATCCTGAGGTCACTGTAGCAACACGAAAGAGCTCCGTGGACCAAAAATCAACTCAAGATGAGAGGTTAGTCCCTGGGTTCGACTCCAGAGGAATACCACCTTACCACAAGCACCTCAAGAGGAGGCTTCTCTCAGCTCTAGGTATGTGAGAGGGACCCTGAGTTTGCGGCCTCAAGTGGCATGGACACCGCGATGCCCTGACTCGAAATAAGGCCGGATATCCCTGCAGTGACTTGAATGCAGGCTCGTCTTGCATCTCCCAGACGAAAGGATGTCTGAATCCCCTGTGGAGACCACAGAGAAAGACCTAGTTCCCCACCTCATCGCGACCGGAGGCCTCACATCCTCTGAAAACTCCAGAGGTACGCGGAGATCAGTGCCTCCAGAGGAGCCAATGCCTGACTCCTCTTCAAACTTGATAGGAGTCCCAGGATTCCTGTGGCATGTGGAAAGGGACCCTTGGTCTCCCGCCTCAGGTGGAGAGGCGTCCCAATTGCCCTGCCAAGCCTCGAGGAGAATCCCGAGTTTTTCCTTGCAACTAGGCAGGGGTCCTGACGTCGCTGAACAAACACGTGTGTGGAAGGGCCATCCCCGTCGTAACTCGAGAATATACCCCAGGTACCCGCGGCAACTCGAGAAAAACCATGAGACTTCCCCCTCGCCGCGAGATGAGGCCCGATTCCCCTGCACTGCGTGCAGAGCAATTCCGTGTTGCACATCAAACATGAAAGGAGCCTTGATTTCCTTGATGGCACTCCAGAGAAACCCCAAGAACACTGTTTCAAGGCTCGAGGGATCCTGAGGTCACTGTAGCAACACGAAAGAGCTCCGTGGACCAAAAATCAACTCCAGATGAGAGGTTAGTCCCTGGCTTCGACTCCAGAGGAATACAACCTTACCACAAGCACCTCAAGAGGAGGCTTCTCTCAGCTCTAGATATGTGAGAGGGACCCTGAGTTTGCGGCCTCAAGTGGAATGGACACCGCGATGCCCTGATTCAAAGTAAGGCCGGATATCCCTGCAGTGACTTGAATGCAGGCTCGTCTTGCATCTCCCAAGACGAAAGGATGTCTGAATCCCCTGTGGAGACGACAGAGAAAGACCTAGTTCCCCACCTCATCGCGACCGGAGGCCTCACATCCTCTGAAAACTCCAGAGGTACGCGGAGATCAGTGCCTCCAAAGGAGACGATGCCTGACTCCTCGTGAAACTTGATAGGAGTCCCAGGATTCCTTTGGCATGTGGAAAGGGACACTTGGTCTCCTGCCTCAGCCTGAGTGGCGTTCAATTGCCCTGCCAAGCCTCGAGGAGAATCCCGAGTTGTCCCTTGCAACTAGGCAGAGGTCCTGACGTCGCTGAACAAACACGTGGTTGGAAGGGCCATCCCCGTCTTAACTCGAGAATATACCCCAGGTTCCCACCGCAACTCCAGAAAAACCATGAGACTTCCCCCTCGCTGCGAGATGAGGCCCGATTCCCCTGCACTGCGTGCAGAGCAATTCCGTGTTGCACATCACACATGAAAGGAGCCTTGATTTCCTTGATGGCACTCCAGAGAAACCCCAAGAACACTCTGTCATGGCAAGAAGGATCCTGAGGTCACTGTAGCAACACGAAAGAGCTCCGTGGACCAAAAATCAACTCCAGATGAGAGGTTAGTCCCTGGCTTCGACTCCAGAGGAATCCCACCTTACCACAAGCACCTCAAGAGGAGGCTTCTCTCAGCTCTAGGTATGTGAGAGGGTCCCTGAGTTTGCAGCCTCAAGTGCAATGGACACCGCTATGGCCTGACTCGAAATAAGGCCGGATATCCCTGCAGTGACTTGAATGCAGGCTCGTCTTGCATCTCCCAAGACGAAAGGATGTCTGAATCCCCTGTGGAGACCACAGAGAAAGACCTAGTTCCCCACCTCATGGCGACCGGAGGCCTCACATCCTTTGAAAACTCCAGAGGTACCCGGAGATCAGTGCCTCCAAAGGAGACGATGCCTGACTCCTCGTGAAACTTGATAGGAGTCCCAGGATTCCTGTGACACGTGGAAAGGGACACTTGGTCTCCCGCCTCAGCTGGAGAGGCGTCCCAATTGCCCTGCCAAGCCTCGAGGAGAATCCCGAGGTGTCCCTCGCAATTAGGCAGGAGTCCTGACGTGACTGGAAAAAACACGTGGGTGGAAGGGCCATCCCCGTCGTAACTCCAGAATATACCCCAGGTTCCCGACGCAACTCGAGAAAAACCATGAGACTTCCCCCTCGCCACGAGATGAGGCCCGATTCCCCTGCACTGCGTGCAGAGCAATTCAGTGTTGCACATCACACATGAAAGGAGCCATGATTTCCTTGATGGCACTCCAGAGAAACCCCAAGAACACTGTTTCAAGGCTAGAGGGATCCTGAGGTCACTGTAGCAACACGAAAGAGCTCCGTGGACCAAAATCAACTCGAGATGAGAGGTTAGTCCCTGGCTTCGACTCCAGAGGAATACCACCTTACCACAAGCACCTCAAGAGGAGGCTTCTCTCAGCTCTAGGTATGTGAGAGGGACCCTGAGTTTGCGGCCTCAAGTGGAATGGACACCGCGATGCCCTGACTCGAAATAAGGCCGGATATCCCTGCAGTGACTTGAATGCAGGCTCGTCTTGCATCTCCCAGACGAAAGGATGTCTGAATCCCCTGTGGAGACCACAGAGAAAGACCTAGTTCCCCACCTCATGGCGACCGGAGGCCTCACATACTTTGAAAACTCCAGAGGTACGCGGAGATCAGTGCCTCCAAAGGAGACGATGCCTGACTCCTCGTGAAACTTGATAGGAGTCCCAGGATTCCTGTGGCACGTGGAAAGGGACCCTTGGTCTCCCGCCTCAGCTGGAGAGGCGTCCCAATTGCCCTGCCAAACCTCGAGGAGAATCCCGAATTGTCCCTCGCAACTAGGCAGGAGTCCTGACGTCGCTGAACAAACACGTGGGTGGAAGGGCCATCTCCGTCGTAACTCGAGAATATACCCGAGGTTCCCGCCGCAGCTCGAGAAAAACCATGAGACTTCCCCCTCGCCGCGAGATGCGGCCTGATTCGCCTGCACTGCGTACAGAGCAATTCCGAGTTGCACATCACACATGAAAGGAGCCTTGATTTCCTTGATGGCACTCCAGAGAAACCCCAAGAACACTCTTTCAAGGCTAGAGGGATCCTGAGGTCACTGTAGCAAGAGGAAAGAGCTCCGTGGACCAAAAATCAACTCGAGATGAGAGGTTAGTCCCTGGCTTCGACTCCAGAGGAATACCACCTTACCACAAGCACCTCAAGAGGAGGCTTCTCTCAGCTCTAGGTATGTGAGCGGGACCCTGAGTTTGCAGCGTCAAGTGGAATGGGCACCGCGATGCCCTGACTCGAAATAAGGCCGCATATCCCTGCAGTGACTTGAATGCAGGCTCGTCTTGCATCTTCCAAGATGAAAGGATGTCTGAATCCCCTGTGGAGACCACAGAGAAAGACCTAGTTCCCCACCTCATCGCGACCGGAGGCCTCAAATCCTTTAAAAACTCCAGAGGTACGCGGAGATCAGTGCCTCCAAAGGAGATGATGCTTGACTCCTCGTGAATCTTGATAGGAGTCCCAGGATTCCTGTGGCACGTGGAAAGGGACCCTTGGTCTCCCGCCTCAGCTGGAGAGGCGTCCCAATTGCCCTGGCAAGCCTCAAGGATAATCCCGAGTTGTCGCTCGCAACTAGGCAGGAGTCCTGACGTCTTTGAACAAACACGTGTGTGGAAGAGCCAACCCCGTCGTAACTCGAGAATATACCCCAGGTTCCCGCCGCAACTCGAGAAAAACCATGAGACTACCCCCTCGCCGAGAGATGACGCCCGATTCCCCTGCACTGCGTGCAGAGCAATTCCGTCTTGCACATCACACTTGAAAGGAGCCTTGATTTCCTTGATGACACTCCAGAGAAACCCCAAGAACACTGTTTCAAGGCTAGAGGGATCCTGAGGTCACTGTAGCAACACGAAAGAGCTCCGTGGACCAAAAATCAACTCCAGATGAGAGGTTAGTTCCTGGCTTCGACTCCAGAGGAATACCACCTCACCACAAGTACCTCAAGCGGAGGCTTCTCTCAGCTCTAGGTATGTGAGAGGGACCCTGAGTTTGCGGCCTCAAGTGGAATGGACACCGCGATGCCCTGACTCGAAATAAGGACGGATATCCCTGCAGTGACTTGAATGCAGGCTCGTCTTGCCTCTCCCAAGGCGAAAGGATGTCTGAATCCCCTGTGGAGACCACAGAGAAAGACCTAGTTCCCCACCTCATCGCGACCGGAGGCCTCACATCCTCTGAAAACTCCAGAGGTACGCGGAGATCAGTGCCTCCAGAGGAGACGATGTCTGACTCCTCGTGAAACTTGATAGGAGTCCCAGGATTCCTGTGGCATGTGGAAAGGGACACTTGGTCTCCTGCCTCAGCCTGAGTGGCGTCCCAATTGCCCTGCCAAGCCTCGAGGAGAATCCCGAGTTGTCCATTGCAAGTAGGCAGAGGTCCTGACGGCGCTGAACAAACACGTGGTTGGAAGTGCCATCCCCGTCGTAACTCGGGAATATACCCCAGGTTCCCGCCGCAACTCGAGAAAAACCATGAGACTTCCCCCTCGCCGCGAGATGAGGCCCGATTCCCCTGCACTGCGTGCAGAGCAATTCCGTGTTGCACATCACACATGAAAGGAGCCTTGATTTCCTTGATGGCACTCCAGAGAAACTCCAAGAACACTGTTTCAAGGCTAGAGGGATCCTGAGGTCACTGTAGCAACACGAAAGAGCTCCGTGGACCAAAAATCAACTTGAGATGAGAGGTTAGTTCCTGGCTTCGACTCCAGAGGAATACCACCTTACCACAAGCACCTCAAGAGGAGGCTTCTCTCAGCTCTAGGTATGTGAGAGGGACCCTGAGTTTGCGGCCTCAAATGGCATGGACACCCCGATGCCCTGACTCGAAATAAGGCCCGATATCCCTGCAGTGACTTGAATGCAGTCACGTCTTGCCCCTCCCAAGGCGAAAGGTTGTCTGAATCACCTGTGGAGACCACAGAGAAAGACCTTGTTGCCCACGTCATCGCGACCGGAGGCTTCAAATCCTTTGAAAACTCCACAGGTACGCGGAGATCAGTGCCTGCAAAGGAGACGATGCCTGACTCCTCGTGAAACTTGATAGGAGTCCCAGGATTCCTGTGGCACGTGGAAAGGGACCCTTGGTCTCCTGCCTCAGCTGGAGAGGCGTCCCAATTGCCCTGCCAAGCCTCGAGGAGAATCCCGAGTTGTCCCTTGCAACTAGGCAGGAGTCCTGACGGGGCTGAACAAACACGTGGGTGGAAGGGCCTTCCCCGTTGTAACTCGAGAATATACCCCAGGTTCCCGCCGCAACTCGAGAAAAACCATGAGACTTCCCCCTCGCCGCGAGATGAGGCCCGATTCCCCTGCACTGCGTGCAGAGCAATTCCGTGTTGCACATCACACATGAAAGGAGCCTTGATTTCCTTGATTGCACTCCAGAGAAATCCCAAGAACACTGTTTCAAGGCTAGAGGCATCCTCAGGTCACTGTAGCAACACGAAAGAGCTCCGTGGACCAAACATCAACTCGAGATGAGAGGTTAGTCCCTGGCTTCGACTCCAGAGGAATACCACCTCACCACAAGCACCTCAAGAGGAGGCTTCTCGCAGCTTTAGGTATGTGAGATGGACCCTGAGTTTGCGGTCTCAAGTGGAATGGACACCGCTATGCCCTGTCTCGAAATAAGGCCGGATATCTCTGCAGTGACTTGAATGCAGGCTCGTCTTGCATCTCCCAAGACGAAAGGATGTCTGAATCCCCTGTGGAGACGACAGAGAAAGACCTAGTTCCCCACCTCATCCCGACCGGAGGCCTCACATCCTCTGAAAACTCCAGAGGAGCACGGAGATCAGTGCCTCCAAAGGAGACGATGCCTGACTCCTCGTGAAACTTGATAGGAGTCCCAGGATTCCTGTGGCACGTGGAACGGGACTCTTGGTCTCCCGCCTCAGCTGGAGAGGCGTCCCAATTGCCCTGCCAAGCCTCGAGGAGAATCCCGAGTTGTCCCTCGCAACTAGGCAGGAGTCCTGACGTCGCTGAACAAACACGTGGGTGGAAGAGCCATCACCATAGTAACTCGAGAATATAGCCCAGGTTCCCACCGCAACTCGAGAAAAACCATGAGACTTCCCCCTCGCCGCGAGATGAGGTCCGATTCCCCTGCACTGCGTGCAGAGCAATTCCGTGTTGCACATCACACATGAAAGGAGCCTTGATTTCCTTGATGGCACTCCAGAGAAACCCCAAGAACACTGTTTCAAGGATAGAGGGATCCTGACGTAACTGTAGCAACACGAAAGAGATCCGTGGACCAAAATCAACTTGAGATGAGAGGTTAGTCCCTGGCTTCGACTCCAGGGGAATACCACCTTACCACAAGCACCTCAAGAGGAGGCTTCTCGCAGCTTTACGTATGTGAGAGGGACGCTGAGTTTGCGGCCTCAAGTGGAATGGACACCGCGATGCGCTGACTCGAAATAAGGCCGGATATCCCTGCAGTGACTTGAATGCAGGCTCGTCTTGCCTCTCCCAAGGCGAAAGGATGTCTGAATCCCCTGTGGAGACCACAGAGAAAGACCTAGTTCCTCACCTCATCACGACAGGAGGCCTCACATTCTCTGAAAACTCCAGAGGTACGCGGAGATCAGTGCCTCCAGAGGAGACGATGTCTGACTCCTCGTGAAACTTGATAGGAGTCCCAGGATTCCTGTGGCATGTGGAAAGGGACACTTGGTCTCCTGCCTCAGCCTGAGTGGCGTCCCAATTGCCCTGCCAAGCCTCGAGGAGAATCCCGAGTTGTCCATTGCAAGTAGGCAGAGGTCCTGACGGCGCTGAACAAACACTTGGTTGGAAGTGCCATCCCCGTCGTAACTCGGTAATATACCCCAGATTCCCACCGCAACTCCAGAAAAACCATGAGACTTCCCCCTCGCCGCGAGATGAGGCCCGATTCCCCTGCACTGCGTGCAGAGCAATTCCGTGTTGCACATCACACATGAAAGGAGCCTTGATTTCCTTGATGGCACTCCAGAGAAACCCCAAGAACACTGTTTCAAGGCTAGAGGGATCCTGAGGTAACTGTAGCAACACGAAAGAGATCCGTGGACCAAAAATCAACTTGAGATGAGAGGTTAGTCCCTGGCTTCGACTCCAGGGGAATACCACCTTACCACAAGCACCTCAAGAGGAGGCTTCTCTCAGCTCTAGGTATGTGAGAGGGACCCTGAGTTTGCGGCCTCAAGTGGAATGGACACAGGGATGCCCTGACTCGAAATCAGGACGTATATCCCTGCAGTGACTTGAATGCAGGCTCGTCTTGCATCTCGCAAGACGAAAGGATGTCTGAATCCCCTGTGGAGACCACAGAGAAAGACCTTGTTGCCCACGTCATCGCGACCGGAGGCTTCAAATCCTTTGAAAACTCCAGAGGTACGTGGAGATCAGTGCCTGCAAAGGAGTCGATGTCTGACTCCTCGTGAAAATTGATAGGAGTCCCAGGATTCCTGTGGCACGTGGAAAGGGACCCTTGGTCTCCCGTCTCAGCTGGAGAGGCGTCCCAATTGCCCTGCCAAGCCTCGAGGAGAATCCCGAGTTGTCCCTCGCAACTAGGCAGAGGTCCTGACGGGGCTGAACAAACACGTGGGTGGAAGGGCCTTCCCCGTTGTAACTCGAGAATATACCCCAGGTTCCCGCTGCAACTCGAGAAAAACCATGAGACTTCCCCCTCGCCGCGAGATGAGGCCCGATTCCCCTGCACTGCGTGCAGAGCAATTCCGTGTTGCACATCACACATGAAAGGAGCCTTGATTTCCTTGATGGCACTCCAGAGAAACCCCAAGAACACTGTTTCAAGTCTCGAGGGATCCTGAGGTCACTGTAGCAACACGAAAGAGCTCCGTGGACCAAAAATCAACTTGAGAAGAGAGGTTAGTTCCTGGCTTCGACTCCAGAGAAATCCCACCTTACCACAAGCACCTCAAGAGGAGGCTTCTCTCAGCTCTAGGTATGTGAGAGGGTCCCTGAGTTTGCAGCCTCAAGTGCAATGGACACCGCTATGCCCTGACTCGAAATAAGGCCGGATATCCCTGCAGTGACTTGAATGCAGGCTCGTCTTGCATCTCCCAAGACGAAAGGATGTCTGAATCCCCTGTGGAGACCACAGAGAAAGACCTAGTTCCCCACCTCATGGCGACCGGAGGCCTCACATCCTTTGAAAACTCCAGAGGTACCCGGAGATCAGTGCCTCCAAAGGAGACGATGCCTGACTCCTCGTGAAACTTGATAGGAGTCCCAGGATTCCTGTGACACGTGGAAAGGGACACTTGGTCTCCCGCCTCAGCTGGAGTGGCGTCCCAATTGCCCTGCCAAGCCTCGAGGAGAATCCCGAGGTGTCCCTCGCAATTAGGCAGGAGTCCTGACGTGACTGGAAAAAACACGTGGGTGGAAGGGCCATCCCCGTCGTAACTCCAGAATATACCCCAGGTTCCCGCCGCAACTCGAGAAAAACCATGAGACTTCCCCCTCGCCACGAGATGAGGCCCGATTCCCCTGCACTGCGTGCAGAGCAATTCAGTGTTGCACATCACACATGAAAGGAGCCATGATTTCCTTGATGGCACTCCAGAGAAACCCCAAGAACACTGTTTCAAGGCTAGAGGGATCCTGAGGTCACTGTAGCAACACGAAAGAGCTCCGTGGACCAAAATCAACTCGAGATGAGAGGTTAGTCCCTGGCTTCGACTCCAGAGGAATACCACCTTACCACAAGCACCTCAAGAGGAGGCTTCTCTCAGCTCTAGGTATGTGAGAGGGACCCTGAGTTTGCGGCCTCAAGTGGAATGGACACCGCGATGCCCTGACTCGAAATAAGGCCGGATATCCCTGCAGTGACTTGAATGCAGGCTCGTCTTGCATCTCCCAGACGAAAGGATGTCTGAATCCCCTGTGCAGACAACAGAGAAAGACCTAGTTCCCCACCTCATGGCGACCGGAGGCCTCACATACTTTGAAAACTCCAGAGGTACGCGGAGATCAGTGCCTCCAAAGGAGACGATGCCTGACTCCTCGTAAAACTTCTTAGGAGTCCCAGGATTCCTGTGGCACGTGGAAAGGGACCCTTGGTCTACCGCCTCAGATGGAGAGGCGTCCCAATTTCCCTGCCAAGCCTCGAGGAGAATCCCGAGTTGTCCCTCGCAGCTAGGCAGGAGTCCTGACGTCTTTGAACAAACACGTGTGTGGAAGAGCCAACCCCGTCGTAACTCGAGAATATACCCCAGGTTCCCGCCGCAACTCGAGAAAAACCATGAGACTACCCCCTCGCCGAGAGATGACGCCCGATTCCCCTGCACTGCGTGCAGAGCAATTCCGTCTTGCACATCACACTTGAAAGGAGCCTTGATTTCCTTGATGACACTCCAGAGAAACCCCAAGAACACTGTTTCAAGGCTAGAGGGATCCTGAGGTCACTGTAGCAACACGAAAGAGCTCCGTGGACCAAAAATCAACTCCAGATGAGAGGTTAGTTCCTGGCTTCGACTCCAGAGGAATACCACCTCACCACAAGTACCTCAAGTGGAGGCTTCTCTCAGCTCTAGGTATGTGAGAGGGACCCTGAGTTTGCGGCCTCAAGTGGAATGGGCACCGCGATGCCCTGACTCGAAATAAGGCCGGATATCCCTGCAGTGACTTGAATCCAGGCTCGTTTTGCATCTCCCAAAATGAAAGGATGTCTGAATCCCCTGTGGAGACTACAGAGAAAGACCTAGTTCACCACTTCATCGCAACCGGAGGCCTCACATCCTTTGAAAACGACAGAGGTACGTGGAGATCAGTGCCTCCAAAGGAGACGATGCCTGACTCCTCGTGAAACTTGATAGGAGTCCCAGGATTCCTGTGGCACGTGGAAAGGGACCCTTGGTCTCCCGCCTCAGCTGGAGAGGCGTCCCAATTGCCATGCCAAGCCTCAAGGAGAATCCCGAGTTGTCCCTCGCAACTAGGCAGGAGTCCTGACGTGGCTGAACAAACACGTGGGTGGAAGGGCCATCCTCATCGTAACTCGAGAATATACCCCAGGTTCCGCCGCAACTCGAGAAAAACCATGAGACTTCCCCCTCGCCGCAAAATGAGGCCCGATTCACCTGCACTGCGTGCAGAGCAATTCCGTGTTGCACATCACACATGAAAGGAGCCTTGATTTCCTTGATGGCACTCCAGAGAAACCCCAAGAACACTCTGTCATGGCAAGAAGGATCCTGAGGTCACTGTAGCAACAGGAAAGAGCTCCGTGGACCAAAAATCAACTCGAGATGAGAGGTTAGTCCCTGGCTTCGACTCCAGGGGATTACCACCTCACCACAACCACCTCAAGAGGAGGCTTCTCTCACCTCTAGGTATGTGAGAGGGACCCTGAGTTTGCGGCCTCAAGTGGAATGGACACCGCGATGCCCTGACTCGAAATAAGGACGGATATCCCTGCAGTGACTTGAATGCAGGCTCGTCTTGCCTCTGCCAAGGCGAAAGGATGTCTGAATCCCCTGTGGAGACCACAGAGAAAGACCTAGTTCCCCACCTCATCGCGACCGGAGGCCTCACATCCTCTGAAAACTCCAGAGGTACGCGGAGATCAGTGCCTCCAGAGGAGACGATGTCTGACTCCTCGTGAAACTTGATAGGAGTCCCAGGATTCCTGTGGCATGTGGAAAGGGACACTTGGTCTCCTGCCTCAGCCTGAGTGGCGTCCCAATTGCCCTGCCAAGCCTCGAGGAGAATCCCGAGTTGTCCATTGCAAGTAGGCAGAGGTCCTGAAGGCGCTGAACAAACACGTGGTTGGAAGTGCCATCCCCGTCGTAATTCGGGAATATACCCCAGGTTCCCGCCGCAACTCGAGAAAAACCATGAGACTTCCCCCTCGCCGCGAGATGAGGCCCGATTCCCCTGCACTGCGTGCAGAGCAATTCCGTGTTGCACATCACACATAAAAGGAGCCTTGATTTCCTTGATGGCACTCCAGAGAAACCCCAAGAACACTGTTTCAAGTCTCGAGGGATCCTGAGGTCACTGTAGCAACACGAAAGAGCTCCGTGGACCAAAAATCAACTTGAGATGAGAGGTTAGTTCCTGGCTTCGACTCCAGAGGAATACCACCTTACCACAAGCACCTCAAGAGGAGGCTTCTCTCAGCTCTAGGTATGTGAGAGGGACCCTGAGTTTGCGGCCTCAAGTGACATGGACACCCCGATGCCCTGACTCGAAATAAGGCCCGATATCCCTGCAGTGACTTGAATGCAGTCTCGTCTTGCCCCTCCCAAGGCGAAAGGTTGTCTAAATCACCTATGGAGACCACAGAGAAAGACCTTGTTGCCCACGTCATCGCGACCGGAGGCTTCAAATCCTTTGAAAACTCCACAGGTACGCGGAGATCAGTGCCTGCAAAGGAGACGATGCCTGACTCCTCGTGAAACTTGATAGGAGTCCCAGGATTCCTGTGGCACGTGGAAAGGGACCCTTGGTCTCCTGCCTCAGCTGGAGAGGCGTCCCAATTGCCCTGCCAAGCCTCGAGGAGAATCCCGAGTTGTCCCTCGCAACTAGGCAGGAGTCCTGACGGGGCTGAACAAACACGTGGGTGGAAGGACCTTCCCCGTTGTAACTCGAGAATATACCCCAGGTTCCCGCCGCAACTCGAGAAAAACCATGAGACTTCCCCCTCGCCGCGAGATGAGGCCCGATTCCCCTGCACTGCGTGCAGAGCAATTCCGTGTTGCACATCACACATGAAAGGAGCCTTGATTTCCTTGATTGCACTCCAGAGAAATCCCAAGAACACTGTTTCAAGGCTAGAGGCATCCTCAGGTCACTGTAGCAACACGAAAGAGCTCCGTGGACCAAACATCAACTCGAGATGAGAGGTTAGTCCCTGGCTTCGACTCCAGAGGAATACCACCTCACCACAAGCACCTCAAGAGGAGGCTTCTCGCAGCTTTAGGTATGTGAGATGGACCCTGAGTTTGCGGTCTCAAGTGGAATGGACACCGCTATGCCCTGTCTCGAAATAAGGCCGGATATCCCTGCAGTGACTTGAATGCAGGCTCGTCTTGCATCTCCCAAGACGAAAGGATGTCTGAATCCCCTGTGGAGACGACAGAGAAAGACCTAGTTCCCCACCTCATCCCGACCGGAGGCCTCACATCCTCTGAAAACTCCAGAGGTGCACGGAGATCAGTGCCTCCAAAGGAGACGATGCCTGACTCCTCGTGAAACTTGATAGGAGTCCCAGGATTCCTGTGGCACGTGGAACGGGACCCTTGGTCTCCCGCCTCAGCTGGAGAGGCGTCCCAATTGCCCTGCCAAGCCTCGAGGAGAATCCCGAGTTGTCCCTCGCAACTAGGCAGGAGTCCTGACGTCGCTGAACAAACACGTGGGTGGAAGAGCCATCCCCATAGTAACTCGAGAATATAGCCCAGGTTCCCGCCGCAACTCGAGAAAAACCATGAGACTTCCCCCTCGCCGCGAGATGAGGTCCGATTCCCCTGCACTGCGTGCAGAGCAATTCCGTGTTGCACATCACACATGAAAGGAGCCTTGATTTCCTTGATGGCACTCCAGAGAAACCCCAAGAACACTGTTTCAAGGATAGAGGGATCCTGACGTAACTGTAGCAACACGAAAGAGCTCCGTGGACCAAAAATCAACTTGAGATGAGAGGTTAGTCCCTGGCTTCGACTCCAGGGAAATACCACCTTACCACAAGCACCTCAAGAGGAGGCTTCTCGCAGCTTTACGTATGTGAGAGGGACGCTGAGTTTGCGGCCTCAAGTGGAATGGACACCGCGATGCGCTAACTCGAAATAAGGCCGGATATCCCTGCAGTGACTTGAATGCAGGCTCGTCTTGCCTCTCCCAAGGCGAAAGGATGTCTGAATCCCCTGTGGAGACCACAGAGAAAGACCTAGTTCCCCACCTCATCACGACCGGAGGCCTCACATCCTCTGAAAACTCCAGAGGTACGCGGAGATCAGTGCCTCCAGAGGAGACGATGTCTGACTCCTCGTGAAACTTGATAGGAGTCCCAGGATTCCTGTGGCATGTGGAAAGGGACACTTGGTCTCCTGCCTCAGCGTGAGTGGCGTCCCAATTGCCCTGCCAAGCCTCGAGGAGAATCCCGAGTTGTCCATTGCAAGTAGGCAGAGGTCCTGACGGCGCTGAACAAACACTTGGTTGGAAGTGCCATCCCCGTCGTAACTCGGTAATATACCCCAGATTCCCACCGCAACTCCAGAAAAACCATGAGACTTCCCCCTCGCCGCGAGATGAGGCCCGATTCCCCTGCACTGCGTGCAGAGCAATTCCGTGTTGCACATCACACATGAAAGGAGCCTTGATTTCCTTGATGGCACTCCAGAGAAACCCCAAGAACACTGTTTCAAGGCTAGAGGGATCATGAGGTAACTGTAGCAACACGAAAGAGATCCGTGGACCAAAAATCAACTTGAGATGAGAGGTTAGTCCCTGGCTTCGACTCCAGGGGAATACCACCTTACCACAAGCACCTCAAGAGGAGGCTTCTCTCAGCACTAGGTATGTGAGAGGGACCCTGAGTTTGCGGCCTCAAGTGGAATGGACACAGGGATGCCCTGACTCGAAATCAGGACGTATATCCCTGCAGTGACTTGAATGCAGGCTCGTCTTGCATCTCGCAAGACGAAAGGATGTCTGAATCCCCTGTGGAGACCACAGAGAAAGACCTTGTTGCCCACGTCATCGCGACCGGAGGCTTCAAATCCTTTGAAAACTCCAGAGGTACGTGGAGATCAGTGCCTGCAAAGGAGTCGATGTCTGACTCCTCGTGAAAATTGATAGGAGTCCCAGGATTCCTGTGGCACGTGGAAAGGGACCCTTGGTCTCCTGCCTCAGCTGGAGAGGCGTCCCAATTGCCCTGCCAAGCCTCGAGGAGAATCCCGAGTTGTCCCTCGAAACTAGGCAGAGGTCCTGACGGGGCTGAACAAACACGTGGGTGGAAGGGCCTTCCCCGTTGTAACTCGAGAATATACCCCAGGTTCCCGCTGCAACTCGAGAAAAACCATGAGACTTCCCCCTCGCCGCGAGATGAGGCCCGATTCCCCTGCACTGCGTGCAGAGCAATTCCGTGTTGCACATCACACATGAAAGGAGCCTTGATTTCCTTGATGGCACTCCAGAGAAACCCCAAGAACACTGTTTCAAGTCTCGAGGGATCCTGAGGTCACTGTAGCAACACGAAAGAGCTCCGTGGACCAAAAATCAACTTGAGATGAGAGGTTAGTTCCTGGCTTCGACTCCAGAGGAATACCACCTTACCACAAGCACCTCAAGAGGAGGCTTCTCTCAGCTCTAGGTATGTGAGAGGGACCCTGAGTTTGCGGCCTCAAGTGGCATGGACACCCCGATGCCCTGACTCGAAATAAGGCCCAATATCCCTGCAGTGACTTGAATGCAGTCTCGTCTTGCCCCTCCCAAGGCGAAAGGTTGTCTGAATCACCTGTGGAGACCACAGAGAAAGACCTTGTTGCCCACGTCATCGCGACCGGAGGCTTCAAATCCTTTGAAAACTCCACAGGTACGCGGAGATCAGTGCCTGCAAAGGAGACGATGCCTGACTCCTCGTGAAACTTGATAGGAGTCCCAGGATTCCTGTGGCACGTGGAAAGGGACACTTGGTCTCCTGCCTCAGCTGGAGAGGCGTCCCAATTGCCCTGCCAAGCCTCGAGTAGAATCCCGAGTTGTCCCTTGCAACTAGGCAGGAGTCCTGACGGGGCTGAACAAACACGTGGGTGGAAGGGCCTTCCCCGTTGTAACTCGAGAATATACCCCAGGTTCCCGCCGCAACTCGAGAAAAACCATGAGACTTCCCCCTCGCCGCGAGATGAGGCCCGATTCCCCTGCACTGCGTGCAGAGCAATTCCGTGTTGCACATCACACATGAAAGGAGCCTTGATTTCCTTGATTGCACTCCAGAGAAATCCCAAGAACACTGTTTCAAGGCTAGAGGCATCCTCAGGTCACTGTAGCAACACGAAAGAGCTCCGTGGACCAAACATCAACTCGAGATGAGAGCTTAGTCCCTGGCTTCGACTCCAGAGGAATACCACCTCACCACAAGCACCTCAAGAGGAGGCTTCTCGCAGCTTTAGGTATGTGAGAGGGACCCTGAGTTTGCGGTCTCAAGTGGAATGGACACCGCTATGCCCTGTCTCGAAATAAGGCCGGATATCCCTGCAGTGACTTGAATGCAGGCTCGTCTTGCATCTCCCAAGACGAAAGGATGTCTGAATCCCCTGTGGAGACCACAGAGAAAGAACTAGTTCCCCACCTCATCCCGACCGGAGGCCTCACATCCTCTATAAACTCCAGAGGTGCACGGAGATCAGTGCCTCCAAAGGAGATGATGCCTGACTCCTCGTGAAACTTGATAGGAGTCCCAGGATTCCTGTGGCACGTGGAACGGGACCCTTGGTCTCAAGCCTCAGCTGGAGAGGCGTCCCAATTGCCCTGCCAAGCCTCGAGGAGAATCCCGAGTTGTCCCTTGCAACTAGGCAGGGGTCCTGCCGTCGCTGAACAAACACGTGTGTGGAAGGGCCATCCCCGTCGTAACTCGAGAATATACCCCAGGTTCCCGCGGCAACTCGAGAAAAACCATGAGACTTCCCCCTCGCCGCGAGATGAGGCCCGATTCCCCTGCACTGCGTGCAGAGCAATTCCGTGTTGCACATCACACATGTAAGGAGCCTTGATTTCCTTGATGGCACTCCAGAGAAACCCCAAGAACACTGTTTCAAGGCTAGAGGGATCCTGAGGTCACTGTAGCAACACGAAAGAGCTCCGTGGACCAAAAATCAACTCAAGATGAGAGGTTAGTCCCTGGCTTCGACTCCAGAGGAATACCACCTTACCACAAGCACCTCAAGAGGAGGCTTCTCTCAGCTCTAGGTATGTGAGAGGGACCCTGAGTTTGCGGCCTCAAGTGGCATGGAGACCGGGATGCCCTGACTCGAAATAAGGCCGGATATCCCTGCAGTGACTTGAATGCAGGCTCGTCTTGCATCTCGCAAGACGAAAGGATGTCTGAATCCCCTGTGGAGACCACAGAGAAAGACCTAGTTCCCCACCTCATCGCGACCGGAGGCCTCACATCCTCTGAAAACTCCAGAGGTACGCGGAGATCAGTGCCTCCAGAGGAGCCAATGCCTGACTCCTCTTCAAACTTGATAGGAGTCCCAGGATTCCTGTGGCATGTGGAAAGGGACCCTTGGTCTCCCGCCTCAGGTGGAGAGGCGTCCCAATTGCCCTGCCAAGCCTCGAGGAGAATCCCGAGTTGTCCCTTGCAACTAGACAGGGGTCCTGACGTCGCTGAACAAACACGTGTGTGGAAGGGCCATCCCCGTCGTAACTCGAGAATATACCCCAGGTTCCCGCGGCAACTCGAGAAAACCATGAGACTTCCCCCTCGCCGCGAGATGAGGCCCGATTCCCCTGCACTGCGTGCAGAGCAATTCCGTGTTGCACATCAAACATGAAAGGAGCCTTGATTTCCTTGATGGCACTCCAGAGAAACCCCAAGAACACTGTTTCAAGGCTCGAGGGATCCTGAGGTCACTGTAGCAACACGAAAGAGCTCCGTGGACCAAAAATCAACTCCAGATGAGAGGTTAGTCCCTGGCTTCGACTCCAGAGGAATACAACCTTACCACAAGCACCTCAAGAGGAGGCTTCTCTCAGCTCTAGGTATGTGAGAGGGACCCTGAGTTTGCGGCCTCAAGTGGAATGGACACCGCGATGCCCTGACTCAAAGTAAGGCCGGATATCCCTGCAGTGACTTGAATGCAGGCTCGTCTTGCATCTCCCAAGACGAAAGGATGTCTGAATCCCCTGTGGAGACCACAGAGAAAGACCTAGTTCCCCACCTCAACGCGACCGGAGGCCTCACATCCTCTGAAAACTCCAGAGGTACGCGGAGATCAGTGCCTCCAAAGGAGACGATGTCTGACTCCTCGTGAAACTTGATAGGAGTCCCAGGATTCCTGTGGCATGTGGAAAGGGACACTTGGTCTCCTGCCTCAGCCTGAGTAGCGTTCAATTGCCCTGCCAAGCCTCGAGGAGAATCCCGAGTTGTCCCTTGCAACTAGGCAGAGGTCCTGACGTCGCTGAACAAACACGTGGTTGGAAGGGCCATCCCTGTCTTAACTCGAGAATATACAACAGGTTCCCACCGCAACTCCAGAAAAACCATGAGACTTCCCCCTCGCCGCGAGATGAGGCCCGATTCCCCTGCACTGCGTGCAGAGCAATTCCGTGTTGCACATCACACAAGAAAGGAGCCTTGATTTCCTTGATGGCACTCCAGAGAAACCCCAAGAACACTGTTTCAAGGCTCGGTGGGATCCTGAGGTCACTGTAGCAACACGAAAGAGCTCCGTGGACCAAAAATCAACTCCAGATGAGAGGTTAGTCCCTGGCTTCGACTCCAGAGGAATACCACCTCACCACAAGCACCTCAAGTGGAGGCTTCTCTCAGCTCTATGTATGTGAGAGGGACCCTGAGTTTGCGGCCTCAAGTGGAATGGACACCGCGATGCCCTGACTCGAAATAAGGCCGGATATCCCTGCAGTGACTTGAATGCAGGCTCGTCTTGCATCTCCCAAGACGAAAGGATGTCTGAATCCCCTGTGGAGACCACAGAGAAAGACCTAGTTCCCCACCTCATCGCGACCGGAGGCCTCACATACTTTGAAAATTCCAGAGGTACGTGGAGATCAGTGCCTCTAAAGGAGACGATCCCTGACTCCTCGTGAGACTTGATAGGAGTCCCAGGATTCCTGTGGCACGTGGAAAGGGACCCTTGGTCTCCCGCCTCAGCTGGAGAGGCATCCCAATTTCCCTGCCATGCCTCGAGGAGAATCCCGAGTTGTCCCTCGCAACTAGGCAGAAGTCCTGACCTCGCTGAACAAACACGTGTGTGGAAGGGCCATCCCCGTCGTAACTCGAGAATATACCCCAGGTTCCCGCCGCAACTCGAGAAAAACCATGAGACTTCCCCCTCGCCGCGAGATGAGGCCCGATTCCCCTGCACTGCGTGCAGAGCAATTCCGTGTTGCACATCACACATGAAAGGAGCCATGGTTTTCTTGATGGCACTCCAGAGAAACCCCAAGAACACTGTTTCAAGGCTAGAGGGATCCTGAGGTCACTGTAGCAACACGAAAGAGTTCCGTGGACCAAAAATCAACTCGAGATGAGAGGTTAGTCCCTGGCTTCGACTCCAGAGGAATCCCACCTTACCACAAGCACCTCAAGAGGAGGCTTCTCTCAGCTCTAGGTATGTGAGAGGGTCCCTGAGTTTGCAGCCTCAAGTGCAATGGACACCGCTATGCCCTGACTCGAAATAAGGCCGGATATCCCTGCAGTGACTTGAATGCAGGCTCGTATTGCATCTCCCAAGACGAAAGGATGTCTGAATCCCCTGTGGAGACCACAGAGAAAGACCTAGTTCCCCACCTCATGGCGACCGGAGGCCTCACATCTTTTGAAAACTCCAGAGGTACCCGGAGATCAGTGCCTCCAAAGGAGACGATGCCTGACTCCTCGTGAAACTTGATAGGAGTCCCAGGATTCCTGTGACACGTGGAAAGGGACACTTGGTCTCCCGCCTCAGCTGGAGAGGCGTCCCATTTGCCCTGGCAAGCCTCGAGGAAAATCCCGAGGTGTCCCTCGCAACTAGGCAGGAGTCCTGACGTGACTGAAAAAACACGTGGGTGGAAGGGCCATCCCCGTCGTAACTCGAGAATATACCCCAGGTTCCCGCCGCAACTCGAGAAATACCAGGAGACTTCCCCCTCGCCACGAGATGAGGCCCGATTCCCCTGCCCTGTGTGCAGAGCAATTCAGTGTTGCACATCACACATGAAAGGAGCCATGATTTCCTTGATGGCACTCCAGAGAAACCCCAAGAACACTGTTTCAAGGCTAGAGGGATACTGAGGTCACTGTAGCAACACGAAAGAGCTCCGTGGACCAAAATCAACTCGAGATGAGAGGTTAGTCCCTGGCTTCGACTCCAGAGGAATACCACCTTACCACAAGCACCTCAAGAGGAGGCTTCTCTCAGCTCTAGGTATGTGAGAGGGACCCTGAGTTTGCGGCCTCAAGTGGAATGGACACCGCGATGCACTGACTCGAAATAAGGCCGGATATCCCTGCAGTGACTTGAATGCAGGCTTGTCTTGCATCTCCCAGACGAAAGGATGTCTGAATCCCCTGTGCAGACCACAGAGAAAGACCTAGTTCCCCACCTCATCGCGACCGGAGGCCTCACATCCTTTGAAAACTCCAGAGGTACGCGGAGATCAGTGCCTCCAAAGGAGACGATCCCTGACTCCTCGTGAAACTTGATAGGAGTCCCAGGATTCCTGTGGCACGTGGAAAGGGACCCTTAGTCTCCCGCCTCAGCTGGAGAGGCGTCCCAATTGCCCTGCCAAGCCTTGAGGACAATCCCGAATTGTCCCTCGCAACTAGGAAGGAGTCCTGACGTCGCTGAACAAACACGTGGTTGGAAGGGCCATCTCCGTCGTAACTCGAGAATATACCCGAGGTTCCCGCCGCTGCTCGAGAAAAACCATGAGACTTCCCCCTCGCCGCGAGATGAGGCCTGATTCGCCTGCACTGCGTACAGAGCAATTCCGAGTTGCACATCACACATGAAAGGAGCCTTGATTTCCTTGATGGCACTCCAGAGAAACCCCAAGAACACTCTTTCAAGGCTAGAGGGATCCTGAGGTCACTGTAGCAAGAGGAAAGAGCTCCGTGGACCAAAAATCAACTCGAGATGAGAGGTTAGTCCCTGGCTTCGACTCCAGAGGAATACCACCTTACCACAAGCACCTCAAGAGGAGGTTTCTCTCAGCTCTAGGTATGTGAGAGGGACCCTGAGTTTGCAGCCTCATGTGGAATGGGCACCGCGATGCCCTGACTCGAAATAAGGCCGCATATCCCTGCAGTGACTTGAATGCAGGCTCGTCTTGCATCTCCCAAGACGAAAGGATGTCTGAATCCCCTGTGGAGACCACAGAGAAAGACCTAGTTCCCCACCTCATTGCGACCGGAGGCCTCAAATTCTTTGAAAACTCCAGAGGTACGTGGAGATCAGTGCCTCCAAAGGAGATGATGCTTGACTCCTCGTGAATCTTGATAGGAGTCCCAGGATTCCTGTGGCACGTGGAAAGGGACCCTTGGTCTCCCGCCTCAGCTGGAGAGGCGTCCCAATTGCCCTGGCAAGCCTCGAGGATAATCCCGAGTTGTCCCTCGCAACTAGGCAGGAGTCCTGACGTCTTTGAACAAACACGTGTGTGGAAGAGCCAACCCCGTCGTAACTCGAGAATATACCCCAGGTTCCCGCCGCAACTCGAGAAAAACCATGAGACTACCCCCTCGCCGAGAGATGACGCCCGATTCCCCTGCACTGCGTGCAGAGCAATTCCGTCTTGCACATCACACTTGAAAGGAGCCTTGATTTCCTTGATGACACTCCAGAGAAACCCCAAGAACACTGTTTCAAGGCTAGAGGGATCCTGAGGTCACTGTAGCAACACGAAAGAGCTCCGTGGACCAAAAATCAACTCGAGATGAGAGGTTAGTTCCTGGCTTCGACTCCAGAGGAATACCACCTCACCACAAGTACCTCAAGTGGAGGCTTCTCTCAGCTCTAGGTATGTGAGAGGGACCCTGAGTTTGCGGCCTCAAGTGGAATGGGCACCGCGATGCCCTGACTCGAAATAAGGCCGGATATCCCTGCAGTGACTTGAATGCAGGCTCGTATTGCCTCTCCCAAGATGAAAGGATGTCTGAATCCCCTGTGGAGACTACAGAGAAAGACCTAGTTCCCCACTTCATCGCAACCGGAGGCCTCACATCCTTTGAAAACGCCAGAGGTACGCGGAGATCAGTGCCTCCAAAGGAGACGATGCCTGACTCCTCGTGAAACTTGATAGGAGTCCCAGGATTCCTGTGGCACATGGAAAGGGACCCTTGGTCTCCCGCCTCAGCTGGAGAGGCGTCCCAATTGCCCTGCCAAGCCTCGAGGAGAATCCCGAGTTGCCCCTCGAAACTAGGCAGGAGTCCTGATTCGCTGAACAAACACGTGTGTGGAAGGGCCATCCCTGTCGTAACTCGAGAATATACCCCAGGTTCCCGCCGCAACTCGAGAAAAACCATGAGACTTCCCCCTCGCCGCGAGATGAGGCCCGATTCCCCTGAACTGCGTGCAGAGTAATTCCGTGTTGCACATCACACATGAAAGGAGCCTTGATTTCCTTGATGGCACTCCAGAGAAAACCCAAGAACACTGTTTCAAGGCTAGAGGGATCCTGAGGTCACTGTAGCAACATGAAAGAGCTCCGTGGCCCAAAAATCAACTCGAGATGAGAGGTTAGTCCCTGGCTTCGACTTCAGAGGAATACCACCCTACCACAAGCACCTCAAGAGAAGGCTTCTCTCAGCTCTAGGTATGTGAGAGGGACCCTGATTTTGCGGCCTCAAGTGGAATGGACACCGCGATGCCCTGACGTGAAATAAGGCCGGATATCCCTGCAGTGACTTGAATGCAGGCTCGTCTTGCATCTCCCAAGACGAAAGGATGTCTGAATCACCTGTGGAGACCACAGAGAAAGACCAAGTTCCCCACCTCATCGCGACCGGAGGCCTCACATATTTTGAAAACTCCAGAGGTACGCGGAGATCAGTGCCTCCAAAGGAGACGATGCCTGACTCCTCGTGAAACTTGATAGGAGTCCCAGGATTCCTGTGGCACGTGGAAAGGGACCCTTGGTCTCCCGCCTCAGCTGGAGAGGCGTCCCAATTGCCCTGCCAAGCCTCGAGGAGAATCCCGAGTTGTCCCTTGCAAGTAGGCAGGAGTCCTGACGTCGCTGAACAAACACGTGGGCGGAAGGGCCATCCCCGTCGTAACTCGAGAATATACCCCAGGTTCCCGCCGCAACTCGAGAAAAACCATGAGACTTCCCCCTCGCCGCGAGATGAGGCCCGATTCCCCTGCACTGCGTGCAGAGCAATTCCGTGTTGCACATCACACATGAAAGGAGCCTTGATTTCCTTGATGGCACTCCAGAGAAACCCCAAGAACACTGTTTCAAGGCTAGAGGGATCCTGAGGTCACTGTAGCAACAGGAAAGAGCTCCATGGCCCAAAAATCAACTCGAGATGTGAGGTTAGTCCCTGGCTTCGACTCCAGAGGAATACCACCTTACCACAAGCACCTCAAGAGGAGGCTTCTCTCAGCTCTAGGTATGTGAGAGGGACCCTGAGTTTGCGGCCTCAAGTGGAATGGACACCGCGATGCCCTGACGCGAAATAAGGCCGGATATCCCTGCAGTGACTTGAATACAATCTCGTCTTGCATCTCCCAAGATGAAAGGATGTCTGAAGCCCCTGTGAAAACCACAGAGAAAGACCTAGTTCCCCACCTCATGGCGACCGGAGGCCTCACATCCTTTGAAAACTCCAGAGGTACGCGGAGATCAGTGCCACCAAAGGAGACGATGCCTGACTCCTCGTGAAACTTGATAGGAGTCCCAGGATTCCTGTGGCACGTGGAAAGGGACCCTTGGTCTCCCGCCTCAGCTGGAGAGGCGTCCCAATTGCCCTGGCAAGCCTCGAGGAGAATCCCGAGTTGTCCCTCGCAACTAGGCAGGAGTCCTGACGTCGCTGAACAAACACGTGGGTGGAAGGGCCATCCCCGTCGTAACTCGAGAATATACCCCAGGTTCCCACCGCAACTCGAGAAAAACCATGAGACTTCCCCCTCGCCGCGATATGAGGCCCGATTCCCCTGCACTGCGTGCAGAGCAATTCCGTCTTGCACATCACACATGAAAGGAGCCTTGATTTCCTTGATGGCACTCCAGAGAAACCCCAAGAACACTGTTTCAAGGCTAGAGGGATCCTGAGGTCACTGTAGCAACACGAAAGAGCTCCGTGGACCAAAAATCAACTCGAGACGAGAGGTTAGTCCCTGGCTTCGACTCCAGAGGAATACCACCTTACCACAAGCACCTCAAGAGGAGGCTTCTCTCAGCTCTAGGTATGTGAGAGGGACCCTGAGTTTGCGGCCTCAAGTGGAATGGACACCGCGATGCCCTGACTCGAAATAAGGCCGGATATCCCTGCAGTGACTTGAATGCAGGCTCGTCTTTCATCTCCCAAGACGAAAGGATGTCTGAATCCCCTGTGGAGACCACAGAGAAAGACCTAGTTCCCCACCTCATCGCGACCGGAGGCCTCACATCCTTTGAAAACTCCAGAGGTACGCGGAGATCAGTGCCTCCAAAGGAGACGATGCCTGACTCCTCGTGAAACTTGATAGGAGTCCCAGGATTCCTGTGGCACGTGGAAAGGGACCCTTGGTCTCCCGCCTCAGCTGGAGAGGCGTCCCAATTGCCCTGCCAAGCCTCGAGGAGAATCCCGAGTTGTCCCTTGCAAGTAGGCAGGAGTCCTGACGTCGCTGAACAAACACGTGGGCGGAAGGGCCATCCCCGTCGTAACTCGAGAATATACCCCAGGTTCCCGACGCAACTCGAGAAAAACCATGAGACTTCCCCCTCGCCGCGAGATGAGGCCCGATTCCCCTACACTGCGTGCAGAGCAATTCCGTGTTGCACATCACACATGAAAGGAGCCTTGATTTCCTTGATGGCACGCCAGAGAAACCCCAAGAACACTGTTTCAAGGCTAGAGGGATCCTGAGGTCACTGTAGCAACAGGAAAGAGCTCCATGGCCCAAAAATCAACTCAAGATGAGAGGTTAGTCCCTGGCTTCGACTCCAGAGGAATACCACCTTACCACAAGCACCTCAAGAGGAGGCTTCTCTCAGCTTTAGGAATGTGAGAGGGACCCTGAGTTTGCGGCCTCAAGTGGAGTGGACACCGCGATGCCCTGACTCGAAATAAGGCCGGATATCCCTGCAGTGACTTGAATACAAGCTCGTCTGTCATCTCCCAAGATGAAAGGATGTCTGAAGCCCCTGTGAAAACCACAGAGAAAGACCTAGTTCCCCACCTCATGGCGACCGGAGGCCTCACATCCTTTGAAAACTCCAGAGGTACGCGGAGATCAGTGCCACCAAAGGAGACGATGCCTGACTCCTCGTGAAACTTGATAGGAGTCCCAGGATTCCTGTGGCACGTGGAAAGGGACCCTTGGTCTCCCGCCTCAGCTGGAGAGGCGTCCCAATTGCCCTGGCAAGCCTCGAGGAGAATCCCGAGTTGTCCCTCGCAACTAGGCAGGAGTCCTGACGTCGCTGAAAAAACACGTGGGTGGAAGGGCCATCCCCATCGTAACTCGAGAATATACCCCGGATTCCTGCCGCAACTCGAGAAAAACCATGAGACTTCCCCCTCGCCGCGAGATGAGGCCCGATTCCCCTGCACTGCGTGCAGAGCAATTCCGTGTTGCACATCACACATGAAAGGAGCCTTGATTTCCTTGATGGCACTCCAGAGAAACCCCAAGAACACTGTTTCAAGGCTAGAGGGATCCTGAGGTCACTGTAGCAACACAAAAGAGCTCCGTGGACCAAAAATCAACTCGAGATGAGAGGTTAGTCCCTGGCTTCGACTCCAGAGGAATACCACCTTACCACAAGCACCTCAAGCGGAGGCTTCTCTCAGCTCTAGGTATGTGAGAGGGACCCTGAGTTTGCAGCCTCAAGAGGAATGGACACTGCGATGCCCTGACTCGAAATAAGGCCGGATATCCCTGCAGTGACTTGAATGCAGGCTCGTCTTGCATCTCCCAAGATAACAGGATGTCTGAATCCCCTGTGGAGACCACAGAGAAAGACCTAGTTCCCCACCTCATGGCCACCGGAGGCGTCACATCCTTTGAAAACTCCAGAGGTACGCGGAGATCAGTGCCTCCAAAGGAGACGATGCCTGACTCCTCGTGAAACTTGATAGGAGTCCCAGGATTCCTGTGGCACGTGGATAGGGACACTTGGTCTCCCATCTCAGATGGACAGGCGTCCCAATTGCCCTGCCAAGCCTCGAGGAGAATCCCGAGTTGTCCCTCGCAACTAGGCAGGAGTCCTGCCGTCGTTGAGCAAACACGTGGGTGGAAGTGCCATCCCCGTCGTAACTCGAGAATATACCCCAGGTTCCCGCCGCAACACGAGAAAAACCATGAGACTTCCCCCTCGCCGCGAGATGAGGCCTGATTCCCCTGCACTGCTTGCAGAGCAATTCCGTGTTGCACATCACACATGAAAGGAGCCTTGATTTCCTTAATGGCACTCCAGAGAAACCCCAAGAACACTGTTTCAAGGCTAGAGGGATCCTGAGGTCACTGTAGCAACTCGAAAGAGCTCCGTGGACCAAAAATCAACTCGAGATGAGAGGTTAGTCCCTGGCTTCGACTCCAGAGGAATACCACCTTACCACAAGCACCTCAAGAGGAGGCTTCTCTCAGCTCTAGGTATGTGAGAGGGACCCTGAGTTTGCGGCCTCAAGTGGAATGGACACCGCGATGCCCTGACGCGAAATAAGGCCGGATATCCCTGCAGTGACTTGAATACAAGCGCGTCTTGCATCTCCCAAGATGAAAGGATGTCTGAAGCCCCTGTGAAAACCACAGAGAAAGACCTAGTTCCCCACCTCATGGCGACCGGAGGCCTCACATCCTTTGAAAACTCCAGAGGTACGCGGAGATCAGTGCCACCAAAGGAGATGATGCCTGACTCCTCGTGAAACTTGATAGGAGTCCCAGGATTCCTGTGGCACGTGGAAAGGGACCCTTGGTCTCCCGCCTCAGCTGGAGAGGCGTCCCAATTGCCCTGGCAAGCCTCGAGGAGAATCCCGAGTTGTCCCTCGCAACTAGGCAGGAGTCCTGACGTCGCTGAACAAACACGTGGCTGGAAGGGCCATCCCCATTTTAACTCGAGAATATACCCCGGATTCCTGCCGCAACTCGAGAAAAACCATGAGACTTCCCCCTCGCCGCGAGATGAGGCCCGATTCCCCTGCACTGCGTGCAGAGCAATTCCGTGTTGCACATCACACATGAAAGGAGCCTTGATTTCCTTGATGGCACTCCAGAGAAACCCCAAGAACACTGTTTCAAGACTAGAGGGATCCTGAGGTCACTGTAGCAACACAAAAGAGCTCCGTGGACCAAAAATCAACTCGAGATGAGAGGTTAGTCCCTGGCTTCGACTCCAGAGGAATACCACCTTACCACAAGCACCTCAAGCGGAGGCTTCTCTCAGCTCTAGGTATGTGAGAGGGACCCTGAGTTTGCAGCCTCAAGAGGAATGGACACTGCGATGCCCTGACTCGAAATAAGGCCGGATATCCCTGCAGTGACTTGAATGCAGGCTCGTCTTGCATCTCCCAAGATGACAGGATGTCTGAATCCCCTGTGGAGACCACAGAGAAAGACCTACTTCCCCACCTCATGGCCACCGGAGGCCTCACATCCTTTGAAAACTCCAGAGGTACGCGGAGATCAGTGCCTCCAAAGGAGACGATGCCTGACTCCTCGTGAAACTTGATAGGAGTCCCAGGATTCCTGTGGCACGTGGATAGGGACACTTGGTCTCCCATCTCAGCTGGAGAGGCGTCCCAATTGCCCTGCCAAGCCTCGAGGAGAATCCCGAGTTGTCCCTCGCAACTAGGTAGGAGTCCTGCCGTCGCTGAACAAACACGTGGGTGGAAGGGCCATCCCCGTCGTAACTCGAGAATATACCCCAGGTTCCCGCCGCAACACGAGAAAAACCATGAGACTTCCCCCTCGCCGCGAGATGAGGCCTGATTCCCCTGCACTGCTTGCAGAGCAATTCCGTGTTGCACATCACACATGAAAGGAGCCTTGATTTCCTTAATGGCACTCCAGAGAAACCCCAAGAAAACTGTTTCAAGGCTAGAGGGATCCTGAGGTCACTGTAGCAACTCGAAAGAGCTCCGTGGACCAAAAATCAACTCGAGATGAGAGGTTAGTCCCTGGCTTCGACTCCAGAGGAATACCACCTTACCACAAGCACCTCAAGAGGAGGCTTCTCTCAGCTCTAGGTATGTGAGAGGGACCCTGAGTTTGCGGCCTCAAGTGGAATGGACACCGCGATGCCCTGACGCGAAATAAGGCCGGATATCCCTGCAGTGACTTGAATACAAGCTCGTCTTGCATCTCCCAAGATGAAAGGATGTCTGAAGCCCCTGTGAAAACCACAGAGAAAGACCTAGTTCCCCACCTCATGGCGACCGGAGGCCTCACATCCTTTGAAAACTCCAGAGGTACGCGGAGATCAGTGCCACCAAAGGAGACGATGCCTGACTACTCGTGAAACTTGATAGGAGTCCCAGGATTCCTGTGGCACGTGGAAAGGGACACTTGGTCTCCCGCCTCAGCTGGAGAGGCGTCCCAATTGCCCTGGCAAGCCTCGAGGAGAGTCCCGAGTTGTCCCTCGCAACTAGGCAGGAGTCCTGACGTCGCTGAACAAACACGTGGCTGGAAGGGCCATCCCCATTTTAACTCGAGAATATACCCCAGATTTCTGCCGCAACTCGAGAAAAACCATGAGACTTCCCCCTCGCCGCGAGATGAGGCCCGATTCCCCTGCACTGCGTGCAGAGCAATTCCGTGTTGCACATCACACATGAAAGGAGCCTTGATTTCCTTGATGGCACTCCAGAGAAACCCCAAGAACACTGTTTCAAGGCTAGAGGGATCCTGAGGTCACTGTAGCAACACAAAAGAGCTCCGTGGACCAAAAATCAACTCGAAATGAGGGGTTAGTCCCTGGCTTCGACTCCAGAGGAATACCACCTTACCACAAGCACCTCAAGAGGAGGCTTCTCTCAGCTCTAGGTATGTGAGAGGGACCCTGAGTTTGCAGCCTCAAGAGGAATGGACACTGCGATGCCCTGACTCGAAATAAGGCCGGATATCCCTGCAGTGACTTGAATGCAGGCTCGTCTTGCATCTCCCCAGATGACAGGATGTCTGAATCCCCTGTGGAGACCACAGAGAAAGACCTAGTTCCCCACCTCATCGCCACCGGAGGCCTCACATCCTTTGAAAACTCCAGAGGTACGCGGAGATCAGTGCCTCCAAAGGAGACGATGCCTGACTCCTCGTGAAACTTGATAGGAGTCCCAGGATTCCTGTGGCACGTGGATAGGGACCCTTGGTCTCCCATCTCAGCTGGAGAGGCGTCCCAATTGCCCTGCCAAGCCTCGAGGAGAATCCCGAGTTGTCCCTCGCAACTAGGCAGGAGTCCTGCCGTCGCTGAACAAACACGTGGGTGGAAGGGCCATCCCCGTCGTAACTCGAGAATATACCCCAGGTTCCCGCCGCAACACGAGAAAAACCATGAGACTTCCCCCTCGCCGCGAGATGAGGCCTGATTCCCCTGCACTGCTTGCAGAGCAATTCCGTGTTGCACATCACACATGAAAGGAGCCTTGATTTCCTTAATGGCACTCCAGAGAAACCCCAAGAACACTGTTTCAAGGCTAGAGGGATCCTGAGGTCACTGTAGCAACTCGAAAGAGCTCCGTGGACCAAAAATCAACTCGAGATGAGAGGTTAGTCCCTGGCTTCGACTCCAGAGGAATACCACCTTACCACAAGCACCTCAAGAGGAGGCTTCTCTCAGCTCTAGGTATGTGAGAGGGACCCTGAGTTTGCGGCCTCAAGTGGAATGGACACCGCGATGCCCTGACGCGAAATAAGGCCGGATATCCCTGCAGTGACTTGAATACAAGCTCGTCTTGCATCTCCCAAGATGAAAGGATGTCTGAAGCCCCTGTGAAAACCACAGAGAAAGACCTAGTTCCCCACCTCATGGCGAACGGAGGCCTCACATCCTTTGAAAACTCCAGAGGTACGCGGAGATCAGTGCCACCAAAGGAGACGATGCCTGACTCCTCGTGAAAATTGATAGGAGTCCCAGGATTCCTGTGGCACGTGGAAAGGGACCCTTGGTCTCCCGCCTCAGTTGGAGAGGCGTCCCAATTGCCCTGGCAAGCCTCGAGGAGAATCCCGAGTTGTCCCTCGCAACTAGGCAGGAGTCCTGAAGTCGCTGAACAAACACGTGGCTTGAAGGGCCATCCCCATTTTAACTCGAGAATATACCCAGGATTCCTGCCGCAACTCGAGAAAAACCATGAGACTTCCCCCTCGCTGCGAGATGAGGCCCGATTCCCCTGCACTGCGTGCAGAGCAATTCCGTGTTGCACATCACACATGAAAGGAGCCTTGATTTCCTTGATGGCACTCCAGAGAAACCCCAAGAACACTGTTTCAAGGCTAGAGGGATCCTGAGGTCACTGTAGCAACACGAAAGAGCTCCGTGGCCCAAAAATCAACTCGAGATGAGAGGTTAGTCCCTGGCTTCGACTCCAGAGGAATACCACCTTACCACAAGCACCTCAAGAGGAGGCTTCTCTCAGCTCTAGGTATGTGAGAGGGACCCTGAGTTTGCGGCCTCAAGTGGAATGGACACCGCGATGCCCTGACTCGAAATAAGGCCGGATATCCCTGCAGTGACTTGAATGCAGGCTCGTCTTGCATCTCCCAAGACGAAAGGATGTCTGAATCACCTGTGTAAACCACAGAGAAAGACCTAGTTCCCCACCTCATCGCGACCGGAGGCCTCACATCCTTTGAAAACTCCAGAGGTACGCGGAGATCAGTGCCTCCAAAGGAGACGATGCCTGACTCCTCGTGAAACTTGATAGGAGTCCCAGGATTCCTGTGCCACGTGGAAAGGGACACTTGGTCTCCCGCCTCAGCTGGAGAGGCATCCCAATTGCCCTGCCAAGCCTCGAGGAGAATCCCGAGTTGTCCCTCGCAACTAGGCAGGAGTCCTGACGTCGCTGAACAAACCCGTGGGTGGAAGGGCCATCCCCGTCGTAACTCGAGAATATACCCCAGGTTCCCGCCGCAACTCGAGAAAAACCATGAGACTTCCCCCTCGCCGCGAGATGAGGTCCGATTCCCCTGCACTGCGTGCAGAGCAATTCCGTGTTGCACATCACACATGAAAGGAGCCTTGATTTCCTTGATGGCACTCCAGAGAAACCCCAAGAACACTGTTTCAAGACTAGAGGGATCCTGAGGTCACTGTAGCAACACAAAAGAGCTCCGTGGACCAAAAATCAACTCGAGATGAGAGGTTAGTCCCTGGCTTCGACTCCAGAGGAATACCACCTTACCACAAGCACCTCAAGCGGAGGCTTCTCTCAGCTCTAGGTATGTGAGAGGGACCCTGAGTTTGCAGCCTCAAGAGGAATGGACACTGCGATGCCCTGACTCGAAATAAGGCCGGATATCCCTGCAGTGACTTGAATGCAGGCTCGTCTTGCATCTCCCAAGATGACAGGATGTCTGAATCCCCTGTGGAGACCACAGAGAAAGACCTACTTCCCCACCTCATGGCCACCGGAGGCCTCACATCCTTTGAAAACTCCAGAGGTACGCGGAGATCAGTGCCTCCAAAGGAGACGATGCCTGACTCCTCGTGAAACTTGATAGGAGTCCCAGGATTCCTGTGGCACGTGGATAGGGACACTTGGTCTCCCATCTCAGCTGGAGAGGCGTCCCAATTGCCCTGCCAAGCCTCGAGGAGAATCCCGAGTTGTCCCTCGCAACTAGGTAGGAGTCCTGCCGTCGCTGAACAAACACGTGGGTGGAAGGGCCATCCCCGTCGTAACTCGAGAATATACCCCAGGTTCCCGCCGCAACACGAGAAAAACCATGAGACTTCCCCCTCGCCGCGAGATGAGGCCTGATTCCCCTGCACTGCTTGCAGAGCAATTCCGTGTTGCACATCACACATGAAAGGAGCCTTGATTTCCTTAATGGCACTCCAGAGAAACCCCAAGAAAACTGTTTCAAGGCTAGAGGGATCCTGAGGTCACTGTAGCAACTCGAAAGAGCTCCGTGGACCAAAAATCAACTCGAGATGAGAGGTTAGTCCCTGGCTTCGACTCCAGAGGAATACCACCTTACCACAAGCACCTCAAGAGGAGGCTTCTCTCAGCTCTAGGTATGTGAGAGGGACCCTGAGTTTGCGGCCTCAAGTGGAATGGACACCGCGATGCCCTGACGCGAAATAAGGCCGGATATCCCTGCAGTGACTTGAATACAAGCTCGTCTTGCATCTCCCAAGATGAAAGGATGTCTGAAGCCCCTGTGAAAACCACAGAGAAAGACCTAGTTCCCCACCTCATGGCGACCGGAGGCCTCACATCCTTTGAAAACTCCAGAGGTACGCGGAGATCAGTGCCACCAAAGGAGACGATGCCTGACTACTCGTGAAACTTGATAGGAGTCCCAGGATTCCTGTGGCACGTGGAAAGGGACACTTGGTCTCCCGCCTCAGCTGGAGAGGCGTCCCAATTGCCCTGGCAAGCCTCGAGGAGAGTCCCGAGTTGTCCCTCGCAACTAGGCAGGAGTCCTGACGTCGCTGAACAAACACGTGGCTGGAAGGGCCATCCCCATTTTAACTCGAGAATATACCCCAGATTTCTGCCGCAACTCGAGAAAAACCATGAGACTTCCCCCTCGCCGCGAGATGAGGCCCGATTCCCCTGCACTGCGTGCAGAGCAATTCCGTGTTGCACATCACACATGAAAGGAGCCTTGATTTCCTTGATGGCACTCCAGAGAAACCCCAAGAACACTGTTTCAAGGCTAGAGGGATCCTGAGGTCACTGTAGCAACACAAAAGAGCTCCGTGGACCAAAAATCAACTCGAAATGAGGGGTTAGTCCCTGGCTTCGACTCCAGAGGAATACCACCTTACCACAAGCACCTCAAGCGGAGGCTTCTCTCAGCTCTAGGTATGTGAGAGGGACCCTGAGTTTGCAGCCTCAAGAGGAATGGACACTGCGATGCCCTGACTCGAAATAAGGCCGGATATCCCTGCAGTGACTTGAATGCAGGCTCGTCTTGCATCTCCCAAGATGACAGGATGTCTGAATCCCCTGTGGAGACCACAGAGAAAGACCTAGTTCCCCACCTCATGGCCACCGGAGGCCTCACATCCTTTGAAAACTCCAGAGGTACGCGGAGATCAGTGCCTCCAAAGGAGACGATGCCTGACTCCTCGTGAAACTTGATAGGAGTCCCAGGATTCCTGTGGCACGTGGATAGGGACCCTTGGTCTCCCATCTCAGCTGGAGAGGCGTCCCAATTGCCCTGCCAAGCCTCGAGGAGAATCCCGAGTTGTCCCTCGCAACTAGGCAGGAGTCCTGCCGTCGCTGAACAAACACGTGGGTGGAAGGGCCATCCCCGTCGTAACTCGAGAATATACCCCAGGTTCCCGCCGCAACACGAGAAAAACCATGAGACTTCCCCCTCGCCGCGAGATGAGGCCTGATTCCCCTGCACTGCTTGCAGAGCAATTCCGTGTTGCACATCACACATGAAAGGAGCCTTGATTTCCTTAATGGCACTCCAGAGAAACCCCAAGAACACTGTTTCAAGGCTAGAGGGATCCTGAGGTCACTGTAGCAACTCGAAAGAGCTCCGTGGACCAAAAATCAACTCGAGATGAGAGGTTAGTCCCTGGCTTCGACTCCAGAGGAATACCACCTTACCACAAGCACCTCAAGAGGAGGCTTCTCTCAGCTCTAGGTATGTGAGAGGGACCCTGAGTTTGCGGCCTCAAGTGGAATGGACACCGCGATGCCCTGACGCGAAATAAGGCCGGATATCCCTGCAGTGACTTGAATACAAGCTCGTCTTGCATCTCCCAAGATGAAAGGATGTCTGAAGCCCCTGTGAAAACCACAGAGAAAGACCTAGTTCCCCACCTCATGGCGAACGGAGGCCTCACATCCTTTGAAAACTCCAGAGGTACGCGGAGATCAGTGCCACCAAAGGAGACGATGCCTGACTCCTCGTGAAAATTGATAGGAGTCCCAGGATTCCTGTGGCACGTGGAAAGGGACCCTTGGTCTCCCGCCTCAGTTGGAGAGGCGTCCCAATTGCCCTGGCAAGCCTCGAGGAGAATCCCGAGTTGTCCCTCGCAACTAGGCAGGAGTCCTGAAGTCGCTGAACAAACACGTGGCTTGAAGGGCCATCCCCATTTTAACTCGAGAATATACCCAGGATTCCTGCCGCAACTCGAGAAAAACCATGAGACTTCCCCCTCGCTGCGAGATGAGGCCCGATTCCCCTGCACTGCGTGCAGAGCAATTCCGTGTTGCACATCACACATGAAAGGAGCCTTGATTTCCTTGATGGCACTCCAGAGAAACCCCAAGAACACTGTTTCAAGGCTAGAGGGATCCTGAGGTCACTGTAGCAACACGAAAGAGCTCCGTGGCCCAAAAATCAACTCGAGATGAGAGGTTAGTCCCTGGCTTCGACTCCAGAGGAATACCACCTTACCACAAGCACCTCAAGAGGAGGCTTCTCTCAGCTCTAGGTATGTGAGAGGGACCCTGAGTTTGCGGCCTCAAGTGGAATGGACACCGCGATGCCCTGACTCGAAATAAGGCCGGATATCCCTGCAGTGACTTGAATGCAGGCTCGTCTTGCATCTCCCAAGACGAAAGGATGTCTGAATCACCTGTGTAAACCACAGAGAAAGACCTAGTTCCCCACCTCATCGCGACCGGAGGCCTAACATCCTTTGAAAACTCCAGAGGTACGCGGAGATCAGTGCCTCCAAAGGAGACGATGCCTGACTCCTCGTGAAACTTGATAGGAGTCCCAGGATTCCTGTGCCACGTGGAAAGGGACACTTGGTCTCCCGCCTCAGCTGGAGAGGCATCCCAATTGCCCTGCCAAGCCTCGAGGAGAATCCCGAGTTGTCCCTCGCAACTAGGCAGGAGTCCTGACGTCGCTGAACAAACCCGTGGGTGGAAGGGCCATCCCCGTCGTAACTCGAGAATATACCCCAGGTTCCCGCCGCAACTCGAGAAAAACCATGAGACTTCCCCCTCGCCGCGAGATGAGGTCCGATTCCCCTGCACTGCGTGCAGAGCAATTCCGTGTTGCACATCACACATGAAAGGAGCCTTGATTTCCTTGATGGCACTCCAGAGAAACCCCAAGAACACTGTTTCAAGACTAGAGGGATCCTGAGGTCACTGTAGCAACACAAAAGAGCTCCGTGGACCAAAAATCAACTCGAGATGAGAGGTTAGTCCCTGGCTTCGACTCCAGAGGAATACCACCTTACCACAAGCACCTCAAGCGGAGGCTTCTCTCAGCTCTAGGTATGTGAGAGGGACCCTGAGTTTGCAGCCTCAAGAGGAATGGACACTGCGATGCCCTGACTCGAAATAAGGCCGGATATCCCTGCAGTGACTTGAATGCAGGCTCGTCTTGCATCTCCCAAGATGACAGGATGTCTGAATCCCCTGTGGAGACCACAGAGAAAGACCTACTTCCCCACCTCATGGCCACCGGAGGCCTCACATCCTTTGAAAACTCCAGAGGTACGCGGAGATCAGTGCCTCCAAAGGAGACGATGCCTGACTCCTCGTGAAACTTGATAGGAGTCCCAGGATTCCTGTGGCACGTGGATAGGGACACTTGGTCTCCCATCTCAGCTGGAGAGGCGTCCCAATTGCCCTGCCAAGCCTCGAGGAGAATCCCGAGTTGTCCCTCGCAACTAGGTAGGAGTCCTGCCGTCGCTGAACAAACACGTGGGTGGAAGGGCCATCCCCGTCGTAACTCGAGAATATACCCCAGGTTCCCGCCGCAACACGAGAAAAACCATGAGACTTCCCCCTCGCCGCGAGATGAGGCCTGATTCCCCTGCACTGCTTGCAGAGCAATTCCGTGTTGCACATCACACATGAAAGGAGCCTTGATTTCCTTAATGGCACTCCAGAGAAACCCCAAGAAAACTGTTTCAAGGCTAGAGGGATCCTGAGGTCACTGTAGCAACTCGAAAGAGCTCCGTGGACCAAAAATCAACTCGAGATGAGAGGTTAGTCCCTGGCTTCGACTCCAGAGGAATACCACCTTACCACAAGCACCTCAAGAGGAGGCTTCTCTCAGCTCTAGGTATGTGAGAGGGACCCTGAGTTTGCGGCCTCAAGTGGAATGGACACCGCGATGCCCTGACGCGAAATAAGGCCGGATATCCCTGCAGTGACTTGAATACAAGCTCGTCTTGCATCTCCCAAGATGAAAGGATGTCTGAAGCCCCTGTGAAAACCACAGAGAAAGACCTAGTTCCCCACCTCATGGCGACCGGAGGCCTCACATCCTTTGAAAACTCCAGAGGTACGCGGAGATCAGTGCCACCAAAGGAGACGATGCCTGACTACTCGTGAAACTTGATAGGAGTCCCAGGATTCCTGTGGCACGTGGAAAGGGACACTTGGTCTCCCGCCTCAGCTGGAGAGGCGTCCCAATTGCCCTGGCAAGCCTCGAGGAGAGTCCCGAGTTGTCCCTCGCAACTAGGCAGGAGTCCTGACGTCGCTGAACAAACACGTGGCTGGAAGGGCCATCCCCATTTTAACTCGAGAATATACCCCAGATTTCTGCCGCAACTCGAGAAAAACCATGAGACTTCCCCCTCGCCGCGAGATGAGGCCCGATTCCCCTGCACTGCGTGCAGAGCAATTCCGTGTTGCACATCACACATGAAAGGAGCCTTGATTTCCTTGATGGCACTCCAGAGAAACCCCAAGAACACTGTTTCAAGGCTAGAGGGATCCTGAGGTCACTGTAGCAACACAAAAGAGCTCCGTGGACCAAAAATCAACTCGAAATGAGGGGTTAGTCCCTGGCTTCGACTCCAGAGGAATACCACCTTACCACAAGCACCTCAAGCGGAGGCTTCTCTCAGCTCTAGGTATGTGAGAGGGACCCTGAGTTTGCAGCCTCAAGAGGAATGGACACTGCGATGCCCTGACTCGAAATAAGGCCGGATATCCCTGCAGTGACTTGAATGCAGGCTCGTCTTGCATCTCCCAAGATGACAGGATGTCTGAATCCCCTGTGGAGACCACAGAGAAAGACCTAGTTCCCCACCTCATGGCCACCGGAGGCCTCACATCCTTTGAAAACTCCAGAGGTACGCGGAGATCAGTGCCTCCAAAGGAGACGATGCCTGACTCCTCGTGAAACTTGATAGGAGTCCCAGGATTCCTGTGGCACGTGGATAGGGACCCTTGGTCTCCCATCTCAGCTGGAGAGGCGTCCCAATTGCCCTGCCAAGCCTCGAGGAGAATCCCGAGTTGTCCCTCGCAACTAGGCAGGAGTCCTGCCGTCGCTGAACAAACACGTGGGTGGAAGGGCCATCCCCGTCGTAACTCGAGAATATACCCCAGGTTCCCGCCGCAACACGAGAAAAACCATGAGACTTCCCCCTCGCCGCGAGATGAGGCCTGATTCCCCTGCACTGCTTGCAGAGCAATTCCGTGTTGCACATCACACATGAAAGGAGCCTTGATTTCCTTAATGGCACTCCAGAGAAACCCCAAGAACACTGTTTCAAGGCTAGAGGGATCCTGAGGTCACTGTAGCAACTCGAAAGAGCTCCGTGGACCAAAAATCAACTCGAGATGAGAGGTTAGTCCCTGGCTTCGACTCCAGAGGAATACCACCTTACCACAAGCACCTCAAGAGGAGGCTTCTCTCAGCTCTAGGTATGTGAGAGGGACCCTGAGTTTGCGGCCTCAAGTGGAATGGACACCGCGATGCCCTGACGCGAAATAAGGCCGGATATCCCTGCAGTGACTTGAATACAAGCTCGTCTTGCATCTCCCAAGATGAAAGGATGTCTGAAGCCCCTGTGAAAACCACAGAGAAAGACCTAGTTCCCCACCTCATGGCGAACGGAGGCCTCACATCCTTTGAAAACTCCAGAGGTACGCGGAGATCAGTGCCACCAAAGGAGACGATGCCTGACTCCTCGTGAAAATTGATAGGAGTCCCAGGATTCCTGTGGCACGTGGAAAGGGACCCTTGGTCTCCCGCCTCAGTTGGAGAGGCGTCCCAATTGCCCTGGCAAGCCTCGAGGAGAATCCCGAGTTGTCCCTCGCAACTAGGCAGGAGTCCTGAAGTCGCTGAACAAACACGTGGCTTGAAGGGCCATCCCCATTTTAACTCGAGAATATACCCAGGATTCCTGCCGCAACTCGAGAAAAACCATGAGACTTCCCCCTCGCTGCGAGATGAGGCCCGATTCCCCTGCACTGCGTGCAGAGCAATTCCGTGTTGCACATCACACATGAAAGGAGCCTTGATTTCCTTGATGGCACTCCAGAGAAACCCCAAGAACACTGTTTCAAGGCTAGAGGGATCCTGAGGTCACTGTAGCAACACGAAAGAGCTCCGTGGCCCAAAAATCAACTCGAGATGAGAGGTTAGTCCCTGGCTTCGACTCCAGAGGAATACCACCTTACCACAAGCACCTCAAGAGGAGGCTTCTCTCAGCTCTAGGTATGTGAGAGGGACCCTGAGTTTGCGGCCTCAAGTGGAATGGACACCGCGATGCCCTGACTCGAAATAAGGCCGGATATCCCTGCAGTGACTTGAATGCAGGCTCGTCTTGCATCTCCCAAGACGAAAGGATGTCTGAATCACCTGTGTAAACCACAGAGAAAGACCTAGTTCCCCACCTCATCGCGACCGGAGGCCTAACATCCTTTGAAAACTCCAGAGGTACGCGGAGATCAGTGCCTCCAAAGGAGACGATGCCTGACTCCTCGTGAAACTTGATAGGAGTCCCAGGATTCCTGTGCCACGTGGAAAGGGACACTTGGTCTCCCGCCTCAGCTGGAGAGGCATCCCAATTGCCCTGCCAAGCCTCGAGGAGAATCCCGAGTTGTCCCTCGCAACTAGGCAGGAGTCCTGACGTCGCTGAACAAACACGTGGGTGGAAGGGCCATCCCCGTCGTAACTCGAGAATATACCCCAGGTTCCCGCCGCAACTCGAGAAAAACCATGAGACTTCCCCCTCGCCGCGAGATGAGGCCCGATTCCCCTGCACTGCGTGCAGAGCAATTCCGTGTTGCACATCACACATGAAAGGAGCCTTGATTTCCTTGATGGCACTCCAGAGAAACCCCAAGAACACTGTTTCAAGGCTAGAGGGATCCTGAGGTCACTGTAGCAACAGGAAAGAGCTCCATGGCCCAAAAATCAACTCAAGAAGAGAGGTTAGTCCCTGGCTTCGACTCCAGAGGAATACCACCTTACCACAAGCACCTCAAGAGGAGGCTTCTCTCAGCTCTAGGTGTGTGAGAGGGACCCTGAGTTTGCGGCCTCAAGTGGAATGGACACCGCGATGCCCTGACGCGAAATAAGGCCGGATATCCCTGCAGTGACTTGAATACAAGCTCGTCTTGCATCTCCCAAGATGAAAGGATGTCTGAAGCCCCTGTGAAAACCACAGAGAAAGACCTAGTTCCCCACCTCATGGCGACCGGAGGCCTCACATCCTTTGAAAACTCCAGAGGTACGCGGAGATCAGTGCCACCAAAGGAGATGATGCCTGACTCCTCGTGAAACTTGATAGGAGTCCCAGGATTCCTGTGGCACGTGGAAAGGGACCCTTGGTCTCCCGCCTCAGCTGGAGAGGCGTCCCAATTGCCCTGGCAAGCCTCGAGGAGAATCCCGAGTTGTCCCTCGCAACTAGGCAGGAGTCCTGACGTCGCTGAACAAACACGTGGCTGGAAGGGCCATCCCCGTCGTAACTCGAGAATATACCCCAGGTTCCCACCGCAACTCGAGAAAAACCATGAGACTTCCCCCTCGCCGCGAGATGAGGCCCGATTCCCCTGCACTGCGTGCAGAGCAATTCCGTGTTGCACATCACACATGAAAGGAGCCTTGATTTCCTTGATGGCACTCCAGAGAAACCCCAAGAACACTGTTTCAAGGCTAGAGGGATCCTGAGGTCACTGTAGCAACACAAAAGAGCTCCGTGGACCAAAAATCAACTCGAGATGAGAGGTTAGTCCCTGGCTTCGACTCCAGAGGAATACCACCTTACCACAAGCACCTCAAGCAGAGGCTTCTCTCAGCTCTAGGTATGTGAGAGGGACCCTGAGTTTGCAGCCTCAAGAGGAATGGACACTGCGATGCCCTGACTCGAAATAAGGCCGGATATCCCTGCAGTGACTTGAATGCAGGCTCGTCTTGCATCTCCCAAGATGACAGGATGTCTGAATCCCCTGTGGAGACCACAGAGAAAGACCTAGTTCCCCACCTCATGGCCACCGGAGGCCTCACATCCTTTGAAAACTCCAGAGGTACGCGGAGATCAGTGCCTCCAAAGGAGACGATGCCTGACTCCTCGTGAAACTTGATAGGAGTCCCAGGATTCCTGTGGCACGTGGATAGGGACCCTTGGTCTCCCATCTCAGCTGGAGAGGCGTCCCAATTGCCCTGCCAAGCCTCGAGGAGAATCCCGAGTTGTCCCTCGCAACTAGGTAGGAGTCCTGCCGTCGCTGAACAAACACGTGGGTGGAAGGGCCATCCCCGTCGTAACTCGAGAATATACCCCAGGTTCCCGCCGCAACACGAGAAAAACCATGAGACTTCCCCCTCGCCGCGAGATGAGGCCTGATTCCCCTGCACTGCTTGCAGAGCAATTCCGTGTTGCACATCACACATGAAAGGAGCCTTGATTTCCATAATGGCACTCCAGAGAAACCCCAAGAAAACTGTTTCAAGGCTAGAGGGATCCTGAGGTCACTGTAGCAACTCGAAAGAGCTCCGTGGACCAAAAATCAACTCGAGATGAGAGGTTAGTCCCTGGCTTCGACTCCAGAGGAATACCACCTTACCACAAGCACCTCAAGAGGAGGCTTCTCTCAGCTCTAGGTATGTGAGAGGGACCCTGAGTTTGCGGCCTCAAGTGGAATGGACACCGCGATGCCCTGACGCGAAATAAGGCCGGATATCCCTGCAGTGACTTGAATACAAGCTCGTCTTGCATCTCCCAAGATGAAAGGATGTCTGAAGCCCCTGTGAAAACCACAGAGAAAGACCTAGTTCCCCACCTCATGGCGACCGGAGGCCTCACATCCTTTGAAAACTCCAGAGGTACGCGGAGATCAGTGCCACCAAAGGAGACGATGCCTGACTCCTCGTGAAACTTGATAGGAGTCCCAGGATTCCTGTGGCACGTGGAAAGGGACACTTGGTCTCCCGCCTCAGCTGGAGAGGCGTCCCAATTGCCCTGGCAAGCCTCGAGGAGAATCCCGAGTTGTCCCTCGCAACTAGGCAGGAGTCCTGACGTCGCTGAACAAACACGTGGCTGGAAGGGCCATCCCCATTTTAACTCGAGAATATACCCCAGATTCCTGCCGCAACTCGAGAAAAACCATGAGACTTCCCCCTCGCCGCGAGATGAGGCCCGATTCCCCTGCACTGCGTGCAGAGCAATTCCGTGTTGCACATCACACATGAAAGGAGCCTTGATTTCCTTGATGGCACTCCAGAGAAACCCCAAGAACACTGTTTCAAGGCTAGAGGGATCCTGAGGTCACTGTAGCAACACAAAAGAGCTCCGTGGACCAAAAATCAACTCGAGATGAGAGGTTAGTCCCTGGCTTCGACTCCAGAGGAATACCACCTTACCACAAGCACCTCAAGAGGAGGCTTCTCTCAGCTCTAGGTATGTGAGAGGGACCCTGAGTTTGCAGCCTCAAGAGGAATGGACACTGCGATGCCCTGACTCGAAATAAGGCCGGATATCCCTGCAGTGACTTGAATGCAGGCTCGTCTTGCATCTCCCAAGATGACAGGATGTCTGAATCCCCTGTGGAGACCACAGAGAAAGACCTAGTTCCCCACCTCATGGCCACCGGAGGCCTCACATCCTTTTAAAACTCCAGAGGTACGCGGAGATCAGTGCCTCCAAAGGAGACGATGCCTGACTCCTCGTGAAACTTGATAGGAGTCCCAGGATTCCTGTGGCACGTGGATAGGGACCCTTGGTCTCCCATCTCAGCTGGAGAGGCGTCCCAATTGCCCTGCCAAGCCTCGAGGAGAATCCCGAGTTGTCCCTCGCAACTAGGCAGGAGTCCTGCCGTCGCTGAACAAACACGTGGGTGGAAGGGCCATCCCCGTCGTAACTCGAGAATATACACCAGGTTCCCGCCGCAACACGAGAAAAACCATGAGACTTCCCCCTCGCCGCGAGATGAGGCCTGATTCCCCTGCACTGCGTGCAGAGCAATTCCGTGTTGCACATCACACATGAAAGGAGCCTTGATTTCCTTAATGGCACTCCAGAGAAACCCCAAGAACACTGTTTCAAGGCTAGAGGGATCCTGAGGTCACTGTAGCAACTCGAAAGAGCTCCGTGGACCAAAAATCAACTCGAGATGAGAGGTTAGTCCCTGGCTTCGACTCCAGAGGAATACCACCTTACCACAAGCACCTCAAGAGGAGGCCTCTCTCAGCTCTAGGAATGTGAGAGGGACCCTGAGTTTGCGGCCTCAAGTGGAATGGACACCGCGATGCCCTGACGCGAAATAAGGCCGGATATCCCTGCAGTGACTTGAATACAAGCTCGTCTTGCATCTCCCAAGATGAAAGGATGTCTGAAGCCCCTGTGAAAACCACAGAGAAAGACCTAGTTCCCCACCTCATGGCGACCGGAGGCCTCACATCCTTTGAAAACTCCAGAGGTACGCGGAGATCAGTGCCTCCAAAGGAGACGATGCCTGACTCCTCGTGAAACTTGATAGGAGTCCCAGGATTCCTGTGGCACGTGGAAAGGGACACTTGGTCTCCCGCCTCAGTTGGAGAGGCGTCCCAATTGCCCTGGCAAGCCTCGAGGAGAATCCCGAGTTGTCCCTCGCAACTAGACAGGGGTCCTGACGTCGCTGAACAAACACGTGGGTGGAAGGGCCATCCCCATTTTAACTCGAGAATATACCCCAGGTTCCCGCCACAACTCGAGAAAAACCATGAGACTTCCCCCTCGCCGCGAGATGAGGCCCGATTCCCCTGCACTGCGTGCAGAGCAATTCCGTGTTGCACATCACACATGAAAGGAGCCTTGATTTCCTTGATGGCACTCCAGAGAAACCCCAAGAACACTGTTTCAAGGCTAGAGGGATCCTGAGGTCACTGTAGCAACACAAAAGAGCTCCGTGGACCAAAAATCAACTCGAGATGAGAGGTTAGTCCCTGGCTTCGACTCCAGAGGAATACCACCTTACCACAAGCACCTCAAGCGGAGGCTTCTCTCAGCTCTAGGTATGTGAGAGGGACCCTGAGTTTGCAGCCTCAAGAGGAATGGACACTGCGATGCCCTGACTCGAAATAAGGCCGGATATCCCTGCAGTGACTTGAATGCAGGCTCGTCTTGCATCTCCCAAGATGACAGGATGTCTGAATCCCCTGTGGAGACCACAGAGAAAGACCTAGTTCCCCACCTCATGGCCACCGGAGGCCTCACATCCTTTGAAAACTCCAGAGGTACGCGGAGATCAGTGCCTCCAAAGGAGACGATGCCTGACTCCTCGTGAAACTTGATAGGAGTCCCAGGATTCCTGTGGCACGTGGATAGGGACCCTTGGTCTCCCATCTCAGCTGGAGAGGCGTCCCAATTGCCCTGCCAAGCCTCGAGGAGAATCCCGAGTTGTCCCTCGCAACTAGGCAGGAGTCCTGCCGTCGCTGAACAAACACGTGGGTGGAAGTGCCATCCCCGTCGTAACTCGAGAATATACCCCAGGTTCCCGCCGCAACACGAGAAAAACCATGAGACTTCCCCCTCGCCGCGAGATGAGGCCTGATTCCCCTGCACTGCTTGCAGAGCAATTCCGTGTTGCACATCACACATGAAAGGAGCCTTGATTTCCTTAATGGCACTCCAGAGAAACCCCAAGAACACTGTTTCAAGGCTAGAGGGATCCTGAGGTCACTGTAGCAACTCGAAAGAGCTCCGTGGACCAAAAATCAACTCGAGATGAGAGGTTAGTCCCTGGCTTCGACTCCAGAGGAATACCACCTTACCACAAGCACCTCAAGAGGAGGCTTCTCTCAGCTCTAGGTATGTGAGAGGGACCCTGAGTTTGCGGCCTCAAGTGGAATGGACACCGCGATGCCCTGACGCGAAATAAGGCCGGATATCCCTGCAGTGACTTGAATACAAGCTCGTCTTGCATCTCCCAAGATGAAAGGATGTCTGAAGCCCCTGTGAAAACCACAGAGAAAGACCTAGTTCCCCACCTCATGGCGACCGGAGGCCTCACATCCTTTGAAAACTCCAGAGGTACGCGGAGATCAGTGCCACCAAAGGAGACGATGCCTGACTCCTCGTGAAACTTGATAGGAGTCCCAGGATTCCTGTGGCACGTGGAAAGGGACACTTGGTCTCCCGCCTCAGCTGGAGAGGCGTCCCAATTGCCCTGGCAAGCCTCGAGGAGAATCCCGAGTTGTCCCTCGCAACTAGGCAGGAGTCCTGACGTCGCTGAACAAACACGTGGCTGGAAGGGCCATCCCCGTCGTAACTCGAGAATATACCCCAGGTTCCCACCGCAACTCGAGAAAAACCATGAGACTTCCCCCTCGCCGCGAGATGAGGCCCGATTCCCCTGCACTGCGTGCAGAGCAATTCCGTCTTGCACATCACACATGAAAGGAGCCTTGATTTCCTTGATGGCACTCCAGAGAAACCCCAAGAACACTGTTTCAAGGCTAGAGGGATCCTGAGGTCACTGTAGCAACACGAAAGAGCTCCGTGGACCAAAAATCAACTCGAGACGAGAGGTTAGTCCCTGGCTTCGACTCCAGAGGAATACCACCTTACCACAAGCACCTCAAGAGGAGGCTTCTCTCAGCTCTAGGTATGTGAGAGGGACCCTGAGTTTGCGGCCTCAAGTGGAATGGACACCGCGATGCCCTGACTCGAAATAAGGCCGGATATCCCTGCAGTGACTTGAATGCAGGCTCGTCTTTCATCTCCCAAGACGAAAGGATGTCTGAATCCCCTGTGGAGACCACAGAGAAAGACCTAGTTCCCCACCTCATCGCGACCGGAGGCCTCACATCCTTTGAAAACTCCAGAGGTACGCGGAGATCAGTGCCTCCAAAGGAGACGATGCCTGACTCCTCGTGAAACTTGATAGGAGTCCCAGGATTCCTGTGGCACGTGGAAAGGGACCCTTGGTCTCCCGCCTCAGCTGGAGAGGCGTCCCAATTGCCCTGCCAAGCCTCGAGGAGAATCCCGAGTTGTCCCTTGCAAGTAGGCAGGAGTCCTGACGTCGCTGAACAAACACGTGGGCGGAAGGGCCATCCCCGTCGTAACTCGAGAATATACCCCAGGTTCCCGACGCAACTCGAGAAAAACCATGAGACTTCCCCCTCGCCGCGAGATGAGGCCCGATTCCCCTACACTGCGTGCAGAGCAATTCCGTGTTGCACATCACACATGAAAGGAGCCTTGATTTCCTTGATGGCACGCCAGAGAAACCCCAAGAACACTGTTTCAAGGCTAGAGGGATCCTGAGGTCACTGTAGCAACAGGAAAGAGCTCCATGGCCCAAAAATCAACTCAAGATGAGAGGTTAGTCCCTGGCTTCGACTCCAGAGGAATACCACCTTACCACAAGCACCTCAAGAGGAGGCTTCTCTCAGCTTTAGGTATGTGAGAGGGACCCTGAGTTTGCGGCTTCAAGTGGAGTGGACACCGCGATGCCCTGACTCGAAATAAGGCCGGATATCCCTGCAGTGACTTGAATACAAGCTCGTCTGTCATCTCCCAAGATGAAAGGATGTCTGAAGCCCCTGTGAAAACCACAGAGAAAGACCTAGTTCCCCACCTCATGGCGACCGGAGGCCTCACATCCTTTGAAAACTCCAGAGGTACGCGGAGATCAGTGCCACCAAAGGAGACGATGCCTGACTCCTCGTGAAACTTGATAGGAGTCCCAGGATTCCTGTGGCACGTGGAAAGGGACCCTTGGTCTCCCGCCTCAGCTGGAGAGGCGTCCCAATTGCCCTGGCAAGCCTCGAGGAGAATCCCGAGTTGTCCCTCGCAACTAGGCAGGAGTCCTGACGTCGCTGAACAAACACGTGGGTGGAAGTGCCATCCCCGTCGTAACTCGAGAATATACCCCAGGTTCCCGCCGCAACACGAGAAAAACCATGAGACTTCCCCCTCGCCGCGAGATGAGGCCTGATTCCCCTGCACTGCTTGCAGAGCAATTCCGTGTTGCACATCACACATGAAAGGAGCCTTGATTTCCTTAATGGCACTCCAGAGAAACCCCAAGAACACTGTTTCAAGGCTAAAGGGATCCTGAGGTCACTGTAGCAACTCGAAAGAGCTCCGTGGACCAAAAATCAACTCGACAGGAGAGGTTAGTCCCTGGCTTCGACTCCAGAGGAATACCACCTTACCACAAGCACCTCAAGAGGAGGCTTCTCTCAGCTCTAGGTATGTGAGAGGGACCCTGAGTTTGCGGCCTCAAGTGGAATGGACACCGCGATGCCCTGACGCGAAATAAGGCCGGATATCCCTGCAGTGACTTGAATACAAGCTCGTCTTGCATCTCCCAAGATGAAAGGATGTCTGAAGCCCATGTGAAAACCACAGAGAAAGACCTTGTTCCCCACCTCATGGCGACCGGAGGCCTCACATCCTTTGAAAACTCCAGAGGTACGCGGAGATCAGTGCCACCAAAGGAGACGATGCCTGACTCCTCGTGAAACTTGATAGGAGTCCCAGGATTCCTGTGGCACGTGGAAAGGGACACTTGGTCTCCCGCCTCAGCTGGAGAGGCGTTCCAATTGCCCTGGCAAGCCTCGAGGAGAATCCCGAGTTGTCCCTCGCAACTAGGCAGGAGTCCTGACGTCGTTGAACAAACACGTGGCTGGAAGGGCCATCCCCATTTTAACTCGAGAATATACCCCGGATTCCTGCCGCAACTCCAGAAAAACCATGAGACTTCCCCCTCGCCGCGAGATGAGGCCCGATTCCCCTGCACTGCGTGCAGAGCAATTCCGTGTTGCACATCACACATGAAAGGAGCCTTGATTTCCTTGATGGCACTCCAGAGAAACCCCAAGAACACTGTTTCAAGGCTAGAGGGATCCTGAGGTCACTGTAGCAACACAAAAGAGCTCCGTGGACCAAAAATCAACTCGAGATGAGAGGTTAGTCCCTGGCTTCGACTCCAGAGGAATACCACCTTACCACAAGCACCTCAAGCGGAGGCTTCTCTCAGCTCTAGGTATGTGAGAGGGACCCTGAGTTTGCAGCCTCAAGAGGAATGGACACTGCGATGCCCTGACTCGAAATAAGGCCGGATATCCCTGCAGTGACTTGAATGCAGGCTCGTCTTGCATCTCCCAAGATGACAGGATGTCTGAATCCCCTGTGGAGACCACAGAGAAAGACCTACTTCCCCACCTCATGGCCACCGGAGGCCTCACATCCTTTGAAAACTCCAGAGGTACGCGGAGATCAGTGCCTCCAAAGGAGACGATGCCTGACTCCTCGTGAAACTTGATAGGAGTCCCAGGATTCCTGTGGCACGTGGATAGGGACCCTTGGTCTCCCATCTCAGCTGGAGAGGCGTCCCAATTGCCCTGCCAAGCCTCGAGGAGAATCCCGAGTTGTCCCTCGCAACTAGGTAGGAGTCCTGCCGTCGCTGAACAAACACGTGGGTGGAAGGGCCATCCCCGTCGTAACTCGAGAATATACCCCAGGTTCCCGCCGCAACACGAGAAAAACCATGAGACTTCCCCCTCGCCGCGAGATGAGGCCTGATTCCCCTGCACTGCTTGCAGAGCAATTCCGTGTTGCACATCACACATGAAAGGAGCCTTGATTTCCTTAATGGCACTCCAGAGAAACCCCAAGAAAACTGTTTCAAGGCTAGAGGGATCCTGAGGTCACTGTAGCAACTCGAAAGAGCTCCGTGGACCAAAAATCAACTCGAGATGAGAGGTTAGTCCCTGGCTTCGACTCCAGAGGAATACCACCTTACCACAAGCACCTCAAGAGGAGGCTTCTCTCAGCTCTAGGTATGTGAGAGGGACCCTGAGTTTGCGGCCTCAAGTGGAATGGACACCGCGATGCCCTGACGCGAAATAAGGCCGGATATCCCTGCAGTGACTTGAATACAAGCTCGTCTTGCATCTCCCAAGATGAAAGGATGTCTGAAGCCCCTGTGAAAACCACAGAGAAAGACCTAGTTCCCCACCTCATGGCGACCGGAGGCCTCACATCCTTTGAAAACTCCAGAGGTACGCGGAGATCAGTGCCACCAAAGGAGACGATGCCTGACTACTCGTGAAACTTGATAGGAGTCCCAGGATTCCTGTGGCACGTGGAAAGGGACACTTGGTCTCCCGCCTCAGCTGGAGAAGCGTCCCAATTGCCCTGGCAAGCCTCGAGGAGAATCCCGAGTTGTCCCTCGCAACTAGGCAGGAGTCCTGACGTCGCTGAACAAACACGTGGCTGGAAGGGCCATCCCCATTTTAACTCGAGAATATACCCCAGATTCCTGCCGCAACTCGAGAAAAACCATGAGACTTCCCCCTCACCGCGAGATGAGGCCCGATTCCCCTGCACTGCGTGCAGAGCAATTCCGTGTTGCACATCACACATGAAAGGAGCCTTGATTTCCTTGATGGCACTCCAGAGAAACCCCAAGAACACTGTTTCAAGGCTAGAGGGATCCTGAGGTCACTGTAGCAACACAAAAGAGCTCCGTGGACCAAAAATCAACTCGAGATGAGAGGTTAGTCCCTGGCTTCGACTCCAGAGGAATACCACCTTACCACAAGCACCTCAAGAGGAGGCTTCTCTCAGCTCTAGGTATGTGAGAGGGACCCTGAGTTTGCAGCCTCAAGAGGAATGGACACTGCGATGCCCTGACTCGAAATAAGGCCGGATATCCCTGCAGTGACTTGAATGCAGGCTCGTCTTGCATCTCCCAAGATGACAGGATGTCTGAATCCCCTGTGGAGACCACAGAGAAAGACCTAGTTCCCCACCTCATGGCCACCGGAGGCCTCACATCCTTTGAAAACTCCAGAGATACGCGGAGATCAGTGCCTCCAAAGGAGACGATGCCTGACTCCTCGTGAAACTTGATAGGAGTCCCAGGATTCCTGTGGCACGTGGATAGGGACCCTTGGTCTCCCATCTCAGCTGGAGAGGCGTCCCAATTGCCCTGCCAAGCCTCGAGGAGAATCCCGAGTTGTCCCTCGCAACTAGGCAGGAGTCCTGCCGTCGCTGAACAAACACGTGGGTGGAAGGGCCATCCCCGTCGTAACTCGAGAATATACCCCAGGTTCCCGCCGCAACACGAGAAAAACCATGAGACTTCCCCCTCGCCGCGAGATGAGGCCTGATTCCCCTGCTCTGCTTGCAGAGCAATTCCGTGTTGCACATCAAACATGAAAGGAGCCTTGATTTCCTTAATGGCACTCCAGAGAAACCCCAAGAACACTGTTTCAAGGCTAGAGGGATCCTGAGGTCACTGTAGCAACTCGAAAGAGCTCCGTGGACCAAAAATCAACTCGAGATGAGAGGTTAGTCCCTGGCTTCGACTCCAGAGGAATACCACCTTACCACAAGCACCTCAAGAGGAGGCTTCTCTCAGCTCTAGGTATGTGAGAGGGACCCTGAGTTTGCGGCCTCAAGTGGAATGGACACCGCGATGCCCTGACGCGAAATAAGGCCGGATATCCCTGCAGTGACTTGAATACAAGCTCGTCTTGCATCTCCCAAGATGAAAGGATGTCTGAAGCCCCAGTGAAAACCACAGAGAAAGACCTAGTTCCCCACCTCATGGCGAACGGAGGCCTCACATCCTTTGAAAACTCCAGAGGTACGCGGAGATCAGTGCCACCAAAGGAGACGATGCCTGACTCCTCGTGAAAATTGATAGGAGTCCCAGGATTCCTGTGGCACGTGGAAAGGGACCCTTGGTCTCCCGCCTCAGTTGGAGAGGCGTCCCAATTGCCCTGGCAAGCCTCGAGGAGAATCCCGAGTTGTCCCTCGCAACTAGGCAGGAGTCCTGAAGTCGCTGACAAACACGTGGCTTGAAGGGCCATCCCCATTTTAACTCGAGAATATACCCAGGATTCTTGCCGCAACTCGAGAAAAACCATGAGACTTCCCCCTCGCTGCGAGATGAGGCCCGATTCCCCTGCACTGCGTGCAGAGCAATTCCGTGTTGCACATCACACATGAAAGGAGCCTTGATTTCCTTGATGGCACTCCAGAGAAACCCCAAGAACACTGTTTCAAGGCTAGAGGGATCCTGAGGTAACTGTAGCAACACGAAAGAGCTCCGTGGCCCAAAAATCAACTCGAGATGAGAGGTTAGTCCCTGGCTTCGACTCCAGAGGAATACCACCTTACCACAAGCACCTCAAGAGGAGGCTTCTCTCAGCTCTAGGTATGTGAGAGGGACCCTGAGTTTGCGGCCTCAAGTGGAATGGACACCGCGATGCCCTGACTCGAAATAAGGCCGGATATCCCTGCAGTGACTTGAATGCAGGCTCGTCTTGCATCTCCCAAGACGAAAGGATGTCTGAATCCCCTGTGTAAACCACAGAGAAAGACCTAGTTCCCCACCTCATCGCGACCGGAGGCCTAACATCCTTTGAAAACTCCAGAGGTACGCGGAGATCAGTGCCTCCAAAGGAGACGATGCCTGACTCCTCGTGAAACTTGATAGGAGTCCCAGGATTCCTGTGCCACGTGGAAAGGGACACTTGGTCTCCCGCCTCAGCTGGAGAGGCATCCCAATTGCCCTGCCAAGCCTCGAGGAGAATCCCGAGTTGTCCCTCGCAACTAGGCAGGAGTCCTGACGTCGCTGAACAAACACGTGGGTGGAAGGGCCATCCCCGTCGTAACTCGAGATTATACCCCAGGTTCCCGCCGCAACTCGAGAAAAACCATGAGACTTCCCCCTCGCCGCGAGATGAGGCCCGATTCCCCTGCACTGCGTGCAGAGCAATTCCGTGTTGCACATCACACATGAAAGGAGCCTTGATTTCCTTGATGGCACTCCAGAGAAACCCCAAGAACACTGTTTCAAGGCTAGAGGGATCCTGAGGTCACTGTAGCAACAGGAAAGAGCTCCATGGCCCAAAAATCAACTCAAGAAGAGAGGTTAGTCCCTGGCTTCGACTCCAGAGGAATACCACCTTACCACAAGCACCTCAAGAGGAGGCTTCTCTCAGCTCTAGGTGTGTGAGAGGGACCCTGAGTTTGCGGCCTCAAGTGGAATGGACACCGCGATGCCCTGACGCGAAATAAGGCCGGATATCCCTGCAGTGACTTGAATACAAGCTCGTCTTGCATCTCCCAAGATGAAAGGATGTCTGAAGCCCCTGTGAAAACCACAGAGAAAGACCTAGTTCCCCACCTCATGGCGACCGGAGGCCTCACATCCTTTGAAAACTCCAGAGGTACGCGGAGATCAGTGCCACCAAAGGAGATGATGCCTGACTCCTCGTGAAACTTGATAGGAGTCCCAGGATTCCTGTGGCACGTGGAAAGGGACCCTTGGTCTCCCGCCTCAGCTGGAGAGGCGTCCCAATTGCCCTGGCAAGCCTCGAGGAGAATCCCGAGTTGTCCCTCGCAACTAGGCAGGAGTCCTGACGTCGCTGAACAAACACGTGGCTGGAAGGGCCATCCCCATTTTAACTCGAGAATATACCCCGGATTCCTGCCGCAACTCGAGAAAAACCATGAGACTTCCCCCTCGCCGCGAGATGAGGCCCGATTCCCCTGCACTGCGTGCAGAGCAATTCCGTGTTGCACATCACACATGAAAGGAGCCTTGATTTCCTTGATGGCACTCCAGAGAAACCCCAAGAACACTGTTTCAAGGCTAGAGGGATCCTGAGGTCACTGTAGCAACACAAAAGAGCTCCGTGGACCAAAAATCAACTCGAGATGAGAGGTTAGTCCCTGGCTTCGACTCCAGAGGAATACCACCTTACCACAAGCACCTCAAGCAGAGGCTTCTCTCAGCTCTAGGTATGTGAGAGGGACCCTGAGTTTGCAGCCTCAAGAGGAATGGACACTGCGATGCCCTGACTCGAAATAAGGCCGGATATCCCTGCAGTGACTTGAATGCAGGCTCGTCTTGCATCTCCCAAGATGACAGGATGTCTGAATCCCCTGTGGAGACCACAGAGAAAGACCTAGTTCCCCACCTCATGGCCACCGGAGGCCTCACATCCTTTGAAAACTCCAGAGGTACGCGGAGATCAGTGCCTCCAAAGGAGACGATGCCTGACTCCTCGTGAAACTTGATAGGAGTCCCAGGATTCCTGTGGCACGTGGATAGGGACCCTTGGTCTCCCATCTCAGCTGGAGAGGCGTCCCAATTGCCCTGCCAAGCCTCGAGGAGAATCCCGAGTTGTCCCTCGAAACTAGGCAGGAGTCCTGACGTCGCTGAACAAACACGTGGGTGGAAGGGCCATCCCCGTCGTAACTCGAGAATATACCTCAGGTTCCCGCCGCAACTCGAGAAAAACCATGAGACTTCCCCCTCGCCGCGAGATGAGGCCCGATTCCCCTGCACTGCGTGCAGAGCAATTCCGTGTTGCACATCACACATGAAAGGAGCCTTGATTTCCTTGATGGCACTCCAGAGAAACCCCAAGAACACTGTTTCAAGGCTAGAGGGATCCTGAGGTCACTGTAGCAACACAAAAGAGCTCCGTGGACCAAAAATCAACTCGAGATGAGAGGTTAGTCCCTGGCTTCCACTCCAGAGGAATACCACCTTACCACAAGCACCTCAAGAGGAGCCTTCTCTCAGCTCTAGGTATGTGAGAGGGACCCTGAGTTTGCAGCCTCAAGTGGAATGGACACTGCGATGCCCTGACTCGAAATAAGGCCAGATATCCCTGCAGTGACTTGAATGCAGGCTCGTCTTGCATCTCCCAAGATGACAGGATGTCTGAATCCCCTGTGGAGACCACAGAGAAAGACCTAGTTCCCCACCTCATGGCCACCGGAGGCCTCACATCCTTTGAAAACTCCAGAGGTACGCGGAGATCAGTGCCTCCAAAGGAGACGATGCCTGACTCCTCGTGAAACTTGATAGGAGTCACAGGATTCCTGTGGCAAGTGGATAGGGACACTTGGTCTCCCGCCTCAGCTGGAGAGGCGTCCCAATTGCCCTGCCAAGCCTCGAGGAGAATCCCGAGTTGTCCCTCGCAACTAGGCAGGAGTCCTGACGTCGCTGAACAAACACGTGGGTGGAAGGGCCATCCCCGTCGTAACTCGAGAATATACCCCAGGTTCCCGCTGCAACTCGAGAAAAACCATGAGACTTCACCATCGCCGCGAGATGAGGCCTGATTGCCCTGCACTGCATGCAGAGCAATTCCGTCTTGCACATCACACATGAAAGGAGCCTTGATTTCCTTGATGGCACTTCAGAGAAATCCCAAGAACACTGTTTCAAGGCTAGAGGGATCCTGAGGTCACTGTAGGAACAAGAAAGATCTCCGTGGACCAAAAATCAACTCGAGATGATAGGTTAGTCCCTGGCTTCGACTCCAGAAGAATACCACTTTACCACAAGCACCTCAAGAGGAGGCTTCTCTCAGCTCTAGGTATGTGAGAGGGACCCTGAGTTTGCGGCCTCAAGTGGAATGGACACCGCGATGCCCTGACTCGAAATAACGCCAGATATCCCGGCAGTGACTTGAATGCAGGCTCGTCTTGCATCTCCCAAGATGAAAGGATGTCCGAATCCCCTGTGGAGACCACAGAGAAAGACCTAGTTCCCCACCTCATGGCGACCAGAGGCCTCTCATCCTTTGAAAACTCCAGAGGAACGCGGAGATCAGTGCCTCCAAAGGAGACGATGCCTGACTCCTCGTGAAACTTGATAGGAGTCCCAGGATTCCTGTGGCACGTGGAAAGGGACACTTGGTCTCCCGCCTCAGCTGGAGAGGCGTCCCAATTGCCCTGGCAAGCCTCGAGGAGAATCCCGAGTTGTCCCTCGCAACTAGGCAGGAGTCCTGACGTCGCTGAACAAACACGTGGGTGGAAGGGCCATCCCCGTCGTAACTCGAGAATATACCCCAGGTTCCCGCCACAACTCGAGAAAAACCATGAGACTTCCCCCTCGCCGCGAGATGAGGCCCGATTCCCCTGCACTGCATGCAGAGCAATTCCGTGTTGCACATCACACATGAAAGGAGCCTTGATTTCCTTGATGGCACTCCAGAGAAACCCCAAGAACACTGTTTCAAGGCTAGAGGGATCCTGACGTCACTGTAGCAACACGAAAGAGCTCCGTGGACCAAAAATCAACTCGAGATGAGAGGTTAGTCCCTGGCTTCGACTCCAGAGGAATACCACCTTACCACAAGCACCTCAAGAGGAGGCGTCTCTCAGCTCTAGGTATTTGAGAGGGACCCTGAGTTTGCGGCCTCAAGTGGAATGGACACCGCGATGTCCTGGCTCGAAATAAGGCCAGATATCCCTGCAGTGACTTGAGTGCAGGCTCGTCTTGCATCTCCCAAGACGAAAGGATGTTTGAATCCCCTGTGGAGACCACAGAGAAAGACCTAGTTCCCCACATCATCGCGACCGGAGACCTCACATACTTTGAAAACTCCAGAGGTAAGCGGAGATCAGTGCCTCCAAAGGATACGATGCCTGACTCCTCGTGAAACTTCTTAGGAGTCCCAGGATTCCTGTAGCACGTGGAAAGGGCCCCTTGGTCTCCCGCCTCAGCTGGAGAGGCGTCCCAATTGCCCTGTCAGGCCTCGAGGAGAATCCCGAGTTGTCCCTCGCAACTAGGCAGGAGTCCTGACGTCGCTGAACAAACACGTGTGTGGAAGGGCCATCCCCGTCGTAACTCGAGAATATACCCCAGGTTCCCGCCGCAACTCGAGAAAAGCCATGAGACTTCCCCCTCGCCGCGAGATTAGGCCTGATTCCCCTGTACTGCGTGCAGAGCAATTCCGTGTTGCACATCACACATGAAAGGGGCCTTGATTTCCTTGATGGCACTCCAGAGAAACCCCAAGAACACTGTTTCAAGGCTAGAGGGATCCTGAGGTCACTGTAGCAACACGAAAGAGCTCCGTGGACCAAAAATCAACTCGAGAAGAGAGGTTAGTCCCTGGCTTCGACTCCAGAGGAATACCACTTTACCACAAGCACCTCAAGAGGAGGCTTCTCTCAGCTCTAGGTATGTGAGAGGGACCCTGAGTTTGCGGCCTCAAGTGGAGTGGACACCGCGATGCCCTGACTCGAAATAAGGCCGGATATCCCTGCAGTGACTTGAATACAAGCTCGTCTGTCATCTCCCAAGATGAAAGGATGTCTGAAGCCCCTGTGAAAACCACAGAGAAAGACCTAGTTCCCCACCTCATGGCGACCGGAGGCCTCACATCCTTTGAAAACTCCAGAGGTACGCGGAGATCAGTGCCACCAAAGGAGACGATGCCTGACTCCTCGTGAAACTTGATAGGAGTCCCAGGATTCCTGTGGCACGTGGAAAGGGACCCTTGGTCTCCCGCCTCAGCTGGAGAGGCGTCCCAATTGCCCTGGCAAGCCTCGAGGAGAATCCCGAGTTGTCCCTCGCAACTAGGCAGGAGTCCTGACGTCGCTGAACAAACACGTGGGTGGAAGTGCCATCCCCGTCGTAACTCGAGAATATACCCCAGGTTCCCGCCGCAACACGAGAAAAACCATGAGACTTCCCCCTCGCCGCGAGATGAGGCCTGATTCCCCTGCACTGCTTGCAGAGCAATTCCGTGTTGCACATCACACATGAAAGGAGCCTTGATTTCCTTGATGGCACTCCAGAGAAACCCCAAGAACACTGTTTCAAGGCTAAAGGGATCCTGAGGTCACTGTAGCAACTCGAAAGAGCTCCGTGGACCAAAAATCAACTCGAGATGAGAGGTTAGTCCCTGGCTTCGACTCCAGAGGAATACCACCTTACCACAAGCACCTCAAGAGGAGGCTTCTCTCAGCTCTAGGTATGTGAGAGGGACCCTGAGTTTGCGGCCTCAAGTGGAATGGACACCGCGATGCCCTGACGCGAAATAAGGCCGGATATCCCTGCAGTGACTTGAATACAAGCTCGTCTTGCATCTCCCAAGATGAAAGGATGTCTGAAGCCCATGTGAAAACCACAGAGAAAGACCTAGTTCCCCACCTCATGGCGACCGGAGGCCTCACATCCTTTGAAAACTCCAGAGGTACGCGGAGATCAGTGCCACCAAAGGAGACGATGCCTGACTCCTCGTGAAACTTGATAGGAGTCCCAGGATTCCTGTGGCACGTGGAAAGGGACACTTGGTCTCCCGCCTCAGCTGGAGAGGCGTTCCAATTGCCCTGGCAAGCCTCGAGGAGAATCCCGAGTTGTCCCTCGCAACTAGGCAGGAGTCCTGACGTCGCTGAACAAACACGTGGCTGGAAGGGCCATCCCCATTTTAACTCGAGAATATACCCCGGATTCCTGCCGCAACTCGAGAAAAACCATGAGACTTCCCCCTCGCCGCGAGATGAGGCCCGATTCCCCTGCACTGCGTGCAGAGCAATTCCGTGTTGCACATCACACATGAAAGGAGCCTTGATTTCCTTGATGGCACTCCAGAGAAACCCCAAGAACACTGTTTCAAGGCTAGAGGGATCCTGAGGTCACTGTAGCAACACAAAAGAGCTCCGTGGACCAAAAATCAACTCGAGATGAGAGGTTAGTCCCTGGCTTCGACTCCAGAGGAATACCACCTTACCACAAGCACCTCAAGCGGAGGCTTCTCTCAGCTCTAGGTATGTGAGAGGGACCCTGAGTTTGCAGCCTCAAGAGGAATGGACACTGCGATGCCCTGACTCGAAATAAGGCCGGATATCCCTGCAGTGACTTGAATGCAGGCTCGTCTTGCATCTCCCAAGATGACAGGATGTCTGAATCCCCTGTGGAGACCACAGAGAAAGACCTACTTCCCCACCTCATGGCCACCGGAGGCCTCACATCCTTTGAAAACTCCAGAGGTACGCGGAGATCAGTGCCTCCAAAGGAGACGATGCCTGACTCCTCGTGAAACTTGATAGGAGTCCCAGGATTCCTGTGGCACGTGGATAGGGACCCTTGGTCTCCCATCTCAGCTGGAGAGGCGTCCCAATTGCCCTGCCAAGCCTCGAGGAGAATCCCGAGTTGTCCCTCGCAACTAGGTAGGAGTCCTGCCGTCGCTGAACAAACACGTGGGTGGAAGGGCCATCCCCGTCGTAACTCGAGAATATACCCCAGGTTCCCGCCGCAACACGAGAAAAACCATGAGACTTCCCCCTCGCCGCGAGATGAGGCCTGATTCCCCTGCACTGCTTGCAGAGCAATTCCGTGTTGCACATCACACATGAAAGGAGCCTTGATTTCCTTAATGGCACTCCAGAGAAACCCCAAGAAAACTGTTTCAAGGCTAGAGGGATCCTGAGGTCACTGTAGCAACTCGAAAGAGCTCCGTGGACCAAAAATCAACTCGAGATGAGAGGTTAGTCCCTGGCTTCGACTCCAGAGGAATACCACCTTACCACAAGCACCTCAAGAGGAGGCTTCTCTCAGCTCTAGGTATGTGAGAGGGACCCTGAGTTTGCGGCCTCAAGTGGAATGGACACCGCGATGCCCTGACGCGAAATAAGGCCGGATATCCCTGCAGTGACTTGAATACAAGCTCGTCTTGCATCTCCCAAGATGAAAGGATGTCTGAAGCCCCTGTGAAAACCACAGAGAAAGACCTAGTACCCCACCTCATGGCGACCGGAGGCCTCACATCCTTTGAAAACTCCAGAGGTACGCGGAGATCAGTGCCACCAAAGGAGACGATGCCTGACTACTCGTGAAACTTGATAGGAGTCCCAGGATTCCTGTGGCACGTGGAAAGGGACACTTGGTCTCCCGCCTCAGCTGGAGAAGCGTCCCAATTGCCCTGGCAAGCCTCGAGGAGAATCCCGAGTTGTCCCTCGCAACTAGGCAGGAGTCCTGACGTCGCTGAACAAACACGTGGCTGGAAGGGCCATCCCCATTTTAACTCGAGAATATACCCCAGATTCCTGCCGCAACTCGAGAAAAAACCATGAGACTTCCCCCTCACCGCGAGATGAGGCCCGATTCCCCTGCACTGCGTGCAGAGCAATTCCGTGTTGCACATCACACATGAAAGGAGCCTTGATTTCCTTGATGGCACTCCAGAGAAACCCCAAGAACACTGTTTCAAGGCTAGAGGGATCCTGAGGTCACTGTAGCAACACAAAAGAGCTCCGTGGACCAAAAATCAACTCGAGATGAGAGGTTAGTCCCTGGCTTCGACTCCAGAGGAATACCACCTTACCACAAGCACCTCAAGAGGAGGCTTCTCTCAGCTCTAGGTATGTGAGAGGGACCCTGAGTTTGCAGCCTCAAGAGGAATGGACACTGCGATGCCCTGACTCGAAATAAGGCCGGATATCCCTGCAGTGACTTGAATGCAGGCTCGTCTTGCATCTCCCAAGATGACAGGATGTCTGAATCCCCTGTGGAGACCACAGAGAAAGACCTAGTTCCCCACCTCATGGCCACCGGAGGCCTCACATTCTTTCAAAACTCCAGAGATACGCGGAGATCAGTGCCTCCAAAGGAGACGATGCCTGACTCCTCGTGAAACTTGATAGGAGTCCCAGGATTCCTGTGGCACGTGGATAGGGACCCTTGGTCTCCCATCTCAGCTGGAGAGGCGTCCCAATTGCCCTGCCAAGCCTCGAGGAGAATCCCGAGTTGTCCCTCGCAACTAGGCAGGAGTCCTGCCGTCGCTGAACAAACACGTGGGTGGAAGGGCCATCCCCGTCGTAACTCGAGAATATACCCCAGGTTCCCGCCGCAACACGAGAAAAACCATGAGACTTCCCCCTCGCCGCGAGATGAGGCCTGATTCCCCTGCACTGCTTGCAGAGCAATTCCGTGTTGCACATCAAACATGAAAGGAGCCTTGATTTCCTTAATGGCACTCCAGAGAAACCCCAAGAACACTGTTTCAAGGCTAGAGGGATCCTGAGGTCACTGTAGCAACTCGAAAGAGCTCCGTGGACCAAAAATCAACTCGAGATGAGAGGTTAGTCCCTGGCTTCGACTCCAGAGGAATACCACCTTACCACAAGCACCTCAAGAGGAGGCTTCTCTCAGCTCTAGGTATGTGAGAGGGACCCTGAGTTTGCGGCCTCAAGTGGAATGGACACCGCGATGCCCTGACGCGAAATAAGGCCGGATATCCCTGCAGTGACTTGAATACAAGCTCGTCTTGCATCTCCCAAGATGAAAGGATGTCTGAAGCCCCTGTGAAAACCACAGAGAAAGACCTAGTTCCCCACCTCATGGCGAACGGAGGCCTCACATCCTTTGAAAACTCCAGAGGTACGCGGAGATCAGTGCCACCAAAGGAGACGATGCCTGACTCCTCGTGAAAATTGATAGGAGTCCCAGGATTCCTGTGGCACGTGGAAAGGGACCCTTGGTCTCCCGCCTCAGTTGGAGAGGCGTCCCAATTGCCCTGGCAAGCCTCGAGGAGAATCCCGAGTTGTCCCTCGCAACTAGGCAGGAGTCCTGAAGTCGCTGACAAACACGTGGCTTGAAGGGCCATCCCCATTTTAACTCGAGAATATACCCAGGATTCTTGCCGCAACTCGAGAAAAACCATGAGACTTCCCCCTCGCTGCGAGATGAGGCCCGATTCCCCTGCACTGCGTGCAGAGCAATTCCGTGTTGCACATCACACATGAAAGGAGCCTTGATTTCCTTGATGGCACTCCAGAGAAACCCCAAGAACACTGTTTCAAGGCTAGAGGGATCCTGAGGTAACTGTAGCAACACGAAAGAGCTCCGTGGCCCAAAAATCAACTCGAGATGAGAGGTTAGTCCCTGGCTTCGACTCCAGAGGAATACCACCTTACCACAAGCACCTCAAGAGGAGGCTTCTCTCAGCTCTAGGTATGTGAGAGGGACCCTGAGTTTGCGGCCTCAAGTGGAATGGACACCGCGATTCCCTGACTCGAAATAAGGCCGGATATCCCTGCAGTGACTTGAATGCAGGCTCGTCTTGCATCTCCCAAGACGAAAGGATGTCTGAATCCCCTGTGTAAACCACAGAGAAAGACCTAGTTCCCCACCTCATCGCGACCGGAGGCCTAACATCCTTTGAAAACTCCAGAGGTACGCGGAGATCAGTGCCTCCAAAGGAGACGATGCCTGACTCCTCGTGAAACTTGATAGGAGTCCCAGGATTCCTGTGCCACGTGGAAAGGGACACTTGGTCTCCCGCCTCAGCTGGAGAGGCATCCCAATTGCCCTGCCAAGCCTCGAGGAGAATCCCGAGTTGTCCCTCGCAACTAGGCAGGAGTCCTGACGTCGCTGAACAAACACGTGGGTGGAAGGGCCATCCCCGTCGTAACTCGAGATTATACCCCAGGTTCCCGCCGCAACTCGAGAAAAACCATGAGACTTCCCCCTCGCCGCGAGATGAGGCCCGATTCCCCTGCACTGCGTGCAGAGCAATTCCGTGTTGCACATCACACATGAAAGGAGCCTTGATTTCCTTGATGGCACTCCAGAGAAACCCCAAGAACACTGTTTCAAGGCTAGAGGGATCCTGAGGTCACTGTAGCAACAGGAAAGAGCTCCATGGCCCAAAAATCAACTCAAGAAGAGAGGTTAGTCCCTGGCTTCGACTCCAGAGGAATACCACCTTACCACAAGCACCTCAAGAGGAGGCTTCTCTCAGCTCTAGGTGTGTGAGAGGGACCCTGAGTTTGCGGCCTCAAGTGGAATGGACACCGCGATGCCCTGACGCGAAATAAGGCCGGATATCCCTGCAGTGACTTGAATACAAGCTCGTCTTGCATCTCCCAAGATGAAAGGATGTCTGAAGCCCCTGTGAAAACCACAGAGAAAGACCTAGTTCCCCACCTCATGGCGACCGGAGGCCTCACATCCTTTGAAAACTCCAGAGGTACGCGGAGATCAGTGCCACCAAAGGAGATGATGCCTGACTCCTCGTGAAACTTGATAGGAGTCCCAGGATTCCTGTGGCACGTGGAAAGGGACCCTTGGTCTCCCGCCTCAGCTGGAGAGGCGTCCCAATTGCCCTGGCAAGCCTCGAGGAGAATCCCGAGTTGTCCCTCGCAACTAGGCAGGAGTCCTGACGTCGCTGAACAAACACGTGGCTGGAAGGGCCATCCCCATTTTAACTCGAGAATATACCCCGGATTCCTGCCGCAACTCGAGAAAAACCATGAGACTTCCCCCTCGCCGCGAGATGAGGCCCGATTCCCCTGCACTGCGTGCAGAGCAATTCCGTGTTGCACATCACACATGAAAGGAGCCTTGATTTCCTTGATGGCACTCCAGAGAAACCCCAAGAACACTGTTTCAAGGCTAGAGGGATCCTGAGGTCACTGTAGCAACACAAAAGAGCTCCGTGGACCAAAAATCAACTCGAGATGAGAGGTTAGTCCCTGGCTTCGACTCCAGAGGAATACCACCTTACCACAAGCACCTGAAGCAGAGGCTTCTCTCAGCTCTAGGTATGTGAGAGGGACCCTGAGTTTGCAGCCTCAAGAGGAATGGACACTGCGATGCCCTGACTCGAAATAAGGCCGGATATCCCTGCAGTGACTTGAATGCAGGCTCGTCTTGCATCTCCCAAGATGACAGGATGTCTGAATCCCCTGTGGAGACCACAGAGAAAGACCTAGTTCCCCACCTCATGGCCACCGGAGGCCTCACATCCTTTGAAAACTCCAGAGGTACGCGGAGATCAGTGCCTCCAAAGGAGACGATGCCTGACTCCTCGTGAAACTTGATAGGAGTCCCAGGATTCCTGTGGCACGTGGATAGGGACCCTTGGTCTCCCATCTCAGCTGGAGAGGCGTCCCAATTGCCCTGCCAAGCCTCGAGGAGAATCCCGAGTTGTCCCTCGAAACTAGGCAGGAGTCCTGACGTCGCTGAACAAACACGTGGGTGGAAGGGCCATCCCCGTCGTAACTCGAGAATATACCTCAGGTTCCCGCCGCAACTCGAGAAAAACCATGAGACTTCCCCCTCGCCGCGAGATGAGGCCCGATTCCCCTGCACTGCGTGCAGAGCAATTCCGTGTTGCACATCACACATGAAAGGAGCCTTGATTTCCTTGATGGCACTCCAGAGAAACCCCAAGAACACTGTTTCAAGGCTAGAGGGATCCTGAGGTCACTGTAGCAACACAAAAGAGCTCCGTGGACCAAAAATCAACTCGAGATGAGAGGTTAGTCCCTGGCTTCCACTCCAGAGGAATACCACCTTACCACAAGCACCTCAAGAGGAGCCTTCTCTCAGCTCTAGGTATGTGAGAGGGACCCTGAGTTTGCAGCCTCAAGTGGAATGGACACTGCGATGCCCTGACTCGAAATAAGGCCAGATATCCCTGCAGTGACTTGAATGCAGGCTCGTCTTGCATCTCCCAAGATGACAGGATGTCTGAATCCCCTGTGGAGACCACAGAGAAAGACCTAGTTCCCCACCTCATGGCCACCGGAGGCCTCACATCCTTTGAAAACTCCAGAGGTACGCGGAGATCAGTGCCTCCAAAGGAGACGACGCCTGACTCCTCGTGAAACTTGATAGGAGTCACAGGATTCCTGTGGCAAGTGGATAGGGACACTTGGTCTCCCGCCTCAGCTGGAGAGGCGTCCCAATTGCCCTGCCAAGCCTCGAGGAGAATCCCGAGTTGTCCCTCGCAACTAGGCAGGAGTCCTGACGTCGCTGAACAAACACGTGGGTGGAAGGGCCATCCCCGTCGTAACTCGAGAATATACCCCAGGTTCCCGCTGCAACTCGAGAAAAACCATGAGACTTCACCATCGCCGCGAGATGAGGCCTGATTCCCCTGCACTGCATGCAGAGCAATTCCGTCTTGCACATCACACATGAAAGGAGCCTTGATTTCCTTGATGGCACTTCAGAGAAATCCCAAGAACACTGTTTCAAGGCTAGAGGGATCCTGAGGTCACTGTAGGAACAAGAAAGATCTCCGTGGACCAAAAATCAACTCGAGATGATAGGTTAGTCCCTGGCTTCGACTCCAGAAGAATACCACTTTACCACAAGCACCTCAAGAGGAGGCTTCTCTCAGCTCTAGGTATGTGAGAGGGACCCTGAGTTTGCGGCCTCAAGTGGAATGGACACCGCGATGCCCTGACTCGAAATAACGCCAGATATCCCGGCAGTGACTTGAATGCAGGCTCGTCTTGCATCTCCCAAGATGAAAGGATGTCCGAATCCCCTGTGGAGACCACAGAGAAAGACCTAGTTCCCCACCTCATGGCGACCAGAGGCCTCACATCCTTTGAAAACTCCAGAGGAACGCGGAGATCAGTGCCTCCAAAGGAGACGATGCCTGACTCCTCGTGAAACTTGATAGGAGTCCCAGGATTCCTGTGGCACGTGGAAAGGGACACTTGGTCTCCCGCCTCAGCTGGAGAGGCGTCCCAATTGCCCTGGCAAGCCTCGAGGAGAATCCCGAGTTGTCCCTCGCAACTAGGCAGGAGTCCTGACGTCGCTGAACAAACACGTGGGTGGAAGGGCCATCCCCGTCGTAACTCGAGAATATACCCCAGGTTCCCGCCACAACTCGAGAAAAACCATGAGACTTCCCCCTCGCCGCGAGATGAGGCCCGATTCCCCTGCACTGCATGCAGAGCAATTCCGTGTTGCACATCACACATGAAAGGAGCCTTGATTTCCTTGATGGCACTCCAGAGAAACCCCAAGAACACTGTTTCAAGGCTAGAGGGATCCTGACGTCACTGTAGCAACACGAAAGAGCTCCGTGGACCAAAAATCAACTCGAGATGAGAGGTTAGTCCCTGGCTTCGACTCCAGAGGAATACCACCTTACCACAAGCACCTCAAGAGGAGGCGTCTCTCAGCTCTAGGTATTTGAGAGGGACCCTGAGTTTGCGGCCTCAAGTGGAATGGACACCGCGATGTCCTGGCTCGAAATAAGGCCAGATATCCCTGCAGTGACTTGAGTGCAGGCTCGTCTTGCATCTCCCAAGACGAAAGGATGTTTGAATCCCCTGTGGAGACCACAGAGAAAGACCTAGTTCCCCACATCATCGCGACCGGAGACCTCACATACTTTGAAAACTCCAGAGGTAAGCGGAGATCAGTGCCTCCAAAGGATACGATGCCTGACTCCTCGTGAAACTTCTTAGGAGTCCCAGGATTCCTGTAGCACGTGGAAAGGGCCCCTTGGTCTCCCGCCTCAGCTGGAGAGGCGTCCCAATTGCCCTGTCAGGCCTCGAGGAGAATCCCGAGTTGTCCCTCGCAACTAGGCAGGAGTCCTGACGTCGCTGAACAAACACGTGTGTGGAAGGGCCATCCCCGTCGTAACTCGAGAATATACCCCAGGTTCCCGCCGCAACTCGAGAAAAGCCATGAGACTTCCCCCTCGCCGCGAGATTAGGCCTGATTCCCCTGTACTGCGTGCAGAGCAATTCCGTGTTGCACATCACACATGAAAGGGGCCTTGATTTCCTTGATGGCACTCCAGAGAAACCCCAAGAACACTGTTTCAAGGCTAGAGGGATCCTGAGGTCACTGTAGCAACACGAAAGAGCTCCGTGGACCAAAAATCAACTCGAGAAGAGAGGTTAGTCCCTGGCTTCGACTCCAGAGGAATACCACTTTACCACAAGCACCTCAAGAGGAGGTTTCTCTCAGCTCTAGGTATGTGAGAGGGACCCTGAGTTTGCGGCCTCAAGTAGAATGGACACCGCGATGCCCTGGCTCGAAATAAGGCCGGATATCCCTGCAGTGACTTGAATGCAGGCTCGTCTTGCATCTCCCAAGATGAAAGGATGTCTGAATCCCCTGGGGAGACCACAGATAAAGACCTAGTTCACCACCTCATGGCGACCGGAGACCTCACATCCTTTGAAAACTCCAAAGGTATGCGGAGATCAGTGCCTCCAAAGGAGACGATGCCTGACTCCTCGTGAAACTTGATAGGAGTCCCAGGATTCCTGTGGCACGTGGAAAGGGACCCTTGGTCTCCCCCCTCAGGTGGAGAGGCGTCCCAATTGCCCTGCCAAGCCTCGAGGAGAATCCCGAGCTGTCCCTCGCAACTGGGCACGAGTCCTGCCGTCGCTGAACAAACATGTGGGTGGAAGGGCCATCCCCGTTGTAACTCGAGAATATACCCCAGGTTCCCGCCGCAACTCGAGAAAAACCATGAGACTTCCCCCTCGCCACGAGATGAGGCCCAATTCCCCTTAACTGTGTGCAGAGCAATTTCGTGTTGCACATCACACATGAAAGGAGCCTTGATTTCCTTGATGGCACTCCAGAGAAACCCCAAGAACACTGTTTCAAGGCTAGAGGGATCCTGACGTCACTGTAGCAACACGAAAGAGCTCCGTGGACCAAAAATCAACTCGAGATGAGAGGTTAGTCCCTGGCTTCGACTCCAGAGGACTACCACCTTACCACAAGCACCTCAAGAGGAGGCTTCTCTCAGCTCTAGCTATTTGAGAGGGACCCGGAGTTTGCGGCCTCAAGTGGAATGGACACCGCGATGCCCTGACTCGAAATAAGGCCGGATATCCCTGCAGTGACTTGAATGCAGACTCGTCTTGCATCTCCCAAGACGAAAGGATGTCTGAATCCCCTGTGGAGACCACAGAGAAAGACCTAGTTCCCCACCTCATGGCGACCGGAGGCCTCACATCCTTTGAAAACTCCAGAGGTACGCGGAGATCAGTGCCTCCAAAGGAGACGATGCCTGACTCCTCGTGAAACTTGATAGGAGTCCCAGGATTCCTGTGGCACGTGGAAAGGGACCCTTGGTCTCCCGCCTCAGCTTGAGAGGCGTCCCAATTGCCCTGAATAGCCTCGTGGAGAATCCCGAGTTGTTCCTCGCAACTAGGCAGGAGTCGTGACGTCGCTGAAGAAACACGTGGGTGGAAGGGCCATTCCCGTCGTAACTCGAGAATATAACCCAGGTTCCCGCCGCAACTCGAGAAAAGCCATGAGACTTCCCCGTCGCTGCGAGATGAGGCCCGATTCCCCTGCACTGCGTGCAGAGCAATTCCGTGTTGCACATCACACATGAAAGGAGCCTTGATTTCCTTGATGGCACTCCAGAGAAACCCCAAGAACACTGTTTCCAGGCTAGAGGGATCCAGAGGTCACTGTAGCAAGACGAAAGAGCTCCCTGGACCAAAAATCAACTAGAGATGAGAGGTTAGTCCCTGGCTTCGACTCCAGAGGAATACCACCTTACCACAAGCACCTCAAGAGGAGGCTTCTCTCAGCTCTAGGTATGTGAGAGGGATCCTGAGTTTGCGGCCTCAAGTGGAATGGACACCGCGATGCCCTGACTCGAAATCAGGCCGGATATCCCTGCAGTGACTTGAATGCAGGCTCGTCTTGCATTTCCCAAGACGAAAGGATGTCTGAATCCCCTGGGGAGACCACAGAGAAAAACCTAGTTCCCCACCTCATGGCGACCGGAGGCCTCACATCCTTTGAAAACTCCAGAGGTACGCGGAGATCAGTGCCTCCAAAGGAGACGATGCCTGACTCCTCGTGAATCTTGATAGGAGTCCCAGGATTCCTGTGGCACGTGGAAAGGGACCATTGGTCTCCCGCCTCAGCTGGAGAGGCGTCCCAATTGCCCTGCCAAGCCTCGAGGAGAATCCCGAGTTGTCCCTCGCAACTAGGCAGGAGTCCTGCCGACGCTGAACAAACACCTGTGTGGAAGGGTCATCCCCGTCGTAACTCGAGAATATACCCCAGGTTCCCGCCGTAACTCGAGAAAAACCATGAGACTTCTCCCTCGCCGCGAGATGAGGCCTGATTCTCCTGCACTGCGTGCAGAGCAATTCCGTGTTGCACATCACACATGAAAGGAGCCTTGATTTCCTTGATGGCACTCCAGAAACCCCAAGAACACTGTTTCAAGGCTAGAGGGAACCTGAGGTCACTTTAGCAACACGAAAGTGCTCCATGGACGAAAAGTCAACTCGAGATGAGAGGTTAGTCCCTGGCTTCGACTCCAGAGGAATACCACCTTACCACAAGCACCTCAAGAGGAGGCTTTTCTCAGCTCTATGTATGTGAGAGGGACCCTGAGTTTGCAGGCTCAAGTGGAATGGACACCGCGATGCCCTGACTCGAAATAAGGCCGGATATCCCTGCAGTGACTTGAATGCAGGCTCGTCTTGCATCTCCCAAGATGAAAGGATGTCTGAATCCCCTGTGGAGACCACAGAGAAAGACCTAGTTCCCCACCTCATCGCGACCGGAGGCCTCACATCCTTTGAAAACTCCAGAGGTACGCGGAGATCAGTGCCTCCAAAGGAGATCATGCCTGACTCCTCGTGAAACTTGATAGGAGTCCCAGGATTCCTGTGGCACGTGGAAAGGGAGCCTTGTCTCCCGCCTCACCTGGAGAGGCGTTCCAATTGCCCTGCCAAGCCTCGAGGAGAATCCCGAGTTGTCCCTCGCAACTATGCAAGAGTCTTGACGTCGCTGAACAAACACGTGGGTGGAAGTTCCATCCCCGTCGTAACTCGAGAATATACCCCAGGTTCCCGCCGCAACTCGAGAAAAACCATGAGACTTCCCCCTCGCCGCGAGATGAGGCCTGATTCCCCAACACTGCGTGCAGAGCAATTCCGTGTTGCACATCACACATGAAAGGAGCCTTGATTTCCTTGATGGCACGCCAGAGAAACCCCAAGAACACTGTTTCAAGGCTAGAGGGATCCTGAGGTAACTGTAGCAACACGAAAGAGCTCCGTGGAACAAAAATCAACTCGAGATGAGAGGGTAGTCCCTGGCTTCGACTCCAGAGGAATACCACCTTACCACCAGCACCTCAGGAGGAGGCTTCTCTCAGCTCTAGGTATGTGAGAGGGACCCTGAGTTTGCGGCCTCAAGTGGAATGGACACCGTGATGCCCTGACTCGAAATAAGGCCGGATATCCCTGCAGTGACTTGAATGCAGGCTCGTCTTGCATCTCCCAAGACGAAAGGATGTCTGAATTCCCTGTGGAGACCACAGAGAAAGACCTAGTTCCCCACCTCATCGCGACCGGAGGCCTCACATCCTTTGAAAACTCCAGAGGTACGCGGAGATCAGTGCCTCCAAAGGAGAAGATGCCTGAGTCCTCGTGAAACTTGATAGGAGTCCGAGGATTACTGTGGCACGTGGAAAGGGACCCTTGGTCTCCCGCCTCAGCTGGAGAGGCGTCCCAATTGCCCTGCCAAGCCTCAAGGAGAATCCCGAGTTGTCCCTCGCAACTAGGCAGGAGTCCTGACGTCGCTGAACAAACACGTGGTTGAAATGGCCATCCCCGTCGTAACTCGGGAATATACCCCAGGTTCCCGCCGCAACTCGAGAAAAACCATGAGACTTTCCCCTCGCCGCGATATGAGGCCCGATTCCCCTGCAGTGCGTGTAGAGCAATTCCGAGTTGCACATCACACATGAAAGGAGCCTTGATTTCCTTGGTGGCACTCCAGAGAAACCCCAAGAACACTGTTTCAAGGCTAGAGGGATCCTGAGGTCACTGTAGCAACACGAAAGAGCTCCGTGGACCAAAAATCAACTCGAGATGAGAGGATAGTCCCTGGCTGCGACTCCAGAGGAATACCACCTTACCACAAGCACCTCAAGAGGAGGCTTCTCTCAGCTCTAGCTATGTGAGAGGGACCCTGAGATTGTAGCCTCAAGTGGAATGGACACCGAGATGCCCTGACTCGAAATAAGGCCGAATATCCCTGCAGTGACTTGAATGCAGGCTCGTCTTGCATCTCCCAACACGAAAGGATGTCTGAATCCCCTGTGGAGACCACAGAGAAAGACCTAGTTCCCCACCTCATCGCGACCGGAGGCCTCACATCCTTTGAAAACTCCAGAGGTACGCGGAGATCAGTGCCTCCAAAGGAGACGATGCCTGACTCCTCGTGAAACTTGATAGGAGTCCCAGGATTCCTGTGGCACGTGGAAAGGGACCCTTGGTCTCCCGCCTCAGCTGGAGAGGCGTCCCAATTGCCCTGCCAAGCCTCGAGGAGAATCCCGAGTTGTCCCTCGCAACTAGGCAGGAGTCCTGACGTCGCTGAAGAAACACGTAGGTGGAAGGGCCATCCCCGTCGTAACTCGAGAATATAACCCAGGTTCCCGCCGCAACTCGAGAAAAGCCATGAGACTTCCCCCTCGCTGCGAGATGAGGCCGATTCCCCTGAACTGCGTGCAGAGCAATTCCGTGTTGCACATCACACATGAAAGGAGCCTTGATTTCCTTGATGGCACTCCAGAGAAACCCCAAGAACACTGATTCAAGGCTAGAGGGATCCTGAGGTCACTGTAGCAACACGAAAGAGCTCCGTGGACCAAGAATCAACTCGAGATGAGAGGTTAGTCCCTGGCTTCGACTCCAGAGGAATACCACCTTACCACAAGCACTTCAAGAGGAGGCTTCTCTCAGCTCTAGGTATGTGAGAGGGACCCTGAGTTTGCGGCCTCAAGTGGCATGGACACCCCGATGCCCTGACTCGAAATAAGGCCCGATATCCCTGCAGTGACTTGAATGCAGTCTCGTATTGCCCCTCCCAAGGCGAAAGGTTGTCTGAATCCCCTGTGGAGACCACAGAGAAAGACCTAGTTCCCCACCTCATCGCGACCGGAGGCCTCACATCCTCTGAAAACTCCAGAGGTACGCGGAGATCAGTGCCTCCAAAGGAGACGATGCCTGACTCCTCGTGAAACTTGATAGGAGTCCCAGGATTCCTGTGGCATGTGGAAAGGGACACTTGGTCTCCTGCCTCAGCCTGAGTGGCATCCCAATTGCCCTGCCAAGCCTCGAGGAGAATCCCGAGTTGTCCCTTGCAAGTAGGCAGAGGTCCTGACGGCGCTGAACAAACACATGGTTGGAAGTGCCATCCCCGTCGTAACTCGGGAATATACCCCAGATTCCCACCGCAACTCCAGAAAAACCATGAGACTTCCCCCTCACCGCGAGATGAGGCCCGATTCCCCTGCACTGTGTGCAGAGCAATTCCGTGTTGCACATCACACATGAAAGGAGCCTTGATTTCCTTGATGGCACTCTAGAGAAACCCCAAGAACACTGTTTCAAGGCTAGAGGGATCCTGAGGTCACTGTAGCAACACGAAAGAGCTCCGTGGACCAAAAATCAACTCGAGATGAGAGGTTAGTCCCTGGCTTCGACTCCAGAGGAATACCACCTTACCACAAGCACCTCAAGAGGAGGCTTCTCTCAGCTCTAGGTATGTGAGAGGGACCCTGAGTTTGCGGCCTCAAGTGGAATGGACACCGCGATGCCCTGACTCGAAATAAGGCCGGATATCCCTGCAGTGACTTGAATGCAGGCTCGTCTTGCATCTCCCAAGACGAAAGGATGTCTGAATCCCCTGTGGAGACCACAGAGAAAGACCTAGTTCCCCACCTCATCGCAACCGGAGGCCTCACATCCTCTGAAAACTCCAGAGGTACGCGGAGATCAGTGCCTCCAAAGGAGATGATGCCTGACTCCTCGTGAAACTTGATAAGAGTCCCAGGATTCCTGTGGCACGTGGAAAGGGACCCTTGGTCTCCCGCCTCAGCTGGAGAGGCGTCCCAATTGCCCTGCCAAGCCTCGAGGAGAATCCCGAGTTGTCCCTTGCAACTAGGCAGGGGTCCTGCCGTCGCTGAACAAACACGTGTGTGGAAGGGCCATCCCCGTCGTAACTCGAGAATATACCCCAGGTTCCCGCCGCAACTCGAGAAAAACCATGAGACTTCCCCCTCGCCGCGAGATGAGGCCCGATTCCCCTGCACTGCGTGCAGAGCAATTCCGTGTTGCACATCACACATGAAAGGAGCCTTGATTTCCTTGATGGCACTCCAGAGAAACCCCAAGAACACTGTTTCAAGGCTAGAGGGATCCTGAGGTCACTGTAGCAACACGAAAGAGCTCCGTGGACCAAAAATCAACTCAAGATGAGAGGTTAGTCCCTGGCTTCGACTCCAGAGGAATACCACCTTACCACAAGCACCTCAAGAGGAGGCTTCTCTCAGCTCTAGGTATGTGAGAGGGACCCTGAGTTTGCGGCCTCAAGTGGCATGGACACCGCGATGCCCTGACTCGAAATAAGGCCGGATATCCCTGCAGTGACTTGAATGCAGGCTCGTCTTGCATCTCGCAAGACGAAAGGATGTCTGAATCCCCTGTGGAGACCACAGAGAAAGACCTAGTTCCCCACCTCATCGCGACCGGAGGCCTCACATCCTCTGAAAACTCCAGAGGTACGCGGAGATCAGTGCCTCCAGAGGAGCCAATGCCTGACTCCTCTTCAAACTTGATAGGAGTCCCAGGATTCCTGTGGCATGTGGAAAGGGACCCTTGGTCTCCCGCCTCAGGTGGAGAGGCGTCCCAATTGCCCTGCCAAGCCTTGAGGAGAATCCCGAGTTGTCCCTTGCAACTAGGCAGAGGTCCTGACGTCGCTGAACAAACACGTGGTTGGAAGGGCCATCCCCGTCTTAACTCGAGAATATACAACAGGTTCCCACCGCAACTCCAGAAAAACCATGAGACTTCCCCCTCGCCGCGAGATGAGGCCCGATTCCCCTGCACTGCGTGCAGAGCAATTCCGTGATGCACATCACACATGAAAGGAGCCTTGATTTCCTTGATGGCACTCCAGAGAAACCCCAAGAACACTGTTTCAAGGCTCGGTGGGATCCTGAGGTCACTGTAGCAACACGAAAGAGCTCCGTGGACCAAAAATCAACTCCAGATGAGAGGTTAGTCCCTGGCTTCGACTCCAGAGGAATACCACCTCACCACAAGCACCTCAAGTGGAGGCTTCTCTCACCTCTAGGTATGTGAGAGGGACCCTGAGTTTGCGGCCTCAAGTGGAATGGACACCGCGATGCCCTGACTCGAAATAAGGCCGGATATCCCTGCAGTGACTTGAATGCAGGCTCGTCTTGCATCTCCCAAGACGAAAGGATGTCTGAATCCCCTGTGGAGACCACAGAGAAAGACCTAGTTCCCCACCTCATCGCGACCGAAGGCCTCACATACTTTGAAAACTCCAGAGGTACGTGGAGATCAGTGCCTCTAAAGGAGACGATCCCTGACTCCTCGTGAGACTTGATAGGAGTCCCAGGATTCCTGTGGCACGTGGAAAGGGACCCTTGGTCTCCCGCCTCAGCTGGAGAGGCATCCCAATTTCCCTGCCATGCCTCGAGGAGAATCCCGAGTTGTCCCTCGCAACTAGGCAGAAGTCCTGACCTCGCTGAACAAACACGTGTGTGGAAGGGCCATCCCCGTCGTAACTCGAGAATATACCCCAGGTTCCCGCCGCAACTCGAGAAAAACCATGAGACTTCCCCCTCGCCGCGAGATGAGGCCCGATTCCCCTGCACTGCGTGCAGAGCAATTCCGTGTTGCACATCACACATGAAAGGAGCCATGATTTTCTAGATGGCACTCCAGAGAAACCCCAAGAACACTGTTTCAAGGCTAGAGGGATCCTGAGGTCACTGTAGCAACACGAAAGAGTTCCGTGGACCAAAAATCAACTCGAGATGAGAGGTTAGTCCCTGGCTTCGACTCCAGAGGAATCCCACCTTACCACAAGCACCTCAAGAGGAGGCTTCTCTCAGCTCTAGGTATGTGAGAGGGTCCCTGAGTTTGTAGCCTCAAGTGCAATGGACACCGCTATGCCCTGACTCGAAATAAGGCCGGATATCCCTGCAGTGACTTGAATGCAGGTTCGTATTGCATCTCCCAAGACGAAAGGATGTCTGAATCCCCTGTGGAGACCACACAGAAAGACCTAGTTCCCCACCTCATGGCGACCGGAGGCCTCACATCCTTTGAAAACTCCAGAGGTACCCGGAGATCAGTGCCTCCAAAGGAGACGATGCCTGACTCCTCGTGAAACTTGATAGGAGTCCCAGGATTCCTGTGACACGTGGAAAGGGACACTTGGTCTCCCGCCTCAGCTGGAGAGGCGTCCCAATTGCCCTGGCAAGCCTCGAGGAAAATCCCGAGGTGTCCCTCGCAACTAGGCAGGAGTCCTGACGTGACTGAAAAAACACGTGGGTGGAAGGGCCATCCCCTTCGTAACTCGAGAATATACCCCAGGTTCCCGCCGCAACTCGAGAAAAACCAGGAGACTTCCCCCTCGCCACGAGATGAGGCCCGATTCCCCTGCCCTGTGTGCAGAGCAATTCAGTGTTGCACATCACACATGAAAGGAGCCATGATTTCCTTGATGGCACTCCAGAGAAACCCCAAGAACACTGTTTCAAGGCTAGAGGGATCCTGAGGTCACTGTAGCAACACGAAAGAGCTCCGTGGACCAAAATCAACTCGAGATGAGAGGTTAGTCCCTGGCTTCGACTCCAGAGGAATACCACCTTACCACAAGCACCTCAAGAGGAGGCTTCTCTCAGCTCTAGGTATGTGAGAGGGACCCTGAGTTTGCGGCCTCAAGTGGAATGGACACCGCGATGCCCTGACTCGAAATAAGGCCGGATATCCCTGCAGTGACTTGAATGCAGGCTCGTCTTGCATCTCCCAGACGAAAGGATGTCTGAATCCCCTGTGCAGACCACAGAGAAAGACCTAGTTCCCCACCTCATCGCGACCGGAGGCCTCACATCCTTTGAAAACTCCAGAGGTACGCGGAGATCAGTGCCTCCAAAGGAGACGATCCCTGACTCCTCGTGAAACTTGATAGGAGTCCCAGGATTCCTGTGGCACGTGGAAAGGGACACTTAGTCTCCCGCCTCAGCTGGAGAGGCGTCCCAATTGCCCTGCCAAGCCTTGAGGACAATCCCGAATTGTCCCTCGCAACTAGGAAGGAGTCCTGACGTCGCTGAACAAACACGTGGTTGGAAGGGCCATCTCCGTCGTAACTCGAGAATATACCCGAGGTTCCCGCCGCTGCTCGAGAAAAACCATGAGACTTCCCCCTCGCCGCCAGATGCGGCCTGATTCGCCTGCACTGCGTACAGAGCAATTCCGAGTTGCACATCACACATGAAAGGAGCCTTGATTTCCTTGATGGCACTCCAGAGAAACCCCAAGAACACTCTTTCAAGGCTAGAGGGATCCTGAGGTCACTGTAGCAAGAGGAAAGAGCTCCGTGGACCAAAAATCAACTCGAGATGAGAGGTTAGTCCCTGGCTTCGACTCCAGAGGAATACCACCTTACCACAAGCACCTCAAGAGGAGGTTTCTCTCAGCTCTAGGTATGTGAGAGGGACCCTGAGTTTGCAGCCTCATGTGGAATGGGCACCGCGATGCCCTGACTCGAAATAAGGCCGCATATCCCTGCAGTGACTTGAATGCAGGCTCGTCTTGCATCTCCCAAGACGAAAGGATGTCTGAATCCCCTGTGGAGACCACAGAGAAAGACCTAGTTCCCCACCTCATTGCGACCGGAGGCCTCAAATCCTTTGAAAACTCCAGAGGTACGTGGAGATCAGTGCCTCCAAAGGAGATGATGCTTGACTCCTCGTGAATCTTGATAGGAGTCCCAGGATTCCTGTGGCACGTGGAAAGGGACCCTTGGTCTCCCGCCTCAGCTGGAGAGGCGTCCCAATTGCCCTGGCAAGCCTCGAGGATAATCCCGAGTTGTCCCTCGCAACTAGGCAGGAGTCCTGACGTCTTTGAACAAACACGTGTGTGGAAGAGCCAACCCCGTCGTAACTCGAGAATATACCCCAGGTTCCCGCCGCAACTCGAGAAAAACCATGAGACTACCCCCTCGCCGAGAGATGACGCCCGATTCCCCTGCACTGCGTGCAGAGCAATTCCGTCTTGCACATCACACTTGAAAGGAGCCTTGATTTCCTTGATGACACTCCAGAGAAACCCCAAGAACACTGTTTCAAGGCTAGAGGGATCCTGAGGTCACTGTAGCAACACGAAAGAGCTCCGTGGACCAAAAATCAACTCGAGATGAGAGGTTAGTCCCTGGCTTCGACTCCAGAGGAATACCACCTCACCACAAGTACCTCAAGTGGAGGCTTCTCTCAGCTCTAGGTATGTGAGAGGGACCCTGAGTTTGCCGCCTCAAGTGGAATGGGCACCGCGATGCCCTGACTCGAAATAAGGCCGGATATCCCTGCAGTGACTTGAATGCAGGCTCGTATTGCCTCTCCCAAGATGAAAGGATGTCTGAATCCCCTGTGGAGACTACAGAGAAAGACCTAGTTCCCCACTTCATCGCAACCGGAGGCCTCACATCCTTTGAAAACGCCAGAGGTACGCGGAGATCAGTGCCTCCAAAGGAGACGATGCCTGACTCCTCGTGAAACTTGATAGGAGTCCCAGGATTCCTGTGGCACATGGAAAGGGACCCTTGGTCTCCCGCCTCAGGTGGAGAGGCGTCCCAATTGCCCTGCCAAGCCTCGAGGAGAATCCCGAGTTGTCCCTCGAAACTAGGCAGGAGTCCTGATTCGCTGAACAAACACGTGTGTGGAAGGGCCATCCCTGTCGTAACTCGAGAATATACCCCAGGTTCCCGCCGCAACTCGAGAAAAACCATGAGACTTCCCCCTCGCCGCGAGATGAGGCCCGATTCCCCTGAACTGCGTGCAGAGTAATTCCGTGTTGCACATCACACATGAAAGGAGCCTTGATTTCCTTGATGGCACTCCAGAGAAAACCCAAGAACACTGTTTCAAGGCTAGAGGGATCCTGAGGTCACTGTAGCAACATGAAAGAGCTCCGTGGCCCAAAAATCAACTCGAGATGAGAGGTTAGTCCCTGGCTTCGACTTCAGAGGAATCCCACCCTACCACAAGCACCTCAAGAGAAGGCTTCTCTCAGCTCTAGGTATGTGAGAGGGACCCTGATTTTGCGGCCTCAAGTGGAATGGACACCGCGATGCCCTGACGTGAAATAAGGACGGATATCCCTGCAGTGACTAGAATGCAGGCTCGTCTTGCATCTCCCAAGACGAAAGGATGTCTGAATCACCTGTGGAGACCACAGAGAAAGACCTAGTTCCCCACCTCATCGCGACCGGAGACCTCACATACTTTGAAAACTCCAGAGGTACGCGGAGATCAGTGCCTCCCAAGGAGACGATGCCTGACTCCTCGTGAAACTTGATAGGAGTCCCAGGATTCCTGTGGCACGTGGAAAGGGACCCTTGGTCTCCCGCCTCAGCTGGAGAGGCGTCCCAATTGCCCTGCCAAGCCTCGAGGAGAATCCCGAGTTGTCCCTTGCAAGTAGGCAGGAGTCCTGACGTCGCTGAACAAACACGTGGGCGGAAGGGCCATCCCCGTCGTAACTCGAGAATATACCCCAGGTTCCCGCCGCAACTCGAGAAAAACCATGAGACTTCCCCCTCGCCGCGAGATGAGGCCCGATTCCCCTGCACTGCGTGCAGAGCAATTCCGTGTTGCACATCACACATGAAAGGAGCCTTGATTTCCTTGATGGCACTCCAGAGAAACCCCAAGAACACTGTTTCAAGGCTCGAGGGATCCTGAGGTCACTGTAGCAACAGGAAAGAGCTCCATGGCCCAAAAATCAACTCGAGATGTGAGGTTAGTTCCTGGCTTCGACTCCAGAGGAATACCACCTTACCACAAGCACCTCAAGAGGAGGCTTCTCTCAGCTCTAGGTATGTGAGAGGGACCCTGAGTTTGCGGCCTCAAGTGGAATGGACACCGCGATGCCCTGACGCGAAATAAGGCCGGATATCCCTGCAGTGACTTGAATACAAGCTCGTCTTGCATCTCCCAAGATGAAAGGATGTCTGAAGCCCCTGTGAAAACCACAGAGAAAGACCTAGTTCCCCACCTCATGGCGACCGGAGGCCTCACATCCTTTGAAAACTCCAGAGGTACGCGGAGATCAGTGCCACCAAAGGAGACGATGCCTGACTCCTCGTGAAACTTGATAGGAGTCCCAGGATTCCTGTGGCACGTGGAAAGGGACCCTTGGTCTCCCGCCTCAGCTGGAGAGGCGTCCCAATTGCCCTGGCAAGCCTCGAGGAGAATCCCGAGTTGTCCCTCGCAACTAGGCAGGAGTCCTGACGTCGCTGAACAAACACGTGGGTGGAAGGGCCATCCCCGTCGTAACTCGAGAATATACCCCAGGTTCCCACCGCAACTCGAGAAAAACCATGAGACTTCCCCCTCGCCGCGAGATGAGGCCCGATTCCCCTGCACTGCGTGCAGAGCAATTCCGTCTTGCACATCACACATGAAAGGAGCCTTGATTTCCTTGATGGCACTCCAGAGAAACCCCAAGAACACTGTTTCAAGGCTAGAGGGATCCTGAGGTCACTGTAGCAACACGAAAGAGCTCCGTGGACCAAAAATCAACTCGAGATGAGAGGTTAGTCCCTGGCTTCGACTCCAGAGGAATACCACCTTACCACAAGCTCCTCAAGAGGAGGCTTCTCTCAGCTCTAGGTATGTGAGAGGGACCCTGAGTTTGTGGCCTCAAGTGGAATGGACACCGCGATGCCCTGACTCGAAATAAGGCCGGATATCCCTGCAGTGACTTGAATGCAGGCTCGTCTTTCATCTCCCAAGACGAAAGGATGTCTGAATCCCCTGTGGAGACCACAGAGAAAGACCTAGTTCCCCACCTCATCGCGACCGGAGGCCTCACATCCTTTGAAAACTCCAGAGGTACGCGGAGATCAGTGCCTCCAAAGGAGACGATGCCTGACTCCTCGTGAAACTTGATAGGAGTCCCAGGATTCCTGTGGCACGTGGAAAGGGACACTTGGTCTCCCGCCTCAGCTGGAGAGGCGTCCCAATTGCCCTGCCAAGCCTCGAGGAGAATCCCGAGTTGTCCCTTGCAAGTAGGCAGGAGTCCTGACGTCGCTGAACAAACACGTGGCTGGAAGGGCCATCCCCATTTTAACTCGAGAATATACCCCGGATTCCTGCCGCAACTCGAGAAAAACCATGAGACTTCCCCCTCGCCGCGAGATGAGGCCCGATTCCCCTGCACTGCGTGCAGAGCAATTCCGTGTTGCACATCACACATGAAAGGAGCCTTGATTTCCTTGATGGCACTCCAGAGAAACCCCAAGAACACTGTTTCAAGGCTAGAGGGATCCTGAGGTCACTGTAGCAACACAAAAGAGCTCCGTGGACCAAAAATCAACTCGAGATGAGAGGTTAGTCCCTGGCTTCGACTCCAGAGGAATACCACCTTACCACAAGCACCTCAAGCGGAGGCTTCTCTCAGCTCTAGGTATGTGAGAGGGACCCTGAGTTTGCAGCCTCAAGAGGAATGGACACTGCGATGCCCTGACTCGAAATAAGGCCGGATATCCCTGCAGTGACTTGAATGCAGGCTCGTCTTGCATCTCCCAAGATGACAGGATGTCTGAATCCCCTGTGGAGACCACAGAGAAAGACCTACTTCCCCACCTCATGGCCACCGGAGGCCTCACATCCTTTGAAAACTCCAGAGGTACGCGGAGATCAGTGCCTCCAAAGGAGACGATGCCTGACTCCTCGTGAAACTTGATAGGAGTCCCAGGATTCCTGTGGCACGTGGATAGGGACCCTTGGTCTCCCATCTCAGCTGGAGAGGCGTCCCAATTGCCCTGCCAAGCCTCGAGGAGAATCCCGAGTTGTCCCTCGCAACTAGGCAGGAGTCCTGCCGTCGCTGAACAAACACGTGGGTGGAAGTGCCATCCCCGTCGTAACTCGAGAATATACCCCAGGTTCCCGCCGCAACACGAGAAAAACCATGAGACTTCCCCCTCGCCGCGAGATGAGGCCTGATTCCCCTGCACTGCTTGCAGAGCAATTCCGTGTTGCACATCACACATGAAAGGAGCCTTGATTTCCTTAATGGCACTCCAGAGAAACCCCAAGAACACTGTTTCAAGGCTAGAGGGATCCTGAGGTCACTGTAGCAACTCGAAAGAGCTCCGTGGACCAAAAATCAACTCGAGATGAGAGGTTAGTCCCTGGCTTCGACTCCAGAGGAATACCACCTTACCACAAGCACCTCAAGAGGAGGCTTCTCTCAGCTCTAGGTATGTGAGAGGGACCCTGAGTTTGCGGCCTCAAGTGGAATGGACACCGCGATGCCCTGACGCGAAATAAGGCCGGATATCCCTGCAGTGACTTGAATACAAGCTCGTCTTGCATCTCCCAAGATGAAAGGATGTCTGAAGCCCCTGTGAAAACCACAGAGAAAGACCTAGTTCCCCACCTCATGGCGACCGGAGGCCTCACATCCTTTGAAAACTCCAGAGGTACGCGGAGATCAGTGCCACCAAAGGAGACGATGCCTGACTCCTCGTGAAACTTGATAGGAGTCCCAGGATTCCTGTGGCACGTGGAAAGGGACACTTGGTCTCCCGCCTCAGCTGGAGAGGCGTCCCAATTGCCCTGGCAAGCCTCGAGGAGAATCCCGAGTTGTCCCTCGCAACTAGGCAGGAGTCCTGACGTCGCTGAACAAACACGTGGCTGGAAGGGCCATCCCCATTTTAACTCGAGAATATACCCCAGATTCCTGCCGCAACTCGAGAAAAACCATGAGACTTCCCCCTCGCCGCGAGATGAGGCCCGATTCCCCTGCACTGCGTGCAGAGCAATTCCGTGTTGCACATCACACATGAAAGGAGCCTTGATTTCCTTGATGGCACTCCAGAGAAACCCCAAGAACACTGTTTCAAGGCTAGAGGGATCCTGAGGTCACTGTAGCAACACAAAAGAGCTCCGTGGACCAAAAATCAACTCGAGATGAGAGGTTAGTCCCTGGCTTCGACTCCAGAGGAATACCACCTTACCACAAGCACCTCAAGCGGAGGCTTCTCTCAGCTCTAGGTATGTGAGAGGGACCCTGAGTTTGCAGCCTCAAGAGGAATGGACACTGCGATGCCCTGACTCGAAATAAGGCCGGATATCCCTGCAGTGACTTGAATGCAGGCTCGTCTTGCATCTCCCAAGATGACAGGATGTCTGAATCCCCTGTGGAGACCACAGAGAAAGACCTAGTTCCCCACCTCATGGCCACCGGAGGCCTCACATCCTTTGAAAACTCCAGAGGTACGCGGAGATCAGTGCCTCCAAAGGAGACGATGCCTGACTCCTCGTGAAACTTGATAGGAGTCCCAGGATTCCTGTGGCACGTGGATAGGGACCCTTGGTCTCCCATCTCAGCTGGAGAGGCGTCCCAATTGCCCTGCCAAGCCTCGAGGAGAATCCCGAGTTGTCCCTCGCAACTAGGCAGGAGTCCTGCCGTCGCTGAACAAACACGTGGGTGGAAGGGCCATCCCCGTCGTAACTCGAGAATATACCCCAGGTTCCCGCCGCAACACGAGAAAAACCATGAGACTTCCCCCTCGCCGCGAGATGCGGACCGATTCCCCTGCACTGCGTGCAGAGCAATTCCGTGTTGCACATCACACATGAAAGGAGCCTTGATTTCCTTGATGGCACTCCAGAGAAACCCCAAGAACACTGTTTCAAGGCTAGAGGGATCCTGAGGTCACTGTAGCAACAGGAAAGAGCTCCATGGCCCAAAAATCAACTCAAGAAGAGAGGTTAGTCCCTGGCTTCGACTCCAGAGGAATACCACCTTACCACAAGCACCTCAAGAGGAGGCTTCTCTCAGCTCTAGGTGTGTGAGAGGGACCCTGAGTTTGCGGCCTCAAGTGGAATGGACACCGCGATGCCCTGACGCGAAATAAGGCCGGATATCCCTGCAGTGACTTGAATACAAGCTCGTCTTGCATCTCCCAAGATGAAAGGATGTCTGAAGCCCCTGTGAAAACCACAGAGAAAGACCTAGTTCCCCACCTCATGGCGACCGGAGGCCTCACATCCTTTGAAAACTCCAGAGGTACGCGGAGATCAGTGCCTCCAAAGGAGACGATGCCTGACTCCTCGTGAAACTTGATAGGAGTCCCAGGATTCCTGTGGCACGTGGATAGGGACCCTTGGTCTCCCATCTCAGCTGGAGAGGCGTCCCAATTGCCCTGCCAAGCCTCGAGGAGAATCCCGAGTTGTCCCTCGCAACTAGGTAGGAGTCCTGCCGTCGCTGAACAAACACGTGGGTGGAAGGGCCATCCCCGTCGTAACTCGAGAATATACCCCAGGTTCCCGCCGCAACACGAGAAAAACCATGAGACTTCCCCCTCGCCGCGAGATGAGGCCTGATTCCCCTGCACTGCTTGCAGAGCAATTCCGTGTTGCACATCACACATGAAAGGAGCCTTGATTTCCATAATGGCACTCCAGAGAAACCCCAAGAAAACTGTTTCAAGGCTAGAGGGATCCTGAGGTCACTGTAGCAACTCGAAAGAGCTCCGTGGACCAAAAATCAACTCGAGATGAGAGGTTAGTCCCTGGCTTCGACTCCAGAGGAATACCACCTTACCACAAGCACCTCAAGAGGAGGCTTCTCTCAGCTCTAGGTATGTGAGAGGGACCCTGAGTTTGCGGCCTCAAGTGGAATGGACACCGCGATGCCCTGACGCGAAATAAGGCCGGATATCCCTGCAGTGACTTGAATACAAGCTCGTCTTGCATCTCCCAAGATGAAAGGATGTCTGAAGCCCCTGTGAAAACCACAGAGAAAGACCTAGTTCCCCACCTCATGGCGACCGGAGGCCTCACATCCTTTGAAAACTCCAGAGGTACGCGGAGATCAGTGCCACCAAAGGAGACGATGCCTGACTCCTCGTGAAACTTGATAGGAGTCCCAGGATTCCTGTGGCACGTGGAAAGGGACACTTGGTCTCCCGCCTCAGCTGGAGAGGCGTCCCAATTGCCCTGGCAAGCCTCGAGGAGAATCCCGAGTTGTCCCTCGCAACTAGGCAGGAGTCCTGACGTCGCTGAACAAACACGTGGCTGGAAGGGCCATCCCCATTTTAACTCGAGAATATACCCCAGATTCCTGCCGCAACTAGAGAAAAACCATGAGACTTCCCCCTCGCCGCGAGATGAGGCCCGATTCCCCTGCACTGCGTGCAGAGCAATTCCGTGTTGCACATCACACATGAAAGGAGCCTTGATTTCCTTGATGGCACTCCAGAGAAACCCCAAGAACACTGTTTCAAGGCTAGAGGGATCCTGAGGTCACTGTAGCAACACAAAAGAGCTCCGTGGACCAAAAATCAACTCGAGATGAGAGGTTAGTCCCTGGCTTCGACTCCAGAGGAATACCACCTTACCACAAGCACCTCAAGAGGAGGCTTCTCTCAGCTCTAGGTATGTGAGAGGGACCCTGAGTTTGCAGCCTCAAGAGGAATGGACACTGCGATGCCCTGACTCGAAATAAGGCCGGATATCCCTGCAGTGACTTGAATGCAGGCTCGTCTTGCATCTCCCAAGATGACAGGATGTCTAAATCCCCTGTGGAGACCACAGAGAAAGACCTAGTTCCCCACCTCATGGCCACCGGAGGCCTCACATCCTTTGAAAACTCCAGAGGTACGCGGAGATCAGTGCCTCCAAAGGAGACGATGCCTGACTCCTCGTGAAACTTGATAGGAGTCCCAGGATTCCTGTGGCACGTGGATAGGGACCCTTGGTCTCCCATCTCAGCTGGAGAGGCGTCCCAATTGCCCTGCCAAGCCTCGAGGGGAATCCCGAGTTGTCCCTCGCAACTAGGCAGGAGTCCTGATGTCGCTGAACAAACACGTGTGTGGAAGGGCCATCCCCGTCGTAACTCGAGAATATACCCCAGGTTCCCGCCACAACTCGAGAAAAACCATGAGACTTCCCCCTCACCGCGAGATGAGGCCCGATTCCCCTGCACTGCATGCAGAGTAATACCGTGTTACACATCAAACATGGAAGGAGGCTTGATTTCCTTGATGGCACTCCAGAGAAACCCCAAGAACACTGTTTCAAGGCTAGAGGGATCCTGAGGTCACTGTAGCAACACGAAAGAGCTCCGTGGACCAAAAATCAACTCGAGATGAGAGATTATTCCCTGGTTTCGACTCCAGAGGTATACCACCTTACCACAAGCACCTCAAGAGGAGGCTTCTCTCAGCTCTAGGTATGTGAGAGTGACCCTGAGTTTGCGGCCTCAAGTGGAATGGACACCGCGATGCCCTGACTCGAAATAAGGCCGGATATCCCTGCAGTGACTTGAATGCAGGCTCGTCTTGCATCTCCCAGGACGAAAGGTTGTCTGAATCCCTTGTGGAGACCACAGAGAAAGACCTAGTTCCCCACCTCATGGCGACCGGAGGCCTCACATCCTTTGAAAACTCCAGAGGTACGCGGAGATCAGTGCCACCAAAGGAGACGATGCCTGACTACTCGTGAAACTTGATAGGAGTCCCAGGATTCCTGTGGCACGTGGAAAGGGACACTTGGTCTCCCGCCTCAGCTGGAGAGGCGTCCCAATTGCCCTGGCAAGCCTCGAGGAGAATCCCGAGTTGTCCCTCGCAACTAGGCAGGAGTCCTGACGTCGCTGAACAAACACGTGGCTGGAAGGGCCATCCCCATTTTAACTCGAGAATATACCCCAGATTCCTGCCGCAACTCGAGAAAAACCATGAGACTTCCCCCTCGCCGCGAGATGAGGCCCGATTCCCCTGCACTGCGTGCAGAGCAATTCCGTGTTGCACATCACACATGAAAGGAGCCTTGATTTCCTTGATGGCACTCCAGAGAAACCCCAAGAACACTGTTTCAAGGCTAGAGGGATCCTGAGGTCACTGTAGCAACACAAAAGAGCTCCGTGGACCAAAAATCAACTCGAGATGAGAGGTTAGTCCCTGGCTTCGACTCCAGAGGAATACCACCTTACCACAAGCACCTCAAGCGGAGGCTTCTCTCAGCTCTAGGTATGTGAGAGGGACCCTGAGTTTGCAGCCTCAAGAGGAATGGACACTGCGATGCCCTGACTCGAAATAAGGCCGGATATCCCTGCAGTGACTTGAATGCAGGCTCGTCTTGCATCTCCCAAGATGACAGGATGTCTGAATCCCCTGTGGAGACCACAGAGAAAGACCTAGTTCCCCACCTCATGGCCACCGGAGGCCTCACATCCTTTGAAAACTCCAGAGGTACGCGGAGATCAGTGCCTCCAAAGGAGACGATGCCTGACTCCTCGTGAAACTTGATAGGAGTCCCAGGATTCCTGTGGCACGTGGATAGGGACCCTTGGTCTCCCATCTCAGCTGGAGAGGCGTCCCAATTGCCCTGCCAAGCCTCGAGGAGAATCCCGAGTTGTCCCTCGCAACTAGGCAGGAGTCCTGCCGTCGCTGAACAAACACGTGGGTGGAAGGGCCATCCCCGTCGTAACTCGAGAATATACCCCAGGTTCCCGCCGCAACACGAGAAAAACCATGAGACTTCCCCCTCGCCGCGAGATGCGGACCGATTCCCCTGCACTGCGTGCAGAGCAATTCCGTGTTGCACATCACACATGAAAGGAGCCTTGATTTCCTTGATGGCACTCCAGAGAAACCCCAAGAACACTGTTTCAAGGCTAGAGGGATCCTGAGGTCACTGTAGCAACAGGAAAGAGCTCCATGGCCCAAAAATCAACTCAAGAAGAGAGGTTAGTCCCTGGCTTCGACTCCAGAGGAATACCACCTTACCACAAGCACCTCAAGAGGAGGCTTCTCTCAGCTCTAGGTGTGTGAGAGGGACCCTGAGTTTGCGGCCTCAAGTGGAATGGACACCGCGATGCCCTGACGCGAAATAAGGCCGGATATCCCTGCAGTGACTTGAATACAAGCTCGTCTTGCATCTCCCAAGATGAAAGGATGTCTGAAGCCCCTGTGAAAACCACAGAGAAAGACCTAGTTCCCCACCTCATGGCGACCGGAGGCCTCACATCCTTTGAAAACTCCAGAGGTACGCGGAGATCAGTGCCTCCAAAGGAGACGATGCCTGACTCCTCGTGAAACTTGATAGGAGTCCCAGGATTCCTGTGGCACGTGGATAGGGACCCTTGGTCTCCCATCTCAGCTGGAGAGGCGTCCCAATTGCCCTGCCAAGCCTCGAGGAGAATCCCGAGTTGTCCCTCGCAACTAGGTAGGAGTCCTGCCGTCGCTGAACAAACACGTGGGTGGAAGGGCCATCCCCGTCGTAACTCGAGAATATACCCCAGGTTCCCGCCGCAACACGAGAAAAACCATGAGACTTCCCCCTCGCCGCGAGATGAGGCCTGATTCCCCTGCACTGCTTGCAGAGCAATTCCGTGTTGCACATCACACATGAAAGGAGCCTTGATTTCCATAATGGCACTCCAGAGAAACCCCAAGAAAACTGTTTCAAGGCTAGAGGGATCCTGAGGTCACTGTAGCAACTCGAAAGAGCTCCGTGGACCAAAAATCAACTCGAGATGAGAGGTTAGTCCCTGGCTTCGACTCCAGAGGAATACCACCTTACCACAAGCACCTCAAGAGGAGGCTTCTCTCAGCTCTAGGTATGTGAGAGGGACCCTGAGTTTGCGGCCTCAAGTGGAATGGACACCGCGATGCCCTGACGCGAAATAAGGCCGGATATCCCTGCAGTGACTTGAATACAAGCTCGTCTTGCATCTCCCAAGATGAAAGGATGTCTGAAGCCCCTGTGAAAACCACAGAGAAAGACCTAGTTCCCCACCTCATGGCGACCGGAGGCCTCACATCCTTTGAAAACTCCAGAGGTACGCGGAGATCAGTGCCACCAAAGGAGACGATGCCTGACTCCTCGTGAAACTTGATAGGAGTCCCAGGATTCCTGTGGCACGTGGAAAGGGACACTTGGTCTCCCGCCTCAGCTGGAGAGGCGTCCCAATTGCCCTGGCAAGCCTCGAGGAGAATCCCGAGTTGTCCCTCGCAACTAGGCAGGAGTCCTGACGTCGCTGAACAAACACGTGGCTGGAAGGGCCATCCCCATTTTAACTCGAGAATATACCCCAGATTCCTGCCGCAACTCGAGAAAAACCATGAGACTTCCCCCTCGCCGCGAGATGAGGCCCGATTCCCCTGCACTGCGTGCAGAGCAATTCCGTGTTGCACATCACACATGAAAGGAGCCTTGATTTCCTTGATGGCACTCCAGAGAAACCCCAAGAACACTGTTTCAAGGCTAGAGGGATCCTGAGGTCACTGTAGCAACACAAAAGAGCTCCGTGGACCAAAAATCAACTCGAGATGAGAGGTTAGTCCCTGGCTTCGACTCCAGAGGAATACCACCTTACCACAAGCACCTCAAGAGGAGGCTTCTCTCAGCTCTAGGTATGTGAGAGGGACCCTGAGTTTGCAGCCTCAAGAGGAATGGACACTGCGATGCCCTGACTCGAAATAAGGCCGGATATCCCTGCAGTGACTTGAATGCAGGCTCGTCTTGCATCTCCCAAGATGACAGGATGTCTGAATCCCCTGTGGAGACCACAGAGAAAGACCTAGTTCCCCACCTCATGGCCACCGGAGGCCTCACATCCTTTGAAAACTCCAGAGGTACGCGGAGATCAGTGCCTCCAAAGGAGACGATGCCTGACTCCTCGTGAAACTTGATAGGAGTCCCAGGATTCCTGTGGCACGTGGATAGGGACCCTTGGTCTCCCATCTCAGCTGGAGAGGCGTCCCAATTGCCCTGCCAAGCCTCGAGGGGAATCCCGAGTTGTCCCTCGCAACTAGGCAGGAGTCCTGATGTCGCTGAACAAACACGTGTGTGGAAGGGCCATCCCCGTCGTAACTCGAGAATATACCCCAGGTTCCCGCCACAACTCGAGAAAAACCATGAGACTTCCCCCTCACCGCGAGATGAGGCCCGATTCCCCTGCACTGCATGCAGAGTAATACCGTGTTACACATCAAACATGGAAGGAGGCTTGATTTCCTTGATGGCACTCCAGAGAAACCCCAAGAACACTGTTTCAAGGCTAGAGGGATCCTGAGGTCACTGTAGCAACACGAAAGAGCTCCGTGGACCAAAAATCAACTCGAGATGAGAGATTATTCCCTGGTTTCGACTCCAGAGGTATACCACCTTACCACAAGCACCTCAAGAGGAGGCTTCTCTCAGCTCTAGGTATGTGAGAGTGACCCTGAGTTTGCGGCCTCAAGTGGAATGGACACCGCGATGCCCTGACTCGAAATAAGGCCGGATATCCCTGCAGTGACTTGAATGCAGGCTCGTCTTGCATCTCCCAGGACGAAAGGTTGTCTGAATCCCTTGTGGAGACCACAGAGAAAGACCTAGTTCCCCACCTCATTGCGACGGGAGGCCTCACATCCTTTGAAAACTCCAGAGGTAAGCGGAGATCAGTGCCTCCAAAGGAGACGATGCCTGACTCCTCGTGAAACTTGATAGGAGTCCCAGGATTCCTGTGGCACATGGAAAGGGACCCTTGGTCTCCCGCCTCAGCTGGAGAGGCGTCCCAATTGCCCTGCCAAGCCTCGAGGAGAATTCCGAGTTGTCCCTCGCAACTAGGCAGGAGTCCTGAAGTCGCTGAATAAACACGTGACTGGAAGGCCCATCCCGTCATAACTCGAGAATATACCCCAGGGTCCCACTGCAACTCCAGAAAAACCATGAGACTTCCCCCTCGCCGCGAGATGAGGCTCGATTCTCCTGCACTGCATGCAGAGCAATTCCGTGTTGCACATCAAACATGAAAGGAGCCTTGATTTCCTTGATGGCACTCCAGAGAAACCCCAAGAACACTGTTTCAAGGCGAGAGGAATCCTGAGGTTACTGTAGCAACACGAAAGAGCTCCGTGGACCAAAAATCAAGTCGAGATAAGAGGTTAGTCCCTGGCTTCGACTCCAGAGGAATACCACCTTAACACAAGCACCTCAAGAGGAGGCTTCTCTCAGCTCTAGGTATGTGAGAGGGACCCTGAGTTTGCAGCCTCAATTGGAATGGACACTGCGATGCCCTGACTCGAAATAAGGCCGGATATCCCTGCAGTGACTTGAATGCAGGCTCGTCTTGCATCTCCCAAGATGACAGGATGTATGAATATCTGTGGAGACCACAGAGAAAGACCTATTTCCCCACCTCATGGCGACAGGAGGCCTCACATCCTTTGAAAACTCCAGAGGTACGCGGAGATCAGTGCCTCCAAAGGAGACGATGCCTGACTCCTCGTGAAACTTGATAGGAGTCCCAGGATTCCTGTGGCACGTGGAAAGGGACCCCTGGTCTCAAGCCTCAGCTGGAGAGGCGTCCCAATTGCCCTGCGAAGCCTCGAGGGGAATCCCGAGTTGTCCCTCGCAACTAGGCAGGAGTCCTGACGTCGCTGAACAAACACGTGTGTGGAAGGGCCATCCCCGTCGTAACTCGAGAATATACCCCAGGTTCCCGCCACAACTCGAGAAAAACCATGAGACTTCCCCCTCGCCGCGAGATGAGGCCCGATTCCCCTGCACTGCGTGCAGAGCAATTCAGTGTTGCACATCACACATGAAAGGATCCTTGATTTCCTTGATGGCACTCCAGAGAAACCCCAAGAACACTGTTTCAAGGCTAGAGGGATCCTGAGGTCACTGTAGCAACACGAAAGAGCTCCGTGGACCAAAAATCAACTCGAGATGAGAGGTTAGTCCCTGGCTTCGACTCCAGAGGTATACCACCTTACCACAAGCACCTCAAGAGGAGGCTTCTCTCAGCTCTAGGTATGTGAGAGTGACCCTGAGTTTGCGGCCTCAAGTGGAATGGACACCGCGATGCCCTGACTTGAAATAAGGCCGGATATCCCTGCAGTGACTTGAATGCAGGCTCGTCTTGCATCTCCCAGGACGAAAGGTTGTCTGAATCCCCTGTGGAGACCACAGAGAAAGACCTAGTTCCCCACCTCATTGCGACGGGAGGCCTCACATCCTTTGAAAACTCCAGAGGTAAGCGGAGATCAGTGCCTCCAAAGGAGACGATGCTGACTCCTCGTGAAACTTGATAGGAGTCCCAGGATTCCTGTGGCACATGGAAAGGGACCCTTGGTTTCCCCCCTCAGCTGGAGAGGCGTCCCAATTGCCCTGCCAAGCCTCGAGGAGAATCCCGAGTTGTCCCTCGCAACTGGGCACGAGTCCTGCCGTCGCTGAACAAACATGTGGGTGGAAGGGCCATCCCCGTCGTAACTCGAGAATATACCCCAGGTTCCCGCCGCAACTCGAGAAAAACCATGAGACTTCCCCCTCGCCGCGAGATGAGGCCCAATTCCCCTGAACTGTGTGCAGAGCAATTCCGTGTTGCACATCACACATGAAAGGAGCCTTGATTTCCTTGATGGCACTCCAGAGAAACCCCAAGAACACTGTTTCAAGGCTAGAGGGATCCTGACGTCACTGTAGCAACACGAAAGAGCTCCGTGGACCAAAAATCAACTCGAGATGAGAGGTTAGTCCCTGGCTTCGACTCCAGAGGAATACCACCTTACCACAAGCACCTCAAGAGGAGGCGTCTCTCAGCTCTAGGTATTTGAGAGGGACCCTGAGTTTGCGGCCTCAAGTGGAATGGACACCGCGATGTCCTGGCTCGAAATAAGGCCAGATATCCCTGCAGTGACTTGAGTGCAGGCTCGTCTTGCATCTCCCAAGACGAAAGGATGTTTGAATCCCCTGTGGAGACCACAGAGAAAGACCTAGTTCCCCACATCATCGCGACCGGAGACCTCACATACTTTGAAAACTCCAGAGGTAAGCGGAGATCAGTGCCTCCAAAGGATACGATGCCTGACTCCTCGTGAAACTTCTTAGGAGTCCCAGGATTCCTGTAGCACGTGGAAAGGGCCCCTTGGTCTCCCGCCTCAGCTGGAGAGGCGTCCTAATTGCCCTGTCAAGCCTCGAGGAGAATCCCGAGTTGTCCCTCGCAACTAGGCAGGAGTCCTGACGTCGCTGAACAAACACGTGGGTGGAAGGGCCATCCCCGTCGTAACTCGAGAATATACCCCAGGTTCCCGCCGCAACTCGAGAAAAGCCATGAGACTTCCCCCTCGCCGCGAGATTAGGCCTGATTCCCCTGTACTGCGTGCAGAGCAATTTCGTGTTGCACATCACACATGAAAGGGGCCTTGATTTCCTTGATGGCACTCCAGAGAAACCCCAAGAACACTGTTTCAAGGCTAGAGGGACACTGAGGTCACTGTAGCAACACGAAAGAGCTCCGTGGACCAAAAATCAACTCGAGAAGAGAGGTTAGTCCCTGGCTTCGACTCCAGAGGAATACCACCTTACCACAAGCACCTCAAGAGGAGGTTTCTCTCAGCTCTAGGTATGTGAGAGGGACCCTGAGTTTGCGGCCTCAAGTGGAATGGACACCGCGATGCCCTGGCTCGAAATAAGGCCGGATATCCCTGCAGTGACTTGAATGCAGGCTCGTCTTGCATCTCCCAAGATGAAAGGATGTCTGAATCCCCTGGGGAGACCACAGATAAAGACCTAGTTCACCACCTCATGGCGACCGGAGACCTCACATCCTTTGAAAACTCCAAAGGTATGCGGAGATCAGTGCCTCCAAAGGAGACGATGCCTGACTCCTCGTGAAACTTGATAGGAGTCCCAGGATTCCTGTGGCACGTGGAAAGGGACCCTTGGTCTCCCCCCTCAGGTGGAGAGGCGTCCCAATTGCCCTGCCAAGCCTCGAGGAGAATCCCGAGTTGTCCCTCGCAACTGGGCACGAGTCCTGCCGTCGCTGAACAAACATGTGGGTGGAAGGGCCATCCCCGTTGTAACTCGAGAATATACCCCAGGTTCCCGCCGCAACTCGAGAAAAACCATGAGACTTCCCCCTCGCCACGAGATGAGGCCCAATTCCCCTTAACTGTGTGCAGAGCAATTCCGTGTTGCACATCACACATGAAAGGAGCCTTGATTTCCTTGATGGCACTCCAGAGAAACCCCAAGAACACTGTTTCAAGGCTAGAGGGATCCTGACATCACTGTAGCAACACGAAAGAGCTCCGTGGACCAAAAATCAACTCGAGATGAGAGGTTAGTCCCTGGCTTCGACTCCAGAGGACTACCACCTTACCACAAGCACCTCAAGAGGAGGCTTCTCTCAGCTCTAGCTATTTGAGAGGGACCCGGAGTTTGCGGCCTCAAGTGGAATGGACACCGCGATGCCCTGACTCGAAATAAGGCCGGATATCCCTGCAGTGACTTGAATGCAGACTCGTCTTGCATCTCCCAAGACGAAAGGATGTCTGAATCCCCTGTGGAAACCACAGAGAAAGACCTAGTTCCCCACCTCATGGCGACCGGAGGCCTCACATCCTTTGAAAACTCCAGAGGTACGCGGAGATCAGTGCCTCCAAAGGAGACGATGCCTGACTCCTCGTGAAACTTGATAGGAGTCCCAGGATTCCTGTGGCACGTGGAAAGGGACCCTTGGTCTCCCGCCTCAGCTTGAGAGGCGTCCCAATTGCCCTGAATAGCCTCGTGGAGAATCCCGAGTTGTTCCTCGCAACTAGGCAGGAGTCGTGACGTCGCTGAAGAAACACGTGGGTGGAAGGGCCATTCCCGTCGTAACTCGAGAATATAACCCAGGTTCCCGCCGCAACTCGAGAAAAGCCATGAGACTTCCCCGTCGCTGCGAGATGAGGCCCGATTCCCCTGCACTGCGTGCAGAGCAATTCCGTGTTGCACATCACACATGAAAGGAGCCTTGATTTCCTTGATGGCACTCCAGAGAAACCCCAAGAACACTGTTTCCAGGCTAGAGGGATCCAGAGGTCACTGTAGCAAGACGAAAGAGCTCCCGGGACCAAAAATCAACTAGAGATGAGAGGTTAGTCCCTGGCTTCGACTCCAGAGGAATACCACCTTACCACAAGCACCTCAAGAGGAGGCTTCTCTCAGCTCTAGGTATGTGAGAGGGATCCTGAGTTTGCGACCTCAAGTGGAATGGACACCGCGATGCCCTGACTCGAAATCAGGCCGGATATCCCTGCAGTGACTTGAATGCAGGCTCGTCTTGCATTTCCCAAGACGAAAGGATGTCTGAATCCCCTGTGGAGACCACAGAGAAAAACCTAGTTCCCCACCTCATGGCGACCGGAGGCCTCACATCCTTTGAAAACTCCAGAGGTACGCGGAGATCAGTGCCTCCAAAGGAGACGATGCCTGACTCCTCGTGAATCTTGATAGGAGTCCCAGGATTCCTGTGGCACGTGGAAAGGGAGCCTTGGTCTCCCGCCTCACCTGGAGAGGCGTTCCAATTGCCCTGCCAAGCCTCGAGGAGAATCCCGAGTTGTCCCTCGCAACTATGCAAGAGTCTTGACGTCGCTGAACAAACACGTGGGTGGAAGGGCCATCCCCGTCGTAACTCGAGAATATACCCCAGGTTCCCGCCGCAACTCGAGAAAAACCATGAGACTTCCCCCTCGCCGCGAGATGAGGCCTGATTCCCCAACACTGCGTGCAGAGCAATTCCGTGTTGCACATCACACATGAAAGGAGCCTTGATTTCCTTGATGGCACGCCAGAGAAACCCCAAGAACACTGTTTCAAGGCTAGAAGGATCCTGAGGTCACTGTAGCAACACGAAAGAGCTCCGTGGAACAAAAATCAACTCGAGATGAGAGGGTAGTCCCTGGCTTCGACTCCAGAGGAATACCACCTTACCACCAGCACCTCAGGAGGAGGCTTCTCTCAGCTCTAGGTATGTGAGAGGGACCCTGAGTTTGCGGCCTCAAGTGGAATGGACACCGTGATGCCCTGACTCGAAATAAGGCCGGATATCCCTGCAGTGACTTGAATGCAGGCTCGTCTTGCATCTCCCAAGACGAAAGGATGTCTGAATCCCCTGTGGAGACCACAGAGAAAGACCTAGTTCCCCACCTCATCGCGACCGGAGGCCTCACATCCTTTGAAAACTCCAGAGGTACGCGGAGATCAGTGCCTTCAAAGGAGAAGATGCCTGACTCCTCGTGAAACTTGATAGGAGTCCGAGGATTACTGTGGCACGTGGAAAGGGACCCTTGGTCTCCCGCCTCAGCTGGAGAGGCGTCCCAATTGCCCTGCCAAGCCTCGAGGAGAATCCCGAGTTGTCCCTCGCAACTAGGCAGGAGTCCTGACGTCGCTGAACAAACACGTGGTTGAAATGGCCATCCCCCTCGTAACTCGGGAATATACCCCAGGTTCCCGCCGCAACTCGAGAAAAACCATGAGACTTTCCCCTCGCCGCGATATGAGGCCCGATTCCCCTGCAGTGCGTGTAGAGCAATTCCGAGTTGCACATCACACATGAAAGGAGCCTTGATTTCCTTGGTGGCACTCCAGAGAAACCCCAAGAACACTGTTTCAAGGCTAGAGGGATCCTGAGGTCACTGTAGCAACACGAAAGAGCTCAGTGGACCAAAAATCAACTCGAGATGAGAGGATAGTCCCTGGCTGCGACTCCAGAGGAATACCACCTTACCACAAGCACCTCAAGAGGAGGCTTCTCTCAGCTCTAGCTATGTGAGAGGGACCCTGAGATTGTAGCCTCAAGTGGAATGGACACCGAGATGCCCTGACTCGAAATAAGGCAGGATATCCCTGCAGTGACTTGAATGCAGGCTCGTCTTGCATCTCCCAACACGAAAGGATGTCTGAATCCCCTGTGGAGACCACAGAGAAAGACCTAGTTCCCCACCTCATCGCGACCGGAGGCCTCACATCCTTTGAAAACTCCAGAGGTACGCGGAGATCAGTGCCTCCAAAGGAGACGATGCCTGACTCCTCGTGAAACTTGATAGGAGTCCCAGGATTCCTGTGGCACGTGGAAAGGGACCCTTGGTCTCCCGCCTCAGCTGGAGAGGCGTCCCAATTGCCCTGCCAAGCCTCGAGGAGAATCCCGAGTTGTCCCTCGCAACTAGGCAGGAGTCCTGACGTCGCTGAAGAAACACGTGGGTGGAAGGGCCATCCCCGTCGTAACTCGAGAATATAACCCAGGTTCCCGCCGCAACTCGAGAAAAGCCATGAGACTTCCCCTTCGCTGCGAGATGAGGCCGATTCCCCTGAACTGCGTGCAGAGCAATTCCGTGTTGCACATCACACATGAAAGGAGCCTTGATTTCCTTGATGGCACTCCAGAGAAACCCCAAGAACACTGATTCAAGGCTAGAGGGATCCTGAGGTCACTGTAGCAACACGAAAGAGCTCCGTGGACCAAGAATCAACTCGAGATGAGAGGTTAGTCCCTGGCTTCGACTCCAGAGGAATACCACCTTACCACAAGCACTTCAAGAGGAGGCTTCTCTCAGCTCTAGGTATGTGAGAGGGACCCTGAGTTTGCGGCCTCAAGTGGCATGGACACCCCGATGCCCTGACTCGAAATGAGGCCCGATATCCCTGCAGTGACTTGAATGCAGTCTCGTCTTGCCCCTCCCAAGGCGAAAGGTTGTCTGAATCACCTGTGGAGACCACAGAGAAAGACCTTGTTGCCCACGTCATCGCGACCGGAGGCTTCAAATCCTTTGAAAACTCCACAGGTACGCGGAGATCAGTGCCTGCAAAGGAGACGATGCCTGACTCCTCGTGAAACTTGATAGGAGTCCCAGGATTCCTGTGGCACGTGGAAAGGGACCCTTGGTCTCCTGCCTCATCTGGAGAGGCGTCCCAATTGCCCTGCCAAGCCTCGAGTAGAATCCCGAGTTGTCCCTTGCAACTAGGCAGGAGTCCTGACGGGGCTGAACAAACACGTGGGTGGAAGGGCCTTCCCCGTTGTAACTCGAGAATATACCCCAGGTTCCCGCCGCAACTCGAGAAAAACCATGAGACTTCCCCCTCGCCGCGAGATGAGGTCCGATTCCCCGGCACTGCGTGCAGAGCAATTCCGTGTTGCACATCACACATGAAAGGAGCCTTGATTTCCTTGATGGCACTCCAGAGAAACCCCAAGAACACTGTTTCAAGGCTAGAGGGATCCTGACGTAACTGTAGCAACACGAAAGAGATCCGTGGACCAAAAATCAACTTGAGATGAGAGGTTAGTCCCTGGCTTCGACTCCAGGGGAATACCATCTTACCACAAGCACCTCAAGAGGAGGCTTCTCGCAGCTTTACGTATGTGAGAGGGACGCTGAGTTTGCGGCCTCAAGTGGAATGGACACCGCGATGCGCTGACTCGAAATAAGGCCGGATATCCCTGCAGTGACTTGAATGCAGGCTCGTCTTGCATCTCCCAAGACGAAAGGATGTCTGAATCCCCTGTGGAGACCACAGAGAAAGACCTAGTTCCCCACCTCATCGCGACCGGAGGCCTCACATCCTCTGAAAACTCCAGAGGTACGCGGAGATCAGTGCCTCCAAAGGAGACGATGCCTGACTCCTCGTGAAACTTGATAGGAGTCCCAGGATTCCTGTGGCATGTGGAAAGGGACACTTGCTCTCCTGCCTCAGCCTGAGTGGCATCCCAATTGCCCTGCCAAGCCTCGAGGAGAATCCCGAGTTGTCCCTTGCAAGTAGGCAGAGGTCCTGACGGCGCTGAACAAACACGTGGTTGGAAGTGCCATCCCCGTCGTAACTCGGGAATATACCCCAGATTCCCACCGCAACTCCAGAAAAACCATGAGACTTCCCCCTCACCGCGAGATGAGGCCCGATTCCCCTGCACTGTGTGCAGAGCAATTCCGTGTTGCACATCACACATGAAAGGAGCCTTGATTTCCTTGATGGCACTCTAGAGAAACCCCAAGAACACTGTTTCAAGGCTAGAGGGATCCTGAGGTCACTGTAGCAACTCGAAAGAGCTCCGTGGACCAAAAATCAACTCGAGATGAGAGGTTAGTCCCTGGCTTCGACTCCAGAGGAATACCACCTTACCACAAGCACCTCAAGAGGAGGCTTCTCTCAGCTCTAGGTATGTGAGAGGGACCCTGAGTTTGCGGCCTCAAGTGGAATGGACACCGCGATGCCCTGACTCGAAATAAGGCCGGATATCCCTGCAGTGACTTGAATGCAGGCTCGTCTTGCATCTCCCAAGACGAAAGGATGTCTGAATCCCCTGTGGAGACCACAGAGAAAGACCTAGTTCCCCACCTCATCGCAACCGGAGGCCTCACATCCTCTGAAAACTCCAGAGGTACGCGGAGATCAGTGCCTCCAAAGGAGATGATGCCTGACTCCTCGTGAAACTTGATAGGAGTCCCAGGATTCCTGTGGCACGTGGAAAGGGACCCTTGGTCTACCGCCTCAGCTGGAGAGGCGTCCCAATTGCCCTGCCAAGCCTCGAGGAGAATCCCGAGTTGTCCCTTGCAACTAGGCAGGGGTCCTGCCGTCGCTGAACAAACACGTGTGTGGAAGGGCCATCCCCGTCGTAACTCGAGAATATACCCCAGGTTCCCGCGGCAACTCGAGAAAAACCATGAGACTTCCCCCTCGGCGCGAGATGAGGCCCGATTCCCCTGCACTGCGTGCAGAGCAATTCCGTGTTGCACATCACACATGAAAGGACCCTTGATTTCCTTGATGGCACTCCAGAGAAACCCCAAGAACACTGTTTCAAGGCTAGAGGGATCCTGAGGTCACTGTAGCAACAGGAAAGAGCTCCGTGGACCAAAAATCAACTCAAGATGAGAGGTTAGTCCCTGGCTTCGACTCCAGAGGAATACCACCTTACCACAAGCACCTCAAGAGGAGGCTTCTCTCAGCTCTAGGTATGTGAGAGGGACCCTGAGTTTGCGGCCTCAAGTGGCATGGACACCCCGATGCCCTGACTCGAAATAAGGCCCGATATCCCTGCAGTGACTTGAATGCAGTCTCGTCTTGCCCCTCCCAAGGCGAAAGGTTGTCTGAATCACCTGTGGAGACCACAGAGAAAGACCTTGTTGCCCACGTCATCGCGACCGGAGGCTTCAAATCCTTTGAAAACTCCACAGGTACGCGGAGATCAGTGCCTGCAAAGGAGACGATGCCTGACTCCTCGTGAAACTTGATAGGAGTCCCAGGATTCCTGTGGCACGTGGAAAGGGACCCTTGGTCTCCTGCCTCAGCTGGAGAGGCGTCCCAATTGCCCTGCCAAGCCTCGAGTAGAATCCCGAGTTGTCCCTTGCAACTAGGCAGGAGTCCTGACGGGGCTGAACAAACACGTGGGTGGAAGGGCCTTCCCCGTTGTAACTCGAGAATATACCCCAGGTTCCCGCCGCAACTCGAGAAAAACCATGAGACTTCCCCCTCGCCGCGAGATGAGGTCCGATTCCCCGGCACTGCGTGCAGAGCAATTCCGTGTTGCACATCACACATGAAAGGAGCCTTGATTTCCTTGATGGCACTCCAGAGAAACCCCAAGAACACTGTTTCAAGGCTAGAGGGATCCTGACGTAACTGTAGCAACACGAAAGAGATCCGTGGACCAAAAATCAACTTGAGATGAGAGGTTAGTCCCTGGCTTCGACTCCAGGGGAATACCATCTTACCACAAGCACCTCAAGAGGAGGCTTCTCGCAGCTTTACGTATGTGAGAGGGACGCTGAGTTTGCGGCCTCAAGTGGAATGGACACCGCGATGCGCTGACTCGAAATAAGGCCGGATATCCCTGCAGTGACTTGAATGCAGGCTCGTCTTGCATCTCCCAAGACGAAAGGATGTCTGAATCCCCTGTGGAGACCACAGAGAAAGACCTAGTTCCCCACCTCATCGCGACCGGAGGCCTCACATCCTCTGAAAACTCCAGAGGTACGCGGAGATCAGTGCCTCCAAAGGAGACGATGCCTGACTCCTCGTGAAACTTGATAGGAGTCCCAGGATTACTGTGGCATGTGGAAAGGGACACTTGCTCTCCTGCCTCAGCCTGAGTGGCATCCCAATTGCCCTGCCAAGCCTCGAGGAGAATCCCGAGTTGTCCCTTGCAAGTAGGCAGAGGTCCTGACGGCGCTGAACAAACACGTGGTTGGAAGTGCCATCCCCGTCGTAACTCGGGAATATACCCCAGATTCCCACCGCAACTCCAGAAAAACCATGAGACTTCCCCCTCACCGCGAGATGAGGCCCGATTCCCCTGCACTGTGTGCAGAGCAATTCCGTGTTGCACATCACACATGAAAGGAGCCTTGATTTCCTTGATGGCACTCTAGAGAAACCCCAAGAACACTGTTTCAAGGCTAGAGGGATCCTGAGGTCACTGTAGCAACACGAAAGAGCTCCGTGGACCAAAAATCAACTCGAGATGAGAGGTTAGTCCCTGGCTTCGACTCCAGAGGAATACCACCTTACCACAAGCACCTCAAGAGGAGGCTTCTCTCAGCTCTAGGTATGTGAGAGGGACCCTGAGTTTGCGGCCTCAAGTGGAATGGACACCGCGATGCCCTGACTCGAAATAAGGCCGGATATCCCTGCAGTGACTTGAATGCAGGCTCGTCTTGCATCTCCCAAGACGAAAGGATGTCTGAATCCCCTGTGGAGACCACAGAGAAAGACCTAGTTCCCCACCTCATCGCAACCGGAGGCCTCACATCCTCTGAAAACTCCAGAGGTACGCGGAGATCAGTGCCTCCAAAGGAGATGATGCCTGACTCCTCGTGAAACTTGATAGGAGTCCCAGGATTCCTGTGGCACGTGGAAAGGGACCCTTGGTCTACCGCCTCAGCTGGAGAGGCGTCCCAATTGCCCTGCCAAGCCTCGAGGAGAATCCCGAGTTGTCCCTTGCAACTAGGCAGGGGTCCTGCCGTCGCTGAACAAACACGTGTGTGGAAGGGCCATCCCCGTCGTAACTCGAGAATATACCCCAGGTTCCCGCGGCAACTCGAGAAAAACCATGAGACTTCCCCCTCGCCGCGAGATGAGGCCCGATTCCCCTGCACTGCGTGCAGAGCAATTCCGTGTTGCACATCACACATGAAAGGACCCTTGATTTCCTTGATGGCACTCCAGAGAAACCCCAAGAACACTGTTTCAAGGCTAGAGGGATCCTGAGGTCACTGTAGCAACAGGAAAGAGCTCCGTGGACCAAAAATCAACTCAAGATGAGAGGTTAGTCCCTGGCTTCGACTCCAGAGGAATACCACCTTACCACAAGCACCTCAAGAGGAGGCTTCTCTCAGCTCTAGGTATGTGAGAGGGACCCTGAGTTTGCGGCCTCAAGTGGCATGGACACCGCGATGCCCTGACTCGAAATAAGGCTGGATATCCCTGCAGTGACTTGAATGCAGGCTCGTCTTGCATCTCCCAAGACGAAAGGATGTCTGAATCCCCTGTGGAGACCACCGAGAAAGACCTAGTTCCCCACCTCATCGCGACCGGAGGCCTCACATCCTCTGAAAACTCCAGAGGTACGCGGAGATCAGTGCCTCCAGAGGAGCCAGTGCCTGACTCCTCTTCAAACTTGATAGGAGTCCCAGGATTCCTGTGGCATGTGGAAAGGGACCCTTGGTCTCCCGCCTCAGGTGGAGAGGCGTCCCAATTGCCCTGCCAAGCCTCGAGGAGAATCCCGAGTTGTCCCTTGCAACTAGACAGGGGTCCTGACGTCGCTGAACAAACACGTGGGTGGAAGGGCCATCCCCGTCGTAACTCGAGAATATACCCCAGGTTCCCGCGGCAACTCGAGAAAACCATGAGACTTCCCCCTCGCCGCGAGATGAGGCCCGATTCCCCTGCACTGCGTGCAGAGCAATTCCGTGTTGCACATCAAACATGAAAGGAGCCTTGATTTCCTTGATGGCACTCCAGAGAAACCCCAAGAACACTGTTTCAAGGCTCGAGGGATCCTGAGGTCACTGTAGCAACACGAAAGAGCTCCGTGGACCAAAAATCAACTCCAGATGAGAGGTTAGTCCCTGGCTTCGACTCCAGAGGAATACAACCTTACCACAAGCACCTCAAGAGGAGGCTTCTCTCAGCTCTAGGTATGTGAGAGGGACCCTGAGTTTGCGGCCTCAAGTGGAATGGACACAGGGATGCCCTGACTCGAAATCAGGACGTATATCCCTGCAGTGACTTGAATGCAGGCTCGTCTTGCATCTCCCAAGACGAAAGGATGTTTGAATCCCCTGTGGAGACCACAGAGAAAGACATAGTTCCCCACCTCATCGCGACCGGAGGCCTCACATCCTCTGAAAACTCCAGAGGTACGCGGAGATCAGTGCCTCCAAAGGAGACGATGTCTGACTCCTCGTGAAACTTGATAGGAGTCCCAGGATTCCTGTGGCATGTGGAAAGGGACACTTGGTCTCCTGCCTCAGCCTGAGTGGCGTTCAATTGCCCTGCCAAGCCTCGAGGAGAATCCCGAGTTGTCCCTTGCAACTAGGCAGAGGTCCTGACGTCGCTGAACAAACACGTGGGTGGAAGGGCCATCCCCGTCTTAACTCGAGAATATACAACAGGTTCCCACCGCAACTCCAGAAAAACCATGAGACTTCCCCCTCGCCGCGAGATGAGGCCCGATTCCCCTGCACTGCGTGCAGAGCAATTCCGTGTTGCACATCACACATGAAAGGAGCCTTGATTTCCTTGATGGCACTCCAGAGAAACCCCAAGAACACTGTTTCAAGGCTCGGTGGGATCCTGAGGTCACTGTAGCAACACGAAAGAGCTCCGTGGACCAAAAATCAACTCCAGATGAGAGGTTAGTCCCTGGCTTCGACTCCAGAGGAATACCACCTCACCACAAGCACCTCAAGTGGAGGCTTCTCTCACCTCTAGGTATGTGAGAGGGACCCTGAGTTTGCGGCCTCAAGTGGAATGGACACCGCGATGCCCTGACTCAAAATAAGACCGGATATCCCTGCAGTGACTTGAATGCAGGCTCGTCTTGCATCTCCCAAGACGAAAGGATGTCTGAATCCCCTGTGGAGACCACAGAGAAAGACCTAGTTCCCCACCTCATCGCGACCGGAGGCCTCACATACTTTGAAAACTCCAGAGGTACGTGGAGATCAGTGCCTCTAAAGGAGACGATCCCTGACTCCTCGTGAGACTTGATAGGAGTCCCAGGATTCCTGTGGCACGTGGAAAGGGACCCTTGGTCTCCCGCCTCAGCTGGAGAGGCATCCCAATTTCCCTGCCATGCCTCGAGGAGAATCCCGAGTTGTCCCTCGCAACTAGGCAGAAGTCCTGACCTCGCTGAACAAACACGTGTGTGGAAGGGCCATCCCCGTCGTAACTCGAGAATATACCCCAGGTTCCCGCCGCAACTCGAGAAAAACCATGAGACTTCCCCCTCGCCGCGAGATGAGGCCCGATTCCCCTGCACTGCGTGCAGAGCAATTCCGTGTTGCACATCACACATGAAAGGAGCCATGATTTTCTTGATGGCACTCCAGAGAAACCCCAAGAACACTGTTTCAAGGCTAGAGGGATCCTGAGGTCACTGTAGCAACACGAAAGAGTTCCGTGGACCAAAAATGAACTCGAGATGAGAGGTTAGTCCCTGGCTTCGACTCCAGAGGAATCCCACCTTACCAGAAGCACCTCAAGAGGAGGCTTCTCTCAGCTCTAGGTATGTGAGAGGGTCCCTGAGTTTGCAGCCTCAAGTGCAATGGACACCGCTATGCCCTGACTCGAAATAAGGCCGGATATCCCTGCAGTGACTTGAATGCAGGCTCGTATTGCATCTCCCAAGACGAAAGGATGTCTGAATCCCCTGTGGAGACCACAGAGAAAGACCTAGTTCCCCACCTCATGGCGACCGGAGGCCTCACATCCTTTGAAAACTCCAGAGGTACCCGGAGATCAGTGCCTCCAAAGGAGACGATGCCTGACTCCTCGTGAAACTTGATAGGAGTCCCAGGATTCCTGTGACACGTGGAAAGGGACACTTGGTCTCCCGCCTCAGCTGGAGAGGCGTCCCAATTGCCCTGGCAAGCCTCGAGGAAAATCCCGAGGTGTCCCTCGCAACTAGGCAGGAGTCCTGACGTGACTGAAAAAACACGTGGGTGGAAGGGCCATCCCCGTCGTAACTCGAGAATATACCCCAGGTTCCCGCCGCAACTCGAGAAAAACCAGGAGACTTCCCCCTCGCCACGAGATGAGGCCCGATTCCCCTGCCCTGTGTGCAGAGCAATTCAGTGTTGCACATCACACATGAAAGGAGCCATGATTTCCTTGATGGCACTCCAGAGAAACCCCAAGAACACTGTTTCAGGGCTAGAGGGATCCTGAGGTCACTGTAGCAACACGAAAGAGCTCCGTGGACCAAAATCAACTCGAGATGAGAGGTTAGTCCCTGGCTTCGACTCCAGAGGAATACCACCTTACCACAAGCACCTCAAGAGGAGGGTTCTCTCAGCTCTAGGTATGTGAGAGGGACCCTGAGTTTGCGGCCTCAAGTGGAATGGACACCGCGATGCCCTGACTCGAAATAAGGCCGGATATCCCTGCAGTGACTTGAATGCAGGCTCGTCTTGCATTTCCCAAGACGAAAGGATGTCTGAATCCCCTGTGCAGACCACAGAGAAAGACCTAGTTCCCCACCTGATCGCGACCGGAGGCCTCACATCCTTTGAAAACTCCAGAGGTACGCGGAGATCAGTGCCTCCAAAGGAGACGATCCCTGACTCCTCGTGAAACTTGATAGGAGTCCCAGGATTCCTGTGGCACGTGGAAAGGGACCCTTAGTCTCCCGCCTCAGCTGGAGAGGCGTCCCAATTGCCCTGCCAAGCCTTGAGGACAATCCCGAATTGTCCCTCGCAACTAGGAAGGAGTCCTGACGTCGCTGAACAAACACGTGGTTGGAAGGGCCATCTCCGTCGTAACTCGAGAATATACCCGAGGTTCCCGCCGCTGCTCGAGAAAAACCATGAGACTTCCCCCTCGCCGCGAGATGCGGCCTGATTCGCCTGCACTGCGTACAGAGCAATTCCGAGTTGCACATCACACATGAAAGGAGCCTTGATTTCCTTGATGGCACTCCAGAGAAACCCCAAGAACACTGTTTCAAGGCTAGAGGGATCCTGAGGTCACTGTAGCAAGAGGAAAGAGCTCCGTGGACCAAAAATCAACTCGAGATGAGAGGTTAGTCCCTGGCTTCGACTCCAGAGGAATACCACCTTACCACAAGCACCTCAAGAGGAGGTTTCTCTCAGCTCTAGGTATGTGAGAGGGACCCTGAGTTTGCAGCCTCATGTGGAATGGGCACCGCGATGCCCTGACTCGAAATAAGGCCGCATATCCCTGCAGTGACTTGAATGCAGGCTCGTCTTGCATCTCCCAAGACGAAAGGATGTCTGAATCCCCTGTGGAGACCACAGAGAAAGACCTAGTTCCCCACCTCATTGCGACCGGAGGCCTCAAATCCTTTGAAAACTCCAGAGGTACGTGGAGATCAGTGCCTCCAAAGGAGACGATGCCTGACTCCTCGTGAGACTTGATAGGAGTCCCAGGATTCCTGTGGCACGTGGAAAGGGACCCTTGGTCTCCCGCCTCAGCTGGAGAGGCGTCCCAATTGCCCTGGCAAGCCTCGAGGAGAATCCCGAGTTGTCCCTCGCAACTAGGCAGGAGTCCTGACGTCTTTGAACAAACACGTGTGTGGAAGAGCCAACCCCGTCGTAACTCGAGAATATACCCCAGCTTCCCGCCGCAACTCGAGAAAAACCATGAGACTACCCCCTCGCAGAGAGATGACGCCCGATTCCCCTGCACTGCGTGCAGAGCAATTCCGTCTTGCATATCACACTTGAAAGGAGCCTTGATTTCCTTGATGACACTCCAGAGAAACCCCAAGAACACTGTTTCAAGGCTAGAGGGATCCTGAGGTCACTGTAGCAACACGAAAGAGCTCCGTGGACCAAAAATCAACTCGAGATGAGAGGTTAGTTCCTGGCTTCGACTCCAGAGGAATACCACCTCACCACAAGTACCTCAAGTGGAGGCTTCTCTCAGCTCTAGGTATGTGAGAGGGACCCTGAGTTTGCGGCCTCAAGTGGAATGGGCACCGCGATGCCCTGACTCGAAATAAGGCCGGATATCCCTGCAGTGACTTGAATGCAGGCTCGTATTGCCTCTCCCAAGATGAAAGGATGTCTGAATCCCTGTGGAGACTACAGAGAAAGACCTAGTTCCCCACCTCATGGCCACCGGAGGCCTCACATCCTTTGAAAACTCCAGAGGTACGCGGAGATCAGTGCCTCCAAAGGAGACGATGCCTGACTCCTCGTGAAACTTGATAGGAGTCCCAGGATTCCTGTGGCACGTGGATAGGGACCCTTGGTCTCCCATCTCAGCTGGAGAGGCGTCCCAATTGCCCTGGCAAGCCTCGAGGAGAATCCCGAGTTGTCCCTCGCAACTAGGCAGGAGTCCTGCCGTCGCTGAACAAACACGTGGCTGGAAGTGCCATCCCCGTCGTAACTCGAGAATATACCCCAGGTTCCCGCCGCAACACGAGAAAAACCATGAGACTTCCCCCTCGCCGCGAGATGAGGCCTGATTCCCCTGCACTGCTTGCAGAGCAATTCCGTCTTGCACATCACACATGAAAGGAGCCTTGATTTCCTTAATGGCACTCCAGAAAAACCCCAAGAACACTGTTTCAAGGCTAAAGGGATCCTGAGGTCACTGTAGCAACTCGAAAGAGCTCCGTGGACCAAAAATCAACTCGAGATGAGAGGTTAGTCCCTGGCTTCGACTCCAGAGGAATACCACCTTACCACAAGCACCTCAAGAGGAGGCTTCTCTCAGCTCTAGGTATGTGAGAGGGACCCTGAGTTTGCGGCCTCAAGTGGAATGGACACCGCGATGCCCTGACGCGAAATAAGGCCGGATATCCCTGCAGTGACTTGAATACAAGCTCGTCTTGCATCTCCCAAGATGAAATGATGTCTGAAGCCCATGTGAAAACCACAGAGAAAGGCCTTGTTCCCCACCTCATGGCGACCGGAGGCCTCACATCCTTTGAAAACTCCAGAGGTACGCGGAGATCAGTGCCTCCAAAGGAGACGATGCCTGACTCCTCGTGAAACTTGATAGGAGTCCCAGGATTCCTGTGGCACGTGGAAAGGGACACTTGGTCTCCCGCCTCAGCTGGAGAGGCGTTCCAATTGCCCTGGCAAGCCTCGAGGAGAATCCCGAGTTGTCCCTCGCAACTAGGCAGGAGTCCTGACGTCGCTGAACAAACACGTGGCTGGAAGGGCCATCCCCATTTTAACTCGAGAATATACCCCGGATTCCTGCCGCAACTCGAGAAAAACCATGAGACTTCCCCCTCGCCGCGAGATGAGGCCCGATTCCCCTGCACTGCGTGCAGAGCAATTCCGTGTTTCACATCACACATGAAAGGAGCCTTGATTTCCTTGATGGCACTCCAGAGAAACCCCAAGAACACTGTTTCAAGGCTAGAGGGATCCTGAGGTCACTGTAGCAACACAAAAGAGCTCCGTGGACCAAAAATCAACTCGAGATGAGAGGTTAGTCCCTGGCTTCGACTCCAGAGGAATACCACCTTACCACAAGCACCTCAAGCGGAGGCTTCTCTCAGCTCTAGGTATGTGAGAGGGACCCTGAGTTTGCAGCCTCAAGAGGAATGGACACTGCGATGCCCTGACTGGAAATAAGGCCGGATATCCCTGCAGTGACTTGAATGCAGGCTCGTCTTGCATCTCCCAAGATGACAGGATGTCTGAATCCCCTGTGGAGACCACAGAGAAAGACCTACTTCCCCACCTCATGGCCACCGGAGGCCTCACATCCTTTGAAAACTCCAGAGGTACGCGGAGATCAGTGCCTCCAAAGGAGACGATGCCTGACTCCTCGTGAAACTTGATAGGAGTCCCAGGATTCCTGTGGCACGTGGATAGGGACCCTTGGTCTCCCATCTCAGCTGGAAAGGCGTCCCAATTGCCCTGCCAAGCCTCGAGGAGAATCCCGAGTTGTCCCTCGCAACTAGGCAGGAGTCCTGCCGTCGCTGAACAAACACGTGGGTGGAAGTGCCATCCCCGTCGTAACTCGAGAATATACCCCAGGTTCCCGCCGCAACACGAGAAAAACCATGAGACTTCCCCCTCGCCGCGAGATGAGGCCTGATTCCCCTGCACTGCGTGCAGAGCAATTCCGTGTTGCACATCACACATGAAAGGAGCCTTGATTTCCTTAATGGCACTCCAGAGAAACCCCAAGAACACTGTTTCAAGGCTAGAGGGATCCTGAGGTCACTGTAGCAACTCGAAAGAGCTCCGTGGACCAAAAATCAACTCGAGATGAGAGGTTAGTCCCTGGCTTCGACTCCAGAGGAATACCACCTTACCACAAGCACCTCAAGAGGAGGCTTCTCTCAGCTCTAGGTATGTGAGAGGGACCCTGAGTTTGCGGCCTCAAGTGGAATGGACACCGCGATGCCCTGACGCGAAATAAGGCCGGATATCCCTGCAGTGACTTGAATACAGGCTCGTCTTGCATCTCCCAAGATGAAAGGATGTCTGAAGCCCCTGTGAAAACCACAGAGAAAGGCCTAGTTCCCCACCTCATGGCGACCGGAGGCCTCACATCCTTTGAAAACTCCAGAGGTACGCGGAGATCAGTGCCACCAAAGGAGATGATGCCTGACTCCTCGTGAAACTTGATAGGAGTCCCAGGATTCCTGTGGCACGTGGAAAGGGACCCTTGGTCTCCCGCCTCAGTTGGAGAGGCGTCCCAATTGCCCTGGCAAGCCTCGAGGAGAATCCCGAGTTGTCCCTCGCAACTAGGCAGGAGTCCTGACGTCGCTGAACAAACACGTGGCTGGAAGGGCCATCCCCATTTTAACTCGAGAATATACCCCGGATTCCTGCCGCAACTCGAGAAAAACCATGAGACTTCCCCCTCGCCGCGAGATGAGGCCCGATTCCCCTGCACTGCGTGCAGAGCAATTCCGTGTTGCACATCACACATGAAAGGAGCCTTGATTTCCTTGATGGCACTCCAGAGAAACCCCAAGAACACTGTTTCAAGGCTAGAGGGATCCTGAGGTCACTGTAGCAACACAAAAGAGCTCCGTGGACCAAAAATCAACTCAAGATGAGAGGTTAGTCCCTGGCTTCGACTCCAGAGGAATACCACCTTACCACAAGCACCTCAAGCGGAGGCTTCTCTCAGCTCTAGGTATGTGAGAGGGACCCTGAGTTTGCAGCCTCAAGAGGAATGGACACTGCGATGCCCTGACTCGAAATAAGGCCGGATATCCCTGCAGTGACTTGAATGCAGGCTCGTCTTGCATCTCCCAAGATGACAGGATGTCTGAATCCCCTGTGGAGACCACAGAGAAAGACCTAGTTCCCCACCTCATGGCCACCGGAGGCCTCACATCCTTTGAAAACTCCAGAGGTACGCGGAGATCAGTGCCTCCAAAGGAGACGATGCCTGACTCCTCGTGAAACTTGATAGGAGTCCCAGGATTCCTGTGGCACGTGGATAGGGACCCTTGGTCTCCCATCTCAGCTGGAGAGGCGTCCCAATTGCCCTGCCAAGCCTCGAGGAGAATCCCGAGTTGTCCCTCGCAACTAAGTAGGAGTCCTGCCGTCGCTGAACAAACACGTGGGTGGAAGGGCCATCCCCGTCGTAACTCGAGAATATACCCCAGGTTCCCGCCGCAACACGAGAAAAACCATGAGACTTCCCCCTCGCCGCGAGATGAGGCCTGATTCCCCTGCACTGCTTGCAGAGCAATTCCGTGTTGCACATCACACATGAAAGGAGCCTTGATTTCCTTGATGGTACTCCAGAGAAACCCCAAGAAAACTGTTTCAAGGCTAGAGGGATCCTGAGGTCACTGTAGCAACTCGAAAGAGCTCCGTGGACCAAAAATCAACTCGAGATGAGAGGTTAGTCCCTGGCTTCGACTCCAGAGGAATACCACCTTACCACAAGCACCTCAAGAGGAGGCTTCTCTCAGCTCTAGGTATGTGAGAGGGTCCCTGAGTTTGCGGCCTCAAGTGGAATGGACACCGCGATGCCCTGACGCGAAATAAGGCCGGATATCCCTGCAGTGACTTGAATACAAGCTCGTCTTGCATCTCCCAAGATGAAAGGATGTCTGAAGCCCCTGTGAAAACCACAGAGAAAGACCTAGTTCCCCACCTCATGGCGACCGGAGGCCTCACATCCTTTGAAAACTCCAGAGGTACGCGGAGATCAGTGCCACCAAAGGAGACGATGCCTGACTACTCGTGAAACTTGATAGGAGTCCCAGGATTCCTGTGGCACGTGGAAAGGGACACTTGGTCTCCCACCTCAGCTGGAGAGGCGTCCCAATTGCCCTGGCAAGCCTCGAGGAGAATCCCGAGTTGTCCCTCGCAACTAGGCAGGAGTCCTGACGTCGCTGAACAAACACGTGGCTGGAAGGGCCATCCCCATTTTAACTCGAGAATATACCCCAGATTCCTGCCGCAACTCGAGAAAAACCATGAGACTTCCCCCTCGCCGCGAGATGAGGCCCGATTCCCCTGCACTGCGTGCAGAGCAATTCCGTGTTGCACATCACACATGAAAGGAGCCTTGATTTCCTTGATGGCACTCCAGAGAAACCCCAAGAACACTGTTTCAAGGCTAGAGGGATCCTGAGGTCACTGTAGCAACACAAAAGAGCTCCGTGGACCAAAAATCAACTCGAGATGAGAGGTTAGTCCCTGGCTTCGACTCCAGAGGAATACCACCTTACCACAAGCACCTCAAGCGGAGGCTTCTCTCAGCTCTAGGTATGTGAGAGGGACCCTGAGTTTGCAGCCTCAAGAGGAATGGACACTGCGATGCCCTGACTCGAAATAAGGCCGGATATCCCTGCAGTGACTTGAATGCAGGCTCGTCTTGCATCTCCCAAGATGACAGGATGTCTGAATCCCCTGTGGAGACCACAGAGAAAGACCTAGTTCCCCACCTCATGGCCACCGGAGGCCTCACATCCTTTGAAAACTCCAGAGGTACGCGGAGATCAGTGCCTCCAAAGGAGACGATGCCTGACTCCTCGTGAAACTTGATAGGAGTCCCAGGATTCCTGTGGCACGTGGATAGGGACCCTTGGTCTCCCATCTCAGCTGGAGAGGCGTCCCAATTGCCCTGCCAAGCCTCGAGGAGAATCCCGAGTTGTCCCTCGCAACTAGGCAGGAGTCCTGCCGTCGCTGAACAAACACGTGGGTGGAAGGGCCATCCCCGTCGTAACTCGAGAATATACCCCAGGTTCCCGCCGCAACACGAGAAAAACCATGAGACTTCCCCCTCGCCGCGAGATGAGGCCTGATTCCCCTGCACTGCTTGCAGAGCAATTCCGTGTTGCACATCACACATGAAAGGAGCCTTGATTTCCTTAATGGCACTCCAGAGAAACCCCAAGAACACTGTTTCAAGGCTAGAGGGATCCTGAGGTCACTGTAGCAACTCGAAAGAGCTCCGTGGACCAAAAATCAACTCGAGATGAGAGGTTAGTCCCTGGCTTCGACTCCAGAGGAATACCACCTTACCACAAGCACCTCAAGAGGAGGCTTCTCTCAGCTCTAGGTATGTGAGAGGGACCCTGAGTTTGCGGCCTCAAGTGGAATGGACACCGCGATGCCCTGACGCGAAATAAGGCCGGATATCCCTGCAGTGACTTGAATGCAGGCTCGTCTTGCATCTCCCAAGACGAAAGGATGTCTGAATCCCCTGTGGAGACCACAGAGAAAGACCTAGTTCCCCACCTCATCGCGACCGGAGGCCTCACATCCTCTGAAAACTCCAGAGGTACGCGTAGATCAGTGCCTCCAAAGGAGACGATGCCTGACTCCTCGTGAAACTTGATAGGAGTCCCAGGATTCCTGTGGCATGTGGAAAGGGACACTTGCTCTCCTGCCTCAGCCTGAGTGGCATCCCAATTGCCCTGCCAAGCCTCGAGGAGAATCCCGAGTTGTCCCTTGCAAGTAGGCAGAGGTCCTGACGGCGCTGAAACAAACACGTGGTTGGAAGTGCCATCCCCGTCGTAACTCGGGAATATACCCCAGATTCCCACCGCAACTCCAGAAAAACCATGAGACTTCCCCCTCACCGCGAGATGAGGCCCGATTCCCCTGCACTGTGTGCAGAGCAATTCCGTGTTGCACATCACACATGAAAGGAGCCTTGATTTCCTTGATGGCACTCTAGAGAAACCCCAAGAACACTGTTTCAAGGCTAGAGGGATCCTGAGGTCACTGTAGCAACACGAAAGAGCTCCGTGGACCAAAAATCAACTCGAGATGAGAGGTTAGTCCCTGGCTTCGACTCCAGAGGAATAGCACCTTACCACAAGCACCTCAAGAGGAGGCTTCTCTCAGCTCTAGGTATGTGAGAGGGACCCTGAGTTTGCGGCCTCAAGTGGAATGGACACCGCGATGCCCTGACTCGAAATAAGGCCGGATATCCCTGCAGTGACTTGAATGCAGGCTCGTCTTGCATCTCCCAAGACGAAAGGATGTCTGAATCCCCTGTGGAGACCACAGAGAAAGACCTAGTTCCCCACCTCATCGCAACCGGAGGCCTCACATCCTCTGAAAACTCCAGAGGTACGCGGAGATCAGTGCCTCCAAAGGAGATGATGCCTGACTCCTCGTGAAACTTGATAGGAGTCCCAGGATTCCTGTGGCACGTGGAAAGGGACCCTTGGTCTACCGCCTCAGCTGGAGAGGCGTCCCAATTGCCCTGCCAAGCCTCGAGGAGAATCCCGAGTTGTCCCTTGCAACTAGGCAGGGGTCCTGCCGTCGCTGAACAAACACGTGTGTGGAAGGGCCATCCCCGTCGTAACTCGAGAATATACCCCAGGTTCCCGCGGCAACTCGAGAAAAACCATGAGACTTCCCCCTCGCCGCGAGATGAGGCCCGATTCCCCTGCACTGCGTGCAGAGCAATTCCGTGTTGCACATCACACATGAAAGGACCCTTGATTTCCTTGATGGCACTCCAGAGAAACCCCAAGAACACTGTTTCAAGGCTAGAGGGATCCTGAGGTCACTGTAGCAACAGGAAAGAGCTCCGTGGACCAAAAATCAACTCAAGATGAGAGGTTAGTCCCTGGCTTCGACTCCAGAGGAATACCACCTTACCACAAGCACCTCAAGAGGAGGCTTCTCTCAGCTCTAGGTATGTGAGAGGGACCCTGAGTTTGCGGCCTCAAGTGGCATGGACACCGCGATGCCCTGACTCGAAATAAGGCTGGATATCCCTGCAGTGACTTGAATGCAGGCTCGTCTTGCATCTCCCAAGACGAAAGGATGTCTGAATCCCCTGTGGAGACCACAGAGAAAGACCTAGTTCCCCACCTCATCGCGACCGGAGGCCTCACATCCTCTGAAAACTCCAGAGGTACGCGGAGATCAGTGCCTCCAGAGGAGCCAATGCCTGACTCCTCTTCAAACTTGATAGGAGTCCCAGGATTCCTGTGGCATGTGGAAAGGGACCCTTGGTCTCCCGCCTCAGGTGGAGAGGCGTCCCAATTGCCCTGCCAAGCCTCGAGGAGAATCCCGAGTTGTCCCTTGCAACTAGACAGGGGTCCTGACGTCGCTGAACAAACACGTGGGTGGAAGGGCCATCCCCGTCGTAACTCGAGAATATACCCCAGGTTCCCGCGGCAACTCGAGAAAACCATGAGACTTCCCCCTCGCCGCGAGATGAGGCCCGATTCCCCTGCACTGCGTGCAGAGCAATTCCTTGTTGCACATCAAACATGAAAGGAGCCTTGATTTCCTTGATGGCACTCCAGAGAAACCCCAAGAACACTGTTTCAAGGCTCGAGGGATCCTGAGGTCACTGTAGCAACACGAAAGAGCTCCGTGGACCAAAAATCAACTCCAGATGAGAGGTTAGTCCCTGGCTTCGACTCCAGAGGAATACAACCTTACCACAAGCACCTCAAGAGGAGGCTTCTCTCAGCTCTAGGTATGTGAGAGGGACCCTGAGTTTGGGGCCTCAAGTGGAATGGACACCGCGATGCCCTGACTCGAAATAAGGCCGGATATCCCTGCAGTGACTTGAATGCAGGCTCGTCTTGCATCTCCCAAGACGAAAGGATGTCTGAATCCCCTGTGGAGACGACAGAGAAAGACCTAGTTCCCCACCTCAACGCGACCGGAGGCCTCACATCCTCTGAAAACTCCAGAGGTACGCGGAGATCAGTGCCTCCAAAGGAGACGATGTCTGACTCCTCGTGAAACTTAATAGGAGTCCCAGGATTCCTGTGGCATGTGGAAAGGGACACTTGGTCTCCTGCCTCAGCCTGAGTGGCGTTCAATTGCCCTGCCAAGCCTCGAGGAGAATCCCGAGTTGTCCCTTGCAACTAGGCAGAGGTCCTGACGTCGCTGAACAAACACGTGGTTGGAAGGGCCATCCCCGTCTTAACTCGAGAATATACAACAGGTTCCCACCGCAACTCCAGAAAAACCATGAGACTTCCCCCTCGCCGCGAGATGAGGCCCGATTCCCCTGCACTGCGTGCAGAGCAATTCCGTGTTGCACATCACACATGAAAGGAGCCTTGATTTCCTTGATGGCACTCCAGAGAAACCCCAAGAACACTGTTTCAAGGCTCGGTGGGATCCTGAGGTCACTGTAGCAACACAAAAGAGCTCCGTGGACCAAAAATCAACTCGAGATGAGAGGTTAGTCCCTGGCTTCGACTCCAGAGGAATACCACCTCACCACAAGCACCTCAAGTGGAGGTTTCTCTCACCTCTAGGTATGTGAGAGGGACCCTGAGTTTGCGGCCTCAAGTGGAATGGACACCGCGATGCCCTGACTCGAAATAAGGCCGGATATCCCTGCAGTGACTTGAATGCAGGCTCGTCTTGCATCTCCCAAGACGAAAGGATGTCTGAATCCCCTGTGGAGACCACAGAGAAAGACCTAGTTCCCCACCTCATGGCGACCGGAGGCCTCACATCCTTTGAAAACTCCAGAGGTACCCGGAGATCAGTGCCTCCAAAGGAGACGATGCCTGACTCCTCGTGAAACTTGATAGGAGTCCCAGGATTCCTGTGACACGTGGAAAGGGACACTTGGTCTCCCGCCTCAGCTGGAGAGGCGTCCCAATTGCCCTGGCAAGCCTCGAGGAAAATCCCGAGGTGTCCCTCGCAACTAGGCAGGAGTCCTGACGTGACTGAAAAAACACGTGGGTGGAAGGGCCATCCCCGTCGTAACTCGAGAATATACCCCAGGTTCCCGCCGCAACTCGAGAAAAACCAGGAGACTTCCCCCTCGCCACGAGATGAGGCCCGATTCCCCTGCCCTGTGTGCAGAGCAATTCAGTGTTGCACATCACACATGAAAGGAGCCATGATTTCCTTGATGGCACTCCAGAGAAACCCCAAGAACACTGTTTCAAGGCTAGAGGGATCCTGAGGTCACTGTAGCAACACGAAAGAGCTCCGTGGACCAAAATCAACTCGAGATGAGAGGTTAGTCCCTGGCTTCGACTCCAGAGGAATACCACCTTACCACAAGCACCTCAAGAGGAGGCTTCTCTCAGCTCTAGGTATGTGAGAGGGACCCTGAGTTTGCGGCCTCAAGTGGAATGGACACCGCGATGCCCTGACTCGAAATAAGGCCGGATATCCCTGCAGTGACTTGAATGCAGGCTCGTCTTGCATTTCCCAAGACGAAAGGATGTCTGAATCCCCTGTGCAGACCACAGAGAAAGACCTAGTTCCCCACCTCATCGCGACCGGAGGCCTCACATCCTTTGAAAACTCCAGAGGTACGCGGAGATCAGTGCCTCCAAAGGAGACGATCCCTGACTCCTCGTGAAACTTGATAGGAGTCCCAGGATTCCTGTGGCACGTGGAAAGGGACCCTTAGTCTCCCGCCTCAGCTGGAGAGGCGTCCCAATTGCCCTGCCAAGCCTTGAGGACAATCCCGAATTGTCCCTCGCAACTAGGAAGGAGTCCTGACGTCGCTGAACAAACACGTGGTTGGAAGGGCCATCTCCGTCGTAACTCGAGAATATACCCGAGGTTCCCGCCGCTGCTCGAGAAAAACCATGAGACTTCCCCCTCGCCGCGAGATGCGGCCTGATTCGCCTGCACTGCGTACAGAGCAATTCCGAGTTGCACATCACACATGAAAGGAGCCTTGATTTCCTTGATGGCACTCCAGAGAAACCCCAAGAACACTCTTTCAAGGCTAGAGGGATCCTGAGGTCACTGTAGCAAGAGGAAAGAGCTCCGTGGACCAAAAATCAACTCGAGATGAGAGGTTAGTCCCTGGCTTCGACTCCAGAGGAATACCACCTTACCACAAGCACCTCAAGAGGAGGCTTCTCTCAGCTCTAGGTATGTGAGAGGGACCCTGAGTTTGCGGCCTCAAGTGGAATGGACACCGCGATGCCCTGACGCGAAATAAGGCCGGATATCCCTGCAGTGACTTGAATACAAGCTCGTCTTGCATCTCCCAAGATGAAAGGATGTCTGAAGCCCATGTGAAAACCACAGAGAAAGACCTTGTTCCCCACCTCATGGCGACCGGAGGCCTCACATCCTTTGAAAACTCCAGAGGTACGCGGAGATCAGTGCCTCCAAAGGAGACGATGCCTGACTCCTCGTGAAACTTGATAGGAGTCCCAGGATTCCTGTGGCACGTGGAAAGGGACACTTGGTCTCCCGCCTCAGCTGGAGAGGCGTTCCAATTGCCCTGGCAAGCCTCGAGGAGAATCCCGAGTTGTCCCTCGCAACTAGGCAGGAGTCCTGACGTCGCTGATCAAACACGTGGCTGGAAGGGCCATCCCCATTTTAACTCGCGAATATACCCCGGATTCCTGCCGCAACTCGAGAAAAACCATGAGACTTCCCCCTCGCCGCGAGATGAGGCCCGATTCCCCTGCACTGCGTGCAGAGCAATTCCGTGTTTCACATCACACATGAAAGGAGCCTTGATTTCCTTGATGGCACTCCAGAGAAACCCCAAGAACACTGTTTCAAGGCTAGAGGGATCCTGAGGTCACTGTAGCAACACAAAAGAGCTCCGTGGACCAAAAATCAACTCGAGATGAGAGGTTAGTCCCTGGCTTCGACTCCAGAGGAATACCACCTTACCACAAGCACCTCAAGCGGAGGCTTCTCTCAGCTCTAGGTATGTGAGAGGGACCCTGAGTTTGCAGCCTCAAGAGGAATGGACACTGCGATGCCCTGACTCGAAATAAGGCCGGATATCCCTGCAGTGACTTGAATGCAGGCTCGTCTTGCATCTCCCAAGATGACAGGATGTCTGAATCCCCTGTGGAGACCACAGAGAAAGACCTACTTCCCCACCTCATGGCCACCGGAGGCCTCACATCCTTTGAAAACTCCAGAGGTACGCGGAGATCAGTGCCTCCAAAGGAGACGATGCCTGACTCCTCGTGAAACTTGATAGGAGTCCCAGGATTCCTGTGGCACGTGGATAGGGACCCTTGGTCTCCCATCTCAGCTGGAGAGGCGTCCCAATTGCCCTGCCAAGCCTCGAGGAGAATCCCGAGTTGTCCCTCGCAACTAGGCAGGAGTCCTGACGTCGCTGAACAAACACGTGGGTGGAAGTGCCATCCCCGTCGTAACTCGAGAATATACCCCAGGTTCCCGCCGCAACACGAGAAAAACCATGAGACTTCCCCCTCGCCGCGAGATGAGGCCTGATTCCCCTGCACTGCTTGCAGAGCAATTCCGTGTTGCACATCACACATGAAAGGAGCCTTGATTTCCTTAATGGCACTCCAGAGAAACCCCAAGAACACTGTTTCAAGGCTAGAGGGATCCTGAGGTCACTGTAGCAACTCGAAAGAGCTCCGTGGACCAAAAATCAACTCGAGATGAGAGGTTAGTCCCTGGCTTCGACTCCAGAGGAATACCACCTTACCACAAGCACCTCAAGAGGAGGCTTCTCTCAGCTCTAGGTATGTGAGAGGGACCCTGAGTTTGCGGCCTCAAGTGGAATGGACACCGCGATGCCCTGACGCGAAATAAGGCCGGATATCCCTGCAGTGACTTGAATACAAGCGCGTCTTGCATCTCCCAAGATGAAAGGATGTCTGAAGCCCCTGTGAAAACCACAGAGAAAGACCTAGTTCCCCACCTCATGGCGACCGGAGGCCTCACATCCTTTGAAAACTCCAGAGGTACGCGGAGATCAGTGCCACCAAAGGAGATGATGCCTGACTCCTCGTGAAACTTGATAGGAGTCCCAGGATTCCTGTGGCACGTGGAAAGGGACCCTTGGTCTCCCGCCTCAGCTGGAGAGGCGTCCCAATTGCCCTGGCAAGCCTCGAGGAGAATCCCGAGTTGTCCCTCGCAACTAGGCAGGAGTCCTGACGTCGCTGAACAAACACGTGGCTGGAAGGGCCATCCCCATTTTAACTCGAGAATATACCCCGGATTCCTGCCGCAACTCGAGAAAAACCATGAGACTTCCCCCTCGCCGCGAGATGAGGCCCGATTCCCCTGCACTGCGTGCAGAGCAATTCCGTGTTGCACATCACACATGAAAGGAGCCTTGATTTCCTTGATGGCACTCCAGAGAAACCCCAAGAACACTGTTTCAAGGCTAGAGGGATCCTGAGGCCACTGTAGCAACACAAAAGAGCTCCGTGGACCAAAAATCAACTCAAGATGAGAGGTTAGTCCCTGGCTTCGACTCCAGAGGAATACCACCTTACCACAAGCACCTCAAGCGGAGGCTTCTCTCAGCTCTAGGTATGTGAGAGGGACCCTGAGTTTGCAGCCTCAAGAGGAATGGACACTGCGATGCCCTGACTCGAAATAAGGCCGGATATCCCTGCAGTGACTTGAATGCAGGCTCGTCTTGCATCTCCCAAGATGACAGGATGTCTGAATCCCCTGTGGAGACCACAGAGAAAGACCTAGTTCCCCACATCATGGCCACCGGAGGCCTCACATCCTTTAAAAACTCCAGAGGTACGCGGAGATCAGTGCCTCCAAAGGAGACGATGCCTGACTCCTCGTGAAACTTGATAGGAGTCCCAGGATTCCTGTGGCACGTGGATAGGGACCCTTGGTCTCCCATCTCAGCTGGAGAGGCGTCCCAATTGCCCTGCCAAGCCTCGAGGAGAATCCCGAGTTGTCCCTCGCAACTAGGTAGGAGTCCTGCCGTCGCTGAACAAACACGTGGGTGGAAGGGCCATCCCCATCGTAACTCGAGAATATACCCCAGGTTCCCGCCGCAACACGAGAAAAACCATGAGACTTCCCCCTCGCCGCGAGATGAGGCCTGATTCCCCTGCACTGCTTGCAGAGCAATTCCGTGTTGCACATCACACATGAAAGGAGCCTTGATTTCCTTAATGGCACTCCAGAGAAACCCCAAGAAAACTGTTTCAAGGCTAGAGGGATCCTGAGGTCACTGTAGCAACTCGAAAGAGCTCCGTGGACCAAAAATCAACTCGAGATGAGAGGTTAGTCCCTGGCTTCGACTCCAGAGGAATACCACCTTACCACAAGCACCTCAAGAGGAGGCTTCTCTCAGCTCTAGGTATGTGAGAGGGACCCTGAGTTTGCGGCCTCAAGTGGAATGGACACCGCGATGCCCTGACGCGAAATAAGGCCGGATATCCCTGCAGTGACTTGAATACAAGCTCGTCTTGCATCTCCCAAGATGAAAGGATGTCTGAAGCCCCTGTGAAAACCACAGAGAAAGACCTAGTTCCCCACCTCATGGCGACCGGAGGCCTCACATCCTTTGAAAACTCCAGAGGTACGCGGAGATCAGTGCCACCAAAGGAGACGATGCCTGACTACTCGTGAAACTTGATAGGAGTCCCAGGATTCCTGTGGCACGTGGAAAGGGACACTTGGTCTCCCGCCTCAGCTGGAGAGGCGTCCCAATTGCCCTGGCAAGCCTCGAGGAGAATCCCGAGTTGTCCCTCGCAACTAGGCAGGAGTCCTGACGTCGCTGAACAAACACGTGGCTGGAAGGGCCATCCCCATTTTAACTCGAGAATATACCCCAGATTCCTGCCGCAACTCGAGAAAAACCATGAGACTTCCCCCTCGCCGCGAGATGAGGCCCGATTCCCCTGCACTGCGTGCAGAGCAATTCCGTGTTGCACATCACACATGAAAGGAGCCTTGATTTCCTTGATGGCACTCCAGAGAAACCCCAAGAACACTGTTTCAAGGCTAGAGGGATCCTGAGGTCACTGTAGCAACACAAAAGAGCTCCGTGGACCAAAAATCAACTCGAGATGAGAGGTTAGTCCCTGGCTTCGACTCCAGAGGAATACCACCTTACCACAAGCACCTCAAGCGGAGGCTTCTCTCAGCTCTAGGTATGTGAGAGGGACCCTGAGTTTGCAGCCTCAAGAGGAATGGACACTGCGATGCCCTGACTCGAAATAAGGCCGGATATCCCTGCAGTGACTTGAATGCAGGCTCGTCTTGCATCTCCCAAGATGACAGGATGTCTGAATCCCCTGTGGAGACCACAGAGAAAGACCTAGTTCCCCACCTCATGGCCACCGGAGGCCTCACATCCTTTGAAAACTCCAGAGGTACGCGGAGATCAGTGCCTCCAAAGGAGACGATGCCTGACTCCTCGTGAAACTTGATAGGAGTCCCAGGATTCCTGTGGCACGTGGATAGGGACCCTTGGTCTCCCATCTCAGCTGGAGAGGCGTCCCAATTGCCCTGCCAAGCCTCGAGGAGAATCCCGAGTTGTCCCTCGCAACTAGGCAGGAGTCCTGCCGTCGCTGAACAAACACGTGGGTGGAAGGGCCATCCCCGTCGTAACTCGAGAATATACCCCAGGTTCCCGCCGCAACACGAGAAAAACCATGAGACTTCCCCCTCGCCGCGAGATGAGGCCTGATTCCCCTGCACTGCTTGCAGAGCAATTCCGTGTTGCACATCACACATGAAAGGAGCCTTGATTTCCTTAATGGCACTCCAGAGAAACCCCAAGAACACTGTTTCAAGGCTAGAGGGATCCTGAGGTCACTGTAGCAACTCGAAAGAGCTCCGTGGACCAAAAATCAACTCGAGATGAGAGGTTAGTCCCTGGCTTCGACTCCAGAGGAATACCACCTTACCACAAGCACCTCAAGAGGAGGCTTCTCTCAGCTCTAGGTATGTGAGAGGGACCCTGAGTTTGCGGCCTCAAGTGGAATGGACACCGCGATGCCCTGACGCGAAATAAGGCCGGATATCCCTGCAGTGACTTGAATACAAGCTCGTCTTGCATCTCCCAAGATGAAAGGATGTCTGAAGCCCCTGTGAAAACCACAGAGAAAGACCTAGTTCCCCACCTCATGGCGAACGGAGGCCTCACATCCTTTGAAAACTCCAGAGGTACGCGGAGATCAGTGCCACCAAAGGAGACGATGCCTGACTCCTCGTGAAAATTGATAGGAGTCCCAGGATTCCTGTGGCACGTGGAAAGGGACCCTTGGTCTCCCGCCTCAGTTGGAGAGGCGTCCCAATTGCCCTGGCAAGCCTCGAGGAGAATCCCGAGTTGTCCCTCGCAACTAGGCAGGAGTCCTGAAGTCGCTGAACAAACACGTGGCTTGAAGGGCCATCCCCATTTTAACTCGAGAATATACCCAGGATTCCTGCCGCAACTCGAGAAAAACCATGAGACTTCCCCCTCGCTGCGAGATGAGGCCCGATTCCCCTGCACTGCGTGCAGAGCAATTCCGTGTTGCACATCACACATGAAAGGAGCCTTGATTTCCTTGATGGCACTCCAGAGAAACCCCAAGAACACTGTTTCAAGGCTAGAGGGATCCTGAGGTAACTGTAGCAACACGAAAGAGCTCCGTGGCCCAAAAATCAACTCGAGATGAGAGGTTAGTCCCTGGCTTCGACTCCAGAGGAATACCACCTTACCACAAGCACCTCAAGAGGAGGCTTCTCTCAGCTCTAGGTATGTGAGAGGGACCCTGAGTTTGCGGCCTCAAGTGGAATGGACACCGCGATGCCCTGACTCGAAATAAGGCCGGATATCCCTGCAGTGACTTGAATGCAGGTTCGTCTTGCATCTCCCAAGACGAAAGGATGTCTGAATCACCTGTGTAAACCACAGAGAAAGACCTAGTTCCCCACCTCATCGCGACCGGAGGCCTAACATCCTTTGAAAACTCCAGAGGTACGCGGAGATCAGTGCCTCCAAAGGAGACGATGCCTGACTCCTCGTGAAACTTGATAGGAGTCCCAGGATTCCTGTGCCACGTGGAAAGGGACACTTGGTCTCCCGCCTCAGCTGGAGAGGCATCCCAATTGCCCTGCCAAGCCTCGAGGAGAATCCCGAGTTGTCCCTCGCAACTAGGCAGGAGTCCTGACGTCGCTGAACAAACACGTGGGTGGAAGGGCCATCCCCGTCGTAACTCGAGATTATACCCCAGGTTCCCGCCGCAACTCGAGAAAAACCATGAGACTTCCCCCTCGCCGCGAGATGAGGCCCGATTCCCCTGCACTGCGTGCAGAGCAATTCCGTGTTGCACATCACACATGAAAGGAGCCTTGATTTCCTTGATGGCACTCCAGAGAAACCCCAAGAACACTGTTTCAAGGCTAGAGGGATCCTGAGGTCACTGTAGCAACAGGAAAGAGCTCCATGGCCCAAAAATCAACTCAAGAAGAGAGGTTAGTCCCTGGCTTCGACTCCAGAGGAATACCACCTTACCACAAGCACCTCAAGAGGAGGCTTCTCTCAGCTCTAGGTGTGTGAGAGGGACCCTGAGTTTGCGGCCTCAAGTGGAATGGACACCGCGATGCCCTGACGCGAAATAAGGCCGGATATCCCTGCAGTGACTTGAATACAAGCTCGTCTTGCATCTCCCAAGATGAAAGGATGTCTGAAGCCCCTGTGAAAACCACAGAGAAAGACCTAGTTCCCCACCTCATGGCGACCGGAGGCCTCACATCCTTTGAAAACTCCAGAGGTACGCGGAGATCAGTGCCACCAAAGGAGATGATGCCTGACTCCTCGTGAAACTTGATAGGAGTCCCAGGATTCCTGTGGCACGTGGAAAGGGACCCTTGGTCTCCCGCCTCAGGTGGAGAGGCGTCCCAATTGCCCTGGCAAGCCTCGAGGAGAATCCCGAGTTGTCCCTCGCAACTAGGCAGGAGTCCTGACGTCGCTGAACAAACACGTGGCTGGAAGGGCCATCCCCATTTTAACTCGAGAATATACCCCGGATTCCTGCCGCAACTCGAGAAAAACCATGAGACTTCCCCCTCGCCGCGAGATGAGGCCTGATTCCCCTTCACTGCGTGCAGAGCAATTCCGTGTTGCACATCACACATGAAAGGAGCCTTGATTTCCTTGATGGCACTCCAGAGAAACCCCAAGAACACTGTTTCAAGGCTAGAGGGATCCTGAGGTCACTGTAGCAACACAAAAGAGCTCCGTGGACCAAAAATCAACTCGAGATGAGAGGTTAGTCCCTGGCTTCGACTCCAGAGGAATACCACCTTACCACAAGCACCTCAAGCGGAGGCTTCTCTCAGCTCTAGGTATGTGAGAGGGACCCTGAGTTTGCAGCCTCAAGAGGAATGGACACTGCGATGCCCTGACTCGAAATAAGGCCGGATATCCCTGCAGTGACTTGAATGCAGGCTCGTCTTGCATCTCCCAAGATGACAGGATGTCTGAATCCCCTGTGGAGACCACAGAGAATTACCTAGTTCCCCACCTCATGGCCACCGGAGGCCTCACATCCTTTGAAAACTCCAGAGGTACGCGGAGATCAGTGCCTCCAAAGGAGACGATGCCTGACTCCTCGTGAAACTTGATAGGAGTCCCAGGATTCCTGTGGCACGTGGATAGGGACCCTTGGTCTCCCATCTCAGCTGGAGAGGCGTCCCAATTGCCCTGCCAAGCCTCGAGGAGAATCCCGAGTTGTCCCTCGCAACTAGGTAGGAGTCCTGCCGTCGCTGAACAAACACGTGGGTGGAAGGGCCATCCCCGTCGTAACTCGAGAATATACCCCAGGTTCCCGCCGCAACACGAGAAAAACCATGAGACTTCCCCCTCGCCGCGAGATGAGGCCTGATTCCCCTGCACTGCTTGCAGAGCAATTCCGTGTTGCACATCACACATGAAAGGAGCCTTGATTTCCATAATGGCACTCCAGAGAAACCCCAAGAAAACTGTTTCAAGGCTAGAGGGATCCTGAGGTCACTGTAGCAACTCGAAAGAGCTCCGTGGACCAAAAATCAACTCGAGATGAGAGGTTAGTCCCTGGCTTCGACTCCAGAGGAATACCACCTTACCACAAGCACCTCAAGAGGAGGCTTCTCTCAGCTCTAGGTATGTGAGAGGGACCCTGAGTTTGCGGCCTCAAGTGGAATGGACACCGCGATGCCCTGACGCGAAATAAGGCCGGATATCCCTGCAGTCACTTGAATACAAGCTCGTCTTGCATCTCCCAAGATGAAAGGATGTCTGAAGCCCCTGTGAAAACCACAGAGAAAGACCTAGTTCCCCACCTCATGGCGACCGGAGGCCTCACATCCTTTGAAAACTCCAGAGGTACGCGGAGATCAGTGCCACCAAAGGAGACGATGCCTGACTCCTCGTGAAACTTGATAGGAGTCCCAGGATTCCTGTGGCACGTGGAAAGGGACACTTGGTCTCCCGCCTCAGCTGGAGAGGCGTCCCAATTGCCCTGGCAAGCCTCGAGGAGAATCCCGAGTTGTCCCTCGCAACTAGGCAGGAGTCCTGACGTCGCTGAACAAACACGTGGCTGGAAGGGCCATCCCCATTTTAACTCGAGAATATACCCCAGATTCCTGCCGCAACTCGAGAAAAACCATGAGACTTCCCCCTCGCCGCGAGATGAGGCCTGATTCCCCTTCACTGCGTGCAGAGCAATTCCGTGTTGCACATCACACATGAAAGGAGCCTTGATTTCCTTGATGGCACTCCAGAGAAACCCCAAGAACACTGTTTCAAGGCTAGAGGGATCCTGAGGTCACTGTAGCAACACAAAAGAGCTCCGTGGACCAAAAATCAACTCGAGATGAGAGGTTAGTCCCTGGCTTCGACTCCAGAGGAATACCACCTTACCACAAGCACCTAAAGAGGAGGCTTCTCTCAGCTCTAGGTATGTGAGAGGGACCCTGAGTTTGCAGCCTCAAGAGGAATGGACACTGCGATGCCCTGACTCGAAATAAGGCCGGATATCCCTGCAGTGACTTGAATGCAGGCTCGTCTTGCATCTCCCAAGATGACAGGATGTCTGAATCCCCTGTGGAGACCACAGAGAAAGACCTACTTCCCCACCTCATGGCCACCGGAGGCCTCACATCCTTTGAAAACTCCAGAGGTACGCGGAGATCAGTGCCTCCAAAGGAGACGATGCCTGACTCCTCGTGAAACTTGATAGGAGTCCCAGGATTCCTGTGGCACGTGGATAGGGACCCTTGGTCTCCCATCTCAGCTGGAGAGGCGTCCCAATTGCCCTGCCAAGCCTCGAGGAGAATCACGAGTTGTCCCTCGCAACTAGGCAGGAGTCCTGCCGTCGCTGAACAAACACGTGGGTGGAAGGGCCATCCCCGTCGTAACTCGAGAATATACCCCAGGTTCCCGCCGCAACACGAGAAAAACCATGAGACTTCCCCCTCGCCGCGAGATGAGGCCTGATTCCCCTGCACTGCGTGCAGAGCAATTCCGTGTTGCACATCACACATGAAAGGAGCCTTGATTTCCTTAATGGCACTCCAGAGAAACCCCAAGAACACTGTTTCAAGGCTAGAGGGATGCTGAGGTCACTGTAGCAACTCGAAAGAGCTCCGTGGACCAAAAATCAACTCGAGATGAGAGGTTAGTCCCTGGCTTCGACTCCAGAGGAATACCACCTTACCACAAGCACCTCAAGAGGAGGCCTCTCTCAGCTCTAGGTATGTGAGAGGGACCCTGAGTTTGCGGCCTCAAGTGGAATGGACACCGCGATGCCCTGACGCGAAATAAGGCCGGATATCCCTGCAGTGACTTGAATACAAGCTCGTCTTGCATCTCCCAAGATGAAAGGATGTCTGAAGCCCCTGTGAAAACCACAGAGAAAGACCTAGTTCCCCACCTCATGGCGACCGAAGGCCTCACATCCTTTGAAAACTCCAGAGGTACGCGGAGATCAGTGCCACCAAAGGAGACGATGCCTGACTCCTCGTGAAACTTGATAGGAGTCCCAGGATTCCTGTGGCACGTGGAAAGGGACACTTGGTCTCCCGCCTCAGTTGGAGAGGCGTCCCAATTGCCCTGGCAAGCCTCGAGGAGAATCCCGAGTTGTCCCTCGCAACTAGGCAGGAGTCCTGACGTCGCTGAACAAACACGTGGCTGGAAGGGCCATCCCCATTTTAACTTGAGAATATACCCCAGGTTCCCGCCACAACTCGAGAAAAACCATGAGACTTCCCCCTCGCCGCGAGATGAGGCCCGATTCCCCTGCACTGCGTGCAGAGCAATTCCGTGTTGCACATCACACATGAAAGGGGCCTTGATTTCCTTGATGGCACTCCAGAGAAACCCCAAGAACACTGTTTCAAGGCTAGAGGGATCCTGAGGTCACTGTAGCAACACGAAAGAGCTCCGTGGACCAAAAATCAACTCGAGATGAGAGGTTAGTCCCTGGCTTCGACTCCAGAGGAATACCACCTTACCACAAGCACCTCAAGCGGAGGCTTCTCTCAGCTCTAGGTATGTGAGAGGGACCCTGAGTTTGCAGCCTCAAGAGGAATGGACACTGCGATGCCCTGACTCGAAATAAGGCCGGATATCCCTGCAGTGACTTGAATGCAGGCTCGTCTTGCATCTCCCAAGATGACAGGATGTCTGAATCCCCTGTGGAAACCACAGAGAAAGACCTAGTTCCCCACCTCATGGCCACCGGAGGCCTCACATCCTTTGAAAACTCCAGAGGTACGCGGAGATCAGTGCCTCCAAAGGAGACGATGCCTGACTCCTCGTGAAACTTGATAGGAGTCCCAGGATTCCTGTGGCACGTGGATAGGGACCCTTGGTCTCCCATCTCAGCTGGAGAGGCGTCCCAATTGCCCTGCCAAGCCTCGAGGAGAATCCCGAGTTGTCCCTCGCAACTAGGCAGGAGTCCTGCCGTCGCTGAACAAACACGTGGGTGGAAGTGCCATCCCCGTCGTAACTCGAGAATATACCCCAGGTTCCCGCCGCAACACGAGAAAAACCATGAGACTTCCCCCTCGCCGCGAGATGAGGCCTGATTCCCGTGCACTGCTTGCAGAGCAATTCCGTGTTGCACATCACACATGAAAGGAGCCTTGATTTCCTTAATGGCACTCCAGAGAAACCCCAAGAACACTGTTTCAAGGCTAGAGGGATCCTGAGGTCACTGTAGCAACTCGAAAGAGCTCCGTGGACCAAAAATCAACTCGAGATGAGAGGTTAGTCCCTGGCTTCGACTCCAGAGGAATACCACCTTACCACAAGCACCTCAAGAGGAGGCTTCTCTCAGCTCTAGGTATGTGAGAGGGACCCTGAGTTTGCGGCCTCAAGTGGAATGGACACCGCGATGCCCTGACGCGAAATAAGGCCGGATATCCCTGCAGTGACTTGAATACAAGCTCGTCTTGCATCTCCCAAGATGAAAGGATGTCTGAAGCCCCTGTGAAAACCACAGAGAAAGACCTAGTTCCCCACCTCATGGCGACCGGAGGCCTCACATCCTTTGAAAACTCCAGAGGTACGCGGAGATCAGTGCCACCAAAGGAGACGATGCCTGACTCCTCGTGAAACTTGATAGGAGTCCCAGGATTCCTGTGGCACGTGGAAAGGGACCCTTGGTCTCCCGCCTCAGCTGGAGAGGCGTCCCAATTGCCCTGGCAAGCCTCGAGGAGAATCCCGAGTTGTCCCTCGCAACTAGGCAGGAGTCCTGACGTCGCTGAACAAACACGTGGCTGGAAGGGCCATCCCCATTTTAACTCGAGAATATACCCCAGATTCCTGCCGCAACTCGAGAAAAACCATGAGACTTCCCCCTCGCTGCGAGATGAGGCCCGATTCCCCTGCACTGCGTGCAGAGCAATTCCGTGTTGCACATCACACATGAAAGGAGCCTTGATTTCCTTGATGGCACTCCAGAGAAACCCCAAGAACACTGTTTCAAGGCTAGAGGGATCCTGAGGTCACTGTAGCAACACAAAAGAGCTCCGTGGACCAAAAATCAACTCGAGATGAGAGGTTAGTCCCTGGCTTCGACTCCAGAGGAATACCACCTTACCACAAGCACCTCAAGAGGAGGCTTCTCTCAGCTCTAGGTATGTGAGAGGGACCCTGAGTTTGCGGCCTCAAGTGGAATGGACACCGTGATGCCCTGACTCGAAAAAAGGCCGGATATCCCTGCAGTGACTTGAATGCAGGCTCGTCTTGCATCTCCCAAGACGAAAGGATGTCTGAATCACCTGTGTAAACCACAGAGAAAGACCTAGTTCCCCACCTCATCGCGACCGGAGGCCTAACATCCTTTGAAAATTCCAGAGGTACACGGAGATCAGTGCCTCCAAAGGAGACGATGCCTGACTCCTCGTGAAACTTGATAGGAGTCCCAGGATTCCTGTGCCACGTGGAAAGGGACCCTTGGTCTCCCGCCTCAGCTGGAGAGGCATCCCAATTGCCCTGCCAAGCCTCGAGGAGAATCCCGAGTTGTCCCTCGAAACTAGGCAGGAGTCCTGACGTCGCTGAACAAACACGTGGTTGGAAGGGCCATCACCGTCGTAACTCGAGAATATACCTCAGGTTCCCGCCGCAACTCGAGAAAAACCATGAGACTTCCCCCTCGCCGCGAGATGAGGCCCGATTCCCCTGCACTGCGTGCAGAGCAATTTCGTGTTGCACATCACACATGAAAGGAGCCTTGATTTCCTTGATGGCACTCCAGAGAAACCCCAAGAACACTGTTTCAAGGCTAGAGGGATCCTGAGGTCACTGTAGCAACTCGAAAGAGCTCCGTGGACCAAAAATCAACTCGAGATGAGAGGTTAGTCCCTGGCTTCGACTCCAGAGGAATACCACCTTACCACAAGCACCTCAAGAGGAGCCTTCTCTCAGCTCTAGGTATGTGAGAGGGACCCTGAGTTTGCGGCCTCAAGTGGAATGGACACCGCGATGCCCTGACGCGAAATAAGGCCGGATATCCCTGCAGTGACTTGAATACAAGCTCGTCTTGCATCTCCCAAGATGAAAGGATGTCTGAAGCCCCTGTGAAAACCACAGAGAAAGACCTAGTTCCCCACCTCATGGCGACCGAAGGCCTCACATTCTTTGAAAACTCCAGAGGTACGCGGAGATCAGTGCCACCAAAGGAGACGATGCCTGACTCCTCGTGAAACTTGATAGGAGTCCCAGGATTCCTGTGGCACGTGGAAAGGGACACTTGGTCTCCCGCCTCAGCTGGAGAGGCGTCCCAATTGCCCTGGCAAGCCTCGAGGAGAATCCCGAGTTGTCCCTCGCAACTAGGCAGGAGTCCTGACGTCGCTGAACAAACACGTGGCTGGAAGGGCCATCCCCATTTTAACTTGAGAATATACCCCAGGTTCCCGCCACAACTCGAGAAAAACCATGAGACTTCCCCCTCGCCGCGAGATGAGGCCCGATTCCCCTGCACTGCGTGCAGAGCAATTCCGTGTTGCACATCACACATGAAAGGGGCCTTGATTTCCTTGATGGCACTCCAGAGAAACCCCAAGAACACTGTTTCAAGGCTAGAGGGATCCTGAGGTCACTGTAGCAACACGAAAGAGCTCCGTGGACCAAAAATCAACTCGAGATGAGAGGTTAGTCCCTGGCTTCGACTCCAGAGGAATACCACCTTACCACAAGCACCTCAAGCGGAGGCTTCTCTCAGCTCTAGGTATGTGAGAGGGACCCTGAGTTTGCAGCCTCAAGAGGAATGGACACTGCGATGCCCTGACTCGAAATAAGGCCGGATATCCCTGCAGTGACTTGAATGCAGGCTCGTCTTGCATCTCCCAAGATGACAGGATGTCTGAATCCCCTGTGGAGACCACAGAGAAAGACCTAGTTCCCCACCTCATGGCCACCGGAGGCCTCACATCCTTTGAAAACTCCAGAGGTACGCGGAGATCAGTGCCTCCAAAGGAGACGATGCCTGACTCCTCGTGAAACTTGATAGGAGTCCCAGGATTCCTGTGGCACGTGGATAGGGACCCTTGGTCTCCCGCCTCAGCTGGAGAGGCGTCCCAATTGCCCTGCCAAGCCTCGAGGAGAATCCCGAGTTGTCCCTCGCAACTAGGCAGGAGTCCTGACGTCGCTGAACAAACAGGTGGGTGGAAGTGCCATCCCCGTCGTAACTCGAGAATATACCCCAGGTTCCCGCCGCAACACGAGAAAAACCATGAGACTTCCCCCTCGCCGCGAGATGAGGCCTGATTCCCCTGCACTGCTTGCAGAGCAATTCCGTGTTGCACATCACACATGAAAGGAGCCTTGATTTCCTTAATGGCACTCCAGAGAAACCCCAAGAACACTGTTTCAAGGCTAGAGGGATCCTGAGGTCACTGTAGCAACTCGAAAGAGCTCCGTGGACCAAAAATCAACTCGAGATGAGAGGTTAGTCCCTGGCTTCGACTCCAGAGGAATACCACCTTACCACAAGCACCTCAAGAGGAGGCTTCTCTCAGCTCTAGGTATGTGAGAGGGACCCTGAGTTTGCGGCCTCAAGTGGAATGGACACCGCGATGCCCTGACGCGAAATAAGGCCGGATATCCCTGCAGTGACTTGAATACAAGCTCGTCTTGCATCTCCCAAGATGAAAGGATGTCTGAAGCCCCTGTGAAAACCACAGAGAAAGACCTAGTTCCCCACCTCATGGCGACCGGAGGCCTCACATCCTTTGAAAACTCCAGAGGTACGCGGAGATCAGTGCCACCAAAGGAGACGATGCCTGACTCCTCGTGAAACTTGATAGGAGTCCAAGGATTCCTGTGGCACGTGGAAAGGGACCCTTGGTCTCCCGCCTCAGCTGGAGAGGCGTCCCAATTGCCCTGGCAAGCCTCGAGGAGAATCCCGAGTTGTCCCTCGCAACTAGGCAGGAGTCCTGACGTCGCTGAACAAACACGTGGCTGGAAGGGCCATCCCCATTTTAACTCGAGAATATACCCCAGATTCCTGCCGCAACTCGAGAAAAACCATGAGACTTCCCCCTCGCTGCGAGATGAGGCCCGATTCCCCTGCACTGCGTGCAGAGCAATTCCGTGTTGCACATCACACATGAAAGGAGCCTTGATTTCCTTGATGGCACTCCAGAGAAACCCCAAGAACACTGTTTCAAGGCTAGAGGGATCCTGAGGTCACTGTAGCAACACAAAAGAGCTCCGTGGACCAAAAATCAACTCGAGATGAGAGGTTAGTCCCTGGCTTCGACTCCAGAGGAATACCACCTTACCACAAGCACCTCAAGAGGAGGCTTCTCTCAGCTCTAGGTATGTGAGAGGGACCCTGAGTTTGCGGCCTCAAGTGGAATGGACACCGTGATGCCCTGACTCGAAAAAAGGCCGGATATCCCTGCAGTGACTTGAATGCAGGCTCGTCTTGCATCTCCCAAGACGAAAGGATGTCTGAATCACCTGTGTAAACCACAGAGAAAGACCTAGTTCCCCACCTCATCGCGACCGGAGGCCTAACATCCTTTGAAAATTCCAGAGGTACACGGAGATCAGTGCCTCCAAAGGAGACGATGCCTGACTCCTCGTGAAACTTGATAGGAGTCCCAGGATTCCTGTGCCACGTGGAAAGGGACCCTTGGTCTCCCGCCTCAGCTGGAGAGGCATCCCAATTGCCCTGCCAAGCCTCGAGGAGAATCCCGAGTTGTCCCTCGAAACTAGGCAGGAGTCCTGACGTCGCTGAACAAACACGTGGGTGGAAGGGCCATCCCCGTCGTAACTCGAGAATATACCTCAGGTTCCCGCCGCAACTCGAGAAAAACCATGAGACTTCCCCCTCGCCGCGAGATGAGGCCCGATTCCCCTGCACTGCGTGCAGAGCAATTTCGTGTTGCACATCACACATGAAAGGAGCCTTGATTTCCTTGATGGCACTCCAGAGAAACCCCAAGAACACTGTTTCAAGGCTAGAGGGATCCTGAGGTCACTGTAGCAACACAAAAGAGCTCCGTGGACCAAAAATCAACTCGAGATGAGAGGTTAGTCCCTGGCTTCGACTCCAGAGGAATACCACCTTACCACAAGCACCTCAAGAGGAGCCTTCTCTCAGCTCTAGGTATGTGAGAGGGACCCTGAGTTTGCAGCCTCAAGTGGAATGGACACTGCGATGCCCTGACTCGAAATAAGGCCAGATATCCCTGCAGTGACTTGAATGCAGGCTCGTCTTGCATCTCCCAAGATGACAGGATGTCTGAATCCCCTTTGGAGACCACAGAGAAAGACCTAGTTCCCCACCTCATGGCCACCGGAGGCCTCACATCCTTTGAAAACTCCAGAGGTACGCGGAGATCAGTGCCTCCAAAGGAGACGATGCCTGACTCCTCGTGAAACTTGATAGGAGTCACAGGATTCCTGTGGCAAGTGGATAGGGACACTTGGTCTCCCGCCTCAGCTGGAGAGGCGTCCCAATTGCCCTGCCAAGCCTCGAGGAGAATCCCGAGTTGTCCCTCGCAACTAGGCAGGAGTCCTGACGTCGCTGAACAAACACGTGTGTGGAAGGGCCATCCCCGTCGTAACTCGAGAGTATACCCCAGGTTCCCGCCGCAACTCGAGAAAAACCATGAGACTTCACCATCGCCGCGAGATGAGGCCTGATTCCCCTGCACTGCATGCAGAGCAATTCCGTCTTGCACATCACACATGAAAGGAGCCTTGATTTCCTTGATGGCACTTCAGAGAAATCCCAAGAACACTGTTTCAAGGCTAGAGGGATCCTGAGGTCACTGTAGGAACAAGAAAGATCTCCGTGGACCAAAAATCAACTCGAGATGATAGGTTAGTCCCTGGCTTCGACTCCAGAAGAATACCACTTTACCACAAGCACCTCAAGAGGAGGCTTCTCTCAGCTCTAGGTATGTGAGAGGGACCCTGAGTTTGCGGCCTCAAGTGGAATGGACACCGCGATGCCCTGACTCGAAATAACGCCAGATATCCCGGCAGTGACTTGAATGCAGGCTCGTCTTGCATCTCCCAAGATGAAAGGATGTCCGAATCCCCTGTGGAGACCACAGAGAAAGACCTAGTTCCCCACCTCATGGCGACCAGAGGCCTCACATCCTTTGAAAACTCCAGAGGAACGCGGAGATCAGTGCCTCCAAAGGAGACGATGCCTGACTCCTCGTGAAACTTGATAGGAGTCCCAGGATTCCTGTGGCACGTGGAAAGGGACACTTGGTCTCCCGCCTCAGCTGGAGAGGCGTCCCAATTGCCCTGGCAAGCCTCGAGGAGAATCCCGAGTTGTCCCTCGCAACTAGGCAGGAGTCCTGACGTCGCTGAACAAACACGTGGGTGGAAGGGCCATCCCCGTCGTAACTCGAGAATATACCTCAGGTTCCCGCCACAACTCGAGAAAAACCATGAGACTTCCCCCTCGCCGCGAGATGAGGCCCGATTCCCCTGCACTGCGTGCAGAGCAATTCCGTGTTGCACATCACACATGAAAGGAGCCTTGATTTCCTTGATGGCACTCCAGAGAAACCCCAAGAACACTGTTTCAAGGCTAGAGGGATCCTGACGTCACTGTAGCAACACGAAAGAGCTCCGTGGACCAAAAATCAACTCGAGATGAGAGGTTAGTCCCTGGCTTCGACTCCAGAGGAATACCACCTTACCACAAGCACCTCAAGAGGAGGCTTTTCTCAGCTCTAGGTATTTGAGAGGGACCCTGATTTTGCGGCCTCAAGGGGAATGGACACCGCGATGTCCTGGCTCGAAATAAGGCCAGATATCCCTGCAGTGACTTGAGTGCAGGCTCGTCTTGCATCTCCCAAGACGAAAGGATGTTTGAATCCCCTGTGGAGACCACAGAGAAAGACCTAGTTCCCCACATCATCGCGACCGGAGACCTCACATACTTTGAAAACTCCAGAGGTAAGCGGAGATCAGTGCCTCCAAAGGATACGATGCCTGACTCCTCGTGAAACTTCTTAGGAGTCCCAGGATTCCTGTAGCACGTGGAAAGGGCCCCTTGGTCTCCCGCCTCAGCTGGAGAGGCGTCCCAATTGCCCTGTCAAGCCTCGAGGAGAATCCCGAGTTGTCCCTCGCAACTAGGCAGGAGTCCTGACGTCGCTGAACAAACACGTGTGTGGAAGGGCCATCCCCGTCGTAACTCGAGAATATACCCCAGGTTCCCGCCGCAACTCGAGAAAAGCCATGAGACTTCCCCCTCCCCGTGAGATGAGGCCCGATTCCCCTGTACTGCGTGCAGAGCAATTCCGTGTTGCACATCACACATGAAAGGGGCCTTGATTTCCTTGATGGCACTCCAGAGAAACCCCAAGAACACTGTTTCAAGGCTAGAGGGATCCTGAGGTCACTGTAGCAACACAAAAGAGCTCCGTGGACCAAAAATCAACTCGAGATGAGAGGTTAGTCCCTGGCTTCGACTCCAGAGGAATACCACCTTACCACAAGCACCTCAAGAGGAGGCTTCTCTCAGCTCTAGGTATGTGAGAGGGACCCTGAGTTTGCGGCCTCAAGTGGAATGGACACCGTGATGCCCTGACTCGAAAAAAGGCCGGATATCCCTGCAGTGACTTGAATGCAGGCTCGTCTTGCATCTCCCAAGACGAAAGGATGTCTGAATCACCTGTGTAAACCACAGAGAAAGACCTAGTTCCCCACCTCATCGCGACCGGAGGCCTAACATCCTTTGAAAATTCCAGAGGTACACGGAGATCAGTGCCTCCAAAGGAGACGATGCCTGACTCCTCGTGAAACTTGATAGGAGTCCCAGGATTCCTGTGCCACGTGGAAAGGGACCCTTGGTCTCCCGCCTCAGCTGGAGAGGCATCCCAATTGCCCTGCCAAGCCTCGAGGAGAATCCCGAGTTGTCCCTCGAAACTAGGCAGGAGTCCTGACGTCGCTGAACAAACACGTGGATGGAAGGGCCATCACCGTCGTAACTCGAGAATATACCTCAGGTTCCCGCCGCAACTCGAGAAAAACCATGAGACTTCCCCCTCGCCGCGAGATGAGGCCCGATTCCCCTGCACTGCGTGCAGAGCAATTTCGTGTTGCACATCACACATGAAAGGAGCCTTGATTTCCTTGATGGCACTCCAGAGAAACCCCAAGAACACTGTTTCAAGGCTAGAGGGATCCTGAGGTCACTGTAGCAACTCGAAAGAGCTCCGTGGACCAAAAATCAACTCGAGATGAGAGGTTAGTCCCTGGCTTCGACTCCAGAGGAATACCACCTTACCACAAGCACCTCAAGAGGAGCCTTCTCTCAGCTCTAGGTATGTGAGAGGGACCCTGAGTTTGCGGCCTCAAGTGGAATGGACACCGCGATGCCCTGACGCGAAATAAGGCCGGATATCCCTGCAGTGACTTGAATACAAGCTCGTCTTGCATCTCCCAAGATGAAAGGATGTCTGAAGCCCCTGTGAAAACCACAGAGAAAGACCTAGTTCCCCACCTCATGGCGACCGAAGGCCTCACATTCTTTGAAAACTCCAGAGGTACGCGGAGATCAGTGCCACCAAAGGAGACGATGCCTGACTCCTCGTGAAACTTGATAGGAGTCCCAGGATTCCTGTGGCACGTGGAAAGGGACACTTGGTCTCCCGCCTCAGCTGGAGAGGCGTCCCAATTGCCCTGGCAAGCCTCGAGGAGAATCCCGAGTTGTCCCTCGCAACTAGGCAGGAGTCCTGACGTCGCTGAACAAACACGTGGCTGGAAGGGCCATCCCCATTTTAACTTGAGAATATACCCCAGGTTCCCGCCACAACTCGAGAAAAACCATGAGACTTCCCCCTCGCCGCGAGATGAGGCCCGATTCCCCTGCACTGCGTGCAGAGCAATTCCGTGTTGCACATCACACATGAAAGGGGCCTTGATTTCCTTGATGGCACTCCAGAGAAACCCCAAGAACACTGTTTCAAGGCTAGAGGGATCCTGAGGTCACTGTAGCAACACGAAAGAGCTCCGTGGACCAAAAATCAACTCGAGATGAGAGGTTAGTCCCTGGCTTCGACTCCAGAGGAATACCACCTTACCACAAGCACCTCAAGCGGAGGCTTCTCTCAGCTCTAGGTATGTGAGAGGGACCCTGAGTTTGCAGCCTCAAGAGGAATGGACACTGCGATGCCCTGACTCGAAATAAGGCCGGATATCCCTGCAGTGACTTGAATGCAGGCTCGTCTTGCATCTCCCAAGATGACAGGATGTCTGAATCCCCTGTGGAGACCACAGAGAAAGACCTAGTTCCCCACCTCATGGCCACCGGAGGCCTCACATCCTTTGAAAACTCCAGAGGTACGCGGAGATCAGTGCCTCCAAAGGAGACGATGCCTGACTCCTCGTGAAACTTGATAGGAGTCCCAGGATTCCTGTGGCACGTGGAAAGGGACCCTTGGTCTCCCGCCTCAGCTGGAGAGGCGTCCCAATTGCCCTGCCAAGCCTCGAGGAGAATCCCGAGTTGTCCCTCGCAACTAGGCAGGAGTCCTGACGTCGCTGAACAAACAGGTGGGTGGAAGTGCCATCCCCGTCGTAACTCGAGAATATACCCCAGGTTCCCGCCGCAACACGAGAAAAACCATGAGACTTCCCCCTCGCCGCGAGATGAGGCCTGATTCCCCTGCACTGCTTGCAGAGCAATTCCGTGTTGCACATCACACATGAAAGGAGCCTTGATTTCCTTAATGGCACTCCAGAGAAACCCCAAGAACACTGTTTCAAGGCTAGAGGGATCCTGAGGTCACTGTAGCAACTCGAAAGAGCTCCGTGGACCAAAAATCAACTCGAGATGAGAGGTTAGTCCCTGGCTTCGACTCCAGAGGAATACCACCTTACCACAAGCACCTCAAGAGGAGGCTTCTCTCAGCTCTAGGTATGTGAGAGGGACCCTGAGTTTGCGGCCTCAAGTGGAATGGACACCGCGATGCCCTGACGCGAAATAAGGCCGGATATCCCTGCAGTGACTTGAATACAAGCTCGTCTTGCATCTCCCAAGATGAAAGGATGTCTGAAGCCCCTGTGAAAACCACAGAGAAAGACCTAGTTCCCCACCTCATGGCGACCGGAGGCCTCACATCCTTTGAAAACTCCAGAGGTACGCGGAGATCAGTGCCACCAAAGGAGACGATGCCTGACTCCTCGTGAAACTTGATAGGAGTCCCAGGATTCCTGTGGCACGTGGAAAGGGACCCTTGGTCTCCCGCCTCAGCTGGAGAGGCGTCCCAATTGCCCTGGCAAGCCTCGAGGAGAATCCCGAGTTGTCCCTCGCAACTAGGCAGGAGTCCTGACGTCGCTGAACAAACACGTGGCTGGAAGGGCCATCCCCATTTTAACTCGAGAATATACCCCAGATTCCTGCCGCAACTCGAGAAAAACCATGAGACTTCCCCCTCGCTGCGAGATGAGGCCCGATTCCCCTGCACTGCGTGCAGAGCAATTCCGTGTTGCACATCACACATGAAAGGAGCCTTGATTTCCTTGATGGCACTCCAGAGAAACCCCAAGAACACTGTTTCAAGGCTAGAGGGATCCTGAGGTCACTGTAGCAACACAAAAGAGCTCCGTGGACCAAAAATCAACTCGAGATGAGAGGTTAGTCCCTGGCTTCGACTCCAGAGGAATACCACCTTACCACAAGCACCTCAAGAGGAGGCTTCTCTCAGCTCTAGGTATGTGAGAGGGACCCTGAGTTTGCGGCCTCAAGTGGAATGGACACCGTGATGCCCTGACTCGAAAAAAGGCCGGATATCCCTGCAGTGACTTGAATGCAGGCTCGTCTTGCATCTCCCAAGACGAAAGGATGTCTGAATCACCTGTGTAAACCACAGAGAAAGACCTAGTTCCCCACCTCATCGCGACCGGAGGCCTAACATCCTTTGAAAATTCCAGAGGTACACGGAGATCAGTGCCTCCAAAGGAGACGATGCCTGACTCCTCGTGAAACTTGATAGGAGTCCCAGGATTCCTGTGCCACGTGGAAAGGGACCCTTGGTCTCCCGCCTCAGCTGGAGAGGCATCCCAATTGCCCTGCCAAGCCTCGAGGAGAATCCCGAGTTGTCCCTCGAAACTAGGCAGGAGTCCTGACGTCGCTGAACAAACACGTGGGTGGAAGGGCCATCCCCGTCGTAACTCGAGAATATACCTCAGGTTCCCGCCGCAACTCGAGAAAAACCATGAGACTTCCCCCTCGCCGCGAGATGAGGCCCGATTCCCCTGCACTGCGTGCAGAGCAATTTCGTGTTGCACATCACACATGAAAGGAGCCTTGATTTCCTTGATGGCACTCCAGAGAAACCCCAAGAACACTGTTTCAAGGCTAGAGGGATCCTGAGGTCACTGTAGCAACACAAAAGAGCTCCGTGGACCAAAAATCAACTCGAGATGAGAGGTTAGTCCCTGGCTTCGACTCCAGAGGAATACCACCTTACCACAAGCACCTCAAGAGGAGCCTTCTCTCAGCTCTAGGTATGTGAGAGGGACCCTGAGTTTGCAGCCTCAAGTGGAATGGACACTGCGATGCCCTGACTCGAAATAAGGCCAGATATCCCTGCAGTGACTTGAATGCAGGCTCGTCTTGCATCTCCCAAGATGACAGGATGTCTGAATCCCCTTTGGAGACCACAGAGAAAGACCTAGTTCCCCACCTCATGGCCACCGGAGGCCTCACATCCTTTGAAAACTCCAGAGGTACGCGGAGATCAGTGCCTCCAAAGGAGACGATGCCTGACTCCTCGTGAAACTTGATAGGAGTCACAGGATTCCTGTGGCAAGTGGATAGGGACACTTGGTCTCCCGCCTCAGCTGGAGAGGCGTCCCAATTGCCCTGCCAAGCCTCGAGGAGAATCCCGAGTTGTCCCTCGCAACTAGGCAGGAGTCCTGACGTCGCTGAACAAACACGTGTGTGGAAGGGCCATCCCCGTCGTAACTCGAGAGTATACCCCAGGTTCCCGCCGCAACTCGAGAAAAACCATGAGACTTCACCATCGCCGCGAGATGAGGCCTGATTCCCCTGCACTGCATGCAGAGCAATTCCGTCTTGCACATCACACATGAAAGGAGCCTTGATTTCCTTGATGGCACTTCAGAGAAATCCCAAGAACACTGTTTCAAGGCTAGAGGGATCCTGAGGTCACTGTAGGAACAAGAAAGATCTCCGTGGACCAAAAATCAACTCGAGATGATAGGTTAGTCCCTGGCTTCGACTCCAGAAGAATACCACTTTACCACAAGCACCTCAAGAGGAGGCTTCTCTCAGCTCTAGGTATGTGAGAGGGACCCTGAGTTTGCGGCCTCAAGTGGAATGGACACCGCGATGCCCTGACTCGAAATAACGCCAGATATCCCGGCAGTGACTTGAATGCAGGCTCGTCTTGCATCTCCCAAGATGAAAGGATGTCCGAATCCCCTGTGGAGACCACAGAGAAAGACCTAGTTCCCCACCTCATGGCGACCGGAGGCCTCACATCCTTTGAAAACTCCAGAGGAACGCGGAGATCAGTGCCTCCAAAGGAGACGATGCCTGACTCCTCGTGAAACTTGATAGGAGTCCCAGGATTCCTGTGGCACGTGGAAAGGGACACTTGGTCTCCCGCCTCAGCTGGAGAGGCGTCCCAATTGCCCTGGCAAGCCTCGAGGAGAATCCCGAGTTGTCCCTCGCAACTAGGCAGGAGTCCTGACGTCGCTGAACAAACACGTGGGTGGAAGGGCCATCCCCGTCGTAACTCGAGAATATACCTCAGGTTCCCGCCACAACTCGAGAAAAACCATGAGACTTCCCCCTCGCCGCGAGATGAGGCCCGATTCCCCTGCACTGCGTGCAGAGCAATTCCGTGTTGCACATCACACATGAAAGGAGCCTTGATTTCCTTGATGGCACTCCAGAGAAACCCCAAGAACACTGTTTCAAGGCTAGAGGGATCCTGACGTCACTGTAGCAACACGAAAGAGCTCCGTGGACCAAAAATCAACTCGAGATGAGAGGTTAGTCCCTGGCTTCGACTCCAGAGGAATACCACCTTACCACAAGCACCTCAAGAGGAGGCTTTTCTCAGCTCTAGGTATTTGAGAGGGACCCTGATTTTGCGGCCTCAAGTGGAATGGACACCGCGATGTCCTGGCTCGAAATAAGGCCAGATATCCCTGCAGTGACTTGAGTGCAGGCTCGTCTTGCATCTCCCAAGACGAAAGGATGTTTGAATCCCCTGTGGAGACCACAGAGAAAGACCTAGTTCCCCACATCATCGCGACCGGAGACCTCACATACTTTGAAAACTCCAGAGGTAAGCGGAGATCAGTGCCTCCAAAGGATACGATGCCTGACTCCTCGTGAAACTTCTTAGGAGTCCCAGGATTCCTGTAGCACGTGGAAAGGGCCCCTTGGTCTCCCGCCTCAGCTGGAGAGGCGTCCCAATTGCCCTGTCAAGCCTCGAGGAGAATCCCGAGTTGTCCCTCGCAACTAGGCAGGAGTCCTGACGTCGCTGAACAAACACGTGTGTGGAAGGGCCATCCCCGTCGTAACTCGAGAATATAACCCAGGTTCCCGCCGCAACTCGAGAAAAGCCATGAGACTTCCCCCTCCCCGTGAGATGAGGCCCGATTCCCCTGTACTGCGTGCAGAGCAATTCCGTGTTGCACATCACACATGAAAGGGGCCTTGATTTCCTTGATGGCACTCCAGAGAAACCCCAAGAACACTGTTTCAAGGCTAGAGGGATCCTGAGGTCACTGTAGCAACACGAAAGAGCTCCGTGGACCAAAAATCAACTCGAGAAGAGAGGTTAGTCCCTGGCTTCGACTCCAGAGGAATACCACCTTACCACAAGCACCTCAAGAGGAGGTTTCTCTCAGCTCTAGGTATGTGAGAGGGACCCTGAGTTTGCGGCCTCAAGTGGAATGGACACCGCGATGCCCTGGCTCGAAATAAGGCCGGATATCCCTGCAGTGACTTGAATGCAGGCTCGTCTTGCATCTCCCAAGATGAAAGGATGTCTGAATCCCCTGGGGAGACCACAGATAAAGACCTAGTTCACCACCTCATGGCGACCGGAGACCTCACATCCTTTGAAAACTCCAAAGGTATGCGGAGATCAGTGCCTCCAAAGGAGACGATGCCTGACTCCTCGTGAAACTTGATAGGAGTCCCAGGATTCCTGTGGCACGTGGAAAGGGACCCTTGGTCTCCCCCCTCAGGTGGAGAGGCGTCCCAATTGCCCTGCCAAGCCTCGAGGAGAATCCCGAGTTGTCCCTCGCAACTGGGCACGAGTCCTGCCGTCGCTGAACAAACATGTGGGTGGAAGGGCCATCCCCGTTGTAACTCGAGAATATACCCCAGGTTCCCGCCGCAACTCGAGAAAAACCATGAGACTTCCCCCTCGCCACGAGATGAGGCCCAATTCCCCTTAACTGTGTGCAGAGCAATTCCGTGTTGCACATCACACATGAAAGGAGCCTTGATTTCCTTGATGGCATTCCAGAGAAACCCCAAGAACACTGTTTCAAGGCTAGAGGGATCCTGACGTCACTGTAGCAACACGAAAGAGCTCCGTGGACCAAAAATCAACTCGAGATGAGAGGTTAGTCCCTGGCTTCGACTCCAGAGGACTACCACCTTACCACAAGCACCTCAAGAGGAGGCTTCTCTCAGCTCTAGCTATTTGAGAGGGACCCGGAGTTTGCGGCCTCAAGTGGAATGGACACCGCGATGCCCTGACTCGAAATAAGGCCGGATATCCCTGCAGTGACTTGAATGCAGACTCGTCTTGCATCTCCCAAGACGAAAGGATGTCTGAATCCCCTGTGGAGACCACAGAGAAAGACCTAGTTCCCCACCTCATGGCGACCGGAGGCCTCACATCCTTTGAAAACTCCAGAGGTACGCGGAGATCAGTGCCTCCAAAGGAGACGATGCCTGACTCCTCGTGAAACTTGATAGGAGTCCCAGGATTCCTGTGGCACGTGGAAAGGGACCCTTGGTCTCCCGCCTCAGCTTGAGAGGCGTCCCAATTGCCCTGAATAGCCTCGTGGAGAATCCCGAGTTGTTCCTCGCAACTAGGCAGGAGTCGTGACGTCGCTGAAGAAACACGTGGGTGGAAGGGCCATTCCCGTCGTAACTCGAGAATATAACCCAGGTTCCCGCCGCAACTCGAGAAAAGCCATGAGACTTCCCCGTCGCTGCGAGATGAGGCCAGATTCCCCTGCACTGCGTGCCGAGCAATTCCGTGTTGCACATCACACATGAAAGGAGCCTTGATTTCCTTGATGGCACTCCAGAGAAACCCCAAGAACACTGTTTCCAGGCTAGAGGGATCCAGAGGTCACTGTAGCAAGACGAAAGAGCTCCCTGGACCAAAAATCAACTCGAGATGAGAGGTTAGTCCCTGGCTTCGACTCCAGAGGAATACCACCTTACCACAAGCACCTCAAGAGGAGGCTTCTCTCAGCTCTAGGTATGTGAGAGGGATCCTGAGTTTGCGGCCTCAAGTGGAATGGACACCGCGATGCCCTGACTCTAAATCAGGCCGGATATCCCTGCAGTGACTTGAATGCAGGCTCGTCTTGCATTTCCCAAGACGAAAGGATGTCTGAATCCCCTGTGGAGACCACAGAGAAAAACCTAGTTCCCCACCTCATGGCGACCGGAGGCCTCACATCCTTTGAAAACTCCAGAGGTACGCGGAGATCAGTGCCTCCAAAGGAGACGATGCCTGACTCCTCGTGAATCTTGATAGGAGTCCCAGGATTCCTGTGGCACGTGGAAAGGGACCATTGGTCTCCCGCCTCAGCTGGAGAGGCGTCCCAATTGCCCTGCCAAGCCTCGAGGAGAATCCCGAGTTGTCCCTCGCAACTAGGCAGGAGTCCTGCCGACGCTGAACAAACACCTGTGTGGAAGGGTCATCCCCGTCGTAACTCGAGAATATACCCCAGGTTCCCGCCGTAACTCGAGAAAAACCATGAGACTTCCCCCTCGCCGCGAGATGAGGCCTGATTCTCCTGCACTGCGTGCAGAGCAATTCCGTGTTGCACATCACACATGAAAGGAGCCTTGATTTCCTTGATGGCACTCCAGAAACCCCAAGAACACTGTTTCAAGGCTAGAGGGAACCTGAGGTCACTTTAGCAACACGAAAGTGCTCCATGGACGAAAAGTCAACTCGAGATGAGAGGTTAGTCCCTGGCTTCGACTCCAGAGGAATACCACCTTACCACAAGCACCTCAAGAGGAGGCTTTTCTCAGCTCTATGTATGTGAGAGGGACCCTGAGTTTGCAGGTTCAAGTGGAATGGACACCGCGATGCCCTGACTCGAAATAAGGCCGGATATCCCTGCAGTGACTTGAATGCAGGCTCGTCTTGCATCTCCCAAGATGAAAGGATGTCTGAATCCCCTGTGGAGACCACAGAGAAAGACCTAGTTCCCCACCTCATCGCGACCGGAGGCCTCACATCCTTTGAAAACTCCAGAGGTACGCGGAGATCAGTGCCTCCAAAGGAGATCATGCCTGACTCCTCGTGAAACTTGATAGGAGTCCCAGGATTCCTGTGGCACGTGGAAAGGGAGCCTTGGTCTCCCGCCTCACCTGGAGAGGCGTTCCAATTGCCCTGCCAAGCCTCGAGGAGAATCCCGAGTTGTCCCTCGCAACTATGCAAGAGTCTTGACGTCGCTGAACAAACACGTGGGTGGAAGGGCCATCCCCGTCGTAACTCGAGAATATACCCCAGGTTCCCGCCGCAACTCGAGAAAAACCATGAGACTTCCCCCTCGCCGCGAGATGAGGCCTGATTCCCCAACACTGCGTGCAGAGCAATTCCGTGTTGCACATCACACATGAAAGGAGCCTTGATTTCCTTGATGGCACGCCAGAGAAACCCCAAGAACACTGTTTCAAGGCTAGAGGGATCCTGAGGTCACTGTAGCAACACGAAAGAGCTCCGTGGAACAAAAATCAACTCGAGATGAGAGGGTAGTCCCTGGCTTCGACTCCAGAGGAATACCACCTTACCACCAGCACCTCAGGAGGAGGCTTCTCTCAGCTCTAGGTATGTGAGAGGGACCCTGAGTTTGCGGCCTCAAGTGGAATGGACACCGTGATGCCCTGACTCGAAATAAGGCCGGATATCCCTGCAGTGACTTGAATGCAGGCTCGTCTTGCATCTCCCAAGACGAAAGGATGTCTGAATCCCCTGTGGAGACCACAGAGAAAGACCTAGTTCCCCACCTCATCGCGACCGGAGGCCTCACATCCTTTGAAAACTCCAGAGGTACGCGGAGATCAGTGCCTCCAAAGGAGAAGATGCCTGAGTCCTCGTGAAACTTGATAGGAGTCCGAGGATTACTGTGGCACGTGGACAGGGACCCTTGGTCTCCCGCCTCAGCTGGAGAGGCGTCCCAATTGCCCTGCCAAGCCTCAAGGAGAATCCCGAGTTGTCCCTCGCAACTAGGCAGGAGTCCTGACGTCGCTGAACAAACACGTGGTTGAAATGGCCTTCCCCGTCGTAACTCGGGAATATACCCCAGGTTCCCGCCGCAACTCGAGAAAAACCATGAGACTTTCCCCTCGCCGCGATATGAGGCCCGATTCCCCTGCAGTGCGTGTAGAGCAATTCCGAGTTGCACATCACACATGAAAGGAGCCTTGATTTCCTTGGTGGCACTCCAGAGAAACCCCAAGAACACTGTTTCAAGGCTAGAGGGATCCTGAGGTCACTGTAGCAACACGAAAGAGCTCCGTGGACCAAAAATCAACTCGAGATGAGAGGATAGTCCCTGGCTGCGACTCCAGAGGAATACCACCTTACCACAAGCACCTCAAGAGGAGGCTTCTCTCAGCTCTAGCTATGTGAGAGGGACCCTGAGATTGTAGCCTCAAGGGGAATGGACACCGAGATGCCCTGACTCGAAATAAGGCCGGATATCCCTGCAGTGACTTGAATGCAGGCTCGTCTTGCATCTCCCAACACGAAAGGATATCTGAATCCCCTGTGGAGACCACAGAGAAAGACCTAGTTCCCCACCTCATCGCGACCGGAGGCCTCACATCCTTTGAAAACTCCAGAGGTACGCGGAGATCAGTGCCTCCAAAGGAGACGATGCCTGACTCCTCGTGAAACTTGATAGGAGTCCCAGGATTCCTGTGGCACGTGGCAAGGGACCCTTGGTCTCCCGCCTCAGCTGGAGAGGCGTCCCAATTGCCCTGCCAAGCCTCGAGGAGAATCCCGAGTTGTCCCTCGCAACTAGGCAGGAGTCCTGACGTCGCTGAAGAAACACGTGGGTGGAAGGGCCATCCCCGTCGTAACTCGAGAATATAACCCAGGTTCCCGCCGCAACTCGAGAAAAGCCATGAGACTTCCCCCTCGCTGCGAGATGAGGCCGATTCCCCTGAACTGCGTGCAGAGCAATTCCGTGTTGCACATCACACATGAAAGGAGCCTTGATTTCCTTGATGGCACTCCAGAGAAACCCCAAGAACACTGATTCAAGGCTAGAGGGATCCTGAGGTCACTGTAGCAACACGAAAGAGCTCCGTGGACCAAAAATCAACTCGAGAAGAGAGGTTAGTCCCTGGCTTCGACTCCAGAGGAATACCACCTTACCACAAGCACTTCACGAGGAGGCTTCTCTCAGCTCTAGGTATGTGAGAGGGACCCTGAGTTTGCGGCCTCAAGTGGAATGGACACCGCGATGTACTGGCTCGAAATAAGGCCGGATATCCCTGCAGTGACTTGAGTGCAGGCTCGTCTTGCATCTCCCAAGACGAAAGGATATCTGAATCCCCTGTGGAGACCACAGAGAAAGACCTAGTTCCCCACCTCATCGCGACCGGAGACCTCACATACTTTGAAAACTCCAGAGGTACGCGGAGATCAGTGCCTCCAAAGGAGACGATGCCTGACTCCTCGTGAAACTACTTAGGCGTCCCAGGATTCCTGTGGCACGTGGAAAGGGACCCTTGGTCTCCCGCCTCAGCTGGAGAGGCGTCCCAATTGCCCTGCCAAGCCTCGAGGAGAATACCGAGTTGTCCCTCGCAACTAGGCATAAGTCCTGAGGTCGCTGAAGAAACACGTGGGTGGAAGGGCCTTCCCCGTCGTAACTCGAGAATATACTCCAGGTTCCCGCCGCAACTCGAGAAAAACCATGAGACTTTCCCCTCGCCGCGATATGAGGCCCGATTTCCCTGCAGTGCGTGCAGAGCAATTCCGTGTTGCACATCACACATGAAAGGAGCCTTGATTTCCTTGGTGGCACTCCAGAGAAACCCCAAGAACACTGTTTCAAGGCTCGAGGGATCCCGAGGTCACTGTAGCAACACGAAAGAGCTCCGTGGACCAAAAATCAACTCGAGATGAGAGGTTAGTCCCTGGCTTCGACTCCAGAGGAATACCACCTTAGCACAAGCACCTCAAGAGGAGGCTTCTCTCAGCTCTAGGTATGTGAGAGGGACCCGGAGTTTGCGGCCTCAAGTGGAATGGACACCGCGATGCCCTGACTAGAAATATGGCCGGATATCCCTGCAGTGACTTGAATGCAGGCTCGTCTTGCATCTGTCAAGATGAAAGGATGTCTGAATCCCCTGTTGAGACCACAGAAAAAGACCTAGTTCCCCACCTCATCGTGACCGGAGGCCTCACATCCTGTGAAAACTCCAGAGGTACGCGGAGATCAGTGCCTCCAAAGGAGACGATGCCTGACTCCTCATGAAACTTGATAGGAGTACCAGGATTCCTGTGGCACGTGGAAAGGGACACTTGGTCTCCCGCCTCAGCTGGAGAGGCGTCCCAATTGCCCTGCCAAGCCTCGAGGAGAATCCCGAGTTGTTCCTCGCAACTAGGCAGGAGTCCTGACGTCGCTGAACAAACACGTGGGTGGAAGGGCCATCCCCGTCGTAACTCGAGAATATACCCCAGGTTCCCGCCACAACTCGAGAAAAACCATGAGACTTCCCCCTCACCGCGAGATGAGGCCCGATTCCCCTGCACTGCATGCAGAGCAATACCGTGTTGCACATCAAACATGGAAGGAGGCTTGATTTCCTTGATGGCACTCCAGAGAAACCCCAAGAACACTGTTTCAAGGCTAGAGGGATCCTGAGGTCACTGTAGCAACACGAAAGAGCTCCGTGGACCAAAAATCAACTCGAGATGAGAGGTTAGTCCCTGGCTTCGACTCCAGAGGAATACCACCTTACCACAAGCACCTCAAGAGGAGGCTTCTCTCAGCTCTATGTATGTGAGTGGGACCGTGAGTTTGCCGCCTCAAGTGGAATGGACACTGCGATGCCCTGACGCGAAATAAGGCCGGATATCCCTGCAGTGACGTGAATGCAGGCTCGTCTTGCATCTCCCAAGACGAAAGGATGTCTGAATCCCCTGTGGAGACCACAGAGAAAGACCTAGTTCCCCACTTCATGGCGACCAGACGCCTCACATCCTTTGAAAACTTCAGAGGTACGCGGACATCAGTGCCTCCAAAGGAGACGATGCCTGACTCCCCGTGAAACTTGATAGGAGTCCCAGGATTCCTGTGGCACGTGGAAAGGGACCCTTGGTCTCCCGCCTCAGCTGGAGAGTCGTCCCAATTGCCCTGCCAAGCCTCGAGGAGAATCCCGAGTTTTCCCTCGCAACTAGGCAGGAGTCCTGCCGTCGCTGAACAAACACTTGTGTGGAAGGGCCATCCCCGTCGTACCTCGAGAATATACCCCAGGTTCCCGCCGCAACTCGAGAAAAACCATGAGACTTCCCCCTCGCCGCGAGATGAGGCCCGATTCCCCTGCACTGTGTGCAGAGCAATTCCGTGTTGCACATCACACATGAAAGGAGCCTTGATTTCCTTGATGGTACTCCAGAGAAACCCCAAGAACACTGTTTCAAGGCTAGAGGGATCCTGAGGTCACTGTAGCAACACGAAAGAGCTCCGTGGACCAAAAATCAGCTCGAGATGAGAGGTTAGTCCCTGGCTTCGACTCCAGAGGAATACCACCTTACCACAAGCACCTCAAGAGGAGGCTTCTCTCAGCTCTAGCTAAGTGAGAGGGTCCCTGAGTTTGTGGCCTCAAGTGGAATGGACACCGCGACGCACTGACTCAAAATAAGGCCGGATATCCCTGCAGTGACTTGAATGCAGGCTCGTCTTGCATCTCCCAAGACGAAAGGATGTCTGAATCCCCTGTGGAGACCACAGAGAAAGACCTAGTTCCACACCTCATCGCGACCGGAGGCCTCACATCCTTTGAAAACTCCAGAGGTTCGCGGAGATCAGTGCCTCCAAAGGAGACGATGCCTGACTCCTCGTGAAACTTCTTAGGAGTCCCAGGATTCCTGTGGCACGTGGAAAGGGACCCTTGGTCTCCCGCCTCAGCTGGAGAGGCGTCCCAATTGCCCTGCCAAGCCTCGAGGAGAATCCCGAGTTGTCCGTCGCAACTAGGCAGGAATCCTGAAGTCACTGAAGAAACACGTGTGTGCAAGGGCCATCCCCGTCGTAACTCGAGAATATACCTCAGGTTCCCGCCGCAACTCGAGAAAGACCATGAGACTTTCCCCTCGCCGCGAGATGAGGCCTGATTCCCCTGCACTGCGTGCAGAGCAATTCCGTGTTGCACATCACACATGAAAGGAGCCTTGATTTCCTAGATGGCACTCCAGAGAAACCCCAGGAACACTGTTTCAAGGCCAGAGTGATCCTGAGGTCACTGTAGCAACACGAAAGAGCTCCGTGGACGAAAAATCAACTCGAGATGAGAGGTTAGTCCCTGGCTTCGACTCCAGAGGAATAATACATTACCACAAGCACCTCAAGAGGAGGCTTCTCTCAGCTCTAGCTATGTGAGAGGGACCCTGATTTTGCGGCTTCAAGTGGAATGGACACTGCGATGCCCTGACTCGAAATAAGGCCGGATATCCCTGCAGTGACTTGAATGCAGGCTCGTCTTGCATCTCCCAAGATGAAAGGATGTCTGATTCCCCTGTGGAGACCACAGAGAAAGACCTAGTTCACCACCTCATGGCGACCGGAGGCCTCACATCCTTTGAAAACTCCAGAGGTACGCGGAGATCAGTGCCTCCAAAGGAGAAGATGCCTGACTCCTCGTGAAACTTGATAGGAGTCCGAGGATTACTGTGGCACGTGGAAAGGGACCCTTGGTCTCCCGCCTCAGCTGGAGAGGCGTCCCAATTGCCCTGCCAAGCCTCGAGGAGAATCCCGAGTTGTCCCTCGCAACTAGGCAGGAGTCCTGACGTCGCTGAACAAACACGTGGTTGAAATGGCCATCCCCGTCGTAACTCGAGAATATACCCCAGGTTCCCGCCGCAACTCGAGAAAAACCATGAGACTTTCCCCTCGCCGCGATATGAGGCCCGATTTCCCTGCAGTGCGTGCAGAGCAATTCCGTGTTGCACATCACACATGAAAGGAGCCTTGATTTCCTTGGTGGCACTCCAGAGAAACCCCAAGAACACTGTTTCAAGGCTAGAGGGATCCTGAGGTCACTGTAGCAACACGAAAGAGCTCCGTGGACCAAAAATCAACTCGAGATGAGAGGTTAGTCCCTGGCTTCGACTCCAGAGGAATACCACCTTACCACAAGCACCTCAAGAGGAGGCTTCTCTCAGCTCTAGGTATGTGAGAGGGACCCGGAGTTTGCGGCATCAAGTGGAATGGACACCGCGATGCCCTGACTAGAAATATGGCCGGATATCCCTGCAGTGACTTGAATGCAGGCTCGTCTTGCATCTCCCAAGATGAAAGGATGTCTGAATCCCCTGTTGAGACCACAGAAAAAGACCTAGTTCCCCACCTCATCGTGACCGGAGGCCTCACATCCTGTGAAAACTCCAAAGGTACGCGGAGATCAGTGCCTCCAAAGGAGACGATGCCTGACTCCTCATGAAACTTGATAGGAGTACCAGGATTCCTGTGGCACGTGGAAAGGGACACTTGGTCTCCCGCCTCAGCTGGAGAGGCGTCCCAATTGCCCTGCCAAGCCTCGAGGAGAATCCAGAGTTGTTCCTCGCAACTAGGCAGGAGTCCTGACGTCGCTGAACAAACACGTGGGTGGAAGGGCCATCCCCGTCGTAACTCGAGAATATACCCCAGGTTCCCGCCACAACTCGAGAAAAACCATGAGACTTCCCCCTCACCGCGAGATGAGGCCCGATTCCCCTGCACTGCATGCAGAGCAATACCGTGTTGCACATCAAACATGGAAGGAGGCTTGATTTCCTTGATGGCACTCCAGAGAAACCCCAAGAACACTGTTTCAAGGCTAGAGGGATCCTGAGGTCACTGTAGCAACACAAAAGAGCTCCGTGGACCAAAAATCAACTCGAGATGAGAGGTTAGTCCCTGGCTTCGACTCCAGAGGAATACCACCTTACCACAAGCACCTCAAGAGGAGGCTTCTCTCAGCTCTATGTATGTGAGTGGGACCGTGAGTTTGCCGCCTCAAGTGGAATGGACACTGCGATGCCCTGACGCGAAATAAGGCCGGATATCCCTGCAGTGACGTGAATGCAGGCTCGTCTTGCATCTCCCAAGACGAAAGGATGTCTGAATCCCCTGTGGAGACCACAGAGAAAGACCTAGTTCCCCACTTCATGGCGACCAGACGCCTCAAATCCTTTGAAAACTTCAGAGGTACGCGGACATCAGTGCCTCCAAAGGAGACGATGCCTGACTCCCCGTGAAACTTGATAGGAGTCCCAGGATTCCTGTGGCACGTGAAAAGGGACCCTTGGTCTCCCGCCTCAGCTGGAGAGTCGTCCCAATTGCCCTGCCAAGCCTCGAGGAGAATCCCGAGTTTTCCCTCGCAACTAGGCAGGAGTCCTGCCGTCGCTGAACAAACACTTGTGTGGAAGGGCCATCCCCGTCGTACCTCGAGAATATACCCCAGGTTCCCGCCGCAACTCGAGAAAAACCATGAGACTTCCCCCTCGCCGCGAGATGAGGCCCGATTCCCCTGCACTGTGTGCAGAGCAATTCCGTGTTGCACATCACACATGAAAGGAGCCTTGATTTCCTTGATGGTACTCCAGAGAAACCCCAAGAACACTGTTTCAAGGCTAGAGGGATCCTGAGGTCACTGTAGCAACACGAAAGAGCTCCGTGGACCAAAAATCAGCTCGAGATGAGAGGTTAGTCCCTGGCTTCGACTCCAGAGGAATACCACCTTACCACAAGCACCTCAAGAGGAGGCTTCTCTCAGCTCTAGCTAAGTGAGAGGGTCCCTGAGTTTGTGGCCTCAAGTGGAATGGACACCGCGACGCACTGACTCAAAATAAGGCCGGATATCCCTGCAGTGACTTGAATGCAGGCTCGTCTTGCATCTCCCAAGACGAAAGGATGTCTGAATCCCCTGTGGAGACCACAGAGAAAGACCTAGTTCCACACCTCATCGCGACCGGAGGCCTCACATCCTTTGAAAACTCCAGAGGTTCGCGGAGATCAGTGCCTCCAAAGGAGACGATGCCTGAGTCCTCGTGAAACTTCTTAGGAGTCCCAGGATTCCTGTGGCACGTGGAAAGGGACCCTTGGTCTCCCGCCTCAGCTGGAGAGGCGTCCCAATTGCCCTGCCAAGCCTCGAGGAGAATCCCGAGTTGTCCCTCGCAACTAGGCAGGAGTCCTGAAGTCACTGAAGAAACACGTGTGTGCAAGGGCCATCCCCGTCGTAACTCGAGAATATACCTCAGGTTCCCGCCGCAACTCGCGAAAAACCATGAGACTTTCCCCTCGCCGCGAGATGAGGCCTGATTCCCCTGCACTGCGTGCAGAGCAATTCCGTGTTGCACATCACACATGAAAGGAGCCTTGATTTCCTAGATGGCACTCCAGAGAAACCCCAGGAACACTGTTTCAAGGCCAGAGTGATCCTGAGGTCACTGTAGCAACACGAAAGAGCTCCGTGGACGAAAAATCAACTCGAGATGAGAGGTTAGTCCCTGGCTTCGACTCCAGAGGAATACCACCTTACCACAAGCACCTCAAGAGGAGGCGTCTCTCCGCTCTAGGTATTTGAGAGGGACCCTGAGTTTGCGGCCTGAAGTGGAATGGACACCGCGATGTCCTGGCTCGAAATAAGGCCAGATATCCCTGCAGTGACTTGAGTGCAGGCTCGTCTTGCATCTCCCAAGACGAAAGGATGTCTGAATCCCCTGTGGAGACCACAGAGAAAGACCTAGTTCCCCACCTCATCGCGACCGGAGACCTCACATACTTTGAAAACTCCAGAGGTACGCGGACATCAGTGCCTCCAAAGGATACGATGCCTGACTCCTCGTGAAACTTCTTAGGAGTCCCAGGATTCCTGTGGCACGTGGAAAGGGACCCTTGGTCTCCCGCCTCAGCTGGAGAGGCATCCCAATTGCCCTGTCAAGCCTCGAGGAGAATCCCGAGTTGTCCCTCGCAACTAGGCAGGAGTCCTGACGTCGCTGAACAAACACGTGGGTGGAAGGGCCATCCCCGTCGTAACTCGAGAATATACCCCAGGTTCCCGCCGCAACTCGAGAAAAGCCATGAGACTTCCCCCTCGCCGCGAGATTAGGCCTGATTCCCCTGTACTGCGTGCAGAGCAATTCCGTGTTGCACATCACACATGAACGGGGCCTTGATTTCCTTGATGGCACTCCAGAGAAACCCCAAGAACACTGTTTCAAGGCTAGAGGGATCCTGAGGTCACTGTAGCAACACGAAAGAGCTCCGTGGACCAAAAATCAACTCGAGAAGAGAGGTTAGTCCCTGGCTTCGACTCCAGAGGAATACCACCTTACCACAAGCACCTCAAGAGGAGGTTTCTCTCAGCTCTAGGTATGTGAGAAGGACCCTGAGTTTGCGGCCTCAAGTGGAATGGACACCGCGATGCCCTGTCTCGAAATAAGGCCGGATATCCTTGCAGTGACTTGAATGCAGGCTCGTCTTGCATCTCCCAAGATGAAAGGATGTCTGAATTCCCTGTGGAGACCACAGATAAAGACCAAGTTCACCACCTCATGGCGACCGGAGACCTCACATCCTTTGAAAACTCCAGAGGTATGCGGAGATCAGTGCCTCCAAAGGAGACGATGCCTGACTCCTCGTGAAAGTTCTTAGGCGTCCCAGGATTCCTGTGGCACGTGCAAAGGGACCCTTGGTCTCCCGTCTCAGGTGCAGAGGCGTCCCAATTGCCCTGCCAATCCTCGAGGAGAATCCCGAGTTGTCCCTCGCAACTAGGCAGGAGTCCTGACGTCGCTGAACAAACACGTGGGTGGAAGGGCCATCCCCGTCGTAACTCGAGAATATACCACAGGTTCCCGCCGTAACTCGAGAAAAACCATGAGACTTCCCCCTCGCCGCAAGATGAGGCCCGATTCCCCTGCACTGCGTGCAGAGCAATTCCGTGTTGCACATCACACATGAAAGGAGCCTTGATTTCCTTGATGGCACTCCAGAGAAACCCCAAGAACACTGTTTACAGGCTAGAGGGATCCTGAGGTCACTGTAGCAACACGAAAGAGCTCCGTGGACCAAAAATCAACTGCAGATGAGAGGTTAGTCCCTGGCTTCGTCTCCAGAGGAATACCACCTTACCACAAGCACCTCAAGAGGAGGCTTCTCTCAGCTCTAGGTATGTGAGAGGGACCCTGAGTTTGCGGCCTCAAGTGGAATGGACACCGCGATGCCCTGGCTCGAAATAAGGCCGGATATCCCTGCAGTGACTTGAATGCAGGCTCGTCTTGCATCTCCCAAGACGAAAGGATGTCTGAATCACCTGGGGAGACCACAGAGAAAGACCTAGTTCCCCACCTCATCGCGACCGGAGGCCCCACATCCTTTGAAAATTCCAGAGGTACGCAGAGATCAGTGCCTCCAAAGGAGACGATGCCTGACTCCTCGTGAAACTTGATAGGAGTCCCAGGATTCCTGTGGCACGTGGAAAGGGACCCTTGGTCTCCCCCCTCAGCTGGAGAGGCGTCCCAATTGCCCTGCCAAGCCTCGAGGAGAATCCCGAGTTGTCCCTCGCAACTGGGCACGAGTCCTGCCGTCGCTGAACAAACATGTGGGTGAAAGGGCCATCCCCGTTGTAACTCGAGAATATACCCCAGGTTCCCGCCGCAACTCGAGAAAAACCATGAGACTTCCCCCTCGCCGCGAGATGAGGCCCAATTCCCCTGAACCTTGTGCAGAGCAATTCCGTGTTGCACATCACACATGAAAGGAGCCTTGATTTCCTTGATGGCACTCCAGAGAAACCCCAAGAACACTGTTTCAAGGCTAGAGGGATCCTGACGTCACTGTAGCAACACGAAAGAGCTCCGTGGACCAAAAATCAACTCGAGATGAGAGGTTAGTCCCTGGCTTCGACTCCAGAGGAATACCACCTTACCACAAGCACCTCAAGAGGAGGCTTCTCTCAGCTCTAGGTATTTGAGAGGGACCCTGAGTTTGCGGCCTGAAGTGGAATGGACACCGCGATGTCCTGGCTCGAAATAAGGCCAGATATCCCTGCAGTGACTTGAGTGCAGGCTCGTCTTGCATCTCCCAAGACGAAAGGATGTTTGAATCCCCTGTGGAGACCACAGAGAAAGACCTAGTTCCCCACCTCATCGCGACCGGAGACCTCACATACTTTGAAAACTCCAGAGGTACGCGGACATCAGTGCCTCCAAAGGAGACGATGCCTGACTCCTCGTGAAACTTCTTAGGAGTCCCAGGATTCCTGTGGCACGTGGAAAGGGACCCTTGGTCTCCCGCCTCAGCTGGAGATGCATCCCAATTGCCCTGTCAAGCCTCGAGGAGAATCCCGAGTTGTCCCTCGCAACTAGGCAGGAGTCCTGACGTCGCTGAACAAACACGTGGGTGGAAGGGCCATCCCCGTCGTAACTCGAGAATATACCCCAGGTTCCCGCCGCAACTCGAGAAAAGCCATGAGACTTCCCCCTCGCCGCGAGATTAGGCCTGATTCCCCTGTACTGCGTGCAGAGCAATTCCGTGTTGCACATCACACATGAAAGGGGCCTTGATTTCCTTGATGGCACTCCAGAGAAACCCCAAGAACACTGTTTCAAGGCTAGAGGGATCCTGAGGTCACTGTAGCAACACGAAAGAGCTCCGTGGACCAAAAATCAACTCGAGAAGAGAGGTTAGTCCCTGGCTTCGACTCCAGAGGAATACCACCTTACCACAAGCACCTCAAGAGGAGGTTTCTCTCAGCTCTAGGTATGTGAGAGGGACCCTGAGTTTGCGGCCTCAAGTGGAATGGACACCGCGATGCCCTGGCTCGAAATAAGGCCGGATATCCCTGCAGTGACTTGAATGCAGGCTCGTCTTGCATCTCCCAAGATGACAGGATGTCTGAATCCCCTGTGGAGACCACAGAGAAAGACCTAGTTCCCCACCTCATCGCGACCGGAGGCCTCACATCCTTTGAAAACTCCAGAGGTACGCAGAGATCAGTGCCTCCAAAGGAGACGATGCCTGACTCCTCGTGAAACTTGATAGGAGTCCCAGGATTCCTGTGGCACGTGGAAAGGGACCCTTGGTCTCCCGCCTCAGCTGGAGAGGCGTCCCAATTGCCCTGCCAAGCCTCGAGGAGGATCCCGAGTTATCCCTCGCAACTAGGCAGGAGTCCTGACGTCGCTGAACAAACACGTGGGTGGAAGGGCCATCCCCGTCGTAACTCGAGAATATACCCCAGGTTCCCACCGCAATTCGAGAAAAACCATGAGACTTCCCCCTCGCCGCGAGATGAGGCCCGATTCCCCTGCACTGCGCGCAGAGCAATTCCGTGTTGCACATCACACATGAAAGGAGCATTGATTTCCTTGATGGCACTCCAGAGAAACCCCAAGAACACTGTTTCAAGGCTAGAAGGTTCCTGAGGTCACTGTAGCAACACGAAAGAGCTCCATGGACTAAAAATCAACTCGAGATGACAGGTTAGTCCCTGGCTTCGACTCCAGAGGAATACCACCTTACCACAAGCACCTCAAGAGGAGGCGTCTCTCCGCTCTAGGTATTTGAGAGGGACCCTAAGTTTGCGGCCTGAAGTGGAATGGACACCACGATGTCCTGGCTCGAAATAAGGCCAGATATCCCTGCAGTGACTTGAGTGCAGGCTCGTCTTGCATCTCCCAAGACGAAAGGATGTCTGAATCCCCTGTGGAGACCACAGAGAAAGACCTAGTTCCCCACCTCATCGCGACCGGAGACCTCACATACTTTGAAAACTCCAGAGGTACGCGGAGATCAGTGCCTCCAAAGGATACGATGCCTGACTCCTCGTGAAACTTCTTAGGAGTCCCAGGATTCCTGTGGCACGTGGAAAGGGACCCTTGGTCTCCCGCCTCAGCTGGAGAGGCATCCCAATTGCCCTGTCAAGCCTCGAGGAGAATCCCGAGTTGTCCCTCGCAACTAGGCAGGAGTCCTGACGTCGCTGAACAAACACGTGGGTGGAAGGGCCATCCCCGTCGTAACTCGAGAATATACCCCAGGTTCCCGCCGCAACTCGAGAAAAGCCATGAGACTTCACCCTCGCCGCGAGATTAGGCCTGATTCCCCTGTACTGCGTGCAGAGCAATTCCGTGTTGCACATCACACATGAACGGGGCCTTGATTTCCTTGATGGCACTCCAGAGAAACCCCAAGAACACAGTTTCAAGGCTGGAGGGATCCTGAGGTCACTGTAGCAACACGAAAGAGCTCCGTGGACCAAAAATCAACTCGAGAAGAGAGGTTAGTCCCTGGCTTCGACTCCAGAGGAATACCACCTTACCACAAGCACCTCAAGAGGAGGTTTCTCTCAGCTCTAGGTATGTCAGAGGGACCCTGAGTTTGCGGCCTCAAGTGGAATGGACACCGCGATGCCCTGTCTCGAAATAAGGCCGGATATCCCTGCAGTGACTTGAATGCAGGCTCGTCTTGCATCTCCCAAAATGAAAGGATGTCTGAATTCCCTGTGGAGACCACAGATAAAGACCAAGTTCACCACCTCATGGCGACCGGAGACCTCACATCCTTTGAAAACTCCAGAGGTATGCGGAGATCAGTGCCTCCAAAGGAGACGATGCCTGACTCCTCGTGAAAGTTCTTAGGCGTCCCAGGATTCCTGTGGCACGTGCAAAGGGACCCTTGGTCTCCCGTCTCAGGTGCAGAGGCGTCCCAATTGCCCTGCCAAGCCTCGAGGAGAATCCCGAGTTGTCCCTCGCAACTGGGCACGAGTCCTGCCGTCGCTGAACAAACATGTGGGTGAAAGGGCCATCCCCGTTGTAACTCGAGAATATACCCCAGGTTCCCGCCGCAACTCGTGAAAAACCATGAGACTTCCCCCTCGCCGCGAGATGAGGCCCAATTCCCCTGAACTGTGTGCAGAGCAATTCCGTGTTGCACATCACACATGAAAGGAGCCTTGATTTCCTTGATGGCACTCCAGAGAAACCCCAAGAACACTGTTTCAAGGCTAGAGGGATCCTGACGTCACTGTAGCAACACGAAAGAGCTCCGTGGACCAAAAATCAACTCGAGATGAGAGGTTAGTCCCTGGCTTCGACTCCAGAGGAATACCACCTTACCACAAGCACCTCAAGAGGAGGCGTCTCTCAGCTCTAGGTATTTGAGAGGGACCCTGAGTTTGCGGCCTGAAGTGGAATGGACACCGCGATGTCCTGGCTCGAAATAAGGCCGGATATCCCTGCAGTGACTTGAGTGCAGGCTCGTCTTGCATCTCCCAAGACGAAAGGATGTTTGAATCCCCTGTGGAGACCACAGAGAAAGACCTAGTTCCCCACCTCATCGCGACCGGAGACCTCACATACTTTGAAAACTCCAGAGGTACGCGGAGATCAGTGCCTCCAAAGGATACGATGCCTGACTCCTCGTGAAACTTCTTAGGAGTCCCAGGATTCCTGTGGCACGTGGAAAGGGACCCTTGGTCTCCCGCCTCAGCTGGAGAGGCATCCCAATTGCCCTGTCAAGCCTCGAGGAGAATCCCGAGTTGTCCCTCGCAACTAGGCAGGAGTCCTGACGTCGCTGAACAAACACGTGTGTGGAAGGGCCATCCCCGTCGTAACTCGAGAATATACCCCAGGTTCCCGCCGCAACTCGAGAAAAGCCATGAGACTTCCCCCTCGCCGCGAGATTAGGCCTGATTCCCCTGTACTGCGTGCAGAGCAATTCCGTGTTGCACATCACACATGAAAGGGGCCTTGATTTCCTTGATGGCACTCCAGAGAAACCCCAAGAACACTGTTTCAAGGCTAGAGGGATCCTGAGGTCACTGTAGCAACACGAAAGAGCTCCGTGGACCAAAAATCAACTCGAGAAGAGAGGTTAGTCCCTGGCTTCGACTCCAGAGGAATACCACCTTACCACAAGCACCTCAAGAGGAGGTTTCTCTCAGCTCTAGGTATGTGAGAGGGACCCTGAGTTTGCGGCCTCAAGTGGAATGGACACCGCGATGCCCTGGCTCGAAATAAGGCCGGATATCCCTGCAGTGACTTGAATGCAGGCTCGTCTTGCATCTCCCAAGATGAAAGGATGTCTGAATCCCCTGGGGAGACCACAGATAAAGACTTAGTTCACCACGTCATGCCGACCGGAGACCTCACATCCTTTGAAAACTCCAGAGGTATGCGGAGATCAGTGCCTCCAAAGGAGACGATGCCTGACTCCTCGTGAAACTTGATAGGAGTCCCAGGATTCCTGTGGCACGTGGAAAGGGACCCTTGGTCTCCCCCCTCAGGTGGAGAGGCGTCCCAATTGCCCTGCCAAGCCTCGAGGAGAATCCCGAGTTGTCCCTCGCAACTGGGCACGAGTCCTGCCGTCGCTGAACAAACATGTGGGTGGAAGGGCCATCCCCGTTGTAACTCGAGAATATACCCCAGGTTCCCGCCGCAACTCGAGAAAAACCATGAGACTTCCCCCTCGCCACGAGATGAGGCCCAATTCCCCTGAACTGTGTGCAGAGCAATTCCGTGTTGCACATCACACATGAAAGGAGCCTTGATTTCCTTGATGGCTCTCCAGAGAAACCCCAAGAACACTGTTTCAAGGCTAGAGGGATCCTGACGTCACTGTAGCAACACGAAAGAGCTCCGTGGACCAAAAATCAACTCGAGATGAGAGGTTAGTCCCTGGCTTCGACTTCAGAGGACTACCACCTTACCACAAGCACCTCAAGCGGAGGCTTCTCTCAGCTCTAGCTATTTGAGAGGGACCCTGAGTTTGCGGCCTCAAGTGGAATGGACACCGCGATGCCCTGACTCGAAATAAGGCCGGATATCTCTGCAGTGACTTGAATGCAGACTCGTCTTGCATCTCCCAAGACGAAAGGATGTCTGAATCCCCTGTGGAGACCACAGAGAAAGACCTAGTTCCCCACCTCATGGCGACCGGAGGCCTCACATCCTTTGAAAACTCCAGAGGTACGCGGAGATCAGTGCCTCCAAAGGAGACGTTGCCTGACTCCTCGTGAAACTTGATAGGAGTCCCAGGATTCCTGTGGCACGTGGAAAGGGACCCTTGGTCTCCCGCCTCAGCTCGAGAGGCGTCCCAATTGCCCTGAATAGCCTCGTGGAGAATCCCGAGTTGTTCCTCGCAACTAGGCAGGAGTCCTGACGTCGCTGAAGAAACACGTGGGTGGAAGGGCCATTTCCGTCGTAACTCGAGAATATAACCCAGGTTCCCGCCGCAACTCGAGAAAAGCCATGAGACTTCCCCGTCGCTGCGAGATGAGGCCCGATTCCCCTGCAGAGCGTGCAGAGCAATTCCGTGTTGCACATCACACATGAAAGGAGCCTTGATTTCCTTGGTGGCACTCCAGAGAAACCCCAAGAACACTGTTTACAGGCTAGAGGGATCCTGAGGTCACTGTAGCAACACGAAAGAGCTCCGTGGACCAAAAATCAACTCGAGATGAGAGGATAGTCCCTGGCTGCGACTCCAGAGGAATACCACCTTACCACAAGCACCTCAAGAGGAGGCTTCTCTCAGCTCTAGCTATGTGAGAGGGACCCTGAGATTGCAGCCTCAAGTGGAATGGACACCGAGATGCCCTGACTCGAAATAAGGCCGGATATCCCTGCAGTGACTTGAATGCAGGCTCGTCTTGCATCTCCCAACACGAAAGGATTTCTGAATCCCCTGTGGAGACCACAGAGAAAGACCTAGTTCCCCACCTCATCGCGACCGGAGGCCTCACATCCTTTGAAAACTCCAGAGGTACGCGGAGATCAGTGCCTCCAAAGGAGACGATGCCTGACTCCTCGTGAAACTTGATAGGAGTCCCAGGATTCCTGTGGCACGTGGAAAGGGACCCTTGGTCTCCCGCCTCAGCTGGAGAGGCGTCCCAATTGCCCTGCTAAGCCTCGAGGAGAATCCCGAGTTGTCCCTCGCAACTAGGCAGGAGTCCTGACGTCGCTGAAGAAACACGTGGGTGGAAGGGCCATCCCCGTCGTAACTCGAGAATATAACCCAGGTTCCCGCCGCAACTCGAGAAAAGCCATGAGACTTCCCCCTCGCTGCGAGATGAGGCCGATTCCCCTGAACTGCGTGCAGAGCAATTCCGTGTTGCACATCACACATGAAAGGAGCCTTGATTTCCTTGATGGCACTCCAGAGAAACCCCAAGAACACTGATTCAAGGCTAGAGGGATCCTGAGGTCACTGTAGCAACACGAAAGAGCTCCGTGGACCAAGAATCAACTCGAGATGAGAGGTTAGTCCCTGGCTTCGACTCCAGAGGAATACCACCTTACCACAAGCACTTCAAGAGGAGGCTTCTCTCAGCTCTAGGTATGTGAGAGGGACCCTGAGTTTGCGGCCTCAAGTGGAATGGACACCGAGATGTACTGGCTCGAAATAAGGCCGGATATCCCTGCAGTGACTTGAGTGCAGGCTCGTCTTGCATCTCCCAAGACGAAAGGATATCTGAATCCCCTGTGGAGACCACAGAGAAAGACCTAGTTCCCCAGCTCATCGCGACCGGAGACCTCACATACTTTGAAAACTCCAGAGGTACGCGGAGATCAGTGCCTCCAAAGGAGACGATGCCTGACTCCTCGTGAAAATTCTTAGGCGTCCCAGGATTCCTGTGGCACGTGGAAAGGGACCCTTGGTCTCCCGCCTCAGCTGGAGAGGCGTCCCAATTGCCCTGCCAAGCCTCGAGGAGAATCCCGAGTTGTCCCTCGCAACTATGCAGGAGTCCTGAGGTCGCTGAAGAAACACGTGGGTGGAAGGTCCATCCCCGTCGTAACTCGAGAATATACCCCAGGTTCCCGCCGCAACTCGAGAAAAACCATGAGACTTCCCCCTCGCCGCGAGATGAGGCCCGATTCCCGTGCACTGCATGCAGAGCAATTCCGTGTTGCACATCACACATGAAAGGAGCCTTGATTTCCTTGATGGCACGCCAGAGAACCCCAAGAACACTGTTTCAAGGCTAGAGGGATCCTGAGGTCACTGTAGCAACACGAAAGAGCTCCGTGGATCAAAAATCAACTCGAGATGAGAGGGTAGTCCCTGGCTTCGACTCCAGAGGAATACCACCTTACCACCAGCACCTCAGGAGGAGGCTTCTCTCAGCTCTAGGTATGTGAGAGGGACCCTGAGTTTGCGGCCTCAAGTGGAATGGACTCCGTGATGCCCTGACTCGAAATAAGGCCGGATATCCCTGCAGTGACTTGAATGCAGGCTCGTCTTGCATCTCCCAAGACGAAAGGATGTCTGAATCCCCTGTGGAGACCACAGAGAAAGACCTAGTTCCCCACCTCATCGCGACCGGAGGCCTCACATCCTTTGAAAACTCCAGAGGTACGCGGAGATCAGTGCCTCCAAAGGAGAAGATGCCTGACTCCTCGTGAAACTTGATAGGAGTCCGAGGATTACTGTGGCACGTGGAAAGGGACCCTTGGTCTCCCGCCTCAGCTGGAGAGGCGTCCCAATTGCCCTGCCAAGCCTCGAGGAGAATCCCGAGTTGTCCCTCGCAACTAGGCAGGAGTCCTGACGTCGCTGAACAAACACGTGGTTGAAATGGCCATCCCCGTCGTAACTCGAGAATATACCCCAGGTTCCCGCCGCAACTCGAGAAAAACCATGAGACTTTCCCCTCGCCGCGATATGAGGCCCGATTCCCCTGCAGTGCGTGCAGAGCAATTCCGTGTTGCACATCACACATGAAAGGAGCCTTGATTTCCTTGGTGGCACTCCAGAGAAACCCCAAGAACACTGTTTCAAGGCTAGAGGGATCCTGAGGTCACTGTAGCAACACGAAAGAGCTCCGTGGACCAAAAATCAACTCGAGATGAGAGGATAGTCCCTGGCTGCGACTCCAGAGGAATAGCACCTTACCACAAGCACCTCAAGAGGAGGCTTCTCTCAGCTCTAGGTATGTGAGAGGGACCCTGAGTTTGCGGCCTCAAGTGGAATGGACACCGCGATGCCCTGACTCGAAATAAGGCCGGATATCCCTGCAGTGACTTGAATGCAGGCTCGTCTTGCATCTCCCAAGACGAAAGGATGTCTGAATCCCCTGTGGAGACCACAGAGAAAGACATAGTTCCCGACCTCATCGCGACCGGAGGCCTCGCATCCTTTGAAAACTCCAGAGGTACGCGGAGATCAGTGCCTCCAAAGGAGACAATGCCTGACTCCTCGTGAAACTTGATAGGAGTCCCAGGATTCCTGTGGCACGTGGAAAGGGACACTTGGTCTCCCGCCTCAGCTGGAGAGGCGTCCCAATTGCCCTGCCAAACCTCTAGGAGAATCCCGAGTTGTCCCTCGCAACTAGGCAGGAGTCCTGCCGACGCTGAACAAACACCTGTGTGGAAGGCCCATCCCCGTCGAAACTCGAGAATATACCCCAGGTTCCCGCCGCAACTCGAGAAAAACCATGAGACTTCCCCCTCGCCACGAGATGAGGCCCGATTCACCTACACTGCATGCAGAGCAATTCCGTGTTGCACATCACACATGAAAGGAGGCTTGATTTCCTTGATGGCACTCCAGAGAAACCCCAAGAACACTGTTTCCAGGCTAGAGGGATCCAGAGGTCACTGTAGCAACACGAAAGAGCTCCGTGGACCAAAAATCAACTCGAGATGAGAGGTTAGTCCCTGGCTTCGACCCCAGAGGAATACCACCTCACCACAAGCACCTCAAGAGGAGGCTTCTCTCAGCTCTAGGTATGTGAGAGGGACCCTGAGTTTGCGACCTCAAGTGGAATGGACACCGCGATGCCCTGACTCGAAATAAGGCCGGATATCCCTGCAGTGACTTGAATGCAGGCTCGTCTTGCATCTCCCAAGACGAAAGGATGTCTGAATCCCCTGTGCAGACCACAGAGAAAGACCTAGTTCCCCACCTCATCGCGACCGGAGGCCTCAAATCCTTTGAAAACTCCAGAGGTACGCGGAGATCAGTGCCTCCAAAGAGGAGGATGCCTGACTCCTCGTGAAACTTGATAGGAGTCCCAGGATTCCTGTGGCACATGGAAAGGGACGCTTGGTCTCCCGCCTCAGCTGGAGAGGCGTCCCAATTGCCCTACCAAGCCTCGAGGAGAATCCCGAGTTGTCCCTCGCAACTAGGCAGGAGTCCTGACGTCGCTGAACAAACACGTGTGTGGAAGGGCCATCCCCGTCGTAACTCGAGAATATACCCCAGGTTCCCGCCGCAACTCGACAAAAACCATGGGACTTCCCCCTCGCCGCGAGATGAGGCCTGATTCCCCTGCACTGCGTGCAGAGCAATACCGTGTTACACATCAAACATGAAAGGAGCCTTGATTTCCTTGATGGCACTCCAGAGAAACCCCAAGAACACTGTTTCCAGGCTAGAGGGATCCTGAGGTCACTGTAGCAACACGAAAGAGCTCCGTGGACCAAAAATGAACTCGAGATGAGAGGTTAGTCCCTGGCTTTGACTTCAGAGTACTACCACCTTACCACAATCACCTCAACAGGAGGCTTCTCTCAGCTCTAAGTATGTGAGAGGGACCCTGAGTTTGCGGCCTCAAGTGGAATGGACACCGCGATTCCCTGACTCGAAATAAGGCCGGATATCCCTGCAGTGACTTGAATGCAGGCTCGTCCTGCATCTCCCAAGACGAAAGGATGTCTGAATCCCCTGTGGAGACCACAGAGAAAGACCTAGTTCCCCACCTCATCGCGACCGGAGGCCTCACATCCCTTGAAAACTCCAGAGGTACGCGGAGATCAGTGCCTCCAAAGGAGACGTGCCTGACTCCTCGGGAAACTTGATAGGAGTCCCAGGATTCCTGTGGCACGTGGAAAGGGACCCTTGGTCTCCCGCCTCAGCTGGAGAGGCGTCCCAATTGCCTTGCCAAGCCTCGAGGAGAATCTCGAGTTGTCCCTCGCAACTAGGCAGGACTCCTGATGTCGCTGAAGAAACACGCGGGTGGAAGGGCCATCCCCGTCGTAACTCGAGAATATACCCAAGGTTCCCGACGCAACTCGAGAAAAACCATGAGACTTCCCCCTCGCCGCGAGATGAGGCCCGATTCCCCTGCACTGCGTGCAGAGCAATACCGTGTTGCACATCACACATGAAAGGAGCCTTGATTTCCTTGATGGCACACCAGAGAAAACCCAAGAACACTGTTTCAAGGCTAGAGGGATCCTGAGGTCACTGTAGCAACATGAAAGAGCTCTGTGGACCAAGAATCAACTCGAGATTAGAGGTTAGTCCCTGGCTTCGACTCCAGAGGAATACCACCTTACCACAAGCACCTCAAAGGAGGCTTCTCTCAGCTCTAGGTATGTGAGAGGGACCCTGAGTTTGCGGCCTCAAGTGGAATGGACACTGCGATGTCCTGATGCGAAATAAGGCCGGATATCCCTTCAGTGACTTGAATGCAGGCTCGTCTTGCATCTCCCAAGACGAAAGGATGTCTGAATCCCCTGTGGAGACAACAGAGAAAGACCTAGTTCCCCACCTCATCACGACCGGAGGCCGCACATCCTTTGAAAACTCCAGAGGTACGCGGAGATCAGTGCCTGCAAAGGAGCCAATGCCTGACTCCTCGTCAAACATGATAGGAGTCCCAGGATTCCTGTGGCACGTGGAAAGGGACCCTTAGTCTCCCGCCTCAGCTGGAGAGGCGTCCCAATTGCCCTGCCAAGCCTCGAGGAGAATCCCGAGTTGTCCCTCGCAACTAGGCAGGAGTCCTGACGTCGCCGAACAAACACGTGTGTGGAAGGGCCATCCGCGTCGTAACTCGAGAATATACCCCAGGTTCCCGCCGCAACTCGAGAAAAACCATGAGACTTCCCCCTCGCCGCGAGATGAGGCCCGATTCCCCTGCACTGCGTGCAGAGCAATTCCGTGTTGCACATCACACATGAAAAGAGCCTTGATTTCCTTGATGGCACTCCAAAGAAATCCCAAGAACACTGTTTCAAGGCTAGAGGGATCCTGAGGTCACTGTGGCAACACGAAAGAGCTCCGTGGACCAAAAATCAACTCGAGATGAGAGGTTAGTCCCTGGCTTCGACTCCAGAGGAATACCACCTTACCACAAGCACCTCAAGAGGAGGCTTCTCTCAGCTCTAGGTATGTGAGAGGGACCCTGAGTTTGCGGCCTCAAGTGGAATGGACACCGCGATTCCCTGACTCGAAATAAGGCTGGATACCCCTGCAGTGACTTGAATGCAGGCTCGTCTTGCATCTCCCAAGACGAAAGGATGTCTGAATCCCCCGTGGAGACCACAGAGAAAGACCTAGTTCCCCACCTCATCGCGACCGGAGGCCTCACATCCTTTGAAAACTCCAGAGGTACGCGGAGATCAGTGCCTCCAAAGGAGACGATGCCTGACTCCTCGTGAAACTTGATAGGAGTCCCAGGATTCCTGTGGCACGTGGAAAGGGACCCTTGGTCTCCCGCCTCAGCTGGAGAGGCGTCCCAATTGCCCTGCCAAGCCTCGAGGAGAATCCCGAGTTGTCCCTCGCAACTAGGCAGGAGTCCTGCCGTCGCTGAACAAACACGTGTGTGGAAGGGCCATCCCCGTTGTAACTCGAGAATATACCCGAGGTTCCCGCCACAACTCGAGAAAAACCATGAGACTTCCCCCTCGACGCGAGATGAGGCCCGATTCCCCTGCACTGCGTGCAGAGCAATTCCGTGTTGCACATCACACGTGAAAGGAGCCTTGATTTCCTAGATGGCACTCCAGAGAAACCCCAAGAACACTGTTTCAAGGCTAGAGGGATCCTGAGGTCACTGTAGCAACACGAAAGAGCACCGTGGACCAAGAATCAACTCGAGATGAAAGGTTAGTCCCTGGCTTTGACTCCAGAGGAATACCACCTAACCACAAGCACCTCAAGAGGAGGCTTCTCTCAGCTCTAGGTATGTGAGAGGGACCCTGAGTTTGCGGCCTCAAGTGGAATGGACACTGTGATGCCCTGACGCGAAATAAGGCTGGATATTCCTGCAGTGACATGAATGCAGGCTCGTCTTGCATCTCCCAAGATAAAGGATGTCTGAATCCCCTGTGGAGATCACAAAGAAAGACCTAGTTCCCCACTTCATCGCGACCGGAGGCCTCACATCCTTTGAAAACTCCAGAGGTACGCGGAGATCAGTGCCTCCAAAGGAGACGATGCCTGACTCCTCATGAATCTTGATAGGAGTCCCATGATTCCTGTGGCACGTGGAAAGGGACCCTTGGTCTCCCGCCTCAGATGGAGAGGCGTCCCAATTGCCCTGCCAAGCCTCGAGGAGAATCTCGAGTTGTCCCTCGCAACTAGGCAGGAGTCCTGACGTCGCTGAACAAACACGTGGGTGGAAGGGCCATTCCCGTTGTAACTCGAGAATATACCCCAGGTTCCCGCCTCAACTCGAGAAAAACCATGAGACTTCCCCCTCGCCGCGAGATGAGGCCCAATTCCCCTGCACTGCGTGCAGAGCAATACCGTGTTGCACATCACACATGAAAGGAGCCTTGATTTCCTTGATGGCACTCCAGGGAAACCCCAAGAACACTGTTTCAAGGCTAGAGGGATCCTGAGGTCACTGTAGCAACATGAAAGAGCTCTGTGGACCAAGAATCAACTCGAGATTAGAGGTTAGTCCCTGGCTTCGACTTCAGAGGAATTCCACCTTACCACAAGCACCTCAAGAGGAGGCTTCTCTCAACTCTAGCTATGTGAGAGGGACCCTGAGTTTGTGGCCTCAAGTGGAATGGACACCGCGATGTCCTGACACGAAATAAGGCAGGATAACCCTGCAGTGACTTGAATGCAGGCTCGCCTTGTATCTCCCAAGATGAAAGGATGTCTGAATCCCCTGCGGAGAACACCGAAAAAGACCTAGTTCCCCACTTCATGGTGACCAGAGGCCTCACATCCTTTGAAAACTCCAGAGGTACGCGGAGATCAGTGCCTCCAAAGGAGACGATGCCTGACTCCTCGTGAAACTTGATAGGAGTCACAGAATTCTTGTGGCATGTGGAAGGGGACACTTGGTCTCCCGCCTCAGCTGGAGAGGCGTCCCAATTGCCCTGCCAAGCCTCGAGGAGAATCCCGAGTTGTCCCTCGCAACTAGGCAGGAGTCCTGACGTCGCTGAACAAACACGTGTGTGGAAGGGCCATACCCGTCATAATTCGAGAATATACCCCAGGTTCCCGCCGCAACTCGAGAAAAACCATTAGATTTCCCCTCGCCGCTAGATGAGGCCCGATTCCCCTGCACTGCGTGCAGAGCAATTCCGTCTTGCAAATCACACATGAAAGGAACCTTGATTTCCTTGATGGCACTCCCGAGAAACCCCAAGAACACTGTTTCAAGGCTAGAGGGATCCTGAGGTCACTGTAGCAACAAGAAAGAGCTCCGTGGACCAAAAATCAACTCGAGATGAGAGGTTAGTCCCTGGCTTCGACTCCAGAGGAATACCACCTTACCACAAGCACCTCAAGAGGAGGCTTCTCTCAGCTCTAGGTATGTGAGAGGGACCCTGAGTTTGCGGCCTCAAGTGGAATGGACACCGCGATTCCCTGACTCGTAATAAGGCTGGATACCCCTGCAGTGACTTGAATGCAGGCTCGTCTTGCATCTCCCAAGACGAAAGGATGTCTGAATCCCCCGTGGAGACCACAGAGAAAGACCTAGTTCCCCACCTCATCGCGACCGGAGGCCTCACATCCTTTGAAAACTCCAGAGGTACGCGGAGATCAGTGCCTCCAAAGGAGACGATGCCTGACTCCTCGTGAAACTTGATAGGAGTCCCAGGATTCCTGTGGCACGTGGAAAGGGACCCTTGGTCTCCCGCCTCAGCTGGAGAGGCGTCCCAATTGCCCTGCCAAGCCTCGAGGAGAATCCCGAGTTGTCCCTCGCAACTAGGCAGGAGTCCTGCCGTCGCTGAACAAACACGTGTGTGGAAGGGCCATCCCCGTTGTAACTCGAGAATATACCCGAGGTTCCCGCCACAACTCGAGAAAAACCATGAGACTTCCCCCTCGACGCGAGATGAGGCCCGATTCCCCTGCACTGCGTGCAGAGCAATTCCGTGTTGCACATCACACGTGAAAGGAGCCTTGATTTCCTAGATGGCACTCCAGAGAAACCCCAAGAACACTGTTTCAAGGCTAGAGGGATCCTGAGGTCACTGTAGCAACACGAAAGAGCACCGTGGACCAAGAATCAACTCGAGATGAAAGGTTAGTCCCTGGCTTTGACTCCAGAGGAATACCACCTAACCACAAGCACCTCAAGAGGAGGCTTCTCTCAGCTCTAGGTATGTGAGAGGGACCCTGAGTTTGCGGCCTCAAGTGGAATGGACACTGTGATGCCCTGACGCGAAATAAGGCTGGATATTCCTGCAGTGACATGAATGCAGGCTCGTCTTGCTCTCCCAAGATAAAGGATGTCTGAATCCCCTGTGGAGATCACAAAGAAAGACCTAGTTCCCCACTTCATCGCGACCGGAGACCTCACATCCTTTGAAAACTCCAGAGGTACGCGGAGATCAGTGCCTCCAAAGGAGACGATGCCTGACTCCTCATGAATCTTGATAGGAGTCCCATGATTCCTGTGGCACGTGGAAAGGGACCCTTGGTCTCCCGCCTCAGATGGAGAGGCGTCCCAATTGCCCTGCCAAGCCTCGAGGAGAATCTCGAGTTGTCCCTCGCAACTAGGCAGGAGTCCTGACGTCGCTGAACAAACACGTGGGTGGAAGGGCCATCCCCGTTGTAACTCGAGAATATACCCCAGGTTCCCGCCTCAACTCGAGAAAAACCATGAGACTTCCCCCTCGCCGCGAGATGAGGCCCAATTCCCCTGCACTGCGTGCAGAGCAATACCGTGTTGCACATCACACATGAAAGGAGCCTTGATTTCCTTGATGGCACTCCAGGGAAACCCCAAGAACACTGTTTCAAGGCTAGAGGGATCCTGAGGTCACTGTAGCAACATGAAAGAGCTCTGTGGACCAAGAATCAACTCGAGATTAGAGGTTAGTCCCTGGCTTCGACTCCAGAGGAATTCCACCTTACCACAAGCACCTCAAGAGGAGGCTTCTCTCAACTCTAGCTATGTGAGAGGGACCCTGAGTTTGCGGCCTCAAGTGGAATGGACACCGCGATGTCCTGACACGAAATAAGGCAGGATAACCCTGCAGTGACTTGAATGCAGGCTCGCCTTGTATCTCCCAAGATGAAAGGATGTCTGAATCCCCTGCGGAGACCACCGAAAAAGACCTAGTTCCCCACTTCATGGTGACCAGAGGCCTCACATCCTTTGAAAACTCCAGAGGTACGCGGAGATCAGTGCCTCCAAAGGAGACGATGCCTGACTCCTCGTGAAACTTGATAGGAGTCACAGAATTCTTGTGGAATGTGGAAGGGGACACTTGGTCTCCCGCCTCAGCTGGAGAGGCGTCCCAATTGCCCTGCCAAGCCTCGAGGAGAATCCCGAGTTGTCCCTCGCAACTAGGCAGGAGTCCTGACGTCGCTGAACAAACACGTGTGTGGAAGGGCCATACCCGTCATAATTCGAGAATATACCCCAGGTTCCCGCCGCAACTCGAGAAAAACCATTAGATTTCCCCTCGCCGCTAGATGAGGCCCGATTCCCCTGCACTGCGTGCAGAGCAATTCCGTCTTGCAAATCACACATGAAAGGAACCTTGATTTCCTTGATGGCACTCCCGAGAAACCCCAAGAACACTGTTTCAAGGCTAGAGGGATCCTGAGGTCACTGTAGCAACAAGAAAGAGCTCCGTGGACCAAAAATCAACTCGAGATGAGAGGTTAGTCCCTGGCTTCGACTCCAGAGGAATACCACCTTACCACAAGCACCTCAAGAGGAGGCTTCTCTCAGCTCTAGGTATGTGAGAGGGACCCTGAGTTTGCGGCCTCAAGTGGAATGGACACCGCGATTCCCTGACTCGAAATAAGGCTGGATACCCCTGCAGTGACTTGAATGCAGGCTCGTCTTGCATCTCCCAAGACGAAAGGATGTCTGAATCCCCCGTGGAGACCACAGAGAAAGACCTAGTTCCCCACCTCATCGCGACCGGAGGCCTCACATCCTTTGAAAACTCCAGAGGTACGCGGAGATCAGTGCCTCCAAAGGAGACGATGCCTGACTCCTCGTGAAACTTGATAGGAGTCCCAGGATTCCTGTGGCACGTGGAAAGGGACCCTTGGTCTCCCGCCTCAGCTGGAGAGGCGTCCCAATTGCCTTGCCAAGCCTCGAGGAGAATCCCGAGTTGTCCCTCGCAACTAGGCAGGAGTCCTGCCGTCGCTGAACAAACACGTGTGTGGAAGGGCCATTCCCGTTCTAACTCGAGAATATACCCGAGGTTCCCGCCACAACTCGAGAAAAACCATGAGACTTCCCCCTCGACGCGAGATGAGGCCCGATTCCCCTGCACTGCGTGCAGAGCAATTCCGTGTTGCACATCACACGTGAAAGGAGCCTTGATTTCCTAGATGGCACTCCAGAGAAACCCCAAGAACACTGTTTCAAGGCTAGAGGGATCCTGAGGTCACTGTAGCAACACGAAAGAGCACCGTGGACCAAGAATCAACTCGAGATGAAAGGTTAGTCCCTGGCTTTGACTCCAGAGGAATACCACCTAACCACAAGCACCTCAAGAGGAGGCTTCTCTCAGCTCTAGGTATGTGAGAGGGACCCTGAGTTTGTGGCCTCAAGTGGAATGGACACTGTGATGCCCTGACGCGAAATAAGGCTGGATATTCCTGCAGTGACATGAATGCAGGCTCGTCTTGCATCTCCCAAGATAAAGGATGTCTGAATCCCCTGTGGAGATCACAAAGAAAGACCTAGTTCCCCACTTCATCGCGACCGGAGGCCTCACATCCTTTGAAAACTCCAGAGGTATGCGGAGATCAGTGCCTCCAAAGGAGACGATGCCTGACTCCTCATGAATCTTGATAGGAGTCCCATGATTCCTGTGGCACGTGGAAAGGGACCCTTGGTCTCCCGCCTCAGATGGAGAGGCGTCCCAATTGCCCTGCCAAGCCTCGAGGAGAATCTCGAGTTGTCCCTCGCAACTAGGCAGGAGTCCTGACGTCGCTGAACAAACACGTGGGTGGAAGGGCCATCCCCGTTGTAACTCGAGAATATACCCCAGGTTCCCGCCTCAACTCGAGAAAAACCATGAGACTTCCCCCTCGCCGCGAGATGAGGCCCAATTCCCCTGCACTGCGTGCAGAGCAATACCGTGTTGCACATCACACATGAAAGGAGCCTTGATTTCCTTGATGGCACTCCAGGGAAACCCCAAGAACACTGTTTCAAGGCTAGAGGGATCCTGAGGTCACTGTAGCAACATGAAAGAGCTCTGTGGACCAAGAATCAACTCGAGATTAGAGGTTAGTCCCTGGCTTCGACTCCAGAGGAATTCCACCTTACCACAAGCACCTCAAGAGGAGGCTTCTCTCAACTCTAGCTATGTGAGAGGGACCCTGAGTTTGCGGCCTCAAGTGGAATGGACACCGCGATGTCCTGACACGAAATAAGGCAGGATAACCCTGCAGTGACTTGAATGCAGGCTCGCCTTGTATCTCCCAAGATGAAAGGATGTCTGAATCCCCTGCGGAGACCACCGAAAAAGACCTAGTTCCCCACTTCATGGTGACCAGAGGCCTCACATCCTTTGAAAACTCCAGAGGTACGCGGAGATCAGTGCCTCCAAAGGAGACGATGCCTGACTCCTCGTGAAACTTGATAGGAGTCACAGAATTCTTGTGGCATGTGGAAGGGGACACTTGGTCTCCCGCCTCAGCTGGAGAGGCGTCCCAATTGCCCTGCCAAGCCTCGAGGAGAATCCCGAGTTGTCCCTCGCAACTAGGCAGGAGTCCTGACGTCGCTGAACAAACACGTGTGTGGAAGGGCCATACCCGTCATAATTCGAGAATATACCCCAGGTTCCCGCCGCAACTCGAGAAAAACCATGAGATTTCCCCTCGCCGCTAGATGAGGCCCGATTCCCCTGCACTGCGTGCAGAGCAATTCCGTCTTGCAAATCACACATGAAAGGAACCTTGATTTCCTTGATGGCACTCCCGAGAAACCCCAAGAACACTGTTTCAAGGCTAGAGGGATCCTGAGGTCACTGTAGCAACAAGAAAGAGCTCCGTGGACCAAAAATCAACTCGAGATGAGAGGGTAGTCCCTGCCGTCGACTCCAGAGGAATACCACCTTACCACAAGCACCTCAAGAGGAGGCTTCTCTCAGCTCTAGGTATGTGAGAGGGACCCTGAGTTTGCGGCCTCAAGTGGAATGGACACCGCGATGCCCTGACTCGAAATAAGGCCGGATATCCCTGCAGTGACTTGAATGCATTCTCGTCTTGCATCTCCCAAGACGAAAGGATGTCTGAATCCCCTGTGGAGACCACAGAGAAGGACCCAGTTCCCCACCTCATCGCGACCGGAGGCCTCACATCCTTTGAAAACTCCAGAGGTACGCGGAGATCAGTGCCTCCAAAGGAGACGATGCCTGACTCCTCGTGAAACTTGATAGGAGTCCCAGGATTCCTGTGGCACGTGGAAAGGGACCCTTGGTCTCCCGCCTCAGCTGGAGAGGCGTCCCAATTGCCCTGCCAAGCCTCGAGGAGAATCCCGAGTTGTCCCTCGCAACTAGGCAGGAGTCCTGCCGTCGCTGAACAAACACTTGTGTGGAAGGGCCATCCCCGTCGTAACTCGAGAATATACCCCAGGTTCCCGCCGCAACTCGAGAAAAACCATGAGACTTCCCCCTCGCCGCGAGATGAGGCCCGATTCCCCTGCACTGCGTGCAGAGCAATTCCGTGTTGCACATCACACATGAAAGGAGCCTTGATTTCCTTGATGGTACTCCAGAGAAACCCCAAGAACACTGTTTCAAGGCTAGAGGGATCCTGAGGTCACTGTAGCAACACGAAAGGGCTCCGTGGACCAAAGATCAACTCGAGATGAGATGTTAGTCCCTAACTTCGACTCCAGAGGAATACCACCTTACCACAAGCACCTCAAGAGGAGGCTTCTCTCAGCTCTAGGTATGTGAGAGGGACCCTGAGTTTGCGGCCTCAAGTGGAATGGACACCGCGATGCCCTGACTCGAAATAAGGCCGGATATCCCTGCAGTGACTTGAATGCAGGCTCGTCTTGCATCTCCCAAGACGAAAGGATGTCTGAATCCCCTGTGGAGACCACAGAGAAAGACCTAGTTCCCCACCTCATCGCGACCGGAGGCCTCAAATCCTTTGAAAACTCCAGAGGTACGTGGAGATCAGTGCCTCCAAAGGAGAGGATGCCTGACTCCTGGTGAAACTTGATAGGAGTCCAAAGATTCCTGTCGCACATGGAAAGGGACGCTTGGTCTCCCGCGTCAGCTGGAGAGGCGTCCCAAATGCCCTGCCAAGCCTCGAGGAGAATCCCGAGTTGTCCCTCGCAACTAGGCAGGAGTGCTGACGTCGCTGAACAAACACGTGGGTGGATGCGCCATCCCCATCGTAACTCGATAATATAGCCCTGGTTCCCGCCGCAACTCGAGAAAAACCATGAGACTTCCCCCTCGCCGCGAGATGAGGCCCGATTCCCCTGCAGTGCGTGCAGAGCAATTCCGTGTTGCACATCATACATGAAAGGAGCCTTGATTTCCTTGATGGCACTCCAGAGAAACCCCAAGAACACTGTTTCAAGGCTAGAGGGATCCTGAGGTCACTGTAGCAACACGAAAGAGCTCCGTGGACCAAATATCAACTCGAGATGAGGGGTTAGTCCCTGGCTTCGACTCCAGAGGAATACCACCTTACCACAAGCACCTCAAGAGGAGGCTTCTCTCAGCTCTATGTATGTGAGAGGGACCCTGAGTTTGAAGCCTCAAGTCGAATGGACACCACGATGCCCTGACTCGAAATAAGGCCGGATATCCCTGCAGTGACTTGAATGCAGGCTCGTCTTGCATCTCCCAAGACGAAAGGATGTCTGAATCCCCTGTGGAGACCACAGAGAAAGACCTAGTTCCCCACCTCATCGAGACCGGAGGCCTCACATCCTTTGAAAACTCCAGAGGTACGCGGAGATCAGTTCCTCCAAAGGAGCCAATGCCTGACTCCTCATCAAACTTTATATGAGTCCCAGGATTCCTGTGGCACGTGGAAAGTGACACTCTGTCTCCCGCCTCAGCTGGAGAGGCGTCCCAATTGCCCTGCCAAGCCTCGAGGAGAATCCCGAGTTGTCCCTCGCAACTAGGCAGGAGTCCTGACGTCGCTGAACAAACACGTGGGTGGAAGGGCCATCCCCGTCGTAACTCGAGAATATACCCCAGGTTCCCGCCGCAACTCTAGAAAAACCATGAGACTTCCCCCTCGCCGCGAGATGAGGCCTGATTCGCCTACACTGCGCGCAGAGCAATTCCGTGTTGCACATCACACATGAAAGGAGCCTTGATTTCCTTGATGGCACTCCAGAGAAACCCCAAGAACACTGTTTCAAGGCTAGAGGAATCCTGAGGTCACTGTAGCAACACGAAAGAGCTCCGTGGACCAAAACTCAACTCGAGATGAGGGGTTAGTCCCTGGCTTCGACTCCAGAGGAATACCACCTTACCACAAGCACCTCAAGAGGAGGCTTCTCTCAGCTCTAGGTATGTGAGAGGGACCCTGAGTTAGCGGCCTCAAGTGGAATGGACACCGCGATGCCCTGACTCGAAATAAGGCCGGATATCCCTGCAGTGACTTGAATGCAGGCTCTTCCTGCATCTCCCAAGACGAAAGGATGTCTAATCCCCTGTGGAGACCGCAGAGAAAGACCTAGTTCCCCACCTCATCGCCACCGGAGGCCTCACAGCCTTTGAAAACTCCAGAGGTACGCGGAGATCAGTGCCTCCATAGGAGAGGTTGCCTGACTCCTCGAGAAACTTGATAGGAGTCCTAGGACTCCTGTGGCAGGTGGAAAGGGACCCTTGGTCTCCCGCCTCAGCTGGAGAGGCGTCCCAATTGTCCTGCCAAACCTCGAGGAGAATCCCGAGTTGTCCCTCGCAACTAGGCAGGAGTCCTGACGTCGTTGAACAAACACGTGGGTGGATGGGCCATTCCCATCGTAACTCGATAATATAGCCCAAGTTCCCGCTGCAACTCGAGATAAACCATGAGACTTCCTCCTCGCCGCGAGATGAGGCCCGATTCCCCTACACTGCGGGCAGAGAAATTCCATATTGCACATCACACATGAAAGGAGCCTTGATTTCCTTGATGGCACTCCAGAGAAACCCCAAGAACACTGTTTCAAGGCTAGAGGAATCCTGAGGTCACTGTAGCAACACGAAAGAGCTCCGTGGACCAAAAATCAACTTGAGATGAGGGGTTAGTCCCTGGCTTCGACTCCAGAGGAATACCACCTTACCACAAGCACCTCAAGAGGAGGCTTCTCTTAGCTCTAGGTATGTGAGAGGGACCCTGAGTTTGCAGCCTCAAGTGGAATGGACACCGCTGTGCCCTGACTCAAAATAAGGCCGGATATCCCTGCAGTGACTTGAATGCAGGCTCGTCTTGCATCTCCCAAGACGAAGGGATGTCTGAATCCCCTGTGGAGACCACAGAGAAAGACCTAGTTCCCCACCTCATCGCGACCGGAGGCCTCACATCCTTTGAAAATTCCAGAGGTACGCGGAGATCAGTGCCTCCAAAGGAGACGTGCCTGACTCCTCGTGAAACTTGATAGGAGTCCCAGGATTCCTGTGGCACGTGGAAAGGGACAGTTGGTCTCCCGCCTCAGCTGGAGAGGCGTCCCAATTGCCCTGCCAAGCCTCGAGGAGAATCCCGAGTTGTCCCTCGCAACTAGGCAGGAGTCCTGACTTCGCTGAACAAACACGTGGGTGGAAGAGCCATCCCCGTCATAACTCGGGAATATACCCCAGGTTCCCGCCGCAACTCGAGAAAAACCATGAGACTTCCCCCTCGCCGCGAGATGAGGCCCGATTCCCCTACACTGCGTGCAGAGCAATTCCGTGTTGCACATCACACATGAAAGGATCCTTGATTTCCTTGATGGCAACCCAGAGAAATCCCAAGAACACTGTTTCAAGGCTAGAGGGATCCTGAGGTCACTGTAGCAACAAGAAAGAGCTCCGTGGACCAAAAATCAACTAGAGATGAGAGGTTAGTCCCTAACTTCGACTCCAGAGGAATACCACCTTACCACAAGCACCTCAAGGGGAGGCTTTTCGCAGCTTTAGGTATGTGAGAGGGACCCTGAATTTGCGGCCTCAAGTGGAATGGACACCGCGATGCCCTGACTCGAAATACTGCCGGATATCCCTGCAGTGACTTGAATGCAGGCTCGTCTTGCATCTCACAAGAAAAAAGGATGTCTGAATCCCCTTTGGAGAACACAGAGAAAGACCTAGTTCCCCACCTCATCGCGACCGGAGGCCTCACATCCTTTGAAAACTCCAGAGGTACGCGGAGATCAGTGCCTCCAAAGGAGATGATGCCTGACTCCTCTGAAACTTGATAGGAGTCCCAGGATTCCTGTGGCACGTGAAAGGGACACTTGGTCTCCCGCCTCAGCTGGAGAGGCGTCCTAATTGCCCTGCCAAGCCTCGAGGAGAATCCCGAGGTGTCCCTCGCAACTAGGCAGGAGTCCTGACGTCGCTGAACAAACACGTGGTTGGAAGGGCCATCCCCATCGTAACTCGAGAATATACCCCAGGTTCCCGCCACAACTCGAGAAAAACCATGAGACTTCCCCCTCGCCGAGAGATGAGGCCCGATTCCCCTACACTGCGTGCAGAGAAATTCCGTGTGGCACATCACACATGAAAGGAGCCTTGATTTCCTTGATGGCACTCCAGAGAAACCCCAAGAACACTGTTTCAATGCTAGAGGGATCCAGAGGTCACTGTAGCAACACGAAAGAGCTCCGTGGACCAATAATCAACTCGAGATGAGGGGTTAGTCCCTGGCTTCGACTCCAGAGGAATACCACCTTACCACAAGCACCTCAAGAGGAGGCTTCTCACAGCTCTAGGTATGTGAGAGGGACCCTGAGTTTGCGGCCTCAAGTGGAATGGACACCGCGATGCCCTGATTCGAAATAAGGCCGGATATCCCTGCAGTTACTTGAATGCAGGCTCGTCTTGCATCTCCCAAGACGAAAGGATGTCTGAATCCCCTGTGGAGACCACAGAGAAAGACCTAGTTCCCCACCTCATCGCGATCGGAGGCCTCACTTCCTTTGAAAACTCCAGAGGTACGCGGAGATCAGTGCCTCCAAAGGAGACGATGCCTGACTCCTCGTGAAACTTGATAGGAGTCCCAGGATTACTTTGGCATGTGGAAAGGGACCCTTGGTCTCCCGCCTCACCCGGAGAGGCGTCCCAATTGCCCTGCCAAGCCTCGAGGAGAATCCCGAATTGTCCCTTGCAACTAGGCAGGGGTCCTGCCGTCGCTGAACAAACATGTGTGTGGAAGGGCCATCCCCGTCGTAACTCGAGAATATACCCCAGGTTCCCGCCGCAACTCGAGAAAAACCATGAGACTTCCCCCTCGCCGCGAGATGAGGCCCGATTCCCCTGCACTGCGTGCAGAGCAATTCCATGTTGCACATCACACATGAAAGGAGCCTTGATTTCCTTGATGGCACTCCAGAGAAACCCCAAGAACACTGTTTCAAGGCTAGAGGGATCCTGAGGTCACTGTAGCAACAAGAAAGAGTTCCGAGGACCAAAAATCAACTCGACATGAGAGGTTAGTCACTGGCTTCGACTCCAGAGGAATACCACCTTACCACAAGCACCTCAAGAGGAGGCTTCTCTCAGCTCTAGCTATGTTCTGAGTTTGCGGCCTCAAGTGGAATGGACACCGCGATGCCCTGACTCGAAATAAGGCCAGATATTCCTGCAGTGACTTGAATGCAGGCTCGTCTTGCATCTCCCAAAAAGAAAGGATGTCTGAATCCCCTGTGGAGACCACAGAGAAAGACCCAGTTTCCCACCTCATGGCGACCGGAGGCCTCACATCCTTTGAAAACTCCAGAGGTACGCGGAGATCAGTGCCTCCAAAGGAGACGATGCCTGATTCCTCGTGAAACATGATAGAAGTCCCAGGTTTCCTGTGGCACGTGGAAAGGGACCCTTGGTCTCCCGCCTCAGCTGGAGAGGCGTCCCAATTGCCCTGCCAAGCCTCGAGGAGAATCCCGAGTTGTCCCTCGCAACTAGGCAGGAGTCCTGACGTCGCTGAACAAACACGTGGGTGGAAGGGCCATCCCCGTCGTAACTCGAGAATATACCCCAGGTTCCCGCCGCAACATGAGAAAAACCATGAGACTTCCCCCTCGCAGCGAGATGAGGCCCGATTCCCCTACAGTGCGTGCAGAGCAATTCCGTGTTGCACATCACACATTAAAGGAGCCTTGATTTCCTTGGTGGCACTCCAGAGAAACCCCAAGAACACAGTTTCAAGGCTAGAGGTATCCTGAGGTCACTGTAGCAACACGAAAGAGCTCCGTGGACCAAAAATCAACTCGAGATGAGAGGTTAGTCCCTGGCTTCGACTCCAGAGGAATACCACCTCACCACAAGCACCTCAAGAGGAGGCTTCTCTCAGCTCTAGGTATGTGAGAGGGACCCTGAGTTTGCGGCCTCAAGTGGAATGGACACCGCGATGCCCTGACTCGAAATAAGACCGGATATCCCTGCAGTGACTTGAATGCAGGCTCGTCTTGCATCTCCCAAGACGAAAGGATGTCTGAATCCCCTGTGGAGACCACAGAGAAAGACCTAGTTCCCCACCTCATCGCGACCGGAGGCCTCACATCCTTTGAAAACTCCAGAGGTACGCGGAGATCAGTGCCTCCAAAGGAGACGATGCCTGACTCCTCGTGAAACTTGATAGGAGTCCCAGGATTCCTGTGGCACGTGGAAAGGGACACTTGGTCTCCCGCCTCAGCTGGAGAGGCGTCCCAATTGCCCTGCCAAGCCTCGAGGAGAATCCCGAGTTGTCCCTCGCAACTAGGCAGGAGTCCTGACGTCGCTGAACAAACACGTGGGTGGAAGGGCCATCCCCGTTGTAACTCGAGAATATACCCCAGGTTCCCGCCTCAACTCGAGAAAAACCATGAGACTTCCCCCTCGCCGCGAGATGAGGCCCGATTCCCCTGCACTGCGTGCAGAGCAATACCGTGTTGCACATCACACATGAAAGGAGCCTTGATTTCCTTGATGGCACTCCAGGGAAACCCCAAGAACACTGTTTCAAGGCTAGAGGGATCCTGAGGTCACTGTAGCAACACGAAAGAGCTCCGTGGACCAAATATCAACTCGAGATGAGGGGTTAGTCCCTGGCTTCGACTCCAGAGGAATACCACCTTACCACAAGCACCTCAAGAGGAGGCTTCTCTCAGCTCTATGTATGTGAGAGGGACCCTGAGTTTGAAGCCTCAAGTCGAATGGACACCACGATGCCCTGACTCGAAATAAGGCCGGATATCCCTGCAGTGACTTGAATGCAGGCTCGTCTTGCATCTCCCAAGACGAAAGGATGTCTGAATCCCCTGTGGAGACCACAGAGAAAGACCTAGTTCCCCACCTCATCGAGACCGGAGGCCTCACATCCTTTGAAAACTCCAGAGGTACGCGGAGATCAGTTCCTCCAAAGAAGCCAATGCCTGACTCCTCATCAAACTTTATATGAGTCCCAGGATTCCTGTGGCACGTGGAAAGTGACACTCTGTCTCCCGCCTCAGCTGGAGAGGCGTCCCAATTGCCCTGCCAAGCCTCGAGGAGAATCCCGAGTTGTCCCTCGCAACTAGGCAGGAGTCCTGACGTCGCTGAACAAACACGTGGGTGGAAGGGCCATCCCCGTCGTAACTCGAGAATATACCCCAGGTTCCCGCCGCAACTCTAGAAAAACCATGAGACTTCCCCCTCGCCGCGAGATGAGGCCTGATTCCCCTACACTGCGCGCAGAGCAATTCCGTGTTGCACATCACACATGAAAGGAGCCTTGATTTCCTTGATGGCACTCCAGAGAAACCCCAAGAACACTGTTTCAAGGCTAGAGGAATCCTGAGGTCACTGTAGCAACACGAAAGAGCTCCGTGGACCAAAACTCAACTCGAGATGAGGGGTTAGTCCCTGGCTTCGACTCCAGAGGAATACCACCTTACCACAAGCACCTCAAGAGGAGGCTTCTCTCAGCTCTAGGTATGTGAGAGGGACCCTGAGTTAGCGGCCTCAAGTGGAATGGACACCGCGATGCCCTGACTCGAAATAAGGCCGGATATCCCTGCAGTGACTTGAATGCAGGCTCTTCCTGCATCTCCCAAGACGAAAGGATGTCTAATCCCCTGTGGAGACCGCAGAGAAAGACCTAGTTCCCCACCTCATCGCCACCGGAGGCCTCACAGCCTTTGAAAACTCCAGAGGTACGCGGAGATCAGTGCCTCCATAGGAGAGGTTGCCTGACTCCTCGAGAAACTTGATAGGAGTCCTAGGACTCCTGTGGCAGGTGGAAAGGGACCCTTGGTCTCCCGCCTCAGCTGGAGAGGCGTCCCAATTGTCCTGCCAAACCTCGAGGAGAATCCCGAGTTGTCCCTCGCAACTAGGCAGGAGTCCTGACGTCGTTGAACAAACACGTGGGTGGATGGGCCATTCCCATCGTAACTCGATAATATAGCCCAAGTTCCCGCTGCAACTCGAGATAAACCATGAGACTTCCCCCTCGCCGCGAGATGAGGCCCGATTCCCCTACACTGCGGGCAGAGAAATTCCATATTGCACATCACACATGAAAGGAGCCTTGATTTCCTTGATGGCACTCCAGAGAAACCCCAAGAACACTGTTTCAAGGCTAGAGGAATCCTGAGGTCACTGTAGCAACACGAAAGAGCTCCGTGGACCAAAAATCAACTTGAGATGAGGGGTTAGTCCCTGGCTTCGACTCCAGAGGAATACCACCTTACCACAAGCACCTCAAGAGGAGGCTTCTCTTAGCTCTAGGTATGTGAGAGGGACCCTGAGTTTGCAGCCTCAAGTGGAATGGACACCGCTGTGCCCTGACTCAAAATAAGGCCGGATATCCCTGCAGTGACTTGAATGCAGGCTCGTCTTGCATCTCCGAAGACGAAGGGATGTCTGAATCCCCTGTGGAGACCACAGAGAAAGACCTAGTTCCCCACCTCATCGCGACCGGAGGCCTCACATCCTTTGAAAATTCCAGAGGTACGCGGAGATCAGTGCCTCCAAAGGAGACGTGCCTGACTCCTCGTGAAACTTGATAGGAGTCCCAGGATTCCTGTGGCACGTGGAAAGGGACACTTGGTCTCCCGCCTCAGCTGGAGAGGCGTCCCAATTGCCCTGCCAAGCCTCGAGGAGAATCCCGAGTTGTCCCTCGCAACTAGGCAGGAGTCCTGACGTCGCTGAACAAACACGTGGGTGGAAGGGCCATCCCCGTTGTAACTCGAGAATATACCCCAGGTTCCCGCCTCAACTCGAGAAAAACCATGAGACTTCCCCCTCGCCGCGAGATGAGGCCCGATTCCCCTGCACTGCATGCAGAGCAATTCCGTGTTGCACATCACACATGAAAGGAGCCTTGATTTCCTTGATGGCACTCCAGGGAAACCCCAAGAACACTGTTTCAAGGCTAGAGGGATCCTGAGGTCACTGTAGCAACATGAAAGAGCTCTGTGGACCAAGAATCAACTCGAGATTAGAGGTTAGTCCCTGGCTTCGACTCCAGAGGAATTCCACCTTACCACAAGCACCTCAAGAGGAGGCTTCTCTCAACTCTAGCTATGTGAGAGGGACCCTGAGTTTGCGGCCTCAAGTGGAATGGACACCGCGATGTCCTGACACGAAATAAGGCAGGATAACCCTGCAGTGACTTGAATGCAGGCTCGCCTTGTATCTCCCAAGATGAAAGGATGTCTGAATCCCCTGCGGAGACCACCGAAAAAGACCTAGTTCCCCACTTCATGGTGACCAGAGGCCTCACATCCTTTGAAAACTCCAGAGGTACGCGGAGATCAGTGCCTCCAAAGGAGACGATGCCTGACTCCTCGTGAAACTTGATAGGAGTCACAGAATTCTTGTGGCATGTGGAACGGGACCCTTGGTCTCCCGCCTCAGCTGGAGAGGCGTCCCAATTGCCCTGCCAAGCCTCGAGGAGAATCCCGAGTTGTCCCTCGCAACTAGGCAGGAGTCCTGACGTCGCTGAACAAACACGTGTGTGGAAGGGCCATACCCGTCATAATTCGAGAATATACCCCAGGTTCCCGCCGCAACTCGAGAAAAACCATGAGATTTCCCCTCGCCGCTAGATGAGGCCCGATTCCCCTGCACTGCGTGCAGAGCAATTCCGTCTTGCAAATCACACATGAAAGGAACCTTGATTTCCTTGATGGCACTCCCGAGAAACCCCAAGAACACTGTTTCAAGGCTAGAGGGATCCTGAGGTCACTGTAGCAACAAGAAAGAGCTCCGTGGACCAAAAATCAACTCGAGATGAGAGGGTAGTCCCTGCCGTCGACTCCAGAGGAATACCACCTTACCACAAGCACCTCAAGAGGAGGCTTCTCTCAGCTCTAGGTATGTGAGAGGGACCCTGAGTTTGCGGCCTCAAGTGGAATGGACACCGCGATGCCCTGACTCGAAATAAGGCCGGATATCCCTGCAGTGACTTGAATGCATTCTCGTCTTGCATCTCCCAAGACGAAAGGATGTCTGAATCCCCTGTGGAGACCACAGAGAAGGACCCAGTTCCCCACCTCATCGCGACCGGAGGCCTCACATCCTTTGAAAACTCCAGAGGTACGCGGAGATCAGTGCCTCCAAAGGAGACGATGCCTGACTCCTCGTGAAACTTGATAGGAGTCCCAGGATTCCTGTGGCACGTGGAAAGGGACACTTGGTCTCCCGCCTCAGCTGGAGAGGCGTCCCAATTGCCCTGCCAAGCCTCGAGGAGAATCCCGAGTTGTCCCTCGCAACTAGGCAGGAGTCCTGCCGTCGCTGAACAAACACTTGTGTGGAAGGGCCATCCCCGTCGTAACTCGAGAATATACCCCAGGTTCCCGCCGCAACTCGAGAAAAACCATGAGACTTCCCCCTCGCCGCGAGATGAGGCCCGATTCCCCTGCACTGCGTGCAGAGCAATTCCGTGTTGCACATCACACATGAAAGGAGCCTTGATTTCCTTGATGGTACTCCAGAGAAACCCCAAGAACACTGTTTCAAGGCTAGAGGGATCCTGAGGTCACTGTAGCAACACGAAAGGGCTCCGTGGACCAAAGATCAACTCGAGATGAGATGTTAGTCCCTAACTTCGACTCCAGAGGAATACCACCTTACCACAAGCACCTCAAGAGGAGGCTTCTCTCAGCTCTAGGTATGTGAGAGGGACCCTGAGTTTGCGGCCTCAAGTGGAATGGACACCGCGATGCCCTGACTCGAAATAAGGCCGGATATCCCTGCAGTGACTTGAATGCAGGCTCGTCTTGCATCTCCCAAGACGAAAGGATGTCTGAATCCCCTGTGGAAACCACAGAGAAAGACCTAGTTCCCCACCTCATCGCGACCGGAGGCCTCACATCCTTTGAAAACTCCAGAGGTACGCGGAGATCAGTGCCTCCAAAGGAGAGGATGCCTGACTCCTCGTGAAACTTGATAGGAGTCCCAGGATTCCTGTGGCACATGGAAAGGGACGCTTGGTCTCCCGCCTCAGCTGGAGAGGCGTCCCAAATGCCCTGCCAAGCCTCGAGGAGAATCTCGAGTTGTCCCTCGCAACTAGGTAGGAGTGCTGACGTCGCTGAACAAACACGTGGGTGGATGCGCCATCCCCATCGTAACTCGATAATATAGCCCTGGTTCCCGCCGCAACTCGAGAAAAACCATGAGACTTCCCCCTCGCCGCGAGATGAGGCCCGATTCCCCTGCACTGCGTGCAGAGCAATTCCGAGTTGCACATCATACATGAAAGGAGCCTTGATTTCCTTGATGGCACTCCAGAGAAACTCCAAGAACACTGTTTCAAGGCTAGAGGGATCCTGAGGTCACTGTAGCAACACGAAAGAGCTCCGTGGACCAAATATCAACTCGAGATGAGGGGTTAGTCCCTGGCTTCGACTCCAGAGGAATACCACCTTACCACAAGCACCTCAAGAGGAGGCTTCTCTCAGCTCTATGTATGTGAGAGGGACCCTGAGTTTGAAGCCTCAAGTCGAATGGACACCACGATGCCCTGACTCGAAATAAGGCCGGATATCCCTGCAGTGACTTGAATGCAGGCTCGTCTTGCATCTCCCAAGACGAAAGGATGTCTGAATCCCCTGTGGAGACCACAGAGAAAGACCTAGTTCCGCACCTCATCGAGACCGGAGGCCTCACATCCTTTGAAAACTCCAGAGGCACGCGGAGATCAGTTCCTCCAAAGGAGCCAATGCCTGACTCCTCATCAAACTTTATATGAGTCCCAGGATTCCTGTGGCACGTGGAAAGTGACACTCTGTCTCCCGCCTCAGCTGGAGAGGCGTCCCAATTGCCCTGCCAAGCCTCGAGGAGAATCCCGAGTTGTCCCTCGCAACTAGGCAGGAGTCCTGACGTCGCTGAACAAACACGTGGGTGGAAGGGCCATCCCCGTCTTAACTCGAGAATATACCCCAGGTTCCCGCCGCAACTCTAGAAAAACCATGAGACTTCCCCCTCGCCGCGAGATGAGGCCTGATTCCCCTACACTGCGCGCAGAGCAATTCCGTGTTGCACATCACACATGAAAGGAGCCTTGATTTCCTTGATGGCACTCCAGAGAAACCCCAAGAACACTGTTTCAAGGCTAGAGGAATCCTGAGGTCACTGTAGCAACACGAAAGAGCTCCGTGGACCAAAACTCAACTCGAGATGAGGGGTTAGTCCCTGGCTTCGACTCCAGAGGAATACCACCTTACCACAAGCACCTCAAGAGGAGGCTTCTCTCAGCTCTAGGTATGTGAGAGGGACCCTGAGTTAGCGGCCTCAAGTGGAATGGACACCGCGATGCCCTGACTCGAAATAAGGCCGGATATCCCTGCAGTGACTTGAATGCAGGCTCTTCCTGCATCTCCCAAGACGAAAGGATGTCTAATCCCCTGTGGAGACCGCAGAGAAAGACCTAGTTCCCCACCTCATCGCCACCGGAGGCCTCACAGCCTTTGAAAACTCCAGAGGTACGCGGAGATCAGTGCCTCCATAGGAGAGGTTGCCTGACTCCTCGAGAAACTTGATAGGAGTCCTAGGACTCCTGTGGCAGGTGGAAAGGGACCCTTGGTCTCCCGCCTCAGCTGGAGAGGCGTCCCAATTGTCCTGCCAAACCTCGAGGAGAATCCCGAGTTGTCCCTCGCAACTAGGCAGGAGTCCTGACGTCGTTGAACAAACACGTGGGTGGATGGGCCATTCCCATCGTAACTCGATAATATAGCCCAAGTTCCCGCTGCAACTCGAGATAAACCATGAGACTTCCCCCTCGCCGCGAGATGAGGCCCGATTCCCCTACACTGCGGGCAGAGAAATTCCATATTGCACATCACACATGAAAGGAGCCTTGATTTCCTTGATGGCACTCCAGAGAAACCCCAAGAACACTGTTTCAAGGCTAGAGGGATCCAGAGGTCACTGTAGCAACACGAAAGAACTCCGTGGACCAAAAATCAACTTGAGATGATTGGTTAGTCCCTGGCTTCGACTCCAGAGGAATACCACCTTACAACAAGCACCTCAAGAGGAGGCTTCTCTTAGCTCTAGGTATGTGAGAGGGACCCTGAGTTTGCAGCCTCAAGAGGAATGGACACTGCGATGCCCTGACTCGAAATAAGGCCGGATATCCCTGCAGTGACTTGAATGCAGGCTCGTCTTGCATCTCCCAAGACGAAGGGATGTCTGAATCCCCTGTGGAGACCACAGAGAAAGACCTAGTTCCCCACCTCATCGCGACCGGAGGCCTCACATCCTTTGAAAATTCCAGAGGTACGCGGAGATCAGTGCCTCCAAAGGAGACGTGCCTGACTCCTCGTGAAACTTGATAGGAGTCCCAGGATTCCTGTGGCACGTGGAAAGGGACAGTTGGTCTCCCGCCTCAGCTGGAGAGGCGTCCCAATTGCCCTGCCAAGCCTCGAGGAGAATCCCGATTTGTCCCTCGCAACTAGGCAGGAGTCCTGCCGTCGCTGAACAAACACGTGGGTGGAAGGGCCATCCCCGTCGTAACTCGAGAATATACCCCAGGTTCCCGCCGCAACTCGAGAAAAACCATGAGACTTCCCCCTCGCCGCAAGATGAGGCCCGATTCCCCTGCACTGCGTGCAGAGCAATTCCGTGTTGCACATCACATATGAAAGGAGCCTTGATTTCCTTGATGGCACTCCAGAGAAACCCCAAGAACACTGTTTCCAGGCTAGAGGGATCCTGAGGTAACTGTAGCAACACGAAAGATCTCCGTGGACCAAAAATCAACTCGAGATGAGAGGTTAGTCCCTAACTTCGACTCCAGAGGAATACCACCTTACCACAAGCACCTCAAGTGGAGGCTTCTCTCAGCTCTATGTATGTGAGAGGGACCCTGAGTTTGCGGTCTCAAGTGGAATGGACACCGCGATGCCCTGACTCGAAATAAGGCCGGATATCCCTGCAGTGACTTGAATGCAGGCTCGTCTTGCATCTCCCAAGACGAAAGGATGTCTGAATCCCCTGTGGAGACCACAGAGAAAGACCCAGTTTCCCACCTCATGGCGACCGGAGGCCTGACATCCTTTGAAAACTCCAGAGGTACGCGGAGATCAGTGCCTCCAAAGGAGACGATGCCTGATTCCTCGTGAAACATGATAGAAGTCCCAGGTTTCCTGTGGCACGTGGAAAGGGACCCTTGGTCTCCCGCCTCAGCTGGAGAGGCGTCCCAATTGCCCTGCCAAGCCTCGAGGAGAATCCCGAGTTGTCCCTCGCAACTAGGCAGGAGTCCTGACGTCGCTGAACAAACACGTGGGTGGAAGGGCCATCCCCGTCGTAACTCGAGAATATACCCCAGGTTCCTGCCGCAACTCGAGAAAAACCATGAGACTTCCCCCTCGCAGCGAGATGAGGCCCGATTCCCCTACAGTGCGTGCAGAGCAATTCCGTGTTGCACATCACACATTAAAGGAGCCTTGATTTCCTTGGTGGCACTCCAGAGAAACCCCAAGAACACTGTTTCAAGGCTAGAGGTATCCTGAGGTCACTGTAGCAACACGAAAGAGCTCCGTGGACCAAAAATCAACTCGAGATGAGAGGTTAGTCCCTGGCTTCGACTCCAGAGGAATACCACCTCACCACAAGCACCTCAAGAGGAGGCTTCTCTCAGCTCTAGGTATGTGAGAGGGACCCTGAGTTTGCGGCCTCAAGTGGAATGGACACGGCGATGCCCTGACTCGAAATAAGGCCGGATATCCCTGCAGTGACTTGAATGCAGGCTCGTCTTGCATCTCCCAAGACGAAAGGATGTCTGAATCCCCTGTGGAGACCACAGAGAAAGACCTAGTTCCCCACCTCATCGCGACCGGAGGCCTCACATCCTTTGAAAACTCCAGAGGTACGCGGAGATCAGTGCCTCCAAAGGAGACGATGCCTGACTCCTCGTGACACTTGATAGGAGTCCCAGGATTCCTGTGGCACGTGGAAAGGGACCCTTGGTCTCCCGCCTCAGCTGGAGAGGCGTCCCAATTGCCCTGCCAAGCCTCGAGGAGAATCCCGAGTTGTCCCTCGCAACTAGGCAGGAGTCCTGCCGTCGCTGAACAAACACGTGGGTGGAAGGGCCATCCCCGTCGTAACTCGAGAATATACCCCAGGTTTCCGCCGCAACTCGAGAAAAACCATGAGACTTCCCCCTCGTCGCGAGATGAGGCCTGATTCCCCTGCACTGCGTGCAGACCAATTCCGTGTTGCACATCACATATGAAAGGAGCCTTGATTTCCTTGATGGCTCTCCAGAGAAACCCCAAGAACACTGTTTCAAGGCTCGAGGGATCCTGAGGTAACTGTAGCAACACGAAAGAGCTCCGTGGACCAAAAATCAACTCGAGATGAGAGGTTAGTCCCTGGCTTCGACTCCAGAGGAATACCACCTTACCACAAGCACCTCAAGTGGAGGCTTCTCTCAGCTCTAGGTATGTGAGAGGGACCCTGAGTTTGCGGCCTCAAGTGGAATGGACACTGCGATGCCCTGACTCGAAATAAGGCCGGATATCCCTGCAGTGACTTGAATGAAGGCTTGTCTTGCATCTCCCAAGACGAAAGGATGTCTGAATCCCCTGTGGAGACCACAGAGAAAGACCTAGTTCCCCACCTCATCGCGACCGGAGGCCTCACGTCCTTTGAAAACTCCAGAGGTACGCGGAGATCAGTGCCTCCAAAGGAGCCAATGCCTGACTCCTCGTCAAACATGATAGGAGTCCCAGGATTCCTGTGGCACGTGGAAAGGGACCCTTGGTCTCCCGCCTCAGCTGGAGAGGCGTCCCAATTGCCCTGCCAAGCCTCGAGGAGAATCCCGAGTCGTCCCTCGCAACTAGGTAGGAGTCCTGACGTCGATGAACAAACACGTGGGTGGAAGGGCCATCCCCGTCATAACTCGAGAATATACACCAGGTTCCCGCCGCAACTCGAGAAAAACCATGAGACTTCCCCCTCGCCTTGAGATGAGGCCCGATTCCCCTGCACTGCGTGCAGAGCAATACCGTGTTGCACATCACACATGAAAGGAGCCTTGATTTCCTTGATGGCACTCCAGAGAAACCCCAAGAACACTGTTTCAAGGCTAGAGGGATCCTGAGGTCACTGTAGCAACAGGAAAGAGCTCCGTGGACCAAGAATCAACTCGAGATGAGAGGTTAGTCCCTGGATTCGACTCCAGAGGACTACCACCTTACCACAAGCACCTCAAGAGGAGGCTTCTCTCAGCTCTAGGTATGTGAGAGGGACCCTGAGTTTGCGGCCTCAAGTGAAATGGACACCGCGATGCCCTGACTCGAAATAAGGCCGGATAATTCTGCAGTGACTTGAATGCAGGCTCGTCTTGCATCTCCCAAGACGAAAGGATGTCTGAATCCCCTGTGGAGACCACAGAGAAAAACCTAGTTCCCTACCTCATCGCGACTGGAGGCCTCACATCCTTTGAAAACTCCAGAGGTACGCGGAGATCAGTGCCTCCAAAGGAGACGATGCCTGACTCCTCGTGAAACTTGATAGGAGTCCCAGGATTCCTGTGGCACGTGGAAAGGGACCCTTGGTCTCCCGCCTCAGCTGGAGAGGCGTCCCAATTGCCCTGCCAAGCCTCGAGGAGAATCCCGAGTTGTCCCTCGCAACTAGGCAGGAGTCCTGACGTGGCTGAACAAACACGTGGGTGGAAGGGCCATCCCCGTCGTAACTCGAGAATATACCCCAGGTTCCCGCCGCAACTCGAGAAAAACCATGAGACTTCCCCCTCGCCGCGAGATGAGGCCCGATTCCCCTGCACTGCGTGCAGAGCAATTCCGTGTTGCACATCACACATGAAAGGAGCCTTGATTTCCTTGATGGCACTCCAGAGAAACCCCAAGAACACTGTTTCAAGGCTAGAGGGATCCTGAGGTCACTGTAGCAACACGAAAGAGCTCCGTGGACCAAAAATCAACTCGAGATGAGAGGTTAGTCCCTGGCTTCGACTCCAGAGGAATACCACCTCACCACAAGCACCTCAAGAGGAGGCTTCTCTCAGCTCTAGGTATGTGAGAGGGACCCTGAGTTTGCGGCCTCAAGTGGAATGGACACCGCGATGCCCTGACTCGAAATAAGGCCGGATATCCCTGCAGTGACTTGAATGCAGGCTCGTCTTGCATCTCCCAAGACGAAAGGATGTCCGAATCCCCTGTGGAGACCACAGAGAAAGACCTAGTTCCCCACCTCATCGCGACCGGAGGCCTCACATCCTTTGAAAACTCCAGAGGTACGCGGAGATCAGTGCCTCCAAAGGAGACGATGCCTGACTTCTTGTGACACTTGATAGGAGTCCCAGGATTACTGTGGCACGTGGAAAAGGTCCCTTGGTCTCCCGCTTCAGCTGGAGAGGCGTCCCAATTGCCCTGCCAAGCCTCGAGGAGAATCTCGAGTTGTCCATCGCAACTAGGCAGGAGTCCTGCCATCGCTGAACAAACACGTGGGTGGAAGGGCCATCCCCGTCGTAACTCGAGAATATACCCCAGGTTCCCGCCGCAACTCGAGAAAAACCGTGAGACTTCCCCCTCGCCGCGAGATGAGGCCTGATTCCCCTGCCCTGCGTGCAGAGCAATTCCGTGTTGCACATCACACATGAAAGGAGCCTTGATTTCCTTGATGACACTCCAGAGAAACACGAAGAACACTGTTTCAAGGCTAGAGGGATCCTGAGGTCACTGTAGCAACACGAAAGAGATCCGTGGACCAAAAATCAACTCGAGATGAGAGGTTAGTCCCTGGCTTCGACTCCAGAGGAATACCACCTTACCACAAGCACCTCAAGAGGAGGCTTCTCTCAGCTCTAGGTATGTGAGAGGGACCCTGAGTTTGCGGCCTCAAGTGGAATGGACACCGCGATGCCCTGACTCGAAATAAGGCCGGATATCCCTGCAGTGACTTGAATGCAGGCTCGTCTTGCATCTCCCAAGATGAAAGGATGTCTGAATCTCCTGTGGAGACCACAGAGAAAGACCTAGTTCCCCACCTCATCGCGACCGGAGGCCTTACATCCTTTGAAAACTCCAGAGGTACGCGGAGATCAGTACCTCCAAAGGAGACGATACCTGACTCCTCGTGAAACTTGATAGGAGTCCCAGGATTCCTGTGGCACGTGGAAAGGGACCCTTGGTCTCCCGCCTCAGCTGGAGAGGCGTCCCAATTGCCCTGCCAAGCCTCGAGGAGAATCCCGAGTTGTCCCTCGCAACTAGGCAGGAGTCCTGCCGTCGCTGAACAAACACGTGGGTGGAAGGGCCATCCCCGTCGTAACTCGAGAATATACCCCAGGTTCCCGCCGCAACTCGAGAAAAACCATGAGACTTCCCCCTCGCCGCGAGATGAGGCCTGATTCCCCTGCCCTGCGTGCAGAGCAATTCCGTGTTGCACATCACACATGAAAGGAGCCTTGATTTCCTTGATGGCACTCCAGAGAAACCCCAAGAACACTGTTTCAAGGCTAGAGGGATCCTGAGGTCACTGTAGCAACAGGAAAGAGCTCCGTGGACCAAAAATCAACTCGAGATGAGAGGTTAGTCCCTGGCTTCGACTCCAGAGGAATACCACCTTACCACAAGCACCTCAAGAGGAGGCTTCTCTCTGCTCTAGGTATGTGAGAGGGACCCTGAGTTTGCGGCCTCAAGTGGAGTGGACACCGCGATGCCCTGGCTCGAAATAAGGCCGGATATATCTGCAGTGACTTGAATGCAGGCTCGTCTTGCATCTCCCAAGAAGATACGATGTCTGAATCCCCTGTGGAGACCACAGAGAAAGACCTAGTTCCCCACCTCATGGCGACCGGAGGCCTCACATCCTTTGAAAACTCCAGAGGTACGCGGAGATCAATGCCTCCAAAGGAGACGATGCCTGACTCCTCGTGAAACTTGATAGGAGTCCCAGGATTCCTGTGGCACGTGGAAAGAGACCCTTGGTCTCCTGCCTCAGCTGGAGAGGCGTCCCAATTGCCCTGCCAAGCCTCGAGGAAAATCCCGAGTTGTCCCTCGCAACTAGGCAGGAGTCCTGACGTCGCTGAACAAACACGTGGGTGGAAGGGCCATCCCCGTCATAACTCGAGAATATACCCCAGGTTCCCGCCGCAACTCGAGAAAAACCATGAGACTTCCCCCTCGCCGCGAGATGAGGCCCGATTCCCCTGCACTGCGTGCAGAGCAATTCCGTGTTGCACATCACACATGAAAGGAGCCTTGATTTCCTTGATGGCACTCCAGAGAAACCCCAAGAACACTGTTTCAAGGCTAGAGGTATCCCGAGGTCACTGTAGCAACACGAAAGAGCTCCATGGACCAAAAATCAACTCGAGATGAGAGGTTAGTCCCTGGCTTCGACTCCAGAGGAATACCACCTTACCACAAGCACCTCAAGAGGAGGCTTCTCTCAGCTCTAGGTATGTGAGAGGGACCCTGAGTTTGTGGCCTCAAGTGGAATGGACACCGCGATGCCCTGACGCGAAATAAGGCTGGATATCCCTGCAGTGACTTGAATGCAGGCTCGTCTTGCATCTCCCAAGACGAAAGGATGTCTGAATCCCCTGTGGAGACCACAGAGAAAGACCTACTTCCCCACCTCATCGCGAACGGAGGCCTCACATCCTTTGAAAACTTCAGAGGTACGCGGAGATCAGTGCCTCCAAAGGAGACGATGCCTGACTCCTCGTGAAACTTGATAGGAGTCCCACGATTCCTGTGCACATAGAAAGGGACACTTGGTCTCCCGCCTCAGCTGGAGAGGCGTCCCAATTGCCCTGCCAAGCCTCGAGGAGAATCCCGAGTTGTCCCTCGCAACTAGGCAGGAGTCCTGAAGTCGCTGAACAAACACGTGGGTGGAAGGGCCATCCCCGTCGTACCTCGAGAATATACCCCAGGTTGCCGCCGCAACTCGAGAAAAACCATGAGACTTCCCCCTCGCCGCGAGATGAGGCCCGATTCCCCTGCACTGCGTGCAGAGCAATTCCGTGTTGCACATCACACATGAATGGAGCCTTGGTTTCCTTGATGGCAGTCCAGACAAACCCCAAGAACACTGTTTCAAGGCTAGCGGGATCCTGAGGTCACTGTAGCAACACGAAAGAGCTCCGTCGACCAAGAATCAACTCGAGATGAGAGGTTAGTCCCTGGCTTCGACTCCAGAGGAATACCACCTTACCACAAGCACCTCAAGAGGAGGCTTATCTCAGCTCTAGGTATGTGAGAGGGACCCTGATTTTGCGGCCTCAAGTAGAATGGACACCGCGATGCCCTGACTCGAAATAAGGCCGGATATCCCTGCAGTGACTTGAATGCAGGCTCGTCTTGCATCTCCCAAGACGAAACGATGTCTGAATCCCCTGTGGAGACCCCAGAGAAAGACCTAGTCCCCACCTCATCGCGACCGGAGGCCTCACATCCTTTGAAATCTTCAGAGGTACGCGGAGATCATTGCCTCCAAAGGAGACGATGCCTGACTCCTCGTGAAACTTGATAGGAGTCCCAGGATTCCTGTGGCACGTGGAAAGAAATCCTTGGTTTCCCGCCTCAGCTGGAGAGGCGTCCCAATTACCTTGCCAAGTCTCGAGGAGAATCCCGAGTTGTCCCTCGCAACTAGGCAGGAGTCCTGACTTCGCTGAACAAACACGTGGCTGGAAGGACCATCCCCGTCATAACTCGAGAATATACACCAGGGTCCCGCCGCAACTCGAGAAAAACCATGAGACTTCCCCCTCGCCGCGAGATGAGGCTCGATTGTCCTGCACTGCATGCAGAGCAATTCCGTGTTGCACATCACACATGAAAGGAGCCTTGATTTCCTTGATGGCACTCCAGAGAAACCCCAAGAACACTGTTTCAAGGCTAGAGGGATCCTGAGGTTACTGTAGCAACACGAAAGAGCTCCATGGACCAAAAATCAACTCGAGATGAGAGGTTAGTCCCTGGCTTCGACTCCAGAGGAATACCACCTTACCACAAGCACCTCAAGAGGAGGCTTTTCTCAGCTCTAGGTATGTGAGAGGGACCCTGACTTTGCGGCCTCAAGTGGAATGGACAGTGCGATGCCCTGACTCGAAATAAGGCCGGATATCCCTGCAGTGACTTGAATGCAGGCTCGTCTTGCATCTCCCAAGACGAAAGGATGTCTGAATCCCCTGTGGAGACCACAGAGAAAGACCTAGTTCCCCACCTCATCGTGACCGGAGGCCTCACATCCTTTGAAAACTCCAGAGGTACGCGGAGATCAGTGCCTCCAAAGGAAATGATGCCTGACTTCTCGTGAAACTTGATAGGAGTCCCAGGATTCCTTTGGCACGTGGAAAGGGACCCTTGGTCTCCCGCCTCAGCTGGAGAGGCGTCCCAATTGCCCTGCCAAGCCTCGAGGAGAATCCCGAGTTGTCCCTCGCAACTAGGCAGGAGTCCTGCCGTCGCTGAACAAACATGTGGGTGTAAGGGCCATCCCCGTTGTAACTCGAGAATATCCCCCCGGTTCCCGCCGCAACTCGAGAAAAACCATGAGACTTCCCCCTCGCCGCGAGATGAGGCCCGATTCCCCTGCACTGCGTGCAGAGCAATGCAGTGTTGCACATCACACATGAAAGGACCCTTGATTTCCTTGATGGCACTCCAGAGAAACCCCAAGAACACTGTTTCAAGGCTAGAGGGATCCTGAGGTCACTGTAGCAACACGAAAGAGCTCCGTGGACCAAAAATCAACTCGAGATGAGAGGTTAGTCCCTGGCTTCGACTCCAGAGGAATACCACCTTACCACAAGCAACTCAAGAGGAGGCTTCTCTCAGCTCTAGCTATGTGCTGAGTATGCGGCCTCAAGTGGAATGAACACCGCGATGCCCTGACTCGAAATAAGGCCGGATATCCCTGCAGTGACTTGAATGCAGGCTCGTCATGCATCTCCCAAGACGAAAGGATGTCTGAATCCCCTGTGGAGACCACAGAAAAAGACCTAGTTCCCCACCTCATCGCGACCGGAGGCCTCACATCCTTTGAAAACTCCAGAGGTACACGGAGATCAGTGCCTCCAAAGGAGACGATGCCTGACTCCTCGTGAAACTTGATAGGAGTCCCAGGATTCCTGTGGCACGTGGAAAGGGACCCTTGGTCTCCCGCCTCAGCTGGAGAGGCATCCCAATTGCCCTGTCAAGCCTCGAGGAGAATCCCGAGTTGTCCCTCGAAACTAGGCAGGAGTCCTGACGTCGCTGAACAAACACGTGGGTGGAAGGGACATCCCCGGCGTAATTCGAGAATATACTCCAGGTTCCCGCCGCAACTCGAGAAAAACCTTGAGACTTCCCCCTCGCCCCGAGATGAGGCCCGATTCCCCTGCACTGCATGCAGAGCAATTCCGTGTTGCACATCACACATGAAAGGAGCCTTAATTTCCTTGATGGCACTCCAGAGAAATCCAAAGAACACTGTTTCAAGGCTAGAGGGATCCTGAGGTCACTGTAGCAACACGAAAGAGCTCCGTGGACCAAGAATCAACTCGAGATGAGAGGTTAGTCCCTGGCTTCGACTCCAGAGGAATACCACCTTACCACAAGCACCTCAAGAGGAGGCTTCTCTCAGCTCTAGGTATGTGAGAGGGACCCTGAGTTTGCGGCCTCAAGTGGAATGGACACTGCGATGCCCTGACGCGAAATAAGGCCGGATATCCCTGCAGTGACTTGAATGCAGGCTCGTCTTGCATCTCCCAAGACGAAAGGATGTCCGAATCCCCTGTGGAGACCACAGAGAAAGACCTAGTTCCCCACCTCATGGCGACCGGAGGCCTCACATCCTTTGAAAACTCCAGAGGTACGCGGAGATCAGTGCCTCCAAAGGAGACGATGCCTGATTCCTCGTGAAACTTGATAGGAGTCCCAGGATTCCTGTGGCACGTGGATAGGGACCCTTGGTCTCCCGCCTCAGCTGGAGAGACATCCCAATTACCCTGCCAAGCCTCGAGGAGAATCCCGAGTTGTCCCTCGCAACTAGGCAGGAGTCCTGACGTCGCTGAAGAAACACCTGTGTGGAAGGGCCATCCCCGTCATAACTCGAGAATATACCCCAGGTTCCCGCCGCAACTCGAGAAAAACCATGAGACTTCCCCCTCGCCGCAAGATGAGGCCCGATTCCCCTGCACTGCGTGCAGAGGAATTCCGTGTTGCACATCACACATGAAAGGAGCCTTGATTTCCTTGATGGCACTCCAGAGAAACCCCAAGAACACTGTTTCATGGCTCGAGGGATCCTGAGGTAACTGTAGCAACACGAAAGAGCTCCGTGGACCAAAAATCAACTCGAGATGAGAGGTTAGTCCCTGGCTTCGACTCCAGAGGAATACCACCTTACCACAAGCAACTCAAGAGGAGGCTTCTCTCAGCTCTAGCTATGTGCTGAGTATGCGGCCTCAAGTGGAATGAACACCGCGATGCCCTGACTCGAAATAAGGCCGGATATCCCTGCAGTGACTTGAATGCAGGCTCGTCATGCATCTCCCAAGACGAAAGGATGTCTGAATCCTCTGTGGAGACCACAGAAAAAGACCTAGTTCCCCACCTCATCGCGACCGGAGGCCTCACATCCTTTGAAAACTCCAGAGGTACACGGAGATCAGTGCCTCCAAAGGAGACGATGCCTGACTCCTCCTGAAACTTGATAGGAGTCCCAGGATTCCTGTGGCACGTGGAAAGGGACCCTTGGTCTCCCGCCTCAGCTGGAGAGGCATCCCAATTGCCCTGTCAAGCCTCGAGGAGAATCCCGAGTTGTCCCTCGAAACTAGGCAGGAGTCCTGACGTCGCTGAACAAACACGTGGGTGGAAGGGACATCCCCGGCGTAATTCGAGAATATACTCCAGGTTCCCGCCGCAACTCGAGAAAAACCTTGAGACTTCCCCCTCGCCCCGAGATGAGGCCCGATTCCCCTGCACTGCATGCAGAGCAATTCCGTGTTGCACATCACACATGAAAGGAGCCTTAATTTCCTTGATGGCACTCCAGAGAAATCCAAAGAACACTGTTTCAAGGCTAGAGGGATTCTGAGGTCACTGTAGCAACACGAAAGAGCTCCGTGGACCAAGAATCAACTCGAGATGAGAGGTTAGTCCCTGGCTTCGACTCCAGAGGAATACCACCTTACCACAAGCACCTCAAGAGGAGGCTTCTCTCAGCTCTAGGTATGTGAGAGGGACCCTGAGTTTGCGGCCTCAAGTGGAATGGACACTGCGATGCCCTGACGCGAAATAAGGCCGGATATCCCTGCAGTGACTTGAATGCAGGCTCGTCTTGCATCTCCCAAGACGAAAGGATGTCCGAATCCCCTGTGGAGACCACAGAGAAAGACCTAGTTCCCCACCTCATGGCGACCGGAGGCCTCACATCCTTTGAAAACTCCAGAGGTACGCGGAGATCAGTGCCTCCAAAGGAGACGATGCCTGATTCCTCGTGAAACTTGATAGGAGTCCCAGGATTCCTGTGGCACGTGGATAGGGACCCTTGGTCTCCCGCCTCAGCTGGAGAGACATCCCAATTACCCTGCCAAGCCTCGAGGAGAATCCCGAGTTGTCCCTCGCAACTAGGCAGGAGTCCTGACGTCGCTGAAGAAACACCTGTGTGGAAGGGCCATCCCCGTCATAACTCGAGAATATACCCCAGGTTCCCGCCGCAACTCGAGAAAAACCATGAGACTTCCCCCTCGCCGCGAGATGAGGCCCGATTCCCCTGCACTGCGTGCAGAGGAATTCCGTGTTGCACATCACACATGAAAGGAGCCTTGATTTCCTTGATGGCACTCCAGAGAAACCCCAAGAACACTGTTTCATGGCTCGAGGGATCCTGAGGTCACTGTAGCAACACGAAAGAGCTCCGTGGACCAAAAATCAACTCGAGATGAGAGGTTAGTCCCTGGCTTCGACTCCAGAGGAATACCACCTTACCACAAGCACCTCAAGAGGAGGCTTTTCTCAGCTCTAGGTATGTGAGAGGGACCCTGAGTTTGCGGCCTCAAGTGGAATGGACACGGCGATGCCCTGACTCGAAATAAGGCCGGATATCCCTGCAGTGACTTGAATGCAGGCTCGTCTTGCATCTCCCAAGACGAAAGGATGTCTGAATCCCCTGTGGAGACCACAGAGAAAGACCTAGTTCCCCACCTCTTCGCGAACGGAGGCCTCACATCCTTTGAAAACTTCAGAGGTACGCGGAGATCAGTGCCTCCAAAGGAGACGATGCCTGACTCCTCGTGAAACTTGATAGGAGTCCCAGGATTCCTGTGGCACGTGGAAAGGGACCCTTGGTCTCCCGCCTCAGCTGGAGAGGCGTCCCAATTGCCCTGCCAAGCCTCGAGGAGAATCCCGAGTTGTCCCTCACAAATAGGCAGGAGTCCTGATGTCGCTGAACAAACACGTGGTTGGAAGGGCCATTCCCGTCATAACTCGAGAATATACACCAGGTTCCCGCCGCAACTCGAGAAAAACCATGAGACTTCCCCCTCGCCGCGAGATGAGGCCCGATTCTCCTGCACTGCATGCAGAGCAATTCCGTACTGCACATCAAACATGAAAGGAGCCTTGATTTCCTTGATGGCACTCCAGAGAAACCCCAAGAACACTGATTCAAGGCTAGAGGAATCCTGAGGTTACTGTAGCAACACGAAAGAGCTCCGTGGACCAAAAATCAACTCGAGATGAGAGGTTTGTCCCTGGCTTCGACTCCAGAGGAATACCACCTTACCACAAGCACCTCAAGAGGAGGCTTCTCTCAGCTCTAGGTATGTGAGAGGGACCCTGATTTTGCGGACTCAAGTGGAATGGACACTGCGATGCCCTGACGCGGAATAAGGCCGGATATCCCTGCAGTGACTTGAATGCAGGCTCGTCTTGCATCTCCCAAGATGAAAGGATGTCTGAATCCCCTGTGGAGACCACAGAAAAAGACCTAGTTCCCCACCTCATGGCGACCAGAGTCCTCACATCCTTTGAAAACTGCAGAGGTACGCGGAGATCAGTGCCTCCAAAGGAGACGATGCCTGACTCCTCCTGAAACTTGATAGGAGTCCCAGGATTCCTGTGCCACATGGAAAGGGACCCTTGGTCTCCCGCCTCAGCTGGAGAGGCGTCCCAATTGCCCTGCCAAGCCTCGAGGAGAATCCTGAGTTGTCCCTCGCAACTAGGCAGGTGTCCTGACGTCGCGGAACAAACACGTGGGTGGAAGGGCCATCCCCGTCTTAACTCGAGAATATACCCCAGGTTCCCGCCGCAACTCGAGAAAAACCATGAGACTTCCCCCTCGCCGCGAGATGAGGCCCGATTCCCCTGCACTGCGTGCAGAGCAATTCCGTGTTGCACATCACACATGAAAGGAGCCTTGATTTCGTTGATGGCACTCCAGAGAAACCCCAAGAACACTGTTTCAAGGCTAGAGGGATCCTGAGGTCACTGTAGCAACACGAAAGAGCTCCATGGAACAAAAATCAACTCGAGATGAGGGGTTAGTCCCTGGCTTCGACTCCAGAGGAATACCACCTGACCACAAGCACCTCAAGAGGAGGCTTCTCTCAGCTCTAGGTATGTGAGAGGGACCCTGAGTTTGAAGTCTCAAGTCGAATGGACACCACGATGCCCTGACTCGAAATAAGGCCGGATATCCCTGCAGTGACTTGAATGCAGGCTCGTCTTGCATCTCCCAAGACGAAAGGATGTCTGAATCCCCTGGGGAGACCAGAGAGAAAGACCTACTTCCCCACCTCATCGCGAACGGAGGCCTCACATCCTTTGAAAACTCCAGAGGTATGCGGAGATCAGTGCCTCCAAAGGAGACGATGCCTGACTTCTCGTGAAACTTGATAGGAGTCCCAGGATTCCTGTGGCACGTGGAAAGGGACACTTGGTCTCCCGCCTCAGCTGGAGAGGCGTCCCAATTGCCCTGCCAAGCCTCGAGGAGAATCCCGAGTTGTCCCTCGCAACTAGGCAGGAGTCCTGACGTCGCTGAACAAACACGTGGGTGGAAGGGCCATTCCCGTCATAACTCGAGAATATACCCCAGGTTCCCGCCGCAACTCGAGAAAAACCATGAGACTTCCCCCTCGCCGCGAGATGAGGCCCGATTCTCCTGCACTGCATGCAGAGCAATTCCGTACTGCACATCAAATATGAAAGGAGCCTTGATTTCCTTGATGGCACTCCAGAGAAACCCCAAGAACACTGTTTCAAGGCTAGAGGGATCCTGAGGTTACTGTAGCAACACGAAAGAGCTCCGTGGACCAAAAATCAACTCGAGATGAGAGGTTAGTCCCTGGCTTCGACTCCAGAGGAATACCACCTTACCACAAGCACCTCAAGAGGAGGTTTCTCTCCGCTCTAGGTATGTGAGAGGGACCCTGATTTTGCGGACTCAAGTGTAATGGACACCGCGATGCCCTGACTCGAAATAAGGCCGGATATCCCTGCAGTGAATTGAATGCAGGCTCGTCATGCGTCTCCCAAGATGAAAGGATGTCTGAATCTCCTGTGGAGACTACAGAGAAAGACCTAGTTCCCCACCTCATCGCGACCGGAGGCCTCACATCCTTTGAAAACTTCAGAGGTACGCGGAGATCAGTGCCTCCAAAGGAGACGATGCCTGACTCCTCATGAAACTTGATAGGAGTCCCAGGATTCCTGTGGCACGTGGAAAGGGACACTTGGTCTCCCGCCTCAGCTGCAGAGGCGTCCCAATTGCCCTGCCAAGCGTCGAGGAGAATCCCGAGTTGTCCCTCGCAACTATGCAGGAGTCCTGACGTCGCTGAACAAACACGTGGGTGGAAGGGCCATCCCCGTCGTAACTCGAGAATATACCCCAGGTTCCCGCCGCAACTCGAGAAAAACCATGAGACTTCCCCCTCGCCGCGAGATGAGGCCCGATTCCCCTGCACTGCGTGCAGAGCAATTCCGTCTTGCACATCACACATGAAAGGAGCCTTGATTTCCTTGATGGCACTCCAGAGAAACCCCAAGAACACTGTTTCAGGCTAGAGGGAACCTGAGGTCACTGTAGCAACACGAAAGAGCTACGTGGACCAAGAATCAACTCGAGATGAGAGGTTAGTCTCTGGCTTCGACTCCAGAGGAATACCACCTTACCACAAGCACGTCAAGAGGAGGATTCTCTCAGCTCTATGTATGTGAGAGGGACCCTGAGTTTGGGGCCTCAAGTGGAATGGACACTGCGATGCCCTGACGCGAAATAAGGCCGGATATCCCTGCAGTGACTTGAATGCAGGCTCGTCATGCATCTCCCAAGACGAAAGGATGTCTGAATCCCCTGTGGAGACCACAGAGAAAGACCTAGTTCCCCACCTCATCGCGACCGGAGGCCTCACATCCTTTGAAAACTCCAGAGGTACACAGAGATCAGTGCCTCCAAAGGAGACGATGCCTGACTCCTCGTGAAACTTGATAGGAGTCCCAGGATTCCTGTGGCACGTGGAAAGGGACACTTGGTCTCCCGCCTCAGCTGGAGAGGCATCCCAATTGCCCTGCCAAGCCTCGAGGAGAATCCCGAGTTGTCCCTCGAAACTAGGCAGGAGTCCTGACGTCGCTGAACAAACACGTGGGTGGAAGGGCCATCCCCGGCGTAATTCGAGAATATACTCCAGGTTCCCGCCGCAACTCGAGAAAAACCTTGAGACTTCCCCCTCGCCCCGAGATGAGGCCCGATTCCCCTGCACTGCATGCAGAGCAATTCCGTGTTGCACATCACACATGAAAGGAGCCTTAATTTCCTTGATGGCACTCCAGAGAAATCCAAAGAACACTGTTTCAAGGCTAGAGGGATCCTGAGGTCACTGTAGCAACACGAAAGAGCTCCGTGGACCAAGAATCAACTCGAGATGAGAGGTTAGTCCCTGGCTTCGACTCCAGAGGAATACCACCTTACCACAAGCACCTCAAGAGGAGGCTTCTCTCAGCTCTAGGTATGTGAGAGGGACCCTGAGTTTGCGGCCTCAAGTGGAATGGACACTGCGATGCCCTGACGCGAAATAAGGCCGGATATCCCTGCAGTGACTTGAATGCAGGCTCATCTTGCATCTCCCAAGACGAAAGGATGTCCGAATCCCCTGTGGAGACCACAGAGAAAGACCTAGTTCCCCACCTCATGGCGACCGGAGGCCTCACATCCTTTGAAAACTCCAGAGGTACGCGGAGATCAGTGCCTCCAAAGGAGACGATGCCTGATTCCTCGTGAAACTTGATAGGAGTCCCAGGATTCCTGTGGCACGTGGATAGGGACCCTTGGTCTCCCGCCTCAGCTGGAGAGACATCCCATTTACCCTGCCAAGCCTCGAGGAGAATCCCGAGTTGTCCCTCGCAACTAGGCAGGAGTCCTGACGTCGCTGAAGAAACACCTGTGTGGAAGGGCCATCCCCGTCATAACTCGAGAATATACCCCAGGTTCCCGCCGCAACTCGAGAAAAACCATGAGACTTCCCCCTCGCCGCGAGATGAGGCCCGATTCCCCTGCACTGCGTGCAGAGGAATTCCGTGTTGCACATCACACATGAAAGGAGCCTTGATTTCCTTGATGGCACTCCAGAGAAACCCCAAGAACACTGTTTCAAGGCTCGAGGGATGCTGAGGTAACTGTAGCAACACGAAAGAGCTCCGTGGACCAAAAATCAACTCGAGATGAGAGGTTAGTCCCTGGCTTCGACTCCAGAGGAATACCACCTTACCACAAGCACCTCAAGAGGAGGCTTTTCTCAGCTCTAGGTATGTGAGAGGGACCCTGATTTTGCGGCCTCAAGTGGAATGGACACCGCGATGCCCTGACTCGAAATAAGGCCGGATATCCCTGCAGTGACTTGAATGCAGGCTCGTCTTGCATCTCCCAAGACGAAAGGATGTCTGAATCCCCTGTGGAGACCACAGAGAAAGACCTAGTTCCCCACCTCTTCGCGAACGGAGGCCTCACATCCTTTGAAAACTTCAGAGGTACGCGGAGATCAGTGCCTCCAAAGGAGACGATGCCTGACTTCTCGTGAAACTTGATAGGAGTCCCAGGATTCCTGTGGCACGTGGAAAGGGACACTTGGTCTCCCGCCTCAGCTGGAGAGGCGTCCCAATTGCCCTGCCAAGCCTCGAGGAGAATCCCGAGTTGTCCCTCGCAACTAGGCAGGAGTCCTGACGTCGCTGAACAAACACGTGGGTGGAAGGGTCATCCCCATCGTAACTCGAGAATATACCCCAGGTTCCCTCCGCAACTCGAGAAAAACCATGAGACTTCCCCCTCGCCGCGAGATGAGGCCTGATTCCCCTACACTGCATGCAGAGTAATTCCGTGTTGCACATCAAACATGAAAGGAGCCTTGATTTCCTTGATGGCACTCCAGAGAAACCCCAAGAACACTGTTTCAAGGCTAGAGGGATCCTGAGGTCACTGTAGCAACAGGAAAGAGCTCCGTGGACCAAAAATCAACTCGAGATGAGAGGTTAGTCCCTAACTTCGACTCCAGAGGAATACCACCTTACCACAAGCACCTCAAGAGGAGGCTTCTCTCAGCTCTAGCTATGTGCTGAGTATGCGGCCTCAAGTGGAATGAACACCGCGATGCCCTGACTCGAAATAAGGCCGGATATCCCTGCAGTGACTTGAATGCAGGCTCGTCTTGCATCTCCCAAGATGAAAGGATGTCCGAATCCCCTGTGGAGACCACAGAAAAAGACCTAGTTCCCCACCTCATCGCGACCGGAGGCCTCACATCCTTTGAAAACTCCAGAGGTACGCGGAGATCAGTGCCTCCAAAAGAGATGATGCCTGACTCCTTGTGAAACTTGATAGGAGTCCCAGGATTCCTGTGGCACGTGGAAAGGGACCCTTGGTCTCCCGCCTCAGCTGGAGAGGCGTCCAAATTGCCCTGCCAAGCCTCGAGGAGAATCCCGAGTTGTCCCTCGCAACTAGGCAGGAGTGCTGCCGTCGCTGAACAAACACGTGGGTAGAAGGGCCATCCCCGTCGTAACTCGAGAATATACCCCAGGTTCCCGCCGCAACTCGAGAAAAACCATGAGACTTCCCCCTCGCCGCGAGATGAGGCCCGATTCCCCTGCACTGCGTGCAGAGCAATTCCGTGTTGCACATCACACATGAATGGAGCCTTGATTTCCTTGATAGCACTCCAGAGAAACCCCAAGAACACTTTTTCAAGGCTAGAGGGATCCTGAGGTCACTGTAGCAACACGAAAGAGCTCCGTGGACCAAAAATCAACTCGAGATGAGAGGTTAGTCCCTGGCTTCGACTCCAGAGGAATACCACCTTACCACAAGCACCTCAAGAGGAGGCTTCTCTCAGCTCTAGGTATGTGAGAGGGACCCTGAGTTTGCGGCCTCAAGTGGAATGGACACCGCGATGCCCTGACTCGAAATAAGGCCGAATATCCCTGCAGTGACTTGAATACAGGCTCGTCTTGCATCTCCCAAGATGAAAGGATGTCTGAATCCCCTGTGGAGACCTCAGAGAAAGATCTAGTTCCCCACCTCATCGCGACCGGAGGCCTCACATCCTTTGAAATCTCCAGAGGTACGAGGAGATCAGTGACTCCAAAGGAGACGATGCCTGACTTCTCGTGAAACTTGATAGGAGTCCCAGGATTCCTGTGGCACGTGGAAAGGGACCCTTGGTCTCCCACCTCAGCTGGAGAGGCATCCCAATTGCTCTGCCAAGCCTCGAGGAGAATCCCGAGTTGTCCCTCGCAACTAGGCAGGAGTCCTGATGTCGCTGAACTAACACGTGGGTGGAAGGGCCATCCCCGTCATAACTCGAGAATATACCCCAGGTTCCCGCCGCAACTCGAGATAAACCATGAGACTTCCCCCTCGCCGCGAGATGAGGCCCGATTCCCCTGCACTGCGTGCAGAGCAATTCCGTGTTGCACATCACACATGAAAGGAGCCTTGATTTCCTTGATGGCACTCCAGAGAAACCCCAAGAACACTGTTTCAAGACTAGAGGGATCCTGAGGTAACTGTAGCCACATGAAAGAGCTCCGTGGCCCAAAAATCAACTCAAGATGAGAGGTTAGTACCTGGCTTCGACTCCAGAGGAATATCACCTTACCACAAGCACCTCAAGAGGAGGCTTCTCTCAGCTCTAGGTATGTGAGAGGGACCCTGAGTTTGCGGCCTCAAGTTGAATGGACACCGCGATGCCCTGACTCGAAATAAGGCCGGATATCCCTGCAGTGACTTGAATGCAGGCTCGTCTTGCATCTCCCAAGACGAAAGGATGTCTGAATCCCCTGTGGAGACCTCAGAGAAAGATCTAGTTCCCCTCCTCATCACGACCGGAGGCCTCACATCCTTTGAAAACTGCAGAGGTACGCGGAGATCAGTGCCTCCAAAGGAGACGATGCCTGACTCCTCGTGAAACTTGATAGGAGTCCCAGGATTCCTGTGGCACGTGGAAAGGGACACTTGGTCTCCCGCCTCAGCTGGAGAGGGGTCCCAATTGCCCTGCCAAGCCTCGAGGAGAATCCCGAGTTGTCCCTCGAAACTAGGCAGGAGTCCTGACGTCGCTGAACAAACACGTGGGTGGAAGGGCCATCCCCGTCGTAACTCGAGAATATACCCCAGGTTCCCGCCGCAACTCGAGGAAAACCATGAGACTTCCCCCTCGCCGCGAGATGAGGCCCGATTCCCCTGCACTGCGTGCAGAGCAATTCCGTGTTGCACATCACACATGAAAGGAGCCTTGATTTCCTTGATGGCACTCCAGAGAAACCCCAAGAACACTGTTTCAAGGCTAGAGGGATCCTGAGCTCACAGTAGCAACATGAAAGAGCTCCATGGACCAAAAATCAACTCGAGATGAGAGGTTAGTCCCTGGCTTCGACTCCAGAGGAATACCACCTTACCACAAGCACCTCAAGAGGAGGCTTCTCTCAGCTCTAGCTATGTGAGAGGGACCCTGAGTTTGTGGCCTCAAGTGGAATGGACACCGCAATGCCCTGACTCTAAATAAGGCTGAATATCCCTGTAGTGACTTGAATGCAGGCTCGTCTTGCATCTCCCAAGACGAAAGGATGTCTGAATCCCCTGGGGAGACCACAGAGAAAGACCTACTTCCCCACCTCATCGCGAACGGAGGCCTCACATCCTTTGAAAACTTCAGAGGTACGCGGAGATCAGTGCCTCTAACGGAGACGATGCCTGACTCCTCGTGAAACTTGATAGGAGTCCCAGGATTCCTGTGCACATGGAAAGGGACACTTGGTCTCCCGCCTCAGCTGGAGAGGCGTCCCAATTGCCCTGCCAAACCTCGAGGAGAATCCCGAGTTGTCCCTCGCAACTTGGCAGGAGTCCTGACTTCGCTGAACAAACACGTGGCTGGAAGGGCCATCCCCGTCGTACCTCGAGAATATACACCAGGGTCCCGCCGCAACTCGAGAAAAACCATGAGACTTCCCCCTCGCCGCGAGATGAGGCCTGATTCCCCTACACTGCATGCAGAGTAATTCCGTGTTGCACATCAAACATAAAAGGAGCCTTGATTTCCTTGATGGCACTCCAGAGAAACCCCAAGAACACTGTTTCAAGGCTAGAGGGATCCTGCGGTCACTGTAGCAACAGGAAAGAGCTCCGTGGACCAAAAATCAACTCGAGATGAGAGGTTAGTCCCTGGCTTCGACTCCAGAGGAATACCACCTTACCACAAGCACCTCAAGAGGAGGCTTCTCTCAACTCTAAGTATGTGAGAGGGACCCTGAGATTGCAGCCTCAAGTGGAATGGACACCGCGATGCCCTGACTCGAAATAAGGCCGGATATCCCTGCAGTGACTAGAATGCAGGCTCGTCTTGCATCTTCCAAGACGAAAGGATGTCTGAATCCCCTGTGGAGACCACAGAGAAAGACCTAGTTCCCAACCTCATCGCGACCGGAGGCCTCACATCCTTTGAAAATTCCTGAGGTATGCGGAGATCAGTGCCTCCAAAGGAGACGATGCCTGACTCCTCGTGAAACTTGATAGGAGTCCCAGGATTCCTGTGGCACGTGGAAAGGGACCCGTGGTCTCCCGCCTCAGCTGGGGAGGCGTCCCAATTGCCCTGCCAAGCCTCGAGGATAATCCCGAGTTGTCCCTCGCAACTAGGCAGGAGTCCTGACTTCGCTGAACAAACACGTGGCTGGAAGGGCCATCCCCGTCATAACTCGAGAAAATACCCCAGGGTCCCGCCGCAACTCGAGAAAAACCATGAGACTTCCCCCTCGCCGGGAGATGAGGCCCGATTCTCCTGCACTGCATGCAGAGCAATTCCGTGTTGCACATCAAACATGAAAGGAGCCTTGATTTCCTTGATGGCACTCCAGAGAACCCCCAAGAACACTGTTTCAGGCTAGAGGGAAACTGAGGTCACTGTAGCAACACGAAAGAGCTCCGTGGACCAAGAATCAACTCGAGATGAGAGGTTAGTCCCTGGCTTCGACTCCAGAGGAATACCACCTTACCTCAAGCACCTCAAGAGGAGGCTTCTCTCAGCTCTATGTATGTGAGAGGGACCCTGAGTTTGGGGCCTCAAGTGGAATGGACACCGCGATGCCCTGACGCGAAATAAGGCCGGATATCCCTGCAGTGACTTGAATGCAGGCTCGTCTTGCATCTTCCAAGACGAAAGGATGTCTGAATCCCCTGTGGAGACCACAGAGAAAGACCTGGTTCCCCACCTCATCGCGACCGGAGGCCTCACATCCTTTGAAAACTCCAGAGGTACACGGAGATCAGTGCCTCCAAAGGAGACGATGCCTGACTCCTCGTGAAACTTGATAGGAGTCCCAGGATTCCTGTGGCACGTGGAAAGGGACCCTTGGTCTCCCGCCTCAGCTGGAGAGGCATCCCAATTGCCCTGCCAAGCCTCGAGGAGAATCACGAGTTGTCCCTCGCAACTAGGCAGGAGTCCTGACGTCGCTGAACAAACACGTGTGTGGAAGGGACACCCCGTCGTAACTCGAGAATATACCTCAGGTTCCCGCCGCAACTCGAGAAAAACCATGAGACCTCTCCCTCGCCGCGAGATGAGGCCCGATTCCCCTGCACTGCGTGCAGAGCAATTCCGTGTTGCACATCACACATGAAAGGAGCCTTGATTTCCTTGATGGCACTCCAGAGAAACCCCAAGAACACTGTTTCAAGGCTAGAGTGATCCTGAGGTCACTGTAGTAACACGAAAGAGCGCCATGGACCATGAATCAACTCGAGATGAGAGGTTAGTCCCTGGCTTCGACTCCAGAGGAATACCACCTTACCACAAGCACCTCAAGAGGAGGCTTCTCTCAGCTCTAGGTATGTGAGAGGGACCCTGAGTTTGCGGCCTCAAGTGGAATGGACACCGCGATGCCCTGACGCGAAATAAGGCCGGATATCCCTCCAGTGACTTGAATGCAGGCTCGTCTTGCATCTTCCAAGACGAAAGGATGTCTGAATTCCCTGTGGAGACCACAGAGAAAGACCTAGTTCCCCACCTCTTCGCGAATGGAGGCCTCACATCCTTTGAAAACTCCAGAGGTACACGGAGATCAGTGCCTCCAAAGGAGACGATGCCTGACTCCTCGTGAAACTTGATAGGAGTCCCAGGATTCCTGTGGCACGTGGAAAGGGACCCTTGGTCTCCCGCCTCAGCTGGAGAGGTGTCCCAATTGCCCTGCCAAGCCTCGAGGAGAATCCCGAGTTGTCCCTCGCAACTAGGCAGGAGTCCTGCCGTCGCTGAACAAACACGTGGGTGGAAGGGCCATCCCCGTCGTAACTCGAGAATATACCCCAGGTTCCCGCCGCAACGCGACAAAAACCATGAGACTTCCCCCTCGCCGCGAGATGAGGCCCGATTCCCCTGCACTGCGTGCAGAGCAATGCAGTGTTGCACATCACACATGAAAGGACCCTTGATTTCCTTGATGGCACTCCAGAGAAACCCCAAGAAGACTGTTTCAAGGCTAGAGGGATCCTGAGGTCACTGTAGCAACAGGAAAGAGCTCCGTGGACCAAAAATCAACTCGAGATGAGAGGTTAGTCCCTGGCTTCGACTCCAGAGGAATACCACCTTACCACAAGCACCTCAAGAGGAGGCTTCTCTCAGCTCTAGGTATGTGAGAGGGACCCTGAGTTTGCGGCCTCAAGTGGAATGGACACCGCGATGCCCTGACTCGAAATAAGCCCGGATATCCCTGCAGTGACTTGAATGCAGGCTCGTCTTGCATCTCCCAAGACGAAAGGATGTCTGAATCCCCTGTGGAGACCACAGAGATAGACCTAGTTCCCCACCTCATCGCGACCGGAAGCCTTACATCCTTTGAAAACTCCAGAGGTACGCGGAGATCACTGCCTCGAAAGGAGACGATGCCTGACTCCTCGTGAAACTTGATAGGAGTCCCAGGATTCCTGTGGCACGTGGAAAGGGACACTTGGTCTCCCGCCTCAGCTGGAGAGGCGTCCCAATTGCCCTGGCAAGCCTCGAGGAGAATCCCGATTTGTCCCTCGCAACTAGGCAGTAGTCCTGACGTCGCTGAACAAACAAGTGGGTGGAAGGGCCATCCCCGTCGTAACTCGAGAATATACCCCAGGTTCCCGCCGCAACTCGAGAAAAACCATGAGACTTCCCCCTCGCCGCGAGATGAGGCCCGATTCCCCTGCACTGCGTGCAGAGCAATTCCGTGTTGCACATCACACATGAAAGGAGCCTTGATTTCCTTGATGGCACTCCAGAGAAACCCCAAGAACACTGTTTCAAGGATAGAGGGATCCTGAGGTCACTGTAGCAACACGAAAGAGCTCCGTGGACCAAAAATCAACTCGAGATGAGAGGTTAGTCCCTGGCTTCGACTCCAGAGGAATACCACCTTACCACAAGCACCTCAAGAGGAGGCTTCTCTCAGCTCTAGGTATGTGAGAGGGACCCTGAGTTTGCGGCCTCAAGTGGAATGGACACCGCGATGCCCTGACTCGAAATAAGGCCGGATATCCCTGCAGTGACTTGAATGCAGGCTCGTCTTGCATCTTCCAAGACGAAAGGATGTCTGAATGCCCTGTGGAGACCACAGAGAATGACCTTCTTCCCCACCTCTTCGCGAACGGAGGCCTCACATCCTTTGAAAACTTCAGAGGTACGCGGAGATCAGTGCCTCCAAAGGAGACGATGCCTGACTCCTCGTGAAACTTGATAGGAGTCCCAGAATACCTGTGCACGTGGAATGGGACTCTTGGTCTCCCGCCTCAGCTGAAGAGGCATCCCAATTGCCCTGCCAAGCCTCGAGGAGAATCCCGAGTTGTCCCTCGCAACTAGGCAGGTGTCCTGACCTCGCTGAACAAACACGTGGGTGGAAGGGCCATCCCCGTCGTAACTCGAGAATATACCCCAGGTTCACGCCGCAACTCGAGAAAAACCATGAGACTTCCCCTTCGCCGCGATATGAGGAACGATTCCCCTGCACTGCGTGCAGAGCAATTCCGTGTTGCACATCACACATGAAAGGAGCCTTGATTTCCTTGGTGGCACTCCAGAGAAACCCCAACAACACTGTTTCAAGGCTAGAGGGATCCTGAGGTCACTGTAGCAACACGAAAGAGCTCCGGGGACCAAGAATCAACTCGAGATGAGAGGTTAGTCCCTGGCTTCGACTCCAGAGGAATACCACCTCACCACAAGCACCTCAAGAGGAGGCTTCTCTCAGCTCTAGGTATGTGAGAGGGACCCTGACTTTGCGGCCTCAAGTGGAATGGACACTGCGATGCCCACTCGAAATAAGGCCGGATATCCCTGCAGTGACTTGAATGCAGGCTCGTCTTGCATCTCCCAAGACGAAAGGATGTCTGAATCCCCTGTGGAGACCACAGAGAAAGACCTAGTTCCCCACCTCATCGCGACCGGAGGCCTCACATCCTTTGAAAACTCCAGAGGTACGCGGAGATCAGTGCCTCCAAAGGAGACGATGCCTGACTCCTCGTGAAACTTGATAGGAGTCCCAGGATTCCTGTGGCACGTGGAAAGGGACCCTTGGTCTCCCGACTCAGCTGGAGAGGCGTCCCAATTGCCCTGCCAAGCCTCGAGGAGAATCCCGAGTTGTCCCTCGCAACTAGGCAGGAGTCCTGACGTCGCTGAACAAACACGTGGGTGTAAGGGCCATCCCCGTCGTAACTCGAGAATATACCCCAGGTTCCCGCCGCAACTCGAGAAAAACCATGAGACTTCCCCCTCGCCGCGAGATGAGGCCCGATTCCCCTGCACTGCGTGCAGAGCAATGCAGTGTTGCACATCACACATGAAAGGACCCTTGATTTCCTTGATGGCACTCCAGAGAAACCCCAAGAAGACTGTTTCAAGGCTAGAGGGATCCTGAGGTCACTGTAGCAACACGAAAGAGCTCCGTGGACCAAAAATCAACTCGAGATGAGAGGTTAGTCCCTGGCTTCGACTCCAGAGGAATACCACCTTACCACAAGCACCTCAAGAGGAGGCTTCTCTCAGCTCTAGGTATGTGAGAGGGACCCTGAGTTTGCGGCCTCAAGTGGAATGGACACCGCGATGCCCTGACTCGAAATAAGCCCGGATATCCCTGCAGTGACTTGAATGCAGGCTCGTCTTGCATCTCCCAAGACGAAAGGATGTCTGAATCCCCTGTGGAGACCACAGAGATAGACCTAGTTCCCCACCTCATCGCGACCGGAAGCCTTACATCCTTTGAAAACTCCAGAGGTACGCGGAGATCAGTGCCTCGAAAGGAGACGATGCCTGACTCCTCGTGAAACTTGATAGGAGTCCCAGGATTCCTGTGGCACGTGGAAAGGGACACTTGGTCTCCCGCCTCAGCTGGAGAGGCGTCCCAATTGCCCTGGCAAGCCTCGAGGAGAATCCCGAGTTGTCCCTCGCAACTAGGCAGGAGTCCTGACGTCGCTGAACAAACACGTGGGTGAAAGGGCCATCCCCGTCGTAACTCGAGAATATACCCCAGGTTCCCGCCGCAACTCGAGAAAAACCATGAGACTTCCCCCTCGCCGCGAGATGAGGCCCGATCCCCCTGCACTGCGTGCAGAGCAATGCAGTGTTGCACATCACACATGAAAGGACCCTTGATTTCCTTGATGGCACTCCAGAGAAACCCCAAGAAGACTGTTTCAAGGCTAGAGGGATCCTGAGGTCACTGTAGCAACACGAAAGAGCTCCGTGGACCAAAAATCAACTCGAGATGAGAGGTTAGTCCCTGGCTTCGACTCCAGAGGAATACCACCTTACCACAAGCACCTCAAGAGGAGGCTTCTCTCAGCTCTAGGTATGTGAGAGGGACCCTGAGTTTGCGGCCTCAAGTGGAATGGACACCGCGATGCCCTGACTCGAAATAAGCCCGGATATCCCTGCAGTGACTTGAATGCAGGCTCGTCTTGCATCTCCCAAGATGAAAGGATGTCTGAATCCCCTGTGGAGACCACAGAGAAAGACCTAGTTCCCCACCTCTTCGCGAATGGAGGCCTCACATCCTTTGAAAACTCCAGAGGTACACAGAGATCAGTGCCTCCAAAGGAGACGATGCCTGACTCCTCGTGAAACTTGATAGGAGTCCCAGGATTCCTGTGGCACGTGGAAAGGGACACTTGGTCTCCCGCCTCAGCTGGAGAGGCGTCCCAATTGCCCTGGCAAGCCTCGAGGAGAATCCCGAGTTGTCCCTCGCAACTAGGCAGGAGTCCTGACGTCGCTGAACAAACAAGTGGGTGGAAGGGCCATCCCCGTCGTAACTCGAGAATATACCCCAGGTTCCCGCCGCAACTCGACAAAAACCATGAGACTTCCCCCTCGCCGCGAGATGAGGCCCGATTCCCCTGCACTGCGTGCAGAGCAATTCCGTGTTGCACATCACACATGAAAGGAGCCTTGATTTCCTTGATGGCACTCCAGAGAAACCCCAAGAACACTGTTTCAAGGATAGAGGGATCCTGAGGTCACTGTAGCAACACGAAAGAGCTCCGTGGACCAAAAATCAACTCGAGATGAGAGGTTAGTCCCTGGCTTCGACTCCAGAGGAATACCACCTTACCACAAGCACCTCAAGAGGAGGCTTCTCTCAGCTCTAGGTATGTGAGAGGGACCCTGAGTTTGCGGCCTCAAGTGGAATGGACACCGCGATGCCCTGACTCGAAATAAGGCCGGATATCCCTGCAGTGACTTGAATGCAGGCTCGTCTTGCATCTTCCAAGACGAAAGGATGTCTGAATGCCCTGTGGAGACCACAGAGAATGACCTTCTTCCCCACCTCTTCGCGAACGGAGGCCTCACATCCTTTGAAAACTTCAGAGGTACGCGGAGATCAGTGCCTCCAAAGGAGACGATGCCTGACTCCTCGTGAAACTTGATAGGAGTCCCAGAATACCTGTGCACGTGGAATGGGACTCTTGGTCTCCCGCCTCAGCTGAAGAGGCATCCCAATTGCCCTGCCAAGCCTCGAGGAGAATCCCGAGTTGTCCCTCGCAACTAGGCAGGTGTCCTGACCTCGCTGAACAAACACGTGGGTGGAAGGGCCATCCCCGTCGTAACTCGAGAATATACCCCAGGTTCACGCCGCAACTCGAGAAAAACCATGAGACTTCCCCTTCGCCGCGATATGAGGAACGATTCCCCTGCACTGCGTGCAGAGCAATTCCGTGTTGCACATCACACATGAAAGGAGCCTTGATTTCCTTGGTGGCACTCCAGAGAAACCCCAACAACACTGTTTCAAGGCTAGAGGGATCCTGAGGTCACTGTAGCAACACGAAAGAGCTCCGGGGACCAAGAATCAACTCGAGATGAGAGGTTAGTCCCTGGCTTCGACTCCAGAGGAATACCACCTCACCACAAGCACCTCAAGAGGAGGCTTCTCTCAGCTCTAGGTATGTGAGAGGGACCCTGACTTTGCGGCCTCAAGTGGAATGGACACTGCGATGCCCACTCGAAATAAGGCCGGATATCCCTGCAGTGACTTGAATGCAGGCTCGTCTTGCATCTCCCAAGACGAAAGGATGTCTGAATCCCCTGTGGAGACCACAGAGAAAGACCTAGTTCCCCACCTCATCGCGACCGGAGGCCTCACATCCTTTGAAAACTCCAGAGGTACGCGGAGATCAGTGCCTCCAAAGGAGACGATGCCTGACTCCTCGTGAAACTTGATAGGAGTCCCAGGATTCCTGTGGCACGTGGAAAGGGACCCTTGGTCTCCCGACTCAGCTGGAGAGGCGTCCCAATTGCCCTGCCAAGCCTCGAGGAGAATCCCGAGTTGTCCCTCGCAACTAGGCAGGAGTCCTGACGTCGCTGAACAAACACGTGGGTGTAAGGGCCATCCCCGTCGTAACTCGAGAATATACCCCAGGTTCCCGCCGCAACTCGAGAAAAACCATGAGACTTCCCCCTCGCCGCGAGATGAGGCCCGATTCCCCTGCACTGCGTGCAGAGCAATGCAGTGTTGCACATCACACATGAAAGGACCCTTGATTTCCTTGATGGCACTCCAGAGAAACCCCAAGAAGACTGTTTCAAGGCTAGAGGGATCCTGAGGTCACTGTAGCAACACGAAAGAGCTCCGTGGACCAAAAATCAACTCGAGATGAGAGGTTAGTCCCTGGCTTCGACTCCAGAGGAATACCACCTTACCACAAGCACCTCAAGAGGAGGCTTCTCTCAGCTCTAGGTATGTGAGAGGGACCCTGAGTTTGCGGCCTCAAGTGGAATGGACACCGCGATGCCCTGACTCGAAATAAGCCCGGATATCCCTGCAGTGACTTGAATGCAGGCTCGTCTTGCATCTCCCAAGACGAAAGGATGTCTGAATCCCCTGTGGAGACCACAGAGATAGACCTAGTTCCCCACCTCATCGCGACCGGAAGCCTTACATCCTTTGAAAACTCCAGAGGTACGCGGAGATCAGTGCCTCGAAAGGAGACGATGCCTGACTCCTCGTGAAACTTGATAGGAGTCCCAGGATTCCTGTGGCACGTGGAAAGGGACACTTGGTCTCCCGCCTCAGCTGGAGAGGCGTCCCAATTGCCCTGGCAAGCCTCGAGGAGAATCCCGAGTTGTCCCTCGCAACTAGGCAGGAGTCCTGACGTCGCTGAACAAACACGTGGGTGAAAGGGCCATCCCCGTCGTAACTCGAGAATATACCCCAGGTTCCCGCCGCAACTCGAGAAAAACCATGAGACTTCCCCCTCGCCGCGAGATGAGGCCCGATTCCCCTGCACTGCGTGCAGAGCAATGCAGTGTTGCACATCACACATGAAAGGACCCTTGATTTCCTTGATGGCACTCCAGAGAAACCCCAAGAAGACTGTTTCAAGGCTAGAGGGATCCTGAGGTCACTGTAGCAACACGAAAGAGCTCCGTGGACCAAAAATCAACTCGAGATGAGAGGTTAGTCCCTGGCTTCGACTCCAGAGGAATACCACCTTACCACAAGCACCTCAAGAGGAGGCTTCTCTCAGCTCTAGGTATGTGAGAGGGACCCTGAGTTTGCGGCCTCAAGTGGAATGGACACCGCGATGCCCTGACTCGAAATAAGCCCGGATATCCCTGCAGTGACTTGAATGCAGGCTCGTCTTGCATCTCCCAAGATGAAAGGATGTCTGAATCCCCTGTGGAGACCACAGAGAAAGACCTAGTTCCCCACCTCTTCGCGAATGGAGGCCTCACATCCTTTGAAAACTCCAGAGGTACACAGAGATCAGTGCCTCCAAAGGAGACGATGCCTGACTCCTCGTGAAACTTGATAGGAGTCCCAGGATTCCTGTGGCACGTGGAAAGGGACCCTTGGTCTCCCGCCTCAGCTGGAGAGGTGTCCCAATTGCCCTGCCAAGCCTCGAGGAGAATCCCGAGTTGTCCCTCGCAACTAGGCAGGAGTCCTGCCGTCGCTGAACAAACACGTGGGTGGAAGGGCCATCCCCGTCGTAACTCGAGAATATACCCCAGGTTCCCGCCGCAACTCGACAAAAACCATGAGACTTCCCCCTCGCCGCGAGATGAGGCCCGATTCCCCTGCACTGCGTGCAGAGCAATGCAGTGTTGCACATCACACATGAAAGGACCCTTGATTTCCTTGATGGCACTCCAGAGAAACCCCAAGAACACTGTTTCAAGGCTAGAGGGATCCTGAGGTCACTGTAGCAACAGGAAAGAGCTCCGTGGACCAAAAATCAACTCGAGATGAGAGGTTAGTCCCTGGCTTCGACTCCAGAGGAATACCACCTTACCACAAGCACCTCAAGAGGAGGCTTCTCTCAGCTCTAGGTATGTGAGAGGGACCCTGAGTTTGCGGCCTCAAGTGGAATGGACACCGCGATGCCCTGACTCGAAATAAGCCCGGATATCCCTGCAGTGACTTGAATGCAGGCTCGTCTTGCATCTCCCAAGACGAAAGGATGTCTGAATCCCCTGTGGAGACCACAGAGATAGACCTAGTTCCCCACCTCATCGCGACCGGAAGCCTTACATCCTTTGAAAACTCCAGAGGTACGCGGAGATCAGTGCCTCCAAAGGAGACGATGCCTGACTCCTCGTGAAACTTGATAGGAGTCCCAGGATTCCTGTGCCAGTGGAAAGGGACCCTTGGTCTCCCGCCTCAGCTGGAGAGGCGTCCCAATTGCCCTGCCAAGCCTCGAGGAGAATCCGAGTTGTCCCTCGCAACTAGGCAGCAGTCCTGACGTCGCTGAACAAACACGTGGGTGGAAGGGCCATTCCCGTCGTAACTCGAAAATATACCCCAGATTCCCGCCGCAACTCGTGAAAAACCATGAGACTTCCCCCTCGCCGCGAGATGAGGCCCGATTCCCCTGCACTGCGTGCAGAGCAATACCGTGTTACACATCAAACATGAAAGGAGCCTTGATTTCCTTGATGGCACTCCAGAGAAACCCCAAGAACACTGTTTCAAGGCTAGAGGGATCCTGAGGTCACTCTAGCAACAAGAACGAACTCTGTGGACCAAAAATCATCTCGAGATGAGAGGTTAGTCCCTAACTTCGACTCCAGAGGAATACCACCTAACCACAAGCACCTCAAGAGGAGGCTTCTCACAGCTTTAGGTATGTGAGAGGGATCCTGAGATTGCAGCCTCAAGTGGAATGGACACCGCAATGCCCTGACTCGAAATAAGGCCGGATAACCCTGCATTGACATAAATGCAGGCTCGTCTTGCATCTCCCAAGATGAAAGGATGTCTGAATCCTCTGTGGAGACCACAGAGAAAGACCTAGTTCCCCACCTCATCGAGACCGGAGGCCTCACATCCTTTGAAAACTCCAGAGGTACGCGGAGATCAGTGCCTCCAAAGGAGACGATGCCTGACTCCTCGTGAAACTTGATAGGAGTCCCAGGATTCCTGTGGCACGTGGAAAGGGACCCTTGGTCTCCCGCCTCAGCTGGAGAGGCGTCCCAATTGCCCTGCCAAGCCTCGAGGAGAATCCCGAGTTGTCCCTCGCAACTAGGCAGGAGTCCTGACGTCGCTGAACAAACACGTGTGTGGAAGGGCCATCCCCGTCGTAACTCGAGAATATACCCCAGGTTCCCGCCGCATTTCGAGAAAAACCATGAGACTTCCCCCTCGCCGCGAGATGAGGCCCGATTCCCCTGCACTGCGTGCAGAGCAATACCGAGTTGCACATCACACATGAAAGGAGAATTGATTTCCTTGATGGCACTCCAGAGAAACGCCAAGAATATTGTTTCCAGGTTAGAGGGATCCTGAGGTCAGTGTAGCAACACAAAAGAGCTCCGTGGACCAAAAATCAACTCGAGATGAGAGGTTAGTCCCTGGCTTCGACTCCAGAGGGATACCACCTTACCACAAGCACCTCAAGAGGAGGCTTCTCTCAGCTCTAGGTATGTGAGAGGGACCCTGAGTTTGCGGCCTCAAGTGGAATGGACACCGCGATGCCCTTACGCGAAATAAGGCCGGATATGCCTGCAGTGACTTGAATGCAGGCTCGTCTTGCATCTCCCAAGACGAAAGAATGTCTGAATCCCCTGTGGAGACCACAGAGAAAGACCTAGTTCCCCACCTCATCACGACCGGAGGCCTCACATCCTTTGAAAACTCCAGAGGTACGCGGAGATCAGTGCCGCCAAAGGAGACGATGCCTGACTCCTTGTGAAACTTGATAGGAGTCCCAGGATTCCTGTGGCACGTGGAAAGGGACCCTTGGTCTACCGCCTCAGCTGGAGAGGCGACCCAATAGCCCTGCCAAGCCTCGAGGAGAATCCCGAGTTGTCCCTCGCAACTAGGCAGGAGTCCTGACGTCGCTGAACAAACACGTGGGTGGAAGGGCCATCCCCGTCGTAACTCGAGAATATACCCCAGGTTCCCGCCGACACTCGAGAAAAACCATGAGACTTCCCCCTCGCTGCGAGATGAGGCCCGATTCCCCTGCACTGCGTGCAGAGCAATTCCGTGTTGCACATCACACATGAAAGGAGCCTTGATTTCCTTGATGGCACTCCAGAGAAACCCCAAGAACACTGTTTCAAGGTTGAGGGATCCTGAGGTCACTGTAGCAACACGAAAGAGCTCCGTGGACCAAAAATCAACTCGAGATGAGAGGTTAGTCCCTGGCTTCGACTCCAGAGGAATACCACCTTACCACAAGCACCTGAAGAGGAGGCTTCTCTCAGCTCTATGTATGTTAGAGGGACCCTGAGTTTGCGGCCTCAAGTGGAATGGAGACCGCGATGCCCGGACTCGAAATAAGGCCGGATATGCCTGCAGTGACTTGAATGCAGGCTCGTCTTGCATCTCCCAAGACGAAAGGATGTCTGAATCCCCTGTGGAGACCACAGAGAAAGACCTAGTTCCCCACCTCATCGAGACCGGAGGCCTCACATCCTTTGAAAACTCCAGAGGTACGCGGAGATCAGTGCCTCCAAAGGAGACGATGCCTGACTCCTCGTGAAACTTGATAGGAGTCCCAGGATTCCTGTGGCACGTGGAAAGGGACCCTTGGTCTCCCGCCTCAGCTGGAGAGGTGTCCCAATTGCCCTGCCAAGCCTCGAGGAGAATCCCGAGTTGTCCCTCGCAACTAGGCAGGAGTCCTGACGTCGCTGAACAAACACGTGTGTGGATGGGCCATTCCCATCGTAACTCGATAATATAGCCCAGGTTCCCGCGGCAACTCGAGATAAACCATGAAACTTCCCCCTCGCCGCGAGATGAGGCCCGATTCCCCTACACTGCGGGGAGAGAAATTCCGTGTTGCACATCACACATGAAAGGAGCCTTGATTTCCTTGATGGCACTCCAGAGAAACCCCAAGAACACTGTTTTAAGGCTAGAGGGATACTGTGGTCACTGTAGCGACAAGAACGAACTCTGTGGACCAAAAATCATCTCGAGATGAGAGGTTAGTCCCTAACTTCGACTCCAGAGGAATACCACCTAACCACAAGCACCTCAAGAGGAGGCTTCTCGCAGCTTTAGGTATGTGAGAGGGATCCTGAGATTGCAGCCTCAAGTGGAATGGACACCGCAATGCCCTGACTCGAAATAAGGCCGGATAACCCTGCATTGACATAAATGCAGGCTCGTCTTGCATCTCCCAAGATGAAAGGATGTCTGAATCCTCTGTGGAGACCACAGAGAAAGACCTACTTCCCCACCTCATCGCGACCGGAGGCCTCACATCCTTTGAAAACTCCAGAGGTACGCGGAGATCAGTGCCTCCAAAGGAGACGATGCCTGACTCCTCGTGAAACTTGATAGGAGTACTAGGATTCCTGTGGCACGTGGAAAGGGACCCTTGGTCTCCCGCCTCAGCTGGAGAGGGGTCCCAATTGCCCTGCCAAGCCTCGAGGAGAATCCCGAGTTGTCCCTCACAACTAGGCAGGAGTCCTGACGTCGCTGAACAAACACGTGTGTGGAAGGGCCATCCCCGTCGTAACTCGAGAATATACCCCAGGTTCCCGCCGCATTTCGAGAAAAACCATGAGACTTCCCCCTCGCCGCGAGATGAGGCCCGATTCCCCTGCACTGCGTGCAGAGCAATTCCGTGTAGCACATCCCACATGAAAGGAGCCTTGATTTCCTTGATGGCACTCCAGAGAAACCTCAAGAACACTGTTTCAAGGCTAGAGGGATCCTGAGGTCACTGTAGCAACACAAAAGAGCTCCGTGGACCAAGAATCAACTCGAGATGAGAGGTTAGTCCCTGGCTTCGACTCCAGAGGAATAGCACCTTACCACAAGCACCTCAAGAGGAGGCTTCTCTCAGCTCTAGGTATGTGAGAGGGACCCTGAGTTTGCGGCCTCAAGTGGAATAGACACTGTGATGCCATGACGCGAAATAAGGCCGGATATCCCTGCAGTGACTTGAATGCAGGCTCGTCTTGCATCTCCCAAGACGAAAGGATGTCTGAATCCCCTTTGGAGACTACAGAGAAAGACCTAGTTCCCCACCTCATCCCGACCGGAGGCCTCACATCCTTTGAAAACTCCAGAGGTACGCGGAGATCAGTGCCTCCAAAGGAGACGATGCCTGACTCTTCGTGAAACTTGATAGGAGTCCCAGGATTCCTGTGGCACGTGGAAAGGGACACTTGGTCTCCCGCCTCAGCTTGAGAGGCATCCAAATTGCCCTGCCACGCGTCGAGGAGAATCCCGAGTTGTCCCTCGCAACTAGGCAGGAGTCCTGACGTCGCTGTACAAACACGTGTGTGTAAGGGCCATCCCCGTCATAACTCGAGAATATATCCCAGGTTCCCGCCGCAACTCGAGAAAAACCATGAGACTTCCCCCTCGCCGCGAGATGAGTCCCGATTCCCCTGCACTGCGTGCAGAGCAATTCCGTGTTGCACATCACACAGGAAAGGAGCCTTGATTTCCTTGATGGCACTCCAGAGAAACCCCAAGAACACTGTTTCCAGGCTAGAGGGATCCTGAGGTCACTGTAGCAACACGAAAGAGCTCCGTGGACCAAAAATCAGCTCGAGATGAGAGGTTAGTCCCTGGCTTCGACTCCAGAGGAATACCACCTTACCACAAGCACCTCAAGAGGAGGCTTCTCTCAGCTCTAGGTATGTGAGAGGGACCCTGAGTTTGCGGCCTCAAGTGGAATGGACACCGCGATGCCCTGACTCGAAATAAGGCCGGATATCCCTGCAGTGACTTGAATGCAGGCTCGTCTTGCATCTCCCAAGACGAAAGAATGTCTGAATCCCCTGTGGAGACCACAGAGAAAGACCTAGTTCCCCACATCATCACGACCGGAGGCCTCACATCCTATGAAAACTCCAGAGGTACGCGGAGATCAGTGCCTCCAAAGGAGACGATGCCTGACTCCTCGTGAAACTTGATAGGAGTCCCAGGATTCCTGTGGCACGTGGAAAGGGACCCTTGGTCTCCCGCCTCAGCTGGAGAGGCGTCCCAATTGCCCTGCCAAGCCTCGAGGAGAATCCCGAGTTGTCCCTGGCAACTAGGAAAGAGTCCTGACGTCGCTGAACAAACACGTGGGTGGAAGGGCCATTCCCGTCGTAACTCGAGAATATATCCCAGGTTCCCGCCGCAACTCGAGAAAAACCATGAGACTTCCCCCTCGCCGCGAGATGAGGCCCGATTCCCCTACACTGCGTGCAGAGCAATTCAGTGTTGCACATCACACATGAAAGGAGCCTTGATTTCCTTCATGGCACTCCAGAGAAACCCCAAGAACACTGTTTCAAGGCTAGAGGGATCCTGAGGTCACTGTAGCAACACGAAAGAGCTCCGTGGATGAAAAAGCAACTCAAGATGAGAGGTTAGTCCCTGGCTTCGACTCCAGAGGAATACCACCTTACCACAAGCACCTCAAGAGGAGGCTTCTCTCAGCTCTAGGTATGTGAGAGGGACCCTGAGTTTGCGGCCTGAAGTGGAATGGACACCGCGATGCCCTGACTCGAAATAAGGCCGGATATCCCTGCAGTGACTTGAATGCAGGCTCGTCTTGCATCTCCCAAGACGAAAGGATGTCTGAATCCCCTGGGGAGACCACAGAGAAAGACCTAGTTCCCCACCTCATCGCGACCGGAGGCCTCGCAGCCTTTGAAAACTCCAGAGGTATGCGGAGATCAGTGCCTCCAAAGGAGACGATGCCTGACTCCTCGGGAAACTTGATAGGAGTCCCAGGACTCCTGTGGCAGGTGGAAAGGGACCCTTGGTCTCCCGCCTCAGCTGGAGAGGCGTCCCAATTGCCCTGCCAAGCCTCGAGGAGAATCCCGAGTTGTTCCTCGCAACTAGGCAGGAGTCCTGACTTCATTGAACAAACACGTGGGTGGATGGGCCATTCCCATCGTAACTCGATAATATAGCCCAGGTTCCCGCCGCAACTCGAGAAAAACCATGAGACTTCCCCCTCGCCGCGAGATGAGGCCCGATTCCCCTACACTGCGGGCAGAGAAATTCCGTGTTGCACATCACACATGAAAGGAGCCTTGATTTCCTTGATGGCACTCCAAAGAAACCCCAAGAACACTGTTTCAAGGCTAGAGGGATCCTGAAGTCAATGTAGCAACACGAAAGAACTCCGTGGATCAAAAATCAACTCGAGATGAGAGGTTTGCCCCTAACTTCGACTCTAGAGGAATACCACCTAACCACAAGCACCTCAAGAGGAGGCTTCTCGCAGCTTTAGGTATGTGAGAGGGACCCTGAGTTTGCAGCCTCAAGTGGAATGGACACCGCTATGCCCTGACTCGAAATAAGGCCGGATATCCCTGCAGTGACTAGAATGCAGGCTCGTCTTGCATCTCCAAAGACGAAAGGATGTCTGAATCCCCTGTGGAGACCACAGAGAAAGACCTAGTTCCCCACCTCATCGCGACCGGAGGCCTCACATCCTTTGAAAATTCCAGAGGTACGCGGAGATCAGTGCCTCCAAAGGAGACGATGCCTGACTCCTCGTGAAACTTGATAGGAGTCCCAGGATTTCTGTGGCACGTGGAAAGGGTCCCATGGTCTCCCGCCTCAGCTGGAGATGCGTCCCAATTGCCCTGCCAAGCCTCGAGGGGAATCCCGAGTTGTCCCTCGCAACTAGGCAGGAGTTCTGCCATAGCTGAACAAACACGTGGGTGGAAGGGCCATCCCCGTCGTAACTCGAGAATATACCCCAGGTTCCCGCCGCAACTCGAGAAAAACCATGAGACTTCCCCCTCGCCGCGAGATGAGGCCCAATTCCCCTGCACTGCGTGCAGAGCAATTCCGTGTTGAACATCACACATGAAAGGAGCCTTGATTTCCTTGATGGCACTCCAGAGAAACCCCAAGAACACTGTTTCAAGGCTAGAGGGATCCTGAGGTCACTGTAGCAACACGAAAGAGCTCCATGGACCAAAAATCAACTCGAGATGAGAGGTTAGTCCCTGGCTTCGACTCCAGAGGAATACCACCTTACCACAAGCACTTCAAGAGGAGGCTTCTCTCAGCTCTAGGTATGTGAGAGGGACCCTGAGTTTGCGGCCTCAAGTGGAATGGACACCGCGATGCCCTGACTCGAAATAAGGCCGGATATCCCTGCAGTGACTTGCATGCAGGCTCGTCTTGCATCTCCCAAGATGAAAGGATGTCTGAATCACCTGTGGAGACCACAGAGAAAGACCTAGTTCCCCACCTCATCGCGACCGGAGGCCTCACATCCTTTGATAACTCCAAATGCACGCAGAGATCAGTGCCTCCAAAGGAGACGATGCCTGACTCCTCGTGAAACTTGATAGGAGTCCCAGGATTCCTGTGGCACATGGAAAGGGACCCTTGGTCTCCCGCCTCAGCTGGAGAGGCGTCCCAATTGCCCTGCCAAGCCTCGAGGAGAATCCCGAGTTGTCCCTCGCAACTAGGCAGGAGTCCTGACGTTGCTGAACAAACACGTGGGTGGAAGGGCCATCCCCGTCGTAACTCGAGAATATACCCCAGGTTCCCGCCGCAACTCGAGAAAAACCATGAGACTTCCCCCTCGCCGCGAGATGAGGCCCGATTCCCCTGCACTGCGTGCAGAGCAATGCAGTGTTGCACATCACATATGAAAAGAGCCTTGATTTCCTTGATGGCACTCCAGAGAAACCCCGAGAACACTGTTTCAAGACTAGAGGGATCCTGATATCACTGTAGCAACACAAAAGAGCTCCGTGGACCAAAAATCAACTCGAGATGAGAGGTTAGTCCCTGGCTTCGACTCCAGAGGAATACCACCGTACCACAAGTACCTCAAGAGGAGGCTTCTCTCAGCTCTAGGTATGTGAGAGGGACCCTGAGTTTGCGGCCTCAAGTGGAATGGACACCACAATGCCCTGACTCGAAATAAGGGCGGATATCCCTGCAGTGACTTGAATGCAGGCTCGTCTTGCATCTCCCAAGACGAAAGGATGTCTGAATCCCCTGTGGAGACCAAGGAGAAAGACCTAGTTCCCCACCTCATCGCGACCGGAGGCCTCACAGCCTTTGAAAACTCCAGAGGTATGCGGAGATCAGTGCCTCCAAAGGAGAGGTTGCCTGACTCCTCGGGAATCTTGATAGGAGTCCCAGGACTCCTGTGGCACGTGGAAAGGGACCGTTGGTCTCCCGCCTCAGCTGGAGAGGCGTCCCAATTGCCCTGCCAAGCCTCGAGGAGAATCCCGAGTTGTCCATCGCAACTAGGCAGGAGTCCTGACGTCGTTGAACAAACACGTGGGTGGATGGGCCATTCCCATCGTAACTCGAGAATATACCCCAGGTTCCCACCGCAACTCGAGATAAACCATGAGACTTCCCCCTCGCCGCGAGATGAGGCCCGATTCCCCTACACTGCGGGCAGAGCAATTCCGTGTTGCACATCACACATGAAAGGAGCCTTGATTTCCTTGATGGCACTCCAGAGAAAACCCAAGAACACTGTTTCAAGGCTAGAGGGATCCTGAGGTCAATGCAGCAACACGAAAGAACTCCGTGGACCAAAAATCAACTCGAGATGAGAGGTTAGTCCTTAACTTCGACTCCAGAGGAATACCACCTAACCACAAGCACCTCAAGAGGAGGCTTCTCGCAGCTTTAGGTATGTGAGAGGGACCCTGAGTTGGCAGCCTTATGTGGAATGGACACCGATATGCCCTGACTCGAAATAAGGCCGGATATCCCTGCAGTGACTTGAATGCAGGCTTGTCTTGCATGTCACAAGACGAAAGGATGTCTGAATCCCCTTTGGAGACCACAGAGAAAGAACTAGTTCTCCACCTCTTCGCGACCGGAGGCCTCACATCCTTTGAAAACTCCAGAGGTACGCGGAGATCAGTGCCTCCAAAGGAGACGATGCCTGACTCCTCGTGAAACTTGATAGGAGTCCCAGGATTCCTGTGGCACGTGGAAAGGGTCCCTTGGTCTACCGCCTCAGCTGGAGAGGCGTCCCAATTGCCCTGCCAAGCCTCGAGGAGAATCCCGAGTTGTCCCTCGCAACTAGGCAGGAGTCCTGCCGTCGCTGAACAAACACGTGGGTGTAAGGGCCATCCCCGTCGTAACTCGAGAATATACCCCAGGTTCCCGCCGCAACTCGAGAAAAACCATGAGACTTCCCCCTCGCCACGAGATGAGGCCCAATTCCCCCTGCACTGCGTGCAGAGCAATTCCGTGTTGCACATCACACATGAAAGGAGCCTTGATTTCCTTGATGGCACTCCAGAGAAACCCCAAGAACACTTTTTCAAGGCTAGAGGGATCCTGAGGTCACTGTGGCAACACGAAAGAGCTCCGTGGACCAAGAATCAACTCGACATGAGTGGTTAGTCCCTGGCTTCGACTCCAGAGGAATACCACCTTACCACAAGCACCTCAAGAGGAGGCTTCTCTCAGCTCTAGGTATGTGAGAGGGACCCTGAGTTTGCGGCCTCAAGTGGAATGGACACTGCGATGCCCTGACTCGAAATAAGGCCGGATATCCCTGCAGTGACTTGAATGCAGGCTCGTCTTGCATCTCCCAAGACGAAAGGATGTCTGAATCCCCTGTGGAGACCACAGAGAAAGACCAAGTTCCCCACCTCATCGCGACCGGAGGCCTCACATCCTTTGAAAACTCCAGAGGTACGCGGAGATCAGTGCCTCCAAAGGAGACGATGCCTGACTCCTCGTGAAACTTGATAGGAGTCCCAGGATTCCTGTGGCACGTGGAAAGGGACCCTTGGTCTCCCGCCTCAGCTTGAGAGGCATCCCATTGCCCTGCCAAGCCTCGAGGAGAATCCCTAGTTGTCCCTCGCAACTAGGCAGGAGTCCTGACGTCGCTGTACAAACACGTGTGTGGAAGGGCCATCCCCGTCGTAACTCGAGAATATACCCCAGGTTCCCGCCGCAACTCGAGAAAAACCATGAGACTTCCCCCTCGCCGCGAGATGAGTCCCGATTCCCCTGCACTGCGTGCAGAGCAATTCCGTGTTGCACATCACACATGAAAGGAGCCTTGATTTCCTTGATGGCACTCCAGAGAAACCCCAAGAACACTGTTTCCAGGCTAGAGGGATCCTGAGGTCACTGTAGCAACACGAAAGAGCTCCGTGGACCAAAAATCAGCTTGAGATGAGAGGTTAGTCCCTGGCTTCGACTCCAGAGGAATACCACCTTACCACAAGCACCTCAAGAGGAGGCTTCTCTCAGCTCTAGGTATGTGAGAGGGACCCTGAGTTTGCGGCCTGAAGTGGAATGGACACCGCGATGCCCTGACTCGAAATAAGGCCGGATATCCCTGCAGTGACTTGAATGCAGGCTCGTCTTGCATCTCCCAAGACGAAAGGATGTCTGAATCCCCTGGGGAGACCACAGAGAAAGACCTAGTTCCCCACCTCATCGCGACCGGAGGCCTCGCAGCCTTTGAAAACGCCAGAGGTATGCGGAGATCAGTGCCTCCAAAGGAGACGATGCCTGACTCCTCGGGAAACTTGATAGGAGTCCCAGGACTCCTGTGGTACGTGGAAAGGGACCATTGGTCTCCCGCCTCAGCTGGAGAGGCGTAACAATTGCCCTGCCAAGCCTCGAGGAGAATCTCGAGTTGTACCTCGCAACTAGGCAGGAGTCCTGACGTCGCTGAACAAACACGTGGGTGGAAGGGCCATCCCCGTCGTAACTCGAGAATATACCCCAGGTTCCCGCCGCAACTGGAGAAAAACCATGAGACTTCCCCCTCGCCGCGAGATGAGGCCCGATTCCCCTGCACTGCGTGCAGAGCAATTCCGTGTTGCACATCACACATGAAAGGAGCCTTGATTTCCTTGATGGCACTCCAGAGAAACCCCAAGAACACTGTTTCAAGGCTAGAGGGATCCTGGGGTCACTGTAGCAACAGGAAAGAGATCCATGGACCAAAAATCAACTCGAGATGAGAGGTTAGTCTCTGGCTTCGACTCCAGAGGAATGCCACCTTTCCACAAGCACCTCAAGAGGAGGCTTCTCTCAGCTCTAGCTATGTGAGAGGGACCCTGAGTTTGCGGCCTCAAGTAGAATGGACACCGCGATGCCCTGACTCGAAATAAGGCCGGATATCCCTGCAGTGACTTGAATGCAGGCTCGTCTTGCATCTCCCAAGACGAAAGGATGTCTGAATCCCCTGTGGAGACCACAGAGAAAGACCTAGTTCCCCACCTCATGGCGACCGGAGGCCTCACATCCTTTGAAAACTCCAGAGGTACGCGGAGATCAGTACCTCCAAATGAGACGATGCCTGACTCCTCGTGAAACTTGATAGGAGTCCCAGGATTCATGTGGCACGTGGAAAGGGACCCTTGGTCTCCCGCCTCAGCTGGAGAGGCGTCCCAATTGCCCTGCCAAGCCTCGAGGAGAATCCCGAGTTGGCCCTCGCAACTAGGCAGGAGTCCTGACGTCGCTGAACAAACACGTGGGTGGAAGGGCCATCCCCGTCGTACCTCGAGAATATACCCCAGGTTCCCGCCGCAACTCGAGAAAAACCATGAGACTTCCCCCTCGCCCCGAGATGAGGCCCGATTCCCCTGCACTGCGTGCAGAGCAATTCCGTGTTGCACATCACACATGAAAGGAGCCTTGATTTCCTTGATGGCACTCCAGAGAAACCCCAAGAACACTGTTTCAAGGCTAGAGGGATCCTGAGGTCACTGTAGCAACACGAAAGAGCTCCGTGGACCAAAAATCAACTCGAGATGAGAGGTTAGTCCCTGGCTTCGACTCCAGAGGAATACCACCTCACCACAAGCACCTCAAGTGGAGGCTTCTCTCACCTCTAGGTATGTGAGAGGGACCCTGAGCTTGCGGCCTCAAGTGGAATGGACACCACGATGCCCTGACTCGAAATAAGGCCGGATATCCCTATAGCGACTTGAATGAAGGCTCGTCTTGCATCTCTCAAGATGAAAGGATGTCTGAATCCCCTGTGGAGACCACAGAGAAAGACCTAGTTCCCCACCTCATCGCGACCGGAGGCCTCACATCCTTTGAAAACTCCAGAGGTACGCGGAGATCAGTGCCTCCAAAGGAGACGATGCCTGACTCCTCGTGAAACTTGATAGGAGTCCCAGGATTCCTGTGGCACGTGGAAAGGGACCCTTGGTCTCCCGCCTCAGCTGGAGAGGCGTCCCAATTGCCCTGCCAAGCCTCGAGGAGAATCCCGAGTTGTCCCTCGCAACTAGGCAGGAGTCCTGACGTAGCTGAACAAACACGTGGGTGGAAGGGCCATCCCCATCGTAACTCGAGAATATACCCCAGGATCCCGCCGCAAGTCGAGAAACACCATGAGACTTCCCCCTCTTCGCGAGATGAGGCCTGATTCCCCTGCACTGCCTGCAGAGCAATTCCGTGTTGCACATCACACATGAAAGGAGCCTTGATTTCCTTGATGGCACTCCAGAGAAACCCCAAGAACACTGTTTCAAGGCTAGAGGGATCCTGAGGTCACTGTAGCAACACGATAGAGCTCCGTGGACCAAAAATCAACTCGAAATGAGAGGTTAGTCCCTGGCTTCGACTCCAGAGGAATACCACCTTACCAAAAGCACCTCAAGAGGAGGCTTCTCTCAGCTCTAGGTATGTGAGAGGGACCCTGAGTTTGCGGCCTCAAGTAGAATGGACACCGCGATGCCCTGACTCGAAATAAGTCCGGATATCCCTGCAGTGACTTGAATGCAGGCTCGTCTTGATCTCCCAAGACGAAAGGATGTTTGAATCCCCTGTGGAGACCTCAGAGAAAGACCTAGTTCCCCACCTCATCGCGACCGGAGGCCTCACATCCTTTGAAAACTTCATAGGAACACGGAAATCAGTGCCTCCAAAGGAGACGATGCCTGACTCCTCGTGAAACTTGATAGGAGTCCCAGGATTCCTGTGCACGTGGAAAGGGACCCTTCGTCTCCCGCCTCAGCTGGAGAGGCGTCCCAATTGCCCTGCCAAGCCTCGAGGAGAATCTCGAGTTGTCCCTCGCAACTAGGCAGGAGTCCTGACGTCGCTGAACAAACACGTGGGTGGAAGGGCCATCCCCGTCGTAACTCGAGAATATACCCCAGGTTCCCGACGCAACTCGAGAAAAACCATGAGACTTCCCCCTCGCCGCGAGATGAGGCCCGATTCCCCTGCACGGCGTGCAGAGCAATTCCGTGTTGCACATCACACATGAAAGGAGCCTTGATTTCCTTGATGGCACTCCAGAGAAACCCCAAGAACACTGTTTCAAGGCTAGAGGGATCCTGAGGTCACTGTAGCAGCACGAAAGAGCTCCGTGGACCAAAAATCAACTCGAGATGAGAGGTTAGTCCCTGGCTTCGACTCCAGAGGAATACCACCTTACCACAAGCACCTCAAGAGGAGGCTTCTCTCAGCTCTAGGTATGTGAGAGGGACCCTGAGTTTGAGGCCTTAAGTGGAATGGAGACCGCGATGCCCTGACTCGAAATAAGGCCGGATATCCCTGCAGTGACTTGAATGCAGGCTCGTCTTGCATCTCCCAAGACAAAAGGATGTCTGAATCCCCTGTGGAGACCACAGAGAAAGATCTAGTTCCCCACCTTATCGCAACCGGAGGCCTCACATCCTTTGAAAACTCCAGAGGTACGCGGAGATCAGTGCCTCCAAAGGAGACGATGCCTGACTCCTCGTGAAACTTGATAGGAGTCCCAGGATTCCTATGGCACGTGGAAAGGGACCCTTGGTCTCCCGCCTCAGCTGGAGAGGCGTCCCAATTGCCCTGCCAAGCCTCAAGGAGAATCCCGAGTTGTCCCTCGCAAATAGGCAGAAGTCCTGACGTTGCTGAACAAACACGTGGGTGGAAGGGCCATCCCCATCGTAACTCGAGAATATACTCCAGGTTCCCGCCGCAACTCGAGAAAAACCATGAGACTTCCCCCTCGCCGGGAGATGAGGCCCGATTCCCCTGCACTGTGTGCAGAGCAATTCCGTGTTGCACATCACATATGAAAGGAGCCTTGATTTCCTTGATGGCACTCCAGAGAAACCCCAAGAACACTGTTTCAAGGCTAGAGGGATCCTGAGGTCACTGTAGCAACACGAAAGAGCTCCGTGGACCTAGAATCAACTCGAGATGAGAAGTTAGTCCCTAACTTCGACTCCAGAGGAAAACCACCTTACCACAAGCACCTCAAGAGGAGGCTTCTCTCAGCTCTAAGTATGTGAGAGGGACCCTGAGTTTGCGGCCTCAAGTGGAATGGACACTGCGATGCCCTGACTCGAAATAAGGCCGGATATCCCTTCAGTGACTTGAATGCAGGCTCGTCTTGCATCTCCCAAGACGAAAGGATGTCTGAATCCCCTGTGGAGACCACAGAGAAAGACCTAGTTCCCCACCTCAACGCGACCGGAGGCCTCACATCCTTTGAAAACTCCAGAGGTACGCGGAGATCAGTGCCTCCAAAGGAGACGATGCCTGACTCCTCGTGAAACTTGATAGGAGTCCCAGGATTCCTGTGGCACGTGGAAAGGGACCCTTGGTCTCCCGCCTCAGCTGGAGAGGCGTCCCAATTGCCCTGCCAAGCCTCGAGGAGAATCCCGAGTTGGCCCTCGCAACTAGGCAGGAGTCCTGCCGTCGCTGAACTAACACGTGTGTGGAAGGGCCATCCCCGTCGTAACTCGAGAATATACCCCAGGTTCCTGCCGCAACTCGAGAAAAACCATGAGACTTCCCCCTCGCCGCGAAATGAGGCCCGATTCACCTGCACTGCGTGCAGAGCAATTCCGTGTTGCACATCACACATGAAAGGAGCCTTGATTTCCTTGATGGCACTCCAGAGAAACCCCAAGAACACTGTTTCAAGGCTAGAGGGATCCTGAGGTCACTGTAGCAACACGAAAGAGCTCCGTGGACCAAAAATCAACTCGAGATGAGAGGTTTGTCCCTGGCTTCGACTCCAGAGGAATACCACCTTACCACAAGCACCTCAAGAGGAGGCTTCTCTCAGCTCTAGGTATGTGAGAGGGACCCTGAGTTTGCGGCCTCAAGTGGAATGGACACCGCGATGCCCTGACTCGAAATAAGGCCGGATATCCCTGCAGTGACTTGAATGCAGGCTCGTCTTGCATCTCCCAAGACGAAAGGATGTCTGAATCCCCTGTGGAGACCACAGAGAAAGACCTAGTTCCCCACCTCATCGCGATCGGAGGCCTCACATCCTTTGAAAACTTCAGAGGTACGCGGAGATCAGTGCCTCTAAAGGAGACGATGCCTGACTCCTCGTGAAACTTGATAGGAGTCCCAGGATTCCTGTGCACGTGGAAAGGGACACTTGGTCTCTCACCTCAGCTGGAGAGGCGTCCCAATTGCCCTGCCAAGCCTCGAGGAGAATCCCGAGTTGTCCCTCGCAACTAGGCAGGAGTCCTGCCGTCGCTGAACAAACACGTGGTTGGAAGGGCCATCCCCGTCGTAACTCGAGAATATACCCCAGGTTCCCGCCGCAACTCGAGAAAAACCATGAGACTTCCCCCTCGCCGCAATATGAGATCCGATTCCCCTGCACTGCGTGCAGAGCAATGCCGTGTTGCACATCACACATGAAAGGAGCCTTGATTTCCTTGATGGCACTCCAGAGAAACCCCAAGAACACTGTTTCAAGGCTAGCGGGATCCTGAGGTCACTGTAGCAACAGGAAAGAGCTCCGTGGACCAACAATCAACTCGAGATGAGAGGTTAGTCCCTGGCTTCGACTCCAGAGGAATACCACCTTACCACAAGCACCTCAAGAGGAGGCTTCTCTCAGCTCTAGCTATGTGCTGAGTTTGCGGCCTCAAGTGGAATGGACACCGCAATGCCCTGACTCGAAATAAGGCCGGATATCCCTGCAGTGACTTGAATGCAGGCTCGTCTTGCATCTCCCAAGACGAAAGGATGTCCGAATCCCCTGTGAAGACCACAGAACAAGACCTAGATCCCCACCTCATCGCGACCGGAGGCCTCACATCCTTTGAAAACTCCAGAGGTAGTGCTCGCTTCGGCAGCACATATACTAAAATTGGAACGATACAGAGAAGATTAGCATGGCCCCTGCGCAAGGATAATGCAAACTAGTACAGCCACTATGGAAAACAGTGTGGAGATTCCTTAAAAAACTGGAAATAGAACTGCCATATGACCCAGCAATCCCACTTTTGGGCATACACACTGAGGAAACCAGATCTGAAAGAGACACGTGCACCCCAATGTTCATTGCAGCACTGTTTATAATAGCCAGGACATGGAAGCAACCTAGATGCCCATCAGCAGATGAATGGATAAGGAAGCTGTGGTACATATACACCATGGAATATTACTCAGCTGTCAAAAAGAATTCATTTGAATCAGTCCTAATGAGATGGATGAAACTGGAGCCCATTATACAGAGTGAAGTAAGCCAGAAAGATAAAGAACATTACAGCATACTAACACATATATATGGAATTTAGAAAGATGGTAATGATGACCCTATATGCAAAACAGAAAAAGAGACACAGAAATACAGAACAGACTTTTGAACTCTGTGGGAGAATGTGAGGGTGGGATGTTTCAAAAGAACAGCATGTATACTATCTATGGTGAAACAGATCACCAGCCCAGGTGGGATGCATGAGACAAGTGCTCGGGCCTGGTGCACTGGGAAGACCCAGAGGAGTCGGGTGAAGAGGGAGGTGGGAGGGGGCATCGGGATGGGGAAGAAGTGTAAATCTATGGCTGATTCATATCAATGTAAGACAAAACCCACTGAAATGTTGTGAAGTAATTAGCCTCCAACTAATAAAAAAATTAAAAAAATAAAAAAATAAAGCATGTAAAAAAAAAAAAAAAAATTCATAATGAAAAAAAAAAAAAGTGACTGGATATAACTATTGGAATTCAATGACTATTTGGGGAAAGACTTGTAATAGATTGCCATTAGTATTCCACTGTACCTGCATATGCTATGTTTTATTTATCCATCCTGTTGATGGATATTTCGGCTGTTTCTTCCTTTTAGCTGTTGTGAATAATGCTGTAATAAACACTGATGTACTAATGACTAAAAAAAAAAAAAAAAAAAAAATACTCCAGAGGTACGCGGAGATCAGTGCCTCCAAAGGAGACGATGCCTGACTCCTCGTGAAACTTGATAGGAGTCCCAGGATTCCTGTGGCACGTGGAAAGGGACCCTTGGTCTCCCGCCTCAGCTGGAGAGGCGTCCCAATTGCCCTGCCAAGCCTCGAGGAGAATCCCGAGTTGTCCCTCGCAACTAGGCAGGAGTCCTGACGTCGCTGAACAAACATGTGGGTGGAAGGGCCATCCCCGTCGTAACTCGAGAATATACCCCAGGTTCCCGCCGCAACTCGAGAAAAACCATGAGACTTCCCCCTTGCCGCGAGATGAGGCCCGATTCCCCTGCACTGCGTGCAGAGCAATTCCGTGTTGCACATCACACATGAAAGGAGCCTTGATTTCCTTGGTGGCACTCCAGAGAAACCCCAAGAACACTGTTTCAAGGCTAGAGGGATCCTGAGGTTACTCCAGCAACACGAAAGAGCTCCGTGGACCGCAAATCAACTCGAGATGAGAGGTTAGTCCCTGGCTTCGACTCCAGAGGAATACCGCCTTACCACAAGCACCTCAAGAGGAGGCTTCTCTCAGCTCTAGCTATGTGCTGAGTATACGGCCTCAAGTGGAATGGACACCGCGATGCCCTGACTCGAAATAAGGCCGGATATCCCTGCAGTGACATGAATGCAGGCTCGTCTTGCATCTCCCAAGATGAAAGGATGTCCGAATCCCCTGTGGAGACCACAGAAAAAGACCTAGTTCCCCACCTCATCGCGACCGGAGGCCTCACATCCTTTGAAAACTTCAGAGGTACGCGGAGATCAGTGCCTCCAAAGGAGACGATGCCTGACTCCTCATGAAACTTGATAGGAGTCCCAGGATTCCTGTGGGACGTGGAAAGGGATCCTTGGTCTCCCGCCTCAGCTGGAGAGGCGTCCCAATTGCCCTGCCAAGCCTCGAGGAGAATCCCGAGTTGTCCCTCGCAACTAGGCAGGAGTCCTGACGTCGCTGAACAAACACGTGTGTGGAAGGGCCATCCCCGTCGTAACTCGAGAATATACCCCAAGTTCCCGCCGCAACTCGAGAAAAACCATGAGACTTCCCCCTCGCCGCGAGATGAGGCCTGAATCCCCTGCACTGTGTGCAGAGCAATTCCGTGTTGCACATCACACATGAAAGGAGCCTTGATTTCCTTGATGGCACTCCAGAGAAACCCCAAGAACACTGTTTCAAGGCTAGAGGGATCCTGAGGTCACTGTAGCAACACGAAGGAGCTCCATGGACCAAAAATCAACTCGAGATGAGAGGTTAGTCCCTGGCTTCGACTCCAGAGGAATACCACCTTACCACAAGCACCTCAAGAGGAGGCTTCTCTCAGCTCTAGGTATGTGAGAGGTACCCTGAGTATGCGGCCTCAAGTGGAATGGACACCGCGATGCCCTGACTCGAAATAAGGCCGGATATCCCTGCAGTGACGTGAATGCAGGCTCGTCTTGCATCTCCCAAGACGAAAGGACGTCCGAATCCCCTGTGGAGACCACAGAAAAAGACCTAGTTCCCCACCTCATCGCGATCGGAGGCCTCATATCCTTTGAAAACTCCAGAGGTACTCGGAGATCAGTGCCTCCAAAGGAGACGATGCCTGACTCCTCGTGAAACTTGATAGGAGTCCCAGGATTCCTGTGGCACGTGGAAAGGGACCCTTGGTCTCCCACCTCAGCTGGAGAGGCGTCCCAATTGCCCTGCCAAACCTCGAGGAGAATCCCGAGTTGTCCCTCACAACTAGGCAGGAGTCTCACGTCGCTGAACAATCACGTGGGTTTAAGGGCCATCCCCGTCGTAACTCGAGAATATACCCCAGGTTCCAATCGCAACTCGAGAAAAACCATTAGACTTCCCCCTCGCCGCAAAATGAGGCCCGATACCCTGCACTGCGTGGAGAGCAATTCCGTGTTGCACATCACACATGAAAGGAGCCTTGATTTCCTTGATGGCACTCCAGAGAAACCCCAAGAACACTGTTGCAAGGCTAGAGTGATCATGAGGTCACTGTAGCAACACGAAAGAGCTCCGTGGACCAAAAATCAACTCGAGATGAGAGGTTAGTCCCTGGCTTCGACTCCAGGGGAATACCACCTTACCACAAGCACCTCAAGAGGAGGCTTCTCTCAGCTATAGGTATGTGAGAGGGACCCTGAGTTTGCGGCCTCAAGTGGAATGGAGACCGCGATGCCCTGACTCGAAATAAGGCCGGATATCCCTGCAGTGACTTGAATGCAGGCTCGTCTTGCATATCCCAAGACGAAAGGATGTCTGAGTCCCCTGTGGAGACCACAGAGAAAGACCTAGTTCCCCACCTCATCGCGACAGGAGGCCTCACATCCTTTGAAAACGCCAGAGGTACGCGGAGATCAGTGCCTCCAAAGGAGACGATGCCTGACTCCTCGTGAGACTTGATAGGAGTCCCAGGATTCCTGTGGCACGTGGAAAGGGACCCTTGGTCTCCCGCCTCAGCTGGAGAGGCGTCCCAATTGCCCTGCCAAGCCGCGAGGAGAATCCCGAGTGGTCCCTCGCAACTAGGCAGGAGTCCTGACGTAGCTGAACAAACACGTGGGTGGAAGGGCCATCCCCGTCGTAACTCGAGAATATACCCCAGGTTCCCGCCGCAACTCGAGAAAAACCATGAGACTTCCCCCTCGCCGCGAGATGAGGCCCGATTCCCCTGCACTGCGTGCAGAGCAATTCCGTCTTGCACATCACACATGAAAGGAGCCTTGATTTCCTTGATGGCACTCCAGAGAAACCCCAAGAACACTGTTTCAAGGCTAGAGGGATCCTGAGGTCACTGTAGCAACACGAAAGAGCTCCGTGGACCAAAAATCAACTCGAGATGAGAGGTTAGTCCCTGGCTTCAACTCCAGAGGAATACCACCTTTCCACAAGCACCTCAAGAGGAGGCTTCTCTCAGCTCTAGGTATGTGAGAGGGACCCTGAGTTTGCGGCCTCAACTGGAATGGACACCGCGATGCCCTGACTCGAAATAAGGCCGGATATCCCTGCAGTGACTTGAATGCAGGCTCGTCTTGCATCTCCCAAGACGAAAGGATGTCTGAATCCCCTGTGGAGACCACAGAGAAAGACCTAGTTCCCCACCTCAACGCGACCGGAGGCCTCACATCCTTTGAAAACTCCAGAGGTACGCGGAGATCAGTGCCTCCAAAGGAGACGATGCCTGACTCCTCGTGAAACTTGATAAGAGTCCCAGGATTCCTGTGGCATGTGGAAAGGGACCCTTGGTCTCCCGCCTCAGCTGGAGAGGCGTCCCAATTGCCCTGCCAAGCCTCGAGGAGAATCCCGAGTTGTCCCTCACAACTAGGCAGGAGTCCTGCCGTCGCTGAACTAACACGTGTGTTGAAGGGCCATCCCCGTCGTAACTCGAGAATATACCCCAGGTTCCCGCCGCAACTCGAGAAAAACCATGAGACTTCCCCCTCGCCGCGAGATGAGGCCCGATTCCCCTGCACTGCGTGCAGAGCAATTCCGTGTTGCACATCACACATGAAAGGAGCCTTGATTTCCTTGATGGCACTCCAGACAAACCCCAAGAACACTGTTTCAAGGCTAGAGGGATCCTGAGGTCACTGTAGCAACACGAAAGAGCTCCGTGGATCAAAAATCAACTCGAGATGAGAGGTTTGTCCCTGGCTTCGACTCCAGAGGAATACCACCTTACCACAAGCACCTCAAGAGGAGGCTTCTCTCAGCTCTAGGTGTGTGAGAGGGACCCTGATTTTGCGGCCTCAAGTGGAATGGACACCGCGATGCCCTGACTCGAAATAAGGCCGGATATCCCTGCAGTGACTTGAATGCAGGCTCGTCTTGCATCTCCCAAGACGAAAGGATGTCTGAATCCCCTGTGGAGACCACAGAGAAAGACCTAGTTCCCCACCTCATCGCGACCGGAGGCCTCACATCCTTTGAAAACTTCAGAGGTACGCGGAGATCAGTGCCTCCAAAGGAGACGATGCCTGACTCCTCGTGAAACTTGATAGGAGTCCCAGGATTCCTGTGCACGTGAAAAGGGACACTTGGTCTCCCGCCTCAGCTGGAGAGGCGTCCCAATTGCCCTGCCAAGCCTCGAGGAGAATCCCGAGTTGTCCCTCGCAACTAGGCAGGAGTCCTGCCGTCGCTGAACAAACACGTGGTTGGAAGGGCCATCCCCGTCGTAACTCGAGAATATACCCCAGGTTCCCGCCGCAACTCGAGAAAAACCATGAGACTTCCCCCTCGCCGCGAGATGAGATCCGATTCCCCTGCACTGCGTGCAGAGCAATGCCGTGTTGCACATCACACATGAAAGGAGCCTTGATTTCCTTGATGGCACTCCAGAGAAACCCCAAGAACACTGTTTCAAGGCTAGCGGGATCCTGAGGTCACTGTAGCAACAGGAAAGAGCTCCGTGGACCAACAATCAACTCGAGATGAGAGGTTAGTCCCTGGCTCCGACTCCAGAGGAATACCACCTTACCACAAGCACCTCAAGAGGAGGCTTCTCTCAGCTCTAGCTATGTGCTGAGTTTGCGGCCTCAAGTGGAATGGACACCGCAATGCCCTGACTCGAAATAAGGCCGGATATCCCTGCAGTGACTTGAATGCAGGCTCGTCTTGCATCTCCCAAGACGAAAGGATGTCCGAATCCCCTGTGGAGACCACAGAACAAGACCTAGATCCCCACCTCATCGCGACCGGAGGCCTCACATCCTTTGAAAACTCCAGAGGTAGTGCTCGCTTCGGCAGCACATATACTAAAATTGGAACGATACAGAGAAGATTAGCATGGCCCCTGCGCAAGGATAATGCAAACTAGTACAGCCACTATGGAAAACAGTGTGGAGATTCCTTAAAAAACTGGAAATAGAACTGCCATATGACCCAGCAATCCCACTTTTGGGCATACACACTGAGGAAACCAGATCTGAAAGAGACACGTGCACCCCAATGTTCATTGCAGCACTGTTTATAATAGCCAGGACATGGAAGCAACCTAGATGCCCATCAGCAGATGAATGGATAAGGAAGCTGTGGTACATATACACCATGGAATATTACTCAGCTGTCAAAAAGAATTCATTTGAATCAGTCCTAATGAGATGGATGAAACTGGAGCCCATTATACAGAGTGAAGTAAGCCAGAAAGATAAAGAACATTACAGCATACTAACACATATATATGGAATTTAGAAAGATGGTAATGATGACCCTATATGCAAAACAGAAAAAGAGACACAGAAATACAGAACAGACTTTTGAACTCTGTGGGAGAATGTGAGGGTGGGATGTTTCAAAAGAACAGCATGTATACTATCTATGGTGAAACAGATCACCAGCCCAGGTGGGATGCATGAGACAAGTGCTCGGGCCTGGTGCACTGGGAAGACCCAGAGGAGTCGGGTGAAGAGGGAGGTGGGAGGGGGCATCGGGATGGGGAATAAGTGTAAATCTATGGCTGATTCATATCAATGTAAGACAAAACCCACTGAAATGTTGTGAAGTAATTAGCCTCCAACTAATAAAATAATTAAAAAAATAAAAAAATAAAGCATGTAAAAAAAAAAAAAAAAAAAAAAAACTTCATAATGAAAAAAAAAAAAAAGTGACTGGATATAACTATTGGAATTCAATGACTATTTGGGGAAAGACTTGTAATAGATTGCCATTAGTATTCCACTGTACCTGCATATGCTATGTTTTATTTATCCATCCTGTTGACGGATATTTCGGCTGTTTCTTCCTTTTAGCTGTTGTGAATAATGCTGTAATAAACACTGATGTACAAATGACTAAAAAAAAAAAAAAAAACTCCAGAGGTACGCGGAGATCAGTGCCTCCAAAGGAGACGATGCCTGACTCCTCGTGAAACTTGATAGGAGTCCCAGGATTCCTGTGGCACGTGGAAAGGGACCCTTGGTCTCCCGCCTCAGCTGGAGAGGCGTCCCAATTGCCCTGCCAAGCCTCGAGGAGAATCCCGAGTTGTCCCTCGCAACTAGGCAGGAGTCCTGACGTCGCTGAACAAACATGTGGGTGGAAGGGCCATCCCCGTCGTAACTCGAGAATATACCCCAGGTTCCCGCCGCAACTCGAGAAAAACCATGAGACTTCCCCCTTGCCGCGAGATGAGGCCCGATTCCCCTGCACTGCGTGCAGAGCAATTCCGTGTTGCACATCACACATGAAAGGAGCCTTGATTTCCTTGGTGGCACTCCAGAGAAACCCCAAGAACACTGTTTCAAGGCTAGAGGGATCCTGAGGTTACTCCAGCAACACGAAAGAGCTCCGTGGACCGCAAATCAACTCGAGATGAGAGGTTAGTCCCTGGCTTCGACTCCAGAGGAATACCACCTTACCACAAGCACCTCAAGAGGAGGCTTCTCTCAGCTCTAGCTATGTGCTGAGTATACGGCCTCAAGTGGAATGGACACCGCGATGCCCTGACTCGAAATAAGGCCGGATATCCCTGCAGTGACATGAATGCAGGCTCGTCTTGCATCTCTCAAGATGAAAGGATGTCCGAATCCCCTGTGGAGACCACAGAAAAAGACCTAGTTCCCCACCTCATCGCGACCGGAGGCCTCACATCCTTTGAAAACTCCAGAGGTACGCGGAGATCAGTGCCTCCAAAGGAGACGATGCCTGACTCCTCATGAAACTTGATAGGAGTCCCAGGATTCCTGTGGCACGTGGAAAGGGATCCTTGGTCTCCCGCCTCAGCTGGAGAGGCGTCCCAATTGCCCTGCCAAGCCTCGAGGAGAATCCCGAGTTGTCCCTCGCAACTAGGCAGGAGTCCTGACGTCACTGAACAAACACGTGGGTGTAAGGGCCATCCCCGTCGTAACTCGAGAATATACCCCAGGTTCCCGCCGCAACTCGAGAAAAACCATGAGACTTCCCCCTCGCCGCGAGATGAGGCCCGATTCCCCTGCACTGCGTGCAGAGCAATTCCGTCTTGCACATCACACATGAAAGGAGCCTTGATTTCCTTGATGGCACTCCAGAGAAACCCCAAGAACACTGTTTCAAGGCTAGAGGGATCCTGAGGTCACTGTAGCAACACGAAAGAGCTCCGTGGACCAAAAATCAACTCGAGATGAGAGGTTAGTCCCTGGCTTCAACTCCAGAGGAATACCACCTTTCCACAAGCACCTCAAGAGGAGGCTTTTCTCAGCTCTAGGTATGTGAGAGGGACCCTGAGTTTGCCGCCTCAAGAGGAATGGACACCGCGATGCCCTGACTCGAAATAAGGCCGGATATCCCTGCAGTGACTTGAATGCAGGCTCGTCTTGCATCTCCCAAGACGAAAGGATGTCTGAATCCCCTGTGGAGACCACAGAGAAAGACCTAGTTCCCCACCTCAAAGCGACCGGAGGCCTCACATCCTTTGAAAACTCCAGAGGTACGCGGAGATCAGTGCCTCCAAAGGAGACGATGCCTGACTCCTCGTGAAACTTGATAGGAGTCCCAGGATTCCTGTGGCACGTGGAAAGGGACCCTTGGTCTCCCGCCTCAGCTGGAGAGGCGTCCCAATTGCTCTGCCAAGCCTCGAGGAGAATCCCGAGTTGGCCCTCGCAACTAGGCAGGAGTCCTGCCGTCGCTGAACTAACACGTGTGTGGAAGGGCCATCCCCGTCGTAACTCGAGAATATACCCCAGGTTCCCGCCGCAACTCGAGAAAAACCATGAGACTTCCCCCTCGCCGCGAGATGAGGCCCGATTCCCCTGCACTGAGTGCAGAGCAATTCCGTGTTGCACATCACACATGAAAGGAGCCTTGATTTCCTTGATGGCACTCCAGAGAAACCCCAAGAACACGGTTTCAAGGCTAGAGGGATCCTGAGGTCACTGTAGCAGCACGAAAGAGCTCCGTGGACCAAAAATCAACTCGAGATGAGAGGTTAGTCCCTGGCTTCGACTCCAGAGGAATACCACCTTACCACAAGCACCTCAAGAGGAGGCTTCTCTCAGCTCTAGGTATGTGAGAGGGACCCTGAGTTTGCGGCCTCAAGTCGAATGGACACTGCGATGCCCTGACGCGAAATAAGGCCGGATATCCCTGCAGTGACTTGAATGCAGGCTCGTCTTGCATCTCCCAAGACGAAAGGATGTCTGAATCACCTGTGGAGACCACAGAGAATGACCTAGTTCCCCACCACATCGCGACCGGAGGCCTCACATCCTTAGAAAACTCCAGAGGTATGCGGAGATCAGTGCCTCCAAAGGAGACGATGCCTGACTCCTCGGGAAACTTGATAGGAGTCCCAGGACTCCTGTGGCAGGTGGAAAGGGACCCTTGGTCTCCCGCCTCAGCTGGAGAGGCGTCCCAATTGCCCTGCCAAGCCTCGAGGAGAATCCCGAGTTGTCCCTCGCAACTAGGCAGGAGTCCTGACTTCGTTGAACAAACACGTGGGTGGATGGGCCATTCCCGTCGTAACTCGATAATATAGCCCAGGTTCCCGCCGCAACTCGAGATAAACCACGAGACTTCCCCCTCGCCGCGAGATGAGGCCCGATTCCCCTACACTGCGGGCAGAGAAATTCCGTGTTGCACATCACACATGAAAGGAGCCTTGATTTCCTTGATGGCACTCCAGAGAAACCCCAAGAACACTGTTTCAAGGCTAGAGGGATCCTGAAGTCAATGTAGCAACACGAAAGAACTCCGTGGATCAAAAATCAACTCGAGATGAGAGGTTTGTCCCTAACTTCGACTCTAGAGGAATACCACCTAACCACAAGCACCTCAAGAGGAGGCTTCTCGCAGCTTTAGGTATGTGAGAGGGACCCTGAGTTTGCAGCCTCAAGTGGAATGGACACCGCGATGCCCTGACTCGAAATAAGGCCGGATATCCCTGCAGTGACTAGAATGCAGGCTCGTCTTGCATCTCCAAAGACGAAAGGATGTCTGAATCCCCTGTGGAGACCACAGAGAAAGACCTAGTTCCCCACCTCATCGCGACCGGAGGCCTCACATCCTTTGAAAATTCCAGAGGTACGCGGAGATCAGTGCCTCCAAAGGAGACGATGCCTGACTCCTCGTGAAACTTGATAGGAGTCCCAGGATTTCTGTGGCACGTGTAAAGGGACCCTTGGTCTCCCGCCTCAGCTGGAGATGCGTCCCAATTGTCCTGCCAAACCTCGAGGGGAATCCCGAGTTGTCCCTCGCAACTAGGCAGGAGTTCTGCCGTAGCTGAACAAACACGTGGGTGGAAGGGCCATCCCCGTCGTAACTCGAGAATATACCCCAGGTTCCCGCCGCAACTCGAGAAAAACCATGAGACTTCCCCCTCGCCGCGAGATGAGGCCCGATTCCCCTGCACTGCGTGCAGAGCAATGCAGTGTTGCACATCACATATGAAAAGAGCCTTGATTTCCTTGATGGCACTCCAGAGAAACCCCAAGAACACTGTTTCAAGGCTAGAGGGATCCTGATGTCACTGTAGCAACACAAAAGAGCTCCGTGGACCAAAAATCAACTCGAGATGAGAGGTTAGTCCCTGGCTTCGACTCCAGAGGAATACCACCTTACCACAAGCACCTCAAGAGGAGGCTTCTCTCAGCTCTAGGTATGTGAGAGAGACCCTGAGTTTGTAGCCTCAAGTGGAATGGACACCGCGATGCCCTGACTCGAAATAAGGCCGGATATCCCTGCAGTGACTTGAATGCAGGCTCGTCTTGCATCTCCCAAGACGAAAGAATGTCTGAATCCCCTGTGGAGACCACAGAGAAAGACCTAGTTCCCCACCTCATCGCGACCGGAGGCCTCACATCCTTTGAAAACTCCAGAGGTACTCGGAGATCAGTGCCTCCAAAGGAGACGATGCTTGACTCCCCGGGAAACTTGATAGGAGTCCCAGGATTTCTGTGGCACGTGGAACGGGACCCTTGGTCTCCCACCTCAGCTGGAGAGGCGTCCCAATTGCCCTGTCAAGCCTCGAGGAGAATCCCGAGTTGTCCCTCGCAACTAGGCAGGAGTCCTGACGTCGCTGAACAAACACGTGGGTGGAAGGGCCATCCCCGTCGTAACTCGAGAATATACCCCAGGTTTCCGCCGCAACTCGAGAAAAACCATGAGACTTCCCCCTCGCCGCGAGATCAGGCCCGATTCCCCTGCACTGCGTGCAGAGCAATACCGTGTTACACATCAAACATGAAAGGAGCATTGATTTCCTTGATGGCACTCCAGAGAAACCCCAAGAACACTCTTTCAAGGCTAGAGGGATCCTGAGGTCACTGTAGCAACACGAAAGAGCTCCGTGGACCAAAAATCAACTCGAGATGAAAGGTTAGTCCCTGGCTTTGACTTCAGAGGACTACCACCTTACCACAATCACCTCAACAGGAGGCTTCTCTCAGCTCTAAGTATGTGAGAGGGACCCTGAGTTTGCGGCCTCAAGTGGAATGGACACCGCGATTCCCTGACTCGAAATAAGGTCGGATATCCCTGCAGTGACTTGAATGCAGGCTCGTCTTGCATCTCCCAAGACGAAAGGATGCCTGAATCCCCTGTGGAGACCACAGAGAAAGACCTAGTTCCCCACCTCATCGCGACCGGAGGCCTCACATCCTTTGAAAACTCCAGAGGTACGCGGAGATCAGTGCCTCCAAAGGAGACGATGCCTAACTCCTCGGGAAACTTGATAGGAGTCCCAGGATTCCTGTGGTACGTGGAAAGGGACCCTTGGTCTCCTGCCTCAGCTGGAGAGGCGTCCCAATTGCCCTGCCAAGCCTCGAGGAGAATCCCGAGTTGTTCCTCGCAACTAGGCAGGAGTCCTGACGTCGCTGAACAAACACGTGGGTGGATGGGCCATTCCCATCGTAACTCGAGAATATACCCCAGGTTCCCGTGGCAACTCGAGATAAACCATGAAACTTCCCCCTCGCCGCGAGATGAGGCCCGATTCCCCTACACTGCGGGCAGAGAAATTCCGTGTTGCACATCACACATGAAAGGAGCCTTGATTTCCTTGATGGCACTCCAGAGAAACTTCAAGAACACTGTTTCAAGGCTAGAGGGATCCGGAGGTCACTGTAGCAACAAGAACGAACTCTGTGGACCAAAAATCATCTCGAGATGAGAGGTTAGTCCCTGGCTTCGACTCCAGAGGAATACCACCTTACCACAAGCACCTCAAGAGGAGGCTTCTCTCAGCTCTAGGTATGTGAGAGGGACCCTGAGTTTGCGGCCTCAACTGGAATGGACACCGCGATGCCCTGACTCGAAATAAGGCCGGATATCCCTGCAGTGACTTGAATGCAGGCTCGTCTTGCATCTCCCAAGAAGAAGGGATGTTTGAATCTCCTGGGGAGACCACAGAGAAAGACCTAGTTCCCCACCTCATCGCGACCGGAGGCCTCACATCCTTTGAAAACTTCAGAGGGACGCGGAGATCAGTGCCTCCAAAGGAGACGATGCCTGACTCCTCGTGAAACTTGATAGGAGTCCCAGGATTCCTGTGCACGTGGAAAGGGAAACTTCGTCTCCCGCCTCAGCTGGAGAGGCGTCCCAATTGCCCTGCCAAGCCTCGAGGAGAATCCCGAGTTGTCCCTCGCAACTAGGCAGGTGTCCTGACGTCGCTGAACAAACACGTGGTTGAAAAGGACATCCCCGTCGTAACTCGAGAATATACCCCAGGTTCCCGCCGTAACTCGAGAAAAACCATGAGACTTCCCCCTCGCCGCTAGATGAGGTCCGATTCCCCTGCACTGCGTGCAGAGCAATTCCGTGTTGCACATCACACATGAAAGGAGCCTTGATTTCCTTGATGGCACGGCAGAGAAACCCCAAGAACACTGTTTCAAGGCTAGAGGGATCCTGAGGTCACTGTAGCAGCACGAAAGAGCTCCGTGGACTAACAATCAACTCGAGATGAGAGGTTAGTCCCTGGCTTCAACTCCAGAGGAATACCACCTTACCACAAGCACCTCAAGAGGAGGCTTCTCTAAGCTCTAGGTATGTGAGAGGGACCCTGAGTTTGCGGCCTCAAGTGGAATGGACACCGCGATGCCCTGACTCGAAATAAGGCCGGATATCCCTGCAGTGACTTGAATGCAGGCTCGTCTTGCATCTCCCAAGACGAAAGGATGTCTGAATCCCCTGTGTAGACCACAGAGAAAGACCTAGTTCCCACATCATCGCGACCGGAGGCCTCACATCTTTTCAAAACTACAGAGGTACGCGGAGATCAGTGCCTCCAAAGGAGACGATGCCTGACTCCTCATGAAACTTGATAGGAGTCCCAGGATTCCTGTGGCACGTGGAAAGGGACACTTGGTCTCCCGCCTCAGCTGGAGAGGCGTCCCAATTGCCCTGCCAAGCCTCGAGGAGAATCCCGACTTGTCCCTCGCAACTAGGCAGGAGTCCTGACGTCGCTGAACAAACACGTGGGTGTAAGGGCCATCCCCGTCGTAACTCGAGAATATACCCCAGGTTCCCGCCGCAACTCGAGAAAAACCATGAGACTTCCCCCTCGCCGCGAGATCAGGCCCGATTCCCCTGCACTGCGTGCAGAGCAATTCCGTGTTGCACATCACACATGAAAGGAGCCTTGATTTCCTTGATGGCACTCCAGAGAAACCCCAAGAACACTGTTTCAAGGCTAGAGGGATCCTGAGGTCACTGTAGCAACACGAAAGAGCTCCGTGACCCAACAATCAACTCGAGATGAGAGGTTAGTCCCTGGCTTCGACTCCAGAGGAATACCACCTTACCACAAGTACCTCAAGAGGAGGCTTCTCTCAGCTCTAGGTATGTGAGAGGGACCCTGAGTTTGCGGCCTCAAGTGGAATGAACACCGCGATGCCCTGACTCGAAATAAGGCCGGATATCCCTGCAGTGACTTGAATGCAGGCTCGTCATGCATCCCCCAAGATGATAGGATGTCTGAATCCCCTGTGGAGACCACAGAGAAAGACCTAGTTCCCCACCTCATCGCGACCTGAGGCCTCACATTCTTTGAAAACTCCAGAGGTACGCGGAGATCAGTGCCTCCAAAGGAGACGATGCCAGACTCCTCATGAAACTTGATAGGAGTCCCAGGATTCCTGTGGTACGTGGAAAGGGACCGTTGGTCTCCCGCCTCAGCTGGAGAGGCGTCCCAATTGCCCTGCCAAGCCTCGAGGAGAATCTCGAGTTGTACCTCGCAACTAGGCAGGAGTCCTGACGTCGCTGAACAAACACGTGGGTGGAAGGGCCATCCCCGTCGTAACTCGAGAATATACCCCAGGTTCCCGCCGCAACTGGAGAAAAACCATGAGACTTCCCCCTCGCCGCGAGATGTGGCCCGATTCCCCTGCACTGCGAGCAGAGCAATTCCGTGTTGCACATCACACATGAAAGGAGCCTTGATTTCCTTGGTGGCACTCCAGAGAAACCCCAAGAACACTGTTTCAAGGCTAGAGGGATCCTGAGGTTACTCCAGCAACACGAAAGAGCTCCGTGGACCGCAAATCAACTCGAGATGAGAGGTTAGTCCCTGGCTTCGACTCCAGAGGAATACCACCTTACCACAAGCACCTCAAGAGGAGGCTTCTCTCAGCTCTAGCTATGTGCTGAGTATGCGGCCTCAAGTGGAATGGACACCGCGATGCCCTGACTCGAAATAAGGCCGGATATCCCTGCAGTGACATGAATGCAGGCTCGTCTTGCATCTCCCAAGATGAAAGGATGTCCGAATCCCCTGTGGAGACCACAGAAAAAGACCTAGTTCCCCACCTCATCGCGACCGGAGGCCTCACATCCTTTGAAAACTCCAGAGGTACGCGGAGATCAGTGCCTCCAAAGGAGACGATGCCTGACTCCTCATGAAACTTGATAGGAGTCCCAGGATTCCTGTGGCACGTGGAAAGGGATCCTTGGTCTCCCGCCTCAGCTGGAGAGGCGTCCCAATTGCCCTGCCAAGCCTCGAGGAGAATCCCGAGTTGTCCCTCGCAAATAGGCAGGAGTCCTGACGTCACTGAACAAACACGTGGGTGGAAGGGCCATTCCCGTCATAACTCGAGAATATACCCCAGGGTCCCGCCGCAACTCGAGAAAAACCAAGAGACTTCCCCCTCGCCGCGAGATGAGGCCCGATTCTCCTGCACTGCATGCAGAGCAATTCCGTGTTGCACATCACACATGAAAGGAGCCTTGATTTCCTTGATGGCACTCCAGAGAAACCCCAAGAACACTGTTTCAAGGCTAGAGGGATCCTGAGGTTACTGTAGCAAAACGAAAGAGGTCCGTGGACCAAAAATCAACTCGAGATGAGAGGTTTGTCCCTGGCTTCGACTCCAGAGGAATACCACCTTACCACAAGCACCTCAAGAGGAGGCTTCTCTCAGCTCTAGGTATGTGAGAGGGACCCTGATTTTGCGGACTGAACTGGAATGGACACTGCGATGCCCTGACACGAAATAAGGCTGGATATCCCTGCAGTGACTTGAATGCAGGCTCGTCTTGCATCTCCCAAGGTGAAAGGATGTCTGAATCCCCTGTGGAGACCACAGAAAAAGACCTAGTTCCCCACCTCATGGCGACCGGAGGCCTCACATCCTTTAAAAACTCCAGAGGTACGCGGAGATCAGTGCCGCCAAAGGAGATGATGCCTGACTCCTCCTGAAACTTGATAGGAGTCCCAGGATTTCTGTGGCACATGGAAAGGGACCCTTGGTCTCCCGCCTCAGCTGGAGAGGCGTTCCAATTGCCCTGCCAAGCCTCGAGGAGAATCCCGAGTTGTCCCTCGCAACTAGGCAGGAGTCCTGACGTCGCTGAACAAACACGTGTGTGGAAGGGCCATCCCCGTCGTAACTCGAGAATATACCCCAAGTTCCCGCCGCAACTCGAGAAAAACCATGAGACTTCCCCCTCGCCGCGAGATGAGGCCTGAATCCCCTGCACTGTGTGCAGAGCAATTCCGGGTTGCACATCACACATGAAAGGAGCCTTGATTTCCTTGATGGCACTCCAGAGAAACCCCAAGAACACTGTTTCAAGGCTAGAGTAATCATGAGGTCACTGTAGCAACACGAAAGAGCTCCGTGGACCAAAAATCAACTCGAGATGAGAGGTTAGTCCCTGGCTTCGACTCCAGAGGAATACCACCTTACCACAAGCACCTCAAGAGGAGGCTTCTCTCAGCTCTAGGTATGTGAGAGGTACCCTGAGTATGCGGCCTCAAGTGGAATGGACACCGCGATGCCCTGACTCGAAATAAGGCCGGATATCCCTGCAGTGACGTGAATGCAGGCTCGTCTTGCATCTCCCAAGACGAAAGGACGTCCGAATCCCCTGTGGAGACCACAGAAAAAGACCTAGTTCCCCACCTCATCGCGATCGGAGGCCTCATATCCTTTGAAAACTCCAGAGGTACTCGGAGATCAGTGCCTCCAAAGGAGACGATGCCTGACTCCTCGTGAAACTTGATAGGAGTCCCAGGATTCCTGTGGCACGTGGAAAGGGACCCTTGGTCTCCCGCCTCAGCTGGAGAGGCGTCCCAATTGCCCTGCCAAACCTCGAGGAGAATCCCGAGTTGTCCCTCGCAACTAGGCAGGAGTCTCACGTCGCTGAACAATCACGTGGGTTTAAGGGCCATCCCCGTCGTAACTCGAGAATATACCCCAGGTTCCAATCGCAACTCGAGAAAAACCATTAGACTTCCCCCTCGCCGCAAAATGAGGCCCGATACCCTGCACTGCGTGGAGAGCAATTCCGTGTTGCACATCACACATGAAAGGAGCCTTGATTTCCTTGATGGCACTCCAGAGAAACCCCAAGAACACTGTTTCAAGGCTAGAGTAATCATGAGGTCACTGTAGCAACACGAAAGAGCTCCGTGGACCAAAAATCAACTCGAGATGAGAGGTTAGTCCCTGGCTTCGACTCCAGGGGAATACCACCTTACCACAAGCACCTCAAGAGGAGGCTTCTCTCAGCTCTAGGTATGTGAGAGGGACCCTGAGTTTGCGGCCTCAAGTGGAATGGAGACCGCGATGCCCTGACTCGAAATAAGGCCGGATATCCCTGCAGTGACTTGAATGCAGGCTCGTCTTGCATATCCCAAGACGAAAGGATGTCTGAGTCCCCTGTGGAGACCACAGAGAAAGACCTAGTTCCCCACCTCATCGCGACAGGAGGCCTCACATCCTTTGAAAACGCCAGAGGTACGCGGAGATCAGTGCCTCCAAAGGAGACGATGCCTGACTCCTCGTGAGACTTGATAGGAGTCCCAGGATTCCTGTGGCACGTGGAAAGGGACCCTTGGTCTCCCGCCTCAGCTGGAGAGGTGTCCCAATTGCCCTGCCAAGCCTCGAGGAGAATCCCGAGTGGTCCCTCGCAACTAGGCAGGAGTCCTGACGTAGCTGAACAAACACGTGGGTGGAAGGGCCATCCCCGTCGTAACTCGAGAATATACCCCAGGTTCCCGCCGCAACTCGAGAAAAACCATGAGACTTCCCCCTCGCCGCGAGATGAGGCCCGATTCCCCTGCACTGCGTGCAGAGCAATTCCGTCTTGCACATCACACATGAAAGGAGCCTTGATTTCCTTGATGGCACTCCAGAGAAACCCCAAGAACACTGTTTCAAGGCTAGAGGGATCCTGAGGTCACTGTAGCAACACGAAAGAGCTCCGTGGACCAAAAATCAACTCGAGATGAGAGGTTAGTCCCTGGCTTCAACTCCAGAGGAATACCACCTTTCCACAAGCACCTCAAGAGGAGGCTTCTCTCAGCTCTAGGTATGTGAGAGGGACCCTGAGTTTGCGGCCTCAACTGGAATGGACACCGCGATGCCCTGACTCGAAATAAGGCCGGATATCCCTGCAGTGACTTGAATGCAGGCTCGTCTTGCATCTCCCAAGACGAAAGGATGTCTGAATCCCCTGTGGAGACCACAGAGAAAGACCTAGTTTCCCACCTCAACGCGACCGGAGGCCTCACATCCTTTGAAAACTCCAGAGGTACGCGGAGATCAGTGCCTCCAAAGGAGACGATGCCTGACTCCTCGTGAAACTTGATAAGAGTCCCAGGATTCCTGTGGCATGTGGAAAGGGACCCTTGGTCTCCCGCCTCAGCTGGAGAGGCGTCCCAATTGCCCTGCCAAGCCTCGAGGAGAATCCCGAGTTGTCCCTCACAACTAGGCAGGAGTCCTGCCGTCGCTGAACTAACACGTGTGTGGAAGGGCCATCCCCGTCGTAACTCGAGAATATACCCCAGGTTCCCGCCGCAACTCGAGAAAAACCATGAGACTTCCCCCTCGCCGCGAGATGAGGCCCGATTCCCCTGCACTGCGTGCAGAGCAATTCCGTGTTGCACATCACACATGAAAGGAGCCTTGATTTCCTTGATGGCACTCCAGAGAAACCCCAAGAACTCTGTTTCAAGGCTAGAGGGATCCTGAGGTCACTGTAGCAACACGAAAGAGCTCCGTGGATCAAAAATCAACTCGAGATGAGAGGTTTGTCCCTGGCTTCGACTCCAGAGGAATACCACCTTACCACAAGCACCTCAAGAGGAGGCTTCTCTCAGCTCTAGGTATGTGAGAGGGACCCTGATTTTGCGGCCTCAAGTGGAATGGACACCGCGATGCCCTGACTCGAAATAAGGCCGGATATCCCTGCAGTGACTTGAATGCAGGCTCGTCTTGCATCTCCCAAGACGAAAGGATGTCTGAATCCCCTGTGGAGACCACAGAGAAAGACCTAGTTCCCCACCTCATGGCGACCGGAGGCCTCACATCCTTTGAAAACTCCAGAGGTACGCGGAGATCAGTGCCACCAAAGGAGACGATGCCTGACTCCTCGTGAAACTTGATAGGAGTCCCAGGATTCCTGTGCACGTGAAAAGGGACACTTGGTCTCCCGCCTCAGCTGGAGAGGCGTCCCAATTGCCCTGCCAAGCCTCGAGGAGAATCCCGAGTTGTCCCTCGCAACTAGGCAGGAGTCCTGCCGTCGCTGAACAAACACGTGGTTGGAAGGGCCATCCCCGTCGTAACTCGAGAATATACCCCAGGTTCCCGCCGCAACTCGAGAAAAACCATGAGACTTCCCCCTCGCCGCAATATGAGATCCGATTCCCCTGCACTGCGTGCAGAGCAATGCCGTGTTGCACATCACACATGAAAGGAGCCTTGATTTCCTTGATGGCACTCCAGAGAAACCCCAAGAACACTGTTTCAAGGCTAGCGGGATCCTGAGGTCACTGTAGCAACAGGAAAGAGCTCCGTGGACCAACAATCAACTCGAGATGAGAGGTTAGTCCCTGGCTTTGACTCCAGAGGAATACCACCTTACCACAAGCACCTCAAGAGGAGGCTTCTCTCAGCTCTAGCTATGTGCTGAGTTTGCGGCCTCAAGTGGAATGGACACCGCAATGCCCTGACTCGAAATAAGGCCGGATATCCCTGCAGTGACTTGAATGCAGGCTCGTCTTGCATCTCCCAAGACGAAAGGATGTCCGAATCCCCTGTGGAGACCACAGAACAAGACCTAGATCCCCACCTCATCGCGACCGGAGGCCTCACATCCTTTGAAAACTCCAGAGGTAGTGCTCGCTTCGGCAGCACATATACTAAAATTGGAACGATACAGAGAAGATTAGCATGGCCCCTGCGCAAGGATAATGCAAACTAGTACAGCCACTATGGAAAACAGTGTGGAGATTCCTTAAAAAACTGGAAATAGAACTGCCATATGACCCAGCAATCCCACTTTTGGGCATACACACTGAGGAAACCAGATCTGAAAGAGACACGTGCACCCCAATGTTCATTGCAGCACTGTTCATAATAGCCAGGACATGGAAGCAACCTAGATGCCCATCAGCAGATGAATGGATAAGGAAGCTGTGGTACATATACACCATGGAATATTACTCAGCTGTCAAAAAGAATTCATTTGAATCAGTCCTAATGAGATGGATGAAACTGGAGCCCATTATACAGAGTGAAGTAAGCCAGAAAGATAAAGAACATTACAGCATACTAACACATATATATGGAATTTAGAAAGATGGTAATGATGACCCTATATGCAAAACAGAAAAAGAGACACAGAAATACAGAACAGACTTTTGAACTCTGTGGGAGAATGTGAGGGTGGGATGTTTCAAAAGAACAGCATGTATACTATCTATGGTGAAACAGATCACCAGCCCAGGTGGGATGCATGAGACAAGTGCTCGGGCCTGGTGCACTGGGAAGACCCAGAGGAGTCGGGTGAAGAGGGAGGTGGGAGGGGGCATCGGGATGGGGAATAAGTGTAAATCTATGGCTGATTCATATCAATGTAAGACAAAACCCACTGAAATGTTGTGAAGTAATTAGCCTCCAACTAATAAAAAAATTAAAAAAATAAAAAAATAAAGCATGTAAAAAAAAAAAAAAATTCATAATGAAAAAAAAAAAAAAAAGTGACTGGATATAACTATTGGAATTCAATGACTATTTGGGGAAAGACTTGTAATAGATTGCCATTAGTATTCCACTGTACCTGCATATGCTATGTTTTATTTATCCATCCTGTTGACGGATATTTCGGCTGTTTCTTCCTTTTAGCTGTTGTGAATAATGCTGTAATAAACACTGATGTACAAATGACTAAAAAAAAAAAAAAAAAACTCCAGAGGTACGCGGAGATCAGTGCCTCCAAAGGAGACGATGCCTGACTCCTCGTGAAACTTGATAGGAGTCCCAGGATTCCTGTGGCACGTGGAAAGGGACCCTTGGTCTCCCGCCTCAGCTGGAGAGGCGTCCCAATTGCCCTGCCAAGCCTCGAGGAGAATCCCGAGTTGTCCCTCGCAAATAGGCAGGAGTCCTGACGTCACTGAACAAACACGTGGGTGGAAGGGCCATTCCCGTCATAACTCGAGAATATACCCCAGGGTCCCGCCGCAACTCGAGAAAAACCAAGAGACTTCCCCCTCGCCGCGAGATGAGGCCCGATTCTCCTGCACTGCATGCAGAGCAATTCCGTATTGCACATCACACATGAAAGGAGCCTTGATTTCCTTGATGGCACTCCAGAGAAACCCCAAGAACACTGTTTCAAGGCTAGAGGGATCCTGAGGTTACTGTAGCAAAACGAAAGAGGTCCGTGGACCAAAAATCAACTCGAGATGAGAGGTTTGTCCCTGGCTTCGACTCCAGAGGAATACCACCTTACCACAAGCACCTCAAGAGGAGGCTTCTCTCAGCTCTAGGTATGTGAGAGGGACCCTGATTTTGCGGACTCAACTGGAATGGACACTGCGATGCCCTGACGCGAAATAAGGCTGGATATCCCTGCAGTGACTTGAATGCAGGCTCGTCTTGCATCTCCCAAGGTGAAAGGATGTCTGAATCCCCTGTGGAGACCACAGAAAAAGACCTAGTTCCCCACCTCATGGCGACCGGAGGCCTCACATCCTTTAAAAACTCCAGAGGTACGCGGAGATCAGTGCCGCCAAAGGAGATGATGCCTGACTCCTCCTGAAACTTGATAGGAGTCCCAGGATTCCTGTGGCACATGGAAAGGGACCCTTGGTCTCCCGCCTCAGCTGGAGAGGCGTTCCAATTGCCCTGCCAAGCCTCGAGGAGAATCCCGAGTTGTCCCTCGCAACTAGGCAGGAGTCCTGACGTCGCTGAACAAACACGTGTGTGGAAGGGCCATCCCCGTCGTAACTCGAGAATATACCCCAAGTTCCCGCCGCAACTCGAGAAAAACCATGAGACTTCCCCCTCGCCGCGAGATGAGGCCTGAATCCCCTGCACTGTGTGCAGAGCAATTCCGGGTTGCACATCACACATGAAAGGAGCCTTGATTTCCTTGATGGCACTCCAGAGAAACCCCAAGAACACTGTTTCAAGGCTAGAGGGATCCTGAGGTCACTGTAGCAACACGAAAGAGCTCCATGGACCAAAAATCAACTCGAGATGAGAGGTTAGTCCCTGGCTTCGACTCCAGAGGAATACCACCTTACCACAAGCACCTCAAGAGGAGGCTTCTCTCAGCTCTAGGTATGTGAGAGGTACCCTGAGTATGCGGCCTCAAGTGGAATGGACACCGCGATGCCCTGACTCGAAATAAGGCCGGATATCCCTGCAGTGACGTGAATGCAGGCTCGTCTTGCATCTCCCAAGACGAAAGGACGTCCGAATCCCCTGTGGAGACCACAGAGAAAGACCTAGTTCCCCACCTCATCGCGATCGGAGGCCTCATATCCTTTGAAAACTCCAGAGGTACTCGGAGATCAGTGCCTCCAAAGGAGACGATGCCTGACTCCTCGTGAAACTTGATAGGAGTTCCAGGATTCCTGTGGCACGTGGAAAGGGACCCTTGGTCTCCCGCCTCAGCTGGAGAGGCGTCCCAATTGCCCTGCCAAACCTCGAGGAGAATCCCGAGTTGTCCCTCGCAACTAGGCAGGAGTCTCACGTCGCTGAACAATCACGTGGGTTTAAGGGCCATCCCCGTCGTAACTCGAGAATATACCCCAGGTTCCAATCGCAACTCGAGAAAAACCATTAGACTTCCCCCTCGCCGCAAAATGAGGCCCGATACCCTGCACTGCGTGGAGAGCAATTCCGTGTTGCACATCACACATGAAAGGAGCCTTGATTTCCTTGATGGCACTCCAGAGAAACCCCAAGAACACTGTTTCAAGGCTAGAGTAATCATGAGGTCACTGTAGCAACACGAAAGAGCTCCGTGGACCAAAAATCAACTCGAGATGAGAGGTTAGTCCCTGGCTTCGACTCCAGGGGAATACCACCTTACCACAAGCACCTCAAAAGGAGGCTTCTCTCAGCTCTAGGTATGTGAGAGGGACCCTGAGTTTGCGGCCTCAAGTGGAATGGAGACCGCGATGCCCTGACTCGAAATAAGGCCGGATATCCCTGCAGTGACTTGAATGCAGGCTCGTCTTGCATATCCCAAGACGAAAGGATGTCTGAGTCCCCTGTGGAGACCACAGAGAAAGACCTAGTTCCCCACCTCATCGCGACAGGAGGCCTCACATCCTTTGAAAACGCCAGAGGTACGCGGAGATCAGTGCCTCCAAAGGAGACGATGCCTGACTCCTCGTGAGACTTGATAGGAGTCCCAGGATTCCTGTGGCACGTGGAAAGGGACCCTTAGTCTCCCGCCTCAGCTGGAGAGGCGTCCCAATTGCCCTGCCAAGCCTCGAGGAGAATCCCGAGTGGTCCCTCACAACTAGGCAGGAGTCCTGACGTAGCTGAACAAACACGTGGGTGGAAGGGCCATCCCCGTCGTAACTCGAGAATATACCCCAGGTTCCCGCCGCAACTCGAGAAAAACCATGAGACTTCCCCCTCGCCGCGAGATGAGGCCCGATTCCCCTGCACTGCGTGCAGAGCAATTCCGTCTTGCACATCACACATGAAAGGAGCCTTGATTTCCTTGATGGCACTCCAGAGAAACCCCAAGAACACTGTTTCAAGGCTAGAGGGATCCTGAGGTCACTGTAGCAACACGAAAGAGCTCCGTGGACCAAAAATCAACTCGAGATGAGAGGTTAGTCCCTGGCTTCAACTCCAGAGGAATACCACCTTTCCACAAGCACCTCAAGAGGAGGCTTCTCTCAGCTCTAGGTATGTGAGAGGGACCCTGAGTTTGCGGCCTCAACTGGAATGGACACCGCGATGCCCTGACTCGAAATAAGGCCGGATATCCCTGCAGTGACTTGAATGCAGGCTCGTCTTGCATCTCCCAAGACGAAAGGATGTCTGAATCCCCTGTGGAGACCACAGAGAAAGACCTAGTTCCCCACCTCAACGCGACCGGAGGCCTCACATCCTTTGAAAACTCCAGAGGTACGCGGAGATCAGTGCCTCCAAAGGAGACGATGCCTGACTCCTCGTGAAACTTGATAAGAGTCCCAGGATTCCTGTGGCATGTGGAAAGGGACCCTTGGTCTCCCGCCTCAGCTGGAGAGGCGTCCCAATTGCCCTGCCAAGCCTCGAGGAGAATCCCGAGTTGTCCCTCACAACTAGGCAGGAGTCCTGCCGTCGCTGAACTAACACGTGTGTGGAAGGGCCATCCCCGTCGTAACTCGAGAATATACCCCAGGTTCCCGCCGCAACTCGAGAAAAACCATGAGACTTCCCCCTCGCCGCGAGATGAGGCCCGATTCCCCTGCACTGCGTGCAGAGCAATTCCGTGTTGCACATCACACATGAAAGGAGCCTTGATTTCCTTGATGGCACTCCAGAGAAACCCCAAGAACACTGTTTCCAGGCTAGAGGGATCCTGAGGTCACTGTAGCAACACGAAAGAGCTCCGTGGATCAAAAATCAACTCGAGATGAGAGGTTTGTCCCTGGCTTCGACTCCAGAGGAATACCACCTTACCACAAGCACCTCAAGAGGAGGCTTCTCTCAGCTCTAGGTATGTGAGAGGGACCCTGATTTTGCGGCCTCAAGTGGAATGGACACCGCGATGCCCTGACTCGAAATAAGGCCGGATATCCCTGCAGTGACTTGAATGCAGGCTCGTCTTGCATCTCCCAAGACGAAAGGATGTCTGAATCCCCTGTGGAGACCACAGAGAAAGACCTAGTTCCCCACCTCATCGCGACCGGAGGCCTCACATCCTTTGAAAACTTCAGAGGTACGCGGAGATCAGTGCCTCCAAAGGAGACGATGCCTGACTCCTCGTGAAACTTGATAGGAGTCCCAGGATTCCTGTGCACGTGGAAAGGGACACTTGGTCTCCCGCCTCAGCTGGAGAGGCGTCCCAATTGCCCTGCCAAGCCTCGAGGAGAATCCCGAGTTGTCCCTCGCAACTAGGCAGGAGTCCTGCCGTCGCTGAACAAACACGTGGTTGGAAGGGCCATCCCCGTCGTAACTCGAGAATATACCCCAGGTTCCCGCCGCAACTCGAGAAAAACCATGAGACTTCCCCCTCGCCGCAATATGAGATCCGATTCCCCTGCACTGCGTGCAGAGCAATGCCGTGTTGCACATCACACATGAAAGGAGCCTTGATTTCCTTGATGGCACTCCAGAGAAACCCCAAGAACACTGTTTCAAGGCTAGCGGGATCCTGAGGTCACTGTAGCAACAGGAAAGAGCTCCGTGGACCAACAATCAACTCGAGATGAGAGGTTAGTCCCTGGCTCCGACTCCAGAGGAATACCACCTTACCACAAGCACCTCAAGAGGAGGCTTCTCTCAGCTCTAGCTATGTGCTGAGTTTGCGGCCTCAAGTGGAATGGACACCGCAATGCCCTGACTCGAAATAAGGCCGGATATCCCTGCAGTGACTTGAATGCAGGCTCGTCTTGCATCTCCCAAGACGAAAGGATGTCCGAATCCCCTGTGGAGACCACAGAACAAGACCTAGATCCCCACCTCATCGCGACCGGAGGCCTCACATCCTTTGAAAACTCCAGAGGTAGTGCTCGCTTCGGCAGCACATATACTAAAATTGGAACGATACAGAGAAGATTAGCATGGCCCCTGCGCAAGGATAATGCAAACTAGTACAGCCACTATGGAAAACAGTGTGGAGATTCCTTAAAAAACTGGAAATAGAACTGCCATATGACCCAGCAATCCCACTTTTGGGCATACACACTGAGGAAACCAGATCTGAAAGAGACACGTGCACCCCAATGTTCATTGCAGCACTGTTTATAATAGCCAGGACATGGAAGCAACCTAGATGCCCATCAGCAGATGAATGGATAAGGAAGCTGTGGTACATATACACCATGGAATATTACTCAGCTGTCAAAAAGAATTCATTTGAATCAGTCCTAATGAGATGGATGAAACTGGAGCCCATTATACAGAGTGAAGTAAGCCAGAAAGATAAAGAACATTACAGCATACTAACACATATATATGGAATTTAGAAAGATGGTAATGATGACCCTATATGCAAAACAGAAAAAGAGACACAGAAATACAGAACAGACTTTTGAACTCTGTGGGAGAATGTGAGGGTGGGATGTTTCAAAAGAACAGCATGTATACTATCTATGGTGAAACAGATCACCAGCCCAGGTGGGATGCATGAGACAAGTGCTCGGGCCTGGTGCACTGGGAAGACCCAGAGGAGTCGGGTGAAGAGGGAGGTGGGAGGGGGCATCGGGATGGGGAATAAGTGTAAATCTATGGCTGATTCATATCAATGTAAGACAAAACCCACTGAAATGTTGTGAAGTAATTAGCCTCCAACTAATAAAAAAATTAAAAAAATAAAAAAATAAAGCATGTAAAAAAAAAAAAAAAAAAAAAAAACTTCATAATGAAAAAAAAAAAAAAAAAGTGACTGGATATAACTATTGGAATTCAATGACTATTTGGGGAAAGACTTGTAATAGATTGCCATTAGTATTCCACTGTACCTGCATATGCTATGTTTTATTTATCCATCCTGTTGACGGATATTTCGGCTGTTTCTTCCTTTTAGCTGTTGTGAATAATGCTGTAATAAACACTGATGTACAAATGACTAAAAAAAAAAAAAAAAAACTCCAGAGGTACGCGGAGATCAGTGCCTCCAAAGGAGACGATGCCTGACTCCTCGTGAAACTTGATAGGAGTCCCAGGATTCCTGTGGCACGTGGAAAGGGACCCTTGGTCTCCCGCCTCAGCTGGAGAGGCGTCCCAATTGCCCTGCCAAGCCTCGAGGAGAATCCCGAGTTGTCCCTCGCAACTAGGCAGGAGTCCTGACGTCGCTGAACAAACATGTGGGTGGAAGGGCCATCCCCGTCGTAACTCGAGAATATACCCCAGGTTCCCGCCGCAACTCGAGAAAAACCATGAGACTTCCCCCTTGCCGCGAGATGAGGCCCGATTCCCCTGCACTGCGTGCAGAGCAATTCCGTGTTGCACATCACACATGAAAGGAGCCTTGATTTCCTTGGTGGCACTCCAGAGAAACCCCAAGAACACTGTTTCAAGGCTAGAGGGATCCTGAGGTTACTCCAGCAACACGAAAGAGCTCCGTGGACCGCAAATCAACTCGAGATGAGAGGTTAGTCCCTGGCTTCGACTCCAGAGGAATACCACCTTACCACAAGCACCTCAAGAGGAGGCTTCTCTCAGCTCTAGGTATGTGAGAGGGACCCTGAGTTTGCGGCCTCAAGTCGAATGGACACCGCGATGCCCTGACGCGAAATAAGGCCGGATATCCCTGCAGTGACTTGAATGCAGGCTCGTCTTGCATCTCCCAAGACGAAAGGATGTCTGAATCACCTGTGGAGACCACAGAGAATGACCTAGTTCCCCACCACATCGCGACCGGAGGCCTCACATCCTTAGAAAACTCCAGAGGTATGCGGAGATCAGTGCCTCCAAAGGAGACGATGCCTGACTCCTCGGGAAACTTGATAGGAGTCCCAGGACTCCTGTGGCAGGTGGAAAGGGACCCTTGGTCTCCCGCCTCAGCTGGAGAGGCGTCCCAATTGCCCTGCCAAGCCTCGAGGAGAATCCCGAGTTGTCCCTCGCAACTAGGCAGGAGTCCTGACTTCGTTGAACAAACACGTGGGTGGATGGGCCATTCCCGTCGTAACTCGATAATATAGCCCAGGTTCCCGCCGCAACTCGAGATAAACCACGAGACTTCCCCCTCGCCGCGAGATGAGGCCCGATTCCCCTACACTGCGGGCAGAGAAATTCCGTGTTGCACATCACACATGAAAGGAGCCTTGATTTCCTTGATGGCACTCCAGAGAAACCCCAAGAACACTGTTTCAAGGCTAGAGGGATCCTGAAGTCAATGTAGCAACACGAAAGAACTCCGTGGATCAAAAATCAACTCGAGATGAGAGGTTTGTCCCTAACTTCGACTCTAGAGGAATACCACCTAACCACAAGCACCTCAAGAGGAGGCTTCTCGCAGCTTTAGGTATGTGAGAGGGACCCTGAGTTTGCAGCCTCAAGTGGAATGGACACCGCTATGCCCTGACTCGAAATAAGGCCGGATATCCCTGCAGTGACTAGAATGCAGGCTCGTCTTGCATCTCCAAAGACGAAAGGATGTCTGAATCCCCTGTGGAGACCACAGAGAAAGACCTAGTTCCCCACCTCATCGCGACCGGAGGCCTCACATCCTTTGAAAATTCCAGAGGTACGCGGAGATCAGTGCCTCCAAAGGAGACGATGCCTGACTCCTCGTGAAACTTGATAGGAGTCCCAGGATTTCTGTGGCACGTGGAAAGGGACCCTTGGTCTCCCGCCTCAGCTGGAGATGCGTCCCAATTGTCCTGCCAAGCCTCGAGGGGAATCCCGAGTTGTCCCTCGCAACTAGGCAGGAGTTCTGCCGTAGCTGAACAAACACGTGGGTGGAAGGGCCATCCCCGTCGTAACTCGAGAATATACCCCAGGTTCCCGCCGCAACTCGAGAAAAACCATGAGACTTCCCCCTCGCCGCTAGATGAGGTCCGATTCCCCTGCACTGCGTGCAGAGCAATTCCGTGTTGCACATCACACATGAAAGGAGCCTTGATTTCCTTGATGGCACGGCAGAGAAACCCCAAGAACACTGTTTCAAGGCTAGAGGGATCCTGAGGTCACTGTAGCAGCACGAAAGAGCTCCGTGGACTAACAATCAACTCGAGATGAGAGGTTAGTCCCTGGCTTCAACTCCAGAGGAATACCACCTTACCACAAGCACCTCAAGAGGAGGCTTCTCTAAGCTCTAGGTATGTGAGAGGGACCCTGAGTTTGCGGCCTCAAGTGGAATGGACACCGCGATGCCCTGACTCGAAATAAGGCCGGATATCCCTGCAGTGACTTGAATGCAGGCTCGTCTTGCATCTCCCAAGACGAAAGGATGTCTGAATCCCCTGTGTAGACCACAGAGAAAGACCTAGTTCCCACATCATCGCGACCGGAGGCCTCACATCTTTTCAAAACTACAGAGGTACGCGGAGATCAGTGCCTCCAAAGGAGACGATGCCTGACTCCTCGTGAAACTTGATAGGAGTCCCAGGATTCCTGTGGCACGTGGAAAGGGACACTTGGTCTCCCGCCTCAGCTGGAGAGGCGTCCCAATTGCCCTGCCAAGCCTCGAGGAGAATCCCGAGTTGTCCCTCGCAACTAGGCAGGAGTCCTGACGTCGCTGAACAAACACGTGGGTGGAAGGGCCATCCCCGTCGTAACTCGAGAATATACCCCAGGTTCCCGCCGCAACTCGAGAAAAACCATGAGACTTCCCCCTCGCCGCGAGATCAGGCCCGATTCCCCTGCACTGCGTGCAGAGCAATTCCGTGTTGCACATCACACATGAAAGGAGCCTTGATTTCCTTGATGGCACTCCAGAGAAACCCCAAGAACACTGTTTCAAGGCTAGAGGGATCCTGAGGTCACTGTAGCAACACGAAAGAGCTCCGTGACCCAACAATCAACTCGAGATGAGAGGTTAGTCCCTGGCTTCGACTCCAGAGGAATACCACCTTACCACAAGTACCTCAAGAGGAGGCTTCTCTCAGCTCTAGCTATGTGCTGAGTATGCGGCCTCAAGTGGAATGGACACCGCGATGCCCTGACTCGAAATAAGGCCGGATATCCCTGCAGTGACATGAATGCAGGCTCGTCTTGCATCTCCCAAGATGAAAGGATGTCCGAATCCCCTGTGGAGACCACAGAAAAAGACCTAGTTACCCACCTCATCGCGACCGGAGGCCTCACATCCTTTGAAAACTCCAGAGGTACGCGGAGATCAGTGCCTCCAAAGGAGACGATGCCTGACTCTTCATGAAACTTGATAGGAGTCCCAGGATTCCTGTGGGACGTGGAAAGGGATCCTTGGTCTCCCGCCTCAGCTGGAGAGGCGTCCCAATTGCCCTGCCAAGCCTCGAGGAGAATCCCGAGTTGTCCCTCGCAAATAGGCAGGAGTCCTGACGTCACTGAACAAACACGTGGGTGGAAGGGCCATTCCCGTCATAACTCGAGAATATACCCCAGGGTCCCGCCGCAACTCGAGAAAAACCAAGAGACTTCCCCCTCGCCGCGAGATGAGGCCCGATTCTCCTGCACTGCATGCAGAGCAATTCCGTGTTGCACATCACACATGAAAGGAGCCTTGATTTCCTTGATGGCACTCCAGAGAAACCCCAAGAACACTGTTTCAAGGCTAGAGGGATCCTGAGGTTACTGTAGCAAAACGAAAGAGGTCCGTGGACCAAAAATCAACTCGAGATGAGAGGTTTGTCCCTGGCTTCGACTCCAGAGGAATACCACCTTACCACAAGCACCTCAAGAGGAGGCTTCTCTCAGCTCTAGGTATGTGAGAGGTACCCTGAGTATGCGGCCTCAAGTGGAATGGACACCGCGATGCCCTGACTCGAAATAAGGCCGGATATCCCTGCAGTGACGTGAATGCAGGCTCGTCTTGCATCTCCCAAGACGAAAGGACGTCCGAATCCCCTGTGGAGACCACAGAAAAAGACCTAGTTCCCCACCTCATCGCGATCGGAGGCCTCATATCCTTTGAAAACTCCAGAGGTACTCGGAGATCAGTGCCTCCAAAGGAGACGATGCCTGACTCCTCGTGAAACTTGATAGGAGTCCCAGGATTCCTGTGGCACGTGGAAAGGGACCCTTGGTCTCCCGCCTCAGCTGGAGAGGCGTCCCAATTGCCCTGCCAAACCTCGAGGAGAATCCCGAGTTGTCCCTCGCAACTAGGCAGGAGTCTCACGTCGCTGAACAATCACGTGGGTTTAAGGGCCATCCCCGTCGTAACTCGAGAATATACCCCAGGTTCCAATCGCAACTCGAGAAAAACCATGAGACTTCCCCCTCGCCGCAAAATGAGGCCCGATACCCTGCACTGCGTGGAGAGCAATTCCGTGTTGCACATCACACATGAAAGGAGCCTTGATTTCCTTGATGGCACTCCAGAGAAACCCCAAGAACACTGTTTCAAGGCTAGAGTAATCATGAGGTCACTGTAGCAACACGAAAGAGCTCCGTGGACCAAAAATCAACTCGAGATGAGAGGTTAGTCCCTGGCTTCGACTCCAGGGGAATACCACCTTACCACAAGCACCTCAAGAGGAGGCTTCTCTCAGCTCTAGGTATGTGAGAGGGACCCTGAGTTTGCGGCCTCAAGTGGAATGGAGACCGCGATGCCCTGACTCGAAATAAGGCCGGATATCCCTGCAGTGACTTGAATGCAGGCTCGTCTTGCATATCCCAAGACGAAAGGATGTCTGAGTCCCCTGTGGAGACCACAGAGAAAGACCTAGTTCCCCACCTCATCGCGACAGGAGGCCTCACATCCTTTGAAAACGCCAGAGGTACGCGGAGATCAGTGCCTCCAAAGGAGACGATGCCTGACTCCTCGTGAGACTTGATAGGAGTCCCAGGATTCCTGTGGCACGTGGAAAGGGACCCTTGGTCTCCCGCCTCAGCTGGAGAGGCGTCCCAATTGCCCTGCCAAGCCTCGAGGAGAATCCCGAGTGGTCCCTCGCAACTAGGCAGGAGTCCTGACGTAGCTGAACAAACACGTGGGTGGAAGGGCCATCCCCGTCGTAACTCGAGAATATACCCCAGGTTCCCGCCGCAACTCGAGAAAAACCATGAGACTTCCCCCTCGCCGCGAGATGAGGCCCGATTCCCCTGCACTGCGTGCAGAGCAATTCCGTCTTGCACATCACACATGAAAGGAGCCTTGATTTCCTTGATGGCACTCCAGAGAAACCCCAAGAACACTGTTTCAAGGCTAGAGGGATCCTGAGGTCACTGTAGCAACACGAAAGAGCTCCGTGGACCAAAAATCAACTCGAGATGAGAGGTTAGTCCCTGGCTTCAACTCCAGAGGAATACCACCTTTCCACAAGCACCTCAAGAGGAGGCTTCTCTCAGCTCTAGGTATGTGAGAGGGACCCTGAGTTTGCGGCCTCAAGTGGAATGGACACCGCGATGCCCTGACTCGAAATAAGGCCGGATATCCCTGCAGTGACTTGAATGCAGGCTCGTCTTGCATCTCCCAAGACGAAAGGATGTCTGAATCCCCTGTGGAGACCACAGAGAAAGACCTAGTTCCCCACCTCAACGCGACCGGAGGCCTCACATCCTTTGAAAACTCCAGAGGTACGCGGAGATCAGTGCCTCCAAAGGAGACGATGCCTGACTCCTCGTGAAACTTGATAAGAGTCCCAGGATTCCTGTGGCATGTGGAAAGGGACCCTTGGTCTCCCGCCTCAGCTGGAGAGGCGTCCCAATTGCCCTGCCAAGCCTCGAGGAGAATCCCGAGTTGTCCCTCACAACTAGGCAGGAGTCCTGCCGTCGCTGAACTAACACGTGTGTGGAAGGGCCATCCCCGTCGTAACTCGAGAATATACCCCAGGTTCCCGCCGCAACTCGAGAAAAACCATGAGACTTCCCCCTCGCCGTGAGATGAGGCCCGATTCCCCTGCACTGCGTGCAGAGCAATTCCGTGTTGCACATCACACATGAAAGGAGCCTTGATTTCCTTGATGGCACTCCAGAGAAACCCCAAGAACACTGTTTCAAGGCTAGAGGGATCCTGAGGTCACTGTAGCAACACGAAAGAGCTCCGTGGATCAAAAATCAACTCGAGATGAGAGGTTTGTCCCTGGCTTCGACTCCAGAGGAATACCACCTTACCACAAGCACCTCAAGAGGAGGCTTCTCTCAGCTCTAGGTATGTGAGAGGGACCCTGATTTTGCGGCCTCAAGTGGAATGGACACCGCGATGCCCTGACTCGAAATAAGGCCGGATATCCCTGCAGTGACTTGAATGCAGGCTCGTCTTGCATCTCCCAAGACGAAAGGATGTCTGAATCCCCTGTGGAGACCACAGAGAAAGACCTAGTTCCCCACCTCATCGCGACCGGAGGCCTCACATCCTTTGAAAACTTCAGAGGTACGCGGAGATCAGTGCCTCCAAAGGAGACGATGCCTGACTCCTCGTGAAACTTGATAGGAGTCCCAGGATTCCTGTGCACGTGGAAAGGGACACTTGGTCTCCCGCCTCAGCTGGAGAGGCGTCCCAATTGCCCTGCCAAGCCTCGAGGAGAATCCCGAGTTGTCCCTCGCAACTAGGCAGGAGTCCTGCCGTCGCTGAACAAACACGTGGTTGGAAGGGCCATCCCCGTCGTAACTCGAGAATATACCCCAGGTTCCCGCCGCAACTCGAGAAAAACCATGAGACTTCCCCCTCGCCGCAATATGAGATCCGATTCCCCTGCACTGCGTGCAGAGCAATGCCGTGTTGCACATCACACATGAAAGGAGCCTTGATTTCCTTGATGGCACTCCAGAGAAACCCCAAGAACACTGTTTCAAGGCTAGCGGGATCCTGAGGTCACTGTAGCAACAGGAAAGAGCTCCGTGGACCAACAATCAACTCGAGATGAGAGGTTAGTCCCTGGCTCCGACTCCAGAGGAATACCACCTTACCACAAGCACCTCAAGAGGAGGCTTCTCTCAGCTCTAGCTATGTGCTGAGTTTGCGGCCTCAAGTGGAATGGACACCGCGATGCCCTGACTCGAAATAAGGCCGGATATCCCTGCAGTGACTTGAATGCAGGCTCGTCTTGCATCTCCCAAGACGAAAGGATGTCCGAATCCCCTGTGGAGACCACAGAACAAGACCTAGATCCCCACCTCATCGCGACCGGAGGCCTCACATCCTTTGAAAACTCCAGAGGTAGTGCTCGCTTCGGCAGCACATATACTAAAATTGGAACGATACAGAGAAGATTAGCATGGCCCCTGCGCAAGGATAATGCAAACTAGTACAGCCACTATGGAAAACAGTGTGGAGATTCCTTAAAAAACTGGAAATAGAACTGCCATATGACCCAGCAATCCCACTTTTGGGCATACACACTGAGGAAACCAGATCTGAAAGAGACACGTGCACCCCAATGTTCATTGCAGCACTGTTTATAATAGCCAGGACATGGAAGCAACCTAGATGCCCATCAGCAGATGAATGGATAAGGAAGCTGTGGTACATATACACCATGGAATATTACTCAGCTGTCAAAAAGAATTCATTTGAATCAGTCCTAATGAGATGGATGAAACTGGAGCCCATTATACAGAGTGAAGTAAGCCAGAAAGATAAAGAACATTACAGCATACTAACACATATATATGGAATTTAGAAAGATGGTAATGATGACCCTATATGCAAAACAGAAAAAGAGACACAGAAATACAGAACAGACTTTTGAACTCTGTGGGAGAATGTGAGGGTGGGATGTTTCAAAAGAACAGCATGTATACTATCTATGGTGAAACAGATCACCAGCCCAGGTGGGATGCATGAGACAAGTGCTCGGGCCTGGTGCACTGGGAAGACCCAGAGGAGTCGGGTGAAGAGGGAGGTGGGAGGGGGCATCGGGATGGGGAATAAGTGTAAATCTATGGCTGATTCATATCAATGTAAGACAAAACCCACTGAAATGTTGTGAAGTAATTAGCCTCCAACTAATAAAAAAATTAAAAAAATAAAAAAATAAAGCATGTAAAAAAAAAAAAAAAAAAAAAAACTTCATAATGAAAAAAAAAAAAAAAGTGACTGGATATAACTATTGGAATTCAATGACTATTTGGGGAAAGACTTGTAATAGATTGCCATTAGTATTCCACTGTACCTGCATATGCTATGTTTTATTTATCCATCCTGTTGACGGATATTTCGGCTGTTTCTTCCTTTTAGCTGTTGTGAATAATGCTGTAATAAACACTGATGTACAAATGACTAAAAAAAAAAAAAAAAACTCCAGAGGTACGCGGAGATCAGTGCCTCCAAAGGAGACGATGCCTGACTCCTCGTGAAACTTGATAGGAGTCCCAGGATTCCTGTGGCACGTGGAAAGGGACCCTTGGTCTCCCGCCTCAGCTGGAGAGGCGTCCCAATTGCCCTGCCAAGCCTCGAGGAGAATCCCGAGTTGTCCCTCGCAACTAGGCAGGAGTCCTGACGTCGCTGAACAAACATGTGGGTGGAAGGGACATCCCCGTCGTAACTCGAGAATATACCCCAGGTTCCCGCCGCAACTCGAGAAAAACCATGAGACTTCCCCCTTGCCGCGAGATGAGGCCCGATTCCCCTGCACTGCGTGCAGAGCAATTCCGTGTTGCACATCACACATGAAAGGAGCCTTGATTTCCTTGGTGGCACTCCAGAGAAACCCCAAGAACACTGTTTCAAGGCTAGAGGGATCCTGAGGTTACTCCAGCAACACGAAAGAGCTCCGTGGACCGCAAATCAACTCGAGATGAGAGGTTAGTCCCTGGCTTCGACTCCAGAGGAATACCACCTTACCACAAGCACCTCAAGAGGAGGCTTCTCTCAGCTCTAGCTATGAGCTGAGTATGCGGCCTCAAGTGGAATGGACACCGCGATGCCCTGACTCGAAATAAGGCCGGATATCCCTGCAGTGACATGAATGCAGGCTCGTCTTGCATCTCTCAAGATGAAAGGATGCCCGAATCCCCTGTGGAGACCACAGAAAAAGACCTAGTTCCCCACCTCATCGCGACCGGAGGCCTCACATCCTTTGAAAACTCCAGAGGTACGCGGAGATCAGTGCCTCCAAAGGAGACGATGCCTGACTCCTCATGAAACTTGATAGGAGTCCCAGGATTCCTGTGGGACGTGGAAAGGGATCCTTGGTCTCCCGCCTCAGCTGGAGAGGCGTCCCAATTGCCCTGCCAAGCCTCGAGGAGAATCCCGAGTTGTCCCTCGCAACTAGGCAGGAGTCCTGACGTCGCTGAACAAACACGTGGGTGGAAGGGCCATCCCCGTCGTAACTCGAGAATATACCCCAGGTTCCCGCCGCAACTCGAGAAAAACCATGAGACTTCCCCCTCGCCGCGAGATGAGGCCCGATTCCCCTGCACTGCGTGCAGAGCAATTCCGTGTTGCACATCACACATGAAAGGAGCCTTGATTTCCTTGATGGCACTCCAGAGAAACCCCAAGAACACTGTTTCAAGGCTAGAGGGATCCTGAGGTCACTGTAGCAACACGAAAGAGCTCCGTGGACCAAAAATCAACTCGAGATGAGAGGTTAGTCCCTGGCTTCAACTCCAGAGGAATACCACCTTTCCACAAGCACCACAAGAGGAGGCTTCTCTCAGCTCTAGGTATGTGAGAGGGACCCTGAGTTTGCGGCCTCAAGAGGAATGGACACCGCGATGCCCTGACTCGAAATAAGGCCGGATATCCCTGCAGTGACTTGAATGCAGGCTCGTCTTGCATCTCCCAAGACGAAAGGATGTCTGAATCCCCTGTGGAGACCACAGAGAAAGACCTAGTTCCCCACCTCAACGCGACCGGAGGCCTCACATCCTTTGAAAACTCCAGAGGTACGCGGAGATCAGTGCCTCCAAAGGAGACGATGCCTGACTCCTCGTGAAACTTGATAGGAGTCCCAGGATTCCTGTGGCACGTGGAAAGGGACCCTTGGTCTCCCGCCTCAGCTGGAGAGGCGTCCCAATTGCCCTGCCAAGCCTCGAGGAGAATCCCGAGTTGTCCCTCGCAACTAGGCAGAAGTCCTGCCGTCGCTGAACAAACACGTGGGTGGAAGGGCCATCCCCGTTGTAACTCGAGAATATACCCCAGGTTCCCGCCGCAACTCGAGAAAAACCATGAGACTTCCCCCCTCGCCGCGAGATGAGGCCCGATTCCCCTGCACTGCATGCAGAGCAATTCCGTGTTGCACATCACACATGAAAGGAGCCTTGATTTCCTTGATGGCACTCCAGAGAAACCCCAAGAACACTGTTTCAAGGATAGAGGGATCCTGAGGTCACTGTAGCAACACGAAAGAGCTCCGTGGACCAAAAATCAACTCGAGATGAGAGGTTAGTCCCTGGCTTCGACTCCAGAGGAATACCACCTTACCACAAGCACCTCAAGAGGAGGCTTCTCTCAGCTCTAGCTATGTGAGAGGGACCCTGAGTTTGCGGCCTCAAGTGGAATGGAGACCGCGATGCCCTGACTCGAAATAAGGCCGGATATCCCTGCAGTGACTTGAATGCAGGCTCGTCTTGCATCTCCCAAGACGAAAGGATGTCTGAATCCCCTGTGGAGACCACAGAGAAAGACCTAGTTCCCCACCTCATCGCGACCGGAGGCCTCACATCCCTTAAAACTCCAGAGGTACGCGGAGATCAGTGCCTCCAAAGGAGACGATGCCTGACTCCTCGTGAAACTTGATAGGAGTCCCAGGATTCCTGTGGCACGTGGAAAGGGACCCTTGGTCTCCCACCTCAGCTGGAGAGGCGTCCCAATTGCCCTGCCAAGCCTCGAGGAGAATCCCGAGTTGTCCCTCGCAACTAGGCAGGAGTCCTGACGTCGCTGAAGAAACACGTGGGTGGAAGGGCCATCCCCGTCGTAACTCGAGAATATACCCCAGGTTCCCGCCGCAACTCGAGAAAAACCATGAGACTTCCCCCTCGCCGCGATATGAGGCCCGATTTCCCTGCACTCGTGCAGAGCAATTGCGTGTTGCACATCACACATGAAAGGAGCCTTGATTTCCTTGATGGCACTCCAGAGAAACCCCAAGAACACTGTTTCAAGGCTAGAGGGATCCTGAGGTCACTGTAGCAACACTAAAGAGCTCCGTGGACCAACAACCAACTCGAGATGACAGGTTAGTCCCTGGCTTTGACTCCAGAGGCATACCACCTTACCACAAGCACCTCAAGAGGAGGCTTCTCTCAGCTCGAGGTATGTGAGAGGGACCCTGAGTTTGCGGCCTCAAGTGGAATGGACACCGCGATGCCCTGACTCGAAATAAGGCCGGATATCCCTGCAGTGACTTGAATGCAGGCTCATCTTGCATCTCCCAAGACGAAAGGATGTCTGAATCCCCTGTGGAGACCACAGAGAAAGACCTAGTTTCCCAACTCATGGCGACCGGAGGCCTCACATCCTTTGAAAATTCCAGAGTTACGCGGAGATCAGTGCCTCCAAAGGAGACGATGCCTGACTCCTCGTGAAACTTGATAGGAGTCCCAGGATTCCTGTGGCACGTGGAAAGGGACCCTTGGTCTCCCGCCTCAGCTTGAGAGGCGTCCCAATTGCCCTGCCAAGCCTCGAGGAGAATCCCGAGTTGTCCCTCGCAACTAGGCAGGAGTCCTGACGTCGCTGAACAAACACATGTGTGGAAGGGCCATCCCCGTCGTAACTCGAGAATATTCCCCAGGTTGCGCCGCAACTCGAGAAAAACCATGAGACTTCCCCCTCGCCGCGAGATGAGGCCCGATTCCCCTGCACTGCGTGCAGAGCAATTCCGTGCTGCACATCACACATGAAAGGAGCCTTGATTTCCTTGATGGCACTGCAGAGAAAGCCCAAGAACACTGTTTCAAGGCTAGAGGGATCCTGAGGTCACTGTAGCCACAGGAAAGGGCTCCGTGGACCACAGATCAACTGGAGATGAGAGGTTAGTCCCTGGCTTCGACTCCAGAGGAATACCACCTTACCACAAGCACCTCAAGAGCAGGCTTCTCTCAGCTCTAGGTATGTGAGAGGGACCCTGAGTTTGCGGCCCCAAGTGGAATGTACAAAGCGATGCCCTGACGCGAAATAAGGCCGGATATCCCTGCAGCGACTTGAATGCAGGCTCGTCTTGCATCTCCCAAGATGAAAGGATGTCTGAATCCCCTGTGGAGACCACAGAGAAAGACCTAGTTCCCCACCTCATCGCGACCGGAGGCCTCACATCCTTTGAAAACTCCAGAGGTACGCGGAGGTGAGTGCCTCCAAAGGAGACGATGCCTGACTCCTCGTGAAACTTGATAGGATTCCCAGGATTCCTGTGGCACCTGGAAAGGTACCCTTGGTCTTCCGCCTCAGCTGGAGAGGCGTCCCAATTGCCCTGCCAAGCCTCGAGGAGAATCTCGAGTTGTCCCTCGCAACTAGGCAGGAGTCCTGACGTGGCTGAACAAACACGTGTGTGGAAGGGCCATCCCCTCGTAACTCGATAATATTCCCCAGATTCCCGCCGCAACTCGAGAAAAACCATGAGACTTCCCCCTCGCCGCGAGATGAGGCCCGATTCCCCTGCACTGCGTGCAGAGCAATTCCGTGTTGCACATCACACATGAAAGGAGCCTTGATTTCCTTGATGGCACTCCAGAGAAACCCGAAGAACACTGTTTCAAGGCTAGAGGGATCCTGAGGTCACTGTAGCAACACGAAAGAGCTCCGTGGACCGAAAATCAACTCGAGATGAGAGGGTAGTCCCTGGCTTCGACTCCAGAGGAATACCACCTTACCACAAGCACCTCAAGAGGAGGCTTCTCTCAGCTCTAGCTATGTGAGAGGGACCCTGAGTTTGCGGCCTCAAGTGGAATGGAGACCGCGATGCCCTGACTCGAAATAAGGCCGGATATCCCTGCAGTGACTTGAATGCCGGCTCGTCTTGCATCTCCCAAGATGAAAGGATGTCTGAATCCCCTGTGGAGACCACAGAGAAAGACCTAGTTCCCCACCTAATCGCGACCGGAGGCCTCACATCCTTTGAAACCTCCAGAGGTACGTGGAGATCAGTGCCTCCAAAGGAGACGATGCCTGACTCCTCATGAAACTTGATACGAGTCCCAGGATTCCTGTGGCACGTGGAAAGGGACCCTTGGTCTCCCGCCTCAGCTGGAGACCCATCCCAATTGCCCTGCCAAGCCTCGAGGAGAATCCCGAGTTGTCCCTCGCAACTAGGCAGGAGTCCTGACGTCGCTGAAGAAACACGTGGGTGGAAGGGCCATTCCCGTCGTAAGTCGAGAATATACCCCAGGTTCCCGTCGCTACTCGAGAAATACCATGAGACTTCCCCCTCGCTGCGAGATGAGGCCCGATTCCCCTGCACTGCGTGCAGAGCAATTCCGTGTTGCACATCACACATGAAAGGAGCCTTGATTTCCTTGATGGCACTCCAGAGAAACCCCAAGAACACTGTTTCAAGGCTGGAGGGATCCTGAGGTCACTGTAGCAAACCGAAAGAACTCCGTGGACCAAGAATCAACTCGAGATGAGAGGTTAGTCCCTGGCTTTGACTCCAGAGGAATACCACCTTACAACAAGCACCTCAAGTGGAGGCTCTCTCAGCTCTAGGTATGTGAGAGGTATCGTGAGTTTGCGGCCTCAAGTGGAATGGAGACCGCGATGCCCTGACTCGAAATAAGGCCGGATATCCCTGCAGTGACTTGAATGCAGGCTCGTCTTGCATCTCCCAAGATGAAAGGATGTCTGAATCCCCTGTGGAGACCACAGAGAAAGACCTAGTTCCACACCTCATCGCGACCGGAAGCCTCACATCCCTTGAAAACTTCAGAGGTACGCGGAGATCAGTGCCTCCAAAGGAGACGATGCCTGACTCCTCGTGAAACTTGATAGGAGTCCCAAGATTCCTGTGGCACGTGGAAAGGGACCCTTGGTCTCCCTCCTCAGCTGGAGAGGCGTCCCAATTGCCCTGCCAAGCCTCGAGGAGAATCCCGACTTGTCCCTCGCAACTAGGCAGGAGTCCTGACGTCGCTGAACAAACACGTGGGTGGAAGGCCCATCCCCGTCGTAACTCGAGAATATACCCCAGGTTCCCGCCGCAACTCGAGAAAAACCATGAGACTTCCCCCTCGCCGCGAGATGAGGCCCGATTCCCCTGCACTGCGTGCAGAGCAATTCCGTGTTGCACATCACACATGAAAGGAGCCTTGATTTCCTTGATGGCACTCCAGAGAAACCCGAAGAACACTGTTTCAAGGCTAGAGGGATCCTGAGGTCACTGTAGCAACACGAAAGAGCTCCGTGGACCGAAAATCAACTCGAGATGAGAGGTTAGTCCCTGGCTTCGACTCCAGAGGAATACCACCTTACCACAAGCACCTCAAGAGGAGGCTTCTCTCAGCTCTAGCTATGTGAGAGGGACCCTGAGTTTGCAGCCTCAAGTGGAATGGACACCGCGATGCCCTGACTCGAAATAAGGCCGGATATCCCTGCAGTGACTTGAATGCCGGCTCGTCTTGCATCTCCCAAGATGAAAGGATGTCTGAATCCCCTGGGGAGACCACAGAGAAAGACCTAGTTCCCCACCTAATCGCGACCGGAGGCCTCACATCCTTTGAAACCTCCAGAGGTACGTGGAGATCAGTGCCTCCAAAGGAGACGATGCCTGACTCCTCATGAAACTTGATACGAGTCCCAGGATTCCTGTGGCACGTGGAAAGGGACCCTTTGTCTCCCGCCTCAGCTGGAGACCCATCCCAATTGCCCTGCCAAGCCTCGAGGAGAATCCCGAGTTGTCCCTCGCAACTAGGCAGGAGTCCTGACGTCGCTGAAGAAACACGTGGGTGGAAGGGCCATTCCCGTCGTAACTCGAGAATATACCCCAGGTTCCCGTCGCTACTCGAGAAATACCATGAGACTTCCCCCTCGCTGCGAGATGAGGCCCGATTCCCCTGCACTGCGTGCAGAGCAATTCCGTCTTGCACATCACACATGAAAGGAGCCTTGATTTCCTTGATGGCACTCCAGAGAAACCCCAAGAACACTGTTTCAAGGCTAGAGGGATCCTGAGGTCACTGTAGCAACACGAAAGAGCTCCGTGGACCAAAAATCAACTCGAGATGAGAGGTTAGTCCCTGGCTTCAACTCCAGAGGAATACCACCTTTCCACAAGCACCTCAAGAGGAGGCTTCTCTCAGCTCTAGGTATGTGAGAGGGACCCTGAGTTTGCGGCCTCAAGAGGAATGGACACCGCGATGCCCTGACTCGAAATAAGGCCGGATATCCCTGCAGTGACTTGAATGCAGGCTCGTCTTGCATCTCCCAAGACGAAAGGATGTCTGAATCCCCTGTGGAGACCACAGAGAAAGACCTAGTTCCCCACCTCAACGCGACCGGAGGCCTCACATCCTTTGAAAACTCCAGAGGTACGCGGAGATCAGTGCCTCCAAAGGAGACGATGCCTGACTCCTCGTGAAACTTGATAGGAGTCCCAGGATTCCTGTGGCACGTGGAAAGGGACCCTTGGTCTCCCGCCTCAGCTGGAGAGGCGTCCCAATTGCCCTGCCAAGCCTCGAGGAGAATCCCGAGTTGTCCCTCGCAACTAGGCAGAAGTCCTGCCGTCGCTGAACAAACACGTGGGTGGAAGGGCCATCCCCGTTGTAACTCGAGAATATACCCCAGGTTCCCGCCGCAACTCGAGAAAAACCATGAGACTTCCCCCTCGCCGCGAGATGAGGCCCGATTCCCCTGCACTGCATGCAGAGCAATTCCGTGTTGCACATCACACATGAAAGGAGCCTTGATTTCCTTGATGGCACTCCAGAGAAACCCCAAGAACACTGTTTCAAGGATAGAGGGATCCTGAGGTCACTGTAGCAACACGAAAGAGCTCCGTGGACCAAAAATCAACTCGAGATGAGAGGTTAGTCCCTGGCTTCGACTCCAGAGGAATACCACCTTACCACAAGCACCTCAAGAGGAGGCTTCTCTCAGCTCTAGCTATGTGAGAGGGACCCTGAGTTTGCGGCCTCAAGTGGAATGGAGACCGCGATGCCCTGACTCGAAATAAGGCCGGATATCCCTGCAGTGACTTGAATGCAGGCTCGTCTTGCATCTCCCAAGACGAAAGGATGTCTGAATCCCCTGTGGAGACCACAGAGAAAGACCTAGTTCCCCACCTCATCGCGACCGGAGGCCTCACATCCCTTAAAACTCCAGAGGTACGCGGAGATCAGTGCCTCCAAAGGAGACGATGCCTGACTCCTCGTGAAACTTGATAGGAGTCCCAGGATTCCTGTGGCACGTGGAAAGGGACCCTTGGTCTCCCACCTCAGCTGGAGAGGCGTCCCAATTGCCCTGCCAAGCCTCGAGGAGAATCCCGAGTTGTCCCTCGCAACTAGGCAGGAGTCCTGACGTCGCTGAAGAAACACGTGGGTGGAAGGGCCATCCCCGTCGTAACTCGAGAATATACCCCAGGTTCCCGCCGCAACTCGAGAAAAACCATGAGACTTCCCCCTCGCCGCGATATGAGGCCCGATTTCCCTGCACTCGTGCAGAGCAATTGCGTGTTGCACATCACACATGAAAGGAGCCTTGATTTCCTTGATGGCACTCCAGAGAAACCCCAAGAACACTGTTTCAAGGCTAGAGGGATCCTGAGGTCACTGTAGCAACACTAAAGAGCTCCGTGGACCAACAACCAACTCGAGATGAGAGGTTAGTCCCTGGCTTTGACTCCAGAGGCATACCACCTTACCACAAGCACCTCAAGAGGAGGCTTCTCTCAGCTCGAGGTATGTGAGAGGGACCCTGAGTTTGCGGCCTCAAGTGGTATGGACACCGCGATGCCCTGACTCGAAATAAGGCCGGATATCCCTGCAGTGACTTGAATGCAGGCTCATCTTGCATCTCCCAAGACGAAAGGATGTCTGAATCCCCTGTGGAGACCACAGAGAAAGACCTAGTTTCCCAACTCATGGCGACCGGAGGCCTCACATCCTTTGAAAATTCCAGAGTTACGCGGAGATCAGTGCCTCCAAAGGAGACGATGCCTGACTCCTCGTGAAACTTGATAGGAGTCCCAGGATTCCTGTGGCACGTGGAAAGGGACCCTTGGTCTCCCGCCTCAGCTTGAGAGGCGTCCCAATTGCCCTGCCAAGCCTCGAGGAAAATCCCGAGTTGTCCCTCGCAACTAGGCAGGAGTCCTGACGTCGCTGAACAAACACATGTGTGGAAGGGCCATCCCCGTCGTAACTCGAGAATATTCCCCAGGTTGCGCCGCAACTCGAGAAAAACCATGAGACTTCCCCCTCGCCGCGAGATGAGGCCCGATTCCCCTGCACTGCGTGCAGAGCAATTCCGTGCTGCAGATCACACATGAAAGGAGCCTTGATTTCCTTGATGGCACTGCAGAGAAAGCCCAAGAACACTGTTTCAAGGCTAGAGGGATCCTGAGGTCACTGTAGCCACAGGAAAGGGCTCCGTGGACCACAGATCAACTGGAGATGAGAGGTTAGTCCCTGGCTTCGACTCCAGAGGAATACCACCTTACCACAAGCACCTCAAGAGCAGGCTTCTCTCAGCTCTAGGTATGTGAGAGGGACCCTGAGTTTGCGGCCCCAAGTGGAATGTACAAAGCGATGCCCTGACGCGAAATAAGGCCGGATATCCCTGCAGCGACTTGAATGCAGGCTCGTCTTGCATCTCCCAAGATGAAAGGATGTCTGAATCCCCTGTGGAGACCACAGAGAAAGACCTAGTTCCCCACCTCATCGCGACCGGAGGCCTCACATCCTTTGAAAACTCCAGAGGTACGCGGAGATGAGTGCCTCCAAAGGAGACGATGCCTGACTCCTCGTGAAACTTGATAGGATTCCCAGGATTCCTGTGGCACCTGGAAAGGTACCCTTGGTCTTCCGCCTCAGCTGGAGAGGCGTCCCAATTGCCCTGCCAAGCCTCGAGGAGAATCTCGAGTTGTCCCTCGCAACTAGGCAGGAGTCCTGACGTGGCTGAACAAACACGTGTGTGGAAGGGCCATCCCCTCGTAACTCGATCATATTCCCCAGATTCCCGCCGCAACTCGAGAAAAACCATGAGACTTCCCCCTCGCCGCGAGATGAGGCCCGATTCCCCTGCACTGCGTGCAGAGCAATTCCGTGTTGCACATCACACATGAAAGGAGCCTTGATTTCCTTGATGGCACTCCAGAGAAACCCGAAGAACACTGTTTCAAGGCTAGAGGGATCCTGAGGTCACTGTAGCAACACGAAAGAGCTCCGTGGACCGAAAATCAACTCGAGATGAGAGGGTAGTCCCTGGCTTCGACTCCAGAGGAATACCACCTTACCACAAGCACCTCAAGAGGAGGCTTCTCTCAGCTCTAGCTATGTGAGAGGGACCCTGAGTTTGCGGCCTCAAGTGGAATGGACACCGCGATGCCCTGACTCGAAATAAGGCCGGATATCCCTGCAGTGACTTGAATGCCGGCTCGTCTTGCATCTCCCAAGATGAAAGGATGTCTGAATCCCCTGTGGAGACCACAGAGAAAGACCTAGTTCCCCACCTAATCGCGACCGGAGGCCTCACATCCTTTGAAACCTCCAGAGGTACGTGGAGATCAGTGCCTCCAAAGGAGACGATGCCTGACTCCTCATGAAACTTGATACGAGTCCCAGGATTCCTGTGGCACGTGGAAAGGGACCCTTGGTCTCCCGCCTCAGCTGGAGACCCATCCCAATTGCCCTGCCAAGCCTCGAGGAGAATCCCGAGTTGTCCCTCGCAACTAGGCAGGAGTCCTGACGTCGCTGAAGAAACACGTGGGTGGAAGGGCCATTCCCGTCGTAACTCGAGAATATACCCCAGGTTCCCGTCGCTACTCGAGAAATACCATGAGACTTCCCCCTCGCTGCGAGATGAGGCCCGATTCCCCTGCACTGCGTGCAGAGCAATTCCGTGTTGCACATCACACATGAAAGGAGCCTTGATTTCCTTGATGGCACTCCAGAGAAACCCCAAGAACACTGTTTCAAGGCTGGAGGGATCCTGAGGTCACTGTAGCAAACCGAAAGAACTCCGTGGACCAAGAATCAACTCGAGATGAGAGGTTAGTCCCTGGCTTTGACTCCAGAGGAATACCACCTTACAACAAGCACCTCAAGTGGAGGCTCTCTCAGCTCTAGGTATGTGAGAGGTATCGTGAGTTTGCGGCCTCAAGTGGAATGGAGACCGCGATGCCCTGACTCGAAATAAGGCCGGATATCCCTGCAGTGACTTGAATGCAGGCTCGTCTTGCATCTCCCAAGAGGAAAGGATGTCTGAATCCCCTGTGGAGACCACAGAGAAAGACCTAGTTCCACACCTCATCGCGACCGGAAGCCTCACATCCCTTGAAAACTTCAGAGGTACGCGGAGATCAGTGCCTCCAAAGGAGACGATGCCTGACTCCTCGTGAAACTTGATAGGAGTCCCAAGATTCCTGTGGCACGTGGAAAGGGACCCTTGGTCTCCCTCCTCAGCTGGAGAGGCGTCCCAATTGCCCTGCCAAGCCTCGAGGAGAATCCCGACTTGTCCCTCGCAACTAGGCAGGAGTCCTGACGTCGCTGAACAAACACGTGGGTGGAAGGCCCATCCCCGTCGTAACTCGAGAATATACCCCAGGTTCCCGCCGCAACTCGAGAAAAACCATGAGACTTCCCCCTCGCCGCGAGATGAGGCCCGATTCCCCTGCACTGCGTGCAGAGCAATTCCGTGTTGCACATCACACATGAAAGGAGCCTTGATTTCCTTGATGGCACTCCAGAGAAACCCGAAGAACACTGTTTCAAGGCTAGAGGGATCCTGAGGTCACTGTAGCAACACGAAAGAGCTCCGTGGACCGAAAATCAACTCGAGATGAGAGGTTAGTCCCTGGCTTCGACTCCAGAGGAATACCACCTTACCACAAGCACCTCAAGAGGAGGCTTCTCTCAGCTCTAGCTATGTGAGAGGGACCCTGAGTTTGCAGCCTCAAGTGGAATGGACACCGCGATGCCCTGACTCGAAATAAGGCCGGATATCCCTGCAGTGACTTGAATGCCGGCTCGTCTTGCATCTCCCAAGATGAAAGGATGTCTGAATCCCCTGGGGAGACCACAGAGAAAGACCTAGTTCCCCACCTAATCGCGACCGGAGGCCTCACATCCTTTGAAACCTCCAGAGGTACGTGGAGATCAGTGCCTCCAAAGGAGACGATGCCTGACTCCTCATGAAACTTGATACGAGTCCCAGGATTCCTGTGGCACGTGGAAAGGGACCCTTTGTCTCCCGCCTCAGCTGGAGACCCATCCCAATTGCCCTGCCAAGCCTCGAGGAGAATCCCGAGTTGTCCCTCGCAACTAGGCAGGAGTCCTGACGTCGCTGAAGAAACACGTGGGTGGAAGGGCCATTCCCGTCGTAACTCGAGAATATACCCCAGGTTCCCGTCGCTACTCGAGAAATACCATGAGACTTCCCCCTCGCTGCGAGATGAGGCCCGATTCCCCTGCACTGCGTGCAGAGCAATTCCGTGTTGCACATCACACATGAAAGCAGCCTTGATTTCCTTGATGGCACTCCAGAGAAACCCCAAGAACACTGTTTCAAGGCTAGAGGGATCCTGAGGTCACTGTAGCAACACGAAAGAGCTCCATGGACGAAAAATCAACTCGAGATGAGAGGTTAGTCCCTGGCTTCGACTCCAGAGGAATACCACCTTACCACAAGCACCTCAAGAGGAGGCTTCTCTCAGCCCTAGGTATGTGAGAGGGACCCTGAGTTTGCGGCCTCAAGTGGAATGGACACCGTGATGCCCTGACTCGAAATAAGGCCGGATATCCCTGCAGTGACTTGAATGCCGGCTCGTCTTGCATCTCCCAAGACGAAAGGATGTCTGAATCCCCTGTGGAGACCACAGAGAAAGACCTAGTTCCCCACCTCATCACGACTGGAGGCCTCACATCCTTTGAAAACTCCAGAGGTACGCGGAGATCAGTGCCTCCAAAGGAGACGATGCCTGACTCCTCGTGAAACTTGATAGGAGTCCCAGGATTCCTGTGGCACGTGGAAAGGGACCCTTGGTCTCCCGCCTCAGCTGAAGAGGCGTCCCAATTGCCTGCCAAGCCTCGAGGAGAATCCCGAGTTGTCCCTCGCAACTAGGCAGGAGTCCTGACGTCGCTGAAGAAACACGTGGGTGGAAGGGCCATCCCCGTCGTAACTCGAGAATATACCCTAGGTTCCCGCCGCAACTCGAGAAGAACCATGAGACTTCCCCCTCGCCGCGATATGAGGCCCGATTTCCCTGCACTGCGTGCAGATCAATTCCGTGTTGCACATCACACATGAAAGGAGCCTTGATTTCCTTGATGGCACTCCAGAGAAACCCCAAGAACACGGTTTCAAGGCTAGAGGGATCCTGAGGTCACTGTAGCAACACGAAAGAGCTCCGTGGACCAACAATCAACTCGAGATGAGAGGTTAGTCCCTGGCTTTGACTCCAGAGGAATACCACCTTACCACAAGCACCTCAAGAGGAGGCTTCTCTCAGCTCTAGGTATGTGAGAGGGACCCTGAGTTTGCGGCCTCAAGTGGAATGGACACCGCGATGCCCTGACTCGAAATAAGGCCGGACATCCCTGCAGTGACTTGAATTCAGGCTCATCTTGCATCTCCCAAGACGAAAGGATGTCTGAATCCCCTGTGGAGACCACAGAGAAAGACCTAGCTCCCCAACTCATGGCGACCGGAGGCCTCAAATGCTTTGAAAACTCCAGAGGTACGCGGAGATCAGTGCCTCCAAAGGAGATGATGCCTGACTCCTCGTGAAACTTGATAGGATTCCCAGGATTCCTGTGGCACGTGGAAAGGGACCCTTGGTCTCCCGCCTCAGCTGGAGAGGCGTCCCAATTGCCCTGCCAAGCCTCGAGGAGAATCCCGAGTTGTCCCTCGCAACTAGGCAGGAGTCCTGACGTGGCTGAACAAACACGTGTGTGGAAGGCCATCCCCTCGTAACTCGATAATATTCCCCAGATTCCCGCCGCAACTCGAGAAAAACCATGAGACTTCCCCCTCGCCGCGAGATGAGGCCCGATTCCCCTGCACTGCGTGCAGAGCAATTCCGTGTTGCACATCACACATGAAAGGAGCCTTGATTTCCTTGATGGCACTCCAGAGAAACCCCAAGAACACTGTTTCAAGGCTAGAGGCATCCTGAGGTCACTGTAGCAACATGAAAGAGCTCCGTGGACCAAAAATCAACTCGAGATGAGAGGTTAGTCCCTGGCTTCGACTCCAGAGGAATACCACCTTACCACAAGCACCTCAAGAGGAGGCTTCTCTCAGCTCTAGCTATGTGAGAGGGACCCTGAGTTTGCGGCCTCAAGTGGAATGGAGACCGCGATGCCCTGACTCGAAATAAGGCCGGATATCCCTGCAGTGACTTGAATGCAGGCTCGTCTTGCATCTCCCAAGATGAAAGGATGTCTGAATCCCCTGTGGAAACCACAGAGAAAGACCTAGTTCCCCACCTCATCACGACTGGAGGCCTCACATCCTTTGAAAATTCCAGAGGTACGCGGAGATCAGTGCCTCCAAAGGAGACGATGCCTGACTCCTCGTGAAACTTGATAGGAGTCCCAGGATTCCTGTGGCACGTGGAAAGGGACCCTTGGTCTCCCGCCTCAGCTGGAGAGGCGTCCCAATTGCCCTGCCAAGCCTCGAGGAGAATCCCGAGTTGTCCCTCGCAACTAGGCAGGAGTCCTGACATCGCTGAAGAAACACGTGGGTGGAAGGGCCATCCCCGTCGTAACTCGAGAATATACCCCAGGTTCCCGACGCAACTCGAGAAAAACCATGAGACTTCCCCCTCGCCGCAAGATGAGGCCCGATTCCCCTGCACTGCATGCAGAGCAATTCCGTGTTGCACATCAAACAAGCAAGGAGCCTTGATTTCCTTGATGGCACACCAGAGAAACCCCAAGAACACTGTTTCAAGGCTAGAGGGATCCTGAGGTCACTGTAGCAACACGAAAGAGCTCCGTTGGCCAAAAATCAACTCGAGATGAGAGGTTAGTCCCTGGCTTCGACTCCAGAGGAATACCACCTTACCACAAGCACCTCAAGAGGAGACTTCTCTCAGCTCTAGGTATGTGAGATGGACCCTGATTTTGCGGCCTGAAGTGGAATGGAAACCGCGTTGCCCTGACTCGAAATAAGGCCGAATATCGCTGCAGTGACTTGAAAGCAGGCTCGTCTTGCATCTCCCAAGATGAAAGGATGTCTGAATCCCCTGTGGAGACAACAGAGAAAGACCTAGTTCCTCACCTCATCGCGACCGGAGGCCTCACATCCTTTGAAAACTCCAGAGGTATGCGGAGATCAGTGCCTCCAAAGGAGACGATGCCTGACTCCTCGTGAAACTTGATACGAGTCCCAGGATTCCTGTGGCACGTGGAAAGGGACCCTTGGTCTCCCGCCTCAGCTGGAGAGGCGTCCCAATTGCCCTGCCAAGCCTCGAGGAGAATCCCGAGTTGTCCCTCGCAACTAGGCAGGAGTCCTGACGTCGCTGAAGAAATACGTGTGTGGAAGGGCCATCCCCGTCGTAACTCGAGAATATACCCCAGGTTCCCGCCGCAACTCGAGAAAAACCATGAGACTTCCCCCTCGCCGCGAGATGAGGCCCGATTCCCCTGCACTGCGTGCAGAGCAATTCCGTGTTGCACATCACACATGAAAGGAGCCTTGATTTCCTTGATGGCACTCCAGAGAAACCCCAAGAACACTCTTTCAAGGCTAGAGGGATCCTTAGGTCACTGTAGCAACACAAAAGAGCTCCGTGGACCAAAAATCAACTCGAGATGAGAGGTTAGTCCCTGGCTTCGACTCCAGAGGAATACCACCTTACCACAAGCACCTCAAGAGGAGGCTTCTCTCAGCTCTAGGTATGTGAGAGGGACCCTGAGTTTGCGGCCTCAAGTGGAATGGACACCGCGATTCCCTGACTCGAAATAAGGCCGGATATCCCTGCAGTGACTTGAATGCAGGCTCGTCTTGCATCTCCCAAGATGAAAGAATGTCTGAATCCCCTGTGGAGACCACAGAGAAAGACCTAGATCCCCACCTCATCGCGACCGGAGGCCTCACATCCTTTGAAAACTCCAGAGGTACGCGGAGATCAGTGCCTCCAAAGGAGACGATGCCTGACTCCTCGTGAAACTTGATAGGAGTCCCAGGATTCCTGTGGCACGTGGAAGGGATCCTTGGTCTCCCGCCTCAGCTGGAGAGACGTCCCAATTGCCCTGCCAAGCCTCGAGGAGAATCCCGAGTTGTCCCTCGTAACTAGGCAGGAGTCCTGACGTCGCTGAACAAACACGTGTGTGGAAGGGCCATCCCCGTCGTAACTCGAGAATATTCCCCAGGTTCCTGCCGCAACTCGAGAAAAACCATGAGACTTCCCCCTCGCCGCGAGATGAGGCCCGATTCCCCTGCACTGAGTGCAGAGCAATTCCGTGTTGCACATCACACATGAAAGGAGCCTTGATTTCCTTGATGGCACTCCAGAGAAACCCCAAGAACACTGTTTCAAAGCTAAAGGGATCCTGAGGTCACTGTAGCAACACGAAAGAGCTCCGTGGACCAAAAATCAACTCGAGATGAGAGGTTAGTCCCTGGCTTCGACTCCAGAGGAATACCACCTTACCACAAGCACCTCAAGAGGAGGCTTCTTTCAGCTCTAGCTATGTGAGAGGGTCCCTGAGTTTGCGGCCTCAAGTGGAATGGACACCGCGATGCCCTGACTCGAAATAAGGCCGGATATCCCTGCAGTGACTTGAATGCAGGCTCGTCTTGCATCTCCCAAGATGAAAGGATGTCTGAATCCCCTGTGGAGACCACAGAGAAAGAACTAGTTCCCCTCCTCTTGGCGACCGGAGGCCTCACATCCTTTGAAAACTCCAGAGGTACGCGGAGATCAGTGCCTCCAAAGGAGACGATGCCTAACTCCTCGTGAAACTTGATAGGATTCCCAGGATTCCTGTGGCACGTGGAAAGGGACCCTTGGTCTCCCGCCTCAGCTGGAGACGCGTCCCAATTGCCCTGCCAAGCCTCGAGGAGAATCCCGAGTTGTCCCTCGCAACTAGGCAGGAGTCCTGACGTCGCTGAAGAAATACGTGTGTGGAAGGGCCATCCCCGTCGTAACTCGAGAATATACCCCAGGTTCCCGCCGCAACTCGAGAAAAACCATGAGACTTCCCCCTCGCCGCGAGATGAGGCCCGATTCCCCTGCACTGCGTGCAGAGCAATTCCGTGTTGCACATCACACATGAAAGGAGCCGTGATTTCCTTGATGGCACTCCAGAGAAACCCCAAGAACACTGTTTCAAGGCTAGAGGGATCCTGAAGTCACTGTAGCAACAAGAAAGAGCTCTGTGGACCAAAAATCAAGTCGAAATGAGAGGTTAGTCCCTGGCTTTGACTACAGAGGAATACCACCTTACAACAAGCATCTCAAGAGGAGGCTTCTCTCAGCTCTAGGTATGTGAGAGGGACCGTGAGTTTGCGGGCTCAAGTGGAATGGACACCGCGATGCCCTGACGCGAAATAAGGCCGGATATCCCTGCAGTGACTTGAATGCAGGCTCGTCTTGCATCTCCCAAGACGAAAGGATGTCTGAATCCCCTGTGGAGACCAAAGAGAAAGACCTTGTTCCCCACCTCATCGCGACCGGAGGCCTCACATCCTTTGAAAACTCCAGAGGTACGCGGAGATCAGTGCCTCCAAAGGAGACGATGCCTGACTCCTCATGAAACTTGATACGAGTCCCAGGATTCCTGTGGCACGTGGAAAGGGACCGTTGGTTTCCCGCCTCAGCTGGAGAGGGGTCCCAATTGCCCTGCCAAGCCTCGAGGAGAACCCCGAGTTGTCCCTCGCAACTAGGCAGGAGTCCTGACGTCGCTGAACAAACACGTGTGTGGAAGGGCCATCCCCGTCGTAACTCGAGAATATACCCCAGGTTCCCGCCGAAACTCGAGAAAAACCATGAGACTTCCCCCTCGCCGCAAAATGAGGCCTGATACCCTGCACTGCATGCAGAGCAATTCCGTGTTGCACATCACACATGAAAGGAGCCTTGATTTCCTTGATGGCACTCCAGAAAAACCCCAAGAACACTGTTTCAAGGCTAGAGGGAACCTGAGGTCTCTGTAGCAACAAGAAAGAGCTCCGTGGACCAAAAATAAACTCGAAATGAGAGGTTAGTCCCTGGCTTCGACTCCAGAGGAATACCACCTTACCACAAGCACCTCAAGAGGAGGCTTCTCTCAGCTCTAGGTATGTGAGAGTGACCCTGAGTTTGCGGCCTCAAGTGGAATGGACACCGCGATGCCCTGACTTGAAATAAGGCCAGATATCCCTGCACTGACTTGAATGCAGGCTCGTCTTGCATCTCCCAAGACGAAAGGTTGTCTGAATTCCCTGTGGAGACCACAGAGAAAGACCTAGTTCCACACCTCATCGCGACCGGAGGCCTCACATCCTTTGAAAACTCCAGAGGTACGCGGAGATCAGTGCCTCCAAAGGAGACGATGCCTGACTCCTCGTGAAACTTCTTAGGAGTCCCAGGTTTAATGTGGCAGGTGGAAAGGGACGCTTGGTCTCCCGCCTCAGGTGGAGAGGCGTCCCAATTGCCCTGCCAAGCCTCGAGGAGAATCGCGAGTTGTCCCTCGCAACTAGGCAGGAGTCCTGACGTCGCTGAAGAAACACGTGGGTGGAAGGGCCATCCCCGTCGTAACTCGAGAATATACCCCAGGTTCCCGCCAAACTCGAGAAAAACCATAAGACTTCCCCCTTGCCGCGAGATGAGGCCCGATTCCCCTGCACTGCGTGCAAAGCAATTCCGTGTTGCACATCACACATGAAAGGAGCCTTGATTTCCTTGATGGCACTGCAGAGAAACCCCAAGAACACTGTTTCAAGGCTAGAGGGATCCTGAGGTCACTGTAGCAACACAAAAGAGCTCCGTGGACCAAAAATCAACTCGAGATGAGAGGTTAGTCCCTGGCTTCGACTTCAGAGGAATACCACCTTACCACAAGCACCTCAAGAGGAGGCTTCTCACAGCTCTAGGTATGTGAGAGGGACCCTGAGTTTGCGGCCTCAAGTGGAATGGACACCGCGATGCCCTGACTCGAAATAAGGCCGGATATCCCTGCAGTGACTTGAATGCCGGCTCGTCTTGCATCTCCCAAGATGAAAGGATGTTTGAATCCCCTGTGGAGACCACAGAGAAAGACATAGTTCCCCACCTCTTCGCGACCGGAGGCCTCACATCCTTTGAAAAGTCCAGAGGTACGCGGAGATCAGTGCCTCCAAAGGGGACGATGCCTGACTCCTCGTGAAACTTGATAGGAGTTCCAGGATTCCTGTCGCACGTGGAAAGGGACCCTTGGTCTCCCGCCTCAGCTGGAGAGGCATCCCAATTGCCCTGCCAAGCCTCGATGAGAATCCCTAGTGGTCCCTCATAATTAGGCAGGAGTCCTGACGTCACTGAACAAACACGTGGGTGGAAGGGCTATCCCCGTCGTTACTCGAGAATATACCCCAGGTTCCCATCGCAACTCGAGAAAACCATGAGAATTCCCCCTCGCCGCAAAATGAGGCCCGATACCCTGCACTGCGTGCAGAGCAATTCCGTGTTGCACATCACACATGAAAGGAGCCTTGATTTCCTTGATGGCACTCCAGAGAAACCCCAAGAACACTGTTTCAAGGCTAGAGGGATCCTGAGGTCACTGTAGCCACAGGAAAGAGCTCCGTGGACCAAAAATCAACTCGAGATGAGAGGTTAGTCCCTGGCTTCGACTCCAGAGGAATACCACCTTACCACAAGCACCTCAAGAGGAGGCTTCTCTCAGCTCAAGGTATGTGAGAGGGACCCTGAGTTTGCGGCCTCAAGTGGAATAGACACCGCGATGCCCTGACTCGAAATAAGGCCGGATATCCCTGCAGTGACTTGAATGCAGGCTCGTCATGCATCTCCCAAGACGAAAGGATGTCTGAATCCCCTGTGTAGATCACAGAAAAAGACCTAGTTCCCCTCCTCATCACGACCGGAAGCTTCACATTCTTTGAAAACTCCAGAGGTACGCGGAGATCAGTGCCTCCAAAGGAGACGATGCCTGACTCCTCGTGAAACTTGATAGGAGTCCCCGGATTCCTGTGGCACATGGAAAGGGACCCTTGGTCTTCCACCTCAGCTGGAGAGGCGTCCCAATTGCCCTGCCAAGCCTCGAGGAGAATCCCGAGTTGTCCCTCGCAACTAGGCAGGAGTCCTGACGTCGCTGAACAAACACGTGGGTGCAAGGGCCATCCCCGTCGTAACTCGAGAATATAACCCAGGTTCCCGCCGCAACTCGAAAAAATCCATGAGAGTTCCCCCTCGCCGCGAGATGAGGCCCGATTCCCCTGCACTGCGTGCAGAGCAATTCCGTGTTGCACATCACACATGAAAGGAGCCTTGATTTCCTTGATGGCACTCCAGAGAAACCCCAAGAACACTGTTTCAAGGCTAGAGGGATCCTGAGGTCACTGTACCAACACGAAAGAGCTCCGTGGACCAAAAATCAACTCGAGATGAGAGGTTAGTCCCTGGCTTCGACTCCAGAGGAATACCACCTTACCACAAGCACCTCAAGAGGAGGCTTCTCTCAGCTCTAGGTATGTGAGAGGGACCCTGAGTTTGCGGCCTCAAGTGGAATAGACACCGCGATGCCCTGACTCGTAATAAGGCGGGATATCCCTGCAGTGACTTGAATGCAGGCTCGTCTTGCATCTCCCAAGACTAAAGGATGTCTGAATCCCCTGGGGAGACCAAAGAGAAAGACCTAGTTCCCCACCTCATCGCGACTGGAGGCCTCACATCCTTTGAAAACTCCAGAGGTACGCGGAGATCAGTGACTCCAAAGGAGACGATGCCTGACTCCTCATGAAACTTGATACGAGTCCCAGGATTCCTGTGGCACGTGGAAAGGGACCCTTGGTCTCCCGCCTCAGCTGGAGAGGCGTCCCAATTGCCCTGCCAAGCCTCGAGGAGAATCGCGAGTTGTCCCTCGCAACTAGGCAGGAGTCCTGACGTCGCTGAAGAAACACGTGGGTGGAAGGGCCATCCCCGTCGTAACTCGAGAATATACCCCAGGTTCCCGCCAAACTCGAGAAAAACCATAAGACTTCCCCCTTGCCGCGAGATGAGGCCCGATTCCCCTGCACTGCGTGCAAAGCAATTCCGTGTTGCACATCACACATGAAAGGAGCCTTGATTTCCTTGATGGCACTGCAGAGAAACCCCAAGAACACTGTTTCAAGGCTAGAGGGATCCTGAGGTCACTGTAGCAACACAAAAGAGCTCCGTGGACCAAAAATCAACTCGAGATGAGAGGTTAGTCCCTGGCTTCGACTTCAGAGGAATACCACCTTACCACAAGCACCTCAAGAGGAGGCTTCTCACAGCTCTAGGTATGTGAGAGGGACCCTGAGTTTGCGGCCTCAAGTGGAATGGACACCGCGATGCCCTGACTCGAAATAAGGCCGGATATCCCTGCAGTGACTTGAATGCCGGCTCGTCTTGCATCTCCCAAGATGAAAGGATGTTTGAATCCCCTGTGGAGACCACAGAGAAAGACATAGTTCCCCACCTCTTCGCGACCGGAGGCCTCACATCCTTTGAAAAGTCCAGAGGTACGCGGAGATCAGTGCCTCCAAAGGGGACGATGCCTGACTCCTCGTGAAACTTGATAGGAGTTCCAGGATTCCTGTCGCACGTGGAAAGGGACCCTTGGTCTCCCGCCTCAGCTGGAGAGGCATCCCAATTGCCCTGCCAAGCCTCGATGAGAATCCCTAGTGGTCCCTCATAATTAGGCAGGAGTCCTGACGTCACTGAACAAACACGTGGGTGGAAGGGCTATCCCCGTCGTTACTCGAGAATATACCCCAGGTTCCCATCGCAACTCGAGAAAACCATGAGAATTCCCCCTCGCCGCAAAATGAGGCCCGATACCCTGCACTGCGTGCAGAGCAATTCCGTGTTGCACATCACACATGAAAGGAGCCTTGATTTCCTTGATGGCACTCCAGAGAAACCCCAAGAACACTGTTTCAAGGCTAGAGGGATCCTGAGGTCACTGTAGCCACAGGAAAGAGCTCCGTGGACCAAAAATCAACTCGAAATGAGAGGTTAGTCCCTGGCTTCGACTCCAGAGGAATACCACCTTACCACAAGCACCTCAAGAGGAGGCTTCTCTCAGCTCAAGGTATGTGAGAGGGACCCTGAGTTTGCGGCCTCAAGTGGAATAGACACCGCGATGCCCTGACTCGAAATAAGGCCGGATATCCCTGCAGTGACTTGAATGCAGGCTCGTCATGCATCTCCCAAGACGAAAGGATGTCTGAATCCCCTGTGTAGATCACAGAAAAAGACCTAGTTCCCCTCCTCATCACGACCGGAAGCTTCACATTCTTTGAAAACTCCAGAGGTACGCGGAGATCAGTGCCTCCAAAGGAGACGATGCCTGACTCCTCGTGAAACTTGATAGGAGTCCCAGGATTCCTGTGGCACATGGAAAGGGACCCTTGGTCTTCCACCTCAGCTGGAGAGGCGTCCCAATTGCCCTGCCAAGCCTCGAGGAGAATCCCGAGTTGTCCCTCGCAACTAGGCAGGAGTCCTGACGTCGCTGAACAAACACGTGGGTGCAAGGGCCATCCCCGTCGTAACTCGAGAATATAACCCAGGTTCCCGCCGCAACTCGAAAAAATCCATGAGAGTTCCCCCTCGCCGCGAGATGAGGCCCGATTCCCCTGCACTGCGTGCAGAGCAATTCCGTGTTGCACATCACACATGAAAGGAGCCTTGATTTCCTTGATGGCACTCCAGAGAAACCCCAAGAACACTGTTTCAAGGCTAGAGGGATCCTGAGGTCACTGTACCAACACGAAAGAGCTCCGTGGACCAAAAATCAACTCGAGATGAGAGGTTAGTCCCTGGCTTCGACTCCAGAGGAATACCACCTTACCACAAGCACCTCAAGAGGAGGCTTCTCTCAGCTCTAGCTATGTGAGAGGGACCCTGAGTTTGCGGCCTCAAGTGGAATGTACAAAGCGATGCCCTGACGCGAAATAAGGCCGGATATCCCTGCAGTGACTTGAATGCAGGCTCGTCTTGCATCTCCCAAGATGAAAGGATGTCTGAATCCCCTGTGGAGACCACAGAGAAAGACCTAGTTCCCCACCTCATCGCGACCGGAGGCCTCACATTCTTTGAAAACTCCATAGGTACGCGGAGATCAGTGCCTCCAAAGGAGACGATGCCTGACTCCTCGTGAAACTTGATAGGAGTCCCAGGATTACTGTGGCACGTGGAAAGGGACCCTTGGTCTCCCGCCTCAGCTGGAGAGGCGTCCCAATTGACCTGCCAAGCCTCGAGGAGAATCCCGAGTTGTCCCTCGCAACTAGGCAGAAGTCCTGACTTCGCTGAAGAAACACGTGTGTGGAAGTGCCATCCCCGTCGTAACTCGAGAATATACCCCAGGTTTCCGCCGCAACTCGAGAAAAACCATGAGACTTCCCCCTCGCGGCGAGATGAGGCCCGATTCCCCTGCACTGCGTGCAGAGCAATTCCGTGTTGCACATCACACATGAAAGGAGCCTTGATTTCCTTGATGGCACTCCAGAGAAGCCCCAAGAACACTGTTTCAAGGCTAGAGGGATCCTGAGGTCACTGTAGCAACACGAAAGAGCTCCGTGGACCAAAAATCAACTCGAGATGAGACGTTAGTCCCTGGCTTCGACTCCAGAGGAATACCACCTTACCACAAGCACCTCAAGAGGAGGCTTCTCTCAGCTCTAGGTATGTGAGAGGGACCCTGAGTTTGCGGCCTCAAGTGGAATAGACACCGCGATGCCCTGACTCGTAATAAGGCGGGATATCCCTGCAGTGACTTGAATGCAGGCTCGTCTTGCATCTCCCAAGACTAAAGGATGTCTGAATCCCCTGGGGAGACCAAAGAGAAAGACCTAGTTCCCCACCTCATCGCGACTGGAGGCCTCACATCCTTTGAAAACTCCAGAGGTACGCGGAGATCAGTGACTCCAAAGGAGACGATGCCTGACTCCTCATGAAACTTGATACGAGTCCCAGGATTCCTGTGGCACGTGGAAAGGGACCCTTGGTCTCCCGCCTCAGCTGGAGAGGCGTCCCAATTGCCCTGCCAAGCCTCGAGGAGAATCCCGAGTTGTCCCTCGCAAGTAGGCAGGAGTCCTGATGTCGCTGAACAAACACGTGTGTGGAAGTTCCATCCCCGTCGTAACTCGAGAATATACCCCAGGTTCCCGCCGCAACTCGAGAAAAACCATGAGACTTCCCCCTCGCCGCGAGATGAGGCCCGATTCCCCTGCACTGCGTGCAGAGCAATTCCGTCTTGCACATCACACATGAAAAGAGCCTTGATTTCCTTGATGGCACTCCAGAGAAACCCCAAGAACACTGTTTCAAGGCTAGAGGGATCCTGAAGTCACTGTAGCAACAAGAAAGAGCTCCATGGACCAAAAATCAACTCGAGATGAGAGGTTAGTCCCTGGCTTCGACTCCAGAGGAATACCACCTTACCACAAGCATCTCAAGAGGAGGCTTCTCTCAGCTCTAGGTATGTGAGAGGGACCCTGAGTTTGTGGCCTCAAGTGGAATGGACACCGCGATGCCCTGACTCGAAATAAGGCCGGATATCCCTGCAGTGACTTGAATGCCGGCTCGTCTTGCATCTCCCAAGATAAAAGGATGTTTGAATCCCCTGTGGAGACCACAGAGAAAGACCTAGTTCCCCACCTCATCACGACCGGAGGCCTCACATCCTTTGAAAACTCCAGAGGTACGCGGAGATCAGTGCCTCCAAAGGGGACGATGCCTGACTCCTCGTGAAACTTGATAGGAGTCCCAGGATTCCTGTGGTACGTGGAAAGGGACCCTTGGTCTCCCGCCTCAGCTGGAGAGGCATCCCAATTGCCCTGCCAAGCCTCGAGGAGAATCCCGAGTTGTCCCTCGCAACTAGGCAGGAGTCCTGACGTCGCTGAACAAACACGTGTGTGGAAGGGCCATCCCCGTCCTAACTCGAGAATATACCCCAGGTTCCCGCCGCAACTCGAGAAAAACCATGAGACTTCCCCCTCGCCGCGAGATGAGGCCCGATTCCCCAGCACTGCATGCAGAGAAATTCCGTGTTGCACATCACACATGAAAGGAACCTTGATTTCCTTGATGGCACTCCAGAGAAACCCCAAGAACACTGTTTCAAGGCTAGTGGGATCCTGAGGTCACTGTAGCAACATGAAAGAGCGCCGTGGACCAAAAATCAACTCGAGATGAGAGGTTAGTCCCTGGCTTCGACTCCACAGGAATACCACCTTACCACAAGCACCTCAAGAGGAGGCTTCTCTCAGCTCTAGGTATGTGAGAGGGACGCTGAGTTTGCGGCCTCAAGTGGAATGGACACCGCGATTCCCTGACTCGAAATAAGGCCGGATATCCCTGCAGTGACTTGAATGCAGGCTCCTCTTGCATCTCCCAAGATGAAAGGATGTCTGAATCCCCTGTGCAGACGACAGAGAAAGACCTATTTCCCCTCCTCATCGCGACCGGAGGCCTCACATCCTCTGAAAACTCCAGAGGTAATCGGAGATCAGTGCCTCCAAAGGAACCAATGCCTGACTCCTCGTGAAACTTGATAGGAGTTCCAGGATTCCTGTGGCACGTGGAAAGGGACCCTTGGTCTCCCGTCTCAGCTGGAGAGGCGTCCCAATTGCCCTGCCAAGCTTCGAGGAGAATCCCGAGTTGTCCCTCGCAACTAGGCAGGAGTCCTGACGTCGCTGAACAAACACGTGGGTGGAAGGGTCATCCCCGTCGTAACTCGAGAATATACCCCAGGTTCCCGCCGCAACTCGAGAAAAACCATGAGACTTCCCCCTCGCCGCGAGATGAGGCCCAATTCCACTGCACTGCGTGCAGAGCAATTCCGTGTTGCACATCACACATGAAAGGAGCCTTGATTTCCTTGATGGCACTGCAGAGAAACCCCAAGAACACTGTTTCAAGGCTAGAGGGATCCTGAGGTCACTGTAGCCACATGAAAGAGCTCCGTGGACCAAAAATCAACTCGAGATGAGAGGTTAGTCCCTGGCTTCGACTCCACAGGAATACCACCTTACCACAAGCACCTCAAGAGGAGGCTTCTCTCAGCTCTAGGTATGTGAGAGGGACCCTGAGTTTGCGGCCTCAAGTGGAATAGATACCGCGATGCCCTGACTCGAAATAAGGCTGGATATCCCTGCAGTGACTTGAATGCAGGCTCGTCTTGCATCCCCCAAGACGAAAGGATGTCTGAATCCCCTGTGGAGACCACAGAAAAAGACCTAGTTCCCCACCTCATCGCGACCGGAGGCCTCACATCCTTTGAAAACTCCAGAGGTACGCGGAGATCAGTGCCTCCAAAAGAGATGATGCCTGACTCCTCGTGAAACTTGATAGGAGTCCCAGGATTCCTGTTGCGCATGGAAAGGGACACTTGGTCTCCCACCTTAGCTGGAGAGGCGTCCCAATTGCCCTGCCAAGCCTCGAGGAGAATCCCGAGTTGTCCCTCGCAACTAGGCAGGAGTCCTGACGTCGCTGAACAAACACGTGGGTGGAAGGGCCATCCCTGTCGTAACTCGAGAATATACCCCAGGTTCCCGCCGCAGCTAGAGAAAATCCATGAGACTTCCCCCTCGCCGCGAGATGAGGCCCGATTCCCCTGCACTGCGTGCAGAGAATTCCGTGTTGCACATCACACATGAAAGGAGCCTTGATTTCCTTGATGGCACTCCAGAGAAACCCCAAGAACACTGTTTCAAGGCTAGAGGCATCCTGAGGTCACTGTACCAACACGAAAGAGCTCCGTGGACCAAAAATCAACTCGAGATGAGAGGTTAGTTCCTGGCTTCGACTCCAGAGGAATACCACCTTACCACAAGCACCTCAAGAGGAGCCTTCTCTCAGCTCTAGCTATGTGAGAGGGACCCTGAGTTTGTGGCCTCAAGTGGAAAGGACACCGTGACGCCCTGACTCGAAATAAGGCCGGATATCCCTGCAGTGACTTGAATGCAGGCTCGTCTTGCATCTCCCAAGACGAAAGGATGTCTGAATCCCCTGTGGAGACCACAGAGAAAAACCTAGTTTCCCACCTCAACGCGACCTGAGGCCTCACATCCTTTGAAAACTCCAGAGGTACGCGGAGATCAGTGCCTCCAAAGGAGACGATGCCTGACTCCTCGTGAAACTTGATAGGAGTCCCAGGATTCCTGTGGCACGTGGAAAGGTACACTTGGTCTCCCGCCTCAGCTGGAGAGGCATCCCAATTGCCCTGCCAAGCCTCGAGGAGAATCCCGAGTTGTCCCTCGCAACTAGGCAGGAGTCCTGACGTCGCTGAACAAACACGTGTGTGGAAGGGCCATCCCCGTCCTAACTCGAGAATATACCCCAGGTTCCCGCCGCAACTCGAGAAAAACCATGAGACTTCCCCCTCGCCGCGAGATGAGGCCCGATTCCCCAGCACTGCATGCAGAGAAATTCCGTGTTGCACATCACACATGAAAGGAGCCTTGATTTCCTTGATGGCACTCCAGAGAAACCCCAAGAACACTGTTTCAAGGCTAGTGGGATCCTGAGGTCACTGTAGCAACATGAAAGAGCGCCGTGGACCAAAAATCAACTCGAGATGAGAGGTTAGTCCCTGGCTTCGACTCCACAGGAATACCACCTTACCACAAGCACCTCAAGAGGAGGCTTCTCTCAGCTCTAGGTATGTGAGAGGGACGCTGAGTTTGCGGCCTCAAGTGGAATGGACACCGCGATTCCCTGACTCGAAATAAGGCCGGATATCCCTGCAGTGACTTGAATGCAGGCTCCTCTTGCATCTCCCAAGATGAAAGGATGTCTGAATCCCCTGTGCAGACGACAGAGAAAGACCTATTTCCCCTCCTCATCGCGACCGGAGGCCTCACATCCTCTGAAAACTCCAGAGGTAATCGGAGATCAGTGCCTCCAAAGGAACCAATGCCTGACTCCTCGTGAAACTTGATAGGAGTTCCAGGATTCCTGTGGCACGTGGAAAGGGACCCTTGGTCTCCCGTCTCAGCTGGAGAGGCGTCCCAATTGCCCTGCCAAGCTTCGAGGAGAATCCCGAGTTGTCCCTCGCAACTAGGCAGGAGTCCTGACGTCGCTGAACAAACACGTGGGTGGAAGGGCCATCCCCGTCGTAACTCGAGAATATACCCCAGGTTCCCGCCGCAACTCGAGAAAAACCATGAGACTTCCCCCTCGCCGCGAGATGAGGCCCAATTCCACTGCACTGCGTGCAGAGCAATTCCGTGTTGCACATCACACATGAAAGGAGCCTTGATTTCCTTGATGGCACTGCAGAGAAACCCCAAGAACACTGTTTCAAGGATAGAGGGATCCTGAGGTCACTGTAGCCACATGAAAGAGCTCCGTGGACCAAAAATCAACTCGAGATGAGAGGTTAGTCCCTGGCTTCGACTCCAGAGGAATACCACCTTACCACAAGCACCTCAAGAGGAGGCTTCTCTCAGCTCTAGGTATGTGAGAGGGACCCTGAGTTTGCGGCCTCAAGTGGAATAGATACCGCGATGCCCTGACTCGAAATAAGGCTGGATATCCCTGCAGTGACTTGAATGCAGGCTCGTCTTGCATCTCCCAAGACGAAAGGATGTCTGAATCCCCTGTGGAGACCACAGAAAAAGACCTAGTTCCCCACCTCATCGCGACCGGAGGCCTCACATCCTTTGAAAACTCCAGAGGTACGCGGAGATCAGTGCCTCCAAAAGAGATGATGCCTGACTCCTCGTGAAACTTGATAGGAGTCCCAGGATTCCTGTTGCGCATGGAAAGGGACACTTGGTCTCCCACCTCAGCTGGAGAGGCGTCCCAATTGCCCTGCCAAGCCTCGAGGAGAATCCCGAGTTGTCCCTCGCAACTAGGCAGGAGTCCTGACGTCGCTGAACAAACACGTGGGTGGAAGGGCCATCCCTGTCGTAACTCGAGAATATACCCCAGGTTCCCGCCGCAGCTAGAGAAAATCCATGAGACTTCCCCCTCGCCGCGAGATGAGGCCCGATTCCCCTGCACTGCGTGCAGAGCAATTCCGTGTTGCACATCACACATGAAAGGAGCCTTGATTTCCTTGATGGCACTCCAGAGAAACCCCAAGAACACTGTTTCAAGGCTAGAGGGATCCTGAGGTCACTGTAGCAACAGGAAAGAGCTCCATGGACCAAAAATCAACTCGAGATGAGAGGTTAGTCCCTGGCTTCGACTCCAGAGGAATACCACCTTACCACAAGCACCTCAAGAGGAGGCTTCTCTCAGCTCTAGGTATGTGAGAGGGACCCTGAGTTTGCGGCCTCAACTGGAATGGACACCGCGATGCCCTGACTAGAAATAAGGCCGGATATCCCTGCAGTGACTTGAATGCAGGCTCGTCTTGCATCTCCCAAGACGAAAGGATGTCTGAATCCCCTGTGGAGACCACAGAGAAAGACCTAGTTCCCCACCTCATCGCCACAATAGGCCTCACATCCTTTGAAAACTCCAGAGGTACGCAGAGATCAGTACCTCCAAAGGAGACAATGCCTGACACCTCGTGAAACTTGATAGGAGTCCCAGGATTCCTGTGGCACGTGGAAAGAGACCCTTGGTCTCCCGCCTCAGCTGGAGAGGCGTCCCAATTTTCCTGCCAAGCCTCGATGAGAATCCCGAGTTGTCCCTCGCAACTAGCCAGAAGTCCTGACGTCGCTGAACAAACACGTGGGTGGAAGGGCCGTCCCCGTCGTAACTCGAGAATATACCCCAGGTTCCCGCCGCAACTCGAGAAAAACCATGAGACTTCCCCCTCGCCGCGAGATGAGGCCCGATTCCCCTGCACTGCGTGCAGAGCAATTCCGTGTTGCACATCACACATGAAAGGAGCCTTGATTTCCTTGATGGCACTGCAGAGAAACCCCAAGAACACTCTTTCAAGGCTAGAGGGATCCTGAGGTCACTGAAGTAACACGAAAGAGCTCCGGGGACCAAAAATCAACTCGAGATGAGAGGTTAGTCCCTGGCTTCGATTCCAGAGGAATACCACCTTACCACAAGCACCTCAAGAGGAGGCTTCTCTCAGCTCTAGCTATGTGAGAGGGACCCTGAGTTTGCAGCCTCAAGTGAAATGGACACCGCGATGCCCTGACTCGAAATAAGGCCGGATATCCCTGCAGTGACTTGAATGCAGGCTCGTCTTGCATCTCCCAAGACGAAAGGATGTCTGAATCCCCTGTGGAGACCACAGAAAAAGACCTAGTTCCCCACCTCATCGCGACCGGAGGCCTCACATCCTTTGAAAACTACAGAGGTACGCGGAGATCAGTGCCTCCAAAGGAGACGATGCCTGACTCCTCGTGAAACTTCTTAGGAGTCCCAGGATTCCTCTGGCACGTGGAAAGGGACCCTTGGTCTCCCGTCTCAGCTGGAGAGGCGTCCCAATTGCCCTGCCAAGCCTCGAGGAGAATCCCGAGTTGTCCCTCGCAACTAGGCAGGAGTCCTGCTGTCACTGAACAAACACTTGTGTGGAAAGGCCATCCCCATCGTAACTCGAGAATATACCCCAGGTTCTCGCCGCAACTCGAGAAAAACCATGAGACTTCCCCCTCGCCGCGAGATGAGGCCCGATTCCCCTGCACTGCGTGCAGAGCAATTCCGTGTTGCACATCACACATGAAAGGAGCCTTGATTTCCTTGATGGCACTCCAGAGAAACACCAAGAACACTGTTTCAAGGCTAGAGGCATCCTGAGGTCACTGTACCAACACGAAAGAGCTCCGTGGACCAAAAATCAACTCGAGATGAGAGGTTAGTTCCTGGCTTCGACTCCAGAGGAATACCACCTTACCACAAGCACCTCAAGAGGAGCCTTCTCTCAGCTCTAGCTATGTGAGAGGGACCCTGAGTTTGTGGCCTCAAGTGGAAAGGACACCGTGACGCCCTGACTCGAAATAAGGCCGGATATCCCTGCAGTGACTTGAATGCAGGCTCGTCTTGCATCTCCCAAGACGAAAGGATGTCTGAATCCCCTGTGGAGACCACAGAGAAAAACCTAGTTCCCCACCTCAACGCGACCTGAGGCCTCACATCCTTTCAAAACTCCAGAGGTAGGCGGAGATCAGTGCCTCCAAAGGAGACGATGCCTGACTCCTCGTGAAACTTGATAGGAGTCCCAGGATTCCTGTGGCACGTGGAAAGGTACACTTGGTCTCCCGCCTCACCTGGAGAGGGGTCCCAATTGCCCTGCCAAGCCTCGAGGAGAATCCCGAGTTGTCCCTCGCAACTAGGCAGGAGTCCTGCTGTCGCTGAACAAACACTTGTGTGGAAGGGCCATCCCCGTCGTAACTCGAGAATATACCCCAGGGTCCTGCCGCAACTCGAGAAAACCATGAGACTTCCCCCTCACCGCAAAATGAGGCCCGATATCCTGGACTGCGTGCAGAGCAATTCCGTGTTGCACATCACACATGAAAGGAGCCTTGATTTCCTTGATGGCACTCCAGAGAAACCCCAAGAACACTGTTTCAAGGCTAGAGGGTTCCTGAGGTCACTGTAGCAACACGAAAGAGCTCCGTGGACCAAAAATCAACTCGAGATGAGACGTTAGTCCCTGGCTTCGACTCCAGAGGAATACCACCTTACCACAAGCACTTCAAGAGGAGGCTTCTCTCAGCTCTATGTATGTGAGAGGGACCCTGAGTTTGCGGCCTCAAGTGGAATAGACACCGCGATGCCCTGACTCGAAATAAGGCCGGATATCCCTGCAGTGACTTGAATGCAGGCTCGTCTTGCATCTCCCAAGACGAAAGGATGTCTGAATCCCCTGTGGAGACCAAAGAGAAAGACCTAGTTCCCCACTTCATCGCGACCGGAGGCCTCACATCCTTTGAAAACTCCAGAGGTACGCGGAGATCAGTGACTCCAAAGGAGACGATGCCTGACTCCTCATGAAACTTGATAGGAGTCCCAGGATTCCTGTGGCACGTGGAAAGGGACCCTTGGTCTCCCGCCTCAGCTGGAGAGGCGTCCCAATTGACCTGCCAAGCCTCGAGGAGAATCCCGAGTTGTCCCTCGCAAGTAGGCAGGAGTCCTGATGTCGCTGAACAAACACGTGTGTGGAAGTTCCATCCCCGTCGTAACTCGAGAATATACCCCAGGTTCCCGCCGCAACTCGAGAAAAACCATGAGACTTCCCCCTCGCCGCGAGATGAGGCCCGATTCCCCTGCACTGCGTGCAGAGCAATTCCGTCTTGCACATCACACATGAAAAGAGCCTTGATTTCCTTGATGGCACTCCAGAGAAACCCCAAGAACACTGTTTCAAGGCTAAAGGGATCCTGAAGTCACTGTAGCAACAAGAAAGAGCTCCATGGACCAAAAATCAACTCGAGATGAGAGGTTAGTCCCTGGCTTCGACTCCAGAGGAATACCACCTTATCACAAGCATCTCAAGAGGAGGCTTCTCTCAGCTCTAGGTATGTGAGAGGGACCCTGAGTTTGTGGCCTCAAGTGGAATGGACACCGCGATGCCCTGACTCGAAATAAGGCCGGATATCCCTGCAGTGACTTGAATGCCGGCTCGTCTTGCATCTCCCAAGATGAAAGGATGTTTGAATCCCCTGTGGAGACCACAGAGAAAGACCTAGTTCCCCACCTCATCACGACCGGAGGCCTCACATCCTTTGAAAACTCCAGAGGTACGCGGAGATCAGTGCCTCCAAAGGGGACGATGCCTGACTCCTCGTGAAACTTGATAGGAGTCCCAGGATTCCTGTGGTACGTGGAAAGGGACTCTTGGTCTCCCGCCTCAGGTGGAGAGGCATCCCACTTGCCCTGCCAAGCCTCGAGGAGAATCCCGAGTTGTCCCTCGCAACTAGGCAGGAGTCCTGACGTCGCTGAACAAACACGTGTGTGGAAGGTCCATCCCCGTCCTAACTCGAGAATATACCCCAGGTTCCCGCCGCAACTCGAGAAAAACCATGAGACTTCCCCCTCGCCGCGAGATGAGGCCCGATTCCCCTGCACTGCATGCAGAGAAATTCCGTGTTGCACATCACACATGAAAGGAGCCTTGATTTCCTTGATGGCACTCCAGAGAAACCCCAAGAACACTGTTTCAAGGCTAGTGGGATCCTGAGGTCACTGTAGCAACATGAAAGAGCTCCGTGGACCAAAAATCAACTCGAGATGAGAGGTTAGTCCCTGGCTTCGACTCCAGAGGAATACCACCTTACCACAAGCACCTCAAGAGGAGGCTTCTCTCAGCTCTAGGTATGTGAGAGGGACCCTGAGTTTGCGGCCTCAAGTGGAATGGACACCGCGATTCCCTGACTCGAAATAAGGCCGGATATCCCTGCAGTGACTTGAATGCCGGCTCGTCTTGCATCTCCCAAGATGAAAGCATGTTTGAATCCCCTGTGCAGACGACAGAGAAAGACCTAGTTCCCCTCCTCATCGTGACCGGAGGACTCACATCGTCTGAAAACTCCAAAGGTACTCGGAAATCAGTGCCTCCAAAGGAACCAATGCCTGACTCCTCGTGAAACTTGATAGGAGTTCCAGGATTCCTGTGGCACGTGGAAAGGGACCCTTGGTCTCCCGTCTCAGCTGGAGAGGCGTCCCAATTGCCCTGCCAAGCTTCGAGGAGAATGCCGAGTTGTCCCTCGCAACTAGGCAGGAATCCTGACCTCGCTGAACAAACACGTGGGTGGAAGGGCCATCCCCGTCGTAACTCGAGAATATACCCCAGGTTCCCGCCGCAACTCGAGAAAAACCATGAGACTTCCCCCTCGCCGCGAGATGAGGCCCGATTCCCCTGCACTGCATGCAGAGAAATTCCGTGTTGCACATCACACATGAAAGGAGCCTTGATTTCCTTGATGGCACTCCAGAGAAACCCCAAGAACACTGTTTCAAGGCTAGAGGGATCCTGAGGTCACTGTAGCCACATGAAAGAGCTCCGTGGACCAAAAATCAACTCGAGATGAGAGGTTAGTCCCTGGCTTCGACTCCACAGGAATACCACCTTACCACAAGCACCTCAAGAGGAGGCTTCTCTCAGCTCTAGGTATGTGAGAGGGACCCTGAGTTTGCGGCCTCAAGTGGAATAGATACCGCGATGCCCTGACTCGAAATAAGACTGGATATCCCTGCAGTGACTTGAATGCAGGCTCGTCTTGCATCTCCCAAGACGAAAGGATGTCTGAATCCCCTGTGGAGACCACAGAAAAAGACCTAGTTCCCCACCTCATCGCGACCGGAGGCCTCACATCCTTTGAAAACTCCAGAGGTACGCGGAGATCAGTGCCTCCAAAAGAGATGATGCCTGACTCCTCGTGAAACTTGATAGGAGTCCCAGGATTCCTGTTGCGCATGGAAAGGGACCCTTGGTCTCCCACCTCAGCTGGAGAGGCGTCCCAATTGCCCTGCCAAGCCTCGAGGAGAATCCCGAGTTGTCCCTCGCAACTAGGCAGGAGTCCTGACGTCGCTGAACAAACACGTGGGTGGAAGGGCCATCCCTGTCGTAACTCGAGAATATACCCCAGGTTCCCGCCGCAGCTAGAGAAAATCCATGAGACTTCCCCCTCGCCGCGAGATGAGGCCCGATTCCCCTGCACTGCGTGCAGAGCAATTCCGTGTTGCACATCACACATGAAAGGAGCCTTGATTTCCTTGATGGCACTCCAGAGAAACCCCAAGAACACTGTTTCAAGGCTAGAGGGATCCTGAGGTCACTGTAGCAACAGGAAAGAGCTCCATGGACCAAAAATCAACTCGAGATGAGAGGTTAGTCCCTGGCTTCGACTCCAGAGGATTACCACCTTACCACAAGCACCTCAAGAGGAGGCTTCTCTCAGCTCTAGGTATGTGAGAGGGACCCTGAGTTTGCGGCCTCAACTGGAATGGACACCGCGATGCCCTGACTCGAAATAAGGCCGGATATCCCTGAAGTGACTTGAATGCAGGCTCGTCTTGCATCTCCCAAGACGAAAGGATGTCTGAATCCCCTGTGGAGACCACAGAGAAAGACGTAGTTCCCCACCTCATCGCGACCGGAGGCCTCACATCCTTTGAAAACTCCAGAGGTACGCGGAGATCAGTGCCTCCAAAGGAAACGATGCCTGACTCCTCATGAAACTTGATAGGAGTCCCAGGATTCCTGTGGCACGTGGAAAGGGACACTTGGTCTCCCGCCTAAGATGGAGAGGCGTCCCAATTGCCCTGCCAAACCTCGAGGAGAATCCCGAGTTGTCCCTTGCAACGAGGCAGGAGTCCTGACGTCGCTGAACAAACACGTGTGTGGAAGGGCCATCCCCGTCGTAAGTCGAGAATATACCCCAGGATCCCGTCGCAACTCGAGAAAAACCATGAGACTTCCCCCTCGCCGCATAATGAGGCCCGATTCCCCTGCACTGCGTGCAGAGCAATTCCGTGTTGCACATCACACATGAAAGGAGCCTTGATTTCCTTGATGGCACTGCAGAGAAACCCCAAGAACACTGTTTCAAGGCTAGAGGGATCCTGACGTCACTGTAGCCACAGGAAAGAGCTCCGTGGACCAAAAATCAACTCAAGATGAGAGGTTAGTCCCTGGCTTCGACTCCACAGGAATACCACCTTACCACAAGCACCTCAAGAGGAGGCTTCTCTCAGCTCTAGGTATGTGAGAGGGACCCTGAGTTTGCGGCCTCAAGTGGAATAGACACCGCGATGCCCTGACTCGTAATAAGGCCGGATATCCCTGCAGTGACTTGAATGCAGGCTCGTCTTGCATCTCCCAAGACGAAAGGATGTCTGAATCCCCTGGGGAGACCAAAGAGAAAGACCTAGTTCCCCACCTCATCGCGACTGGAGGCCTCACATCCTTTGAAAACTCCAGAGGTACGCGGAGATCAGTGACTCCAAAGGAGACGATGCCTGACTCCTCATGAAACTTGATACGAGTCCCAGGATTCCTGTGGCACGTGGAAAGGGACCCTTGGTCTCTCGCCTCAGCTGGAGAGGCGTCCCAATTGCCCTGCCAAGCCTCGAGGAGAATCCCGAATTGTCCCTCGCAAGTAGGCAGGAGTCCTGATGTCGCTGAACAAACACGTGTGTGGAAGTTCCATCCCCGTCGTAACTCGAGAATATACCCCAGGTTCCCGCCGCAACTCGAGAAAAACCATGAGACTTCCCCCTCGCCGCGAGATGAGGCCCGATTCCCCTGCACTGCGTGCAGAGCAATTCCGTCTTGCACATCACACATGAAAAGAGCCTTGATTTCCTTGATGGCACTCCAGAGAAACCCCAAGAACACTGTTTCAAGGCTAGAGGGATCCTGAAGTCACTGTAGCAACAAGAAAGAGCTCCATGGACCAAAAATCAACTCGAGATGAGAGGTTAGTCCCTGGCTTCGACTCCAGAGGAATACCACCTTACCACAAGCATCTCAAGAGGAGGCTTCTCTCAGCTCTAGGTATGTGAGAGGGACCCTGAGTTTGTGGCCTCAAGTGGAATGGACACCGCGATGCCCTGACTCGAAATAAGGCCGGATATCCCTGCAGTGACTTGAATGCCGGCTCGTCTTGCATCTCCCAAGATAAAAGGATGTTTGAATCCCCTGTGGAGACCACAGAGAAAGACCTAGTTCCCCACCTCATCACGACCGGAGGCCTCACATCCTTTGAAAACTCCAGAGGTACGCGGAGATCAGTGCCTCCAAAGGGGACGATGCCTGACTCCTCGTGAAACTTGATAGGAGTCCCAGGATTCCTGTGGTACGTGGAAAGGGACCCTTGGTCTCCCGCCTCAGCTGGAGAGGCATCCCAATTGCCCTGCCAAGCCTCGAGGAGAATCCCGAGTTGTCCCTCGCAACTAGGCAGGAGTCCTGACGTCGCTGAACAAACACGTGTGTGGAAGGGCCATCCCCGTCCTAACTCGAGAATATACCCCAGGTTCCCGCCGCAACTCGAGAAAAACCATGAGACTTCCCCCTCGCCGCGAGATGAGGCCCGATTCCCCAGCACTGCATGCAGAGAAATTCCGTGTTGCACATCACACATGAAAGGAGCCTTGATTTCCTTGATGGCACTCCAGAGAAACCCCAAGAACACTGTTTCAAGGCTAGTGGGATCCTGAGGTCACTGTAGCAACATGAAAGAGCGCCGTGGACCAAAAATCAACTCGAGATGAGAGGTTAGTCCCTGGCTTCGACTCCACAGGAATACCACCTTACCACAAGCACCTCAAGAGGAGGCTTCTCTCAGCTCTAGGTATGTGAGAGTGACGCTGAGTTTGCGGCCTCAAGTGGAATGGACACCGCGATTCCCTGACTCGAAATAAGGCCGGATATCCCTGCAGTGACTTGAATGCAGGCTCCTCTTGCATCTCCCAAGATGAAAGGATGTCTGAATCCCCTGTGCAGACGACAGAGAAAGACCTAGTTCCCCTCCTCATCGCGACCGGAGGCCTCACATCCTCTGAAAACTCCAGAGGTAATCGGAGATCAGTGCCTCCAAAGGAACCAATGCCTGACTCCTCGTGAAACTTGATAGGAGTTCCAGGATTCCTGTGGCACGTGGAAAGGGACCCTTGGTCTCCCGTCTCAGCTGGAGAGGCGTCCCAATTGCCCTGCCAAGCTTCGAGGAGAATCCCGAGTTGTCCCTCGCAACTAGGCAGGAGTCCTGACGTCGCTGAACAAACACGTGGGTGGAAGGGCCATCCCCGTCGTAACTCGAGAATATACCCCAGGTTCCCGCCGCAACTCGAGAAAAACCATGAGACTTCCCCCTCGCCGCGAGATGAGGCCCAATTCCACTGCACTGCGTGCAGAGCAATTCCGTGTTGCACATCACACATGAAAGGAGCCTTGATTTCCTTGATGGCACTGCAGAGAAACCCCAAGAACACTGTTTCAAGGCTAGAGGGATCCTGAGGTCACTGTAGCCACATGAAAGAGCTCCGTGGACCAAAAATCAACTCGAGATGAGAGGTTAGTCCCTGGCTTCGACTCCACAGGAATACCACCTTACCACAAGCACCTCAAGAGGAGGCTTCTCTCAGCTCTAGGTATGTGAGAGGGACCCTGAGTTTGCGGCCTCAAGTGGAATAGATACCGCGATGCCCTGACTCGAAATAAGGCTGGATATCCCTGCAGTGACTTGAATGCAGGCTCGTCTTGCATCTCCCAAGACGAAAGGATGTCTGAATCCCCTGTGGAGACCACAGAAAAAGACCTAGTTCCCCACCTCATCGCGACCGGAGGCCTCACATCCTTTGAAAACTCCAGAGGTACGCGGAGATCAGTGCCTCCAAAAGAGATGATGCCTGACTCCTCGTGAAACTTGATAGGAGTCCCAGGATTACTGTTGCGCATGGAAAGGGACACTTGGTCTCCCACCTCAGCTGGAGAGGCGTCCCAATTGCCCTGCCAAGCCTCGAGGAGAATCCCGAGTTGTCCCTCGCAACTAGGCAGGAGTCCTGACGTCGCTGAACAAACACGTGGGTGGAAGGGCCATCCCTGTCGTAACTCGAGAATATACCCCAGGTTCCCGCCGCAGCTAGAGAAAATCCATGAGACTTCCCCCTCGCCGCGAGATGAGGCCCGATTCCCCTGCACTGCGTGCAGAGCAATTCCGTGTTGCACATCACACATGAAAGGAGCCTTGATTTCCTTGATGGCACTCCAGAGAAACCCCAAGAACACTGTTTCAAGGCTAGAGGGATCCTGAGGTCACTGTAGCAACAGGAAAGAGCTCCATGGACCAAAAATCAACTCGAGATGAGAGGTTAGTCCCTGGCTTCGACTCCAGAGGAATACCACCTTACCACAAGCACCTCAAGAGAAGGCTTCTCTCAGCTCTAGGTATGTGAGAGGGACCCTGAGTTTGCGGCCTCAACTGGAATGGACACCGCGATGCCCTGACTAGAAATAAGGCCGGATATCCCTGCAGTGACTTGAATGCAGGCTCGTCTTGCATCTCCCAAGACGAAAGGATGTCTGAATCCCCTGTGGAGACCACAGAGAAAGACCTAGTTCCCCACCTCATCGCCACAATAGGCCTCACATCCTTTGAAAACTCCAGAGGTACGCAGAGATCAGTACCTCCAAAGGAGACAATGCCTGACACCTCGTGAAACTTGATAGGAGTCCCAGGATTCCTGTGGCACGTGGAAAGAGACCCTTGGTCTCCCGCCTCAGCTGGAGAGGCGTCCCAATTTTCCTGCCAAGCCTCGATGAAAATCCCGAGTTGTCCCTCGCAACTAGCCAGAAGTCCTGACGTCGCTGAACAAACACGTGGGTGGAAGGGCCGTCCCCGTCGTAACTCGAGAATATACCCCAGGTTCCCGCCGCAACTCGAGAAAAACCATGAGACTTCCCCCTCGCCGCGAGATGAGGCCCGATTCCCCTGCACTGCGTGCAGAGCAATTCCGTGTTGCACATCACACATGAAAGGAGCCTTGATTTCCTTGATGGCACTGCAGAGAAACCCCAAGAACACTCTTTCAAGGCTAGAGGGATCCTGAGGTCACTGAAGTAACACGAAAGAGCTCCGGGGACCAAAAATCAACTCGAGATGAGAGGTTAGTCCCTGGCTTCGATTCCAGAGGAATACCACCTTACCACAAGCACCTCAAGAGGAGGCTTCTCTCAGCTCTAGCTATGTGAGAGGGACCCTGAGTTTGCAGCCTCAAGTGGAATGGACACCGCGATGCCCTGACTCGAAATAAGGCCGGATATCCCTGCAGTGACTTGAATGCAGGCTCGTCTTGCATCTCCCAAGACGAAAGGATGTCTGAATCCCCTGTGGAGACCACAGAAAAAGACCTAGTTCCCCACCTCATCGCGACCGGAGGCCTCACATCCTTTGAAAACTACAGAGGTACGCGGAGATCAGTGCCTCCAAAGGAGACGATGCCTGACTCCTCGTGAAACTTCTTAGGAGTCGCAGGATTCCTCTGGCACGTGGAAAGGGACCCTTGGTCTCCCGTCTCAGCTGGAGAGGCGTCCCAATTGCCCTGCCAAGCCTCGAGGAGAATCCCGAGTTGTCCCTCGCAACTAGGCAGGAGTCCTGCTGTCACTGAACAAACACTTGTGTGGAAAGGCCATCCCCATCGTAACTCGAGAATATACCCCAGGTTCCCGCCGCAACTCGAGAAAAACCATGAGACTTCCCCCTCGCCGCGAGATGAGGCCCGATTCCCCTGCACTGCGTGCAGAGCAATTCCGTGTTGCACATCACACATGAAAGGAGCCTTGATTTCCTTGATGGCACTCCAGAGAAACACCAAGAACACTGTTTCAAGGCTAGAGGCATCCTGAGGTCACTGTACCAACACGAAAGAGCTCCGTGGACCAAAAATCAACTCGAGATGAGAGGTTAGTTCCTGGCTTCGACTCCAGAGGAATACCACCTTACCACAAGCACCTCAAGAGGAGCCTTCTCTCAGCTCTAGCTATGTGAGAGGGACCCTGAGTTTGTGGCCTCAAGTGGAAAGGACACCGTGACGCCCTGACTCGAAATAAGGCCGGATATCCCTGCAGTGACTTGAATGCAGGCTCGTCTTGCATCTCCCAAGACGAAAGGATGTCTGAATCCCCTGTGGAGACCACAGAGAAAAACCTAGTTCCCCACCTCAACGCGACCTGAGGCCTCACATCCTTTGAAAACTCCAGAGGTACGCGGAGATCAGTGCCTCCAAAGGAGACGATGCCTGACTCCTCGTGAAACTTGATAGGAGTCCCAGGATTCCTGTGGCACGTGGAAAGGTACACTTGGTCTCCCGCCTCACCTGGAGAGGGGTCCCAATTGCCCTGCCAAGCCTCGAGGAGAATCCCGAGTTGTCCCTCGCAACTAGGCTGGAGTCCTGCTGTCGCTGAACAAACACTTGTGTGGAAGGGCCATCCCCATCGTAACTCGAGAATATACCCCATGTTCCCGCCGCAACTCGAGAAAAACCATGAGACTTCCCCCTCGCCGCGAGATGAGGCCCGATTCCCCTGCACTGCGTGCAGAGCAATTCCGTGTTGCACATCACACATGAAAGGAGCCTTGATTTCCTTGATGGCACTCCAGAGAAACACCAAGAACACTGTTTCAAGGCTAGAGGCATCCTGAGGTCACTGTAGCAACACGGAAGAGCTCCGTGGACCAAAAATCAACTCGAGATGAGAGGTTAGTCCCTGGCTTCGACTCCAGAGGAATACCACCTTACCACAAGCACCTCAAGAGGAGCCTTCTCTCAGCTCCAGCTATGTGAGAGGGACCCTGAGTTTGTGGCCTCAAGTGGAATGGACACCGTGACGCCCTGACTCGAAATAAGGCCGGATATCCCTGCAGTGACTTGAATGCAGGCTCGTCTTGCATCTCCCAAGACGAAAGGATGTCTGAATCCCCTGTGGAGACCACAGAGAAAAACCTAGTTCCCCACCTCAACGCGACCGGAGGCCTCACATCCTTTGAAAACTCCAGAGGTACGCGGAGATCAGTGCCTCCAAAGGAGACAATGCCTGACTCCTCGTGAAACTTGATAGGAGTCCCAGGATTCCTGTGGCACATGGAAAGGGACACTTGGTCTCCCGCCTCAGCTGGAGAGGGGTCCCAATTGCCCTGCCAAGCCTCGAGGAGAATCCCGAGTTGTCCCTCGCAACTAGGCAGGAGTCCTGACGTCGCTGAACAAACACGTGGGTGGAAGGGCCATCCCCGTCGTAACTCGAGAATATACCCCAGGTTCCCGCCGCAACTCGAGGAAAACCATGAGACTTCCCCCTCGCCGCGAGATGAGGCCCGATTCCCCTGCACTGCGTGCAGAGCAATTCCGTGTTGCACATCACACATGAAAGGAGCCTTGATTTCCTTGATGGCACTGCAGAGAAACCCCAAGAACACTGTTTCAAGGCTAGAGGGATCCTGAGGTCACTGTAGTAACACGAAAGAGTTCCGGGGACCAAAAATCAACTCGAGATGAGAGGTTAGTCCCTGGATTCGATTCCAGAGGAATACCACCTTACCACAAGCACCTCAAGAGGAGGCTTCTCTCAGCTCTAGCTATGTCAGAGGGACCCTGAGTTTGCAGCCTCAAGTGGAATGGACACCGCGATGCCCTGACTCGAAATAAGGCCGGATATCCCTGCAGTGACTTGAATGCAGGCTCGTCTTGCATCTCCCAAGACGAAAGGATGTCTGAATCCCCTGTGGAGACCACAGAAAAAGACCTAGTTCCCCACCTCATCGCGACCGGAGGCCTCACATCCTTTGAAAACTACAGAGGTACGCGGAGATCAGTGCCTCCAAAGGAGACGATGCCTGACTCTTCGTGAAACTTCTTAGGAGTCCCAGGATTCCTGTGGCACGTGGAAAGGGACCCTTGGTCTCCCCCCTCAGCTGGAGAGGCGTCCCAATTGCCCTGCCAAGCCTCGAGGAGAATCCCGAGTTGTCCCTCGCAACTAAGCAGGAGTCCTGCTGTCACTGAACAAACACTTGTGTGGAAAGGCCATCCCCATTGTAACTCGAGAATATACCCCAGGTTCCCGCCGGAACTCGAGAAAAACCATGAGACTTCCCCCTCGCCGCGAGATGAGGCCCGATTCCCCTGCACTGCGTGCAGAGCAATTCCGTGTTGCACATCACACATGAAAGGAGCCTTGATTTCCTTGATGGCACTCCAGAGAAACACCAAGAACACTGTTTCAAGGCTAGAGGCATCCTGAGGTGACTGTACCAACACGAAAGAGCTCCGTGGACCAAAAATCAACTCGAGATGAGAGGTTAGTTCCTGGCTTCGACTCCAGAGGAATACCACCTTACCACAAGCACCTCAAGAGGAGCCTTCTCTCAGCTCTAGCTATGTGAGAGGGACCCTGAGTTTGTGGCCTCAAGTGGAAAGGACACCGTGACGCCCTGACTCGAAATAAGGCCGGATATCCCTGCAGTGACTTGAATGCAGGCTCGTCTTGCATCTCCCAAGATGAAAGGATGTCTGAATCCCCTGTGGAGACCACAGAAAAAGACCTAGTTCCCCACCTCATCGCGACCGGAGGCCTCACATCCTTTGAAAACTCCAGAGGTACGCGGAGATCAGTGCCTCCAAAGGAGACGATGCCTGACTCCTCGTGAAACTTCTTATGAGTCCCAGGATTCCTGTGGCACGTGGAAAGGGACACTTGGTCTCCCGCCTCAGCTGGAGAGGCGTCCCAATTGCCCTGCCAATCCTCGAGGAGAATCCCGAGTTGTCCCTCGCAACTAGGCAGGAGTCCTGCTGTCGCTGAACAAGCACTTGTGTGGAAGGGCCATCCCCATCGTAACTCGAGAATATACCCCAGGTTCCCGCCGCAACTCGAGAAAAACCATGAGACTTCCCCCTCGCCGCGAGATGAGCCCCGATTCCCCTGCACTGCGTGCAGAGCAATTCCGTGTTGCACATCACACATGAAAGGAGCCTTGATTTCCTTGATGGCACTCCAGAGAAACCCCAAGAACACTGTTTCAAGGCTAGAGGCATCCTGAGGTCACTGTAGCAACACGAAAGAGCTCCGTGGACCAAAAATCAACTCGAGATGAGAGGTTAGTCCCTGGCTTCGACTCCAGAGGAATACCACCTTACCACAAGCACCTCAAGAGGAGGCTTCTCTCAGCTCTAGCTATGTGAGAGGGACCCTGAGTTTGTGGCCTCAAGTGGAATGGACACCGTGACGCCCTGACTCGAAATAAGGCCGGATATCCCTGCAGTGACTTGAATGCAGGCTCGTCTTGCATCTCCCAAGACGAAAGGATGTCTGAATCCCCTGTGGAGACCACAGAGAAAAACCTAGTTCCCCACCTCAACGCGACCTGAGGCCTCACATCCTTTGAAAACTCCAGAGGTACGCGGAGATCAGTGCCTCCAAAGGAGACGATGCCTGACTCCTCGTGAAACTTGATAGGAGTCCCAGGATTCCTGTGGCACGTGGAAAGGGACCCTTGGTCTCCCGCCTCAGCTGGAGAGGCGTCCCAATTGCCCTGCCAAGCCTCGAGGAGAATCCCGAGTTGTCCCTCGCAACTAGGCAGGAGTCCTGACGTCACTGAACAAACACTTGTGTGGAAGGGCTATCCCCATCGTAACTCGAGAATATACCCCAGGTTCCCGCCGCAACTCGAGAAAAACCATGAGACTTCCCCCTTGCCGCGAGATGAGGCCCGATTCCCCTGCACTGCGTGCAGAGCAATTCCGTGTTGCACATCACACATGAAAGGAGCCTTGATTTCCTTGATGGCACTCCAGAGAAACCCCAAGAACACTGTTTCAAGGCTAGAGGCATCCTGAGGTCACTGTAGCAACACGAAAGAGCTCCGTAGACCAAAAATCAACTCGAGATGAGAGGTTAGTCCCTTGCTTCGACTCCAGAGGAATACCACCTTACCACAAGCACCTCAAGAGGAGGCTTCTTTCAGCTCTAGCTATGTGAGAGGGACCCTGAGTTTGTGGCCTCAAGTGGAATGGACACCGCGATGCCCTGACTCGAAATAAGGCCGGATATCCCTGCAGTGACTTGAATGCAGGCTCGTCTTGCATCTCCCAAGACGAAAGGATGTCTGAATCCCCGGTGGAGACCACAGAGAAAGACCTTGCTCCCCAACTCATCGCAAGCGGAGGCCTCACATCCTTTGAAAACTCCAGAGGTAGGCGGAGATCAGTGCCTCCAAAGGAGACGATGCCTGACTCCTCGTGAAACTTGATAGGAGTCCCAGGATTCCTGTGGCACGTGGAAAGGGACCCTTGCTCTTCCGCCTCAGATGGAGAGGCGTCCCAATTGCCCTGCCAAGCCTCGAGGAGAATCCCGAGTTGTCCCTCGCAATTAGGCAGGAGTCCTGACGTGGCTGAACAAACACGTGGGTGGAAGGGCCATCCCCGTCATAACTCGAGAATATACCCCTGGTTCCCACCGCAACACGAGAAAAACCATGAGACTTCCCCCTCGCCCCAAAATGAGGCCCGATATCCTGCACTGCGTGCAGAGCAATTCCGTGTTGCACATCACACATGAAAGGAGCCTTGATTTCCTTGATGGCACTCCAGAGAAACCCCAAGAACACTGTTTCAAGGCTAGAGGGTTCCTGAGGTCACTGTAGCAACACGAAAGAGCTCCGTGGACCAAAAATCAACTCGAGTTGAGAGGTTAGTCCCTGGCTTCGACTCCAGAGGAATACCACCTTACCACAAGCACCTCAAGAGGAGGCTTCTCTCAGCTCTAGGTATGTGAGAGGGACCCTGAGTTTGCGGCCTCAAGTGGAATGGACACCGCGATGCCCTGACTCGAAATAAGGCCGGATATCCCTGCAGTGACTTGAATGCAGGCTCCTCTTGCATCTCCCAAGACGAAAGGTTGTCTGAATCCCCTGTGGAGACCACAGAGAAAGACCTAGTTCCCCAGCTCATCGCCACAGGAGGCCTCACATCCTTTGAAAACTCCAGAGGTACGCAGAGATCAGTGCCTCTAAAGGAGACGATGCCTGACACCTCGTGAAACTTGATAGGAGTCCCAGGATTCCTGAGGCACGTGGAAAGAGACCCTTGGTCTCCCGCCTCAGCTGGAGAGGCGTCCCAATTTTCCTGCCAAGCCTCGATGAGAATCCCGAGTTGTCCCTCGCAACTAGGCAGAAGTCCTGACGTCGCTGAACAAACACGTGGGTGGAAGGGCCATCCCCGTCGTAACTCGAGAATATACCCCAGGTTCCCGCCGCAACTCGAGAAAAACCATGAGACTTCCCCCTCGCCGCGAAATGAGGCCTGATTTCCTACACTGCGTCAGAGCAATATCGTGTGGCACATCACACATGAAAGGAGCCTTGATTTCCTTGATGGCACTCAAGAGAAACCCCAAGAACACTGTTTCAAGGCTAGAGGGATCCTGAGGTCACTGTAGCAACACGAAAGAGCTCCGTGGACCAAAAATCAACTCGAGATGAGAGGTTAGTCCCTGGCTTCGACTCCAGAGGAATACCACCTTACCACAAGCACCTCAAGAGGAGGATTCTCTCCGCTCTAGCTATCTGAGAGGCACCCTGAGTTTGCAGCCTCTAGTTGAATGAACACTACGATGCCCTGACTCGAAATAAGGCCGGATATCCCTGCAGTGACTTGAATGCAGGCTCGTCTTGCATCTCCCAAGACGAAAGGATGTCTGAATCCCCTGTGGAGACCACAGAGAAAGACCTAGCTTCCCAACTCATCGCAACCGGAGGCCTCACATCCTTTGAAAACTCCAGAGGTAGGCGGAGATCAGTGCCTCCAAAGGAGACGATGCCTGACTCCTCGTGAAACTTGATAGGAGTCCCAGGATTCCTGTGGCACGTGGAAAGGGACCCTTGCTCTTCCGCCTCAGATGGAGAGGCGTCCCAATTGCCCTGCCAAGCCTCGAGGAGAATCCCGAGTTGTCCCTCACAACTAGGCAGGAGTCCTGACGTGGCTGAACAAACACGTGGGTGGAAGGGCCATCCCCGTCATAACTCGAGAATATACCCCTGGTTCCCACCGCAACTCGAGAAAAACCATGAGACTTCCCCCTCGCCGCAAGATGAGGCCCGATTCCCCTGCACTGCATTCAAAGCAATTCCGTGTTGCACATCACACATGAACGGTGCCTTGATTTCCTTGATGGCACTCCAGAGAAACCCCAAGAACACTGTTTCAAGGCTAGAGGGATCCTGAGGTCACTGTAGCAACAGGAAAGAGCTCCGTGGACCAAAAATCAACTCGAGATGAGAGGTTAGTCCCTGGCTTCGACTCCAGAGAAATACCACCTTACCACAAGCACCTCAAGAGGAGGCTTCTCTCAGCTCTAGGTATGTGAGAGGGACCCTGAGTTTGTGGCCTCAAGTGGAATGGACACTGTGATGCCCTGACTCGAAATAAGGCCGGATATCCCTGCAGTGACTTGAATGCAGGCTCCTCTTGCATCTCCCAAGACGAAAGGATGTCTGAATCCCCTGTGGAGACCACAAAGAAAGACCTAGTTCCCCACCTCATCGCGACCGGAGGCCTCACATCCTTTGAAAACTTCAGAGGTACGCGGAGATGAGTGCCTCCAAAGGAGACGATGCTGATTCCTCATGAAACTTGATAGGAGTCCCAGCATTCCTGTGGCTCGTGGAAAGCGACCCTTGGTCTCCCGCCTCAGCTGGAGAGGCGTCCCAATTGCCCTGCCAAGCCTCGAGGAGAATCCCGAGTTGTCCCTCGCAACTAGGTAGGAGTCCTGACGAAGCTGAACAAACACGTGGGTTGAATGGCCATCCCCGTCGTAACTCGAGAATATACCCCAGGTTCCCGCCGCAACTCGAGAAAAAACATGAGACTTCCCCCTCGTCGCGAGATGAGGCCCGATTCCCCTGCACTGCGTGCAGAGCAATTCCGTGTTGCACATCACACATGAAAGGAGCCTTGATTTCCTTGATGGCACTCCAGAGAAACCCCAAGAACACTGTTTCAAGGCTAGAGGGATCCTGAGGTCACTGTACCAACACGAAAGAGCTCCGTGGACCAAGAATCAACTCGAGATGAGAGGTTAGTCCCTGGCTTCGACTCCAGAGGAATACCACCTTACCACAAGCACCTCAACAGGAGGCTTCTCTCAGCCCTAAGTATGTGAGAGGGACCCTGAGTTTGCGGCCTCAAGTGGAATGGACACCGCGATGCCCTGACTCAAAATAAGGCCGGATATCCCTGCAGTGACTTGACTGCAGGCTCGTCTTTTATCTCCCAAGACGAAAGGATGTCTGAATCCTCTGTGGAGACCACAGAGAAAGACCTAATTCCCCACCTCATGGCGACCGGAGGCCTCGCATCCTTTGAAAACTCCAGAGGTACGCGGAGATCAGTGCCTCCAAAGGAGAGTATGCCTGCCTCCTCGGGAAACTTGATAGGAGTCCCAGGATTCCTGTGGCACGTGGAAAGGGACCCTTGGTCTCCCGCCTCAGCTGGAGAGGCGTCCCAATTGCCCTGCCAATCCTCGAGGAGAATCCCGAGTTGTCCCTCGCAACTAGGCAGGAGTCCTGACGTCGCTGAACAAACACGTGGGTGGATGGGCCATTTCCATCGTAACTCGATAATATAGCCCAGGTTCCCGCCGCAACTCGAGAAAAACCATGAGACTTCCCCCTCGCCGCAAAATGAGGCCCGATATACTGCACTGCATGCAGAGCAATTCCGTGTTGCACATCCCACATGAAAGGAGCCTTGATTTCCTTGATGGCACTCCAGAGAAACCCCAAGAACACTCTTTCAAGGCTAGAGGGAACCTGAGGTCACTGTAGCAACACGAAAGAGCTCCGTGGACCAAAAGTCAACTCGAGATGAGAGTTTAGTCCCTGGCTTCGACTCCAGAGGAATACCACCTTACCACAAGCACCTCAAGAGGAGGCTTCTCTCAGCTCTAGGTATGTGAGAGGGACCCTGAGTTTGCGGCCTCAAGTGGAATGGACACCGCGATGCCCTGACTCAAAATAAGGCCGGATATCCCTGCAGTGACTTGAATGCAGGCTCGTCTTGCATCTCCCAAGACGAAAGGATGTCTGAATCCCCTGTGGAGACCACAGAGAAAGACCTAGTTCCCCACCTCATCGCGACCGGAGGCCTCACATCCTTTGAAAACTCCAGAGGTACGCGGAGATCAGTGCCTCCAAAGGAGACGATGCCTGACTCCTCGTGAAACTTGATAGGAGTCCCAGGATTCCTGTGGCACGTGGAAAGGGACCCTTGGTCTCCAGCCTCAGCTGGAGAGGCGTCCCAATTGCCCTGCCAAGCCTCGAGGAGAATCCCGAGTTGTCCCTCGCAACTAGGCAGGAGTCCTGACGTCGCTGAAGAAACACGTGTGTGGAAGGGCCATCCCCGTCGTAACTCGAGAATATACCCCAGGTTCCCGCCGCAACTCGAGAAAAACCATGAGACTTCCCCCTCGTCGCGAGATGAGGCCCGATTCCCCTGCACTGCATGCAGAGCAATTCCGTGTTGCACATCACACATGAAAGGAGCCTTGATTTCCTTGATGGCACTCCAGAGAAACCCCAAGAACACTGTTTCAAGGCTAGTGGGATTCTGAGGTCACTGTAGCAACATGAAAGAGCTCCGTGGACCAAAAATCAACTCGAGATGAGAGGTTAGTCCCTGGCTTCGACTCCAGAGGAATACCACCTTACCACAAGCACCTCAAGAGGAGGCTTCTCTCAGCTCTAGGTATGTGAGAGGGACCCTGAGTTTGCGGCCTCAAGTGGAATGGACACCGCGATTCCCTGACTCGAAATAAGGCCGGATATCCCTGCAGTGAGTTGAATGCAGGCTCCTCTTGCATCTTCCAAGATGAAAGCATGTTTGAATCCCCTGTGCAGACCACAGAGAAAGACCTAGTTCCCCTCCTCATCGCGACCGGAGGCCTCACATCCTCTGAAAACTTCAGAGGTACTCGGATATCAGTGCCTCCAAAGGAACCAATGCCTGACTCCTCGTGAAACTTGATAGGAGTTTCAGGATTCCTGTGGCACGTGGAAAGGGACCCTTGGTCTCCCGCCTCAGCTGGAGAGGCATCCCAATTGCCCTGCCAAGCCTCGAGGAGAATCCCGAGTTGTCCCTCACAACTAGGCAGGAGTCCTGACGTCGCTGAATAAACACGTGGGTGGAAGGGCAATCCCCGTCGGAACTCGAGAATATACCCCAGGTTCCAACCGCAACTCGAGAAAAAACATGAGACTTCCCCCTCGTCGCGAGATGAGGCCCGATTCCCCTGCACTGCGTGCAGAGCAATTCCGTGTTGCACATCACACATGAAAGGAGCCTTGATTTCCTTGATGGCACTCCAGAGAAACCCCAAGAACACTGTTTCAAGGCTAGAGGGATCCTGAGGTCACTGTACCAACACGAAAGAGCTCCGTGGACCAAGAATCAACTCGAGATGAGAGGTTAGTCCCTGGCTTCGACTCCAGAGGACAACCACCTTACCACAAGCACCTCAACAGGAGGCTTCTCTCAGCCCTAAGTATGTGAGAGGGACCCTGAGTTTGCGGCCTCAAGTGGAATGGACACCGCGATGCCCTGACTCAAAATAAGGCCGGATATCCCTGCAGTGACTTGACTGCAGGCTCGTCTTGTATCTCCCAAGACGAAAGGATGTCTGAATCCTCTGTGGAGACCACAGAGAAAGACCTAATTCCCCACCTCATGGCGACCGGAGGCCTCGCATCCTTTGAAAACTCCAGAGGTACGCGGAGATCAGTGCCTCCAAAGGAGAGTATGCCTGCCTCCTCGGGAAACTTGATAGGAGTCCCAGGATTCCTGTGGCACGTGGAAAGGGACCCTTGGTCTCCCGCCTCAGCTGGAGAGGCGTCCCAATTGCCCTGCCAATCCTCGAGGAGAATCCCGAGTTGTCCCTCGCAACTAGGCAGGAGTCCTGACGTCGCTGAACAAACACGTGGGTGGATGGGCCATTTCCATCGTAACTCGATAATATAGCCCAGGTTCCCGCCGCAACTCGAGAAAAACCATGAGACTTCCCCCTCGCCGCAAAATGAGGCCCGATATACTGCACTGCATGCAGAGCAATTCCGTGTTGCACATCCCACATGAAAGGAGCCTTGATTTCCTTGATGGCACTCCAGAGAAACCCCAAGAACACTGTTTCAAGGCTAGAGGGAACCTGAGGTCACTGTAGCAACACGAAAGAGCTCCGTGGACCAAAAGTCAACTCGAGATGAGAGTTTAGTCCCTGGCTTCGACTCCAGAGGAATACCACCTTACCACAAGCACCTCAAGAGGAGGCTTCTCTCAGCTCTAGGTATGTGAGAGGGACCCTGAGTTTGCGGCCTCAAGTGGAATGGACACCGCGATGCCCTGACTCGAAATAAGGCCGGATATCCCTGCAGTGACTTGAATGCAGGCTCGTCTTGCATCTCCCAAGACGAAAGGATGTCTGAATCCCCTGTGGAGACCACAGAGAAAGACCTAGTTCCCCACCTCATCGCGACCGGAGGCCTCACATCCTTTGAAAACTCCAGAGGTACGCGGAGATCAGTGCCTCCAAAGGAGACGATGCCTGACTCCTCGTGAAACTTGATAGGAGTCCCAGGATTCCTGTGGCACGTGGAAAGGGACCCTTGGTCTCCCGCCTCAGCTGGAGAGGCGTCCCAATTGCCCTGCCAAGCCTCGAGGAGAATCCCGAGTTGTCCCTCGCAACTAGGCAGGAGTCCTGACGTCGCTGAAGAAACACGTGTGTGGAAGGGCCATCCCCGTCGTAACTCGAGAATATACCCCAGGTTCCCGCCGCAACTCGAGAAAAACCATGAGACTTCCCCCTCGTCGCGAGATGAGGCCCGATTCCCCTGCACTGCATGCAGAGCAATTCCGTGTTGCACATCACACATGAAAGGAGCCTTGATTTCCTTGATGGCACTCCAGAGAAACCCCAAGAACACTGTTTCAAGGCTAGTGGGATTCTGAGGTCACTGTAGCAACATGAAAGAGCTCCGTGGACCAAAAATCAACTCGAGATGAGAGGTTAGTCCCTGGCTTCGACTCCAGAGGAATACCACCTTACCACAAGCACCTCAAGAGGAGGCTTCTCTCAGCTCTAGGTATGTGAGAGGGACCCTGAGTTTGCGGCCTCAAGTGGAATGGACACCGCGATTCCCTGACTCGAAATAAGGCCGGATATCCCTGCAGTGACTTGAATGCCGGCTCGTCTTGCATCTTCCAAGATGAAAGCATGTTTGAATCCCCTGTGCAGACCACAGAGAAAGACCTAGTTCCCCTCCTCATCGCGACCGGAGGCCTCACATCCTCTGAAAACTTCAGAGGTACTCGGATATCAGTGCCTCCAAAGGAACCAATGCCTGACTCCTCGTGAAACTTGATAGGAGTTTCAGGATTCCTGTGGCACGTGGAAAGGGACCCTTGGTCTCCCGCCTCAGCTGGAGAGGCATCCCAATTGCCCTGCCAAGCCTCGAGGAGAATCCCGAGTTGTCCCTCGCAACTAGGCAGGAGTCCTGACGTCGCTGAACAAACACGTGGGTGGAAGGGCAATCCCCGTCGGAACTCGAGAATATACCCCAGGTTCCAACCGCAGCTAGAGAAAATCCATGAGACTTCCCCCTCGCCGCGAGATGAGGCCCGATTCCCCTGCACTGCGTGCAGAGCAATTCTGTGTTGCACATCACACATGAAAGGAACCTTGATTTCCTTGATGGCACTCCAGAGAAACCCCAAGAACACTGTTTCAAGGCTAGAGGGAACCTGAGGTCACTGTAGCAACACGAAAGAGCTCCGTGGACCAAAAATCCAGTCGAGATGAGAGTTTAGTCCCTGGCTTCGACTCCAGAGGAATACCACCTTACCACAAGCACCTCAAGAGGAGGCTTCTCTCAGCTCTAGGTATGTGAGAGGGACCCTGAGTTTGCGGCCTCAAGTGGAATGGACACCGCGATGCCCTGACTCGAAATAAGGCCGGATATCCCTGCAGTGACTTGAATGCAGGCTCCTCTTGCATCTCCCAAGAGGAAAGGATGTCTGAATCCCCTGTGGAGACCACAGAGAAAGACCTAGTTTCCCACCTCATCGCGACCGGAGGCCTCACATCCTTTGAAAACTCCAGAGGTACGCGGAGATCAGTGCCTCCAAAGGAGACGATGCCTGACTCCTCGTGAAACTTGATAGGAGTCCCAGGATTCCTGTGGCACGTGGAAAGGGACCCTTGCTCTTCCGCCTCAGATGGAGAGGCGTCCCAATTGCCCTGCCAAGCCTCGAGGAGAATCCCGAGTTGTCCCTCGCAATTAGGCAGGAGTCCTGACGTGGCTGAACAAACACGTGGGTGGAAGGGCCATCCCCGTCATAACTCGAGAATATACCCCAGGTTCCCACCGCAACACGAGAAAAACCATGAGACTTCCCCCTCGCCCCAGAATGAGGCCCGATATCCTGCACTGCGTGCAGAGCAATTCCGTGTTGCACATCACACATGAAAGGAGCCTTGATTTCCTTGATGGCACTCCAGAGAAACCCCAAGAACACTGTTTCAAGGCTAGAGGGTTCCTGAGGTCACTGTAGCAACACGAAAGAGCTCCGTGGACCAAAAATCAACTCGAGTTGAGAGGTTAGTCCCTGGCTTCGACTCCAGAGGAATACCACCTTACCACAAGCACCTCAAGAGGAGGCTTCTCTCAGCTCTAGGTATGTGAGAGGGACCCTGAGTTTGCGGCCTCAAGTGGAATGGACACCGCGATGCCCTGACTCGAAATAAGGCCCGATATCCCTGCAGTGACTTGAATGCAGGCTCGTCTTGCATCTCCCAAGACGAAAGGTTGTCTGAATCCCCTGTGGAGACCACAGAGAAAGACCTAGTTCCCCAGCTCATCGCCACAGGAGGCCTCACATCCTTTGAAAACTCCAGAGGTACGCAGAGATCAGTGCCTCTAAAGGAGACGATGCCTGACACCTCGTGAAACTTGATAGGAGTCCCAGGATTCCTGAGGCACGTGGAAAGAGACCCTTGGTCTCCCGCCTCAGCTGGAGAGGCGTCCCAATTTTCCTGCCAAGCCTCGATGAGAATCCCGAGTTGTCCCTCGCAACTAGGCAGAAGTCCTGACGTCGCTGAACAAACACGTGGTTGGAAGGGCCGTCCCCGTCGTAACTCGAGAATATACCCCAGGTTCCCGCCGCAACTCGAGAAAAACCATGAGACTTCCCCCTCGCCGCGAAATGAGGCCTGATTTCCTACACTGCGTGCAGAGCAATATCGTGTGGCACATCACACATGAAAGGAGCCTTGATTTCCTTGATGGCACTCAAGAGAAACCCCAAGGACACTGTTTCAAGGCTAGAGGGATCCTGAGGTCACTGTAGCAACACGAAAGAGCTCCGTGGACCAAAAATCAACTCGAGATGAGAGGTTAGTCCCTGGCTTCGACTCCAGAGGAATACCACCTTACCACAAGCACCTCAAGAGGAGGATTCTCTCAGCTCTAGCTTTCTGAGAGGGACCCTGAGTTTGCAGCCTCTAGTTGAATGAACACTACGATGCCCTGACTCGAAATAAGGCCGGATATGCCTGCAGTGACTTGAATGCAGGCTCGTCTTGCATCTCCCAAGACGAAAGGATGTCTGAATCCCCTGTGGAGACCACAGAGAAAGACCTAGCTTCCCAACTCATCGCAACCGGAGGCCTCACATCCTTTGAAAACTCCAGAGGTAGGCGGAGATCAGTGCCTCCAAAGGAGACGATGCCTGACTCCTCGTGAAACTTGATAGGAGTCCCAGGATTCCTGTGGCACGTGGAAAGGGACCCTTGCTCTTCCGCCTCAGATGGAGAGGTGTCCCAATTGCCCTGCCAAGCCTCGAGGAGAATCCCGAGTTGTCCCTCACAACTAGGCAGGAGTCCTGACGTGGCTGAACAAACACGTGGGTGGAAGGGCCATCCCCGTCATAACTCGAGAATATACCCCTGGTTCCCACCGCAACTCGAGAAAAACCATGAGACTTCCCCCTCGCCGCAAGATGAGGCCCGATTCCCCTGCACTGCATTCAAAGCAATTCCGTGTTGCAGATCACACATGAACGGTGCCTTGATTTCCTTGATGGCACTCCAGAGAAACCCCAAGAACACTGTTTCAAGGCTAGAGGGATCCTGAGGTCACTGTAGCAACAGGAAAGAGCTCCGTGGACCAAAAATCAACTCGAGATGAGAGGTTAGTCCCTGGCTTCGACTCCAGAGAAATACCACCTTACCACAAGCACCTCAAGAGGAGGCTTCTCTCAGCTCTAGGTATGTGAGAGGGACCCTGAGTTTGTGGCCTCAAGTGGAATGGACACTGTGATGCCCTGACTCGAAATAAGGCCGGATATCCCTGCAGTGACTTGAATGCAGGCTCGTCTTGCATATCCCAAGACGAAAGGATGTCTGAATCCCCTGTGGAGACCACAGAGAAAGACCTAGTTCCCCACCTCATCGCGACCGGAGGCCTCACATCCTTTGAAAACTTCAGAGGTACGCGGAGATGAGTGCCTCCAAAGGAGACGATGCTGACTCCTCATGAAACTTGATAGGAGTCCCAGCATTCCTGTGGCTCGTGGAAAGGGACCCTTGGTCTCCCGCCTCAGCTGGAGAGGCGTCCCAATTGCCCTGCCAAGCCTCGAGGAGAATCCCGAGTTGTCCCTCGCAACTAGGTAGGAGTCCTGACGAAGCTGAACAAACACGTGGGTTGAATGGCCATCCCCGTCGTAACTCGAGAATATACCCCAGGTTCCCGCCGCAACTCGAGAAAAACCATGAGACTTCCCCCTCGTCGCGAGATGAGGCCCGATTCCCCTGCACTGCGTGCAGAGCAATTCCGTGTTGCACATCACACATGAAAGGAGCCTTGATTTCCTTGATGGCACTCCAGAGAAACCCCAAGAACACTGTTTCAAGGCTAGAGGGATCCTGAGGTCACTGTACCAACACGAAAGAGCTCCGTGGACCAAGAATCAACTCGAGATGAGAGGTTAGTCCCTGGCTTCGACTCCAGAGGACAACCACCTTACCACAAGCACCTCAACAGGAGGCTTCTCTCAGCCCTAAGTATGTGAGAGGGACCCTGAGTTTGCGGCCTCAAGTGGAATGGACACCGCGATGCCCTGACTCAAAATAAGGCCGGATATCCCTGCAGTGACTTGACTGCAGGCTCGTCTTGTATCTCCCAAGACGAAAGGATGTCTGAATCCTCTGTGGAGACCACAGAGAAAGACCTAGTTCCCCACCTCATGGCGACCGGAGGCCTCGCATCCTTTGAAAACTCCAGAGGTACGTGGAGATCAGTGCCTCCAAAGGAGAGTATGCCTGCCTCCTCGGGAAACTTGATAGGAGTCCCAGGATTCCTGTGGCACGTGGAAAGGGACCCTTGGTCTCCCGCCTCAGCTGGAGAGGCGTCCCAATTGCCCTGCCAATCCTCGAGGAGAATCCCGAGTTGTCCCTCGCAACTATGCAGGAGTCCTGACGTCGCTGAACAAACACGTGGGTGGATGGGCCATTCCCATCGTAACTCGAGAATATACCCCAGGTTCCCGCCGCAACTCGAGAAAAACCATGAGACTTCCCCCTCGCCGCGAGATGAGGCCCGATTCCCCTGCACTGCGTGCAGAGCAATTCCGTGTTGCACATCCCACATGAAAGGAGCCTTGATTTCCTTGATGGCACTCCAGAGAAACCCCAAGAACACTGTTTCAAGGCTAGAGGGAACCTGAGGTCACTGTAGCAACACGAAAGTGCTCCGTGGACCAAAAGTCAACTCGAGATGAGAGTTTAGTCCCTGGCTTCGACTCCAGAGGAATACCACCTTACCACAAGCACCTCAAGAGGAGGCTTCTCTCAGCTCTAGGTATGTGAGAGGGACCCTGAGTTTGCGGCCTCAAGTGGAATGGACACCGCGATGCCCTGACTCGAAATAAGGCCGGATATCCCTGCAGTGACTTGAATGCAGGTTCGTCTTGCATCTCCCAAGACGAAAGGATGTCTGAATCCCCTGTGGAGACCACAGAGAAAGACCTAGTTCCCCACCTCATCGCGACCGGAGGCCTCACATCCTTTGAAAACTCCAGAGGTACGCGGAGATCAGTGCCTCCAAAGGAGACGATGCCTGACTCCTCGTGAAACTTGATAGGAGTCCCAGGATTCCTGTGGCACGTGGAAAGGGACCCTTGGTCTCCCGCCTCAGCTGGAGAGGCGTCCCAATTGCCCTGCCAAGCCTCGAGGAGAATCCCGAGTTGTCCCTCGCAACTAGGCAGGAGTCCTGACGTCGCTGAAGAAACACGTGTGTGGAAGGGCCATCCCCGTCGTAACTCGAGAATATACCCCAGGTTCCCGCCGCAACTCGAGAAAAACCATGAGACTTCCCCCTCGTCGCGAGATGAGGCCCGATTCCCCTGCACTGCATGCAGAGCAATTCCGTGTTGCACATCACACATGAAAGGAGCCTTGATTTCCTTGATGGCACTCCAGAGAAACCCCAAGAACACTGTTTCAAGGCTAGTGGGATTCTGAGGTCACTGTAGCAACATGAAAGAGCTCCGTGGACCAAATTCAACTCGAGATGGGAGGTTAGTCCCTGGCTTCGACTCCAGAGGAATACCACCTTACCACAAGCACCTCAAGAGGAGGCTTCTCTCAGCTGTAGGTATGTGAGAGGGACCCTGAGTTTGCGGCCTCAAGTGGAATGGACACCGCGATTCCCTGACTCGAAATAAGGCCGGATATCCCTGCAGTGACTTGAATGCCGGCTCGTCTTGCATCTTCCAAGATGAAAGCATGTTTGAATCCCCTGTGCAGACCACAGAGAAAGACCTAGTTCCCCTCCTCATCGCGACCGGAGGCCTCACATCCTCTGAAAACTCCAGAGGTACTCGGATATCAGTGCCTCCAAAGGAACCAATGCCTGACTCCTCGTGAAACTTGATAGGAGTTTCAGGATTCCTGTGGCACGTGGAAAGGGACCCTTGGTCTCCCGCCTCAGCTGGAGAGGCATCCCAATTTCCCTGCCAAGCCTCGAGGAGAATCCCGAGTTGTCCCTCGCAACTAGGCAGGAGTCCTGACGTCGCTGAATAAACACGTGGGTGGAAGGGCAATCCCTGTCGTAACTCGAGAATATACCCCAGGTTCCAACCGCAGCTAGAGAAAATCCATGAGACTTCCCCCTCGCCGCGAGATGAGGCCCGATTCCCCTGCACTGCGTGCAGAGCAATTCTGTGTTGCACATCACACATGAAAGGAGCCTTGATTTCCTTGATGGCACTCCAGAGAAACCCCAAGAACACTGTTTCAAGGCTAGAGGGAACCTGAGGTCACTGTAGCAACACGAAAGAGCTCCGTGGACCAAAAATCCAGTCGAGATGAGAGTTTAGTCCCTGGCTTCGACTCCAGAGGAATACCACCTTACCACAAGCACCTCAAGAGGAGGCTTCTCTCAGCTCTAGGTATGTGAGAGGGACCCTGAGTTTGCGGCCTCAAGTGGAATGGACACCGCGATGCCCTGACTCGAAATAAGGCCGGATATCCCTGCAGTGACTTGAATGCAGGCTCGTCTTGCATCTCCCAAGAGGAAAGGATGTCTGAATCCCCTGTGGAGACCACAGAGAAAGACCTAGTTCCCCACCTCATCGCGACCGGAGGCCTCACATCCTTTGAAAACTCCAGAGGTACGCGGAGATCAGTGCCTCCAAAGGAGAGGATGCCTGACTCCTCGTGAAACTTGATAGGAGTCCCAGGATTCCTGTGGCACGTGGAAAGGGACCCTTGGTCTCCCGCCTCAGCTGGAGAGGCGTCCCAATTGCCCTGCCAAGCCTCGAGGAGAATCCCGAGTTGTCCCTCGCAACTAGGCAGGAGTCCTGACGTCGCTGAAGAAACACGTGTGTGGAAGGGCCATCCCCGTCGTAACTCGAGAATATACCCCAGGTTCCCGCCGCAAATCGAGAAAAACCATGAGACTTCCCCCTCGCCGCGAGATGAGGCCCGATTCCCCTGCACTGCATGCAGAGCAATTCCGTGTTGCACATCACACATGAAAGGAGCCTTGATTTCCTTGATGGCACTCAAGAGAAACCCCAAGAACACTGTTTCAACGCTAGTGGGATCCTGAGGTCACTGTAGCAACATGAAAGAGCTCTGTGGACCAAAAATCAACTCGAGATGAGAGGTTAGTCCCTGGTTTCGACTCCAGAGGAATACCACCTTACCACAAGCACCTCAAGAGGAGGCTTCTCTCAGCTCTAGGTATGTGAGAGGGACCCTGAGCTTGCGGCCTCAAGTGGAATGGACACCGCGATTCCCTGACTCGAAATAAGGCCGGATATCCCTGCAGTGACTTGAATGCCGGCTCGTCTTGCATCTTCCAAGATGAAAGCATGTTTGAATCCCCTGTGCAGACCACAGAGAAAGACCTAGTTCCCCTCCTCATCGCGACCGGAGGCCTCACATTCTCTGAAAACTCCAGAGGTACTCGGATATCAGTGCCTCCAAAGGAACCAATGCCTGACTCCTCGTGAAACTTGATAGGAGTTTCAGGATTCCTGTGGCACGTGGAAAGGGACCCTTGGTCTCCCGCCTCAGCTGGAGAGGCATCCCAATTGCCCTGCCAAGCCTCGAGGAGAATCCCGAGTTGTCCCTCGCAACTAGTCAGGAGTCCTGACGTCGCTGAACAAACACGTGGGTGGAAGGGCCATCCCCATCGTAACTCGAGAATATTCCTCAGGTTCCCGTCGCAACTCGAGAAAAACCATGAGACTTCCCCCTCGCCGCGAGATGGGGCCCGATTCCCCTACACTGCGTGCAGAGCAATTCCATGTTGCACATCACACATGAAAGGAGCCTTGATTTCCTGGGCGGCACTCCAGGGAAACCCCAAGAACACTGTTCAAGGCTAGAGGGATCCTGAGGTCACTGTGGCAACACGAAAGAGCTCCGTGTACCACATATCAACTCGAGATGAGAGGTTAGTCCCTGGATTCGACTCCAGAGGAATACCACCTTACCACAAGCACCTCAAGAGGAGGCTTCTCTCAGCTCTAGGTATGTGAGAGGGACCCTGACTTTGCGGCCTCAAGTGGAATGGACATCGCGATGCCCTGACTCGAAATAAGGCCGGATATTCCTGCAGTGACTTGAATGCAGGCTCGTCTTGCATCTCCCAAGACGAAAGGATGTCTGAATCCCCTGTGGAGACAACAGAGAAAGACCTAGATCCCCATCTCATCGCGACCGGAGGCCTCATATCCTTTGAAAACTCCAGAGGTACACGGAGATAAGTGCTTCCAAAGGAGATGATGCATGACTCCACGTGAAACTTGATAGGAGTCCCAGGATTACCGTGGCACGTGGAAAGGGACACTTGGTCTCCCGCCTCAGCTGGAGAGTCGTCCCAATTGCCCTGCCAAGCCTCGAGGAGAATCCCGAGTTGTCCCTCGCAACTAGTCAGGAGTCCTGACGTCGCTGAACAAACATGTGGGTGGGAAGGGCCATCCCCGTCGTAACTCGAGAATATACCCCAGGTTCCCATCGCAACTCGAGAAAAACATGAGACTTGCCCCTCGCCGCAAAATGAGTCCCGATACCCTGCACTGCGTGCAGAGCAATTCCGTGTTGCACATCACACATGAAAGGAGTCTTGATTTCCTTGATGGCACTCCAGAGAAACCCCAAGAACACTGTTTCAAGGCTAGAGGGATCCTGAGGTCACTCTAGCAACACGAAAGAGCTCTGTGGACCAAAAATCAACTCGACATGAGAAGTTAGTCCCTGGCTTCGACTCCAGAGGAATACCACCTTACCACAAGCAACTCAAGAGGAGCCTTCTCTCAGCTCTAGCTATGTGAGAGGGACCCTGAGTTTGTGGCCTCAAGTGGAATGGACACCGTGACGCCCTGACTCGAAATAAGGCCGGATATCCCTGCATTGACTTGAATACAGGCTCGTCTTGCATCTCCCAAGACGAAAGGATGTCTGAATCCCCTGTGGAGACCACAGAGAAAAACCTAGTTCCCCACCTCAACGCGACCGGAGGCCTCACATCCTTTGAAAACTCCAGAGATACGCGGAGATCAGTGCCTCCAAAGGAGACGATTCCTGACTCCTCGTGAAACTTGATACGAGTCCCAGGATTCCTGTGGCACGTGGAAAGGGACCCTTGGTCTCCCGCCTCAGCTGGAGAGGCGTCCCAATTGTCCTGCCAAGCCTCGAGGAGAATCCCGAGTTGTCCCTCGCAACTAGGCAGGAGTCCTGACGTCGCTGAACAAACACGTGGGTGGAAGGGCCATCCCCGTCGTAACTCGAGAATATACCCCAGGTTCCCGCCGCAACTCGAGAAAAACCATGAGACTTCCCCCTCGCCGCGAGATGAGGCCCGATTCCCCTGCACTGCGTGCAGAGCAATTCCTGTTGCACATCACACATGAAAGGAGCCTTGATTTCCTTGATGGCACTCCAGAGAAACGCCAAGAACACTGTTTCAAGGCTAGAGGGATCCTGAGGTCACTGTAGCAACACGAAAGAGCTCTGTGGACCAAAAATCAACTCGAGATAAGAGGGTAGTCCCTGGCTTCGACTCCAGAGGAATACCTCCTTACCACAAGCACCTCAAGAGGAGGCTTCTCTCAGCTCTAGGTATGTGAGAGGGACCCTGAGTTTGCGGCCTCAAGTGGAATGGACACCGCGACGCCCTGACTCGAAATAAGGCCGGATATAACTGCAGTGACTTGAATGCAGGCTCGTCTTGCATCTCCCAAGACGAAAGGATGTCTGAATCCCCTGTGGAGACCACAGAGAAAGACCAAGTTCCCCACCTCATCGTGACCGGAGGCCTCAAATCCCTTGAAAACTCCAGAGGTACGCGGAGATCAGTGCCTCCAAAGGAGACGATGCCTGACTCCTCGTGAAACTTGATACGAGTCCCAGGATTCCTGTGGCACGTGGAAAGGGACCCTTGGTCTCCCGCCTCAGATGGAGAGGCGTCCCAATTGCCCTCCCAAGCCTCGAGGAGAATCCCGAGTTGTCCCTCGCAACTAGGCAGGAGTTCTGACGTCGTTGAACAAACACGTGGGTGGAAGGGCCATCCCCGTCGTAACTCGAGAATATACCCCAGGTTCCCACCGCAACTCGAGAAAAACCATGAGACTTCCCCCTCGCCGCGAGATGAGGCCCGATTCCCCTGCACTGCGTGCAGAGCAATTCCGTGTGGCACATCACACATGAAAGGAGCCTTGATTTCCTTGATGGCACTCCAGACAAACCCCAAGAGCAGTGTTTCAAGGCTAGAGGAATCCTGAGGTCACTGTAGCAACACGAAACAGCTCCGTGGACGAAAAATCAACTCGAGATGAGAGGTTAGTACCTGGCTTCGACTCCAGAGGAATACCACCTTACCACAAGCACCTCAAGAGGAGGCTTCTCTCAGCTCTAGGTATGTGAGAGGGACCCTGAGTTTGCGGCCTCAAGTGGAATGGACACCGCGATGCCCTGACTCGAAATAAGGCCGGATATCCCTGCAGTGACTTGAATGCAGGCTCGTCTTGCATCTCCCAAGACGAAAGGATGTCTGAATCCCCTGTGGAGACCACAGAGAAAGACCTAGTTCCCCACCTCATCGCGACCGGAGGCCTCACATCCTTTGAAAACTCCAGAGGTACGCGGAGATCAGTGCCTCCAAAGGAGACGATGCCTGACTCCTCGTGAAACTTGATAGGAGTCCCAGGATTCCTGTGGTACGTGGAAGGGGACCCTTGGTCTCCCGCCTCAGCTGGAGAGGCGTCCCAATTGCCCTGCCAAGCCTCGAGGAGAATCCCGAGTTATCCCTCGCAACTAGGTAGGAGTCCTGACGTCGCTGAACAAACACGTGGGTTTAAGGGCCATCCCCATCGTAACTCGAGAATATACCCCAGGTTCCCGCCGCAACTCGAGAAAAACCATGAGACTTCCCCCTCGCCGCGAGATGAGGCCCGATTCCCCTGCACTGCGTGCAGAGCAATTCCGTGTTGCACATCACATATGAAAGGAGCCTTGATTTCCTTCATGGCACTCCAGAGAAACCCCAAGAACACTGTTTCAAGGATAGAGGGATCCTGAGGTCACTGTAGCAACACGAAAGAGCTCTGTGGACCAAAAATCAACTCGAGATAAGAGGGTAGTCCCTGGCTTCGACTCCAGACGAATACCACCTTACCACAAGCACCTCAAGAGGAGGCTTCTCTCAGCTCTAGGTATGTGAGAGGGACCCTGACTTTGCGGCCTCAAGTGGAATGGACACCGCGATGCCCTGACGCGAAATAAGGCCGGATATCCCTGCAGTGACTTGAATGCTGGCTCGTCTTGCATCTCCCAAGACGAAAGGATGTCTGAATCCCCTGTGGAGACCACAGAGAAAGACCTAGTTCCCCACTTCATGGCGACCGGAGGCCTCACATCCTTTGAAAACTCCAGAGGTACGCGGAGATCAGTGCCTCCAAAGGAGACGATGCCTGACTCCTCGTGAAACTTGATACGAGTCCCAGGATTCCTGTGGCACGTGGAAAGGGACCCTTGGTTTCCCGCCTCAGCTGGAGAGGCGTCCCAATTGTCCTGCCAAGCCTCGAGGAGAATCCCGAGTTGTCCCTCGCAACTAGGCAGGAGTCCTGACTTCGCTGTACAAACACGTGGGTGGAAGGGCCATCCCCGTCGTAACTCGAGAATATACCCCAGGTTCCCGCCGCAACTCGAGAAAAACCATGAGACTTCCCCCTCGCCGCGAGATGAGGCCCGATTCCCCTGCACTGCGTGCAGAGCAATTCCGTGTTGCACATCACACATGAAAGGAGCCTTGATTTCCTTGATGGCACTCCAGAGAAACGCCAAGAACACTGTTTCAAGGCTAGAGGGATCCTGAGGTCACTGTAGCAACACGAAAGAGCTCTGTGGACCAAAAATCAACTGGAGATAAGAGGGTAGTCCCTGGCTTCGACCCCAGAGGAATACCTCCTTACCACAAGCACCTCAAGAGGAGGCTTCTCTCAGCTCTAGGTATGTGAGAGGGACCCTGACTTTGCGGCCTCAAGTGGAATGGACACCGCGACGCCCTGACTCGAAATAAGGCCGGATATCTCTGCAGTGACTTGAATGCAGGCTCGTCTTGCATCTCCCAAGACGAAAGGATGTCTGAATCCCCTGTGGAGACCACAGAGAAAGACCTAGTTCCCCACCTCATCGCGACCGGAGGCCTCACATCCCTTGAAAACTCCAGAGGTACGCGGAGATCAGTGCCTCCAAAGGAGACGATGCCTGACTCCTCGTGAAACTTGATAGGAGTCCCAGGATTCCTGTGGCACGTGGAAAGGGACCCTTGGTCTCCCGCCTCAGCTGGAGAGGCGTCCCAGTTGCCCTGCCAACCCTCGAGGAGAATCCCGAGTTGTCCCTCGCAACTAGACAGGAGTTCTGACGTCGCTGAACAAACACGTGTGTGGAAGGGCCATCCCCATCGTAACTCGTGAATGTACCCCAGGTTCCTGCCGCAACTCGAGAAAAACCATGAGACTTCCCCCTCGCCGCGAGATGAGGCCCGATTCCCCTGCACTGCGTGCAGAGCAATTCCGTGTTGCACATCACACATGAAAGGAGCCTTGATTTCCTTGATGGCACTCCAGAGAAACCCCAAGAACACTGTTTCAAGGCTAGAGGGATCCTGAGGTCACTGTAGCAACACGAAAGAGCTCTGTGGACCAAAAATCAACTCGAGATAAGAGGGTAGTCCCTGGCTTCGACTCCAGACGAATACCACCTTACCACAAGCACCTCAAGAGGAGGCTTCTCTCAGCTCTAGGTATGTGAGAGGGACCCTGAGTTTGCGGCCTCAAGTGGAATGGACACCGCGACGCCCTGACTCGAAATAAGGCCGGATATCCCTGCAGTGACTTGAATGCAGGCTCGTCTTGCATCTCCCAAGACGAAAGGATGTCTGAATCCCCTGTGGAGACCACAGAGAAAGACCAAGTTCCCCACCTCATCGTGACCGGAGGCCTCACATCCCTTGAAAACTCCAGAGGTACGCGGAGATCAGTGCCTCCAAAGGAGACGATGCCTGACCCCTCGTGAAACTTGATACGAGTCCCAGGATTCCTGTGGCACGTGGAAAGGGACACTTGGTCTCCCGCCTCAGCTGGAGAGGCATCCCAATTGCCCTCCCAAGCCTCGAGGAGAATCCCGAGTTGTTCCTCGCAACTAGGCAGGAGTTCTGACGTCGTTGAACAAACAGGTGTGTGGAAGGGCCATCCCCGTCGTAACTCGAGAATATACCCCAGGTTCCCACCGCAACTCGAGAAAAAGCATGAGACTTCCCCATTGTCGCGAGATGAGGCCCGATTCCCCTGCACTGCGTGCAGAGCAATTCCGTGTGGCACATCACACATGAAAGGAGCCTTGATTTCCTTGATGGCACTCCAGACAAACCCCAAGAGCAGTGTTTCAAGGATAGAGGGATCCTGAGGTCACTGTAGCAACACGAAAGAGCTCTGTGGACCAAAAATCAACTCGAGATAAGAGGGTAGTCCCTGGCTTCGACTCCAGACGAATACCACCTTACCACAAGCACCTCAAGAGGAGGCTTCTCTCAGCTCTAGGTATGTGAGAGGGACCCTGAGTTTGCGGCCTCAAGTGGAATGGACACCGCGATGCCCTGACGCGAAATAAGGCCGGATATCCCTGCAGTGATGTGAATGCAGGCTCGTCTTGCATCTCCCAAGACGAAAGGATGTCTGAATCCCCTGTGGAGACCACAGAGAAAGACCTAGTTCCCCACTTCATGGAGACCGGAGGCCTCACATCCTTTGAAAACTCCAGAGGGACGCGGAGATCAGTGCCTCCAAAGGAGACGATGCCTGACTCCTCGTGAAACTTGATACGAGTCCCAGGATTCCTGTGGCACGTGGAAAGGGACCCTTGGTCTCCCGCCTCAGCTGGAGAGGCGTCCCAATTGTCCTGCCAAGCCTCGAGGAGAATCCCGAGTTGTCCCTCGCAACTAGGCAGGAGTCCTGACGTCGCTGAACAAACACGTGGGTGGAAGGGCCATCCCCGTCGTAACTCGAGAATATACCCCAGGTTCCCGCCGCAACTCGAGAAAAACCATGAGACTTCCCCCTCGCCGCGAGATGAGGCCCGATTCCCCTGCACTGCGTGCAGAGCAATTCCGTGTTGCACATCACACATGAAAGGAGCCTTGATTTCCTTGATGGCACTCCAGAGAAACGCCAAGAACACTGTTTCAAGGCTAGAGGGATCCTGAGGTCACTGTAGCAACACGAAAGAGCTCTGTGGACCAAAAATCAACTCGAGATAAGAGGGTAGTCCCTGGCTTCGACTCCAGAGGAATACCTCCTTTCCACAAGCACCTCAAGAGGAGGCTTCTCTCAGCTCTAGGTATGTGAGAGGGACCCTGAGTTTGCGGCCTCAAGTGGAATGGACACCGCGATGCCCTGACTCGAAATAAGGCCGGATATCCCTGCAGTGACTTGAATGCAGGCTCGTCTTGCATCTCCCAAGACGAAAGGATGTCTGAATCCCCTGTGGAGACCACAGAGAAAGACCTAGTTCCCCACCTCATCGTGACCGGAGGCCTCACATCCCTTGAAAACTCCAGAGGTACGCGGAGATCAGTGCCTCCAAAGGAGACGATGCCTGACTCCTCGTGAAACTTGATACGAGTCCCAGGATTCCTGTGGCACGTGGAAAGGGACCCTTGGTCTCCCGCCTCAGCTGGAGAGGCGTCCCCATTGCCCTCCCAAGCCTCGAGGAGAATCCCGAGTTGTCCCTCGCAACTAGGCTTGAGTTCTGACGTCGTTGAACAAACAGGTGTGTGGAAGGGCCATCCCCGTCGTAACTCGAGAATATACCCCAGGTTCCCACCGCAACTCGAGAAAAACCATGAGACTTCCCCCTCGCCGCGAGATGAGGCCCGATTCCCCTTCACTGCGTGCAGAGCAATTCCGTGTTGCACATCACACATGAAAGGAGCCTTGATTTCCTTGATGGCACTCCAGACAAACCCCAAGAGCAGTGTTTCAAGGCTAGAGGAATCCTGAGGGCCCTGTAGCAACACGAAACAGCTCCGTGGACGAAAAATCAACTCGAGATGAGAGGTTAGTCCCTGGCTTCGACTCCAGAGGAATACCACCTTACCACAAGCACCTCAAGAGGAGGCTTCTCTCAGCTCTAGGTATGTGAGAGGGACCCTGAGCTTGCAGCCTCAAGTGGAATGGACACCGCGATGCCCTGACTCGAAATAAGGCCGGATATCCCTGCAGTGACTTGAATGCAGGCTCGTCTTGCATCTCCCAAGACGAAAGGATGTCTGAATCCCCTGTGGAGACCACAGAGAAAGACCTAGTTCCCCACCTCATCGCGACCAGAGGCCTCACATCCTTTGAAAACTCCAGAGGTACACGGAGATCAGTGCCTCCAAAGGAGACGATGCCTGACTCCTCGTGAAACTTGATAGGAGTCCCAGGATTCCGGTGGTACGTGGAAAGGGACCCTTGGTCTCCCGCCTCAGCTGGAGAGGCGTCCCAATTGCCCTGCCAAGCCTCGAGGAGAATCCCGAGTTATCCCTCGCTACTAGGTAGGAGTCCTGCCGTCGCTGAACAAACACGTGGGTTTAAGGGCCATCCCCATCGTAACTCGAGAATATAACCCAGGTTCCCGCCGCAACTCGAGGAAAACCATGAGACGTCCCCCTCGCCGCGAGATGAGGCCCGATTCCCCTGCACTGCGTGCAGAGCAATTCCGTGTTGCACATCACATATGAAAGGAGCCTTGATTTCCTTCATGGCACTCCAGAGAAAGCCCAAGAACACTGTTTCAAGGCTAGAGGAATCCTGAGGTCACTGCAGCAACACGAAAGAGCTCCGTGGACCAAAAATCAACTCGAGATGAGAGGTTAGTCCCTGGCTTCGACTCCAGAGGGATACCACCTTACCACAAGCACCTCAAGAGGAGGCTTCTCTCAGCTCTAGGTATGTGAGAGGGACCCTGACTTTGCGGCCTCAAGTGGAATGGACACCGCGATGCCCTGACTCGAAATAAGGCCGGATATCCCTGCAGTGACTTGAGTGCAGGCTCGTCTTGCATCTCACAAGACGAAAGGATGTCTGAATCCCCTGGGGAGACCAAAGAGAAAGACCTAGTTCCCCACCTCATCGCGACCGGAGGCCTCACATCCTTTGAAAACTCCAGAGGTACGCGGAGATCAGTGCCTCCAAAGGAGACGATGCCTGACTCCTCGTGAAACTTGATAGGAGTCCCAGGATTCCTGTGGCACGTGGAAAGGGACCCTTGGTCTCCCGCCTCAGCTGGAGAGGTGTCCCAATTGCCCTTCCAAGCCTCGAGGAGAATCCCGAGTTGTCCCTCGCAACTAGGCAGGAGTCCTGCCGTCGCTGAACAAACACGTGGGTGGAAGGGCCATCCCCGTCGTAACTCGAGAATATACCCCAGGTTCCCGCCGCAACTCGAGAAAAACCATGAGACTTCCCCCTCGCCGCGAGATGAGGCCCGATTCCCCTGCACTACGTGCAGAGCAATTCCGTGTTGCACATCACACATGAAAGGAGCCTTGATTTCCTTGATGACACTCCAGAGAAACCCCAAGAACACTGTTTCAAGGATAGAGGTATCCTGAGGTCACTGTAGCAACACGAAAGAGCTCTGTGGACCAAAAATCAACTCGAGATAAGAGGGTAGTCCCTGACTTCGAATCCAGAGGAATACCACCTTACCACAAGCACCTCAAGAGGAGGCTTCTCTCAGCTCTAGGTATGTGAGAGGGACCCTGAGTTTGCGGCCTCAAGTGGAATGGACAAAGCGACGCCCTGACTCGAAATAAGGCCGGATATCCCTGCAGTGACTTGAATGCAGGCTCGTCTTGCATCTCCCATGACGAAAGGATGTCTGAATCCCCTGAGGAGACCACAGAGAAAGACCTAGTTCCCCACGTCATCGCGACCGGAGGCCTCACATCCTTTGAAAACTCCAGAGGTACGCGGAGATCAGTGAATCCAAAGGAGAGGATGCCTGACTCCTCGAGAAACTTGATAGGAGTCCCAGGATTCCTGTGGCACGTGGAAAGGGACCCTTGGTATCCCGCCTCAGCTGGAGAGTCGTCCCAATTGCCCTGCCAAGCCTCGAGGAGAATCCCGAGTTGTCCCTCGCAACTAGGCAGGAGTCCTGACGTCGCTGAACAAACACGTGTTTGGAAGGGCCATCCCTATCGTAACTCGAGAATATACCCCAGGTTCCCGCCGCAACTCGAGAAAAACCATGAGACTTCACCCTCGCCGAGAGATGAGGCCCGATTCCCCTGCACTGCGTGCAGAGCAATTCCGTGTTGTACATCACACATGAAAGGAGCCTTGATTTCCTTGATGGCACTCCAGAGAAACCCCAAGAACACTGTTTCAAGGCTAGAGGGATCCTGAGGTCACTGTAGCAACACGAAAGAGCTCCGTGGACCAAAAATCAACTCGAGATGAGAGGTTAGTCCCTGGCTTCGACTCCAGAGGGATAACACCTTACCACAAGCACCTCAAGATGAGGCTTCTCTCAGCTCTAGGTATGTGAGAGGGACGCTGAGTTTGCGGCCTCAAGTGGAATGGACACTGCGATGCCCTGACGCGAAATAACGCCGGATATCCCTGCACTGACTTGAATGCAGGCTCGTATTGCATCTCTTAAGACGAAAGGATGTCTGAATCCCCTGTGGAGACCACAGAGAAAGACCTATTTCCCCACCTCATCGCGACCGGAGGCCTCACATCCTTGGAAAACTCCAGAGGGACGCGGAGATCAGTGCCTCCAAAGGAGACGATGCCTGACTCCTCGTGAAACGTGATAGAAGTCGCAAGATTCCTGTGGCACGTGGAAAGGGACCCTTGGTCTCCCGCCTCAGCTGGAGAGGCGTTCCAATTGCCCTGCCAAGCCTCGAGGAGAATCCCGAGTTGTCCCTCGCAACTAGGCAGGAGTCCTGACGTCGCTGAACAAACACGTGGGTGGAAGGGCCATCCCCATCGTAACTCGAGAATATACCCCAGGTTCCCGCCGCAACTCGAGAAAAACCATGAGACTTCCCCCTCGCCGCGAGATGAGGCCGATTCCCCTGCACTGCGTGCAGAGCAATTCCGTGTTGCACATCACACATGAAAGGAGCCTTGATTTCCTTGATGGCACTCCAGAGAAACCTCAAGAACACTGTTTCAAGGCTAGAGGGATCCTGAGGTCACTGTAGCAACACGAAAGATCTCCGTGGACCGAAAATCAACCCGAGATGAGAGGTTAGTCCCTGGCTTCGACTCCAGAGGGATACCACCTTACCACAAGCACCTCAAGAGGAGGCTTCTCTGAGCTCTAGGTATGTGAGAGGGACCCTGACTTTGCGGCCTCAAGTGGAATGGACACCCCGATGCCCTGACTCGAAAAAAGGCCGGATATCCCTGCAGTGACTTGAATGCAGGCTCGTTTTCCATCTCCCATGACGAAAGGATGTCTGAATCCCCTGTGGAGACAACAGAGAAAGATCTAGTTCTCCACCTCATCGCGACCGGAGGCCTCACATCCTTTGAAAACTCCAGAGGTACGCGGAGCTCAGTGCCTCCAAAGGAGACGATGCCTGACTCCTCGTGAAACTTGATAGGAGTCCCAGGATTCCTGTGGCACGTGGAAAGGGACCCTTGGTGTCCCGCCTCAGCTGGAGACGCGTCCCAATTGCCCTGCCAAGCCTCGAGGAGAATCCCGAGTTGTCCCTCGCAACTAGGCAGGAGTCCTGACGTCGCTGAACAAACACGTGTTTGGAAGGGCCATCCCCGTCATAACTCGAGAATATACCCCAGGTTCCCGCCTCAACTCGAGAAAAACCATGAGACTTCCCCCTCGCCGCTAGATGAGGCCCGATTCCCCTGCACTGCGTGCAGAGCAATTCCGTCTTGCACATCACACATGAAAGGAGCCTTGATTTCCTTGATGGCACTCCAGAGAAACCCCAAGAACACTGTTTCAAGGCTAGAGGAATCCTGAGGTCACTGCAGCAACACGAAAGAGCTCCGTGGACCAAAAATCAACTCGAGATGAGAGGTTAGTCCCTGGCTTCGACTCCAGAGGGATACCACCTTACCACAAGCACCTCAAGAGGAGGCTTCTCTCAGCTCTAGGTATGTGAGAGGGACCCTGACTTTGCGGCCTCAAGTGGAATGGACACCGCGATGCCCTGACTCGAAATAAGGCCGGATATCCCTGCAGTGACTTAAGTGCAGGCTCGTCTTGCATCTCACAAGACGAAAGGATGTCTGAATCCCCTGTGGAGACCAGAGAGAAAGACCTAGTTCCCCACCTTATCGCGACCGGAGGCCTCACATCCTTTGAAAACTCCAGAGGTACGCGGAGATCAGTGCCTCCAAAGGAGACGATGCCTGACTCCTCGTGAAACTTGATAGGAGTCCCAGGATTCCTGTGGCACGTGGAAAGGGACCCTTGGTCTCCCGCCTCAGCTGGAGAGGTGTCCCAATTGCCCTGCCAAGCCTCGAGGAGAATCCCGAGTTGTCCCTCGCAACTAGGCAGGAGTCCTGCCGTCGCTGAACAAACACGTGGGTGGAAGGGCCATCCCCGTCGTAACTCGAGAATATACCCCAGGTTCCCGCCGCAACTCGAGAAAAACCATGAGACTTCCCCCTCGCCGCGAGATGAGGCCCGATTCCCCTGCACTACGTGCAGAGCAATTCCGTGTTGCACATCACACATGAAAGGAGCCTTGATTTCCTTGATGACACTCCAGAGAAACCCCAAGAACACTGTTTCAAGGATAGAGGTATCCTGAGGTCACTGTAGCAACACGAAAGAGCTCTGTGGACCAAAAATCAACTCGAGATAAGAGGGTAGTCCCTGACTTCGAATCCAGAGGAATACCACCTTACCACAAGCACCTCAAGAGGAGGCTTCTCTCAGCTCTAGGTATGTGAGAGGGACCCTGAGTTTGCGGCCTCAAGTGGAATGGACAAAGCGACGCCCTGACTCGAAATAAGGCCGGATATACTTGCAGTGACTTGAATGCAGGCTCGTCTTGCATCTCCCATGACGAAAGGATGTCTGAATCCCCTGAGGAGACCACAGAGAAAGACCTAGTTCCCCACCTCATCGCGACCGGAGGCCTCACATCCTTTGAAAACTCCAGAGGTACGCGGAGATCAGTGCATCCAAAGGAGACGATGCCTGACTCCTCGAGAAACTTGATAGGAGTCCCAGGATTCCTGTGGCACGTGGAAAGGGACCCTTGGTATCCCGCCTCAGCTGGAGACCCATCCCAATTGCCCTGCCAAGCCTCGAGGAGAATCCCGAGTTGTCCCTCGCAACTAGGCAGGAGTCCTGACGTGGCTGAACAAACACGTGTTTGGAAGGGCCATCCCTATCGTAACTCGAGAATATACCCCAGGTTCCCGCCGCAACTCGAGAAAAACCATGAGACTTCACCCTCGCCGAGAGATGAGGCCCGATTCCCCTGCACTGCGTGCAGAGCAATTCCGTGTTGCACATCACACATGAAAGGAGCCTTGATTTCCTTGATGGCACTCCAGAGAAACCCCAAGAACACTGTTTCAAGGCTACAGGGATCCTGAGGTCACTGTAGCAACACGAAAGAGCTCCGTGGACCAAAAATCAACTCGAGATGAGAGGTTAGTCCCTGGCTTCGACTCCAGAGGGATAACACCTTACCACAAGCACCTCAAGATGAGGCTTCTCTCAGCTCTAGGTATGTGAGAGGGACGCTGAGTTTGCGGCCTCAAGTGGAATGGACACTGCGATGCCCTGACGCGAAATAACGCCGGATATCCCTGCACTGACTTGAATGCAGGCTCGTATTGCATCTCTTAAGACGAAAGGATGTCTGAATCCCCTATGGAGACCACAGAGAAAGACCTAGTTCCCCAGTTTATCGCGACCGGAGGCCTCACATCCTTTGAAAACTCCAGAGGTACGCGGAGATCAGTGCCTCCAAAGGAGACGATGCCTGACTCCTCGTGAAACGTGATAGAAGTCGCAAGATTCCTGTGGCACGTGGAAAGGGACCCTTGGTCTCCCGCCTCAGCTGGAGAGGCGTTCCAATTGCCCTGCCAAGCCTCGAGGAGAATCCCGAGTTGTCCCTCGCAACTAGGCAGGAGTCCTGACGTCGCTGAACAAACACGTGGGTGGAAGGGCCATCCCCATCGTAACTCGAGAATATACCCCAGGTTCCCGCCGCAACTCGAGAAAAACCATGAGACTTCCCCCTCGCCGCGAGATGAGGCCGATTCCCCTGCACTGCGTGCAGAGCAATTCCGTGTTGCACATCACACATGAAAGGAGCCTTGATTTCCTTGATGGCACTCCAGAGAAACCTCAAGAACACTGTTTCAAGGCTAGAGGGATCCTGAGGTCACTGTAGCAACACGAAAGAGCTCCGTGGACCGAAAATCAACACGAGATGAGAGGTTAGTCCCTGGCTTCGACTCCAGAGGGATACCACCTTACCACAAGCACCTCAAGAGGAGGCTTCTCTGAGCTCTAGGTATGTGAGAGGGACCCTGACTTTGCGGCCTCAAGTGGAATGGACACCGCGATGCCCTGACTCGAAATAAGGCCGGATATCCCTGCAGTGACTTGAATGCAGGCTCGTCTTGAAACTCCCAAGAAGAAAGGATGTCTGAATCCCCTGTGGAGACCACAGAGAAAGACCTAGTTTCCCACCTTATCGCGACCGGAGGCCTCACATCCTTTGAAAATTCCAGAGGTACGTGGAGATCAGTGCCTCCAAAGGAGACGATGCCTGACTGCTCGTGAAACTTGATAGGAGTCCCAGGATTCCTGTGGCACGTGGAAAGGGACACTTGGTCTCCCGCCTCAGCTGGAGAGGCGTTCCAATTGCCCTGCCAAGAATCGAGGAGAATCCCGAGTTGTCCCTCGCAACTAGGCAGGAGTCCTGTCGTCGCTGAACAAACACGTGCGTGGAAGGGCCATCCCCGTCGTAACTCGAGAATATACCCCAGGTTACCGCCGCAACTCGAGAAAAACCGTGAGACTTCCCCCTCGCCGCAAGATGAGGCCCGATTCCCCTGCACTGCATTCAAAGCAATTCCGTGTTGCACATCAAACATGAAAGGAGCCTTGATTTCCTTGATGACACTCCAGAGAAACCCCAAGAACACTGTTTCAAGGCTAGAGGGATCCTGAGGTCACTGTAGCAACACAAAAGAGCTCCGTGGACCAAAAATCAACTCGAGATGAGAGGTTAGTCCCTGGCTTCGACTCCTGAGGAATACCACCTTACCACAAGCACCTCAAGAGGAGGCTTCTCTCAGCTCTAGGTATGTGAGAGGGACCTTGATTTTGCGGCCTCAAGTGGAATGGACACTGCGATGCCCTGACGAGAAATAAGGCCGGATATCCCTGCAGTGACTTGAATGCAGGCTCGTCTTGCATCTCCCAAGTTGAAAGGATGTCTGAATCCCCTGTGGAGACCACAGAGAAAGACCTAGTTCCGCACCTCATCGCGACCGGAGGCCTCACATCCTTTGAAAACTCCATAGGGACGCGGAGATCAGTGCCTCCAAAGGGGACGATGCCTGACTCCTCGTGAAACTTGATACGAGTCCCAGGATTCCTGTGGCACGTGGAAAGGGACCCTTGGTCTCCCGCCTCAGCTGGAGAGGCGTCCCAATTGCCCTCCCAAGCCTCGAGGAGAATCCCGAGTTGTCCCTCGCAACTAGGCAGGAATCCTGATGTCGCTGAACAAACACGTGGGTGGAAGAGCCAGCCCCGTCGTAACTCGAGAACATACCCCCGTTCCCGCCGCAACTCGAGAAAAACCATGAGACTTCCCCCTCGCCGCGAGATGAGGCCCGATTCCCCTGCACTACGTGCAGAGCAATTCCGTGTTGCACATCACACATGAAAGGAGCCTTGATTTCCTTGATGACACTCCAGAGAAACCCCAAGAACACTGTTTCAAGGATAGAGGTATCCTGAGGTCACTGTAGCAACACGAAAGAGCTCTGTGGACCAAAAATCAACTCGAGATAAGAGGGTAGTCCCTGACTTCGAATCCAGAGGAATACCACCTTACCACAAGCACCTCAAGAGGAGGCTTCTCTCAGCTCTAGGTATGTGAGAGGGACCCTGAGTTTGCGGCCTCAAGTGGAATGGACAAAGCGACGCCCTGACTCGAAATAAGGCCGGATATCCCTGCAGTGACTTGAATGCAGGCTCGTCTTGCATCTCCCATGACGAAAGGATGTCTGAATCCCCTGAGGAGACCACAGAGAAAGACCTAGTTCCCCACGTCATCGCGACCGGAGGCCTCACATCCTTTGAAAACTCCAGAGGTACGCGGAGATCAGTGAATCCAAAGGAGAGGATGCCTGACTCCTCGAGAAACTTGATAGGAGTCCCAGGATTCCTGTGGCACGTGGAAAGGGACCCTTGGTCTCCCGCCTCAGCTGGAGAGGCGTTCCAATTGCCCTGCCAAGCCTCGAGGAGAATCCCGAGTTGTCCCTCGCAACTAGGCAGGAGTCCTGACGTCGCTGAACAAACACGTGGGTGGAAGGGCCATCCCCATCGTAACTCGAGAATATACCCCAGGTTCCCGCCGCAACTCGAGAAAAACCATGAGACTTCCCCCTCGCCGCGAGATGAGGCCGATTCCCCTGCACTGCGTGCAGAGCAATTCCGTGTTGCACATCACACATGAAAGGAGCCTTGATTTCCTTGATGGCACTCCAGAGAAACCTCAAGAACACTGTTTCAAGGCTAGAGGGATCCTGAGGTCACTGTAGCAACACGAAAGATCTCCGTGGACCGAAAATCAACCCGAGATGAGAGGTTAGTCCCTGGCTTCGACTCCAGAGGGATACCACCTTACCACAAGCACCTCAAGAGGAGGCTTCTCTGAGCTCTAGGTATGTGAGAGGGACCCTGACTTTGCGGCCTCAAGTGGAATGGACACCCCGATGCCCTGACTCGAAAAAAGGCCGGATATCCCTGCAGTGACTTGAATGCAGGCTCGTTTTCCATCTCCCATGACGAAAGGATGTCTGAATCCCCTGTGGAGACAACAGAGAAAGATCTAGTTCTCCACCTCATCGCGACCGGAGGCCTCACATCCTTTGAAAACTCCAGAGGTACGCGGAGCTCAGTGCCTCCAAAGGAGACGATGCCTGACTCCTCGTGAAACTTGATAGGAGTCCCAGGATTCCTGTGGCACGTGGAAAGGGACCCTTGGTGTCCCGCCTCAGCTGGAGACGCGTCCCAATTGCCCTGCCAAGCCTCGAGGAGAATCCCGAGTTGTCCCTCGCAACTAGGCAGGAGTCCTGACGTCGCTGAACAAACACGTGTTTGGAAGGGCCATCCCCGTCATAACTCGAGAATATACCCCAGGTTCCCGCCTCAACTCGAGAAAAACCATGAGACTTCCCCCTCGCCGCTAGATGAGGCCCGATTCCCCTGCACTGCGTGCAGAGCAATTCCGTCTTGCACATCACACATGAAAGGAGCCTTGATTTCCTTGATGGCACTCCAGAGAAACCCCAAGAACACTGTTTCAAGGCTAGAGGAATCCTGAGGTCACTGCAGCAACACGAAAGAGCTCCGTGGACCAAAAATCAACTCGAGATGAGAGGTTAGTCCCTGGCTTCGACTCCAGAGGGATACCACCTTACCACAAGCACCTCAAGAGGAGGCTTCTCTCAGCTCTAGGTATGTGAGAGGGACCCTGACTTTGCGGCCTCAAGTGGAATGGACACCGCGATGCCCTGACTCGAAATAAGGCCGGATATCCCTGCAGTGACTTAAGTGCAGGCTCGTCTTGCATCTCACAAGACGAAAGGATGTCTGAATCCCCTGTGGAGACCAGAGAGAAAGACCTAGTTCCCCACCTTATCGCGACCGGAGGCCTCACATCCTTTGAAAACTCCAGAGGTACGCGGAGATCAGTGCCTCCAAAGGAGACGATGCCTGACTCCTCGTGAAACTTGATAGGAGTCCCAGGATTCCTGTGGCACGTGGAAAGGGACCCTTGGTCTCCCGCCTCAGCTGGAGAGGTGTCCCAATTGCCCTGCCAAGCCTCGAGGAGAATCCCGAGTTGTCCCTCGCAACTAGGCAGGAGTCCTGCCGTCGCTGAACAAACACGTGGGTGGAAGGGCCATCCCCGTCGTAACTCGAGAATATACCCCAGGTTCCCGCCGCAACTCGAGAAAAACCATGAGACTTCCCCCTCGCCGCGAGATGAGGCCCGATTCCCCTGCACTACGTGCAGAGCAATTCCGTGTTGCACATCACACATGAAAGGAGCCTTGATTTCCTTGATGACACTCCAGAGAAACCCCAAGAACACTGTTTCAAGGATAGAGGTATCCTGAGGTCACTGTAGCAACACGAAAGAGCTCTGTGGACCAAAAATCAACTCGAGATAAGAGGGTAGTCCCTGACTTCGAATCCAGAGGAATACCACCTTACCACAAGCACCTCAAGAGGAGGCTTCTCTCAGCTCTAGGTATGTGAGAGGGACCCTGAGTTTGCGGCCTCAAGTGGAATGGACAAAGCGACGCCCTGACTCGAAATAAGGCCGGATATACTTGCAGTGACTTGAATGCAGGCTCGTCTTGCATCTCCCATGACGAAAGGATGTCTGAATCCCCTGAGGAGACCACAGAGAAAGACCTAGTTCCCCACCTCATCGCGACCGGAGGCCTCACATCCTTTGAAAACTCCAGAGGTACGCGGAGATCAGTGCATCCAAAGGAGACGATGCCTGACTCCTCGAGAAACTTGATAGGAGTCCCAGGATTCCTGTGGCACGTGGAAAGGGACCCTTGGTATCCCGCCTCAGCTGGAGAGGCGTCCCAATTGCCCTGCCAAGCCTCGAGGAGAATCCCGAGTTGTCCCTCGCAACTAGGCAGGAGTCCTGACGTGGCTGAACAAACACGTGTTTGGAAGGGCCATCCCTATCGTAACTCGAGAATATACCCCAGGTTCCCGCCGCAACTCGAGAAAAACCATGAGACTTCACCCTCGCCGAGAGATGAGGCCCGATTCCCCTGCACTGCGTGCAGAGCAATTCCGTGTTGCACATCACACATGAAAGGAGCCTTGATTTCCTTGATGGCACTCCAGAGAAACCCCAAGAACACTGTTTCAAGGCTACAGGGATCCTGAGGTCACTGTAGCAACACGAAAGAGCTCCGTGGACCAAAAATCAACTCGAGATGAGAGGTTAGTCCCTGGCTTCGACTCCAGAGGGATAACACCTTACCACAAGCACCTCAAGATGAGGCTTCTCTCAGCTCTAGGTATGTGAGAGGGACGCTGAGTTTGCGGCCTCAAGTGGAATGGACACTGCGATGCCCTGACGCGAAATAACGCCGGATATCCCTGCACTGACTTGAATGCAGGCTCGTATTGCATCTCTTAAGACGAAAGGATGTCTGAATCCCCTATGGAGACCACAGAGAAAGACCTAGTTCCCCAGTTTATCGCGACCGGAGGCCTCACATCCTTTGAAAACTCCAGAGGTACGCGGAGATCAGTGCCTCCAAAGGAGACGATGCCTGACTCCTCGTGAAACGTGATAGAAGTCGCAAGATTCCTGTGGCACGTGGAAAGGGACCCTTGGTCTCCCGCCTCAGCTGGAGAGGCGTTCCAATTGCCCTGCCAAGCCTCGAGGAGAATCCCGAGTTGTCCCTCGCAACTAGGCAGGAGTCCTGACGTCGCTGAACAAACACGTGGGTGGAAGGGCCATCCCCATCGTAACTCGAGAATATACCCCAGGTTCCCGCCGCAACTCGAGAAAAACCATGAGACTTCCCCCTCGCCGCGAGATGAGGCCGATTCCCCTGCACTGCGTGCAGAGCAATTCCGTGTTGCACATCACACATGAAAGGAGCCTTGATTTCCTTGATGGCACTCCAGAGAAACCTCAAGAACACTGTTTCAAGGCTAGAGGGATCCTGAGGTCACTGTAGCAACACGAAAGAGCTCCGTGGACCGAAAATCAACCCGAGATGAGAGGTTAGTCCCTGGCTTCGACTCCAGAGGGATACCACCTTACCACAAGCACCTCAAGAGGAGGCTTCTCTGAGCTCTAGGTATGTGAGAGGGACCCTGACTTTGCGGCCTCAAGTGGAATGGACACCGCGATGCCCTGACTCGAAATAAGGCCGGATATCCCTGCAGTGACTTGAATGCAGGCTCGTCTTGAAACTCCCAAGAAGAAAGGATGTCTGAATCCCCTGTGGAGACCACAGAGAAAGACCTAGTTTCCCACCTTATCGCGACCGGAGGCCTCACATCCTTTGAAAATTCCAGAGGTACGTGGAGATCAGTGCCTCCAAAGGAGACGATGCCTGACTGCTCGTGAAACTTGATAGGAGTCCCAGGATTCCTGTGGCACGTGGAAAGGGACACTTGGTCTCCCGCCTCAGCTGGAGAGGCGTTCCAATTGCCCTGCCAAGAATCGAGGAGAATCCCGAGTTGTCCCTCGCAACAAGGCAGGAGTCCTGTCGTCGCTGAACAAACACGTGCGTGGAAGGGCCATCCCCGTCGTAACTCGAGAATATACCCCAGGTTACCGCCGCAACTCGAGAAAAACCGTGAGACTTCCCCCTCGCCGCAAGATGAGGCCCGATTCCCCTGCACTGCATTCAAAGCAATTCCGTGTTGCACATCAAACATGAAAGGAGCCTTGATTTCCTTGATGACACTCCAGAGAAACCCCAAGAACACTGTTTCAAGGCTAGAGGGATCCTGAGGTCACTGTAGCAACACGAAAGAGCTCCGTGGACCAAAAATCAACTCGAGATGAGAGGTTAGTCCCTGGCTTCGACTCCTGAGGAATACCACCTTACCACAAGCACCTCAAGAGGAGGCTTCTCTCAGCTCTAGGTATGTGAGAGGGACCTTGATTTTGCGGCCTCAAGTGGAATGGACACTGCGATGCCCTGACGAGAAATAAGGCCGGATATCCCTGCAGTGACTTGAATGCAGGCTCGTCTTGCATCTCCCAAGTTGAAAGGATGTCTGAATCCCCTGTGGAGACCACAGAGAAAGACCTAGTTCCGCACCTCATCGCGACCGGAGGCCTCACATCCTTTGAAAACTCCATAGGGACGCGGAGATCAGTGCCTCCAAAGGGGACGATGCCTGACTCCTCGTGAAACTTGATACGAGTCCCAGGATTCCTGTGGCACGTGGAAAGGGACCCTTGGTCTCCCGCCTCAGCTGGAGAGGCGTCCCAATTGCCCTCCCAAGCCTCGAGGAGAATCCCGAGTTGTCCCTCGCAACTAGGCAGGAATCCTGATGTCGCTGAACAAACACGTGGGTGGAAGAGCCAGCCCCGTCGTAACTCGAGAACATACCCCCGTTCCCGCCGCAACTCGAGAAAAACCATGAGACTTCCCCCTCGCCGCGAGATGAGGCCCGATTCCCGTGCCCTGCGTGCAGAGCAATTCCGTGTTGCACATCACACATGAAAGGAGCCTTGATTTCCTTCATGGCACTCCAGAGAAACCCCAAGAACACTGTTTCAAGGCTAGAGGGATCCTGAGGTCACTGTAGCAATACGAAAGAGCTCCGTGGACCAAAAATCAACTCGAGATGAGAGGTTAGTCCCTGGCTTCGACTCCAGAGGAATACCACCTTACCACAAGCACCTCAAGAGGAGGCTTCTCTCAGCTCAAGGTATGTGAGAGGGACCCTGATTTTGCGGCCTCAAGTGGAATGGACACTGCGATGCCCTGACGGGAAATAACGCCGGATATCCCTGCAGTGACTTGAATGCAGGATCGTCTTGCATCTCCCAAGATGAAAGGATGTCTGAATCCCCTGTGGAGACCACAGAGAAAGACCTAGTTCCCCACCTCATCGCGACCGGAGGCCTCACATCCTTTGAAAACTCCAGAGGTACGCGGAGATCAGTGCCTCCAAAGGAGACGATGCCTGACTCCTCGTGAAACTTGATAGGAGTCCCAGGATTCCTGTGGCACGTGGAAAGGGACCCTTGGTTTCCCGCCTCAGCTGGAGAGGCGTCCCAATTGCCCTGCCAAGCCTCGAGGAGAATCCCGAATTGTCCCTCACAACTAGGCAGGAGTCCTGCCGTCGCTGAACAAACACGTGTGTGGAACGGCCATCCCCGTCGTAACTCGAAAATATACCCCAGGTTCCCACCGCAACTCGAGAAAAACCATGAGACTTCCCCCTCGCCGCGAGATGAGGCCCGATTCCCCTGCACTGCATGCAGAGCAATTCCGTGTTGCACATCACACATGAAAGGAGCCTTGATTTCCTTGATGGCACTCCAGAGAAACACCAAGAACACTGTGTCAAGGCTAGAGGGTTCCTGAGGTCACTGTAGCAACACAAAAGAGGTCCGTGGACGATAAATCAACTGGAGATGAGAGGTTAGTCCCTGGCTTCGACTCCAGAGGAATACCACGTTACCACAAGCACCTCAAGAGGAGGCTTCTCTCAGCTCTAGGTATGTGAGAGGGACCCTGAGTTTGCGGCCTCAAGTGGAATGGACACCGCGATGCCCTGACTCGAAATAAGGCCGGATATCCCTGCAGTGACTTGAATGCAGGCTCGTCTTTCATCTCCCAAGATGAAAGGATGTCTGAATCCCCTGTGGAGACCACAGAGAAAAACCTAGTTCCCCACCTCATCGCGACCGGAGGCCTCACATCCTTTGAAAACTCCAGAGGGACGCGGAGATCAGTGCCTCCAAAGGAGACGATGCCTGACTCCTCGTGAAATTTCTTAGGAGTCCCAGGATTCCTGTGGCACGTGGAAAGGGACCCTTGGTCTCCCGCCTCAGCTGGAGAGGAGTCCCAATTGCCCTGCCAAGCCTCGAGGAGAATCCCGAGTTGTCCCTCGCAACTACGCAGGAGTCCTGACGTCGATGAACAAACACGTGTGTGGAAGGGCCATCCCCGTCGTAACTCGAGAATATACCCCAGGTTCCCGCCGCAACTCGAGAAAAACCATGAGACTTCCCCCTCGCGGCAAGATGAGGCCCGATTCCCCTGCACTGCATTCAAAGCAATTCCGTGTTGCACATCACACATGAAAGGAGCCTTGATTTCCTTGATGGCACTCCAGAGAAACCCCAAGAACACTGTTTCAAGGCTAGAGGGATCCTGAGGTCACTGTAGCAACACAAAAGAGCTCCGTGGAACAAAAATCAACTCGAGATGAGAGGTTAGTCCCTGGCTTCGACTCCAGAGGAATACCACCTTACCACAAGCACCTCAAGAGGAGGCTTCTCTCAGCTCTAGCTATGTGAGAGGGACCCTGAGTTTGTGGCCTCAAGTGGAATGGACACCGCGATGCCCTGACGGGAAATAAGGCCGGATATCCCTGCAGTGACTTGAATGCAGGCTCGTCTTGCATCTCCCAAGATGAAAGGATGTCTGAATCCCCTGTGGAGACCACAGAGAAAAACCTAGTTCCCCACCTCATCGCGACCGGAGGCCTCACATCCTTTGAAAACTCCAGAGGTACGCGCAGATCAGTGCATCCAAAGGAGACGATGCCTGACTCCTCGTGAAACTTGATAGGCGTCCCAGGAATCCTGTGACAAGTGAAAAGGGACCCTTGGTCTCCCGCCTCAGCTGGAGACGCGTCCCAATTGCCCTGCCAAGCCTCGAGGAGAATCCCGAGTTGTCCCTCGCAACTAGGCAGGAGTCCTGACGTCGCTGAACAAACACGTGTTTGGAAGGGCCATCCCCGTCATAACTCGAGAATATACCCCAGGTTCCCACCTCAACTCGAGAAAAACCATGAGACTTCCCCCTCGCCGCGAGATGAGGCCTGATTCCCCTGCACTGCATGCAGAGCAGTTCCGTGTTGCACATCACACATGAAAGGAGCCTTGATATCCTTGATGGCACTCCAGAGAAACCCCAAGAACACTGTTTCAAGGATAGAGGGATCCTGAGGTCACATTAGCAACACGAAAGAACTCCGTGGACCAAAAATCAACTCGAGATGAGAGGTTAGTCCCTGGGTTCGACTCCAGAGGAATACCACCTTATCACAAGCACCTCAAGAGGAGGCTTCTCTCAGCTCTAGCTATGTGAGAGGGACCCTGAGTTTGCGGCCTCAAATGGAATGGACACTGCGATTCCCTGACGTGAAATAAGGCCGGATATCCCTGCAGTGACTTGAATGCAGGCTCGTCTTGCATCTCCCAAGATGAAAGGATGTCTGAATCCCCTGTGGAGACCACAGAGAAAGACCTAGTTCCCCACTTCATGGCGACCAGAGGCCTCACATCCTTTCAAAATTCCAGAGGTACGCAGAGATAAGTGCCTCCAAAGGAGACGATGCCTGACTCCTCGTGAAACTTGATAGGAGTCCCAGGATTCCTGTGGCACGTGGAAAGGGACCCTTGGTCTCCCGCCTCAGCTGGAGAGGCGTCCCAATTGCCCTCCCAAGCCTCGAGGAGAATCCCGAGTTTTCCCTCGCAACTAGACAGGAGTCCAGCCGTCGCTAAACAAACACGTAGGTGGAAGGGCCATCCCCGTCGTAACTCGAGAATATACCCCAGGTTCCCGCCGCAACTCGAGAAAAACCATGAGACTTCCCCCTCGCCGCGAGATGAGGCCCGATTCCCCTGCACTGAGTGCAGAGCAATTCCGTCTTGCACATCACACATGAAAGGAGCCTTGATTTCCTTGATGGCACTCCAGAGAAACCCCAAGAACACTCTTTCAAGGCTAGAGGGATCCTGAGGTCACTGTAGCAACACAAAAGAGCTCCGTGGACCAAAAATCAACTCGAGATGAGAGGGTAGTCCCTGGCTTCGACTCCAGAAGAATACCACCTTACCACAAGCACCTCAAGAGGAGGCTTCTCTCAGCTCTAGGTATGTGAGAGGGACCCTGAGTTTGCGGCCTCAAGTGGAATGGACACCGCGATGCCCTGACGCGAAATAAGGCCGGATATCCCTGCAGTGACTTGAATGCTGGCTCGTCTTGCATCTCCCAAGACGAAAGGATGTCTGAATCCCCTGTGGAGACCACAGAGAAAGACCTAGTTCCCCACTTCATAGCGACCGGAGGCCTCACATCCTTTGAAAACTCCAGAGGGACGCGGAGATCAGTGCCTCCAAAGGAGACGATGCCTGACTCCTCGTGAAACTTGATTCGAGTCCCAGGATTCCTGTGGCACGTGGAAAGCGACCCTTGGTCTCCCACCTCAGCTGGAGAGGCGTCCCAATTGTCCTGCCAAGCCTCGAGGAGAATCCCGAGTTGTCCCTCGCAACTAGGCAGGAGTCCTGACGTCGCTGAACAAACACGTGGGTGGAAGGGCCATCCCCGTCGTAACTCGAGAATATACCCCAGGTTCCCGCCGCAACTCGAGAAAAACCATGAGACTTCCCCCTCGACGCGAGATGAGGCCTGATTCCCCTGCACTGCGTGCAGAGCAATTCCGTGTTGTACATCACACATGAAAGGAGCCTTGATTTCCTTGATGGCACTCCAGAGAAACGCCAAGAACACTGTTTCAAGGCTAGAGGGATCCTGAGGTCACTGTAGCAACACGAAAGAGCTCTGTGGACCAAAAATCAACTCGAGATAAGAGGGTAGTCCCTGGCTTCGACTCCAGAGGAATACCTCCTTACCACAAGCACCTCAAGAGAAGGCTTCTCTCAGCTCTAGGTATGTGAGAGGGACCCTGAGTTTGCGGCCTCAAGTGGAATGGACACCGCGACGCCCTGACTCGAAATAAGGCCGGATATCCCTGCAGTGACTTGAATGCAGGCTCGTCTTGCATCTCCCAAGACGAAAGGATGTCTGAATCCCCTGTGGAGACCACAGAGAAAGACCAAGTTCGCCACCTCATCGTGACCGGAGGCCTCACATCCCTTGAAAACTCCAGAGGTATGCGGAGATCAGTGCCTCCAAAGGAGACGATGCCTGACTCCTCGTGAAACTTGATACGAGTCCCAGGATTCCTGTGGCACGTGGAAAGGGACCCTTGGTCTCCCGCCTCAGCTGGAGAGGCGTCCCAATTGCCCTCCCAAGCCTCGAGGAGAATCCCGAGTTGTCCCTCGCAACTAGGCAGGAGTTCTGACGTCATTGAACAAACACGTGGGTGGAAGGGCCATCCCCGTCGTAACTCGAGAATATACCCCAGGTTCCCGCCGCAACTCGAGAAAAACCATGAGACTTCCCCCTCGCCGCGAGATGAGGCCCGATTCCCCTACACTGCGTGCAGAGCAATTCCGTGTGGCACATCACACATGAAAGGAGCCTTGATTTCCTTGATGGCACTCCAGACAAACCCCAAGAGCAGTGTTTCAAGGCTAGAGGAATCCTGAGGTCACTGTAGCAACACGAAAGAGCTCCGTGGACCAAAAATCAACTCGAGATGAGAGGTTAGTCCCTGGCTTCGACTCCAGAAGAATACCACCTTACCACAAGCACCTCAAGAGGAGGCTTCTCTCAGCTCTAGGTATGTGAGAGGGACCCTGAGTTTGCCGCCTCAAGTGGAATGGACACCGCGATGCCCTGACTCGAAATAAGGCCGGATATCCCTGCAGTGACTTGAATGCAGGCTCGTCTTGCATCTCCCAAGACGAAAGGATGTCTGAATCCCCTGTGGAGACCACAGAGAAAGACCTAGTTCCCCACCTCATCGCGACCGGAGGCCTCACATCCTTTGAAAACTCCAGAGGTACGCGGAGATCAGTGCCTCCAAAGGAGACGATGCCTGACTCCTCGTGAAACTTGATAGGAGTCCCAGGATTCCTGTGGCACGTGGAAAGGGACCCTTGGTCTCCCGCCTCAGCTGGAGAGGCGTCCCAATTGCCCTGCCAAGACTCGAGGAGAATCCCGAGTTATCCCTCGCAACTAGGTAGGAGTCCTGACGTCGCTGAACAAACACGTGGGTTTTAGGGCCATCCCCATCGTAACTCGAGAATATAACCCAGGTTCCCGCCGCAACTCGAGAAAAACCATGAGACTTCCCCCTCGCCGCGAGATGAGGCCCGATTCCCCTGCACTGCGTGCAGAGCAATTCCGTGTTGCACATCACATATGAAAGGAGCCTTGATTTCCTTCATGGCACTCCAGAGAAACCCCAAGAACACTGTTTCAAGGATAGAGGGATCCTGAGGTCACTGTAGCAACACGAAAGAGCTCTGTGGACCAAAAATCAACTCGAGATAAGAGGGTAGTCCCTGGCTTCGACTCCACAGGAATACCACCTTACCACAAGCACCTCAAGAGGAGGCTTCTCTCAGCTCTAGGTATGTGAGAGGGACCCTGAGTTTGCGGCCTCAAGTGGAATGGACACCGCGATGCCCTGACGCGAAATAAGGCCGGATATCCCTGCAGTGACTTGAATGCTGGCTCGTCTTGCATCTCCCAAGACGAAAGGATGTCTGAATCCCCTGTGGAGACCACAGAGAAAGACCTAGTTCCCCACTTCATGGCGACCGGAGGCCTCACATCCTTTGAAAACTTCAGAGGTACGCGGAGATCAGTGCCTCCAAAGGAGACGATGCCTGACTCCTTGTGAAACTTGATACGAGTCCCAGGATTCCTGTGGCACGTGGAAAGGGACCCTTGGTCTCCCGCCTCAGGTGGAGAGGCGTCCCAATTGTCCTGCCAAGCCTCGAGGAGAATCCCGAGTTGTCCCTCGCAACTAGGCAGGAGTCCTGACGTCGCTGAACAAACACGTGGGTGGAAGGGCCATCCCCGTCGTAACTCGAGAATATACCGCAGGTTCCTGCCGCAACTCGAGAAAAACCATGAGACTTCCCCCTCGCCGCGAGATGAGGCCCGATTCCCCTGCACTGCATGCAGAGCAATGCCGTGTTGCACATCACACAGGAAAGGAGCCTTGATTTCCTTGATGGCACTCCAGAGAAAGCCCAAGAAAACTGTTTCAAGGCTAGAGGAACCCTGAGTTCACTGTAGCAACACGAAAGAGCTCCGTGGACCACAAATCAACTCGAGATGAGAGGTTAGTCCCTAGCTTCGACTCCAGAGGAATACCACCTTACCACAAGCACCTCAAGAGGAGGCTTCTCTCAGCTCTAGGTATGTGAGAGGGACCCTGAGTTTGCGGCTTTAAGTGGAATGGACACCGCGATGCCCTGACTCGAAATAAGCCGGATATGCCTGCAGTGACTTGAATGCAGGCTGGTCTTGCATCTCCCAAGACGAAAGGATGTCTGAATCCCCTGTGGAGACCACAGAGAAAGACCTAGTTCCCCACCTCATCGCGACCGGAGGCCTCACATCCTTGGAAAACTCCAGAGGGACGCGGAGATCAGTGCCTCCAAAGGAGACGATGCCTGACTCCTCGTGAAACTTGATAGGAGTCCCAGGATTCCTGTGGCACGTGGAAAGGGACCCTTGGTCTCCCGCCTCAGCTGGAGAGGCGTCCCAATTGCCCTGCCAAGCCTCGATGAGAATCCCGAGCTGTCCCTCGCAACTAGGCAGGAGTCCTGACGACGCTGAAAATCAGGTGTGTGGAAGGGCCATCCCCGTCGTAACTCGAGAATATACCCCAGGTTCCTGCCGCAACTCGAGAAAAACCATGAGACTTCCCCCTCGCCGTGAGATGAGGCCCGATTCCCCTGCACTGCGTGCAGAGCAATGCCGTGTTGCACATCACACAGGACAGGAGCCTTGATTTCCTTGATGGCACTCCAGAGAAAGCCCAAGAACACTGTTTCAAGGCTAGAGGGATCCTGAGGTCACTGTAGCAACACGAAAGAGCTCCGTGGACCAAAAATCAACTCGAGATGAGACGTTAGTCCCTGGCTTCGACTCCAGAGGAATACCACCTTACCACAAGCACCTCAAGAGGAGGCTTCTCTCAGCTCTAGGTATGTGAGAGGGACCCTGAGTTTGCGGCCTCAAGTGGAATGGACACCGCAATGCCCTGACTCGAAATAAGGCCGGATATGCCTGCAGTGACTTGAATGGAGGCTCGTCTTTCATCTCCCAAGATGAAAGGATGTCTGAATCCCCTGTGGAGACCACAGAGAAAGACCTAGTTCCCCACCTCATCGCGACCGGAGGCCTCACATCCTTTCAAAAGTCCAGAGGGACGCAGAGATCAGTGCCTCCAAAGGAGACGATGCCTGACTCCTCGTGAAACTTGATAGGAGTCCCAGGATTCCTGTGGCACGTGGAAAGGGACCCTTGGTCTACCGCCTCAGCTGGAGAGGCGTCCCAATTGCCCTGCCAAGGCTCGAGGAGAATCCCCAGTTGTCCCTCGCAACTAGGCAGGAGTCCTGACGTCGCTGAACAAATAGGTGTGTGGAAAAGCCATCCCCGTCGTAACTCGAGAATATTCCCCAGGTTCCCGCCGCAACTCGAGAAAAACCATGAGAATTCCCCCTCGCCGCGAGATGAGGCCCGATTCCCCTGCACTGAGTGCAGAGCATTGCCGTGTTGCACATCACACAGGAAAGGAGCCTTGATTTCCTTGATGGCACTCCAGAGAAAGCCCAAGAACACTGTTTCAAGGATAGAGGGATCCTGAGGTCACTGTAGCAACACGAAAGAGCTCCGTGGACCACAAATCAACTCGAGATGAGAGGTTAGTCCCTGGCTTCGACTCCAGAGGAATACCACCTTAGCACAAGCACCTCAAGAGGAGGCTTCTCTCAGCTCTAGGTATGTGAGAGGGACCCTGAGTTTGCGGCCTCAAGTGGAATGGACACCGCGATGCCCTGACTCGAAATAAGGCCGGATATGCCTGCAGTGACTTGAATGCAGGCTCGTCTTGCATCTCCCAAGACGAAAGGATGTCTGAATCCCCTGTGGAGACCACAGAGAAAGACCTAGTTCCCCACCTCATCGCGACCGGAGGGCTCACATCCTTGGAAAACTCCAGAGGGACGTGGAGATCAGTGCCTCCAAAGGAGACGATGCCTGACTCCTCGTGAAACTTGATAGGAGTCCCAGGATTCCTGTGGAACGTGGAAAGGGTCCCTTGGTGTCCCGCCTCAGCTGGAGAGGTGTCCCAATTGCCCTGCCAAGCCTCGAGGAGAATCCCGAGTTGTCCCTCGCAACTAGGCAGGAGTCCTGACGTCACTGAACAAACACGTGTGTGGAAGGGCCATCCCCGTCGTAACTCGAGAATATACCAAAGGTTCCCGCCGCAACTCGAGAAAAACCATGAGACTTCCCCCTCGCCGCGAGATGAGGCCCGATATCCCTGCATTGAGTGCAGAGCAATGCCGTGTTGCACATCACACAGGAAAGGAGCCTTGATTTCCTTGATGGCACTCCAGAGAAAGCCCAAGAACACTGTTTCAAGGCTTGAGGGATCCTGAGGTCACTGTAGCAACACGAAAGAGCTCCGTGGACCAAAATTCAACTCGAGATGAGACGTTAGTCCCTGGCTTCGACTCCAGAGGAATACCCCCTTACCACAAGCACCTCAAGAGGAGGCTTCTCTCAGCTCTAGGTATGTGAGAGGGACCCTGAGTTTGCGGCCTCAAATGGAATGGACACCGCGATGCCCTGACTCGAAATAAGGCCGGATATGCCTGCAGTGACTTGAATGCAGGCTCGTCTTGCATCTCCCAGGACGAAAGGATGTCTGAATCCCCTGTGGAGACCACAGAGAAAGACCTAGTTCCCCACCTCATCGCGACCGGAGGCCGCACATCGTTTGAAAACTCCAAAGGGACGCGGAGATCAGTGCCTTCAAAGGAGACGATGCCTGACTCCTCGTGAAACTTGATAGGAGTCCCAGGATTCCTGTGGCATGTGGAAAGGGACCCTTGGTCTCCCGCCTCAGCTGGAGAGGCGTCCCAATTGCCCTGCCAAGCCTCGAGGAGAATCCCGAGTTGTCCCTCGCAACTAGGCAGGAGTCCTGACGTCGCTGAACAAACACGTGTGTGGAAGGGCCATCCCCGTCGTAACTCGAGAATATACCCCAGGTTCCTGCCGCAACTCGAGAAAAACCATGAGACTTCCCCCTCGCCGCGAGATGAGGCCCGATTCCCCTGCACTGAGTGCAGAGCAATGCCGTGTTGCACATCACACAGGAAAGGAGCCTTGATTTCCTTGATGGCACTCCAGAGAAACCCCAAGAACACTGTTTCAAGGGTAAATGGATCCTGAGGTCGCTGTACCAACACGAAAGAGCTCCGTGGACCACAAATCAACTCGAGATGAGAGGTTAGTCCCTGGCTTCGACTCCAGAGGAATACCACCTTACCACAAGCACCTCAAGAGGAGGCTTCTCTCAGCTCTAGGTATGTGAGAGGGACCCTGAGTTTGCGGCCTCAAGTGGAATGGACACCACGATGCCCTGACTCGAAATAAGACCGGGTATGCCTGCAGTGACTTGAATGCAGGCTCGTCTTGCATCTCCCAAGACGAAAGGTTGTCTGAATCCCCTGTGGAGACAACAGAGAAAGACCTAGTTCCCCACCTCTTCGCGACCGGAGGCCTCACATCCTTTGAAAAGTCCAGAGGGACTCGGAGATCAGTGCCTCCAAAGGAGACGATGCCTGACTCCTCGTGAAACTTGATAGGAGTCCCAGGATTCCTGTGGCACGTGGAAAGGGACCCTTGGTCTCCGGCCTCAGCTGGAGAGGCGTCCAAATTGCCCTGCCAAGCCTCGAGGAGAATCCCGAGTTGTCCCTCGCAACTAGGCAGGAGTCCTGACGTCGCTGAACAAACACGTGGGTGGAAGGGCCATCCCCGTCGGAACTCGAGAATATACCCCAGGTTCCCGCCGCAACTCGAGAAAAACCTTGAGACTTCCCCCTCGCCGCGAGATGAGGCCCGATTCCCCTGCACTGAGTGCAGAGCAATGCCGTGTTGCACATCACACAGGAAAGGAGCCTTGATTTCCTTGATGGCACTCCAGAGAAACCCCAAGAACACTGTTTCAAGGCTAGAGAGATCCTGAGGTCACTGTAGCAACACGAAAGAGCTCCGTGGACCAAAAATCAACTCGAGATGAGAGGTTAGTCCCTGGCTTCGACTCCAGAGGAATACCACCTTACCACAAGCACTTCAAGAGGAGGCTTCTCTCAGCTCTAGGTATGTGAGAGGGACCCTGAGTTTGCAGCCTCAAGTGGAATGGACACCGCGATGCCCTGACTCGAAATAAGCCCGGATATGCCTGCAGTGACTTGAATGCAGGCTCGTCTTGCATCTCCCAAGATGAAAGGATGTCTGAATTCCCTGTGGAGACCACAGAGAAAGACCTAGTTCCCCACCTCATCGCGACCGGAGGCCTCACATCCTTTGAAAAGTCCAGAGGAACACAGAGATCAGTGCCTCCAAAGGAGACGATGCCTGACTCCTCGTGAAACTTGATAGGAGTCCCAGGATTCCTGTGGCACGTAGAAAGGGACCCTTGGTCTCCCGCCTCAGCTGGAGAGGCGTCCCAATTGCCCTGCCAAGCCTCGAGGAGAATCCCGAGTTGTCCCTCGCAACTAGGCAGGAGTCCTGACGTCGCTGAACAAACACGTGTGTGGAAGGGCCATCCCCGTCGTAACTCGAGAATATACCCCAGGTTCCCGCCGCAACTCGAGAAAAACCATGAGACTTCCCCCTCACGGCGAGAAGAGGCCCGATTCCCCTGCACTGCGTGCAGAGCAATGCCGTGTTGCACATCACACAGGAAAGGAGCCTTGATTTCCTTGATGGCACTCCAGAGAAACCCCAAGAACACTGTTTCAAGGCTAGAGGGATCCTGAGGTCACTGTAGCAACACGAAAGAGCTCCGTGGACCACAAATGAACTCGAGATGAGAGGTTAGTCCCTGGCTTCGACTCCAGAGGAATACCACCTTACCACAAGCACCTCAAGAGGAGGCTTCTCTCACCTCTAGGTATGTGAGAGGGATCCTGAGTTTGCGGCCTCAAGTGGAATGGACACCGCGAAGCCCTGACTCGAAATAAGGCCGGATATGCCTGCAGTGACTTGAATGCAGGCTCGTCTTGCATCTCCCAAGATGAAAGGATGTCTGAATCCCCTGTGGAGACCAGAGAGAAAGACCTAGTTCCCCACCTCATCGCGACCGGAGGGCTCACATCCTTGGAAAACTCCAGAGGTACGCGGAGATCAGTGCCTCCAACGGAGACGATGCCTGACTCCTCGTGAAACTTGATAGGAGTCCCAGGATTCCTGTGGAAACTGGAAAGGGTCCCTTGGTGTCCCGCCTCAGCTGGAGAGGTGTCCCAATTGCCCTGCCAAGCCTCGAGGAGAATCCCGAGTTGTCCCTCGCAACTAGGCAGGAGTCCTGACGTCACTGAACAAACACGTGTGTGGAAGGGCCATCCCCGTCGTAACTCGAGAATATACCAAAGGTTCCCGCCGCAACTCGAGAAAAACCATGAGACTTCCCCCTCGCCGCGAGATGAGGCCCGATTTCCCTGCATTGAGTGCAGAGCAATGCCGTGTTGCACATCACACAGGAAAGGAGCCTTGATTTCCTTGATGGCACTCCAGAGAAAGCCCAAGAACACTGTTTCAAGGCTTGAGGGATCCTGAGGTCACTGTAGCAACACGAAAGAGCTCCGTGGACCAAAAATCAACTCGAGATGAGAGGTTAGTCCCTGGCTTCGACTCCAGAGGAATACCCCCTTACCACAAGCACCTCAAGAGGAGGCTTCTCTCAGCTCTAGGTATGTGAGAGGGACCCTGAGTTTGCGGCCTCAAATGGAATGGACACCGCGATGCCCTGACTCGAAATAAGGCCGGATATGCCTGCAGTGACTTGAATGCAGGCTCCTCTTGCATCTCCCAGGACGAAAGGATGTCTGAATCCCCTGTGGAGACCACAGAGAAAGACCTAGTTCCCCACCTCATCGCGACCGGAGGCCGCACATCGTTTGAAAACTCCAAAGGGACGCGGAGATCAGTGCCTTCAAAGGAGACGATGCCTGACTCCTCGTGAAACTTGATAGGAGTCCCAGGATTCCTGTGGCATGTGGAAAGGGACCCTTGGTCTCCCGCCTCAGCTGGAGAGGCGTCCCAATTGCCCTGCCAAGCCTCGAGGAGAATCCCGAGTTGTCCCTCGCAACTAGGCAGGAGTCCTGACGTCGCTGAACAAACACGTGTGTGGAAGGGCCATCCCCGTCGTAACTCGAGAATATACCCCAGGTTCCTGCCGCAACTCGAGAAAAACCATGAGACTTCCCCCTCGCCGCGAGATGAGGCCCGATTCCCCTGCACTGAGTGCAGAGCAATGCCGTGTTGCACATCACACAGGAAAGGAGCCTTGATTTCCTTGATGGCACTCCAGAGAAATCCCAAGAACACTGTTTCAAGGGTAAATGGATCCTGAGGTCGCTGTACCAACACCAAAGAGCTCCGTGGACCACAAATCAAATCGATATGAGAGGTTAGTCCCTGGCTTCGACTCCAGAGGAATACCACCTTACCACAAGCACCTCAAGAGGAGGCTTCTCTCAGCTCTAGGTATGTGAGAGGGACCCTGAGTTTGCGGCCTCAAGTGGAATGGACACCGCGATGCCCTGACTCGAAATAAGACCGGGTATGCCTGCAGTGACTTGAATGCAGGCTCGTCTTGCATCTCCCAAGACGAAAGGTTGTCTGAATCCCCTGTGGAGACAACAGAGAAAGACCTAGTTCCCCACCTCTTCGCGACCGGAGGCCTCATATCCTTTGAAAAGTCCAGAGGGACGCGGAGATCAGTGCCTCCAAAGAAGACGATGCCTGACTCCTCTCGAAACTTGATAGGAGTCCCAGGATTCCTGTGGCACGTGGAAAGGGACCCTTGGTCTCCCGCCTCAGCTGGAGAGGCGTCCCAATTGCCCTGCCAAGCCTCGAGGAGAATCCCGAGTTGTCCCTCGCAACTAGGCAGGAGTCCTGACGACGCTGAACAAACACGTGTGTGGAAGGGCCATCCCCGTCATAACTCGAGAATATAGCCCAGGTTCCTGCCGCAACTCGAAAAAAACCATGAGACTTCCCCCTCGCGGCGAGATGAGGCCCGATTCCCCTGCACTGCATGCAGAGCAATGCCGTGTTGCACATCACACATGAAAGGAGCCTTGATTTCCTTGATGGCACTCCAGAGAAACCCCAAGAACACTGTTTCAAGGCTAGAGGGATCCTGAGGTCACTGTAGCAACACGAAAGAGCTCCGTGGACCAAAAATCAACTCGAGATGAGAGGTTAGTCCCTGGCTTCGACTCCAGAGGGATACCACCTTACCACAAGCACCTCAAGAGGAGGCTTCTCTCAGCTCTAGGTATGTGAGAGGGACCCTGAATTTGCAGCCTCAAGTGGAATGGACACCGCGATGCCCTGACTCGAAATAAGGCCGGATATGCCTGCAGTGACTTGAATGCAGGCTCGTCTTGCATCTCCCAAGACGAAAGGATGTCTGAATCCCCTGTGGAGACCACAGAGAAAGACCTAGTTCCCCACCTCATCGCGACCGGAGGGCTCACATCCTTGGAAAACTCCAGAGGTACGCGGAGATCAGTGCCTCCAAAGGAGACGATGCCTGACTCCTCGTGAAACTTGATAGGAGTCCCAGGATTCCTGTGTAACGTGGAAAGGGTCCCTTGGTGTCCCGCCTCAGCTGGAGAGGTGTCCCAATTGCCCTGCCAAGCCTCGAGGAGAATCCCGAGTTGTCCCTCGCAACTAGGCAGGAGTCCTGACGTCACTGAACAAACACGTGTGTGGAAGGGCCATCCCCGTCGTAACTCGAGAATATACCAAAGGTTCCCGCCGCAACTCGAGAAAAACCATGAGACTTCCCCCTCGCCGCGAGATGAGGCCCGATTTCCCTGCATTGAGTGCAGAGCAATGCCGTGTTGCACATCACACAGGAAAGGAGCCTTGATTTCCTTGATGGCACTACAGAGAAAGCCCAAGAACACTGTTTCAAGGCTTGAGGGATCCTGAGGTCACTGTAGCAACACGAAAGAGCTGCGTGGACCAAAAATCAACTCGAGATGAGACGTTAGTCCCTGGCTTCGACTCCAGAGGAATACCCCCTTACCACAAGCACCTCAAGAGGAGGCTTCTCTCAGCTCTAGGTAAGTGAGAGGGACCCTGAGTTTGCGGCCTCAAATGGAATGGACACCGCGATGCCCTGACTCGAAATAAGGCCGGATATGCCTGCAGTGACTTGAATGCAGGCTCGTCTTGCATCTCCCAGGACGAAAGGATGTCTGAATCCCCTGTGGAGACCACAGAGAAAGACCTAGTTCCCCACCTCATCGCGACCGGAGGCCGCACATCGTTTGAAAACTCCAAAGGGACGCGGAGATCAGTGCCTTCAAAGGAGACGATGCCTGACTCCTCGTGAAACTTGATAGGAGTCCCAGGATTCCTGTGGCATGTGGAAAGGGACCCTTGGTCTCCCGCCTCAGCTGGAGAGGCGTCCCAATTGCCCTGCCAAGCCTCGAGGAGAATCCCGAGTTGTCCCTCGCAACTAGGCAGGAGTCCTGACGTCGCTGAACAAACACGTGTGTGGAAGGGCCATCCCCGTCGTAACTCAAGAATATACCCCAGGTTCCTGCCGCAACTCGAGAAAAACCATGAGACTTCCCCCTCGCCGCGAGATGAGGCCCGATTCCCCTGCACTGAGTGCAGAGCAATGCCGTGTTGCACATCACACAGGAAAGGAGCCTTGATTTCCTTGATGGCACTCCAGAGAAACCCCAAGAACACTGTTTCAAGGGTAAATGGATCCTGAGGTCGCTGTACCAACACGAAAGAGCTCCGTGGACCACAAATCAACTCGAGATGAGAGGTTAGTCCCTGGCTTCGACTCCAGAGGAATACCACCTTACCACAAGCACCTCAAGAGGAGGCTTCTCTCAGCTCTAGGTATGTGAGAGGGACCCTGAGTTTGCGGCCTCAAGTGGAATGGACACCGCGATGCCCTGACTCGAAATAAGACCGGGTATGCCTGCAGTGACTTGAATGCAGGCTCGTCTTGCATCTCCCAAGACGAAAGGTTGTCTGAATCCCCTGTGGAGACAACAGAGAAAGACCTAGTTCCCCACCTCTTCGCGACCGGAGGCCTCATATCCTTTGAAAAGTCCAGAGGGACGCGGAGATCAGTGCCTCCAAAGAAGACGATGCCTGACTCCTCTCGAAACTTGATAGGAGTCCCAGGATTCCTGTGGCACGTGGAAAGGGACCCTTGGTCTCCCGCCTCAGCTGGAGAGGCGTCCCAATTGCCCTGCCAAGCCTCGAGGAGAATCCCGAATTATCCCGCGCAACTAGGCAGGAGTCCTGACGTCACTGAACAAACACGTGTGTGGAAGGGCCATCCCCGTCATAACTCGAGAGTATATCCCAGGTTCCTGCCGCAACTCGAAAAAAACCATGAGACTTCCCCCTCGCGGCGAGATGAGGCCCGATTCCCCTGCACTGCATGCAGAGCAATGCCGTGTTGCACATCACACAGGAAAGGAGCCTTGATTTCCTTGATGGCACTCCAGAGAAACCCCAAGAACACTGTTTCAAGGCTAGAGGGATCCTGAGGTCACTGTAGCAACACGAAAGAGCTCCGTGGACCACAAATCAACTCGAGATGAGAGGTTAGTCCCTGGCTTCGACTCCAGAGGAATACCCACTTACCACAAGCACCTCAAGAGGAGGCTTCTCCCAGCTCTAGGTATGTGAGAGGGACCCTGAGTTTGCGGCCTCAAGTGGAATGGACACCGCGATGCCCTGACTCGAAATAAGGCCGGATATGCCTGCAGTGACTTGAATGCAGGCTCGTTTTGCATCTCCCAAGACGAAAGGATGTCTGAATCCCCTGTGGAGACCACAGAGAAAGACCTAGTTCCCCACCTCATCGCGACCGGAGGCCTCACATCCTTTGAAAACTCCAGAGGGACACGGAGATCAGTGCTTCCAAAGGAGACGATGCCTGACTCCTCGTGAAACTTGATAGGAGTCCCAGGATTCCTGTGGCACGTGGAAAGGGACCCTTGGTCTCCCGCCTCAGCTGGAGAGGCGTCCCAATTGCCCTGCCAAGCCTCGAGGAGAATCCCGAGTTGTCCCTCGCAACTAGGCAGGAGTCCTGACATCGCTGAACAAACACGTGTGTGGAAGGGCCATCCCCGTCGTAACTCGAGAATATACCCTAGGTTCCCGCCGCAACTCGAGAAAAACCATGAGACTTCCCCCTCGCAACGAGATGAAGCCCGATTCCCCTGCACTGCGTGCAGATCAATGCCGTGTTGCACATCACACAGGAAAGGAGCCTTGATTTCCTTGATGGCACTCCAGAGAAAGCCCAAGAACACTGTTTCAAGGCTAGAGGGATCCTGAGGTCACTGTAGCAACACGAAAGAGCTCCGTGGACCACAAATGAACTCGAGATGAGAGGTTAGTCCCTGGCTTCGACTCCAGAGGAATACCACATTACCACAAGCACCTCAAGAGGAGGCTTCTCTCAGCTCTAGGTATGTGAGAGGGACCCTGAGTTTGCGGCCTCAAGTGGAATGGACACCGCGATGCCCTGACTCGAAATAAGGCCGGATATGCCTGCAGTGACTTGAATGCAGGCTCGTCTTGCATCTCCCAAGACGAAAGGATGTCTGAATCCCCTGTGGAGACCAGAGAGAAAGACCTAGTTCCCCACCTCATCGCGACCGGAGGCCTCACATCCTTGGAAAACTCCAGAGGGACGCGGAGATCAGTGCCTCCAAAGGAGACGATGCCTGACTCCTCATGAAACTTGATAGGAGTCCCAGGATTCCTGTGGCACGTGGAAAGGGACCCTTGGTCTCCCGCCTCAGCTGGAGAGGCGTCCCAATTGCCCTGCCAAGCCTCGAGGAGAATCCCGAGTTGTCCCTCGCAACTAGGCAGGAGTCCTGACGACGCTGAAAAACAGGTGTGTGGAAGGGCCATCCCCGTCATAACTCGAGAATATACCCCAGGTTCCTGCCGCAACTCGAAAAAAACCATGAGACTTCCCCCTCGCGGCGAGATGAGGCCCGATTCCCCTGCACTGCATGCAGAGCAATGCCGTGTTGCACATCACACAGGAAAGGAGCCTTGATTTCCTTGATGGCACTCCAGAGAAAGCCCAAGAACACTGTTTCAAGGCTAGAGGAATCCTGAGGTCACTGTAGCAACACGAAAGAGCTCCGTGGACCACAAATCAACTCGAGATGAGAGGTTAGTCCCTGGCTTCGACTCCAGAGGGATACCACCTTACCACAAGCACCTCAAGAGGAGGCTTCTCTCAGCTCTAGGTATGTGAGAGGGACCCTGAATTTGCGGCCTCAAGTGGAATGGACACCGCGATGCCCTGACTCGAAATAAGGCCGGATATGCCTGCAGTGACTTGAATGCAGGCTCGTCTTGCATCTCCCAAGACGAAAGGATGTCTGAATCCCCTGTGGAGACCACAGAGAAAGATCTAGTTCCCCACCTCATCGCGACCGGAGGACTCACATCCTTGGAAAACTCCAGAGGGACGCGGAGATCAGTGCCTCCAAAGGAGACGATGCCTGACTCCTCGTGAAACTTGATAGGAGTCCCAGGATTCCTGTGGCACGTGGAAAGGGACCCTTGGTCTCCCGCCTCAGCTGGAGAGGCGTCCCAATTGCCCTGCCAAGCCTCGAGGAGAATCCCGAGTTGTCCCTCGCAACTAGGCAGGAGTCCTGACGTCGCTGAACAAACAGGTGTGTGGAAGGGCCATCCCCGTCGTAACTCGAGAATATAACCCAGGTTCCCACCGCAACTCGACAAAAACCATGAGACTTCCCCCTCGCAGCGAGATGAGGCCCTATTCCCCTGCATTGACTGCAGAGCAATGCCGTGTTGCACATCACACAGGAAAGGAGCCTTGATTTCCTTGATGGCACACCAGAGAAACCCCAAGAACACCGTTTCAAGGCTCGAGGGATCCTGAGGTCACTGTAGCAACACGAAAGAGCTCCGTGGACCACAAATCAACTCGAGATGAGAGGTTAGTCCCTGGCTTCAGCTCCAGAGGAATACCATCTTACCACAAGCACCTCAAGAGGAGGCTTCTCTCAGCTCTAGGTATGTGAGAGGCACCCTGAGTTTGCGGCCTCAAGTGGAATGGACACCGCGTTGCCCTGACTCGAAATAAGGCCGGATATGCCTGCAGTGACTTGAATGCAGGCTTGTCTTGCATCTCCCAAGACGAAAGGATGTCTGAATCCCCTGTGGAGACCACAGAGAAAGACCTAGTTCCCTACCTCATCGCGACCGGAGGCCGCACATCCTTTGAAAACTCCAGAGGGACGCGGAGATCAGTGCCTCCAAAGGAGACGATGCCTGACTCCTCGTGAAACTTGATAGGAGTCCCAGGATTCCTGTGGCACGTGGAAAGGGACCCTTGGTCTCCGGCCTCAGCTGGAGAGGCGTCCCAATTGCCCTGCCAAGCCTCGAGGAGAATCCCGAGTTGTCCCTCGCAACTAGGCAGGAGTCCGGACGTCGCTGAACAAACACGTGTGTGGAAGGGCCTTCCCCGTCGGAACTCGAGAATATACCCCAGGTTCCCGCCGCAACTCGAGAAAAACCATGAGACTTCCCCCTCGCCGCGAGATGAGGCCCGATTCCCCTGCACTGAGTGCAGAGCAATGCCGTGTTGCACATCACACAGGAAAGGAGCCTTGATTTCCTTGATGGCACTCCAGAGAAACCCCAAGAACACTGTTTCAAGGCTAGAGATATTCTGAGGTCACTGTAGCAACACGAAAGAGCTCCGTGGACCAAAAATCAACTCGAGATGAGAGGTTAGTCCCTGGCTTCGACTCCAGAGGAATACCACCTTACCACAAGCACTTCAAGAGGAGGCTTCCCTCAGTTCTTGGTATGTGAGAGGGACCCTGAGTTTGCGGCCTCAAGTGGAATGGACACCGCGATGCCCTGACTCGAAATAAGGCCGGATATGCCTGCAGTGACTTGAATGGAGGCTCGTCTTTCATCTTCCAAGATGAAAGGATGTCTGAATCCCCTGTGGAGACCACAGAGAAAGACCTAGTTCCCCACCTCATCGCGACCGGAGGCCTCACATCCTTTGAAAAGTCCAGAGGGACGCAGAGATCAGTGCCTCCAAAGGAGACGATGCCTGACTCCTCGTGAAACTTGATAGGAGTCCCAGGATTCCTGTGGCACGTGGAAAGGGACCCTTGGTCTCCCGCCTCAGCTGGAGAGGCGTCCCAATTGCCCTGCCAAGCCTCGAGGACAATCCCCAGTTGTCCCTCGCAACTAGGCAGGAGTCCTGACGTCGCTGAACAAACAGGTGTGTGAAAGGGCCATCCACGTCGTAACTCGAGAATATACCCCAGGTTCCCGCCGCAACTCGAGAAAAACCATGAGACTTCCCACTCACGGCGAGAAGAGGCCCGATTTCCCTGCACTGCGTGCAGAGCAATGCCGTGTTGCACATCACACAGGAAAGGAGCCTTGATTTCCTTGATGGCCTCCAGAGAAACCCCAAGAACACTGTTTCAAGGCTAGAGGGATCCCGAGGTCACTGTAGCAACACGAAAGAGCTCCGTGGACCACAAATCAACTCAAAATGAGAGGTTAGTCCCTGGCTTCGACTCCAGAGGAATACCACCTTACCACAAGCACCTCAAGAGGAGGCTTCTCTCAGCTCTAGGTATGTGAGAGGGACCTTGAGTTTGCGGCCTCAAGTGGAATGGACACCGCGAAGCCGTGACTCGAAATAAGGCCGGATATGCCTGCAGTGACTTGAATGCAGGCTCGTCTTGCATCTCCCAAGACGAAAGGATGTCTGAATCCCCTGTGGAGACCAGAGAGAAAGACCTAGTTCCCCACCTCATCGCGACCGGAGGCCTCACATCCTTTGAAAACTCCAGGGGACGCGGAGATCAGTGCCTCCAAAGGAGACGATGCCTGACTCCTCGTGAAACTTGATAGGAGTCCCAGGATTCCTGTGGCACGGGGAAAGGGACCCTTGGTCTCCCGCCTCAGCTGGAGAGGCGTCCCAATTGCCCTGCCAAGCCTCGAGGAGAATCCCGAGTTATCCCGCGCAACTAGGCAGGAGTCCTGACGACGCTGAACAAACACGTGTGTGGAAGGGCCATCCCCGTCATAACTCGAGAATATACCCCAGGTTCCTGCCGCAACTCGAAAAAAACCATGAGACTTCCCCCTCGCTGCGAGATGAGGCCCGATTCCCTTGCACTGCATGCAGAGCAATGCCGTGTTGCACATCACACAGGAAAGGAGCCTTGATTTCCTTGATGGCACTCCAGAGAAAGCCCAAGAACACTGTTTCAAGGCTAGAGGAATCCTGAGTTCACTGTAGCAACACGAAAGAGCTCCGTGGACCACAAATCAACTCGAGATGAGAGGTTAGTCCCTGGCTTCGACTCCAGAGGGATACCACCTTACCACAAGCACCTCAAGAGGAGGCTTCTCTCAGCTCTAGGTATGTGAGAGGGACCCTGAGTTTGCGGCCTCAAGTGGAATGGACACCGCGATGCCCTGACTCGAAATAAGGCCGGATATGCCTGCAGTGACTTGAATGCAGGCTCGTCTTGCATCTCCCAAGAAGAAAGGATGTCTGAATCCCCTGTGGAGACCACAGAGAAAGATCTAGTTCCCCACCTAATCGCGACCGGAGGACTCACATCCTTGGAAAACTCCAGAGGGACGCGGAGATCAGTGCCTTCAAAGGAGACGATGCCTGACTCCTCGTGAAACTTGATAGGAGTCCCAGGATTCCTGTGGCACGTGGAAAGGGACACTTGGTCTCCCGCCTCAGCTGGAGAGGCGTCCCAATGGCCCTGCCAAGCCTCGAGGAGAATCCCGAGTTGTCCCTCGCAACTAGGCAGGAGTCCTGACGTCGCTGAACAAACAGGTGTGTGGAAGGGCCATCCCCGTCGTAACTCGAGAATATAACCCAGGTTCCCACCGCAACTCGACAAAAACCATGAGACTTCCCCCTCGCAGCGAGATGAGGCCCTATTCCCCTGCATTGACTGCAGAGCAATGCCGTGTTGCACATCACACAGGAAAGGAGCCTTGATTTCCTTGATGGCACTCCAGAGAATCCCCAAGAACACCGTTTCAAGGCTCGAGGGATCCTGAGGTCACTGTAGCAACACGAAAGAGCTCCGTGGACCACAAATCAACTCGAGATGAGAGGTTAGTCCCTGGCTTCAGCTCCAGAGGAATACCACCTTACCACAAGCACCTCAAGAGGAGGCTTCTCTCAGCTCTAGGTATGTGAGAGGCACCCTGAGTTTGCGGCCTCAAGTGGAATGGACACCGCGTTGCCCTGACTCGAAATAAGGCCGGATATGCCTGCAGTGACTTGAATGCAGGCTTGTCTTGCATCTCCCAAGAGGAAAGGATGTCTGAATCCCCTGTGGAGACCACAGAGAAAGACCTAGTTCCCTACCTCATCGCGACCGGAGGCCGCACATCCTTTGAAAACTCCAGAGGGACGCGGAGATCAGTGCCTCCAAAGGAGACGATGCCTGACTCCTCGTGAAACTTGATAGGAGTCCCAGGATTCCTGTGGCACGTGGAAAGGGACCCTTGGTCTCCGGCCTCAGCTGGAGAGGCGTCCCAATTGCCCTGCCAAGCCTCGAGGAGAATCCCGAGTTGTCCCTCGCAACTAGGCAGGAGTCCGGACGTCGCTGAACAAACACGTGTGTGGAAGGGCCATCCCCGTCGGAACTCGAGAATATACCCCAGGTTCCCGCCCCAACTCGAGAAAAACCTTGAGACTTCCCCCTCGCCGCGAGATGAGGCCCGATTCCCCTGCACTGAGTGCAGAGCAATGCCGTGTTGCACATCACACAGGAAAGGAGCCTTGATTTCCTTGATGGCACTCCAGAGAAACCCCAAGAACACTGTTTCAAGGCTAGAGGGATTCTGAGGTCACTGTAGGAACACGAAAGAGCTCCGTGGACCAAAAATCAACTCGAGATGAGAGGTTAGTCCCTGGCTTCGACTCCAGAGGAATACCACCTTACCACAAGCACTTCAAGAGGAGGCTTCCCTCAGTTCTAGGTATGTGAGAGGGACCCTGAGTTTGCGGCCTCAAGTGGAATGGACACCGCGATGCCCTGACTCGAAATAAAGCCGGATATGCCTGCAGTGACTTGAATGGAGGCTCGTCTTTCATCTCCCAAGATGAAAGGATGTCTGAATCCCCTGTGGAGACCACAGAGAAAGACCTAGTTCCCCACCTCATCGCGACCGGAGGCCTCACATCCTTTGAAAAGTCCAGAGGGACGCAGAGATCAGTGCCTCCAAAGGAGACGATGCCTGACTCCTCGTGAAACTTGATAGGAGTCCCAGGATTCCTGTGGCACGTGGAAAGGGACCCTTGGTCTCCCGCCTCAGCTGGAGAGGCGTCCCAATTGCCCTGCCAAGCCTCGAGGAGAATCCCGAGTTGTCCCTCGCAACTAGGCAGGAGTCCTGACGTCGCTGAACAAACAGGTGTGTGAAAGGGCCATCCACGTCGTAACTCGAGAATATACCCCAGGTTCCCGCCGCAACTCGAGAAAAACCATGAGACTTCCCACTCACGGCGAGAAGAGGCCCGATTCCCCTGCACTGCGTGCAGAGCAATGCCGTGTTGCACATCACACAGGAAAGGAGCCTTGATTTCCTTGATGGCCTCCAGAGAAACCCCAAGAACACTGTTTCAAGGCTAGAGGGATCCTGAGGTCACTGTAGCAACACGAAAGAGCTCCGTGGACCACAAATCAACTCAAAATGAGAGGTTAGTCCCTGGCTTCGACTCCAGAGGAATACCACCTTACCACAAGCACCTCAAGAGGAGGCTTCTCTCAGCTCTAGGTATGTGAGAGGGACCTTGAGTTTGCGGCCTCAAGTGGAATGGACACCGCGAAGCCGTGACTCGAAATAAGGCCGGATATGCCTGCAGTGACTTGAATGCAGGCTCGTCTTGCATCTCCCACGACGAAAGGATGTCTGAATCCCCTGTGGAGACCAGAGAGAAAGACCTAGTTCCCCACCTCATCGCGACCGGAGGCCTCACATCCTTTGAAAACTCCAGAGGAATGCGGAGATCAGTGCCTCGAAAGGAGACGATGCCTGCCTCCTCGAGAAACTTGATAGGAGTCCCAGGATTCCTGTGGCACGTGGAAAGGGACTCTTGGTCTCCCGCCTCAGCTGGAGAGGCGTCCCAATTGCCCTGCCAAGCCTCGAGGAGAATCCCGAGTTGTCCCTCGCAACTAGGCAGGAGTCCTGACGTCGCTGAACAAACAGGTGTGTGGAAGGGCCATCCCCGTCGTAACTCGAGAATATAACCCAGGTTCCCACCGCAACTCGACAAAAACCATGAGACTTCCCCCTCGCAGCGAGATGAGGCCCTATTCCCCTGCATTGACTGCAGAGCAATGCCGTGTTGCACATCACACAGGAAAGGAGCCTTGATTTCCTTGATGGCACACCAGAGAAACCCCAAGAACACCGTTTCAAGGCTCGAGGGATCCTGAGGTCACTGTAGCAACACGAAAGAGCTCCGTGGACCACAAATCAACTCGAGATGAGAGGTTAGTCCCTGGCTTCAGCTCCAGAGGAATACCATCTTACCACAAGCACCTCAAGAGGAGGCTTCTCTCAGCTCTAGGTATGTGAGAGGCACCCTGAGTTTGCGGCCTCAAGTGGAATGGACACCGCGTTGCCCTGACTCGAAATAAGGCCGGATATGCCTGCAGTGACTTGAATGCAGGCTTGTCTTGCATCTCCCAAGACGAAAGGATGTCTGAATCCCCTGTGGAGACCACAGAGAAAGACCTAGTTCCCTACCTCATCGCGACCGGAGGCCGCACATCCTTTGAAAACTCCAGAGGGACGCGGAGATCAGTGCCTCCAAAGGAGACGATGCCTGACTCCTCGTGAAACTTGATAGGAGTCCCAGGATTCCTGTGGCACGTGGAAAGGGACCCTTGGTCTCCGGCCTCAGCTGGAGAGGCGTCCCAATTGCCCTGCCAAGCCTCGAGGAGAATCCCGAGTTGTCCCTCGCAACTAGGCAGGAGTCCGGACGTCGCTGAACAAACACGTGTGTGGAAGGGCCTTCCCCGTCGGAACTCGAGAATATACCCCAGGTTCCCGCCGCAACTCGAGAAAAACCATGAGACTTCCCCCTCGCCGCGAGATGAGGCCCGATTCCCCTGCACTGAGTGCAGAGCAATGCCGTGTTGCACATCACACAGGAAAGGAGCCTTGATTTCCTTGATGGCACTCCAGAGAAACCCCAAGAACACTGTTTCAAGGCTAGAGATATTCTGAGGTCACTGTAGCAACACGAAAGAGCTCCGTGGACCAAAAATCAACTCGAGATGAGAGGTTAGTCCCTGGCTTCGACTCCAGAGGAATACCACCTTACCACAAGCACTTCAAGAGGAGGCTTCCCTCAGTTCTTGGTATGTGAGAGGGACCCTGAGTTTGCGGCCTCAAGTGGAATGGACACCGCGATGCCCTGACTCGAAATAAGGCCGGATATGCCTGCAGTGACTTGAATGGAGGCTCGTCTTTCATCTTCCAAGATGAAAGGATGTCTGAATCCCCTGTGGAGACCACAGAGAAAGACCTAGTTCCCCACCTCATCGCGACCGGAGGCCTCACATCCTTTGAAAAGTCCAGAGGGACGCAGAGATCAGTGCCTCCAAAGGAGACGATGCCTGACTCCTCGTGAAACTTGATAGGAGTCCCAGGATTCCTGTGGCACGTGGAAAGGGACCCTTGGTCTCCCGCCTCAGCTGGAGAGGCGTCCCAATTGCCCTGCCAAGCCTCGAGGACAATCCCCAGTTGTCCCTCGCAACTAGGCAGGAGTCCTGACGTCGCTGAACAAACAGGTGTGTGAAAGGGCCATCCACGTCGTAACTCGAGAATATACCCCAGGTTCCCGCCGCAACTCGAGAAAAACCATGAGACTTCCCACTCACGGCGAGAAGAGGCCCGATTTCCCTGCACTGCGTGCAGAGCAATGCCGTGTTGCACATCACACAGGAAAGGAGCCTTGATTTCCTTGATGGCCTCCAGAGAAACCCCAAGAACACTGTTTCAAGGCTAGAGGGATCCTGAGGTCACTGTAGCAACACGAAAGAGCTCCGTGGACCACAAATCAACTCAAAATGAGAGGTTAGTCCCTGGCTTCGACTCCAGAGGAATACCACCTTACCACAAGCACCTCAAGAGGAGGCTTCTCTCAGCTCTAGGTATGTGAGAGGGACCTTGAGTTTGCGGCCTCAAGTGGAATGGACACCGCGAAGCCGTGACTCGAAATAAGGCCGGATATGCCTGCAGTGACTTGAATGCAGGCTCGTCTTGCATCTCCCAAGACGAAAGGATGTCTGAATCCCCTGTGGAGACCAGAGAGAAAGACCTAGTTCCCCACCTCATCGCGACCGGAGGCCTCACATCCTTTGAAAACTCCAGGGGACGCGGAGATCAGTGCCTCCAAAGGAGACGATGCCTGACTCCTCGTGAAACTTGATAGGAGTCCCAGGATTCCTGTGGCACGGGGAAAGGGACCCTTGGTCTCCCGCCTCAGCTGGAGAGGCGTCCCAATTGCCCTGCCAAGCCTCGAGGAGAATCCCGAGTTATCCCGCGCAACTAGGCAGGAGTCCTGACGACGCTGAACAAACACGTGTGTGGAAGGGCCATCCCCGTCATAACTCGAGAATATACCCCAGGTTCCTGCCGCAACTCGAAAAAAACCATGAGACTTCCCCCTCGCTGCGAGATGAGGCCCGATTCCCTTGCACTGCATGCAGAGCAATGCCGTGTTGCACATCACACAGGAAAGGAGCCTTGATTTCCTTGATGGCACTCCAGAGAAAGCCCAAGAACACTGTTTCAAGGCTAGAGGAATCCTGAGTTCACTGTAGCAACACGAAAGAGCTCCGTGGACCACAAATCAACTCGAGATGAGAGGTTAGTCCCTGGCTTCGACTCCAGAGGGATACCACCTTACCACAAGCACCTCAAGAGGAGGCTTCTCTCAGCTCTAGGTATGTGAGAGGGACCCTGAGTTTGCGGCCTCAAGTGGAATGGACACCGCGATGCCCTGACTCGAAATAAGGCCGGATATGCCTGCAGTGACTTGAATGCAGGCTCGTCTTGCATCTCCCAAGAAGAAAGGATGTCTGAATCCCCTGTGGAGACCACAGAGAAAGATCTAGTTCCCCACCTAATCGCGACCGGAGGACTCACATCCTTGGAAAACTCCAGAGGGACGCGGAGATCAGTGCCTTCAAAGGAGACGATGCCTGACTCCTCGTGAAACTTGATAGGAGTCCCAGGATTCCTGTGGCACGTGGAAAGGGACACTTGGTCTCCCGCCTCAGCTGGAGAGGCGTCCCAATGGCCCTGCCAAGCCTCGAGGAGAATCCCGAGTTGTCCCTCGCAACTAGGCAGGAGTCCTGACGTCGCTGAACAAACAGGTGTGTGGAAGGGCCATCCCCGTCGTAACTCGAGAATATAACCCAGGTTCCCACCGCAACTCGACAAAAACCATGAGACTTCCCCCTCGCAGCGAGATGAGGCCCTATTCCCCTGCATTGACTGCAGAGCAATGCCGTGTTGCACATCACACAGGAAAGGAGCCTTGATTTCCTTGATGGCACTCCAGAGAATCCCCAAGAACACCGTTTCAAGGCTCGAGGGATCCTGAGGTCACTGTAGCAACACGAAAGAGCTCCGTGGACCACAAATCAACTCGAGATGAGAGGTTAGTCCCTGGCTTCAGCTCCAGAGGAATACCACCTTACCACAAGCACCTCAAGAGGAGGCTTCTCTCAGCTCTAGGTATGTGAGAGGCACCCTGAGTTTGCGGCCTCAAGTGGAATGGACACCGCGTTGCCCTGACTCGAAATAAGGCCGGATATGCCTGCAGTGACTTGAATGCAGGCTTGTCTTGCATCTCCCAAGAGGAAAGGATGTCTGAATCCCCTGTGGAGACCACAGAGAAAGACCTAGTTCCCTACCTCATCGCGACCGGAGGCCGCACATCCTTTGAAAACTCCAGAGGGACGCGGAGATCAGTGCCTCCAAAGGAGACGATGCCTGACTCCTCGTGAAACTTGATAGGAGTCCCAGGATTCCTGTGGCACGTGGAAAGGGACCCTTGGTCTCCGGCCTCAGCTGGAGAGGCGTCCCAATTGCCCTGCCAAGCCTCGAGGAGAATCCCGAGTTGTCCCTCGCAACTAGGCAGGAGTCCGGACGTCGCTGAACAAACACGTGTGTGGAAGGGCCATCCCCGTCGGAACTCGAGAATATACCCCAGGTTCCCGCCCCAACTCGAGAAAAACCTTGAGACTTCCCCCTCGCCGCGAGATGAGGCCCGATTCCCCTGCACTGAGTGCAGAGCAATGCCGTGTTGCACATCACACAGGAAAGGAGCCTTGATTTCCTTGATGGCACTCCAGAGAAACCCCAAGAACACTGTTTCAAGGCTAGAGGGATTCTGAGGTCACTGTAGGAACACGAAAGAGCTCCGTGGACCAAAAATCAACTCGAGATGAGAGGTTAGTCCCTGGCTTCGACTCCAGAGGAATACCACCTTACCACAAGCACTTCAAGAGGAGGCTTCCCTCAGTTCTAGGTATGTGAGAGGGACCCTGAGTTTGCGGCCTCAAGTGGAATGGACACCGCGATGCCCTGACTCGAAATAAAGCCGGATATGCCTGCAGTGACTTGAATGGAGGCTCGTCTTTCATCTCCCAAGATGAAAGGATGTCTGAATCCCCTGTGGAGACCACAGAGAAAGACCTAGTTCCCCACCTCATCGCGACCGGAGGCCTCACATCCTTTGAAAAGTCCAGAGGGACGCAGAGATCAGTGCCTCCAAAGGAGACGATGCCTGACTCCTCGTGAAACTTGATAGGAGTCCCAGGATTCCTGTGGCACGTGGAAAGGGACCCTTGGTCTCCCGCCTCAGCTGGAGAGGCGTCCCAATTGCCCTGCCAAGCCTCGAGGAGAATCCCGAGTTGTCCCTCGCAACTAGGCAGGAGTCCTGACGTCGCTGAACAAACAGGTGTGTGAAAGGGCCATCCACGTCGTAACTCGAGAATATACCCCAGGTTCCCGCCGCAACTCGAGAAAAACCATGAGACTTCCCACTCACGGCGAGAAGAGGCCCGATTCCCCTGCACTGCGTGCAGAGCAATGCCGTGTTGCACATCACACAGGAAAGGAGCCTTGATTTCCTTGATGGCCTCCAGAGAAACCCCAAGAACACTGTTTCAAGGCTAGAGGGATCCTGAGGTCACTGTAGCAACACGAAAGAGCTCCGTGGACCACAAATCAACTCAAAATGAGAGGTTAGTCCCTGGCTTCGACTCCAGAGGAATACCACCTTACCACAAGCACCTCAAGAGGAGGCTTCTCTCAGCTCTAGGTATGTGAGAGGGACCTTGAGTTTGCGGCCTCAAGTGGAATGGACACCGCGAAGCCGTGACTCGAAATAAGGCCGGATATGCCTGCAGTGACTTGAATGCAGGCTCGTCTTGCATCTCCCACGACGAAAGGATGTCTGAATCCCCTGTGGAGACCAGAGAGAAAGACCTAGTTCCCCACCTCATCGCGACCGGAGGCCTCACATCCTTTGAAAACTCCAGAGGAATGCGGAGATCAGTGCCTCGAAAGGAGACGATGCCTGCCTCCTCGAGAAACTTGATAGGAGTCCCAGGATTCCTGTGGCACGTGGAAAGGGACTCTTGGTCTCCCGCCTCAGCTGGAGAGGCGTCCCAATTGCCCTGCCAAGCCTCGAGGAGAATCCCGAGTTGTCCCTCGCAACTAGGCAGGAGTCCTGACGTCGCTGAACAAACAGGTGTGTGGAAGGGCCATCCCCGTCGTAACTCGAGAATATACCCCAGGTTCCTGCCGCAACTCGAGAAAAACCATGAGACTTCCCCCTCGCCGCGAGATGAGGCCCGATTCCCCTGCACTGCGTGCAGAGCAATTCTGTGTTGCACATCACACAGGAAAGGAGCCTTGATTTCCTTGATGGCACTTCAGAGAAAGCCCAAGAACACTGTTTCAAGGCTAGAGGGATCCTGAGGTCACTGAAGCAACACGAAAGAGCTCCGTGGACCACAAATGAACTCGAGATGAGAGGTTAGTCCCTGGCTTCGACTCCAGAGGGATACCACCTTACCACAAGCACCTCAAGAGGAGGCTTCTCTCAGCTCTAGGTATGTGAGAGGGACCCTGAGTTTGCGGCCTCAAGTGGAATGGACACCGCGATGCCCTGACTCAAAATAAGACCGGGTATGCCTGCAGTGACTTGAATGCAGGCTCGTCTTGCATCTCCCAAGACGAAAGGTTGTCTGAATCCCCTGTGGAGACAACAGAGAAAGACCTAGTTCCCCACCTCTTCGCGACCGGAGGCCTCATATCCTTTGAAAAGACCAGAGGGACGCGGAAATCAGTGCCTCCAAAGGAGATGATGCCTGACTCCTCGTGAAACTTGATAGGAGTCCCAGGGTTACTGTGGCACGTGGAAAGGGACCCTTGGTCTCCGGCCTCAGCTGGAGAGGCGTCCCAATTGCCCTGCCAAGCCTCGAGGAGAATCCCGAGTTGTCCCTCGCAACTAGGCAGGAGTCCGGAGGTCGCTGAACAAACACGTGTGTGGAAGGGCCATCCCCGTCGGAACTCGAGAATATACCCCAGGTTCCCGCCGCAACTCGAGAAAAACCATGAGACTTCCCCCTCGCCGCGAGATGAGGCCCGATTCCCCTGCACTGAGTGCAGAGCAATGCCGTGTTGCACATCACACAGGAAAGGAGCCTTGATTTCCTTGATGGCACTCCAGAGAAACCCCAAGAACACTGTTTCAAGGCTAGAGAGATTCTGAGGTCACTGTAGGAACACGAAAGAGCTCCGTGGACCAAAAATCAACTCGAGATGAGAGGTTAGTCCCTGGCTTCGACTCCAGAGGAATACCACCTTACCACAAGCACTTCAAGAGGAGGCTTCCCTCAGTTCTAGGTATGTGAGAGGGACCCTGAGTTTGCGGCCTCAAGTGGAATGGACACCGCGATGCCCTGACTCGAAATAAGGCCGGATATGCCTGCAGTGACTTGAATGGAGGCTCGTCTTTCATCTTCCAAGATGAAAGGATGTCTGAATCCCCTGTGGAGACCACAGAGAAAGACCTAGTTCCCCACCTCATCGCGACCAGAGGCCTCACATCCTTTGAAAAGTCCAGAGGGACGCAGAGATCAGTGCCTCCAAAGGAGACGATGCCTGACTCCTCGTGAAACTTGATAGGAGTCCCAGGATTCCTGTGGCACGTGGAAAGGGACCCTTGGTCTCCCGCCTCAGCTGGAGAGGCGTCCCAATTGCCCTGCCAAGCCTCGAGGACAATCCCCAGTTGTCCCTCGCAACTAGGCAGGAGTCCTGACGTCGCTGAACAAACAGGTGTGTGAAAGGGCCATCCACGTCGTAACTCGAGAATATACCCCAGGTTCCCGCCGCAACTCGAGAAAAACCATGAGACTTCGCACTCACGGCGAGAAGAGGCCCGATTCCCCTGCACTGCGTGCAGAGCAATGCCGTGTTGCACATCACACAGGAAAGGAGCCTTGATTTCCTTGATGGCCTCCAGAGAAACCCCAAGAACACTGTTTCAAGGCTAGAGGGATCCTGAGGTCACTGTAGCAACACGAAAGAGCTCCGTGGACCACAAATCAACTCAAAATGAGAGGTTAGTCCCTGGCTTCGACTCCAGAGGAATACCACCTTACCACAAGCACCTCAAGAGGAGGCTTCTCTCAGCTCTAGGTATGTGAGAGGGACCTTGAGTTTGCGGCCTCAAGTGGAATGGACACCGCGAAGCCGTGACTCGAAATAAGGCCGGATATGCCTGCAGTGACTTGAATGCAGGCTCGTCTTGCATCTCCCAAGACGAAAGGATGTCTGAATCCCCTGTGGAGACCAGAGAGAAAGACCTAGTTCCCCACCTCATCGCGACCGGAGGCCTCACATCCTTTGAAAACTCCAGAGGGATGCGGAGATCAGTGCCTCGAAAGGAGACGATGCCTGCCTCCTCGAGAAACTTGATAGGAGTCCCAGGATTCCTGTGGCACGTGGAAAGGGACTCTTGGTCTCCCGCCTCAGCTGGAGAGGCGTCCCAATTGCCCTGCCAAGCCTCGAGGAGAATCCCGAGTTGTCCCTCGCAACTAGGCAGGAGTCCTGACGTCGCTGAACAAACACGTGTGTGGAAGGGCCATCCCCGTCGTAACTCGAGAATATACCCCAGGTTCCTGCCGCAACTCGAGAAAAACCATGAGACTTCCCCCTCGCCGTGAGATGAGGCCCGATTCCCCTGCACTGCGTGCAGAGCAATTCTGTGTTGCACATCACACAGGAAAGGAGCCTTGATTTCCTTGATGGCACTTCAGAGAAAGCCCAAGAACACTGTTTCAAGGCTAGAGGGATCCTGAGGTCACTGAAGCAACACGAAAGAGCTCCGTGGACCACAAATGAACTCGAGATGAGAGGTTAGTCCCTGGCTTCGACTCCAGAGGGATACCACCTTACCACAAGCACCTCAAGAGGAGGCTTCTCTCAGCTCTAGGTATGTGAGAGGGACCCTGAGTTTGCGGCTTCAAGTGGAATGGACACCGCGATGCCCTGACTCAAAATAAGACCGGGTATGCCTGCAGTGACTTGAATGCAGGCTCGTCTTGCATCTCCCAAGACGAAAGGTTGTCTGAATCCCCTGTGGAGACAACAGAGAAAGACCTAGTTCCCCACCTCTTCGCGACCGGAGGCCTCATATCCTTTGAAAAGACCAGAGGGACGCGGAAATCAGTGCCTCCAAAGGAGACGATGCCTGACTCCTCGTGAAACTTGATAGGAGTCCCAGGGTTACTGTGGCACGTGGAAAGGGACCCTTGGTCTCCGGCCTCAGCTGGAGAGGCGTCCCAATTGCCCTGCCAAGCCTCGAGGAGAATCCCGAGTTGTCCCTCGCAACTAGGCAGGAGTCCTGACGTCGCTGAACAAACAGGTGTGTGGAAGGGCCATCCCCGTCGTAACTCGAGAATATAACCCAGGTTCCCACCGCAACTCGACAAAAACCATGAGACTTCCCCCTCGCAGCGAGATGAGGCCCTATTCCCCTGCATTGACTGCAGAGCAATGCCGTGTTGCACATCACACAGGAAAGGAGCCTTGATTTCCTTGATGGCACTCCAGAGAAACCCCAAGAACACCGTTTCAAGGCTCGAGGGATCCTGAGGTCACTGTAGCAACACGAAAGAGCTCCGTGGACCACAAATCAACTCGAGATGAGAGGTTAGTCCCTGGCTTCAGCTCCAGAGGAATACCACCTTACCACAAGCACCTCAAGAGGAGGCTTCTCTCAGCTCTAGGTATGTGAGAGGCACCCTGAGTTTGCGGCCTCAAGTGGAATGGACACCGCGTTGCCCTGACTCGAAATAAGGCCGGATATGCCTGCAGTGATGTGAATGCAGGCTTGTCTTGCATCTCCCAAGACGAAAGGATGTCTGAATCCCCTGTGGAGACCACAGAGAAAGACCTAGTTCCCCACCTCATCGCGACCAGAGGCCTCACATCCTTTGAAAACTCCAGAGGGACGCAGAGATCAGTGCCTCCAAAGGAGACGATGCCTGACTCCTCGTGAAACTTGATAGGAGTCCCAGGATTCCTGTGGCACGTGGAAAGGGACCCTTGGTCTCCCGCCTCAGCTGGAGAGGCGTCCCAATTGCCCTGCCAAGCCTCGAGGACAATCCCCAGTTGTCCCTCGCAACTAGGCAGGAGTCCTGACGTCGCTGAACAAACAGGTGTGTGAAAGGGCCATCCACGTCGTAACTCGAGAATATACCCCAGGTTCCCGCCGCAACTCGAGAAAAACCATGAGACTTCCCACTCACGGCGAGAAGAGGCCCGATTCCCCTGCACTGCGTGCAGAGCAATGCCGTGTTGCACATCACACAGGAAAGGAGCCTTGATTTCCTTGATGGCCTCCAGAGAAACCCCAAGAACACTGTTTCAAGGCTAGAGGGATCCTGAGGTCACTGTAGCAACACGAAAGAGCTCCGTGGACCACAAATCAACTCAAAATGAGAGGTTAGTCCCTGGCTTCGACTCCAGAGGAATACCACCTTACCACAAGCACCTCAAGAGGAGGCTTCTCTCAGCTCTAGGTATGTGAGAGGGACCTTGAGTTTGCGGCCTCAAGTGGAATGGACACCGCGAAGCCGTGACTCGAAATAAGGCCGGATATGCCTGCAGTGACTTGAATGCAGGCTCGTCTTGCATCTCCCAAGACGAAAGGATGTCTGAATCCCCTGTGGAGACCAGAGAGAAAGACCTAGTTCCCCACCTCATCGCGACCGGAGGCCTCACATCCTTTGAAAACTCCAGAGGGATGCGGAGATCAGTGCCTCGAAAGGAGACGATGCCTGCCTCCTCGAGAAACTTGATAGGAGTCCCAGGATTCCTGTGGCACGTGGAAAGGGACTCTTGGTCTCCCGCCTCAGCTGGAAAGGCGTCCCAATTGCCCTGCCAAGCCTCGAGGAGAATCCCGAGTTGTCCCTCGCAACTAGGCAGGAGTCCTGACGTCGCTGAACAAACACGTGGGTGGAAGGGCCATCCCCGTCGTAACTCGAGAATATACCCCAGGTTCCTGCCGCAACTCGAGAAAAACCATGAGACTTCCCCCTCGCCGTGAGATGAGGCCCGATTCCCCTGCACTGCGTGCAGAGCAATTCTGTGTTGCACATCACACAGGAAAGGAGCCTTGATTTCCTTGATGGCACTTCAGAGAAAGCCCAAGAACACTGTTTCAAGGCTAGAGGGATCCTGAGGTCACTGAAGCAACACGAAAGAGCTCCGTGGACCACAAATGAACTCGAGATGAGAGGTTAGTCCCTGGCTTCGACTCCAGAGGGATACCACCTTACCACAAGCACCTCAAGAGGAGGCTTCTCTCAGCTCTAGGTATGTGAGAGGGACCCTGAGTTTGCGGCCTCAAGTGGAATGGACACCGCGATGCCCTGACTCAAAATAAGACCGGGTATGCCTGCAGTGACTTGAATGCAGGCTCGTCTTGGATCTCCCAAGACGAAAGGTTGTCTGAATCCCCTGTGGAGACAACAGAGAAAGACCTAGTTCCCCACCTCTTCGCGACCGGAGGCCTCACATCCTTTGAAAAGTCCAGAGGGACGCAGAGATCAGTGCCTCCAAAGGAGACGATGCCTGACTCCTCGTGAAACTTGATAGGAGTCCCAGGATTCCTGTGGCACGTGGAAAGGGACCCTTGGTCTCCCGCCTCAGCTGGAGAGGCGTCCCAATTGCCCTGCCAAGCCTCGAGGACAATCCCCAGTTGTCCCTCGCAACTAGGCAGGAGTCCTGACGTCGCTGAACAAACAGGTGTGTGAAAGGGCCATCCACGTCGTAACTCGAGAATATACCCCAGGTTCCCGCCGCAACTCGAGAAAAACCATGAGACTTCCCACTCACGGCGAGAAGAGGCCCGATTCCCCTGCACTGCGTGCAGAGCAATGCCGTGTTGCACATCACACAGGAAAGGAGCCTTGATTTCCTTGATGGCCTCCAGAGAAACCCCAAGAACACTGTTTCAAGGCTAGAGGGATCCTGAGGTCACTGTAGCAACACGAAAGAGCTCCGTGGACCACAAATCAACTCAAAATGAGAGGTTAGTCCCTGGCTTCGACTCCAGAGGGATACCACCTTACCACAAGCACCTCAAGAGGAGGCTTCTCTCAGCTCTAGGTATGTGAGAGGGACCCTGAGTTTGCGGCCTCAAGTGGAATGGACACCGCGATGCCCTGACTCAAAATAAGGCCGGATATGCCTGCAGTGACTTGAATGCAGGCTCGTCTTGCATCTCCCAAGACGAAAGGATGTCTGAATCCCCTGTGGAGACCACAGAGAAAGATCTAGTTCCCCACCTCATCGCGACCGGAGGACTCACATCCTTGGAAAACTCCAGAGGGACGCGGAGATCAGTGCCTTCAAAGGAGACGATGCCTGACTCCTCGTGAAACTTGATAGGAGTCCCAGGATTCCTGTGGCACGTGGAAAGGGACCCTTGGTCTCCCGCCTCAGCTGGAGAGGCGTCCCAATTGCCCTGCCAAGCCTCGAGGAGAATCCCGAGTTGTCCCTCGCAACTAGGCAGGAGTCCTGACGTCGCTGAACAAACAGGTGTGTGGAAGGGCCATCCCCGTCATAACTCGAGAATATAACCCAGGTTCCCACCGCAACACGACAAAAACCATGAGACTTCCCCCTCGCAGCGAGATGAGGCCCTATTCCCCTGCATTGACTGCAGAGCAATGCCGTGTTGCACATCACACAGGAAAGGAGCCTTGATTTCCTTGATGGCACTCCAGAGAAACCCCAAGAACACTGTTTCAAGGCTAGAGAGATTCTGAGGTCACTGTAGCAACACGAAAGAGCTCCGTGGACCAAAAATCAACTCGAGATGAGAGGTTAGTCCCTGGCTTCGACTCCAGAGGAATACCACCTTACCACAAGCACTTCAAGAGGAGGCTTCCCTCAGTTCTAGGTATGTGAGAGGGACCCTGAGTTTGCGGCCTCAAGTGGAATGGACACCGCGATGCCCTGACTCGAAATAAGGCGGGATATGCCTGCAGTGACTTGAATGCAGGCTCGTCTTGCATCTCCCACGACGAAAGGATGTCTGAATCCCCTGTGGAGACCAGAGAGAAAGACCTAGTTCCCCACCTCATCGCGACCGGAGGCCTCACATCCTTTGAAAACTCCAGAGGGATGCGGAGATCAGTGCCTCGAAAGGAGACGATGCCTGCCTCCTTGAGAAACTTGATAGGAGTCCCAGGATTCCTGTGGCACGTGGAAAGGGACTCTTCGTCTCCCGCCTCAGCTGGAGAGGCGTCCCAATTGCCCTGCCAAGCCTCGAGGAGAATCCCGAGTTGTCCCTCGCAACTAGGCAGGAGTCCTGACGTCGCTGAACAAACACGTGTGTGGAAGGGCCATCCCCGTCGTAACTCGAGAATATACCTCAAGTTCCTGCCGCAACTCGAGAAAAACCATGAGACTTCCCCCTCGCCGTGAGATGAGGCCCGATTCCCCTGCACTGCGTGCAGAGCAATTCTGTGTTGCACATCACACAGGAAAGGAGCCTTGATTTCCTTGATGGCATTTCAGAGAAAGCCCAAGAACACTGTTTCAAGGCTAGAGGGATCCTGAGGTCACTGAAGCAACACGAAAGAGCTCCGTGGACCACAAATGAACTCGAGATGAGAGGTTAGTCCCTGGCTTCGACTCCAGAGGGATACCACCTTACCACAAGCACCTCAAGAGGAGGCTTCTCTCAGCTCTAGGTATGTGAGAGGGACCCTGAGTTTGCGGCCTCAAGTGGAATATACACCGCGATGCCCTGACTCAAAATAAGACCGGGTATGCCTGCAGTGACTTGAATGCAGGCTCGTCTTGCATCTCCCAAGACGAAAGGTTGTCTGAATCCCCTGTGGAGACAACAGAGAAAGACCTAGTTCCCCACCTCTTCGCGACCGGAGGCCTCATATCCTTTGAAAAGACCAGAGGGACGCGGAAATCAGTGCCTCCAAAGGAGACGATGCCTGACTCCTCGTGAAACTTGATAGGAGTCCCAGGGTTACTGTGGCACGTGGAAAGGGACCCTTGGTCTCCGGCCTCAGCTGGAGAGGCGTCCCAATTGCCCTGCCAAGCCTCGAGGAGAATTCCGAGTTGTCCCTCGCAACTAGGCAGGAGTCCGGACGTCGCTGAACAAACACGTGTGTGGAAGGGCCATCCCCGTCGGAACTCGAGAATATACCCCAGGTTCCCGCCGCAACTCGAGAAAAACCTTGAGACTTCCCCCTCGCCGCGAGATGAGGCCCGATTCCCCTGCACTGAGTGCAGAGCAATGCCGTGTTGCACATCACACAGGAAAGGAGCCTTGATTTCCTTGATGGCACTCCAGAGAAACCCCAAGAACACTGTTTCAAGGCTAGAGAGATTCTGAGGTCACTGTAGCAACACGAAAGAGCTCCGTGGACCAAAAATCAACTCGAGATGAGAGGTTAGTCCCTGGCTTCGACTCCAGAGGAATACCACCTTACCACAAGCACTTCAAGAGGAGGCTTCTCTCAGTTCTAGGTATGTGAGAGGGACCCTGAGTTTGCGGCCTCAAGTGGAATGGACACCGCGATGCCCTGACTCGAAATAAGGCCGGATATGCCTGCAGTGACTTGAATGGAGGCTCGTCTTTCATCTCCCAAGATGAAAGGATGTCTGAATCCCCTGTGGAGACCACAGAGAAAGACCTAGTTCCCCACCTCATCGCGACCGGAGGCCTCACATCCTTTGAAAAGTCCAGAGGGACGCAGAGATCAGTGCCTCCAAAGGAGACGATGCCTGACTCCTCGTGAAACTTGATAGGAGTCCCAGGATTCCTGTGGCACGTGGAAAGGGACCCTTGGTCTCCCGCCTCAGCTGGAGAGGCGTCCCAATTGCCCTGCCAAGCCTCGAGGACAATCCCCAGTTGTCCCTCGCAACTAGGCAGGAGTCCTGACGTCGCTGAACAAACAGGTGTGTGAAAGGGCCATCCACGTCGTAACTCGAGAATATACCCCAGGTTCCCGCCGCAACTCGAGAAAAACCATGAGACTTCCCACTCACGGCGAGAAGAGGCCCGATTCCCCTACACTGCGTGCAGAGCAATGCCGTGTTGCACATCACACAGGAAAGGAGCCTTGATTTCCTTGATGGCCTCCAGAGAAACCCCAAGAACACTGTTTCAAGGCTAGAGGGATCCTGAGGTCACTGTAGCAACACGAAAGAGCTCCGTGGACCACAAATCAACTCAAAATGAGAGGTTAGTCCCTGGCTTCGACTCCAGAGGAATACCACCTTACCACAAGCACCTCAAGAGGAGGCTTCTCTCAGCTCTAGGTATGTGAGAGGGACCTTGAGTTTGCGGCCTCAAGTGGAATGGACACCACGAAGCCGTGACTCGAAATAAGGCCGGATATGCCTGCAGTGACTTGAATGCAGGCTCGTCTTGCATCTCCCACGACGAAAGGATGTCTGAATCCCCTGTGGAGACCAGAGAGAAAGACCTAGTTCCCCACCTCATCGCGACCGGAGGCCTCACATCCTTTGAAAACTCCAGAGGGATGCGGAGATCAGTGCCTCGAAAGGAGACGATGCCTGCCTCCTCGTGAAACTTGATAGGAGTCCCAGGATTCCTGTGGCACGTGGAAAGGGACCCTTGGTCTCCCGCCTCAGCTGGAGAGGCGTCCCAATTGCCCTGCCAAGCCTCGAGGAGAATCCCGAGTTGTCCCTCGCAACTAGGCAGGAGTCCTGACGTCGCTGAACAAACACGTGTGTGGAAGGGCCATCCCCGTCGTAACTCGATAATATACCCCAGGTTCCTGCCGCAACTCGAGAAGAACCATGAGACTTCCCCCTCGCCGTGAGATGAGGCCCGATTCCCCTGCACTGCGTGCAGAGCAATTCCGTGTTGCACATCACACAGGAAAGGAGCCTTGATTTCCTTGATGGCACTTCAGAGAAAGCCCAAGAACACTGTTTCAAGGCTAGAGGGATCCTGAGGTCACTGAAGCAACACGAAAGAGCTCCGTGGACCACAAATGAACTCGAGATGAGAGGTTAGTCCCTGGCTTCGACTCCAGAGGGATACCACCTTACCACAAGCACCTCAAGAGGAGGCTTCTCTCAGCTCTAGGTATGTGAGAGGGACCCTGAGTTTGCGGCCTCAAGTGGAATGGACACCGCGATGCCCTGACTCAAAATAAGGCCGGATATGCCTGCAGTGACTTGAATGCAGGCTCCTCTTGCATCTCCCAGGACGAAAGGATGTCTGAATCCCCTGTGGAGACCACAGAGAAAGACCTAGTTCCCCACCTCATCGCGACCGGAGGCCGCACATCCTTTGAAAACTCCAAAGGGACGCGGAGATCAGTGCCTTCAAAGGAGACGATGCCTGACTCCTCGTGAAACTTGATAGGAGTCCCAGGATTCCTGTGGCACGTGGAAAGGGAGCCTTGGTCTCCCGCCTCAGCTGGAGAGGCGTCCCAATTGCCCTGCCAAGCCTCGAGGAGAATCCCGAGTTGTCCCTCGCAACTAGGCAGGAGTCCTTACGACGCTGAACAAACAGGTGTGTGGAAGGGCCATCCCCGTCGTAACTCGAGAATATACCCCAGGTTCCCGCCGCAACTCGAGAAAAACCATGAGAATTCCCCCTCGCCGCGAGATGAGGCCCGATTCCCCTGCACTGATTGCAAAGCAATGCCGTGTTGCACATCACACAGGAAAGGAGCCTTGATTTCCTTGATGGCACTCCAGAGAAACCCCAAGAACACTGTTTCAAGGCTAGAGGGATCCTGACGTCACTGTAGCAACACGGAAGAGCTCCGTGGACCAAAAATCAACTCGAGATGAGAGGTTAGTCCCTGCCTTCGACTCCAGAGGAATACCACCTTACCACAAGCACCTCAAGAGGAGGCTTCTCTCAGCTCTAGGTATGTGAGAGGGACCCTGAGTTTGCGGCCTCAAGTGGAATGGACACCGCGATGCCCTGACTCGAAATAAGGCCGGATATGCCTGCAGTGACTTGAATGCAGGCTCGTCTTGCATCTCCCAAGACGAAAGGATGTCTGAATCCCCTGTGGAGACCACAGAGAAAGACCTAGTTCCCCACCTCATCGCGACCGGAGGCCTCACATCCTTGGAAAACTCCAGAGGGACGCGGAGATCAGTGCCTCCAAAGGAGACGATGCCTGACTCCTCATGAAACTTGATAGGAGTCCCAGGATTCCTGTGGCACGCGGAAAGGGACCCTTGGTCTCCCGCCTCAGCTGGAGAGGCGTCCCAATTGCCCTGCCAAGCCTCGAGGAGAATCCCGAGTTGTCCCTCGCAACTAGGCAGGAGTCCTGACGACGCTGAAAAACAGGTGTGTGGAAGGGCCATCCCCGTCGTAACTCGAGAATATACCCCAGGTTCCTGCCGCAACTCGAGAAAAACCATAAGACTTCCCCCTCGCCGTGAGATGAGGCCCGATTCCCCTGCACTGCGTGCAGAGCAATGCCGTGTTGCACATCACACAGGACAGGAGCCTTGATTTCCTTGATGGCACTCCAAAGAAACCCCAAGAACACTGTTTCAAGGCTAGAGTGATCCTGAGGTCACTGTAGCAACAAGAAAGAGCTCCGTGGACCAAAAATCAACTCGAGATGAGACGTTAGTCCCTGGCTTCGACTCCAGAGGAATACCACCTTACCACAAGCACTTCAAGAGGAGGCTTCTCTCAGGTCTAGGTATGTGAGAGGGACCCTGAGTTTGCGGCCTCAAGTGGAATGGACACCGCGATGCCCTGACTCGAAATAAGGCCGGATATGCCTGCAGTGACTTGAATGGAGGCTCGTCTTTCATCTTCCAAGATGAAAGGATGTCTGAATCCCCTGTGGAGACCACAGAGAAATACCTAGTTCCCCACCATATCACGACCGCAGGCCTCACATCCTTTCAAAAGTCCAGAGGGACGCAGAGATCAGTGCCTCCAAAGGAGACGATGCCTGACTCCTCGTGAAACTTGATAGGAGTCCCAGGATTCCTGTGGCACGTGGAAAGGGACGCTTGGTCTACCGCCTCAGCTGGAGAGGCGTCCCAATTGCCCTGCCAAGCCTCGAGGAGAATCCCCAGTTGTCCCTCGCAACTAGGCAGGACTCCTGACGTCGCTGAACAAACACGTGTGTGGAAGGGCCATCCCCGTCGTAACTCGAGAATATACCCCAGGTTCCCGCCGCAACTCGAGAAAAACCATGAGACTTCCCACTCACGGCGAGAAGAGGCCCGATTCCCCTGCACTGCGTGCAGATCAATGCCGTGTTGCACATCACACAGGAAAGGAGCCTTGATTTCCTTGATGGCCTCCAGAGAAACCCCAAGAACACTGTTTCAAGGCTAGAGGGATCCTGAAGTCACTGTAGCAACACGAAAGAGCTCCGTGGACCACAAATCAACTCAAAAAGAGAGGTTAGTCCCTGGCTTCGACTCCAGAGGAATACCACCTTACCACAAGCACCTCAAGAGGAGGCTTCTCTCAGCTCTAGGTATGTGAGAGGGACCTTGAGTTTGCGGCCTCAAGTGGAATGGACACCGCGAAGCCGTGACTCGAAATAAGGCCGGATATGCCTGCAGTGACTTGAATGCAGGCTCGTCTTGCATCTCCCACGACGAAAGGATGTCTGAATCCCCTGTGGAGACCAGAGAGAAAGACCTAGTTCCCCACCTCATCGCGACCGGAGGCCTCACATCCTTTGAAAACTCCAGAGGGATGCGGAGATCAGTGCCTCGAAAGGAGACGATGCCTGCCTCCTCGAGAAACTTGATAGGAGTCCCAGGATTCCTGTGGCACGTGGAAAGGGACTCTTGGTCTCCCGCCTCAGCTGGAGAGGCGTCCCAATTGCCCTGCCAAGCCTCGAGGAGAATCCCGAGTTGTCGATCGCAACTAGGCAGGAGTCCTGACGTCGCTGAACAAACAGGTGTGTGGAAGGGCCATCCCCGTCGTAACTCGAGAATATACCCCAGGTTCCTGCCGCAACTCGAGAAAAACCATGAGACTTCCCCCTCGCCGTGAGATGAGGCCCGATTCCCCTGCACTGCGTGCAGAGCAATTCTGTGTTGCACATCACACAGGAAAGGAGCCTTGATTTCCTTGATGGCACTTCAGAGAAAGCCCAAGAACACTGTTTCAAGGCTAGAGGGATCCTGAGGTCACTGAAGCAACACGAAAGAGCTCCGTGGACCACAAATGAACTCGAGATGAGAGGTTAGTCCCTGGCTTCGACTCCAGAGGGATACCACCTTACCACAAGCACCTCAAGAGGAGGCTTCTCTCAGCTCTAGGTATGTGAGAGGGACCCTGAGTTTGCGGCCTCAAGTGGAATGGACACCGCGATGCCCTGACTCAAAATAAGACCGGGTAGGCCTGCAGTGACTTGAATGCAGGCTCGTCTTGCATCTCCCAAGACGAAAGGTTGTCTGAATCCCCTGTGGAGACAACAGAGAAAGACCTAGTTCCCCACCTCTTCGCGACCGGAGGCCTCATATCCTTTGAAAAGACCAGAGGGATGCGGAAATCAGTGCCTCCAAAGGAGACGATGCCTGACTCCTCGTGAAACTTGATAGGAGTCCCAGGGTTACTGTGGCACGTGGAAAGGGAACCTTGGTCTCCGGCCTCAGCTGGAGAGGCGTCCCAATTGCCCTGCCAAGCCTCGAGGAGAATTCCGAGTTGTCCCTCGCAACTAGGCAGGAGTCCGGACGTCGCTGAACAAACACGTGTGTGGAAGGGCCATCCCCGTCGGAACTCGAGAATATACCCCAGGTTCCCGCCGCAACTCGAGAAAAACCTTGAGACTTCCCCCTCGCCGCGAGATGAGGCCCGATTCCCCTGCACTGAGTGCAGAGCAATGCCGTGTTGCACATCACACAGGAAAGGAGCCTTGATTTCCTTGATGGCACTTCAGAGAAAGCCCAAGAACACTGTTTCAAGGCTAGAGGGATCCTGAGGTCACTGAAGCAACACGAAAGAGCTCCGTGGACCAAAAATCAACTCGAGATGAGCGGTTAGTCCCTGGCTTCGACTCCAGAGGGATACCACCTTACCACAAGCACCTCAAGAGGAGGCTTCTCTCAGCTCTAGGTATGTGAGAGGGACCCTGAGTTTGCGGCCTCAAGTGGAATGGACACCGCGATGCCCTGACTCAAAATAAGGCCGGATATGCCTGCAGTGACTTGAATGCAGGCTCCTCTTGCATCTCCCAGGACGAAAGGATGTCTGAATCCCCTGTGGAGACCACAGAGAAAGACCTAGTTCCCCACCTCATCGCGACCGGAGGCCGCACATCCTTTGAAAACTCCAAAGGGACGCGGAGATCAGTGCCTTCAAAGGAGACGATGCCTGACTCCTCGTGAAACTTGATAGGAGTCCCAGGATTCCTGTGGCACGTGGAAAGGGAGCCTTGGTCTCCCGCCTCAGCTGGAGAGGCGTCCCAATTGCCCTGCCAAGCCTCGAGGAGAATCCCGAGTTGTCCCTCGCAACTAGGCAGGAGTCCTGACGACGCTGAACAAACAGGTGTGTGGAAGGGCCATCCCCGTCGTAACTCGAGAATATACCCCAGGTTCCCGCCGCAACTCGAGAAAAACCATGAGAATTCCCCCTCGCCGCGAGATGAGGCCCGATTCCCCTGCACTGAGTGCAAAGCAATGCCGTGTTGCACATCACACAGGAAAGGAGCCTTGATTTCCTTGATGGCACTCCAGAGAAACCCCAAGAACACTGTTTCAAGGCTAGAGGGATCCTGACGTCACTGTAGCAACACGGAAGAGCTCCGTGGACCAAAAATCAACTCGAGATGAGAGGTTAGTCCCTGCCTTCGACTCCAGACGAATACCACCTTACCACAAGCACCTCAAGAGGAGGCTTCTCTCAGCTCTAGGTATGTGAGAGGGACCCTGAGTTTGCGGCCTCAAGTGGAATGGACACCGCGATGCCCTGACTCGAAATAAGGCCGGATATGCCTGCAGTGACTTGAATGCAGGCTCGTCTTGCATCTCCCAAGACGAAAGGATGTCTGAATCCCCTGTGGAGACCACAGAGAAAGACCTAGTTCCCCACCTCATCGCGACCGGAGGCCTCACATCCTTGGAAAACTCCAGAGGGACGCGGAGATCAGTGCCTCCAAAGGAGACGATGCCTGACTCCTCATGAAACTTGATAGGAGTCCCAGGATTCCTGTGGCACGCGGAAAGGGACCCTTGGTCTCCCGCCTCAGCTGGAGAGGCGTCCCAATTGCCCTGCCAAGCCTCGAGGAGAATCCCGAGTTGTCCCGCGCAACTAGGCAGGAGTCCTGACGACGCTGAAAAACAGGTGTGTGGAAGGGCCATCCCCGTCGTAACTCGAGAATATACCCCAGGTTCCTGCCGCAACTCGAGAAAAACCATAAGACTTCCCCCTCGCCGTGAGATGAGGCCCGATTCCCCTGCACTGCGTGCAGAGCAATGCCGTGTTGCACATCACACAGGACAGGAGCCTTGATTTCCTTGATGGCACTCCAAAGAAACCCCAAGAACACTGTTTCAAGGCTAGAGTGATCCTGAGGTCACTGTAGCAACAAGAAAGAGCTCCGTGGACCAAAAATCAACTCGAGATGAGAGGTTAGTCCCTGGCTTCGACTCCAGAGGAATACCACCTTACCACAAGCACTTCAAGAGGAGGCTTCTCTCAGGTCTAGGTATGTGAGAGGGACCCTGAGTTTGCGGCCTCAAGTGGAATGGACACCGCGATGCCCTGACTCGAAATAAGGCCGGATATGCCTGCAGTGACTTGAATGGAGGCTCGTCTTTCATCTCCCAAGATGAAAGGATGTCTGAATCCCCTGTGGAGACCACAGAGAAAGACCTAGTTCCCCACCTTATCACGACCGCAGGCCTCACATCCTTTCAAAAGTCCAGAGGGACGCAGAGATCAGTGCCTCCAAAGGAGACGATGCCTGACTCCTCGTGAAACTTGATAGGAGTCCCAGGATTCCTGTGGCACGTGGAAAGGGACGCTTGGTCTACCGCCTCAGCTGGAGAGGCGTCCCAATTGCCCTGCCAAGCCTCGAGGAGAATCCCCAGTTGTCCCTCGCAACTAGGCAGGAGTCCTGACGTCGCTGAACAAACACGTGTGTGGAAGGGCCATCCCCGTCGTAACTCGAGAATATACCCCAGGTTCCCGCCGCAACTCGAGAAAAACCATGAGACTTCCCCCTCGCGGCGAGAAGAGGCCCGATTCCCCTGCACTGCGTGCAGAGCAATGCCGTGTTGCACATCACACAGGAAAGGAGCCTTGATTTCCTTGATGTCACTCCAGAGAAACCCCAAGAACACTGTTTCAAGGCTAGAGGGATCCTGAGGTCACTGTAGCAACACGAAAGAGCTCCGTGGACCAAAAATCAACTCGAGATGAGAGGTTAGTCCCTGGCTTCGACTCCAGAGGAATACCCCCTTACCACAAGCACCTCAAGAGGAGGCTTCTCTCAGCTCTAGGTATGTGAGAGGGACCCTGAGTTTGCGGCCTCAAGTGGAATGGACACCGCGATGCCCTGACTCGAAATAAGGCCGGATATCCCTGCAGTGACTTGAATGCAGTCTCGTCTTGCATCTCCCAAGACGAAAGGATGTCTGAATCCCCTTTGGAGACCACAGAGAAAGACCTAGTTCCCCACCTTATCGCGACCGGAGGTTTCACATCCTTTGAAAACTCCAGAGGGACGCGGAGATCAGTGCCTCCAAAGGAGACGATGCCTGACTCCTCGTGAAACTTGATAGGAGTCCCAGGATTCCTGTGGCACGTGGAAAGGGACGCTTGGTCTACCGCCTGAGCTGGAGAGGCGTCCCAATTGCCCTGCCAAGCCTCGAGGAGAATCCCGAGTTGTCCCTCGCAACTAGGCAGGAGTCCTGACGTCGCTGAACAAACACGTGTGTGGAAGGGCCATCCCCGTCGGAACTCGAGAATATACCCCAGGTTCCCGCCGCAACTCGAGAAAAACCATGAGACTTCCCCCTCGCGGCGAGAAGAAGCCCGATTCCCCTGCACTGCGTGCAGAGCAATGCCGTGTTGCACATCACACAGGAAAGGAGCCTTGATTTCCTTGATGGCACTCCAGAGAAACCCCAAGAACACTGTTACAAGGCTAGAGGGATCCTGAGGTCACTGTAGCAACACGAAAGAGCTCCGTGGACCAAAAATCAACTCGAGATGAGAGGTTAGTCCCTGGCTTCGACTCCAGAGGAATACCACCTTACCACAAGCACCTCAAGAGGAGGCTTCTCTCAGCTCTAGGTATGTGAGAGGGACCCTGAGTTTGCGGCCTCAAGTGGAATGGACACCGCGATGCCCTGAGTCGAAATAAGGCCGGATATGCCTGCAGTGACTTGAATGCAGGCTCGTCTTGCATCTCTAAAGATGAAAGGTTGTCTGAATCCCCTGTGGAGACAACAGAGAAAGACCTAGTTCCCCACCTCTTCGCGACCGGAGGCCTCATATCCTTTGAAAAGTCCAGAGGGACGCGGAGATCAGTGCCTCCAAAGGAGACGATGCCTGACTCCTCGTGAAACTTGATAGGAGTCCCAGGATTCCTGTGGCACGTGGAAAGGAACACTTGGTATCCCGCCTCAGCTGGAGAGGCGTCCCAATTGCCCTGCCAAGCCTCGAGGAGAATCCCGAGTTGTCGCTCGCAACTAGGCAGGAGTACTGACGTCGCTGAACAAACACGTGTGTGGAAGGGCCATCCCCGTCAGAACTCGAGAATATACCCCAGGTTCCCGCCGCAACTCGAGAAAAACCATGAGACTTCCCCCTTGCAGCGAGATGAGGCCCGATTCCCTTGCACTGCGTGCAGAGCAATGCCGTGTTGCACATAACACAGGAAAGGAGCCTTGATTTCCTTGATGGCACTCCAGATAAAGCCCAAGAACACTGTTTCAAGGCTAAAGGGATCCTGAGCTCGCTGTACCAACATGAAAGGCTCCGTGGACCACAAATCAACTCGAGATGAGAGGTTAGTCCCTGGCTTCGACTCCAGAGGAATACCACCTTACCACAAGCACCTCAAGAGGAGGCTTCTCTCAGCTCAAGGTATGTGAGAGGGACCCTGAGTTTGCGGCCTCAAGTGGAATGGACACCGCAATGCCCTGACTCGAAATAAGGCCGGATATGCCTGCAGTGACTTGAATGCAGGCTCGTCTTGCATCTCCCAAGACGAAAGGATGTCTGAATCCCCTGTGGAGACCACAGAGAAAGACCTAGTTCCCCACCTCATCGTGACCGGAGGCCGCACATCCTTTGAAAACTCCAGAGGGACGCGGAGATCAGTGCCTCCAAAGGAGACGATGCCTGACTCCTCGTAAAACTTGATAGGAGTCCCAGGATTCCTGTGGCACGTGGAAAGGGACCCTTGGTCTCCGGCCTCAGCTGGAGAGGCGTCCCAATTGCCCTGCCAAGCCTCGAGGAGAATCCCGAGTTGTCCCTCGCAACTAGGCAGGAGTCCGGACGTCGCTGAACAAACAAGTGTGTGGAAGGGCCATCCCCGTCGGAACTCGAGAATATACCCCAGGTTCCCGCCGCAACTCGAGAAAAACCTTGAGACTTCCCCCTCGCCGCGAGATGAGGCCCGATTCCCCTGCACTGAGTGCAGAGCAATGCCGTGTTGCACATCACACAGGAAAGGAGCCTTGATTTCCTTGATGGCACTCCAGAGAAACCCCAAGAACACTGTTTCAAGGCTAGAGAGATTCTGAGGTCACTGTAGCAACACGAAAGAGCTCCGTGGACCAAAAATCAACTCGAGATGAGAGGTTAGTCCCTGGCTTCGACTCCAGAGGAATACCACCTTACCACAAGCACCTCAAGAGGAGGCTTCTCTCAGCTCTAGGTATGTGAGAGGGACCCTGAGTTTGCGGCCTCAAGTGGAATGGACACCGCGATGCCCTGACTCGAAATAAGGCCGGATATGCCTGCAGTGACTTGAATGGAGGCTCGTCTTTCATCTCCCAAGATGAAAGGATGTCTGAATCCCCTGTGGAGACCACAGAGAAAGACCTAGTTCCCCACCTCATCACGACCGGAGGCCTCACATCCTTTGAAAAGTCCAGAGGGACGCAGAGATCAGTGCCTCCAAAGGAGACGATGCCTGACTCCTCGTGAAACTTGATAGGAGTCCCAGGATTCCTGTGGCACGTGGAAAGGGACCCTTGGTCTCCCGCCTCAGCTGGAGAGTCGTCCCAATTGCCCTGCCAAGCCTCGAGGACAATCCCCAGTTGTCCCTCGCAACTAGGCAGGAGTCCTGACGTCGCTGAACAAACACGTGTGTGGAGGGGCCATCCACGTCGTAACTCGAGAATATACCCCAGGTTCCCGCCGCAACTCGAGAAAAACCATGAGACTTCCCACTCACGGCGAGAAGAAGCCCGATTCCCCTGCACTGCGTGCAGAGCAATGCCATGTTGCACATCACACAGGAAAGGAGCCTTGATTTCCTTGATGGCCTCCAGAGAAACCCCAAGAACACTGTTTCAAGGCTAGAGGGATCCTGAGGTCACTGTAGCAACACGAAAGAGCTCCGTGGACCACAAATCAACTCAATATGAGAGGTTAGTCCCTGGCTTCGACTCCAGAGGAATACCACCTTACCACAAGCACCTCAAGAGGAGGCTTCTCTCAGCTCTAGGTATGTGAGAGGGACCTTGAGTTTGCGGCCTCAAGTGGAATGGACACCGCGAAGCCGTGACTCGAAATAAGGCCGGATATGCCTGCAGTGACTTGAATGCAGGCTCGTCTTGCATCTCCCACGACGAAAGGATGTCTGAATCCCCTGTGGAGACCAGAGAGAAAGACCTAGTTCCCCACCTCATCGCGATCGGAGGCCTCACATCCTTTGAAAACTCCAGAGGGATGCGGAGATCAGTGCCTCGAAAGGAGACGATGCCTGCCTCCTCGTGAAACTTGATAGGAGTCCCAGGATTCCTGTGGCACGTGGAAAGGGACTCTTGGTCTCCCGCCTCAGCTGGAGAGGCGTCCCAATTGCCCTGCCAAGCCTCGAGGAGAATCCCGAGTTGTCCCTCGCAACTAGGCAGGAGTCCTGACGTCGCTGAACAAACACGTGTGTGGAAAGGCCATCCCCGTCGTAACTCGAGAATATACCCCAGGTTCCTGCCGCAACTCGAGAAAAACCATGAGACTTCCCCCTCGCCGTGAGATGAGGCCCGATTCCCCTGCACTGCGTACAGAGCAATTCCGTGTTGCACATCACACAGGAAAGGAGCCTTGATTTCCTTGATGGCACTCCAGAGAAACCCCAAGAACACTGTTTCAAGGCTAGAGGGATCCTGAGGTCACTGAAGCAACACGAAAGAGCTCCGTGGACCACAAATGAACACGAGATGAGAGGTTATTCCCTGGCTTCGACTCCAGAGGGATACCACCTTACCACAAGCACCTCAAGAGGAGGCTTCTCTCAGCTCTAGGTATGTGAGAGGGACCCTGAGTTTGCGGCCTCAAGTGGAATGGACACCGCGATGCCCTGACTCAAAATAAGACCGGGTATGCCTGCAGTGACTTGAATGCAGGCTCGTCTTGCATCTCCCAAGACGAAAGGTTGTCTGAATCCCCTGTGGAGACAACAGAGAAAGACCTAGTTCCCCACCTCTTCGCGACCGGAGGCCTCATATCCTTTGAAAAGTCCAGAGGGACGCGGAAATCAGTGCCTCCAAAGGAGACGATGCCTGACTCCTCGTGAAACTTGATAGGAGTCCCAGGATTACTGTGGCACGTGGAAAGGGACCCTTGGTCTACCGCCTCAGCTGGAGAGGCGTCCCAATTGCCCTGCCAAGCCTCGAGGAGAATCCCGAGTTGTCGCTCGCAACTAGGCAGGAGTACTTACGTCGCTGAACAAACAGGTGTGTGGAAGGGCCATCCCCGTCGTAACTCGAGAATATACCCCAGGTTCCCGCCGCAACTCGAGAAAAACCATGAGACTTCCCCCTCGCAGCGAGATGAGGCCCTATTCCCCTGCATTGAGTGCAGAGCAATGCCGTGTTGCACATCACACAGGAAAGGAGCCTTGATTTCCTTGATGGCACTCCAGAGAAAGCCCAAGAACACTGTTTCAAGGCTAGAGGGATCCTGAGGTCACTGTAGCAACACGAAAGAGCTCCGTGGACGAAAAATCAACTCGAGATGAGAGGTTAGTCCCTGGCTTCGACTCCAGAGGAATACCACCTTACCACAAGCACCTCAAGAGGAGGCTTCTCTCAGCTCTAGGTATGTGAGAGGGACCCTGATTTTGCGGCCTCAAGTGGAATGGACACCGCGATGCCCTGACTCGAAATAATGCCGGATATGCCTGCAGTGACTTGAATGCAGGCTCCTCTTGCATCTCCCAGGACGAAAGGATGTCTGAATCCCCTGTGGAGACCACAGAGAAAGACCTAGTTCCCCACCTCATCCCGACCGGAGGCCTCACATCCTTTGAAAACTCCAGAGGGACGCAGAGATCAGTGCCTCCAAAGGAGACGATGCCTGACTCCTCGTGAAACTTGATAGGAGTCCCAGGATTCCTGTGGCAACTGGAAAGGGACCCTTGGTCTCCCGCCTCAGCTGGAGAGGCGTCCCAATTGCCCTGCCAAGTCTCGAGGAGACCCCGATTTGTCCCTCACAACTAGGCAGGAGTCCTGACGTCGCTGAACAAACACGTGTGTGGAAGGGCCATCCCCGTCGTAACTCGAGAATATACCCCAGGTTCCCGCCGCAACTCGAGAAAAACCATGAGACTTCCCCCTCGCCGTGAGATGAGGCCTGATTCCCCTGCACTGCGTGCAGAGCAATGCCGTGTTGCACATCACACAGGAAAGGAGCCTTGATTTCCTTGATGGCACTCCAGAGAAAGCCCAAGAACACTTTTTCAAGGCTAGAGTGATCCTGAGGTCACTGTAGCAACAAGAAAGAGCTCCGTGGACCACAAATCAACTCGAGATGAGAGGTTAGTCCCTGGCTTCGACTCCAGAGGAATACAACCTTACCACAAGCACCTCAAGAGGATGCTTCTCTCAGCTCTAGGTATGTGAGAGGGACCCTGAGTTTGCGGCCTCAAGTGGAATGGACACCGCGATGCCCTGACTCGAAATGAGGTCGGATATCCCTGCAGTGACTTGAATGCAGGCTCGTCTTGCATCTCCCAATACGAAAGAATGTCTGAATCCCCTGTGGAGACCACAGAGAAAGACCTAGTTCCCCACCTCATCCCGACCGGAGGCCTCACATCCTTTGAAAACTCCAGAGGGACGCAGAGATCAGTGCCTCCAAAGGAGACGATGCCTGACTCCTCGTGAAACTTGATAGGAGTCCCAGGATTCCTGTGGCAACTGGAAAGGGACCCTTGGTCTCCCGCCTCAGCTGGAGAGGCGTCCCAATTGCCCTGCCAAGTCTCGAGGAGACCCCAATTTGTCCCTCACAACTAGGCAGGAGTCCTGACGTCGCTGAACAAACACGTGTGTGGAAGGGCCATCCCCGTCGTAACTCGAGAATATACCCCAGGTTCCCGCCGCAACTCGAGAAAAACCATGAGACTTCCCCCTCGCCGTGAGATGAGGCCCGATTCCCCTGCACTGCGTGCAGAGCAATGCCGTGTTGCACATCACACAGGAAAGGAGCCTTGATTTCCTTGATGGCACTCCAGAGAAAGCCCAAGAACACTGTTTCAAGGCTAGAGGGATCCTGAGGTCACTGTAGCAACACGAAAGAGCTCCGTGGACCAAAAATCAACTCGAGATGAGACGTTAGTCCCTGGCTTCGACTCCAGAGGAATACCACCTTACCACAAGCACCTCAAGAGGAGGCTTCTCTCAGCTCTAGTTATGTGAGAGGGACCCTGAGTTTGCGGCCTCAAGTGGAATGGACACCGCGATGCCCTGACTCGAAATAAGACTGGGTATGCCTGCAGTGACTTGAATGCAGGCTCGTCTTGCATCTCCCAAGACGAAAGGTTGTCTGAATCCCCTGTGGAGACAACAGAGAAAGACCTAGTTCCCCACCTCTTCGCGACCGGAGGCCTCATATCCTTTGAAAAGTCCAGAGGGACGCGGAGATCAGTGCCTCCAAAGGAGACGATGCCTGACTCCTCGTGAAACTTGATAGGAGTCCCAGGATTCCTGTGGCACGTGGAAAGGGACCCTTGGTCTACTGCCTCAGCTGGAGAGGCGTCCCAATTGCCCTGCCAAGCCTCGAGGAGAATCCCGAGTTGTCCCTCGCAACTAGGCAGGAGTCCTGACGTCGCTGAACAAACACGTGTGTGGAAGGGCCATCCCCGTCGTAACTCGAGAATATACCCCAGGTTCCCGCCGCAACTCGAGAAAAACCATGAGACTTCCCGCTCGCCGCGAGATGAGGCCCGATTCCCCTGCACTGAGTGCAGAGCAATGCCGTGTTGCACATCACACAGGAAAGGAGCCTTGATTTCCTTGATGGCACTCCAGAGAAACCCCAAGAACACTGTTTCAAGGCTAGAGAGATCCTGAGGTCACTGTAGCAACACGAAAGAGCTCCGTGGACCAAAAATCAACTCGAGATGAGAGTTTAGTCCCTGGCTTCGACTCCAGAGGAATACCACCTTACCACAAGCACCTCAAGAGGAGGCTTCTCTCAGCTCTAGGTATGTGAGAGGGACCCTGAGTTTGCGGCCTCAAGTGGAATGGACACCGCGATGCCCTGACTCGAAATAAGGCTGGATATGCCTGCAGTGACTTGAATGCAGGCTCGTCTTGCATCTCCCAAGACGAAAGGTTGTCTGAATCCCCTGTGGAGACAACAGAGAAAGACCTAGTTCCCCACCTCTTCGCGACCGGAGGCCTCATATCCTTTGAAAAGTCCAGAGGGACGCGGAGATCAGTGCCTCCAAAGGAGACGATGCCTGACTCCTCGTGAAACTTGATAGGAGTCCCAGGATTCCTGTGGCACGTGGAAAGGGACACTTGGTCTCCCGCCTCAGCTGGAGAGGCGTCCCAATTGCCCTGCCAAGCCTCGAGGAGAATCCCGAGTTGTCGATCGCAACTAGGCAGGAGTCCTGACGTCGCTGAACAAACAGGTGTGTGGAAGGGCCATCCCCGTCGTAACTCGAGAATATACCCCAGGTTCCCGCCGCAACTCGAGAAAAACCATGAGACTTCCCCCTCGCCGCGAGATGAGGCCCGATTCCCCTGCATTGAGTGCAGAGCAATTCCGTGTTGCACATCACACAGGAAAGGAGCCTTGATTTCCTTGATGGCACTCCAGAGAAACCCCAAGAACACTGTTTCAAGGCTAGAGGGATCCTCAGGTCGCTGTAGCAACAAGAAAGAACTCCGTGGACCAAAAATCAACTCGAGATGAGAGGTTAGTCCCTGGCTTCCACTCCAGAGGAATACCACCTTATCACAAGCACCTCAAGAGGAGGCTTCTCTCAGCTCTAGGTATAGGAGAGGGACCCTGAGTTTGCAGCCTAAAGTGGAATGGACACCGCGATGCCCTGACTCGAAATAAGGCTGGATATGCCTGCAGTGACTTGAATGCAGGCGAGTCTTGCATCTCCCAAGACGAAAGGATGTCTGAATCCCCTGTGGAGACCACAGAGAAAGAACTAGTTCCCCACCTCATCGCGACCGGAGGGCTCACATCCTTGGAAAACTCCAGCGGGACGCGGAGATCAGTGCCTCCAAAGGAGACGATGCCTGACTCCTCGTGAAACTTGATAGGAGTCCCAGGATTCCTGTGGAACGTGGAAAGGGACCCTTGGTCTCCCGCCTCAGCTGGAGAGGCGTCCCAATTGCCCTGCCAAGCCTCGAGGAGAATCCCGAGTTGTCCCTCGCAACTAGGCAGGAGTCCTGACGTCGCTGAACAAACACGTGTGTGGAAGGGCCATCCCCGTCATAACTCGAGAATATACCCCAGGTTCCCGCCGCAACTCGAGAAAAACCATGAGACTTCCCCCTCGCTGCGAGATGAGGCCCGATTCCCCTGCACTGAGTGCAGAGCAATGCCGTGTTGCACATCACACAGGAAAGGAGCCTTGATTTCCTTGATGGCACTCCAGAGAAAGCCCAAGAACACTGTTTCAAGGCTAGAGGGATCCTGAGGTCACTGTAGCAACACGAAAGAGCTCCGTGGACCAAAAATCAACTCGAGATGAGACGTTAGTCCCTGGCTTCGACTCCAGAGGAATACCACCTTACCACAAGCACCTCAAGAGGAGGCTTCTCTCAGCTCTAGGTATGGGAGAGGGACCCTGAGTTTGCGGCCTCAAGTGGAATGGACACCGCGATGCCCTGACTCGAAATAAGACCGGGTATGCCTGCAGTGACTTGAATGCAGGCTCGTCTTGCATCTCCCAAGACGAAAGGTTGTCTGAATCCCCTGTGGAGACAACAGAGAAAGACCTAGTTCCCCACCTCATCGCGACCGGAGGCCCTCATATCCTTTGAAAAGTCCAGAGGGACGCAGAGATCAGTGCCTCCAAAGGAGACGATGCCTGACTCCTCGTGAAACTTGATAGGAGTCCCAGGATTCCTGTGGCACGTGGAAAGGGACCCTTGGTCTACCGCCTCAGCTGGAGAGGCGTCCCAATTGCCCTGCCAAGCCTCGAGGAGAATCCCGAGTTGTCCCTCGCAACTAGGCAGGAGTCCTGACGTCGCTGAACAAACACGTGTGTGGAAGGGCCATCCCCGTCGTAACTCGAGAATATACCCCAGGTTCCCGCCGCAACTCGAGAAAAACCATGAGACTTCCCCCTCGCCGCGAGATGAGGCCCAATTCCCCTGCACTGAGTGCAGAGCAATGCCGTGTTGCACATCACACAGGAAAGGAGCCTTGATTTCCTTGATGGCACTCCAGAGAAACCCCAAGAACACTGTTTCAAGGCTAGAGAGATCCTGAGGTCACTGTAGCAACACGAAAGAGCTCCGTGGACCAAAAATCAACTTGAGATGAGACGTTAGTCCCTGGCTTCGACTCCAGAGGAATACCACCTTACCACAAGCACCTCAAGAGGAGGCTTCTCTCAGCTCTAGGTATGTGAGAGGGACCCTGAGTTTGCGGCCTCAAGTGGAATGGACACCGCGATGCCCTGACTCGAAATAAGGCTGGATATGCCTGCAGTGACTTGAATGCAGGCTCGTCTTGCATCTCCCAAGACGAAAGGTTGTCTGAATCCCCTGTGGAGACAACAGAGAAAGACCTAGTTCCCCACCTCATCGCGACCGGAGGCCTCATATCCTTTGAAAAGTCCAGAGGGACGCGGAGATCAGTGCCTCCAAAGGAGACGATGCCTGACTCCTCGTGAAACTTCTTAGGAGTCCCAGGATTCCTGTGGCACGTGGAAAGGGACCCTTGGTCTCCCGCCTCAGCTGGAGAGGCGTCCCAATTGCCCTGCCAAGCCTCGAGGAGAATCCCGACTTGTCGATCGCAACTAGGCAGGAGTCCTGACGTCGCTGAACAAACAGGTGTGTGGAAGGGCCATCCCCGTCGGAACTCGAGAATATACCCCAGGTTCCGGCCGCAACTCGAGAAAAACCATGAGACTTCCCCCTCGCAGCGAGATGAGGCCCTATTCCCCTGCACTGAGTGCAGAGCAATGCCGTGTTGCACATCACACAAGAAAGGAGCCTTGATTTCCTTGATGGCACTCCAGAGAAACCCCAAGAACACTGTTTCAAGGCTAGAGGGATCCTGAGGTCACTGTAGGAACACGAAAGAGCTCCGTAGAAAACAAATCAACTCGAGATGAGAGGTTAGTCCCTGGCTTCGACTCCAGAGGAATACCACCTTACCACAAGCACCTCAAGAGGATGCTTCTCTCAGCTCTAGGTATGTGAGAGGGACCCTGAGTTTGCGGCCTCAAGTGGAATGGACACCGCGATGCCCTGACTCGAAATGAGGTCGGATATCCCTGCAGTGACTTGAATGCAGGCTCGTCTTGCATCTCCCAATACGAAAGAATGTCTGAATCCCCTGTGGAGACCACAGAGAAAGACCTAGTTCCCCACCTCATCCCGACCGGAGGCCTCACATCCTTTGAAAACTCCAGAGGGACGCAGAGATCAGTGCCTCCAAAGGAGACGATGCCTGACTCCTCGTGAAACTTGATAGGAGTCCCAGGATTCCTGTGGCAACTGGAAAGGGACCCTTGGTCTCCCGCCTCAGCTGGAGAGGCGTCCCAATTGCCCTGCCAAGTCTCGAGGAGACCCCGAGTTGTCCCTCACAACTAGGCAGGAGTCCTGACGTCGCTGAACAAACACGTGTGTGGAAGGGCCATCCCCGTCGTAACTCGAGAATATACCCCAGGTTCCCGCCGCAACTCGAGAAAAACCATGAGACTTCCCGCTCGCCGCGAGATGAGGCCCGATTCCCCTGCACTGAGTGCAGAGCAATGCCGTGTTGCACATCACACAGGAAAGGAGCCTTGATTTCCTTGATGGCACTCCAGAGAAACCCCAAGAACACTGTTTCAAGGCTAGAGAGATCCTGAGGTCACTGTAGCAACACGAAAGAGCTCCGTGGACCAAAAATCAACTCGAGATGAGAGTTTAGTCCCTGGCTTCGACTCCAGAGGAATACCACCTTACCACAAGCACCTCAAGAGGAGGCTTCTCTCAGCTCTAGGTATGTGAGAGGGACCCTGAGTTTGCGGCCTCAAGTGGAATGGACACCGCGATGCCCTGACTCGAAATAAGGCTGGATATGCCTGCAGTGACTTGAATGCAGGCTCGTCTTGCATCTCCCAAGACGAAAGGTTGTCTGAATCCCCTGTGGAGACAACAGAGAAAGACCTAGTTCCCCACCTCTTCGCGACCGGAGGCCTCATATCCTTTGAAAAGTCCAGAGGGACGCGGAGATCAGTGCCTCCAAAGGAGACGATGCCTGACTCCTCGTGAAACTTGATAGGAGTCCCAGGATTCCTGTGGCACGTGGAAAGGGACACTTGGTCTCCCGCCTCAGCTGGAGAGGCGTCCCAATTGCCCTGCCAAGCCTCGAGGAGAATCCCGAGTTGTCGATCGCAACTAGGCAGGAGTCCTGACGTCGCTGAACAAACAGGTGTGTGGAAGGGCCATCCCCGTCGTAACTCGAGAATATACCCCAGGTTCCCGCCGCAACTCGAGAAAAACCATGAGACTTCCCCCTCGCCGCGAGATGAGGCCCGATTCCCCTGCATTGAGTGCAGAGCAATTCCGTGTTGCACATCACACAGGAAAGGAGCCTTGATTTCCTTGATGGCACTCCAGAGAAACCCCAAGAACACTGTTTCAAGGCTAGAGGGATCCTCAGGTCGCTGTAGCAACAAGAAAGAACTCCGTGGACCAAAAATCAACTCGAGATGAGAGGTTAGTCCCTGGCTTCCACTCCAGAGGAATACCACCTTATCACAAGCACCTCAAGAGGAGGCTTCTCTCAGCTCTAGGTATAGGAGAGGGACCCTGAGTTTGCAGCCTAAAGTGGAATGGACACCGCGATGCCCTGACTCAAAATAAGGCTGGATATGCCTGCAGTGACTTGAATGCAGGCGAGTCTTGCATCTCCCAAGACGAAAGGATGTCTGAATCCCCTGTGGAGACCACAGAGAAAGAACTAGTTCCCCACCTCATCGCGACCGGAGGGCTCACATCCTTGGAAAACTCCAGCGGGACGCGGAGATCAGTGCCTCCAAAGGAGACGATGCCTGACTCCTCGTGAAACTTGATAGGAGTCCCAGGATTCCTGTGGAACGTGGAAAGGGACCCTTGGTCTCCCGCCTCAGCTGGAGAGGCGTCCCAATTGCCCTGCCAAGCCTCGAGGAGAATCCCGAGTTGTCCCTCGCAACTAGGCAGGAGTCCTGACATCGCTGAACAAACACGTGTGTGGAAGGGCCATCCCCGTCATAACTCGAGAATATACCCCAGGATCCCGCCGCAACTCGAGAAAAACCATGAGACTTCCCCCTCGCTGCGAGATGAGGCCCGATTCCCCTGCACTGAGTGCAGAGCAATGCCGTGTTGCACATCACACAGGAAAGGAGCCTTGATTTCCTTGATGGCACTCCAGAGAAAGCCCAAGAACACTGTTTCAAGGCTAGAGGGATCCTGAGGTCACTGTAGCAACACGAAAGAGCTCCGTGGACCAAAAATCAACTCGAGATGAGACGTTAGTCCCTGGCTTCGACTCCAGAGGAATACCACCTTACCACAAGCACCTCAAGAGGAGGCTTCTCTCAGCTCTAGGTATGGGAGAGGGACCCTGAGTTTGCGGCCTCAAGTGGAATGGACACCGCGATGCCCTGACTCGAAATAAGACCGGGTATGCCTGCAGTGACTTGAATGCAGGCTCGTCTTGCATCTCCCAAGACGAAAGGTTGTCTGAATCCCCTGTGGAGACAACAGAGAAAGACCTAGTTCCCCACCTCATCGCGACCGGAGGCCCTCATATCCTCTGAAAAGTCCAGAGGGACGCAGAGATCAGTGCCTCCAAAGGAGACGATGCCTGACTCCTCGTGAAACTTGATAGGAGTCCCAGGATTCCTGTGGCACGTGGAAAGGGACCCTTGGTCTACCGCCTCAGCTGGAGAGGCGTCCCAATTGCCCTGCCAAGCCTCGAGGAGAATCCCGAGTTGTCCCTCGCAACTAGGCAGGAGTCCTGACGTCGCTGAACAAACACGTGTGTGGAAGGGCCATCCCCGTCGTAACTCGAGAATATACCCCAGGTTCCCGCCGCAACTCGAGAAAAACCATGAGACTTCCCCCTCGCCGCGAGATGAGGCCCAATTCCCCTGCACTGAGTGCAGAGCAATGCCGTGTTGCACATCACACAGGAAAGGAGCCTTGATTTCCTTGATGGCACTCCAGAGAAACCCCAAGAACACTGTTTCAAGGGTAGAGAGATCCTGAGGTCACTGTAGCAACACGAAAGAGCTCCGTGGACCAAAAATCAACTCGAGATGAGACGTTAGTCCCTGGCTTCGACTCCAGAGGAATACCACCTTACCACAAGCACCTCAAGAGGAGGCTTCTCTCAGCTCTAGGTATGTGAGAGGGACCCTGAGTTTGCGGCCTCAAGTGGAATGGACACCGCGATGCCCTGACTCGAAATAAGGCTGGATATGCCTGCAGTGACTTGAATGCAGGCTCGTCTTGCATCTCCCAAGACGAAAGGTTGTCTGAATCCCCTGTGGAGACAACAGAGAAAGACCTAGTTCTCCACCTCATCGCGACCGGAGGCCTCATATCCTTTGAAAAGTCCAGAGGGACGCGGAGATCAGTGCCTCCAAAGCAGACGATGCCTGACTCCTCGTGAAACTTCTTAGGAGTCCCAGGATTCCTGTGGCACGTGGAAAGGGACCCTTGGTCTCCCGCCTCAGCTGGAGAGGCGTCCCAATTGCCCTGCCAAGCCTCGAGGAGAATCCCGACTTGTCGATCGCAACTAGGCAGGAGTCCTGACGTCGCTGAACAAACAGGTGTGTGGAAGGGCCATCCCCGTCGGAACTCGAGAATATACCCCAGGTTCCGGCCGCAACTCGAGAAAAACCATGAGACTTCCCCCTCGCAGCGAGATGAGGCCCTATTCCCCTGCACTGAGTGCAGAGCAATGCCGTGTTGCACATCACACAAGAAAGGAGCCTTGATTTCCTTGATGGCACTCCAGAGAAACCCCAAGAACACTGTTTCAAGGCTAGAGGGATCCTGAGGTCACTGTAGGAACACGAAAGAGCTCCGTAGAAAACAAATCAACTCGAGATGAGAGGTTAGTCCCTGGCTTCGACTCCAGAGGAATACCACCTTACCACAAGCACCTCAAGAGGATGCTTCTCTCAGCTCTAGGTATGTGAGAGGGACCCTGAGTTTGCGGCCTCAAGTGGAATGGACACCGCGATGCCCTGACTCGAAATGAGGTCGGATATCACTGCAGTGACTTGAATGCAGGCTCGTCTTGCATCTCCCAATACGAAAGAATGTCTGAATCCCCTGTGGAGACCACAGAGAAAGACCTAGTTCCCCACCTCATCCCGACCGGAGGCCTCACATCCTTTGAAAACTCCAGAGGGACGCAGAGATCAGTGCCTCCAAAGGAGACGATGCCTGACTCCTCGTGAAACTTGATAGGAGTCCCAGGATTCCTGTGGCAACTGGAAAGGGACCCTTGGTCTCCCGCCTCAGCTGGAGAGGCGTCCCAATTGCCCTGCCAAGTCTCGAGGAGACCCCGAGTTGTCCCTCACAACTAGGCAGGAGTCCTGACGTCGCTGAACAAACACGTGTGTGGAAGGGCCATCCCCGTCGTAACTCGAGAATATACCCCAGGTTCCCGACGCAACTCGAGAAAAACCATGAGACTTCCCGCTCGCCGCGAGATGAGGCCCGATTCCCCTGCACTGAGTGCAGAGCAATGCCGTGTTGCACATCACACAGGAAAGGAGCCTTGATTTCCTTGATGGCACTCCAGAGAAACCCCAAGAACACTGTTTCAAGGCTAGAGAGATCCTGAGGTCACTGTAGCAACACGAAAGAGCTCCGTGGACCAAAAATCAACTCGAGATGAGAGTTTAGTCCCTGGCTTCGACTCCAGAGGAATACCACCTTACCACAAGCACCTCAAGAGGAGGCTTCTCTCAGCTCTAGGTATGTGAGAGGGACCCTGAGTTTGCGGCCTCAAGTGGAATGGACACCGCGATGCCCTGACTCGAAATAAGGCTGGATATGCCTGCAGTGACTTGAATGCAGGCTCGTCTTGCATCTCCCAAGACGAAAGGTTGTCTGAATCCCCTGTGGAGACAACAGAGAAAGACCTAGTTCCCCACCTCTTCGCGACCGGAGGCCTCATATCCTTTGAAAAGTCCAGAGGGACGCGGAGATCAGTGCCTCCAAAGGAGACGATGCCTGACTCCTCGTGAAACTTGATAGGAGTCCCAGGATTCCTGTGGCACGTGGAAAGGGACCCTTGGTCTCCCGCCTCAGCTGGAGAGGCTTCCCAATTGCCCTGCCAAGCCTCGAGGAGAATCCCGAGTTGTCGATCGCAACTAGGCAGGAGTCCTGACGTCGCTGAACAAACAGGTGTGTGGAAGGGCCATCCCCGTCGGAACTCGAGAATATACCCCAGGTTCCCGCCGCAACTCGAGAAAAACCATGAGACTTCCCCCTCGCCGCGAGATGAGGCCCGATTCCCCTGCATTGAGTGCAGAGCAATTCCGTGTTGCACATCACACAGGAAAGGAGCCTTGATTTCCTTGATGGCACTCCAGAGAAATCCCAAGAACACTGTTTCAAGGCTAGAGGGATCCTCAGGTCGCTGTAGCAACAAGAAAGAACTCCGTGGACCAAAAATCAACTCGAGATGAGAGGTTAGTCCCTGGCTTCCACTCCAGAGGAATACCAGCTTATCACAAGCACCTCAAGAGGAGGCTTCTCTCAGCTCTAGGTATAGGAGAGGGACCCTGAGTTTGCGGCCTCAAGTGGAATGGACACCGCGATGCCCTGACTCGAAATAAGGCTGGATATGCCTGCAGTGACTTGAATGCAGGCTAGTCTTGCATCTCCCAAGACGAAAGGATGTCTGAATCCCATGTGGAGACCACAGAGAAAGACCTAGTTCCCCACCTCATCGCGACCGGAGGGCTCACATCCTTGGAAAACTCCAGAGGGACGCGGAGATCAGTGCCTCCAAAGGAGACGATGCCTGACTCCTCGTGAAACTTGATAGGAGTCCCAGGATTCCTGTGGAACGTGGAAAGGGACCCTTGGTCTCCCGCCTCAGCTGGAGAGGCGTCCCAATTGCCCTGCCAAGCCTCGAGGAGAATCCCGAGTTGTCCCTCGCAACTAGGCAGGAGTCCTGACATCGCTGAACAAACACGTGTGTGGAAGGGCCATCCCCGTCATAACTCGAGAATATACCCCAGGTTCCCGCCGCAACTCGAGAAAAACCATGAGACTTCCCCCTCGCCGCGAGATGAGGCCCGATTCCCCTGCACTGAGTGCAGAGCAATGCCGTGTTGCACATCACACAGGAAAGGTGCCTTGATTTCCTTGATGGCACTCCAGAGAAAGCCTAAGAACACTGTTTCAAGGCTAGAGGGATCCTGAGGTCACTGTAGCAACACGAAAGAGCTCCGTGGACCAAAAATCAACTCGAGATGAGACGTTAGTCCCTGGCTTCGACTCCAGAGGAATACCACCTTACCACAAGCACCTCAAGAGGAGGCTTCTCTCAGCTCTAGGTATGTGAGAGGGACCCTGAGTTTGCGGCCTCAAGTGGAATGGACACCGCGATGCCCTGACTCGAAATAAGACCGGGTATGCCTGCAGTGACTTGAATGCAGGCTCGTCTTGCATCTCCCAAGACGAAAGGTTGTCTGAATCCCCTGTGGAGACAACAGAGAAAGACCTAGTTCCCCACCTCATCGCGACCGGAGGCCTCATATCCTTTGAAAAGTCCAGAGGGACGCGGAGATCAGTGCCTCCAAAGGAGACGATGCCTGACTCCTCGTGAAACTTGATAGGAGTCCCAGGATTCCTGTGGCACGTGGAAAGGGACCCTTGGTCTACCGCCTCAGCTTGAGAGGCGTCCCAATTGCCCTGCCAAGCCTCGAGGAGAATCCCGAGTTGTCCCTCGCAACTAGGCAGGAGTCCTGACGTCGCTGAACAAACACGTGTGTGGAAGGGCCATCCCCGTCGTAACTCGAGAATATACCCCAGGTTCCCGCCGCAACTCGAGAAAAACCATGAGACTTCCCCCTCGCCGCGAGATGAGGCCCGATTCCCCTGCACTGAGTGCAGAGCAATGCCGTGTTGCACATCACACAGGAAAGGAGCCTTGATTTCCTTGATGGCACTCCAGAGAAACCCCAAGAACACTGTTTCAAGGCTAGAGAGATCCTGAGGTCACTGTAGCAACACGAAAGAGCTCCGTGGACCAAAAATCAACTCGAGATGAGACGTTAGTCCCTGGCTTCGACTCCAGAGGAATACCACCTTACCACAAGCACCTCAAGAGGAGGCTTCTCTCAGCTCTAGGTATGTGAGAGGGACCCTGAGTTTGCGGCCTCAAGTGGAATGGACACCGCGATGCCCTGACTCGAAATAAGGCTGGATATGCCTGCAGTGACTTGAATGCAGGCTCGTCTTGCATCTCCCAAGACGAGAGGTTGTCTGAATCCCCTGTGGAGACAACAGAGAAAGACCTAGTTCCCCACCTCATCGCGACCTGAGGCCTCATATCCTTTGAAAAGTCCAGAGGGACGCGGAGATCAGTGCCTCCAAAGGAGACGATGCCTGACTCCTCGTGAAACTTCTTAGGAGTCCCAGGATTCCTGTGGCACGTGGAAAGGGACCCTTGGTCTCCCGCCTCAGCTGGAGAGGCGTCCCAATTGCCCTGCCAAGCCTCGAGGAGAATCCCGACTTGTCGATCGCAACTAGGCAGGAGTCCTGACGTCGCTGAACAAACACGTGTGTGGAAGGGCCATCCCCGTCGGAACTCGAGAATATACCCCAGGTTCCCGCCGCAATTCGAGAAAAACCATGAGACTTCCCCCTCGCAGCGAGATGAGGCCCTATTCCCCTGCATTGAGTGCAGAGCAATGCCGTGTTGCACATCACACAAGAAAGGAGCCTTGATTTCCTTGATGGCACTCCAGAGAAACCCCAAGAACACTGTTTCAAGGCTAGAGGGATCCTGAGGTCACTGTAGGAACATGAAAGAGCTCCGTAGACCACAAATCAACTCGAAATGAGAGGTTAGTCCCTGGCTTCGACTCCAGAGGAATACCACCTTACCACAAGCACCTCAAGAGGATGCTTCTCTCAGCTCTAGGTATGTGAGAGGGACCCTGAGTTTGCGGCCTCAAGTGGAATGGACACCGCGATGCCCTGACTCGAAATGAGGTCGGATATCCCTGCAGTGACTTGAATGCAGGCTCGTCTTGCATCTCCCAATACGAAAGAATGTCTAAATCCCCTGTGGAGACCACAGAGAAAGACCTAGTTCCCCACCTCATCCCGACCGGAGGCCTCACATCCTTTGAAAACTCCAGAGGGACGCAGAGATCAGTGCCTCCAAAGGAGACGATGCCTGATTCCTCGTGAAACTTGATAGGAGTCCCAGGATTCCTGTGGCAACTGGAAAGGGACCCTTGGTCTCCCGCCTCAGCTGGAGAGGCGTCCCAATTGCCCTGCCAAGTCTCGAGGAGACCCCGAGTTGTCCCTCACAACTAGGCAGTAGTCCTGACGTCGCTGAACAAACACGTGTGTGGAAGGGCCATCCCCGTCGTAACTCGAGAATATACCCCAGGTTCCCGCCGCAACTCGAGAAAAACCATGAGACTTCCCCCTCGCCGTGAGATGAGGCCCGATTCCCCTGCACTGCGTGCAGAGCAATGCCGTGTTGCACATCACACAGGAAAGGAGCCTTGATTTCCTTGATGGCACTCCAGAGAAAGCCCAAGAACACTGTTTCAAGGCTAGAGGGATCCTGAGGTCACTGTAGCAACACGAAAGAGCTCCGTGGACCACAAATCAACTCGAGATGAGAGGTTAGTCCCTGGCTTCGACTCCAGAGGAATACAACCTTACCACAAGCACCTCAAGAGGAGGCTTCTCTCAGCTCTAGGTATGTGAGAGGGACCGTGAGTTTGCGGCCTCAAGTGGAATGGACACCGCGATGCCCTGACTCGAAATAAGGCCGGATATGCCTGCAGTGACTTGAATGCAGGCTCGTCTTGCATCTCCCAAGACGAAAGGATGTCTGAATCCCATGTGGAGACCACAGAGAAAGACCTAGTTCCCCACCTCATCGCGACCGGAGGCCTCACATCCTTTGAAACCTCCAGAGGGACGCGGAGATCAGTGCCTCCAAAGGAGACGATGCCTGACTCCTCGTGAAACTTGATAGGAGTCCCAGGATTCCTGTGGCACGTGGAAAGGGACCCTTGGTCTCCCGCCTCAGCTGGAGAGGCGTCCCAATTGCCCTGCCAAGCCTCGAGGAGAATCCCGAGTTGTCCCTCGCAACTAGGCAGGAGTCCTGACGTCGCTGAACAAACACGTGTGTGGAAGGGCCATCCCCGTCGTAACTCGAGAATATACCCCAGGTTCCCGCCGCAACTCGAGAAAAACCATGAGACTTCCCCCTCGCCGCGAGATGAGGCCCGATTCCCCTGCACTGAGTGCAGAGCAATGCCGTGTTGCACATCACACAGGAAAGGAGCCTTGATTTCCTTGATGGCACTCCAGAGAAAGCCCAAGAACACTGTTTCAAGGCTAGAGGGATCCTGAGGTCACTGTAGCAACACGAAAGAGCTCCGTGGACCAAAAATCAACTCGAGATGAGACGTTAGTCCCTGGCTTCGACTCCAGAGGAATACCACCTTACCACAAGCACCTCAAGAGGAGGCTTCTCTCAGCTCTAGTTATGTGAGAGGGACCCTGAGTTTGCGGCCTCAAGTGGAATGGACACCGCGATGCCCTAACTCGAAATAAGGCTGGATATTCCTGCAGTGACTTGAATGCAGGCTCGTCCTGCATCTCCCAAGACGAAAGGTTGTCTGAATCCCCTGTGGAGACAACAGAGAAAGACCTAGTTCCCCACCTCTTCGCGACCGGAGGCCTCATATCCTTTGAAAAGTCCAGAGGGACGCGGAGATCAGTGCCTCCAAAGGAGACGATGCCTGACTCCTCGTGAAACTTGATAGGAGTCCCAGGATTCCTGTGGCACGTGGAAAGGGACACTTGGTCTCCCGCCTCAGCTGGAGAGGCGTCCCAATTGCCCTGCCAAGCCTCGAGGAGAATCCCGAGTTGTCGATCGCAACTAGGCAGGAGTCCTGACGTCGCTGAACAAACAGGTGTGTGGAAGGGCCATCCCCGTCGGAACTCGAGAATATACCCCAGGTTCCCGCCGCAACTCGAGAAAAACCATGAGACTTCCCCCTCGCCGCGAGATGAGGCCCGATTCCCCTGCACTGAGTGCAGAGCAATTCCGTGTTGCACATCACACAGGAAAGGAGCCTTGATTTCCTTGATGGCACTCCAGAGAAACCCCAAGAACACTGTTTCAAGGCTAGAGGGATCCTCAGGTCGCTGTAGCAACAAGAAAGAACTCCGTGGACCAAAAATCAACTCGAGATGAGACGTTAGTCCCTGGCTTCCACTCCAGAGGAATACCACCTTATCACAAGCACCTCAAGAGGAGGCTTCTCTCAGCTCTAGGTATAGGAGAGGAACCCTGAGTTTGCGGCCTAAAGTGGAATGGACACCGCGATGCCCTGACTCGAAATAAGGCTGGATATGCCTGCAGTGACTTGAATGCAGGCTAGTCTTGCATCTCCCAAGTCAAAAGGATGTCTGAATCCCCTGTGGAGACCACAGAGAAAGAACTAGTTCCCCACCTCATCGCGACCGGAGGGCTCACATCCTTGGAAAACTCCAGAGGGACGCGGAGATCAGTGCCTCCAAAGGAGACGATGCCTGACTCCTCGTGAAACTTGATAGGAGTCCCAGGATTCCTGTGGAACGTGGAAAGGGACCCTTGGTCTCCCGCCTCAGCTGGAGAGGCGTCCCAATTGCCCTGCCAAGCCTCGAGGAGAATCCCGAGTTGTCCCTCGCAACTAGGCAGGAGTCCTGACGTCGCTGAACAAACAGGTGTGTGGAAGGGCCATCCCCGTCGGAACTCGAGAATATACCCCAGGTTCCGGCCGCAACTCGAGAAAAACCATGAGACTTCCCCCTCGCAGCGAGATGAGGCCCTATTCCCCTGCACTGAGTGCAGAGCAATGCCGTGTTGCACATCACACAAGAAAGGAGCCTTGATTTCCTTGATGGCACTCCAGAGAAACCCCAAGAACACTGTTTCAAGGCTAGAGGGATCCTGAGGTCACTGTAGGAACACGAAAGAGCTCCGTAGAAAACAAATCAACTCGAGATGAGAGGTTAGTCCCTGGCTTCGACTCCAGAGGAATACCACCTTACCACAAGCACCTCAAGAGGATGCTTCTCTCAGCTCTAGGTATGTGAGAGGGACCCTGAGTTTGCGGCCTCAAGTGGAATGGACACCGCGATGCCCTGACTCGAAATGAGGTCGGATATCCCTGCAGTGACTTGAATGCAGGCTCGTCTTGCATCTCCCAATACGAAAGAATGTCTGAATCCCCTGTGGAGACCACAGAGAAAGACCTAGTTCCCCACCTCATCCCGACCGGAGGCCTCACATCCTTTGAAAACTCCAGAGGGACGCAGAGATCAGTGCCTCCAAAGGAGACGATGCCTGACTCCTCGTGAAACTTGATAGGAGTCCCAGGATTCCTGTGGCAACTGGAAAGGGACCCTTGGTCTCCCGCCTCAGCTGGAGAGGCGTCCCAATTGCCCTGCCAAGTCTCGAGGAGACCCCGAGTTGTCCCTCACAACTAGGCAGGAGTCCTGACGTCGCTGAACAAACACGTGTGTGGAAGGGCCATCCCCGTCGTAACTCGAGAATATACCCCAGGTTCCCGCCGCAACTCGAGAAAAACCATGAGACTTCCCGCTCGCCGCGAGATGAGGCCCGATTCCCCTGCACTGAGTGCAGAGCAATGCCGTGTTGCACATCACACAGGAAAGGAGCCTTGATTTCCTTGATGGCACTCCAGAGAAACCCCAAGAACACTGTTTCAAGGCTAGAGAGATCCTGAGGTCACTGTAGCAACACGAAAGAGCTCCGTGGACCAAAAATCAACTCGAGATGAGAGTTTAGTCCCTGGCTTCGACTCCAGAGGAATACCACCTTACCACAAGCACCTCAAGAGGAGGCTTCTCTCAGCTCTAGGTATGTGAGAGGGACCCTGAGTTTGCGGCCTCAAGTGGAATGGACACCGCGATGCCCTGACTCGAAATAAGGCTGGATATGCCTGCAGTGACTTGAATGCAGGCTCGTCTTGCATCTCCCAAGACGAAAGGTTGTCTGAATCCCCTGTGGAGACAACAGAGAAAGACCTAGTTCCCCACCTCATCGCGACCGGAGGGCTCACATCCTTGGAAAACTCCAGAGGGACGCGGAGATCAGTGCCTCCAAAGGAGACGATGCCTGACTCCTCGTGAAACTTGATAGGAGTCCCAGGATTCCTGTGGAACGTGGAAAGGGACCCTTGGTCTCCCGCCTCAGCTGGAGAGGCGTCCCAATTGCCCTGCCAAGCCTCGAGGAGAATCCCGAGTTGTCCCTCGCAACTAGGCAGGAGTCCTGACATCGCTGAACAAACACGTGTGTGGAAGGGCCATCCCCGTCATAACTCGAGAATATACCCCAGGTTCCCGCCGCAACTCGAGAAAAACCATGAGACTTCCCCCTCGCCGCGAGATGAGGCCCGATTCCCCTGCACTGAGTGCAGAGCAATGCCGTGTTGCACATCACACAGGAAAGGAGCCTTGATTTCCTTGATGGCACTCCAGAGAAAGCCTAAGAACACTGTTTCAAGGCTAGAGGGATCCTGAGGTCACTGTAGCAACACGAAAGAGCTCCGTGGACCAAAAATCAACTCGAGATGAGACGTTAGTCCCTGGCTTCGACTCCAGAGGAATACCACCTTACCACAAGCACCTCAAGAGGAGGCTTCTCTCAGCTCTAGGTATGTGAGAGGGACCCTGAGTTTGCGGCCTCAAGTGGAATGGACACCGCGATGCCCTGACTCGAAATAAGACCGGGTATGCCTGCAGTGACTTGAATGCAGGCTCGTCTTGCATCTCCCAAGACGAAAGGTTGTCTGAATCCCCTGTGGAGACAACAGAGAAAGACCTAGTTCCCCACCTCATCGCGACCGGAGGCCTCATATCCTTTGAAAAGTCCAGAGGGACGCGGAGATCAGTGCCTCCAAAGGAGACGATGCCTGACTCCTCGTGAAACTTGATAGGAGTCCCAGGATTCCTGTGGCACGTGGAAAGGGACCCTTGGTCTACCGCCTCAGCTTGAGAGGCGTCCCAATTGCCCTGCCAAGCCTCGAGGAGAATCCCGAGTTGTCCCTCGCAACTAGGCAGGAGTCCTGACGTCGCTGAACAAACACGTGTGTGGAAGGGCCATCCCCGTCGTAACTCGAGAATATACCCCAGGTTCCCGCCGCAACTCGAGAAAAACCATGAGACTTCCCCCTCGCCGCGAGATGAGGCCCGATTCCCCTGCACTGAGTGCAGAGCAATGCCGTGTTGCACATCACACAGGAAAGGAGCCTTGATTTCCTTGATGGCACTCCAGAGAAACCCCAAGAACACTGTTTCAAGGCTAGAGAGATCCTGAGGTCACTGTAGCAACACGAAAGAGCTCCGTGGACCAAAAATCAACTCGAGATGAGACGTTAGTCCCTGGCTTCGACTCCAGAGGAATACCACCTTACCACAAGCACCTCAAGAGGAGGCTTCTCTCAGCTCTAGGTATGTGAGAGGGACCCTGAGTTTGCGGCCTCAAGTGGAATGGACACCGCGATGCCCTGACTCGAAATAAGGCTGGATATGCCTGCAGTGACTTGAATGCAGGCTCGTCTTGCATCTCCCAAGACGAAAGGTTGTCTGAATCCCCTGTGGAGACAACAGAGAAAGACCTAGTTCCCCACCTCATCGCGACCTGAGGCCTCATATCCTTTGAAAAGTCCAGAGGGACGCGGAGATCAGTGCCTCCAAAGGAGACGATGCCTGACTCCTCGTGAAACTTCTTAGGAGTCCCAGGATTCCTGTGGCACGTGGAAAGGGACCCTTGGTCTCCCGCCTCAGCTGGAGAGGCGTCCCAATTGCCCTGCCAAGCCTCGAGGAGAATCCCGACTTGTCGATCGCAACTAGGCAGGAGTCCTGACGTCGCTGAACAAACAGGTGTGTGGAAGGGCCATCCCCGTCGGAACTCGAGAATATACCCCAGGTTCCCGCCGCAATTCGAGAAAAACCATGAGACTTCCCCCTCGCAGCGAGATGAGGCCCTATTCCCCTGCATTGAGTGCAGAGCAATGCCGTGTTGCACATCACACAAGAAAGGAGCCTTGATTTCCTTGATGGCACTCCAGAGAAACCCCAAGAACACTGTTTCAAGGCTAGAGGGATCCTGAGGTCACTGTAGGAACATGAAAGAGCTCCGTAGACCACAAATCAACTCGAGATGAGAGGTTAGTCCCTGGCTTCGACTCCAGAGGAATACCACGTTACCACAAGCACCTCAAGAGGATGCTTCTCTCAGCTCTAGGTATGTGAGAGGGACCCTGAGTTTGCGGCCTCAAGTGGAATGGACACCGCGATGCCCTGACTCGAAATGAGGTCGGATATCCCTGCAGTGACTTGAATGCAGGCTCGTCTTGCATCTCCCAATACGAAAGAATGTCTGAATCCCCTGTGGAGACCACAGAGAAAGACCTAGTTCCCCACCTCATCCCGACCGGAGGCCTCACATCCTTTGAAAACTCCAGAGGGACGCAGAGATCAGTGCCTCCAAAGGAGACGATGCCTGATTCCTCGTGAAACTTGATAGGAGTCCCAGGATTCCTGTGGCAACTGGAAAGGGACCCTTGGTCTCCCGCCTCAGCTGGAGAGGCGTCCCAATTGCCCTGCCAAGTCTCGAGGAGACCCCGAGTTGTCCCTCACAACTAGGCAGTAGTCCTGACGTCGCTGAACAAACACGTGTGTGGAAGGGCCATCCCCGTCGTAACTCGAGAATATACCCCAGGTTCCCGCCGCAACTCGAGAAAAACCATGAGACTTCCCCCTCGCAGCGAGATGAGGCCCGATTCCCCTGCACTGCGTGCAGAGCAATGCCGTGTTGCACATCACACAGGAAAGGAGCCTTGATTTCCTTGATGGCACTCCAGAGAAAGCCCAAGAACACTGTTTCAAGGCTAGAGGGATCCTGAGGTCACTGTAGCAACACGAAAGAGCTCCGTGGACCACAAATCAACTCGAGATGAGAGGTTAGTCCCTGGCTTCGACTCCAGAGGAATACAACCTTACCACAAGCACCTCAAGAGGAGGCTTCTCTCAGCTCTAGGTATGTGAGAGGGACCGTGAGTTTGCGGCCTCAAGTGGAATGGACACCGCGATGCCCTGACTCGAAATAAGGCCGGATATGCCTGCAGTGACTTGAATGCAGGCTCGTCTTGCATCTCCCAAGACGAAAGGATGTCTGAATCCCATGTGGAGACCACAGAGAAAGACCTAGTTCCCCACCTCATCGCGACCGGAGGCCTCACATCCTTTGAAACCTCCAGAGGGACGCGGAGATCAGTGCCTCCAAAGGAGACGATGCCTGACTCCTCGTGAAACTTGATAGGAGTCCCAGGATTCCTGTGGCACGTCGAAAGGGACCCTTGGTCTCCCGCCTCAGCTGGAGAGGCGTCCCAATTGCCCTGCCAAGCCTCGAGGAGAATCCCGAGTTGTCCCTCGCAACTAGGCAGGAGTCCTGACGTCGCTGAACAAACACGTGTGTGGAAGGGCCATCCCCGTCGTAACTCGAGAATATACCCCAGGTTCCCGCCCCAACTCGAGAAAAACCATGAGACTTCCCCCTCGCCGCGAGATGAGGCCCGATTCCCCTGCACTGAGTGCAGAGCAATGCCGTGTTGCACATCACACAGGAAAGGAGCCTTGATTTCCTTGATGGCACTCCAGAGAAAGCCCAAGAACACTGTTTCAAGGCTAGAGGGATCCTGAGGTCACTGTAGCAACACGAAAGAGCTCCGTGGACCAAAAATCAACTCGAGATGAGACGTTAGTCCCTGGCTTCGACTCCAGAGGAATACCACCTTACCACAAGCACCTCAAGAGGAGGCTTCTCTCAGCTCTAGTTATGTGAGAGGGACCCTGAGTTTGCGGCCTCAAGTGGAATGGACACCGCGATGCCCTAACTCGAAATAAGGCTGGATATTCCTGCAGTGACTTGAATGCAGGCTCGTCTTGCATCTCCCAAGACGAAAGGTTGTCTGAATCCCCTGTGGAGACAACAGAGAAAGACCTAGTTCCCCACCTCTTCGCGACCGGAGGCCTCATATCCTTTGAAAAGTCCAGAGGGACGCGGAGATCAGTGCCTCCAAAGGAGACGATGCCTGACTCCTCGTGAAACTTGATAGGAGTCCCAGGATTCCTGTGGCACGTGGAAAGGGACACTTGGTCTCCCGCCTCAGCTGGAGAGGCGTCCCAATTGCCCTGCCAAGCCTCGAGGAGAATCCCGAGTTGTCGATCGCAACTAGGCAGGAGTCCTGACGTCGCTGAACAAACAGGTGTGTGGAAGGGCCATCCCCGTCGGAACTCGAGAATATACCCCAGGTTCCCGCCGCAACTCGAGAAAAACCATGAGACTTCCCCCTCGCCGCGAGATGAGGCCCGATTCCCTTGCACTGAGTGCAGAGCAATTCCGTGTTGCACATCACACAGGAAAGGAGCCTTGATTTCCTTGATGGCACTCCAGAGAAACCCCAAGAACACTGTTTCAAGGCTAGAGGGATCCTCAGGTCGCTGTAGCAACAAGAAAGAACTCCGTGGACCAAAAATCAACTCGAGATGAGACGTTAGTCCCTGGCTTCCACTCCAGAGGAATACCACCTTATCACAAGCACCTCAAGAGGAGGCTTCTCTCAGCTCTAGGTATAGGAGAGGAACCCTGAGTTTGCGGCCTAAAGTGGAATGGACACCGCGATGCCCTGACTCGAAATAAGGCTGGATATGCCTGCAGTGACTTGAATGCAGGCTAGTCTTGCATCTCCCAAGTCAAAAGGATGTCTGAATCCCCTGTGGAGACCACAGAGAAAGAACTAGTTCCCCACCTCATCGCGACCGGAGGGCTCACATCCTTGGAAAACTCCAGAGGGACGCGGAGATCAGTGCCTCCAAAGGAGACGATGCCTGACTCCTCGTGAAACTTGATAGGAGTCCCAGGATTCCTGTGGAACGTGGAAAGGGACCCTTGGTCTCCCGCCTCAGCTGGAGAGGCGTCCCAATTGCCCTGCCAAGCCTCGAGGAGAATCCCGAGTTGTCCCTCGCAACTAGGCAGGAGTCCTGACGTCGCTGAACAAACACGTGTGTGGAAGGGCCATCCCCGTCATAACTCGAGAATATACCCCAGGTTCCCGCCGCAACTCGAGAAAAACCATGAGACTTCCCCCTCGCCGCGAGATGAGGCCCGATTCCCCTGCACTGAGTGCAGAGCAATGCCGTGTTGCACATCACACAGGAAAGGAGCCTTGATTTCCTTGATGGCACTCCAGAGAAAGCCCAAGAACACTGTTTCAAGGCTAGAGGGATCCTGAGGTCACTGTAGCAACACGAAAGAGCTCCGTGGACCAAAAATCAACTCGAGATGAGACGTTAGTCCCTGGCTTCGACTCCAGAGGAATACCACCTTACCACAAGCACCTCAAGAGGAGGCTTCTCTCAGCTCTAGGTATGTGAGAGGGACCCTGAGTTTGCGGCCTCAAGTGGAATGGACACCGCGATGCCCTGACTCGAAATAAGACCGGGTATGCCTGCAGTGACTTGAATGCAGGCTCGTCTTGCATCTCCCAAGACGAAAGGTTGTCTGAATCCCCTGTGGAGACAACAGAGAAAGACCTAGTTCCCCACCTCATCGCGACCGGAGGCCTCATATCCTTTGAAAAGTCCAGCGGGACGCGGAGATCAGTGCCTCCAAAGGAGACGATGCCTGACTCCTCGTGAAACTTGATAGGAGTCCCAGGATTCCTGTGGCACGTGGAAAGGGACCCTTGGTCTACCGCCTCAGCTGGAGAGGCGTCCCAATTGCCCTGCCAAGCCTCGAGGAGAATCCCGAGTTGTCCCTCGCAACTAGGCAGGAGTCCTGACGTCGCTGAACAAACAGGTGTGTGGAAGGGCCATCCCCGTCGTAACTCGAGAATATACCCCAGGTTCCCGCCGCAACTCGAGAAAAACCATGAGACTTCCCCCTCGCCGCGAGATGAGGCCCGATTCCCCTGCACTGAGTGCAGAGCAATGCCGTGTTGCACATCACACAGGAAAGGAGCCTTGATTTCCTTGATGGCACTCCAGAGAAACCCCAAGAACACTGTTTCAAGGCTAGAGAGATCCTGAGGTCACTGTAGCAACACGAAAGAGCTCCGTGGACCAAAAATCAACTCGAGATGAGAGGTTAGTCCCTGGCTTCGACTCCAGAGGAATACCACCTTACCACAAGCACCTCAAGAGGAGGCTTCTCTCAGCTCTAGGTATGTGAGAGGGACCCTGAGTTTGCGGCCTCAAGTGGAATGGACACCGCGATGCCCTGACTGGAAATAAGGCTGGATATGCCTGCAGTGACTTGAATGCAGGCTCGTCTTGCATCTCCCAAGACGAAAGGTTTTCTGAATCCCCTGTGGAGACAACAGAGAAAGACCTAGTTCCCCACCTCATCGCGACCGGAGGCCTGATATCCTTTGAAAAGTCCAGAGGGACGCGGAGATCAGTGCCTCCAAAGGAGACGATGCCTGACTCCTCGTGAAACTTCTTAGGAGTCCCAGGATTCCTGTGGCACGTGGAAAGGGACACTTGGTCTCCCGCCTCAGCTGGAGAGGCGTCCCAATTGCCCTACCAAGCCTCGAGGAGAATCCCGACTTGTCGATCGCAACTAGGCAGGAGTCCTGACGTCGCTGAACAAACAGGTGTGTGGAAGGGCCATCCCCGTCGGAACTCGAGAATATACCCCAGGTTCCGGCCGCAACTCGAGAAAAACCATGAGACTTCCCCCTCGCAGCGAGATGAGGCCCGATTCCCCTGCACTGAGTGCAGAGCAATGCCGTGTTGCACATCACACAAGAAAGGAGCCTTGATTTCCTTGATGGCACTCCAGAGAAACCCCAAGAACACTGTTTCAAGGCTAGAGGGATCCTGAGGTCACTGTAGGAACACGAAAGAGCTCCGTAGACCACAAATCAACTCGAGATGAGAGGTTAGTCCCTGGCTTCGACTCCAGAGGAATACCACCTTACCACAAGCACCTCAAGAGGAGGCTTCTCTCAGCTCTAGGTATGTGAGAGGGACCCTGAGTTTGCGGCCTCAAGTGGAATGGACACCGCGATGCCCTGACTCGAAATAAGGTCGGATATGCCTGCAGTGACTTGAATGCAGGCTCGTCTTGCATCTCCCAATACGAAAGAATGTCTGAATCCCCTGTGGAGACCACAGAGAAAGACCTAGTTCCCCACCTCATCCCGACCGGAGGCCTCACATCCTTTGAAAACTCCAGAGGGACGCAGAGATCAGTGCCTCCAAAGGAGACGATGCCTGACTCCTCGTGAAACTTGATAGGAGTCCCAGGATTCCTGTGGCAATTGGAAAGGGACCCTTGGTCTCCCGCCTCAGCTGGAGAGGCGTCCCAATTGCCCTGCCAAGTCTCGAGGAGACCCCAAGTTGTCCCTCACAACTAGGCAGGAGTCCTGACGTCGCTGAACAAACACGTGTGTGGAAGGGCCATCCCCGTCGTAACTCGAGAATATACCCCAGGTTCCCGCCGCAACTCGAGAAAAACCATGAGACTTCTCCCTCGCCGTGAGATGAGGCCCGATTCCCCTGCACTGAGTGCAGAGCAATGCCGTGTTGCACATCACACAGGAAAGGAGCCTTGATTTCCTTGATGGCACTCCAGAGAAAGCCCAAGAACACTGTTTCAAGGCTAGAGGGATCCTGAGGTCACTGTAGCAACACGAAAGAGCTCCATGGACCACAAATCAACTCGTGATGAGAGGAAAGTCCCTGGCTTCGACTCCAGAGGAATACCACCTTACCACAAGCACCTCAAGAGGAGGCTTCTCTCAGCTCTAGGTATGTGAGAGGGACCGTGAGTTTGCGGCCTCAAGTGGAATGGACACCGCGATGCCCTGACTCGAAATAAGGCCGGACATGCCTGCAGTGACTTGAATGCAGGCTTGTCTTGCATCTCCCACGAAGAAAGGATGTCTGAATCCCCTGTGGAGACCACAGAGAAAGACCTAGTTCCCCACCTCATCCCGACCGGAGGCCTCACATCCTTTGAAAACTCCAGAGGGACGCAGAGATCAGTGCCTCCAAAGTAGACGATGCCTGACTCCTCGTGAAACTTGATAGGAGTCCCAGGATTCCTGTGGCAATTGGAAAGGGACCCTTGGTCTCCCGCCTCAGCTGGAGAGGCGTCCCAATTGCCCTGCCAAGCCTCGAGGAGAATCCCGAGTTGTCCCTCGCAACTAGGCAGGAGTCCTGACGTCGCTGAACAAACACGTGTGTGGAAGGGCCATCCCCGTCGTAACTCGAGAATATACCCCAGGTTCCCGCCGCAACTCGAGAAAAACCATGAGAATTCCCCCTCGCCGTGAGATGAGGCCCGATTCCCCTGCACTGCGTGCAGAGCAATGCCGTGTTGCACATCACACAGGAAAGGAGCCTTGATTTCCTTGATGGCACTCCAGAGAAAGCCCAAGAACACTGTTTCAAGGCTAGAGGGATCCTGAGGTCACTGTAGCAACACGAAAGAGCTCCGTGGACCAAAAATCAACTCGAGATGAGACGTTAGTCCCTGGCTTCGACTCCAGAGGGATACCACCTTACCACAAGCACCTGAAGAGGAGGCTTCTCTCAGCTCTAGGTATGTGAGAGGGACCCTGAGTTTGCGGCCTCAAATGGAATGGACACCGCGAGGCCCTGACTCGAAATAAGGCCGGATATGCCTGCAGTGACTTGAATGCAGGCTCGTCTTGCATCTCGCAAGACGAAAGGATGTCTGAATCCCCTGTGGAGACCACAGAGAAAGACCTAGTTCCCCACCTCATCGCGACCGGAGGCCACACATCCTTTGAAACCTCCAGAGCGACGTGGAGATCAATGCCTCCAAAGGAGACGATGCCTGACTCCTCGTGAAACTTGATAGAAGTCCCAGGATTCCTGTGGCACGTAGAAAGGGACCCTTGGTCTCCCCCCTCAGCTGGAGAGGTGTCCCAATTGCCCTGCCAAGCCTCGAGGAGAATCCCGAGTTGTCCCTCGCAACTAGGCAGGAGTCCTGACGTCGCTGAACAAACAGGTGTGTGGAAGGGCCATCCCCGTTGTAACTCGAGAATATACCCCAGGTTCCCGCCGCAACTCGAGAAAAACCATGAGAATTCCCCCTCCCCGCGAGATGAGGCCCGATTCCCCTGCACTGAGTGCAGAGCAATGCCGTGTTGCACATCACACAGGAAAGGAGCCTTGATTTCCTTGATGGCACTCCAGAGAAAGCCCAAGAACACTGTTTTAAGGCTAGAGTGATCCTGAGGTCACTGTAGCAACACGAAAGAGCTCCGTGGACCAAAAATCAACTCGAGATGAGAGTTTAGTCCCTGGCTTCGACTCCAGAGGAATACCACCTTACCACAAGCACCTCAAGAGGAGGCTTCTCTCAGCTCTAGGTATGTGAGAGGGACCCTGAGTTTGCGGCCTCAAGTGGAATGGACACCGCGATGCCCTGACGCCAAATAAGGCCGGATATGCCTGCAGCGACTTGAATGCAGGCTCGTCTTGCATCTCCCAAGACGAAAGGATGTCTGAATCCCCTGTGAAGACCACAGAGAAAGAGCTAGTTCACCACCTCATCGCGAACGGAGGCCGCACATCCTTTGAAAACTCCACAGGAACGCGGAGATCAGTGCCTCCAAAGGAGACGATGCCTGACTCCTCGTGAAACTTGATAGGAGTCCCAGGATTCCTGTGGCACGTGGAAAGGGACCCTTTGTCTCCCGCCTCAGCTGGAGAGGCGTCCCAATTGCCCTGCCAAGCCTCGAGGAGAATCCCGAGTTGTCCCTCGCAACTAGGCAGGAGTCCTGACGTCGCTGAACAAACACGTGTGTGGAAGGGCCATCCCCGTCGTAACTCGAGAATATACCCCAGGTTCCCGCCGCAACTCGAGAAAAACCATGAGACTTCCCCCTCGCCGCGAGATGAGGCCCGATTCCCCTGCATGGAGTGCAGAGCAATGCCGTCTTGCACATCACACAGGAAATTAGCCTTGATTTCCTTGATGGCACTCCAGAGAAACCCCAAGAACACTGTTTCAAGGCTAGAGGGATCCTGAGGTCGCTGTACCAACACGAAAGAGCTCCGTGGACCACAAATCAACTCGAGATGAGAGGTTAGTCCCTGGCTTCGACTCCAGAGGAATAACACCTTACCACAAGCACCTCAAGAGGAGGCTTCTCTCAGCTCTAGGTATGTGAGAGGGACCCTGAGTTTGCGGCCTCAAGTGGAATGGACACCGCGATGCCCTGACTCGAAATAAGGCCGGATATGCCTGCAGTGACTTGAATGCAGGCTCGTCTTGAATCTCCCAAGACGAAAGGATGTCTGAATCCCCTGTGGAAACCACAGAGAAAGACCTAGTTCCCCACCTCATCGCGACCGGAGGCCTCACATCCTTTGAAAACTCCAGACGTACGCGGAGATCAGTGCCTCCAAAGGAGACGATGCCTGACTCCTCGTGAAACTTGATAGGAGTCCCAGGATTCCTGTGGCACGTGGAAAGGGACCCTTGGTCTCCCGCCTCAGCTGGAGAGGCGTCCCAATTGCCCTGCCAAGCCTCGAGGAGAATCCCCAGTTGTCCCTCGCAACTAGGCAGGAGTCCTGCCGTCGCTGAACAAACAGGTGTGTGGAAGGGCCATCCCCGTTGTAACTCGAGAATATACCCCAGGTTCCCGCCGCAACTCGAGAAAAACCATGAGAATTCCCCCTCGCCGCGAGATGAGGCCCGATTCCTCTCCACTGAGTGCAGAGCAATGCCGTGTTGCACATCACACAGGAAAGGAGCCTTGATTTCCTTGATGGCACTCCAGAGAAAGCCCAAGAACACTGTTTCAACGCTAGAGGGATCCTGAGGTCACTGTAGCAACACGGAAGAGCTCCGTGGACCAAAAATCAACTCGAGATGAGAGGTTAGTCGCTGGCTTCGACTCCAGAGGAATACCACCTTACCACAAGCACCTCAAGAGGAGGCTTCTCTCAGCTCTAGGTATGTGAGAGGGACCCTGAGTTTGCGGCCTCAAGTGGAATGGACACCGCGATGCTCTGACTCGAAATAAGGCCGGATATGCCTGCAGTGACTTGAATGCAGGCTCGTCTTGCATCTCCCAAGACGAAAGGTTGTCTGAATCCCCTGTGGAGACAACAGAGAAAGACCTAGTTCCCCACCTCATCGCGACCGGAGGCCGCACATCCTTTGAAAACTCCAGAGGGACGCGGAGATCAGTGCCTCCAAAGGAGACGATGCCTGACTCCTCGTGAAACTTGATAGGAGTCCCAGGATTCCTGTGGCACGTGGAAAGGGACACTTGGTCTCCCGCCTCAGCTGGAGAGGCGTCCCAATTGCCCTGCCAAGCCTCCAGGAGAATCCCCAGTTGTCCCTCGCAACTAGGCAGGAGTCCTGACGTTGCTGAACAAACAGGTGTGTGGAAGGGCCATCCCCGTCGTAACTCGAGAATATACCCCAGATTCCCGCCGCAACTCGAGAAAAACCATGAGACTTCCCCCTCGCAGCGAGATGAGGCCCTATTCCCGAGCATTGAGTGCAGAGCAATGCCGAGTTGCACATCACACAGGAAAGGAGCCTTGATTTCCTTGATGGCACTCCAGAGAAAGCCCAAGAACACTGTTTCAAGGCTAAAGGGATCCTGAGGTCGCTGTACCAACATGAAGAGCTCCGTGGACCAAAAATCAACTCGAGATGAGAGGTTAGTCCCTTGCTGCTACTCCAGAGGAATACCACCTTACCACAAGCACCTCAAGAGGAGGCTTCTCTCAGCTCTAGGTATGTGAGAGGGACCCTGAGTTTGCGGCCTCAAGTGGAATGGACACCGCGATGCCCTGGCTCGAAATAAGGCTGAATATGCCTCCAGTGACTTGAATGCAGGCTCGTCTTGCATGTCCCACGACGAAAGGATGTCTGAATCCCCTGTGGAGACAACAGAGAAAGACCTAGTTCCCCACCTCATCGCGACCGGAGGCCGCACATCCTTTGAAAACTCCAGAGGGACGCGGAGATCAGTGCCTCCAAAGGAGACGATGCCTGACTCCTCGTGAAACTTGATAGGAGTCCCAGAATTCCTGTGGCATGTGGAAAGGGACGCTTGGTCTCCCGCCTCAGCTGGAGAGGCGTCCCAATTGCCCTGCCTAGCCTCGAGGAGAATCCCCAGTTGTCTTTCGCAACTAGGCAGGAGTCCTGACGTCGCTGAACAAACACGTGTGTGGAAGGGCCATCCCCGTCGTAACTCGAGAATATACCCCAGGTTCCCGCCGCAACTCGAGAAAAACCATGAGACTTCCCCCTCGCAGCGAGATGAGGCCCGATTCCCCTGCACTGTGTGCAGAGCAATGCCGTGTTGCACATCACACAGGAAAGGAGCCTTGATTTCCTTGATGGCACTCCAGAGAATCCCCAAGAAAACTGTTTCAAGGCTAGAGGGATCCTGAGGTCACTGTAGCAACACGAAAGAGCTCCGTGGACCAAAAATCAACTCGAGATGAGAGGTTAGTCCCTGGCTTCGACTCCAGAGGAATACCACCTTACCACAAGCACCTCAAGAGGAGGCTTCTCTCAGCTCTAGGTATGTGAGAGGGACCCTGAGTTTGCGGCCTCAAGTGGAATGGACACCGCGATGCCCTGACTCGAAATAAGGCTGGATATGCCTGCAGTGACTTGAATGCAGGCTCGTCTTGCATCTCCCAAGACGAAAGGTTGTCTGAATCCCCTGTGGAGACAACAGAGAAAGACCTAGTTCCCCACCTCTTCGCGACCGGAGGCCTCATATCCTTTGAAAAGTCCAGAGGGACGCGGAGATCAGTGCCTCCAAAGGAGACGATGCCTGACTCCTCGTGAAACTTGATAGGAGTCCCAGGATTCCTGCGGCACGTGGAAAGGGACACTTGGTCTCCCGCCTCAGCTGGAGAGGCGTCCCAATTGCCCTGCCAAGCCTCGAGGAGAATCCCGAGTTGTCGATCGCAACTAGGCAGGAGTCCTGACGTCGCTGAACAAACAGGTGTGTGGAAGGGCCATCCCCGTCGGAACTCGAGAATATACCCCAGGTTCCCGCCGCAACTCGAGAAAAACCATGAGACTTACCCCTCGCCGCGAGATGAGGCCCGATTCCCCTGCATTGAGTGCAGAGCAATTCCGTGTTGCACATCACACAGGAAAGGAGCCTTGATTTCCTTGATGGCACTCCAGAGAAACCCCAAGAACACTGTTTCAAGGCTAGAGGGATCCTCAGGTCGCTGTAGCAACAAGAAAGAACTCCGTGGACCAAAAATCAACTCGAGATGAGAGGTTAGTCCCTGGCTTCCACTCCAGAGGAATACCACCTTATCACAAGCACCTCAAGAGGAGGCTTCTCTCAGCTCTAGGTATAGGAGAGGGACCCTGAGTTTGCGGCCTCAAGTGGAATGGACACCGCGATGCCCTGACTCGAAATAAGGCTGGATATGCCTGCAGTGACTTGAATGCAGGCTCGTCTTGCATCTCCCAAGACGAAAGGATGTCTGAATCCCCTGTGGAGACCACAGAGAAAGACGTAGTTCCCCACCTCATCGCGACCGGAGGGCTCACATCCTTGGAAAACTCCAGAGGGACGCGGAGATCAGTGCCTCCAAAGGAGACGATGCCTGACTCCTCGTGAAACTTGATAGGAGTCCCAGGATTCCTGTGGAACGTGGAAAGGGACCCTTGGTCTCCCGCCTCAGCTGGAGAGGCGTCCCAATTGCCCTGCCAAGCCTCGAGGAGAATCCCGAGTTGTCCCTCGCAACTAGGCAGGAGTCCTGACGTCGCTGAACAAACACGTGTGTGGAAGGGCCATCCCCGTCATAACTCGAGAATATACCCCAGGTTCCCGCCGCAACTCGAGAAAAACCATGAGACTTCCCCCTCGCCGCGAGATGAGGCCCGATTCCCCTGCACTGAGTGCAGAGCAATGCCGTGTTGCACATCACACAGGAAAGGAGCCTTGATTTCCTTGATGGCACTCCAGAGAAAGCCCAAGAACACTGTTTCAGGGCTAGAGGGATCCTGAGGTCACTGTAGCAACACGAAAGAGCTCCGTGGACCAAAAATCAACTCGAGATGAGACGTTAGTCCCTGGCTTCGCCTCCAGAGGAATACCACCTTACCACAAGCACCTCAAGAGGAGGCTTCTCTCAGCTCTAGGTATGTGAGAGGGACCCTGAGTTTGCGGCCTCAAGTGGAATGGACACCGCGATGCCCTGACTCGAAATAAGACCGGGTATGCCTGCAGTGACTTGAATGCAGGCTCGTCTTGCATCTCCCAAGACGAAAGGTTGTCTGAATCCCCTGTGGAGACAACAGAGAAAGACCTAGTTCCCCACCTCATCGCGACCGGAGGCCTCATATCCTTTGAAAAGTCCAGAGGGACGCGGAGATCAGTGCCTCCAAAGGAGACGATGCCTGACTCCTCGTGAAACTTGATAGGAGTCCCAGGATTCCTGTGGCACGTGGAAAGGGACTCTTGGTCTACCGCCTCAGCTGGAGAGGCGTCCCAATTGCCCTGCCAAGCCTCGAGGAGAATCCCGAGTTGTCCCTCGCAACTAGGCAGGAGTCCTGACGTCGCTGAACAAACAGGTGTGTGGAAGGGCCATCCCCGTCGTAACTCGAGAATATACCCCAGGTTCCCGCCGCAACTCGAGAAAAACCATGAGACTTCCCCCTCGCCGCGAGATGAGGCCCGATTCCCCTGCACTGAGTGCAGAGCAATGCCGTGTTGCACATCACACAGGAAAGGAGCCTTGATTTCCTTGATGGCACTCCAGAGAAACCCCAAGAACACTGTTTCAAGGCTAGAGAGATCCTGAGGTCACTGTAGCAACACGAAAGAGCTCCGTGGACCAAAAATCAACTCGAGATGAGAGGTTAGTCCCTGGCTTCGACTCCAGAGGAATACCACCTTACCACAAGCACCTCAAGAGGAGGCTTCTCTCAGCTCTAGGTATGTGAGAGGGACCCTGAGTTTGCGGCCTCAAGTGGAATGGACACCGCGATGCCCTGACTCGAAATAAGGCTGGATATGCCTGCAGTGACTTGAATGCAGGCTCGTCTTGCATCTCCCAAGACGAAAGGTTGTCTGAATCCCCTGTGGAGACAACAGAGAAAGACCTAGTTCCCCACCTCATCGCGACCGGAGGCCTCATATCCTTTGAAAAGTCCAGAGGGACGCGGAGATCAGTGCCTCCAAAGGAGACGATGCCTGACTCCTCGGGAAACTTCTTAGGAGTCCCAGGATTCCTGTGGCACGTGGAAAGGGACCCTTGGTCTCCCGCCTCAGCTGGAGAGGCGTCCCAGTTGCCCTGCCAAGCCTCGAGGAGAATCCCGACTTGTCGATCGCAACTAGGCAGGAGTCCTGACGTTGCTGAACAAACAGGTGTGTGGAAGGGCCATCCCCGTCGGAACTCGAGAATATACCCCAGGTTCCGGCCGCAACTCGAGAAAAACCATGAGACTTCCCCCTCGCAGCGAGATGAGGCCCGATTCCCCTGCACTGAGTGCAGAGCAATGCCGTGTTGCACATCACACAAGAAAGGAGCCTTGATTTCCTTGATGGCACTCCAGAGAAACACCAAGAACACTGTTTCAAGGCTAGAGGGATCCTGAGGTCACTGTAGGAACACGAAAGAGCTCCGTAGACCACAAATCAACTCGAGATGAGAGGTTAGTCCCTGGCTTCGACTCCAGAGGAATACCACCTTACCACAAGCACCTCAAGAGGATGCTTCTCTCAGCTCTAGGTATGTGAGAGGGACCCTGAGTTTGCGGCCTCAAGTGGAATGGACACCGCGATGCCCTGACTCGAAATAAGGTCGGATATGCCTGCAGTGACTTGAATGCAGGCTCGTCTTGCATCTCCCAATACGAAAGAATGTCTGAATCCCCTGTGGAGACCACAGAGAAAGACCTAGTTCCCCACCTCATCCCGACCGGAGGCCTCACATCCTTTGAAAACTCCAGAGGGACGCAGAGATCAGTGCCTCCAAAGGAGACGATGCCTGACTCCTCGTGAAACTTGATAGGAGTCCCAGGATTCCTGTGGCAACTGGAAAGGGACCCTTGGTCTCCCGCCTCAGCTGGAGAGGCGTCCCAATTGCCCTGCCAAGTCTCGAGGAGACCCCGAGTTGTCCCTCACAACTAGGCAGGAGTCCTGACGTCGCTGAACAAACACGTGTGTGGAAGGGCCATCCCCGTCGTAACTCGAGAATATACCCCAGGTCCCGCCGCAACTCGAGAAAAACCATGAGACTTCCCCCTCGCCGTGAGATGAGGCCTGATTCCCCTGCACTGCGTGCAGAGCAATGCCGTGTTGCACATCACACAGGAAAGGAGCCTTGATTTCCTTGATGGCACTCCAGAGAAAGCCCAAGAACACTGTTTCAAGGCTAGAGGGATCCTGAGGTCACTGTAGCAACACTAAAGAGCTCCGTGGACCACAAATCAACTCGAGATGAGAGGAAAGTCCCTGGCTTCGACTCCAGAGGAATACCACCTTACCACAAGCACCTCAAGAGGAGGCTTCTCTCAGCTCTATGTATGTGAGAGGGACCGTGAGTTTGCGGCCTCAAGTGGAATGGACACCGCGATGCCCTGACTCGAAATAAGGCCGGATATGCCTGCAGTGACTTGAATGCAGGCTCGTCTTGCATCTCCCAAGACGAAAGGATGTCTGAATCCCCTGTGGAGACCACAGAGAAAGACCTAGTTCCCCACCTCATCGCGACCGGAGGCCTCACATCCTTTGAAAACTCCAGAGGTACGCGGAGATCAGTGCCTCCAAAGGAGACGATGCCTGACTCCTCGTGAAACTTGATAGGAGTCCCAGGATTCCTGTGGCACGTGGAAAGGGACACTTGGTCTCCCGCCTCAGCTGGAGAGGCGTCCCAATTGCCCTGCCAAGGCTCGAGGAGAATCCCGAGTTGTCCCTCGCAACTAGGCAGGAGTCCTGACGTCGCTGAACAAACACGTGTGTGGAAGGGCCATCGCCGTCGTAACTCGAGAATATACCCCAGGTTCCCGCCGCAACTCGAGAAAAACCATGAGACTTCCCGCTCGCCGCGAGATGAGGCCCGATTCCCCTGCACTGAGTGCAGAGCAATGCCGTGTTGCACATCACACAGGAAAGGAGCCTTGATTTCCTTGATGGCACTCCAGAGAAACCCCAAGAACACTGTTTCAAGGCTAGAGAGATCCTGAGGTCACTGTAGCAACACGAAAGAGCTCCGTGGACCAAAAATCAACTCGAGATGAGAGGTTAGTCCCTGGCTTCGACTCCAGAGGAATACCACCTTACCACAAGCACCTCAAGAGGAGGCTTCTCTCAGCTCTAGGTATGTGAGAGGGACCCTGAGTTTGCGGCCTCAAGTGGAATGGACACCGCGATGCCCTGACTCGAAATAAGGCTGGATATGCCTGCAGTGACTTGAATGCAGGCTCGTCTTGCATCTCCCAAGACGAAAGGTTGTCTGAATCCCCTGTGGAGACAACAGAGAAAGACCTAGTTCCCCACCTCTTCGCGACCGGAGGCCTCATATCCTTTGAAAAGTCCAGAGGGACGCGGAGATCAGTGCCTCCAAAGGAGACGATGCCTGACTCCTCGTGAAACTTGATAGGAGTCCCAGGATTCCTGTGGCACGTGGAAAGGGACCCTTGGTCTCCCGCCTCAGCTGGAGAGGCGTCCCAATTGCCCTGCCAAGCCTCGAGGAGAATCCCGAGTTGTCGATCGCAACTAGGCAGGAGTCCTGACGTCGCTGAACAAACAGGTGTGTGGAAGGGCCATCCCCGTCGGAACTCGAGAATATACCCCAAGTTCCCGCCGCAACTCGAGAAAAACCATGAGACTTCCCCCTCGCCGCGAGATGAGACCCGATTCCCCTGCATGGAGTGCAGAGCAATGCCGTCTTGCACATCACACAGGAAAGGAGCCTTGATGTCCTTGATGGCACTCCAGAGAAACCCCAAGAACACTGTTTCAAGGCTAGAGGGATCCTCAGGTCACTGTAGCAACAAGAAAGAACTCCGTGGACCAAAAATCAACTCGAGATGACAGGTTAGTTCCTGGCTTCCACTCCAGAGGAATACCACCTTATCACAAGCACCTCAAGAGGAGGCTTCTCTCAGCTCTAGGTATAGGAGAGGGACCCTGAGTTTGCGGCCTCAAGTGGAATGGACACCGCGATGCCCTGACTCGAAATAAGGCTGGATATGCCTGCAGTGACTTGAATGCAGGCTAGTCTTGCATCTCCCAAGACGAAAGGATGTCTGAATCCCCTGTGGAGACCACAGAGAAAGACCTAGTTCCCCACCTCATCGCGACCGGAGGGCTCACATCCTTGGAAAACTCCCGAGGGACGCGGAGATCAGTGCCTCCAAAGGAGACGATGCCTGACTCCTCGTGAAACTTGATAGGAGTCCCAGGATTCCTGTGGAACGTGGAAAGGAACCCTTGGTCTCCCGCCTCAGCTGGAGAGGCGTCCCAATTGCCCTGCCAAGCCTCGAGGAGAATCCCGACTTGCCGATCGCAACTAGGCAGGAGTCCTGACGTCGCTGAACAAACAGGTGTGTGGAAGGGCCATCCCCGTCGGAACTCGAGAATATACCCCAGGTTCCGGCCGCAACTCGAGAAAAACCATGAGACTTCCCCCTCGCAGCGAGATGAGGCCCGATTCCCCTGCACTGAGTGCAGAGCAATGCCGTGTTGCACATCACACAAGAAAGGAGCCTTGATTTCCTTGATGGCACTCCAGAGAAACCCCAAGAACACTGTTTCAAGGCTAGAGGGATCCTGAGGTCACTGTAGGAACACGAAAGAGCTTCGTAGACCACAAATCAACTCGAGATGAGAGGTTAGTCCCTGGCTTCGACTCCAGAGGAATACCACCTTACCACAAGCACCTCAAGAGGATGCTTCTCTCAGCTCTAGGTATGTGAGAGGGACCCTGAGTTTGCGGCCTCAAGTGGAATGGACACCGCGATGCCCTGACTCGAAATAAGGTCGGATATCCCTGCAGTGACTTGAATGCAGGCTCGTCTTGCATCTCCCAAGACGAAAGAATGTCTGAATCCCCTGTGGAGACCACAGAGAAAGACCTAGTTCCCCACCTCATCCCGACCGGAGGCCTCACATCCTTTGAAAACTCCAGAGGGACGAAGAGATCACTGCCTCCAAAGGAGACGATGCCTGACTCCTCGTGAAACTTGATAGGAGTCCCAGGATTCCTGTGGCAACTGGAAAGGGACCCTTGGTCTCCCGCCTCAGCTGGAGAGGCGTCCCAATTGCCCTGCCAAGTCTCGAGGAGACCCCGAGTTGTCCCTCACAACTAGGCAGGAGTCCTGACGTCGCTGAACAAACACGTGTGTGGAAGGGCCATCCCCGTCGTAACTCGAGAATATACCCCAGGTTCCCGCCGCAACTCGAGAAAAACCATGAGACTTCCCCCTCGCCGTGAGATGAGCCCCGATTCCCCTGCACTGCGTGCAGAGCAATGCCGTGTTGCACATCACACAGGAAAGGAGCCTTGATTTCCTTGATGGCACTCCAGAGAAAGCCCAAGAACACTGTTTCAAGGCTAGAGGGATCCTGAGGTCACTGTAGCAACACGAAAGAGCTCCGTGGACCACAAATCAACTCGAGATGAGAGGTTAGTCCCTGGCTTCGACTCCAGAGGAATACCACCTTAGCACAAGCACCTCAAGAGGAGGCTTCTCTCAGCTCTAGGTATGTGAGAGGGACCCTGAGTTTGCGGCCTCAAGTGGAATGGACACCGCGATGCCCTGACTCGAAATAAGGCCGGATATACCTGCAGTGACTTGAATGCAGGCTCGTCTTGCATCTCCCAAGACGAAAGGATGTCTGAATCCCCTGTGGAGACCACAGAGAAAGACCTAGTTCCCCACCTCATCGCGAACGGAGGCCTCACATCCTTTGAAACCTCCAGAGGGACGCGGAGATCAGTGCCTCCAAAGGAGACGATGCCTGACTCCTCGTGAAACTTGATAGGAGTCCCAGGATTCCTGTGGCACGTGGAAAGGGACCCTTGGTCTCCCGCCTCAGCTGGAGAGGCGTCCCAATTGCCCTGCCAAGCCTCGAGGAGAATCCCGAGTTGTCCCTCGCAACTAGGCAGGAGTCCTGACGTCGCTGAACAAACACGTGTGTGGAAGGGCCATCCCCGTCGTAACTCGAGAATATACCCCAGGTTCCCGCCGCAACTCGAGAAAAACCATGAGACTTCCCCCTCGCATCGAGATGAGGCCCTATTCCCCTGCATTGACTGCAGAGCAATGCCGTGTTGCACATCACACAGGAAAGGAGCCTTGATTTCCTGGATGGCACTCCAGAGAAACCCCAAGAACACGGTTTCAAGGCTAGAGGGATCCTGAGGTCACTGTAGCAACACGAAAGAGCTCCGTGGACCACAAATCAACTCGAGATGAGAGGTTAGTCCCTGGCTTCGGCTCCAGAGGAATACCACCTTACCACAAGCACCTCAAGAGGAGGCTTCTCTGAGCTCTAGGTATGTGAGAGGGACCCTGAGTTTGCGGCCTCAAGTGGAATGGACACCGCGATGCCCTGACTCGAAATAAGGCCGGATATGCCTGCAGTGACTTGAATGCAGGCTTGTCTTGCATCTCCCACGAAAAAAGGATGTCTGAATCCCCTGTGGAGACCACAGAGAAAGACCTAGTTCCCCACCTCATCCCGACCGGAGTCCTCACATCCTTTGAAAACTCCAGAGGGACGCAGAGATCAGTGCCTCCAAAGTAGACGATGCCTGACTCCTCGTGAAACTTGATAGGAGTCCCAGGATTCCTGTCGCAATTGGAAAGGGACCCTTGGTCTCCCGCCTCAGCTGGAGAGGCGTCCCAATTGCCCTGCCAAGTCTCGAGGAGACCCCGAGTTGTCCCTCACAACTAGGCAGGAGTCCTGACGTCACTGAACAAACACGTGTGTGGAAGGGCCATCCCCGTCGTAACTCGAGAATATACCCCAGGTTCCCGCCGCAACTCGAGAAAAACCATGAGAATTCCCCCTCGCCGTGAGATGAGGCCCGATTCCCCTGCACTGCGTGCAGAGCAATGCCGTGTTGCACATCACACAGGAAAGGAGCCTTGATTTCCTTGATGGCACTCCAGAGAAAGCCCAAGAACACTGTTTCAAGGCTAGAGGGATCCTGAGGTCACTGTAGCAACACGAAAGAGCTCCGTGGACCAAAAATCAACTCGAGATGAGACGTTAGTCCCTGGCTTCGACTCCAGAGGGATACCACCTTACCACAAGCACCTGAAGAGGAGGCTTCTCTCAGCTCTAGGTATGTGAGAGGGACCCTGAGTTTGCGGCCTCAAGTGGAATGGACACCGCGATGCCCTGACTCGAAATAAGGCCGGATATGCCTGCAGTGACTTGAATGCAGGCTCGTCTTGCATCTCCCAAGACGAAAGGATGTCTGAATCCCCTGTGGAGACCACAGAGAAAGACCTAGTTCCCCACCTCATCGCGACCGGAGGCCTCACATCCTTTGAAACCTCCAGAGCGACGCGGAGATCAATGCCTCCAAAGGAGACGATGCCTGACTCCTCGTGAAACTTGATAGGAGTCCCAGGATTCCTGTGGCACGTAGAAAGGGACCCTTGGTCTCCCGCCTCAGCTGGAGAGGTGTCCCAATTGCCCTGCCAAGCCTCGAGGAGAATCCCGAGTTGTCCCTCGCAACTAGGCAGGAGTCCTGACGTCGCTGAACAAACAGGTGTGTGGAAGGGCCATCCCCGTTGTAACTCGAGAATATACCCCAGGTTCCCGCCGCAACTCGAGAAAAACCATGAGACTTCCCCCTCGCAGCGAGATGAGGCCCGATTCCCCTGCACTGAGTGCAGAGCAATGCCGTGTTGCACATCACACAGGAAAGGAGCCTTGATTTCCTTGATGGCACTCCAGAGAAAGCCCAAGAACACTGTTTCAAGGCTAGAGTGATCCTGAGGTCACTGTAGCAACACGAAAGAGCTCCGTGGACCAAAAATCAACTCGAGATGAGAGGTTAGTCCCTGGCTTCGACTCCAGAGGAATACCACCTTACCACAAGCACCTCAAGAGGAGGCTTCTCTCAGCTCTAGGTATGTGAGAGGGACCCTGAGTTTGCGGCCTCAAGTGGAATGGACACCGCGATGCCCTGACGCGAAATAAGGCCGGATATGCCTGCAGCGACTTGAATGCAGGCTCGTCTTGCATCTCCCAAGACGAAAGGATGTCTGAATCCCCTATGAAGACCACAGAGAAAGAGCTAGTTCACCACCTCATCGCGAACGGAGGCCGCACATCCTTTGAAAACTCCACAGGAACGCGGAGATCAGTGCCTCCAAAGGAGACGATGCCTGACTCCTCGTGAAACTTGATAGGAGTCCCAGGATTCCTGTGGCACGTGGAAAGGGACCCTTTGTCTCCCGCCTCAGCTGGAGAGGCGTCCCAATTGCCCTGCCAAGCCTCGAGGAGAATCCCGAGTTGTCCCTCGCAACTAGGCAGGAGTCCTGACGTCGCTGAACAAACACGTGTGTGGAAGGGCCATCCCCGTCGTAACTCGAGAATATACCCCAGGTTCCCGCCGCAACTCGAGAAAAACCATGAGACTTCCCCCTCGCCGCGAGATGAGGCCCGATTCCCCTGCATGGAGTGCAGAGCAATGCCGTCTTGCACATCACACAGGAAAGGAGCCTTGATTTCCTTGATGGCACTCCAGAGAAACCCCAAGAACACTGTTTCAAGGCTAGAGGGATCCTGAGGTCGCTGTACCAACACGAAAGAGCTCCGTGGACCACAAATCAACTCGAGATGAGAGGTTAGTCCCTGGCTTCGACTCCAGAGGAATACCACCTTACCACAAGCACCTCAAGAGGAGGCTTCTCTCAGCTCTAGGTATGTGAGAGGGACCCTGAGTTTGCGGCCTCAAGTGGAATGGACACCGCGATGCCCTGACTCGAAATAAGGCCGGATATGCCTGCAGTGACTTGAATGCAGGCTCGTCTTGAATCTCCCAAGACGAAAGGATGTCTGAATCCCCTGTGGAGACCACAGAGAAAGACCTCGTTCCCCACCTCATCGCGACCGGAGGCCTCACATCCTTTGAAAACTCCAGAGGGATGCGGAGATCAGTGCCTCCTAAGGAGACGATGCCTGCCTCCTCGTGAGACTTGATAGGAGTCCCAGGATTCCTGTGGCACGTGGAAAGGGACCCTTGGTCTCCCGCCTCAGCTGGAGAGGCGTCCCAATTGCCCTGCCAAGCCTCGAGGAGAATCCCGAGTTGTCCCTCGCAACTAGGCAGGAGTCCTGACGTCGCTGAACAAACAAGTGTGTGGATGGGCCATCCCCGTCGTAACTCGAGAATATACCCCAGGTTCCCGCCGCAACTCGAGAAAAACCATGAGACTCCCCCCTCGCAGCGAGATGAGGCCCTGTTCCCCTGCATTGACTGCAGAGTAATGCTGTGTTGCACATCACACAGGAAAGGAGCCTTGATTTCCTTGATGGCACTCCAGAGAAACCCCAAGAACACGGTTTCAAGGCTAGAGGGATCCTGAGGTCACTGTAGCAACATGAAAGAGCTCCGTGGACCACAAATCAACTCGAGATGAGAGGTTAGTCCCTGGCTTCGACTCCAGAGGAATACCACCTTACCACAAGCACCTCAAGAGGAGGCTTCTCTCAGCTCTAGGTATGTGAGAGGGACCCTGAGTTTGCGGCCTCAAGTGGAATGGACACCGCGTTGCCCTGACTCGAAATAAGGCCGGATATGCCTGCAGTGACTTGAATGCAGGCTTGTCTTGCATCTCCCAAGAGGAAAGGATGTCTGAATCCCCTGTGGAGACCACAGAGAAAGACCTAGTTCCCCACCTCATCGCGACCGGAGGCCTCACATCCTTTGAAATCTCCAGAGGTACGCGGAGATCAGTGCCTCCAAAGGAGACGATGCCTGACTCCTCGTGAAACTTGATAGGAGTCCCAGGATTCCTGTGGCAATTGAAAAGGGACCCTTGGTCTCCCGCCTCAGCTGGAGAGGCGTCCCAATTGCCCTGCCAAGCCTCGAGCAGAATCCCGAGTTGTCCCTCGCAACTAGGCAGGAGTCCTGACGTCGCTGAACAAACACGTGTGTGGAAGGGCCATCCCCGTCGTAACTCGAGAATATACCCCAGGTTCCCGCCGCAACTCGAGAAAAACCATGAGACTTCCCCCTCGCCGTGAGATGAGGCCCGATTCCCCTGCACTGCGTGCAGAGCAATGCCGTGTTGCACATCACACAGGAAAGGAGCCTTGATTTCCTTGATGGCACTCCAGAGAAAGCCCAAGAACCCTGTTTCAAGGCTAGAGGGATCCTGAGGTCACTGTAGCAACACGAAAGAACTCGGTGGACCACAAATCAACTCGAGATGAGAGGTTAGTCCCTGGCTTCGACTCCAGAGAAATACCACCTTACCACAAGCACCTCAAGAGGAGGCTTCTCTCAGCTCTAGGTATGTGAGAGGGACCCTGAGTTTGCGGCCTCAACTGGAATGGACACCGCGATGCCCTGACTCGAAATAATTCCGGATATGCCTGCAGTGACTTGAATGCAGGCTCGTCTTGAAAATCCCAAGAGGAAAGGATGTCTGAATCCCCTGTGGAGACCACAGAGAAAGACCTAGTTCCCCACCTCATCGCGACCGGAGGCCTCACATCCTTTGAAAACTCCAGACGTACGCGGAGATCAGTGCCTCCAAAGGAGACGATGCCTGACTCCTCGTGAAACTTGATAGGAGTCCCAGGATTCCTGTGGCACGTGGAAAGGGACCCTTGGTCTCCCGCCTCAGCTGGAGAGGCGTCCCAATTGCCCTGCCAAGCCTCGAGGAGAATCCCGAGTTGTCGATCGCAACTAGGCAGGAGTCCTGACGTCGCTGAACAAACAGGTGTGTGGAAGGGCCATCCCCGTCGGAACTCGAGAATATACCCCAAGTTCCCGCGGCAACTCGAGAAAAACCATGAGACTTCCCCCTCGCCGCGAGATGAGACCCGATTCCCCTGCATGGAGTGCAGAGCAATGCCGTCTTGCACATCACACAGGAAAGGAGCCTTGATGTCCTTGATGGCACTCCAGAGAAACCCCAAGAACACTGTTTCAAGGCTAGAGGGATCCTCAGGTCACTGTAGCAACAAGAAAGAACTCCGTGGACCAAAAATCAACTCGAGATGACAGGTTAGTTCCTGGCTTCCACTCCAGAGGAATACCACCTTATCACAAGCACCTCAAGAGGAGGCTTCTCTCAGCTCTAGGTATAGGAGAGGGACCCTGAGTTTGCGGCCTCAAGTGGAATGGACACCGCGATGCCCTGACTCGAAATAAGGCTGGATATGCCTGCAGTGACTTGAATGCAGGCTAGTCTTGCATCTCCCAAGACGAAAGGATGTCTGAATCCCCTGTGGAGACCACAGAGAAAGACCTAGTTCCCCACCTCATCGCGACCGGAGGGCTCACATCCTTGGAAAACTCCCGAGGGACGCGGAGATCAGTGCCTCCAAAGGAGACGATGCCTGACTCCTCGTGAAACTTGATAGGAGTCCCAGGATTCCTGTGGAACGTGGAAAGGGACCCTTGGTCTCCCGCCTCAGCTGGAGAGGCGTCCCAATTGCCCTGCCAAGCCTCGAGGAGAATCCCGACTTGCCGATCGCAACTAGGCAGGAGTCCTGACGTCGCTGAACAAACAGGTGTGTGGAAGGGCCATCCCCGTCGGAACTCGAGAATATACCCCAGGTTCCGGCCGCAACTCGAGAAAAACCATGAGACTTCCCCCTCGCAGCGAGATGAGGCCCGATTCCCCTGCACTGAGTGCAGAGCAATGCCGTGTTGCACATCACACAAGAAAGGAGCCTTGATTTCCTTGATGGCACTCCAGAGAAACCCCAAGAACACTGTTTCAAGGCTAGAGGGATCCTGAGGTCACTGTAGGAACACGAAAGAGCTTCGTAGACCACAAATCAACTCGAGATGAGAGGTTAGTCCCTGGCTTCGACTCCAGAGGAATACCACCTTACCACAAGCACCTCAAGAGGATGCTTCTCTCAGCTCTAGGTATGTGAGAGGGACCCTGAGTTTGCGGCCTCAAGTGGAATGGACACCGCGATGCCCTGACTCGAAATAAGGTCGGATATCCCTGCAGTGACTTGAATGCAGGCTCGTCTTGCATCTCCCAAGACGAAAGAATGTCTGAATCCCCTGTGGAGACCACAGAGAAAGACCTAGTTCCCCACCTCATCCCGACCGGAGGCCTCACATCCTTTGAAAACTCCAGAGGGACGCAGAGATCAGTGCCTCCAAAGGAGACGATGCCTGACTCCTCGTGAAACTTGATAGGAGTCCCAGGATTCCTGTGGCAACTGGAAAGGGACCCTTGGTCTCCCGCCTCAGCTGGAGAGGCGTCCCAATTGCCCTGCCAAGTCTCGAGGAGACCCCGAGTTGTCCCTCACAACTAGGCAGGAGTCCTGACGTCGCTGAACAAACACGTGTGTGGAAGGGCCATCCCCGTCGTAACTCGAGAATATACCCCAGGTTCCCGCCGCAACTCGAGAAAAACCATGAGACTTCCCCCTCGCCGTGAGATGAGCCCCGATTCCCCTGCACTGCGTGCAGAGCAATGCCGTGTTGCACATCACACAGGAAAGGAGCCTTGATTTCCTTGATGGCACTCCAGAGAAAGCCCAAGAACACTGTTTCAAGGCTAGAGGGATCCTGAGGTCACTGTAGCAACACGAAAGAGCTCCGTGGACCACAAATCAACTCGAGATGAGAGGTTAGTCCCTGGCTTCGACTCCAGAGGAATACCACCTTAGCACAAGCACCTCAAGAGGAGGCTTCTCTCAGCTCTAGGTATGTGAGAGGGACCCTGAGTTTGCGGCCTCAAGTGGAATGGACACCGCGATGCCCTGACTCGAAATAAGGCCGGATATACCTGCAGTGACTTGAATGCAGGCTCGTCTTGCATCTCCCAAGACGAAAGGATGTCTGAATCCCCTGTGGAGACCACAGAGAAAGACCTAGTTCCCCACCTCATCGCGAACGGAGGCCTCACATCCTTTGAAACATCCAGAGGGACGCGGAGATCAGTGCCTCCAAAGGAGACGATGCCTGACTCCTCGTGAAACTTGATAGGAGTCCCAGGATTCCTGTGGCACGTGGAAAGGGACCCTTGGTCTCCCGCCTCAGCTGGAGAGGCGTCCCAATTGCCCTGCCAAGCCTCGAGGAGAATCCCGAGTTGTCCCTCGCAACCAGGCAGGAGTCCTGACGTCGCTGAACAAACACGTGTGTGGAAGGGCCATCCCCGTCGTAACTCGAGAATATACCCCAGGTTCCCGCCGCAACTCGAGAAAAACCATGAGACTTCCCCCTCGCATCGAGATGAGGCCCTATTCCCCTGCATTGACTGCAGAGCAATGCCGTGTTGCACATCACACAGGAAAGGAGCCTTGATTTCCTTGATGGCACTCCAGAGAAACCCCAAGAACACGGTTTCAAGGCTAGAGGGATCCTGAGGTCACTGTAGCAACACGAAAGAGCTCCGTGGACCACAAATCAACTCGAGATGAGAGGTTAGTCCCTGGCTTCGGCTCCAGAGGAATACCACCTTACCACAAGCACCTCAAGAGGAGGCTTCTCTCAGCTCTAGGTATGTGAGAGGGACCCTGAGTTTGCGGCCTCAAGTGGAATGGACACCGCGATGCCCTGACTCGAAATAAGGCCGGATATGCCTGCAGTGACTTGAATGCAGGCTTGTCTTGCATCTCCCACGAAGAAAGGATGTCTGAATCCCCTGTGGAGACCACAGAGAAAGACCTAGTTCCCCACCTCATCCCGACCGGAGGCCTCACATCCTTTGAAAACTCCAGAGGGACGCAGAGATCAGTGCCTCCAAAGTAGACGATGCCTGACTCCTCGTGAAACTTGATAGGAGTCCCAGGATTCCTGTGGCACGTGGAAAGGGACCCTTGGTCTCCCGCCTCAGCTGGAGAGGCGTCCCAATTGCCCTGCCAAGTCTCGAGGAGACCCCGAGTTGTCCCTCACAACTAGGCAGGAGTCCTGACGTCGCTGAACAAACACGTGTGTGGAAGGGCCATCCCCGTCGTAACTCGAGAATATACCCCAGGTTCCCGCCGCAACTCGAGAAAAACCATGAGAATTCCCCCTCGCCGTGAGATGAGGCCCGATTCCCCTGCACTGCGTGCAGAGCAATGCCGTGTTGCACATCACACAGGAAAGGAGCCTTGATTTCCTTGATGGCACTCCAGAGAAAGCCCAAGAACACTGTTTCAAGGCTAGAGGGATCCTGAGGTCACTGTAGCAACACGAAAGAGCTCCGTGGACCAAAAATCAACTCGAGATGAGACGTTAGTCCCTGGCTTCGACTCCAGAGGGATACCACCTTACCACAAGCACCTGAAGAGGAGGCTTCTCTCAGCTCTAGGTATGTGAGAGGGACCCTGAGTTTGCGGCCTCAAGTGGAATGGACACCGCGATGCCCTGACTCGAAATAAGGCCGGATATGCCTGCAGTGACTTGAATGCAGGCTCGTCTTGCATCTCCCAAGACGAAAGGATGTCTGAATCCCCTGTGGAGACCACAGAGAAAGACCTAGTTCCCCACCTCATCGCGACCGGAGGCCTCACATCCTTTGAAACCTCCAGAGCGACGCGGAGATCAATGCCTCCAAAGGAGACGATGCCTGACTCCTCGTGAAACTTGATAGGAGTCCCAGGATTCCTGTGGCACGTAGAAAGGGACCCTTGGTCTCCCGCCTCAGCTGGAGAGGTGTCCCAATTGCCCTGCCAAGCCTCGAGGAGAATCCCGAGTTGTCCCTCGCAACTAGGCAGGAGTCCTGACGTCGCTGAACAAACAGGTGTGTGGAAGGGCCATCCCCGTTGTAACTCGAGAATATACCCCAGGTTCCCGCCGCAACTCGAGAAAAACCATGAGAATTCCCCCTCCCCGCGAGATGAGGCCCGATTCCCCTGCACTGAGTGCAGAGCAATGCCGTGTTGCACATCACACAGGAAAGGAGCCTTGATTTCCTTGATGGCACTCCAGAGAAAGCCCAAGAACACTGTTTCAAGGCTAGAGTGATCCTGAGGTCACTGTAGCAACACGAAAGAGCTCCGTGGACCAAAAATCAACTCGAGATGAGAGGTTAGTCCCTGGCTTCGACTCCAGAGGAATACCACCTTACCACAAGCACCTCAAGAGGAGGCTTCTCTCAGCTCTAGGTATGTGAGAGGGACCCTGAGTTTGCGGCCTCAAGTGGAATGGACACCGCGATGCCCTGACGCGAAATAAGGCCGGATATGCCTGCAGCGACTTGAATGCAGGCTCGTCTTGCATCTCCCAAGACGAAAGGATGTCTGAATCCCCTATGAAGACCACAGAGAAAGAGCTAGTTCACCACCTCATCGCGAACGGAGGCCGCACATCCTTTGAAAACTCCACAGGAACGCGGAGATCAGTGCCTCCAAAGGAGACGATGCCTGACTCCTCGTGAAACTTGATAGGAGTCCCAGGATTCCTGTGGCACGTGGAAAGGGACCCTTTGTCTCCCGCCTCAGCTGGAGAGGCGTCCCAATTGCCCTGCCAAGCCTCGAGGAGAATCCCGAGTTGTCCCTCGCAACTAGGCAGGAGTCCTGACGTCGCTGAACAAACACGTGTGTGGAAGGGCCATCCCCGTCGTAACTCGAGAATATACCCCAGGTTCCCGCCGCAACTCGAGAAAAACCATGAGACTTCCCCCTCGCCGCGAGATGAGGCCCGATTCCCCTGCATGGAGTGCAGAGCAATGCCGTCTTGCACATCACACAGGAAAGGAGCCTTGATTTCCTTGATGGCACTCCAGAGAAACCCCAAGAACACTGTTTCAAGGCTAGAGGGATCCTGAGGTCGCTGTACCAACACGAAAGAGCTCCGTGGACCACAAATCAACTCGAGATGAGAGGTTAGTCCCTGGCTTCGACTCCAGAGGAATACCACCTTACCACAAGCACCTCAAGAGGAGGCTTCTCTCAGCTCTAGGTATGTGAGAGGGACCCTGAGTTTGCGGCCTCAAGTGGAATGGACACCGCGATGCCCTGACTCGAAATAAGGCCGGATATGCCTGCAGTGACTTGAATGCAGGCTCGTCTTGAATCTCCCAAGACGAAAGGATGTCTGAATCCCCTGTGGAGACCACAGAGAAAGACCTCGTTCCCCACCTCATCGCGACCGGAGGCCTCACATCCTTTGAAAACTCCAGAGGGATGCGGAGATCAGTGCCTCCTAAGGAGACGATGCCTGCCTCCTCGTGAGACTTGATAGGAGTCCCAGGATTCCTGTGGCACGTGGAAAGGGACCCTTGGTCTCCCGCCTCAGCTGGAGAGGCGTCCCAATTGCCCTGCCAAGCCTCGAGGAGAATCCCGAGTTGTCCCTCGCAACTAGGCAGGAGTCCTGACGTCGCTGAACAAACAAGTGTGTGGATGGGCCATCCCCGTCGTAACTCGAGAATATACCCCAGGTTCCCGCCGCAACTCGAGAAAAACCATGAGACTCCCCCCTCGCAGCGAGATGAGGCCCTGTTCCCCTGCATTGACTGCAGAGTAATGCTGTGTTGCACATCACACAGGAAAGGAGCCTTGATTTCCTTGATGGCACTCCAGAGAAACCCCAAGAACACGGTTTCAAGGCTAGAGGGATCCTGAGGTCACTGTAGCAACATGAAAGAGCTCCGTGGACCACAAATCAACTCGAGATGAGAGGTTAGTCCCTGGCTTCGACTCCAGAGGAATACCACCTTACCACAAGCACCTCAAGAGGAGGCTTCTCTCAGCTCTAGGTATGTGAGAGGGACCCTGAGTTTGCGGCCTCAAGTGGAATGGACACCGCGTTGCCCTGACTCGAAATAAGGCCGGATATGCCTGCAGTGACTTGAATGCAGGCTTGTCTTGCATCTCCCAAGAGGAAAGGATGTCTGAATCCCCTGTGGAGACCACAGAGAAAGACCTAGTTCCCCACCTCATCGCGACCGGAGGCCTCACATCCTTTGAAAACTCCAGAGGTACGCGGAGATCAGTGCCTCCAAAGGAGACGATGCCTGACTCCTCGTGAAACTTGATAGGAGTCCCAGGATTCCTGTGGCAATTGAAAAGGGACCCTTGGTCTCCCGCCTCAGCTGGAGAGGCGTCCCAATTGCCCTGCCAAGCCTCGAGCAGAATCCCGAGTAGTCCCTCGCAACTAGGCAGGAGTCCTGACGTCGCTGAACAAACACGTGTGTGGAAGGGCCATCCCCGTCGTAACTCGAGAATATACCCCAGGTTCCCGCTGCAACTCGAGAAAAACCATGAGACTTCCCCCTCGCCGTGAGATGAGGCCCGATTCCCCTGCACTGCGTGCAGAGCAATGCCGTGTTGCACATCACACAGGAAAGGAGCCTTGATTTCCTTGATGGCACTCCAGAGAAAGCCCAAGAACCCTGTTTCAAGGCTAGAGGGATCCTGAGGTCACTGTAGCAACACGAAAGAACTCGGTGGACCACAAATCAACTCGAGATGAGAGGTTAGTCCCTGGCTTCGACTCCAGAGGAATACCACCTTACCACAAGCACCTCAAGAGGAGGCTTCTCTCAGCTCTAGGTATGTGAGAGGGACCCTGAGTTTGCGGCCTCAACTGGAATGGACACCGCGATGCCCTGACTCGAAATAATTCCGGATATGCCTGCAGTGACTTGAATGCAGGCTCGTCTTGAAAATCCCAAGAGGAAAGGATGTCTGAATCCCCTGTGGAGACCACAGAGAAAGACCTAGTTCCCCACCTCATCGCGACCGGAGGCCTCACATCCTTTGAAAACTCCAGACGTACGCGGAGATCAGTGCCTCCAAAGGAGACGATGCCTGACTCCTCGTGAAACTTGATAGGAGTCCCAGGATTCCTGTGGCACGTGGAAAGGGACCCTTGGTCTCCCGCCTCAGCTGGAGAGGCGTCCCAATTGCCCTGCCAAGCCTCGAGGAGAATCCCCAGTTGTCCCTCGCAACTAGGCAGGAGTCCTGCCGTCGCTGAACAAACAGGTGTGTGGAAGGGCCATCACCGTCGTAACTCGAGAAATTACCCCAGGTTCCCGCCGCAACTCGAGAAAAACCATGAGAATTCCCCCTCGCCGCGAGATGAGGCCCGATTCCTCTCCACTGAGTGCAGAGCAATGCCGTGTTGCACATCACACAGAAAAGGAGCCTTGATTTCCTTGATTGCACTCCAGAGAAAGGCCAAGAACACTGTTTCAACGCTAGAGGGATCCTGAGGTCACTGTAGCAACACGGAAGAGCTCTGTGGACCACAAATCAACTCGAGATGAGAGGTTAGTCGCTGGCTCCAACTCCAGAGGAATACCACCTTACCACAAGCACCTCAAGAGGAGGCTTCTCTCAGCTCTAGGTATGTGAGAGGGACCCTGAGTTTGCGGCCTCAAGTGGAATGGACACCGCGATGCTCTGACTCGAAATAAGGCCGGATATGCCTGCAGTGACTTGAATGCAGGCTCGTCTTGCATCTCCCAAGACGAAAGGTTGTCTGAATCCCCTGTGGAGACAACAGAGAAAGACCTAGTTCCCCACCTCATCGCGACGGGAGGCCGCACATCCTTTGAAAACTCCAGAGGGACGCGGAGATCAGTGCCTCCAAAGGAGACGATGCCTGACTCCTCGTGAAACTTGATAGGAGTCCCAGGATTCCTGTGGCACGTGGAAAGGGACACTTGGTCTCCCGCCTCAGCTGGAGAGGCGTCCCAATTACCCTGCCAAGCCTCGAGGAGAATCCCCAGTTGTCCCTCGCAACTAGGCAGGAGTCCTGACGTTGCTGAACAAACAGGTGTGTGGAAGGGCCATCCCCGTCGTAACTCGAGAATATACCCCAGATTCCCGCCGCAACTCGAGAAAAACCATGAGACTTCCCCCTCGCAGCGAGATGAGGCCCTATTCCCGAGCATTGAGTGCAGAGCAATGCCGAGTTGCACATCACACAGGAAAGGAGCCTTGATTTCCTTGATGGCACTCCAGAGAAAGCCCAAGAACACTGTTTCAAGGCTAAAGGGATCCTGAGGTCGCTGTACCAACATGAAGAGCTCCGTGGACCACAAATCAACTCGAGATGAGAGGTTAGTCCCTTGCTGCTACTCCAGAGGAATACCACCTTACCACAAGCACCTCAAGAGGAGGCTTCTCTCAGCTCTAGGTATGTGAGAGGGACCCTGAGTTTGCGGCCTCAAGTGGAATGGACACCGCGATGCCCTGACTCGAAATAAGGCCGGATATCCCTGCAGTGACTTGAATGCAGGCTCGTCTTGCATCTCCCAAGACGAAAGGATGTCTGAATCCCCTGTGGAGACCACAGGGAAAGACCTAGTTCCCCACCTCATCGCGAGCGGAGGCCACACATCCTTTGAAAACTCCAGAGGTACGCGGAGATCAGTGCCTCCAAAGGAGACGATGCCTGCCTCCTCGTGAAACTTGATAGGAGTCCCAGGATTCCTGTGGCTCGTGGAAAGGGACCCTTGGTCTCCCGCCTCAGCTGGAGAGGCGTCCCAATTGCCCTGCCAAGCCTCGAGGAGAATCCCGAGTTGTCCCTCGCAACTAGGCAGGAGTCCTGACGTCGATGAACAAACAGGTGTGTGGAAGGGCCATCCCCGTCGTAACTCGAGAATATAACCCAGGTTCCCACCGCAACTCGAGAAAAACCATGAGACTTCCCCCTTGCATCGAGATGAGGCCCTATTCCCCTGCATTGACTGCAGAGCAATGTCGTGTTGCACATCACACAGGAAAGGAGCCTTGATTTCCTTGATGGCACTCCAGAGAAACCCCAAGAACACGGTTTCAAGGCTAGAGGGATCCTGAGGTCACTGTAGCAACACAAAAGAGCTCCGTGGACCAAGAATCAACTCGAGATGAGAGGTTAGTCCCTGGCTTCGACTCCAGAGGAATACCACCTTACCACAAGCACCTCAAGAGGAGGCTTCTCTCAGCTCTAGGTATGTGAGAGGGACCCTGAGTTTGCGGCCTCAAGTGGAATGGACACCGCGATGCCCTGACTCGAAATAATTCCGGATATGCCTGCAGTGACTTGAATGCAGTCTCGTCTTGAAACTCCCAAGAGGAAAGGATGTCTGAATCCCCTGTGGAGACCACAGAGAAAGACCTAGTTCCCCACCTCATCGCGACCGGAGGCCTCACATCCTTTGAAAACTCCAGACGTACGCGGAGATCAGTGCCTCCAAAGGAGACGATGCCTGACTCCTCGTGAAACTTGATAGGAGTCCCAGGATTCCTGTGGCACGTGGAAAGGGACCCTTGGTCTCCCGCCTCAGCTGGAGAGGCGTCCCAATTGCCCTGCCAAGCCTCGAGGAGAATCCCCAGTTGTCCCTCGCAACTAGGCAGGAGTCCTGCCGTCGCTGAACAAACAGGTGTGTGGAAGGGCCATCCCCGTCGTAACTCGAGAATATACCCCAGGTTCCCGCCGCAACTCGAGAAAAACCATGAGAATTCCCCCTCGCCGCGAGATGAGGCCCGATTCCTCTCCACTGAGTGCAGAGCAATGCCGTGTTGCACATCACACAGGAAAGGAGCCTTGATTTCCTTGATGGCATTCCAGAGAAAGCCCAAGAACACTGTTTCAACGCTAGAGGGATCCTGAGGTCACTGTAGCAACACGAAAGAGCTCCGTGGACCAAAAATCAACTCGAGATGAGAGGTTAGTCCCTGGCTTCGACTCCAGAGGAATACCACCTTACCACAAGCACCTCAAGAGGAGGCTTCTCTCAGCTCTAGGTATGTGAGAGGGACCCTGAGTTTGCGGCCTCAAGTGGAATGGACACCGCGATGCTCTGACTCGAAATAAGGCCGGATATGCCTGCAGTGACTTGAATGCAGGCTCGTCTTGCATCTCCCAAGACGAAAGGTTGTCTGAATCCCCTGTGGAGACAACAGAGAAAGACCTAGTTCCCCACCTCATCGCGACCGGAGGCCGCACATCCTTTGAAAACTCCAAAGGGACGCGGAGATCAGTGCCTCCAAAGGAGACGATGCCTGACTCCTCGAGAATCTTGATAGGAGTCCCAGGATTCCTGTGGCACGTGGAAAGGGACTCTTGGTCTCCCGCCTCAGCTGGAGAGGCGTCCCAATTGCCCTGCCAAGCCTCGAGGAGAATCCCCAGTTGTCCCTCGCAACTAGGCAGGAGTCCTGACGTCGCTGAACAAACACGTGTGTGGAAGGGCCATCCCGGTCGTAACTCGAGAATATACCCCAGGTTTCCGCCGCAACTCGAGAAAAACCATGAGACTTCCCCCTCGCAGCGAGATGAGGCCCATTCCCCTGCACTGAGTGCAGAGCAATGCCGTGTTGCACATCACACAGGAAAGGAGCCTTGATTTCCTTGATGGCACTCCAGAGAAACCCCAAGAAAACTGTTTCAAGGCTAGAGGGATCCTGAGGTCACTGTAGCAACATGAAAGAGCTCCGTGAATCAAAAATCAACTCGAGATGAAAGGTAAGTCCCTGGCTTCGACTCCAGAGGAATACCACCTTACCACAAGCACCTCAAGAGGAGGCTTCTCTAAGCTCTAGGTATGTGAGAGGGACCCTGAGTTTGCGGCCTCAAGTGGAATGGACACCGCGATGCCCTGACTCGAAATAAAGCCGGATATGCCTGCAGTGACTTGAATGCAGGCTCGTCTTGCATCTCCCAAGACGAAAGGTTGTCTGAATCCCCTGTGGAGACCACAGAGAAAGACCTAGTTCCCCACCTCATCGCGACCGGAGGCCTCACATCCTTTGAAAACTCCAGAGGGACGCGGAGATCAATGCCTCCAAAGGAGACGATGCCTGACTCCTCGTGAAACTTGATAGGAGTCCCAGGATTCCTGTGGCACGTGGAAAGGGACCCTTGGTCTCCCGCCTCAGCTGGAGAGGCGTCCCAATTGCCCTGCCAAGCCTCGAGGAGAATCCCCAGTTGTCCCTCGCAACTAGGCAAGAGTCCTGACGTCGCTAAACAAACAGGTGTGTGGAAGGGCCATCCCCGTCGTAACTTGAGAATATACCCCAGGTTCCCGCCGTAACTCGAGAAAAACCATGAGAATTCCCCCTCGCCGCGAAATGAGGCCAGATTCCCCTGCACTGAGTGCAGAGCAATGCCGTGTTGCACATCACACAGGAAAGGAGCCTTGATTTCCTTGATGGCACTACAGAGAAAGCCCAAGAACACTGTTTCAAGGCTAAAGGGATCCTGAGGTCACTGTAGCAACACGAAAGAGCTCCGTGGACCAAAAATCAACTCGAGATGAGAGGTTAGTCCCTGGCTTCGACTCCAGAGAAATACCACCTTACCACAAGCACCTCAAGAGGAGGCTTCTGTCAGCTCTAGGTATGCGAAAGGGACCCTGAGTTTGCGGCCTCAAGTGGAATGGACATCGTGATGCCCTGATTCGAAATAAGGCCGGATATGCCTGCAGTGACTTGAATGCAGGCACGTCTTGCATCTCCCAAGACGAAAGGATGTCTGAATCCCCTGTGGAGACCACAGAGAAAGACCTAGTTCCCCACCTCATCGCGACCGGAGGCCTCACATCCTTTGAAAACTCCAGAGGTAAGCGGAGATCAGTGTCTCCAAAGGAGACGATGCCTGACTCCTCGTGAAACTTGATAGGAGTCCCAGGATTCCTGTGGCACGTGGAAAGACACCCTTGGTCTCCCGCCTCAGATGGAGAGGCGTCCCAATTGCCCTGCCAAGCCTCGAGGAGAATCCCCAGTTGTCCCTCGCAACTAAGCAGGAGTCCTGACGTCGCTGAACAAACACGTGTGTGGAAGGGCCATCCCCGTCGTAACTCGAGAATATACCCCAGGTTCCCGCCGCAACTCGAGAAAAACCATGAGATTTCCCCCTCGCCGCGAGATGAGGCCCGATTCCCCTGCACTGCGAGCAGAGCAATGCCGTGTTGCACATCACACAGGAAAGGAACCTTGATTTCCTTGGTGGCACTCCAGAGAAAGCCCAAGAACACTATTTCAAGGCTGAAGGGATCCTGAGGTCGCTGTACCAACACGAAAGAGCTCCGTGGACCAAAAATCAACTCGAGATGAGAGGTTAGTCCCTGGCTTCGAATTCAGAGGAATACCACCTTACCATAAGCACCTCAAGAGGAGGCTTCTCTCAGCTCTAGGTATGTGAGAGGGACCCTGAGTTTGCGGCCTCAAGTGGAATGGACACCGCGATGCTCTGACTCGAAATAAGGCCGGATATCCCTGCAGTGACTTGAATGCAGGCTCGTCTTGCATCTCCCAAGACGAAAGGTTGTCTGAATCCCCAGTGGAGACAACAGAGAAAGACCTAGTTCCCCACCTCATTGCGACTGGAGGCCTCACATCCTTTGAAAACTCCAGAGGGACGCGGAGATCAGTGCCTCCAAAGGAGACGATGCCTGACTCCTCGTGAAACTTGATAGGAGTCCCAGGATTCCTGTGGCACGTGGAAAGGGAACCTTGGTCTCCCGCCTCAGCTGGAGAGGCGTCCCAATTGCCCTGCCAAGCCTCGAGGAGAATCCCGAGTTGTCCCTTGCAACTAGGCAGGAGTCCGGACTTCGCTGAACAAACACGTGTGTGGAAGGGCCATCCCCGTCGTAACTCGAGAATATACCCCAGGTTCCCGCCGCAACTCGAGAAAAACCATGAGACTTCTCCCTCACCGCGAGATGAGGCCCAATTCCCCTGCACTGCGTGCAGAGCAATGCCGTGTTGCACATCACACAGGAAAGGAGCCTTGATTTCCTTGATGGCATTCCAGAGAAACTCCAAGAACACTGTTTCAAGGCTAGAGGGATCCTGAGGTCACTGTAGCAACACGAAAGAGTTCCGTGGACCAAAAGTCAACTCGAGATGAGAGGTTAGTCCCTGGCTTCGACTCCAGAGGAATACCACCTTACCACAAGCACCTCAAGAGGAGGCTTCTCTCAGCTCTAGGTATGTGAGAGGGACCCTGAGTTTGCGGCCTCAAGTGGAATGGACACCGCGATGCCCTGACTCAAAATAAGGCCAGATATCCCTGCAGTGACTTGAATGCAGGCTCCTCTTGCATCTCCCAAGATGAAAGGATGTCTGAATCCCCTGTGGAGATCACAGAGAAAGACCTAGTTCCCCACCTCATCGCGACCGGAGGCCTCACATCCTTTGAAAAGTCGAGAGGGACGCGGAGATCAGTGCCTCCAAAGGAGACGATGCCTGACTCCTCGTGAAACTTGATAGGAGTTCCAGGATTCCTGTGGCACGTGGAAAGGGACCCTTGGAATCCCGCCTCAGCTGAAGAGGAGTCCCAATTTCCCTGCCAAGCCTCGAGGAGAATCCCGAGTTGTCCCTCGCAACTAGGTCGGAGTCCTGACGTCGCTGAACAAACACGTGTGTGGAAGGGCCATTCCCGTCGTAACTCGAGAATATACCCCAGGTTCCCACCGCAATTCGAGAAAAACCATGAGACTTCCCCCGCGCGGCGAGATGAGGCCCGATTCCCCTGCACTGAGTGCAGAGCAATGCCGTGTTGCACATCACACAGGAAAGGAGCCTTGATTTCCTTGATGGCACTCCAGAGAAACCCCAAGAACACTCTTTCAAGGCTAAAGGGATCCTGAGGTTACGGTAGCAACACGAAAGAGCTTCGTGGACCACAAATCAACTCGAGATGAGAGGTTAGTCCCTGGCTTCGACTCCAGAGGAATACCACCTTACCACAAGCACCTCAAGAGGAGGCTTCTCTCAGCTCTAGGTATGTGAGAGAGACCCTGAGTTTGCGGCCTCAAGTGGAATGGACACCGTGATTCCCTGACTGGAAATAAGGCCGGATATGCCTGCAGTGACTTGAATGCAGGCTCGTCTTGCATCTCCCAAGACGAAAGGATGTCTGAATCCCCTGTGGAGACCACAGAGAAAGACATAGTTCCCCACCTCATCGCGACCGGAGTCCTCACATCCTTTGAAAACTCCAGAGGGACGCGGAGATCAGTGCCTCCAAAGGAGACGATGCCTGACTTCTCGTGAAACTTGATAGGAGTCCCAGGATTCCTGTGGCACGTGGAAAGGGACCCTTGGTCTCCCGCCTCAGCTGGAGAGGCGTCCCTATTGCCCTGCCAGGCCTCGAGGAGAATCCCGAATTGTCCCTCGCAACTAGGCAGGAATCCTGCCGTCGCTGAATAAACACGTGGGTGGAAGGGTCATCCCCGTCGGAACTCGAGAATATACCCCAGGTTGCCGCCGCAACTCGAGAAAAAGCATGAGACTTCCCCCTCATCGCGAGATGAGGCCTGATTCCCCTGCACTGCGTGCAGAGCAATTCCGTGTTGCACATCACACATGAAAGGAACCTTGATTTCCTTGGTGGCACTCCAGAGAAAGCCCAAGAACACTGTTTCAAGGCTAGAGGGATCCTGAGGTCACTGTAGCAACAGGAAAGAGCTCCGTGGACCAAAAATCAACTCGAGATGAGAGGTTAGTCCCTGGCTTCGACTCCAGAGGAATGCCACCTTACCACAAGCACCTCAAGAGGAGGCTTCTCTCAGCTCTAGGTATGTGAGAGGGACCCTGAGTTTGCGGTCTCAAGTGGATTGGACACCGCGATGCCCTGACTCGAAATAAGGCCGGTTATCCCTGCAGTGACTTGAATACAGGCACGTCTTGCATCTCCCAAGACGAAAGGATGTCTGAATCCCCTGTGGAGACCACAGAGAAAGACATAGTTCCCCACCTCATCGCGACCGGAGTCCTCACATCCTTTGAAAACTCCAGAGGTACACAGAGATCAGTGCCTCCAAAGGAGACGATGCCTGACTCCTCGTGAAACTTGATAGGAGTCCCAGGATTCCTGTGGCACGTGGAAAGGGACCCTTGGTCTCCCGCCTCAGCTGGAGAGGCGTCCCAATTGCCCTGCCAAGCCTCGAGGAGAATCCCGAGTTGTCCCTCGCAACTAGGCAGGAGTCCTGACGTCGCTGAACAAACACGTGGGTGGAAGGGCCATCCCCGTCGTAACTCGAGAATATACCCCAGGTTCCCGCCGCAACTCGAGAAAAACCATGAGACTTCGCCCTCGCCGCGAGATGAGGCCCGATTCCCCTGCACTGCGTGCAGAGAAATACCGTGTTGCACATCACACATGAAAGGAGCCTTGATTTCCTTGATGGCACTCCAGAGAAACCCCAAGAACACTGTTTCAAGGCTAGAGGGATCCTGAGCTCACTGTAGCAACACGAAAGAGCTCCGTGGACCAAGAATCAACTCGAGATGAGAGGTTAGTCCCTGGCTTCGACTCCAGAGGACTACCACCTTACCACAAGCACCTCAACAGGAGGCTTCTCTCAGCTCTAGCTATGTGAGAGGGACCCTGAGTTTGCGGCCTCAAGTGGAATGGACACCGCGATGCCCTGACTAAAAATAAGGCAGGATATCCCTGCAGTGACTTGAATGCAGGCTCGTCTTGCATCTCCCAAGACGAAAGGATGTCTGAATCCCCTGTGGAGACCACAGAGAAAGACCTAGTTCCCCAGCTCATCGCGACCGGAGGCCTCACATCCTTTGAAAACTCCAGAGGTACGCGGAGATCAGTGCCTCCAAAGGAGCCAATGCCTGACTCCTCGTGAAACTTGATAGGAGTCCCAGGATTCCTGTGGCACGTGGAAAGGGACTCTTGGTCTCCCGCCTCAGCTGGAGAGGCGTCCCAATTGCCCTGCCAAGCCTCGAGGAGAATCCCGAGTTGTCCCTCGCAACTAGGCAGGAGTCCTGACGTCGCTGAACAAACACGTGTGTGGAAGGGCCATCCCCGTCGTAACTCGAGAATATACCCCAGGTTCCCGCCGCAACTCGAGAAAAACCATGAGACTTCCCCCTCGCCGCGAGATGAGGCCCGATTCCCCTGCACTGCGTGCAGAGTAATTCCGTGTTGCACATCACACATGAAAGGAGCCTTGATTTCCTTGATGGCATTCCAGAGAAAACCCAAGAACACTGTTTCAAGGCTAGAGGGATCCTGACGTCACTGTAGGAACACGAAAGAGCTCCCTGGACCAAAAATCAACTCGAGATGAGAGGTTAGTCGCTGGCTTCGACTCCAGAGTAATACCACCTTACCACAAGCACCTCAAGAAGAGGCTTCTCTCTGCTCTAGCTATGTGAGAGGGACCCTGATTTTGCGGCCTCAAGTGGAATGGACACCGCGATGCCCTGACGCGAAATAAGGCCGGATATCCCTGCAGTGACTTGAATGCAGGCTCGTCTTGCATCTCCCAAGACGAAAGGATGTGTGAATCCCCTGTGGAAACCACAGAGAAAAACCTAGTTCCCCACCTCATCGCGACCGGAGGCCTCACATCCTTTGAAAACTCCAGAGGTACGCGGAGATCAGTGCCTCCAAAGGAGACGATGCCTGACTCCTTGGGAAACTTGATAGGAGTCCCAGGATTCCTGTGGCACGTGGAAAGGGACACTTGGTCTCCCGCCTCAGCTGGAGAGGCGTCCCAATTGCCCTGCCAAGCCTCGTGGAGAATCCCGAGTTGTCCCTCGCAACTAGGCAGGAGTCCTGACGTCGCTGAACAAACACGTGGGTGGATAGGCCATTCCCATCGTAACTCGATAATATAGCCCAGGTTCCCGCCGCAACTCGAGATAAACCATGAAACTTCCCCCTCGCCGCGAGATGAGGCCCGATTCCCCTACACTGCGTGCAGAGCAATTCCGTGTTGCACATCACACATGAAAGGAGCCTTGATTTCCTTGATGGCACTCCAGAGAAAACCCAAGAACACTGTTTCAAGGCTAGAGGGATCCTGAGGTCACTGTAGCAACACGAAAGAGCTCCGTGGACCAAAAATCAACTCGAGATGAGAGGTTAGTCCCTGGCTTCGACTCCAGAGGAATACCACCTTACCACAAGCACCTCAAGAGGAGGCTTCTCTCAGCTCTAGCTATGTGAGAGGTACCCTGAGTTTGCGGCCTCAAGTGGAATGGACACCGCGATGCCCTGACTCGAAATAAGGCCGGATATCCCTGCAGTGACTTGAATGCAGGCTCGTCTTGCATCTCCCAAGATGAAAGGATGACTGAATCCCCTGTGGAGACCACAGAGAAAGACCTAGTTCCCCACCTCATCGCGACCGGAGGCCTCACATCCTTTGAAAACTCCAGAGGTACGCGGAGATCAGTGCCTCCAAAGGAGACGATGCCTGATTCCTCGTGAAACTTGATAGGAGTCCCCGGATTCCTGTGGCACGTGGAAAGCGACCCTTGGTCTCCCGCCTCAGCTGGAGATTCGTCCCAATTGCCCTGCCAAGCCTCGAGGAGAATCCCGAGTTGTCCCTCGCAACTAGGCAGGAGTCCTGACGTCGCTGAACAAACATGTGTGTGGAAGGGCCATTCCCGTCGTAACTCGAGAATATACCCCAGGTTCCCGCCCCAACTCGAGAAAAACCATGAGACTTCCCCCTCATCGTGAGATGAGGCTCGATTCCCCTGCACTGCGTGCAGAGCAATTCCGTGTTGCACATCACATGAAAGGAGCCTTGATTTCCTTGATGGCACTCCAGAGAAACCCCAGGAACACTGTTTCAAGGCTAGAGGGATCCTGAGGTTACTGTAGCAACAGGAAAGAGCTCCGTGGACCAAAAATCAACTCGAGATGAGAGGTTAGTCCCTGGCTTCGACTCCAGAGGAATACCACCTTACCACAAGCACCTCAAGAGGAGGCTTCTCTCAGCTCTAGGTATGTGAGAGGGACCCTGAGTTTGCAGCCTCAAGTCGAATGGACACCGGGATGCCCTGACTCGAAATAAGGCCGGATATCCCTGCAGTGACTTGAATGCAGGCTCGTCTTGCATCTCCCAAGATGAAAGGATGTCTGAATCCCCTGTGGAGACCACAGAGAAAGACCTAGTTCCCCAGCTCATCGCGACCGGAGGCCTCACATCCTTTGAAAACTCCAGAGGTACGCGGAGATCAGTGCCTCCAAAGGAGCCAATGCCTGACTCCTCGTGAAACTTGATAGGAGTCCCAGGATTCCTGTGGCACGTGGAAAGGGACTGTTGGTCTCCCGCCTCAGCTGGAGAGGCATCCCAATTGCCCTGCCAAGCCTCGAGGAGAATCCCGAGTTGTCCCTCGCAACTAGGCAGGAGTCCTGACGTCGCTGAACAAACACGTGGGTGGAAGGGCCATTCCATTCGTAACTCGAGAATATACCCCAGGTTCCCGCCGCAACTCGAGAAAAACCATGAGACTTCCCCCTCGCCGCGAGATGTGGCCCGATTCCCCTGCACTGCGTGCAGAGCAATTCCGTGTTGCACATCACACATGAAAGGAGCCTTGATTTCCTTGATGGCACTCCAGAGAAACCCCAAGAACACTGTTTCAAGGCTAGAGGGATCCTGAGGTCACTGTAGCCACACGAAAGAGCTCCGTGGACCAGAAATCAACTCGAGATGAGAGGTTAGTCCCTGGCTTCGACTCCAGAGGAATATCACCTTACCACAAGCACCTCAACAGGAGGCTTCTCTCAGCTCTAGGTATGTGAGAGGGACCCTGATTTTGCGGCCTCAAGTGGAATGGACACTGTGATGCCCTGACGCGAAATAAGGCCGGATATCCCTGCAGTGACTTGAATGCAGGCTCATCTTGCATCTCCCAAGACGAAAAGATGTCTGAATCCCCTGTGCAGACCACAGAGAAAGAACTAGTTCCCCACCTCATCTCGACCGGAGGCCTCACATCCTTTGAAAACTCCAGAGGCACGCGGAGATCAGTGCCTCCAAAGGAGACGATGCCTGAATCCTCGTGCAACTTGATAGGAGTCCCAGGATTCCTGTGGCACGTGGAAAGGGACCCTTGGTCTCCCGCCTCAGCTGGAGAGGCGTCCCAATTGCCCTGCCAAGCCTCGAGGAGAATCCCGAGTTGTCCTTCGCAACTAGGCAGGAGTCCTGACGTCACTGAACAAACACGTGTGTGGAAGGGCCATTCCCGTCGTAACTCGAGAATATAACCCAGGTTCCCGCCGCAACTCGAGAAAAACCATGAGACTTCCCCCTCATCGCGAGATGAGGCCCGATTCCCCTGTACTGCGTGCAGAGCAATTCCGTGTTGCACATCACACATGAAAGGAGCGTTGATTTCGTTGATGGCACTCCAGAGAAACCCCAAGAACACTGTTTCAGGGCTAGAGAGATCCTGAGGTCACTGTAGCAACACGAAAGAGCTCCGTGGACCAAAAATCAACTCGAGATGAGAGGTGAGTCCCTGGCTTCGACTCCAGAGGAATACCACCTTACCACAAGCACCTCAAGAGGAGGCTTCTCTCAGGTATAGGTATGTGAGAGGGACCCTGAGTTTGCGGCCTCAAGTGGAATGGACACCGCGATGTCCTGACTCGAAATAAGGCCGGTTATCCCTGCAGTGACTTGAATACAGGCTCGTCTTGCATCTCCCAAGACGAAAGGATGTCTGAATCCCATGTGGAGACCACAGAGAAAGACCTAGTTCCCCACTTCATGGCGACCAGAGGCCTCACATCCTTTGAAAACTCCAGAGCTACGCGAACATCAGTGCCTCCAAAGGAGACGATGCCTGACTCCTCGTGAAACTTGATAGGAGTCTCAGGATTCCTGTGGCACGTATAAAGGGACCCTTTGTCTCCCACCTCAGCTGGAGAGGCGTCCCAATTGCCCTGCCAAGCCTCGAGGAGAATCCCGAGTTGTCCCTCGCAACTAGGCAGGAGTCCTGATGTTGCTGAACAAACACGTGGGTGGAAGGGTAATCCCCGTCGTAACTCGAGAATATACCCCAGGTTCCCGCCGCAACTCGAGAAAAACCATGAGACTTCCCCCTCGCCGCGAGATGAGGCACGATTCCCCTGCACTGCGTGCAGAGCAATTCCGTATTGCACATCACACATGAAAGGAGCCTTGATTTCCTTGATGGCACTCCAGAGAAACCCCAAGAACACTGTTTCAAGGATAGAGGGATTCTGAGGTCACTGTAGCTACAGGAAAGAGCTCCGTGGACCAAAAATCAACTCGAGATGAAAGGTTAGTCCCTGGCTGCGTTTCCAGACGAATACCACCTTACCACAAGCATCTCAAGAGGAGGCTTCTCTCAGCTCTAGGTATGTGAGAGGGACCCTGAGTTTGCGGCCTCAAGTGGAATGGACACCGCGATGCCCTGGCTCGAAGTAAGGCCGGATATCCCTGCAGTGACTTAAATCAGGCTCGTCTTGCATCTTCCAAGACGAAAGGATATCTGAATCCCGTGTGGAGACCACAGAGAAAGACCTAGTTCCCCACCTCATTGCGACCGGAGGCCTCACATACTTTGAAAACTCCAGAGGTATGCAGAGATCAGTGCCTCCAAAGGAGACGATGCCTGACTCCTCGTGAAACTTCTTAGGAGTCCCAGGATTCCTGTGGCACGTGGAAAGGGAACCTTGTTCTCCCGCCTCAGCTGGAGAGGCGTCCCAATTGCCCTGCCAAGCCTCGAGGAGAATCCCGAGTTGTCCCTCGCAACTAGGCAGGAGTCCTGACGTCGCTGAACAAACACGTGGGTGGAAGGGCCATCCCCGTCGTAACTCGAGAATATACCCCAGGTTCCCGCCGCAACTCGAGAAAAACCATGAGACTTCGCCCTCGCCGCGAGATGAGGCCCGATTCCCCTGCACTGCGTGCAGAGCAATTCCGTGTTGCACATCACACATGAAAGGAGCCTTGATTTCCTTGATGGCACTCCAGAGAAACCCCAAGAACACTGTTTCAAGGCTAGAGGGATCCTGAGGTCACTGTAGCAACACGAAAGAGCTCCGTGGACCAAAAATCAACTCGAGATGAGAGGTTAGTCCCTGGCTTCGACTCCAGAGGAATACCACCTTACCACAAGCACCTCAAGAGGAGGCTTCTCTCAGCTCTAGCTATGTGAGAGGGACCCTGAGTTTGCGGCCTCAAGTGGAATGGACACCGCGATGCCCTGACTCGAAATAAGGCCGGATATCCCTGCAGTGACTTGAATGCAGGCTCGTCTTGCATCTCCCAAGACGAAAGGATGTCTGAATCCCCTGTGGAGACCACAGAGAAAGACCTAGTTCCCCACCTCATCGCGACCGGAGGCCTCACATCCTTTGAAAACTCCAGAGGTACGCGGAGATCAGTGCCTCCAAAGGAGACGATGCCTGACTCCTCGTGAAACTTGATAGGAGTCCCAGGATTCCTGTGGCACGTGGAAAGCGACCCTTGGTCTCCCGCCTCAGCTGGAGATTCGTCCCAATTGCCCTGCCAAGCCTCGAGGAGAATCCCGAGTTGTCCCTCGCAACTAGGCAGGAGTACTGACGTCGCTGAACAAACATGTGTGTGGAAGGGCCATTCCCGTCGTAACTCGAGAATATACCCCAGGTTCCCGCCCCAACTCGAGAAAAACCATGAGACTTCCCCCTCATCGTGAGATGAGGCTCGATTCCCCTGCACTGCGTGCAGAGCAATTCCGTGTTGCACATCAAACATGAAAGGAGCCTTGATTTCCTTGATGGCACTCCAGAGAAACCCCAAGAACACTGTTTCAAGGCTAGAGGGATCCTGAGGTCACTGTAGCAACAAGAAAGAACTCTGTGAACCAAAAATCAACTCGAGATGAGAGGTTAGTCCCTGGCTTCGACTCCAGAGGAATACCACCTTACCACAAGCACCTCAAGAGGAGGCTTCTCTCAGCTCTAGGTATGTGAGAGGGACCCTGAGTTTGCAGCCTCAAATCGAATGGACACCGGGATGCCCTGACTCGAAATAAGGCCGGATATCCCTGCAGTGACTTGAATGCAGGCTCGTCTTGCATCTCCCAAGATGAAAGGATGTCTGAATCCCCTGTGGAGACCACAGAGAAAGACCTAGTTCCCCACCTCATCGCGACCGGAGGCCTCACATCCTTTGAAAACTCCAGAGGTACGCGGAGATCAGTGCCTCCAAAGGAGCCAATGCCTGACTCCTCGTGAAACTTGATAGGAGTCCCAGGATTCCTGTGGCACGTGGAAAGGGACTCTTGGTCTCCCGCCTCAGCTGGAGAGGCGTCCCAATTGCCCTGCCAAGCCTCGAGGAGAATCCCGAGTTGTCCCTCGCAACTAGGCAGGAGTCCTGACGTCGCTGAACAAACACGTGGGTGGAAGGGCCATTCCATTCGTAACTCGAGAATATACCCCAGGTTCCCGCCGCAACTCGAGAAAAACCATGAGACTTCCCCCTTGCCGCGAGATGTGGCCCGATTCCCCTGCACTGCGTGCAGAGCAATTCCGTGTTGCACATCACACATGAAAGGAGCCTTGATTTCCTTGATGGCACTCCAGAGAAACCCCAAGAACACTGTTTCAAGGCTAGAGGGATCCTGAGGTCACTGTAGCCACACGAAAGAGCTCCGTGGACCAGAAATCAACTCGAGATGAGAGGTTAGTCCCTGGCTTCGACTCCAGAGGAATATCACCTTACCACAAGCACCTCAAGAGGAGGCTTCTCTCAGGTATAGGTATGTGAGAGGGACCCTGAGTTTGCGGCCTCAAGTGGAATGGACACCGCGATGTCCTGACTCGAAATAAGGCCGGTTATCCCTGCAGTGACTTGAATACAGGCTCGTCTTGCATCTCCCAAGACGAAAGGATGTCTGAATCCCATGTGGAGACCACAGAGAAAGACCTAGTTCCCCACTTCATGGCGACCAGAGGCCTCACATCCTTTGAAAACTCCAGAGCTACGCGAACATCAGTGCCTCCAAAGGAGACGATGCCTGACTCCTCGTGAAACTTGATAGGAGTCTCAGGATTCCTGTGGCACGTATAAAGGGACCCTTTGTCTCCCACCTCAGCTGGAGAGGCGTCCCAATTGCCCTGCCAAGCCTCGAGGAGAATCCCGAGTTGTCCCTCGCAACTAGGCAGGAGTCCTGATGTTGCTGAACAAACACGTGGGTGGAAGGGCCATCCCCGTCGTAACTCGAGAATATACCCCAGGTTCCCGCCGCAACTCGAGAAAAACCATGAGACTTCCCCCTCGCCGCGAGATGAGGCACGATTCCCCTGCACTGGGTGCAGAGCAATTCCGTATTGCACATCACACATGAAAGGAGCCTTGATTTCCTTGATGGCACTCCAGAGAAACCCCAAGAACACTGTTTCAAGGATAGAGGGATTCTGAGGTCACTGTAGCTACAGGAAAGAGCTCCGTGGACCAAAAATCAACTCGAGATGAAAGGTTAGTCCCTGGCTGCGTCTCCAGACGAATACCACCTTACCACAAGCACCTCAAGAGGAGGCTTCTCTCAGCTCTAGCTATGTGAGAGGGACCCTGAGTTTGCGGCCTCAAGTGGAATGGACACCGCGATGCCCTGGCTCGAAGTAAGGCCGGATATCCCTGCAGTGACTTAAATCAGGCTCGTCTTGCATCTTCCAAGACGAAAGGATATCTGAATCCCGTGTGGAGACCACAGAGAAAGACCTAGTTCCCCACCTCATTGCGACCGGAGGCCTCACATACTTTGAAAACTCCAGAGGTATGCAGAGATCAGTGCCTCCAAAGGAGACGATGCCTGACTCCTCGTGAAACTTCTTAGGAGTCCCAGGATTCCTGTGGCACGTGGAAAGGGAACCTTGTTCTCCCGCCTCAGGTGGAGAGGCGTCCCAATTGCCCTGCCAACCCGCGAGGAGAATCCCGAGTTGTCCCTCGCAAGTAGGCAGGAGTCCTGACGTCGCTGAACAAACACGTGGGTGGAAGGGCCATCCCCGTCGTAACTCGAGAATATACCCCAGGTTCCCGCCGCAACTCGAGAAAAACCATGAGACTTCGCCCTCGCCGCGAGATGAGGCCCGATTCCCCTGCACTGCGTGCAGAGCAATTCCGTGTTGCACATCACACATGAAAGGAGCCTTGATTTCCTTGATGGCACTCCAGAGAAACCCCAAGAACACTGTTTCAAGGCTAGAGGGATCCTGAGGTCACTGTAGCAACACGAAAGAGCTCCGTGGACCAAAAATCAACTCGAGATGAGAGGTTAGTCCCTGGCTTCGACTCCAGAGGAATATCACCTTACCACAAGCACCTCAAGAGGAGGCTTCTCTCAGCTCTAGCTATGTGAGAGGGACCCTGAGTTTGCGGCCTCAAGTGGAATGGACACCGCGATGCCCTGACTCGAAATAAGGCCGGATATCCCTGCAGTGACTTGAATGCAGGCTCGTCTTGCATCTCCCAAGACGAAAGGATGTCTGAATCCCCTGTGGAGACCACAGAGAAAGACCTAGTTCCCCACCTCATCGCGACCGGAGGCCTCACATCCTTTGAAAACTCCAGAGGTACGCGGAGATCAGTGCCTCCAAAGGAGACGATGCCTGACTCCTCGTGAAACTTGATAGGAGTCCCAGGATTCCTGTGGCACGTGGAAAGCGACCCTTGGTCTCCCGCCTCAGCTGGAGATTCGTCCCAATTGCCCTGCCAAGCCTCGAGGAGAATCCCGAGTTGTCCCTCGCAACTAGGCAGGAGTCCTGACGTCGCTGAACAAACATGTGTGTGGAAGGGCCATTCCCGTCGTAACTCGAGAATATACCCCAGGTTCCCGCCCCAACTCGAGAAAAACCATGAGACTTCCCCCTCATCATGAGATGAGGCTCGATTCCCCTGCACTGCGTGCAGAGCAATTCCGTGTTGCACATCACACATGAAAGGAGCCTTGATTTCCTTGATGGCACTCCAGAGAAACCCCAGGAACACTGTTTCAAGGCTAGAGGGATCCTGAGGTTACTGTAGCAACAGGAAAGAGCTCCGTGGACCAAAAATCAACTCGAGATGAGAGGTTAGTCCCTGGCTTCGACTCCAGAGGAATACCACCTTACCACAAGCACCTCAAGAGGAGGCTTCTCTCAGCTCTAGGTATGTGAGAGGGACCCTGAGTTTGCAGCCTCAAGTCGAATGGACACCGGGATGCCCTGACTCGAAATAAGGCCGGATATCCCTGCAGTGACTTGAATGCAGGCTCGTCTTGCATCTCCCAAGATGAAAGGATGTCTGAATCCCCTGTGGAGACCACAGAGAAAGACCTAGTTCCCCAGCTCATCGCGACCGGAGGCCTCACATCCTTTGAAAACTCCAGAGGTACGCGGAGATCAGTGCCTCCAAAGGAGCCAATGCCTGACTCCTCGTGAAACTTGATAGGAGTCCCAGGATTCCTGTGGCACGTGGAAAGGGACTGTTGGTCTCCCGCCTCAGCTGGAGAGGCATCCCAATTGCCCTGCCAAGCCTCGAGGAGAATCCCGAGTTGTCCCTCGCAACTAGGCAGGAGTCCTGACGTCGCTGAACAAACACGTGGGTGGAAGGGCCATTCCATTCGTAACTCGAGAATATACCCCAGGTTCCCGCCGCAACTCGAGAAAAACCATGAGACTTCCCCCTCGCCGCGAGATGTGGCCCGATTCCCCTGCACTGCGTGCAGAGCAATTCCGTGTTGCACATCACACAGGAAAGGAGCCTTGATTTCCTTGATGGCACTCCAGAGAAACCCCAAGAACACTGTTTCAAGGCTAGAGGGATCCTGAGGTCACTGTAGCCACACGAAAGAGCTCCGTGGACCAGAAATCAACTCGAGATGAGAGGTTAGTCCCTGGCTTCGACTCCAGAGGAATATCACCTTACCACAAGCACCTCAACAGGAGGCTTCTCTCAGCTCTAGGTATGTGAGAGGGACCCTGATTTTGCGGCCTCAAGTGGAATGGACACTGTGATGCCCTGACGCGAAATAAGGCCGGATATCCCTGCAGTGACTTGAATGCAGGCTCGTGTTGCCTCTCCCAAGACGAAAGGATGTCTGAATCCTCTGTGGAGACTACAGAGAAAGACCTAGTTCCCCACCTCATCGCGACCGGAGGCCTCACATCCTTTGAAAACTCCAGAGGTACGCGGAGATCAGTGCCTCCAAAGGAGACGATGCCTGAATCCTCGTGAAACTTGATAGGAGTCCCACGATTCCTGTGGAACGTGGAAAGGGACCCTTGGTCTCCCGCCTCAGCTGGAGAGGCGTCCCAATTGCCCTGCCAAGCCTCGAGGAGAATCCCGAGTTGTCCTTCGCAACTAGGCAGGAGTCCTGACGTCACTGAACAAACACGTGTGTGGAAGGGCCATTCCCGTCGTAACTCGAGAATATAACCCAGGTTCCCGCCGCAACTCGAGAAAAACCATGAGACTTCCCCCTCATCGCGAGATGAGGCCCGATTCCCCTGCACTGCGTGCAGAGCAATTCCGTGTTGCACATCACACATGAAAGGAGCCTTGATTTCCTTGATGGCACTCCAGAGAAACCCCAAGAACACTGTTTCAGGGCTAGAGAGATCCTGAGGTCACTGTAGCAACACGAAAGAGCTCCGTGGACCAAAAATCAACTCGAGATGAGAGGTGAGTCCCTGGCTTCGACTCCAGAGGAATACCACCTTACCACAAGCACCTCAAGAGGAGGCTTCTCTCAGGTATAGGTATGTGAGAGGGACCCTGAGTTTGCGGCCTCAAGTGGAATGGACACCGCGATGTCCTGACTCGAAATAAGGCCGGTTATCCCTGCAGTGACTTGAATACAGGCTCGTCTTGCATCTCCCAAGACGAAAGGATGTCTGAATCCCATGTGGAGACCACAGAGAAAGACCTAGTTCCCCACTTCATGGCGACCAGAGGCCTCACATCCTTTGAAAACTCCAGAGCTACGCGAACATCAGTGCCTCCAAAGGAGACGATGCCTGACTCCTCGTGAAACTTGATAGGAGTCTCAGGATTCCTGTGGCACGTATAAAGGGACCCTTTGTCTCCCACCTCAGCTGGAGAGGCGTCCCAATTGCCCTGCCAAGCCTCGAGGAGAATCCCGAGTTGTCCCTCGCAACTAGGCAGGAGTCCTGATGTTGCTGAACAAACACGTGGGTGGAAGGGCCATCCCCGTCGTAACTCGAGAATATACCCCAGGTTCCCGCCGCAACTCGAGAAAAACCATGAGACTTCCCCCTCGCCGCGAGATGAGGCACGATTCCCCTGCACTGCGTGCAGAGCAATTCCGTATTGCACATCACACATGAAAGGAGCCTTGATTTCCTTGATGGCACTCCAGAGAAACCCCAAGAACACTGTTTCAAGGATAGAGGGATTCTGAGGTCACTGTAGCTACAGGAAAGAGCTCCGTGGACCAAAAATCAACTCGAGATGAAAGGTTAGTCCCTGGCTGCGTTTCCAGACGAATACCACCTTACCACAAGCACCTCAAGAGGAGGCTTCTCTCAGCTCTAGGTATGTGAGAGGGACCCTGAGTTTGCGGCCTCAAGTGGAATGGACACCGCGATGCCCTGGCTCGAAGTAAGGCTGGATATCCCTGCAGTGACTTAAATCAGGCTCGTCTTGCATCTTCCAAGACGAAAGGATATCTGAATCCCGTGTGGAGACCACAGAGAAAGACCTAGTTCCCCACCTCATCGCGACCGGAGGCCTCACATACTTTGAAAACTCCAGAGGTATGCAGAGATCAGTGCCTCCAAAGGAGACGATGCCTTACTCCTCGTGAAACTTCTTAGGAGTCCCAGGATTCCAGTGGCACGTGGAAAGGGAACCTTGTTCTCCCGCCTCAGCTGGAGAGGCGTCCCAATTGCCCTGCCAACCCGCGAGGAGAATCCCGAGTTGTCCCTCGCAAGTAGGCAGGAGTCCTGACGTCGCTGAACAAACACGTGGGTGGAAGGGCCATCCCCGTCGTAACTCGAGAATATACCCCAGGTTCCCGCCGCAACTCGAGAAAAACCATGAGACTTCGCCCTCGCCGCGAGATGAGGCCCGATTCCCCTGCACTGCGTGCAGAGCAATTCCGTGTTGCACATCACACATGAAAGGAGCCTTGATTTCCTTGATGGCACTCCAGAGAAACCCCAAGAACACTGTTTCAAGGCTAGAGGGATCCTGAGGTCACTGTAGCAACACGAAAGAGCTCCGTGGACCAAAAATCAACTCGAGATGAGAGGTTAGTCCCTGGCTTCGACTCCAGAGGAATACCACCTTACCACAAGCACGTCAAGAGGAGGCTTCTCTCAGCTCTAGGTATGTGAGAGGGACCCTGAGTTTGCGGCCTCCAGTGGAATGGACACCGCGATGCCCTGACTCGAAATAAGGCCGGATATCCCTGCAGTGACTTGAATGCAGGCTCGTCTTGCATCTCCCAAGACGAAAGGATGTCTGAATCCCCTGTGGAGACCACAGAGAAAGACCTAGTTCCCCACCTCATCGCGACCGGAGGCCTCACATCCTTTGAAAACTCCAGAGGTACGCGGAGATCAGTGCCTCCAAAGGAGACGATGCCTGACTCCTCGTGAAACTTGATAGGAGTCCCAGGATTCCTGTGGCACGTGGAAAGCGACCCTTGGTCTCCCGCCTCAGCTGGAGATTCGTCCCAATTGCCCTGCCAAGCCTCGAGGAGAATCCCGAGTTGTCCCTCGCAACTAGGCAGGAGTCCTGACGTCGCTGAACAAACATGTGTGTGGAAGGGCCATTCCCGTCGTAACTCGAGAATATACCCCAGGTTCCCGCCCCAACTCGAGAAAAACCATGAGACTTCCCCCTCATCGTGAGATGAGGCTCGATTCCCCTGCACTGCGTGCAGAGCAATTCCGTGTTGCACATCACACATGAAAGGAGCCTTGATTTCCTTGATGGCACTCCAGAGAAACCCCAAGAACACTGTTTCAAGGCTAGAGGGATCCTGAGGTCACTGTAGCAACAAGAAAGAACTCTGTGAACCAAAAATCAACTCGAGATGAGAGGTTAGTCCCTGGCTTCGACTCCAGAGGAATACCACCTTACCACAAGCACCTCAAGAGGAGGCTTCTCTCAGCTCTAGGTATGTGAGAGGGACCCTGAGTTTGCAGCCTCAAATCGAATGGACACCGGGATGCCCTGACTCGAAATAAGGCCGGATATCCCTGCAGTGACTTGAATGCAGGCTCGTCTTGCATCTCCCAAGATGAAAGGATGTCTGAATCCCCTGTGGAGACCACAGAGAAAGACCTAGTTCCCCAGCTCATCGCGACCGGAGGCCTCACATCCTTTGAAAACTCCAGAGGTACGCGGAGATCAGTGCCTCCAAAGGAGCCAATGCCTGACTCCTCGTGAAACTTGATAGGAGTCCCAGGATTCCTGTGGCACGTGGAAAGGGACTCTTGGTCTCCCGCCTCAGCTGGAGAGGCGTCCCAATTGCCCTGCCAAGCCTCGAGGAGAATCCCGAGTTGTCCCTCGCAACTAGGCAGGAGTCCTGACGTCGCTGAACAAACACGTGGGTGGAAGGGCCATTCCATTCGTAACTCGAGAATATACCCCAGGTTCCCGCCGCAACTCGAGAAAAACCATGAGACTTCCCCCTCGCCGCGAGATGTGGCCCGATTCCCCTGCACTGCGTGCAGAGCAATTCCGTGTTGCACATCACACATGAAAGGAGCCTTGATTTCCTTGATGGCACTCCAGAGAAACCCCAAGAACACTGTTTCAAGGCTAGAGGGATCCTGAGGTCACTGTAGCCACACGAAAGAGCTCCGTGGACCAGAAATCAACTCGAGATGAGAGGTTAGTCCCTGGCTTCGACTCCAGAGGAATATCACCTTACCACAAGCACCTCAACAGGAGGCTTCTCTCAGCTCTAGGTATGTGAGAGGGACCCTGATTTTGCGGCCTCAAATGGAATGGACACTGTGATGCCCTGACGCGAAATAAGGCCGGATATCCCTGCAGTGACTTGAATGCAGGCTCATCTTGCATCTCCCAAGACGAAAAGATGTCTGAATCCCCTGTGCAGACCACAGAGAAAGAACTAGTTCCCCACCTCATCGCGACCGGAGGCCTCACATCCTTTGAAAACTCCAGAGGCACGCGGAGATCAGTGCCTCCAAAGGAGACGATGCCTGAATCCTCGTGAAACTTGATAGGAGTCCCAGGATTCCTGTGGAACGTGGAAAGGGACCCTTGGTCTCCCGCCTCAGCTGGAGAGGCGTCCCAATTGCCCTGCCAAGCCTCGAGGAGAATCCCGAGTTGTCCTTCGCAACTAGGCAGGAGTCCTGACGTCACTGAACAAACACGTGTGTGGAAGGGCCATTCCCGTCGTAACTCGAGAATATAACCCAGGTTCCCGCCGCAACTCGAGAAAAACCATGAGACTTCCCCCTCATTGCGAGATGAGGCCCGATTCCCCTGCACTGCGTGCAGAGCAATTCCGTGTTGCACATCACACATGAAAGGAGCCTTGATTTCCTTGATGGCACTCCAGAGAAACCCCATGAACACTGTTTCAGGGCTAGAGAGATCCTGAGGTCACTGTAGCAACACGAAAGAGCTCCGTGGACCAAAAATCAACTCGAGATGAGAGGTGAGTCCCTGGCTTCGACTCCAGAGGAATACCACCTTACCACAAGCACCTCAAGAGGAGGCTTCTCTCAGCTCTAGGTATGTGAGAGGGACCCTGAGTTTGCGGCCTCAAGTGGAATGGACACCGCGATGTCCTGACTCGAAATAAGGCCGGTTATCCCTGCAGTGACTTGAATACAGGCTCGTCTTGCATCTCCCAAGACGAAAGGATGTCTGAATCCCATGTGGAGACCACAGAGAAAGACCTAGTTCCCCACTTCATGGCGACCAGAGGCCTCACATCCTTTGAAAACTCCAGAGCTACGCGAACATCAGTGCCTCCAAAGGAGACGATGCCTGACTCCTCGTGAAACTTGATAGAAGTCTCAGGATTCCTGTGGCACGTATAAAGGGACCCTTTGTCTCCCACCTCAGCTGGAGAGGCGTCCCAATTGCCCTGCCAAGCCTCGAGGAGAATCCCGAGTTGTCCCTCGCAACTAGGCAGGAGTCCTGATGTTGCTGAACAAACACGTGGGTGGAAGGGCCATCCCCGTCGTAACTCGAGAATATACCCCAGGTTCCCGCCGCAACTCGAGAAAAACCATGAGACTTCCCCCTCGCCGCGAGATGAGGCACGATTCCCCTGCACTGCGTGCAGAGCAATTCCGTATTGCACATCACACATGAAAGGAGCCTTGATTTCCTTGATGGCACTCCAGAGAAACCCCAAGAACACTGTTTCAAGGATAGAGGGATTCTGAGGTCACTGTAGCTACAGGAAAGAGCTCCGTGGACCAAAAATCAACTCGAGATGAAAGGTTAGTCCCTGGCTGCGTCTCCAGACGAATACCACCTTACCACAAGCACCTCAAGAGGAGGCTTCTCTCAGCTCTAGCTATGTGAGAGGGACCCTGAGTTTGCGGCCTCAAGTGGAATGGACACCGCGATGCCCTGGCTCGAAGTAAGGCCGGATATCCCTGCAGTGACTTAAATCAGGCTCGTCTTGCATCTTCCAAGACGAAAGGATATCTGAATCCCGTGTGGAGACCACAGAGAAAGACCTAGTTCCCCACCTCATCGCGACCGGAGGCCTCACATACTTTGAAAACTCCAGAGGTATGCAGAGATCAGTGCCTCCAAAGGAGACGATGCCTGACTCCTCGTGAAACTTCTTAGGAGTCCCAGGATTCCTGTGGCACGTGGAAAGGGAACCTTGTTCTCCCGCCTCAGCTGGAGAGGCGTCCCAATTGCCCTGCCAACCCGCGAGGAGAATCCCGAGTTGTCCCTCGCAACTAGGCAGGAGTCCTGACGTCGCTGAACAAACACGTGGGTGGAAGGGCCATCCCCGTCGTAACTCGAGAATATACCCCAGGTTCCCGCCGCAACTCGAGAAAAACCATGAGACTTCGCCCTCGCCGCGAGATGAGGCCCGATTCCCCTGCACTGCGTGCAGAGCAATTCCGTGTTGCACATCACACATGAAAGGAGCCTTGATTTCCTTGATGGCACTCCAGAGAAACCCCAAGAACACTGTTTCAAGGCTAGAGGGATCCTGAGGTCACTGTAGCAACACGAAAGAGCTCCGTGGACCAAAAATCAACTCGAGATGAGAGGTTAGTCCCTGGCTTCGACTCCAGAGGAATATCACCTTACCACAAGCACCTCAAGAGGAGGCTTCTCTCAGCTCTAGGTATGTGAGAGGGACCCTGAGTTTGCGGCCTCAAGTGGAATGGACACCGCGATGCCCTGACTCGAAATAAGGCCGGATATCCCTGCAGTGACTTGAATGCAGGCTCGTCTTGCATCTCCCAAGACGAAAGGATGTCTGAATCCCCTGTGGAGACCACAGACAAAGACCTAGTTCCCCACCTCATCGCGACCGGAGGCCTCACATCCTTTGAAAACTCCAGAGGTACGCGGAGATCAGTGCCTCCAAAGGAGACGATGCCTGACTCCTCGTGAAACTTGATAGGAGTCCCAGGATTCCTGTGGCACGTGGAAAGCGACCCTTGGTCTCCCGCCTCAGCTGGAGATTCGTCCCAATTGCCCTGCCAAGCCTCGAGGAGAATCCCGAGTTGTCCCTCGCAACTAGGCAGGAGTCCTGACGTCGCTGAACAAACATGTGTGTGGAAGGGCCATTCCCGTCGTAACTCGAGAATATACCCCAGGTTCCCGCCCCAACTCGAGAAAAACCATGAGACTTCCCCCTCATCGTGAGATGAGGCTCGATTCCCCTGCACTGCGTGCAGAGCAATTCCGTGTTGCACATCAAACATGAAAGGAGCCTTGATTTCCTTGATGGCACTCCAGAGAAACCCCAAGAACACTGTTTCAAGGCTAGAGGGATTCTGAGGTCACTGTAGCAACACAAAAGATCTCCGTGGACCAAAAATCAACTCGAGATGAGAGGTTAGTCCCTGGCTTCGACTCCAGAGGAATACCACCTTACCACAATCACCTCAAGAGGAGGCTTCTCTCAGCTCTAGGTATGTGAGAGGGACCCTGATTTTGCGGCCTCAAGTGGAATGGACACCGCGATGCCCTGACGCGAAATAAGGCCGGATATCCCTGCAGTGACTTGAATGCAGGCTCGTCTTGCATCTACCAAGACGAAAGGATGTCTGAATCCCCTGTGGAGACCACAGAGAAAGACCTAGTTCCCCTCCTCATCGCGACCGAAGGCCTCACATCCTTTGAAAACTCCAGAGGTACACGGAGATCAGTGCCTCCAAAGGAGACGATGCCTGACTCCTCGTGAAACTTGATAGAAGTTCCACGATTCCTGTGGCACGTAGAAAGGGACCCTTGGTCTCCCGCCTCAGCTGGAGAGGCGTCCCAATTGCCCTGCCAAGCCTCGAGGAGAATCCCGAGTTGTCCCTCGCAACTAGGCAGGGGTCCTGATGTTGCTGAACAAACACGTGGGTGGAAGGGCCATCCCCGTCGTAACTCGAGAATATACCCCAGGTTCCCGCCGCAACTCGAGAAAAACCATGAGACTTCCCCCTCGCCGCGAGATGAGGCACGATTCCCCTGCACTGCGTGCAGAGCAATTCCGTATTGCACATCACACATGAAAGGAGCCTTGATTTCCTTGATGGCACTCCAGAGAAACCCCAAGAACACTGTTTCAAGGATAGAGGGATTCTGAGGTCACTGTAGCTACAGGAAAGAGCTCCGTGGACCAAAAATCAACTCGAGATGAAAGGTTAGTCCCTGGCTTCGACTCCAGACGAATACCACCTTACCACAAGCACCTCAAGAGGAGGCTTCTCTCAGCTCTAGCTATGTGAGAGGGACCCTGAGTTCGCGGCCTCAAGTGGAATGGACACCGCGATGCCCTGACTCGAAATAAGGCCGGATATCCCTGCAGTGACTTAAATCAGGCTCGTCTTGCATCTTCCAAGACGAAAGGATATCTGAATCCCGTGTGGAGACCACAGAGAAAGACCTAGTTCCCCACCTCATTGCGACCGGAGGCCTCACATCCTTTGAAAACTCCAGAGGTATGCAGAGATCAGTGCCTCCAAAGGAGACGATGCCTGACTCCTCGTGAAACTTGATAGGAGTCCCAGGATTCCTGTGGCACGTGGAAATGGAGCCTTGTTCTCCCGCCTCAGCTGGAGAGGCGTCCCAATTGCCCTGCCAATCCGCGAGGAGAATCCCGAGTTGTCCCTCGCAACTAGGCAGGAGTCCTGACGTCGCTGAACAAACACGTGGGTGGAAGGGCCATCCCCGTCGTAACTCGAGAATATACCCCAGGTTCCCGCCGCAACTCGAGAAAAACCATGAGACTTCGCCCTCGCCGCGAGATGAGGCCCGATTCTCCTGCACTGCGTGCAGAGCAATTCCGTGTTGCACATCACACATGAAAGGAGCCTTGATTTCCTTGATGGCACTCCAGAGAAACCCCAAGAACACTGTTTCAAGGCTAGAGGGATTCTGAGGTCACTGTAGCAACACAAAAGATCTCCGTGGACCAAAAATCAACTCGAGATGAGAGGTTAGTCCCTGGCTTCGACTCCAGAGGAATACCACCTTACCACAAGCACCTCAAGAGGAGGCTTCTCTCAGCTCTAGGTATGTGAGAGGGACCCTGAGTTTGTGTCCTCAAGTGGAATGGACACTGGGATGCCCTGACGCGAAATAAGGCCGGATATCCCTGCAGTGACTTGAATGCAGGCTCGTCTTGCATCTCCCAAGACGAAAGGATGTCTGAATCCCCTGTGGAGACCACAGAGAAAGACCTAGTTCCCCACCTCATCGCGACCGAAGGCCTCACATCCTTTGAAAACTCCAGAGGTACGCGGAGATCAGTGCCTCCAAAGGAGACGATGCCTGACTCCTCGTGAAACTTGATAGAAGTTCCAGGATTCCTGTGGCACGTGGAAAGGGACCCTTGGTCTCCCGCCTCAGCTGGAGAGGCGTCCCAATTGCCCTGCCAAGCCTCGAGGAGAATCCCGAGTTGTCCCTCGCAACTAGGCAGGAGTCCTGATGTTGCTGAACAAACACGTGGGTGGACGGGCCATCCCCGTCGTAACTCGAGAATATACCCCAGGTTCCCGCCGCAACACGAGAAAAACCATGAGACTTCCCCCTCGCCGCAAGATGAGGCACGATTCCCCTGCACTGCGTGCAGAGCAATTCCGTGTTGCACATCACACATGAAAGGAGCCTTGATTTCCTTGATGGCACTCCAGAGAAACCCCAGGAACACTGTTTCAAGGCTAGAGGGATCCTGAGGTCACTGTAGCAACAGGAAAGAGCTCCGTGGACCAAAAATCAACTCGAGATGAGAGGTTAGTCCCTGGCTTCGACTCCAGACGAATACCACCTTACCACAAGCATCTCAAGAGGAGGCTTCTCTCAGCTCTAGGTATGTGAGAGGGACCCTGAGTTTGCAGCCTCAAGTGGAATGGACACCGCGATGCCCTGACGTGAAATAAGGCCGGATATCCCTGCAGTGACTTGAATGCAGGCTCGTCTTGCATCTCCCAAGATGAAAGGATGTCTGAATCCCCTGTGGAGACCACAGAGAAAGACCTAGTTCCCCACCTCATCGCGACCGGAGGCCTCACATCCTTTGAAAACTCCAGAGGTAGGCGGAGATCAGTGCCTCCAAAGGAGACGATGCCTGACTCCTTGGGAAACTTGATAGGAGTCCCAGGATTCCTGTGGCACGTGGAAAGGAACACTTGGTCTCCCGCCTCAGCTGGAGAGGCGTCCCAATTGCCCTGCCAAGCCTCGTGGAGAATCCCGAGTTGTCCCTCGCAACTAGGCAGGAGTCCTGACGTCGCTGAACAAACACGTGGGTGGATAGGCCATTCCCATCGTAACTCGATAATATAGCCCAGGTTCCCGCCGCAACTCAAGATAAACCATGAAACTTCCCCCTCGCCGCGAGATGAGGCCCAATTCCCCTACACTGCGGGCAGAGAAATTCCGTGTTGCACATCACACATGAAAGGAGCCTTGATTTCCTTCATGGCACTCCAGAGAAACCCCAAGAACACTGTTTCAAGGCTAGAGGGATCCTGAGGTCACTGTAGAAACAAGAAAGAACTCTGTGAACCAAAAATCAACTCGAGATGAGAGGTTAGTCCCTGGCTTCGACTCCAGAGGAATACCACCTTACCACAAGCACCTCAAGAGGAGGCTTCTCTCAGCTCTAGGTATGTGAGAGGGACCCTGAGTTTGCAGCCTCAAGTCGAATGGACACCGGGATGCCCTGACTCGAAATAAGGCCGGATATCCCTGCAGTGACTTGAATGCAGGCTCGTCTTGCATCTCCCAAGATGAAAGGATGTCTGAATCCCCTGTGGAGACCACAGAGAAAGACCTAGTTCCCCAGCTCATCGCGACCGGAGGCCTCACATCCTTTGAAAACTCCAGAGGTACGCGGAGATCAGTGCCTCCAAAGGAGCCAATGCCTGACTCCTCGTGAAACTTGATAGGAGTCCCAGGATTCCTGTGGCACGTGGAAAGAGACTCTTGGTCTCCCGCCTCAGCTGGAGAGGCGTCCCAATTGCCCTGCCAAGCCTCGAGGAGAATCACGAGTTGTCCCTCGCAACTAGGCAGGAGTCCTGACGTGGCTGAACAAACACGTGTGTGGAAGGGCCATTCCATTCGTAACTCGAGAATATACCCCAGGTTCCCGCCGCAACTCGAGAAAAACCATGAGACTTCCCCCTCGCCGCGAGATGAGGCCCGATTCCCCGGCACTGCGGGCAGAGTAATTCCGTGTTGCACATCACACATGAAAGGAGCCTTGATTTCCTTGATGACATTCCAGAGAAAACCCAAGAACACTGTTTCAAGGCTAGAGGGATCCTGAGGTCACTGTAGGAACACGAAAGAGCTCCCTGGACCAAAAATCAACTCGAGATGAGAGGTTAGTCCCTGGCTTCGACTCCAGAGTAATACCACCTTACCACAAGCACCTCAAGAAGAGGCTTCTCTCTGCTCTAGCTATGTGAGAGGGACCCTGAGTTTGCGGCCTCAAGTGGAATGGACACCGCGATGCCCTGACTCGAAATAAGGCCGGATATCCCTGCAGTGACTTGAATGCAGGCTCGTCTTGCATCTCCCAAGACGAAAGGATGTGTGAATCCCCTGTGGAGACCACAGAGAAAGACCTAGTTCCCCACCTCATCGCGACCGGAGGCCTCACATCCTTTGAATACTCCAGAGGTACGCGGAGATCAGTGCCTCCAAAGGAGACGATGCCTGACTCCTCGTGAAACTTGATAGGAGTCCCAGGATTCCTGTGGCACGTGGAAAGGGAGCCTTGGTCTCCCGCCTCAGCTGGAGAGGCGTCCCAATTGCCCTGCCAAGCCTCGAGGAGAATCCCGAGTTGTCCCTCGCAACTAGGCAGGAGTCCTGACGTCGCTGAACTAACACGTGGGTGGAAGGGCCATTCCATTCGTAACTCGAGAATATACCCCAGGTTCCCGCCGCAACTCGAGAAAAACCATGAGACTTCCCCCTCGCCGCGAGATGTGGCCCGATTCCCCTGCACTGCGTGCAGAGCAATTCCGTGTTGCACATCACACATGAAAGGAGCCTTGATTTCCTTGATGGCACTCCAGAGGAACCCCAAGAACACAGTTTCAAGGCTAGAGGGATCCTGAGGTCACTGTAGCCACACGAAAGAGCTCCGTGGACCAGAAATCAACTCGAGATGAGAGGTTAGTCCCTGGCTTCGACTCCAGAGGAATATCACCTTACCACAAGCACCTCAACAGGAGGCTTCTCTCAGCTCTAGGTATGTGAGAGGGACCCTGATTTTGCGGCCTCAAGTGGAATGGACACTGTGATGCCCTGACGCGAAATAAGGCCGGATATCCCTGCAGTGACTTGAATGCAGGCTCATCTTGCATCTCCCAAGACGAAAAGATGTCTGAATACCCTGTGCAGACCACAGAGAAAGACCTAGTTCCCCACCTCATCGCGACCGGAGGCCTCACATCCTTTGAAAACTCCAGAGGCACGCGGAGATCAGTGCCTCCAAAGGAGACGATGCCTGAATCCTCGTGAAACTTGATAGGAGTCCCAGGATTCCTGTGGAACGTGGAAAGGGACCCTTGGTCTCCCGCCTCAGCTGGAGAGGCGTCCCAATTGCCCTGCCAAGCCTCGAGGAGAATCCCGAGTTGTCCTTCGCAACTAGGCAGGAGTCCTGACGTCACTGAACAAACACGTGTGTGGAAGGGCCATTCCCGTCGTAACTCGAGAATATAACCCAGGTTCCCGCCGCAACTCGAGAAAAACCATGAGACTTCCCCCTCATCGCGAGATGAGGCCCGATTCCCCTGTACTGCGTGCAGAGCAATTCCGTGTTGCACATCACACATGAAAGGAGCCTTGATTTCCTTGATGGCACTCCAGAGAAACCCCAAGAACACTGTTTCAGGGCAAGAGAGATCCTGAGGTCACTGTAGCAACACGAAAGAGCTCCGTGGACCAAAAATCAACTCGAGATGAGAGGTGAGTCCCTGGCTTCGACTCCAGAGGAATACCACCTTACCACAAGCACCTCAAGAGGAGGCTTCTCTCAGCTCTAGGTATGTGAGAGGGAGCCTGAGTTTGCGGCCTCAAGTGGAATGGACACCGCGATGCCCTGACTCGAAATAAGGCCGGTTATCCCTGCAGTGACTTGAATACAGGCTCGACTTGCATCTCCCAAGACGAAAGGATGTCTGAATCCCATGTGGAGACCACAGAGAAAGACCTAGTTCCCCACTTCATGGCGACCAGAGGCCTCACATCCTTTGAAAACTCCAGAGGTACGCGAACATCAGTGCCTCTAAAGGAGACGATGCCTGACTCCTCGTGAAACTTGATAGGAGTCTCAGGATTCCTGTGGCACGTAGAAAGGGACCCTTTGTCTCCCACCTCAGCTGGAGAGGCGTCCCAATTGCCCTGCCAAGCCTCGAGGAGAATCCCGAGTTGTCCCTCGCAACTAGGCAGGAGTCCTGATGTTGCTGAACAAACACGTGGGTGGAAGGGCCATCCCCGTCGTAACTCGAGAATATACCCCAGGTTCCCGCCGCAACTCGAGAAAAACCATGTGACTTCCCCCTCGCCGCGAGATGAGGCACGATTCCCCTGCACTGCGTGCAGAGCAATTCCGTATTGCACATCACACATGAAAGGAGCCTTGATTTCCTTGATGGCACTCCAGAGAAACCCCAAGAACACTGTTTCAAGGATAGAGGGATTCTGAGGTCACTGTAGCTACAGGAAAGAGCTCCGTGGACCAAAAATCAACTCGAGATGAAAGGTTAGTCCCTGGCTTCGACTCCAGACGAATACCACCTTACCACAAGCACCTCAAGAGGAGGCTTCTCTCAGCTCTAGCTATGTGAGAGGGACCCTGAGTTTGCGGCCTCAAGTGGAATGGACATCGCGATGCCCTGACTCGAAATAAGGCCGGATATCCCTGCAGTGACTTAAATCAGGCTCGTCTTGCATCTTCCAAGACGAAAGGATATCTGAATCCCGTGTGGAGACCACAGAGAAAGACCTAGTTCCCCACCTCATTGCGACCGGAGGCCTCACATCCTTTGAAAACTCCAGAGGTATGCAGAGATCAGTGCCTCCAAAGGAGACGATGCCTGACTCCTCGTGAAATTTCTTAGGAGTCCCAGGATTCCTGTGGCACGTGGAAAGGGAGCCTTGGTCTCCCGCCTCAGCTGGAGAGGCGTCCCAATTGCCCTGCCAACCCGCGAGGAGAATCCCGAGTTGTCCCTCGCAACTAGGCAGGAGTCCTGACGTCGCTGAACTAACACGTGGGTGGAAGGGCCATTCCATTCGTAACTCGAGAATATACCCCAGGTTCCCGCCGCAACTCGAGAAAAACCATGACACTTCCCCCTCGCCGCGAGATGTGGCCCGATTCCCCTGCACTGCGTGCAGAGGAATTCCGTGTTGCACATCACACATGAAAGGAGCCTTGATTTCCTTGATGGCACTCCAGAGAAACCCCAAGAACACTGTTTCAAGGCTAGAGGGATCCTGAGGTCACTGTAGCCACACGAAAGAGCTCCGTGGACGAGAAATCAACTCGAGATGAGAGGTTAGTCCCTGGCTTCGACTCCAGAGGAATATCACCTTACCACAAGCACCTCAACAGGAGGCTTCTCTCAGCTCTAGGTATGTGAGAGGGACCCTGATTTTGCGGCCTCAAGTGGAATGGACACTGTGATGCCCTGACGCGAAATAATGCCGGATATCCCTGCAGTGACTTGAATGCAGGCTCATCTTGCATCTCCCAAGACGAGAAGATGTCTGAATCCCCTGTGCAGACCACAGAGAAAGAACTAGTTCCCCACCTCATCGCGACCGGAGGCCTCACATCCTTTGAAAACTCCAGAGGCACGCGGAGATCAGTGCCTCCAAAGGAGACGATGCCTGAATCCTCGTGAAACTTGATAGGAGTCCCAGGATTCCTGTGGAACGTGGAAAGGGACCCTTGGTCTCCCGCCTCAGCTGGAGAGGCGTCCCAATTGCCCTGCCAAGCCTCGAGGAGAATCCCGAGTTGTCCTTCGCAACTAGGCAGGAGTCCTGACGTCACTGAACAAACACGTGTGTGGAAGGGCCATTCCCGTCGTAACTCGAGAATATAATCCAGGTTCCGGCCGCAACTCGAGAAAAACCATGAGACTTCCCCCTCATCGCGAGATGAGGCCCGATTCCCCTGCACTGCGTGCAGAGCAATTCCGTGTTGCACATCACACATGAAAGGAGCCTTGATTTCCTTGATGGCACTCCAGAGAAACCCCAAGAACACTGTTTCAGGGCTAGAGAGATCCTGAGGTCACTGTAGCAACACGAAAGAGCTCCGTGGACCAAAAATCAACTCGAGATGAGAGGTGAGTCCCTGGCTTCGACTCCAGAGGAATACCACCTTACCACAAGCACCTCAAGAGGAGGCTTCTCTCAGCTCTAGGTATGTGAGAGGGACCCTGAGTTTGCGGCCTCAAGTGGAATGGACACCGCGATGCCCTGACTTGAAATAAGGCCGGTTATCCCTGCAGTGACTTGAATACAGGCTCGACTTGCATCTCCCAAGACGAAAGGATGTCTGAATCCCATGTGGAGACCACAGAGAAAGACCTAGTTCCCCACTTCATGGCGACCAGAGGCCTCACATCCTATGAAAACTCCAGAGGTACGCGAACATCAGTGCCTCCAAAGGAGACGATGCCTGACTCCTCGTGAAACTTGATAGGAGTCTCAGGATTCCTGTGGCACGTAGAAAGGGACCCTTTGTCTCCCACCTCAGCTGGAGAGGCGTCCCAATTGCCCTGCCAAGCCTCGAGGAGAATCCCGAGTTGTCCCTTGCAACTAGGCAGGAGTCCTGATGTTGCTGAACAAACACGTGGGTGGAAGGGCCATCCCCGTCGTAACTCGAGAATATACCCCAGGTTCCCGCCGCAACTCGAGAAAAACCATGAGACTTCCCCCTCGCCGCGAGATGAGGCACGATTCCCCTGCACTGCGTGCAGAGCAATTCCGTATTGCACATCACACATGAAAGGAGCCTTGATTTCCTTGATGGCACTCCAGAGAAACCCCAAGAACACTGTTTCAAGGATAGAGGGATTCTGAGGTCACTGTAGCTACAGGAAAGAGCTCCGTGGACCAAAAATCAACTCGAGATGAAAGGTTAGTCCCTGGCTTCGACTCCAGACGAATACCACCTTACCACAAGCACCTCAAGAGGAGGCTTCTCTCAGCTCTAGCTATGTGAGAGGGACCCTGAGTTTGCGGCCTCAAGTGGAATGGACACCGCGATGCCCTGACTCGAAATAAGGCCGGATATCCCTGCAGTGACTTAAATCACGCTCGTCTTGCATCTTCCAAGACGAAAGGATATCTGAATCCCGTGTGGAGACCACAGAGAAAGACCTAGTTCCCCACCTCATTGCGACCGGAGGCCTCACATCCTTTGAAAACTCCAGAGGTATGCAGAGATCAGTGCCTCCAAAGGAGACGATGCCTGACTCCTCGTGAAACTTCTTAGGAGTCCCAGGAATCCTGTGGCACGTGGAAAGGGAGCCTTGTTCTCCCGCCTCAGCTGGAGAGGCGTCCCAATTGCCCTGCCAATCCGCGAGGAGAATCCCGAGTTGTCCCTCGCAACTAGGCAGGAGTCCTGACGTCGCTGAACAAACACGTGGGTGGAAGGGCCATCCCCGTCGTAACTCGAGAATATACCCCAGGTTCCCGCCGCAACTCGAGAAAAACCATGAGACTTCGCCCTCGCCGCGAGATGAGGCCCGATTCTCCTGCACTGCGTGCAGAGCAATTCCGTGTTGCACATCACACATGAAAGGAGCCTTGATTTCCTTGATGGCACTCCAGAGAAACCCCAAGAACACTGTTTCAAGGCTAGAGGGATCCTGAGGTCACTGTAGCAACACGAAAGAGCTCCGTGGACCAAAAATCAACTCGAGATGAGAGGTTATTCCCTGGCTTCGACTCCAGAGAAATACCACCTTACCACAAGCACCTCAAGAGGAGGCTTCTCTCAGCTCTAGGTATGTGAGAGGAACCCTGAGTTTGCGGCCTTAAGTGGAATGGACACCGCGATGCCCTGACGCGAAATAAGGCCGGATATCCCTGCAGTGACTTGAATGCAGGCTCGTCTTGCATCTCCCAAGACGAAAGGATGTGTGAATCCCCTGTGGAAACCACAGAGAAAAACCTAGTTCCCCACCTCATCGCGACCGGAGGCCTCACATCCTTTGAAAACTCCAGAGGTACGCGGAGATCAGTGCCTCCAAAGGAGACGATGCCTGACTCCTTGGGAAACTTGATAGGAGTCCCAGGATTCCTGTGGCACGTGGAAAGGGACACTTGGTCTCCCGCCTCAGCTGGAGAGGCGTCCCAATTGCCCTGCCAAGCCTCGAGGAGAATCCCGAGTTGTCCCTCGCAACTAGGCAGGAGTCCTGACGTCGCTGAACAAACACGTGGGTGGATAGGCCATTCCCATCGTAACTCGATAATATAGCCCAGGTTCCCGCCGCAACTCGAGATAAACCATGAAACGTCCCCCTCGCCGCGAGATGAGGCCCGATTCCCCTGCACTGCGTGCAGAGCAATTCCGTGTTGCACATCACACATGAAAGGAGCCTTGATTTCCTTGATGGCACTCCAGAGAAAACCCAAGAACACTGTTTCAAGGCTAGAGGGATCCTGAGGTCACTGTAGCAACACGAAAGAGCTCCGTGGACCAAAAATCAACTCGAGATGAGAGGTTAGTCCCTGGCTTCGACTCCAGAGGAATATCACCTTACCACAAGCACCTCAAGAGGAGGCTTCTCTCAGCTCTAGCTATGTGAGAGGGACCCTGAGTTTGCGGCCTCAAGTGGAATGGACACCGCGATGCCCTGACTCGAAATAAGGCTGGATATGCCTGCAGTGACTTGAATGCAGGCTCGTCTTGCATCTCCCAAGACGAAAGGATGTCTGAATCCCCTGTGGAGACCACAGAGAAAGACCTAGTTCCCCACCTCATCGCGACCGGAGGCCTCACATCCTTTGAAAACTCCAGAGGTACGCGGAGATCAGTGCCTCCAAAGGAGACGATGCCTGACTCCTCGTGAAACTTGATAGGAGTCCCAGGATTCCTGTGGCACGTGGAAAGCGACCCTTGGTCTCCCGCCTCAGCTGGAGATTCGTCCCAATTGCCCTGCCAAGCCTCGAGGAGAATCCCGAGTTGTCCCTCGCAACTAGGCAGGAGTCCTGACGTCGCTGAACAAACATGTGTGTGGAAGGGCCATTCCCGTCGTAACTCGAGAATATACCCCAGGTTCCCGCCGCAACTCGAGAAAAACCATGAGACTTCCCCCTCATCGTGAGATGAGGCTCGATTCCCCTGCACTGCTTGCAGAGCAATTCCGTGTTGCACATCAAACATGAAAGGAGCCTTGATTTCCTTGATGGCACTCCAGAGAAACCACAAGAACACTGTTTCAAGGCTAGAGGGATTCTGAGGTCACTGTAGCAACACAAAAGATCTCCGTGGACCAAAAATCAACTCGAGATGAGAGGTTAGTCCCTGGCTTCGACTCCAGAGGAATACCACCTTACCACAAGCACCTCAAGAGGAGGCTTCTCTCAGCTCTAGGTATGTGAGAGGGACCCTGAGTTTGTGGCCTCAAGTGGAATGGACACTGGGATGCCCTGACGCGAAATAAGGCCGGATATCCCTGCAGTGACTTGAATGCAGGCTCGTCTTGCATCTCCCAAGACGAAAGGATGTCTGAATCCCCTGTGGAGACCACAGAGAAAGACCTAGTTCCCCACCTCATCGCGACCGAAGGCCTCACATCCTTTGAAAACTCCAGAGGTACGCGGAGATCAGTGCCTCCAAAGGAGACGATGCCTGACTCCTTGGGAAACTTGATAGGAGTCCCAGGATTCCTGTGGCACGTGGAAAGGAACACTTGGTCTCCCGCCTCAGCTGGAGAGGCGTCCCAATTGCCCTGCCAAGCCTCGTGGAGAATCCCGAGTTGTCCCTCGCAACTAGGCAGGAGTCCTGACGTCGCTGAACAAACACGTGGGTGGATAGGCCATTCCCATCGTAACTCGATAATATAGCCCAGGTTCCCGCCGCAACTCGAGATAAACCATGAAACTTCCCCCTCGCCGCGAGATGAGGCCCAATTCCCCTACACTGCGGGCAGAGAAATTCCGTGTTGCACATCACACATGAAAGGAGCCTTGATTTCCTTGATGGCACTCCAGAGAAACCGCAAGAACACTGTTTCAAGGATAGAGGGATTCTGAGGTCACTGTAGCTACACGAAAGAGCTCCGTGGACCAGAAATCAACTCGAGATGAGAGGTTAGTCCCTGGCTTCGACTCCAGAGGAATATCACCTTACCACAAGCACCTCAAGAGGAGGCTTCTCTCAGCTCTAGGTATGTGAGAGGGACCCTGATTTTGCGGCCTCAAGTGGAATGGACACTGTGATGCCCTGACGCGAAATAAGGCCGGATATCCCTGCAGTGACTTGAATGCAGGCTCATCTTGCATCTCCCAAGACGAAAAGATGTCTGAATCCCCTGTGCAGACCACAGAGAAAGAACTAGTTCCCCACCTCATCGCGACCGGAGGCCTCACATCCTTTGAAAACTCCAGAGGCACGCGGAGATCAGTGCCTCCAAAGGAGACGATGCCTGAGTCCTCGTGAAACTTGATAGGAGTCCCAGGATTCCTGTGGAACGTGGAAAGGGACCCTTGGTCTCCCGCCTCAGCTGGAGAGGCGTCCCAATTGCCCTGCCAAGCCTCGAGGAGAATCCCGAGTTGTCCTTCGCAACTAGGCAGGAGTCCTGACGTCACTGAACAAACACGTGTGTGGAAGGGCCATTCCCGTCGTAACTCGAGAATATAACCCAGGTTCCCGCCGCAACTCAAGAAAAACCATGAGACTTCCCCCTCATCGCAAGATGAGGCCCGATTCCCCTGCACTGCGTGCAGAGCATTTCCGTGTTGCACATCACACATGAAAGGAGCCTTGATTTCCTTGGTGGCACTCCAGAGAAACCCCAAGAACACTGTTTCAGGGCTAGAGAGATCCTGAGGTCACTGTAGCCACACGAAAGAGCTCCGTGGACCAGAAATCAACTCGAGATGAGAGGTGAGTCCCTGGCTTCGACTCCAGAGGAATACCACCTTACCACAAGCACCTCAAGAGGAGGCTTCTCTCAGCTCTAGGTATGTGAGAGGGACCCTGAGTTTGTGGCCTCAAGTGGAATGGACACCGCGATGCCCTGACTCGAAATAAGGCCGGTTATCCCTGCAGTGACTTGAATACAGGCTCGTCTTGCATCTCCCAAGACGAAAGGATGTCTGAATCCCATGTGGAGACCACAGAGAAAAACCTAGTTCCCCACTTCATGGCGACCAGAGGCCTCACATCCTATGAAAACTCCAGAGGTACGCGAACATCAGTGCCTCCAAAGGAGACGATGCCTGACTCCTCGTGAAACTTGATAGGAGTCTCAGGATTCCTGTGGCACGTAGAAAGGGACCCTTTGTCTCCCACCTCAGCTGGAGAGGCGTCCCAATTGCCCTGCCAAGCCTCGAGGAGAATCCCGAGTTGTCCCTCGCAACTAGGCAGGAGTCCTGATGTTGCTGAACAAACACGTGGGTGGAAGGGCCATCCCCGTCGTAACTCGAGAATATACCCCAGGTTCCCGCCGCAACTCGAGAAAAACCATGAGACTTCCCCCTCGCCGCGAAATGAGGCACGATTCCCCTGCACTGCGTGCAGAGCAATTCCGTATTGCACATCACACATGAAAGGAGCCTTGATTTCCTTGATGGCACTCCAGAGAAACCCCAAGAACACTGTTTCAAGGATAGAGGGATTCTGAGGTCACTGTAGCTACAGGAAAGAGCTCCGTGGACCAAAAATCAACTCGAGATGAAAGGTTAGTCCCTGGCTTCGACTCCAGACGAATACCACCTTACCACAAGCACCTCAAGAGGAGGCTTCTCTCAGCTCTAGGTATGTGAGAGGGACCCTGAGTTTGCGGCCTCAAGTGGAATGGACACCGCGATGCCCTGGCTCGAAGTAAGGCCGGATATCCCTGCAGTGACTTAAATCAGGCTCGTCTTGCATCTTCCAAGACGAAAGGATATCTGAATCCCGTGTGGAGACCACAGAGAAAGACCTAGTTCCCCACCTCATTGCGACCGGAGGCCTCACATCCTTTGAAAACTCCAGAGGTATGCAGAGATCAGTGCCTCCAAAGGAGACGATGCCTGACTCCTCATGAAACTTCTTAGGAGTCCCAGGATTCCTGTGGCACGTGGAAAGGGAGCCTTGTTCTCCCGCCTCAGCTGGAGAGGCGTCCCAATTGCCCTGCCAAGCCTCGAGGAGAATCCAGAGTTGTCCCTCGCAACTAGGCAGGAGTCCTGACGTCGCTGAAGAAACACGTGGGTGGAAGGGCCATCCCCGTCGTAACTCGAGAATATACCCCAGGTTCCCGCCGCAACTCGAGAAAAACCATGAGACTTCGCCCTCGCCGCGAGATGAGGCCCGATTCCCCTGCACTGCGTGCAGAGCAATTCCGTGTTGCACATCACACATGAAAGGAGCCTTGATTTCCTTGATGGCACTCCAGAGAAACCCCAAGAACACTGTTTCAAGGCTAGAGGGATCCTGAGGTCACTGTAGCAACACGAAAGAGCTCCGTGGACCAAAAATCAACTCGAGATGAGAGGTTAGTCCCTGGCTTCGACTCCAGAGAAATACCACCTTACCACAAGCACCTCAAGAGGAGGCTTCTCTCAGCTCTAGGTATGTGAGAGGAACCCTGAGTTTGCGGCCTTAAGTGGAATGGACACCGCGATGCCCTGACGCGAACTAAGGCCGGATATCCCTGCAGTGACTTGAATGCAGGCTCGTCTTGCATCTCCCAAGACGAAAGGATGTCTGAATCCCCTGTGGAAACCACAGAGAAAAACCTAGTTCCCCACCTCATCGCGACCGGAGGCCTCACATCCTTTGAAAATTCCAGAGGTACGCGGAGATCAGTGCCTCCAAAGGAGACGATGCCTGACTCATTGGGAAACTTGATAGGAGTCCCAGGATTCCTGTGGCACGTGGAAAGCGACCCTTGGTCTCCCGCCTCAGCTGGAGATTCGTCCCAATTGCCCTGCCAAGCCTCGAGGAGAATCCCGAGTTGTCCCTCGCAACTAGGCAGGAGTCCTGACGTCGCTGAACAAACATGTGTGTGGAAGGGCCATTCCCGTCGTAACTCGAGAATATACCCCAGGTTCCCGCCCCAACTCGAGAAAAACCATGAGACTTCCCCCTCATCGTGAGATGAGGCTCGATTCCCCTGCACTGCGTGCAGAGCAATTCCGTGTTGCACATCACACATGAAAGGAGCCTTGATTTCCTTGATGGCACTCCAGAGAAACCCCAAGAACACTGTTTCAAGGCTAGAGGGATTCTGAGGTCACTGTAACAACACAAAAGATCTCCGTGGACCAAAAATCAACTCGAGATGAGAGGTTAGTCCCTGGCTTCGACTCCAGAGGAATACCACCTTACCACAAGCACCTCAAGAGGAGGCTTCTCTCAGCTCTAGGTATGTGAGAGGGACCCTGAGTTTGTGGCCTCAAGTGGAATGGACACTGGGATGCCCTGACGCGAAATAAGGCCGGATATCCCTGCAGTGACTTGAATGCAGGCTCGTCTTGCATCTCCCAAGACGAAAGGATGTCTGAATCCCCTGTGGAGACCACAGAGAAAGACCTAGTTCCCCACCTCATCGCGACCGAAGGCCTCACATCCTTTGAAAACTCCAGAGGTACACGGAGATCAGTGCCTCCAAAGGAGACGATGCCTGACTCCTCGTGAAACTTGATAGAAGTTCCAGGATTCCTGTGGCACGTGGAAAGGGACCCTTGGTCTCCCGCCTCAGCTGGCGAGGCGTCCCAATTGCCCTGCCAAGCCTCGAGGAGAATCCCGAGTTGTCCCTCGCAACTAGGCAGGAGTCCTGATATTGCTGAACAAACACGTGGGTGGACGGGACATCCCCGTCGTAACTCGAGAATATACTCCAGGTTCCCGCCGCAACTCGAGAAAAACCATGAGACTTCCCCCTCGCCGCAAGATGAGGCACGATTCCCCTGCACTGCGTGCAGAGCAATTCCGTGTTGCACATCACACATGAAAGGAGCCTTGATTTCCTTGATGGCACCCCAGAGAAACCCCAGGAACACTGTTTCAAGGCTAGAGGGATCCTGAGGTCACTGTAGCAACAGGAAAGAGCTCCGTGGACCAAAAATCAACTCGAGATGAGAGGTTAGTCCCTGGCTTCGACTCCAGACGAATACCACCTTACCACAAGCACCTCAAGAGGAGGCTTCTCTCAGCTCTAGGTATGTGAGAGGGACCCTGAGTTTGCAGCCACAAGTGGAATGGACACCGCGATGCCCTGATGTGAAATAAGGCCGGATATCCCTGCAGTGACTTGAATGCAGGCTCGTCTTGCATCTCCCAAGATGAAAGGATGTCTGAATCCCCTGTGGAGACCACAGAGAAAGACCTAGTTCCCCACCTCATCGCGACCGGAGGCCTCACATCCTTTGAAAACTGCAGAGGTAGGCAGAGATCAGTGCCTCCAAAGGAGACGATGCCTGACTCCTTGGGAAACTTGATAGGAGTCCCAGGATTCCTGTGGCACGTGGAAAGGAACACTTGGTCTCCCGCCTCAGCTGGAGAGGCGTCCCAATTGCCCTGCCAAGCCTCGTGGAGAATCCCGAGTTGTCCCTCGCAACTAGGCAGGAGTCCTGACGTCGCTGAACAAACACGTGGGTGGATAGGCCATTCCCATCGTAACTCGATAATATAGCCCAGGTTCCCGCCGCAACTCGAGATAAACCATGAAACTTCCCCCTCGCCGCGAGATGAGGCCCAATTCCTCTACACTGCGAGCAGAGAAATTCCGTGTTGCACATCACACATGAAAGGAGCCTTGATTTCCTTCATGGCACTCCAGAGAAACCCCAAGAACACTGTTTCAAGGCTAGAGGGATCCTGAGGTCACTGTAGCAACAAGAAAGAACTCTGTGAACCAAAAATCAACTCGAGATGAGAGGTTAGTCCCTGGCTTCGACTCCAGAGGAATACCACCTTACCACAAGCACCTCAAGAGGAGGCTTCTCTCAGCTCTAGGTATGTGAGAGGGACCCTGAGTTTGCGGCCTCAAGTGGAATGGACACCGCGATGCCCTGACTCGAAATAAGGCCGGTTATCCCTGCAGTGACTTGAATACAGACAGGTCTTGCATCTCCCAAGACGAAAGGATGTCTGAATCCCCTGTGGAGACCACAGAGAAAGACCTAGTTCCCCACCTCATCGCGACCGGAGTCCTCACATCCTTTGAAAACTCCAGAGGTACACGGAGATCAGTGCCTCCATAGGAGACGATGCCTGACTCCTCGTGAAACTTGATAGGAGTCCCAGGATTCCTGTGGCACGTGGAAAGGGACACTTGGTCTCCCGCCTCAGCTGGAGAGGCGTCCCAATTGCCCTGCCAAGCCTCGAGGAGAATCCCGAGTTGTCCCTCGCAACTAAGCAGGAGTCCTGACGTCGCTGAACAAACACGTGTGTGGAAGGGCCATCCCCGTCTTTACTCGAGAATATACCCCAGGTTCCCGCCGCAACTCGAGAAAAACCATCAGACTTCCCCCTCGCCGCGAGATGAGGCCCGATTCCCCTGCACTGCGTGCAGAGCAATTCCGTGCTGCACATCACACATGAAAGGAGCCTTGATTTCCTTGATGGCACTCCAGAGAAACCCCAAGAACACTGTTTCAAGGCTAGAGGGATCCTGAGGTCACTTTAGCCACACACAAGAGTTCCGTGGACCAAAAATCAACTCGAGATGAGAGGTTAGTCCCTGGCTTCGACTCCAGAGGAATACCACCTTACCACAAGCACCTCAAGAGGAGGCTTCTCTCAGCTCTAGGTATGTGAGAGGGACCCTGAGTTTGCGGCCTCAAGTGGAATGGACACCGCGATGTCCTGACTCGAAATAAGGCCGGATATCCCTGCAGACACTTGAATGCAGGCTCGTCTTGCATCTCCCAAGACGAAAGGATGTCTGAATCCCCTGTGGAGACCACAGAGAAAGACCTAGTTCCCCACCTCATCGCGACCGGAGGCCTCACATCCTTTGAAAATTCCAGAGGTACGCGGAGATCAGTGCCGCCAAAGGAGCCAATGCCTGACTCCTCGTCAAACTTGATAGGAGTCCCAGGATTCCTGTGGCACGTGGAAAGGGAGCCTTGGTCTCCCGCCTCAGCTGGAGAGGCGTCCCAATTGCCCTGCCAAGCCTCGAGGATAATCCCGAGTTGTCCCTCGCAACTAGGCAGGAGTCCTGACGTCGCTGAACCAACACGTGGGTGGAAGGGCCATCCCCATCGTAACTCGATAATATAGCCCAGGTTCCCGCCGCAACTCGAGAAAAACCATGAGACTTCCCCCTCGCCGCGAGATGAGGCCCGATTCCCCTACACTGCGTGCAGAGCAATTCCGTGTTGCACAACACACATGAAAGGAGCCTTGATTTCCTTGATGGCACTCCAGAGAAACCCCAAGAACACTGTTTCAAGGCTAGAGGGATCCTGAGGTCACTGTAGCCACACGAAAGAGCTCCGTGGACCAGAAATCACCTCGAGATGAGAGGTTAGTCCCTGGCTTCGACTCCAGAGGAATACCACCTTACCACAAGCACCTCAAGAGGAGGCTTCTCTCAGCTCTAGGTATGTGAGAGGGACCCTGATTTTTCGGCCTCAAGTGGAATGGACACTGTGATGCCCTGACTCGAAATAAGGCCGGATATCCCTGCAGTGACTTGAATGCAGGCTCATCTTGCATCTCCCAAGACGAAAAGATGTCTGAATCCCCTGTGTAGACCACAGAGAAAGACCTAGTTCCCCACCTCATCGCGACCGGAGGCCTCACATCCTTTGAAAACTCCAGAGGTAGGCGGAGATCAGTGCCTCCAAAGGAGACAATGCCTGACTCCTCGTGAAACTTGATAGGAGTCCCAGGATTCCTGTGGCACGTGGAAAGGGAGCCTTGGTCTCCCGCCTCAGCTGGAGAGGCGTCCCAATTGCCCTGCCAAGCCTCGAGGAGAATCCCGAGTTGTCCCTCGCAACTAGGCAGGAGTCCTGACGTCGCTGAACTAACACGTGGGTGGAAGGGCCATCCCCATCGTAACTCGATAATATAGCCCAGGTTCCCACCGCAACTCGAGAAAAACCATGAGACTTCCCCCTCGCGGCGAGATGAGGACCGATTCCCCTACACTGCGTGCAGAGCAATTCCGTGTTGCACATCACACATGAAAGGAGCCTTGATTTCCTTGATGGCACTCCAGAGAAACCCCAAGAACACTGTTTCCAGGCTAGAGGGATCCTGAGGTCACTGTAGCAACACAAAAGAGCTCCGTGGACCAAAAATCAACTCAAGATGAGAGGGTAGTCCCTGGCTTCGACTCCAGAGGAATACCACCTTACCACAAGCACCTCAAGAGGAGGCTTCTCTCAGCTCTACGTATGTGAGAGTGACCCTGAGTTTGCGGCCTCAAGTGGAATGGACACCGCGATGCCCTGACTGGAAATAAGGTCGGATATCCCTGCAGTGACTTGAATGCAGGCTCGTCTTGCATCTCCCAATACGAAAGGATGTCTGAATCCCCTGTGGAGACCACAGAGAAAGACCTAGTTCCCCACCTCATCGCGACCGGAGGCCTCACATCCTTTGAAAACTCCAGAGGTAGGCGGAGATAAGTGCCTGCAAAGGAGACGATGCCTGACTCCTTTGGAAACTTGATAGGAGTCACAGGATTCCTGTGGCACGTGGAAAGGGACACTTGGTCTCCCGCCTCAGCTGGAGAGGCGTCCCAATTGCCCTGCCAAGCCTCGTGGAGAATCCCGAGTTGTCCCTCGCAACTAGGCAGGAGTCCTGACGTCACTGAACAAACACGTGGGTGGATAGGCCATTCCCATCGTAACTCGATAATATAGCCCAGGTTCCCGCCGCAACTCGAGAAAAACAATGAAACTTCCCCTTCGCCGCGAGATGAGGCCCGATTCCCCTTCACTGCGTGCAGAGCAATTCCGTGTTGCACAACACACATGAAAGGAGCCTTGATTTCCTTCATGGCACTCCAGAGAAACCCCAAGAACACTGTTTCAAGGCTAGAGGGATCCTGAGGTCACTGTAGCAACAAGAAAGAACTCTGTGAACCAAAAATCAACTCGAGATGAGACGTTAGTCCCTGGCTTCGACTCCAGAGGAATACCACCTAACCACAAGCACCTCAAGAGGAGGCTTCTCTCAGCTCTAGGTATGTGAGAGGGACCCTGAGTTTGCAGCCTCAAGTCGAATGGACACCGGGATGCCCTGACTCGAAATAAGGCCAGATATCCCTGCAGTGACTTGAATGCAGGCTCGTCTTGCATCTCCCAAGATGAAAGGATGTCTGAATCCCCTGTGGAGACCACAGAGAAAGACCTAGTTCCCCACCTCATCGCGACCGGAGGCCTCACATCCTTTGAAAACTCCAGAGGTACGCGGAGATCAGTGCCTCCAAAGGAGACGATGCCTGACTCCTCGTGAAACTTGATAGGAGTCCCAGGATTCCTGTGGCACGTGGAAAGGGACTCTTGGTCTCCCGCCTCAGCTGGAGAGGCGTCCCAATTGCCCTGCCAAGCCTCGAGGATAATCCCGAGTTGTCCCTCGCAACTAGGCAGGAGTCCTGACGTCGCTGAACAAACACGTGGGTGGAAGGGCCATCCCCATCGTAACTCGATAATATAGCCCAGGTTCCCGCCGCAACTCGAGAAAAACCATGAGACTTCCCCCTCGCCGCGAGATGAGGCCCGATTCCCCTACACTGCGTGCAGAGCAATTCCGTGTTGCACAACACACATGAAAGGAGCCTTGATTTCCTTGATGGTACTCCAGAGAAGCCCCAGGAACACTGTTTCAAGGCTAGCGGGATCCTGAGGTCACTGTAGCAACACGAAAGAGCTCCGTGGACCACAAATCAACTGGAGATTAGAGGTTAGTCCCTGGCTTCGACTCCAGAGGAATACCACCTTACCACATGCACCTCAAGAGGAGGCTTCTCTCAGCTCTAGGTATGTGAGAGGGACCCTGAGTTTGCGGCCTCAAGTGGAATGGACACCGCGATGCCCTGACTCGAAATAAGGCCGGCTATCCCTGCAGTGACTTGAATGCAGGCTCGTCTTGCATCTCCCAAGACGAAAGGATGTCTGAATCCCCTGTGGAGACCACAGAGAAAGACGTAGTTCCCCACCTCATCGCGATCAGAGGCCTCACATCCTTTGAAAACTCCAGAGGTACACTGAGATCAGTGCCTCCAAAGGAGACGATGCCTGACTCCTTGGGAAACTTGATAGGAGTCCCAGGATTCCTGTGGCACGTGGAAAGGGACCCTTGGTCTCCCGCCTCAGCTGGAGAGGCGTCCCTATTGCCCTGCCAGGCCTCGAGGAGAATCCCGAGTTTTCCCTCGCAACTAGGCAGGAGTCCTGCCGTCGTGAACAAACACGTGGGTGGATAGGCCATTCCCATCGTAACTCGATAATATAGCTCAGGTTCCCGCCGCAACTCGAGAAAAACAATGAAACTTCCCCCTCGCCACGAGATGAGGCCCGATTCCCCTTCACTGCGTGCAGAGCAATTCCGTGTTGCACAACACACATGAAAGGAGCCTTGATTTCCTTCATGGCACTCCAGAGAAACCCCAAGAACACTGTTTCAAGGCTAGAGGGATCCTGAGGTCACTGTAGCAACAAGAAAGAACTCTGTGAACCAAAAATCAACTCGAGATGAGATGTTAGTCCCTGGCTTCGACTCCAGAGGAATACCACCTTACCACAAGCACCTCAAGAGGAGGCTTCTCTCAGCTCTAGGTATGTGAGAGGGACCCTGAGTTTGCAGCCTCAAGTCGAATGGACACCGGGATGCCCTGACTCGAAATAAGGCCAGATATCCCTGCAGTGACTTGAATGCAGGCTCGTCTTGCATCTCCCAAGATGAAAGGATGTCTGAATCCCCTGTGTAGACCACAGAGAAAGACCTAGTTCCCCACCTCATCGCGACCGGAGGCCTCACATCCTTTGAAAACTCCAGAGGCACGCGGAGATCAGTGCCTCCAAAGGAGACGATGCCTGAGTCCTCGTGAAACTTGATAGGAGTCCCAGGATTCCTGTGGAACGTGGAAAGGGACCCTTGGTCTCCCGCCTCAGCTGGAGAGGCGTCCCAATTGCCCTGCCAAGCCTCGAGGAGAATCCCGAGTTGTCCTTCGCAACTAGGCAGGAGTCCTGACGTCACTGAACAAACACGTGTGTGGAAGGGCCATTCCCGTCGTAACTCGAGAATATAACCCAGGTTCCCGCCGCAACTCAAGAAAAACCATGAGACTTCCCCCTCATCGCAAGATGAGGCCCGATTCCCCTGCACTGCGTGCAGAGCAATTCCGTGTTGCACATCACACATGAAAGGAGCCTTGATTTCCTTGGTGGCACTCCAGAGAAACCCCAAGAACACTGTTTCAGGGCTAGAGAGATCCTGAGGTCACTGTAGCCACACGAAAGAGCTCCGTGGACCAGAAATCAACTCGAGATGAGAGGTGAGTCCCTGGCTTCGACTCCAGAGGAATACCACCTTACCACAAGCACCTCAAGAGGAGGCTTTTCTCAGCTCTAGGTATGTGAGAGGGACCCTGAGTTTGTGGCCTCAAGTGGAATGGACACCGCGATGCCCTGACTCGAAATAAGGCCGGTTATCCCTGCAGTGACTTGAATACAGGCTCGTCTTGCATCTCCCAAGACGAAAGGATGTCTGAATCCCCTGTGGAGACCACAGAGAAAAACCTAGTTCCCCACTTCATGGCGACCAGAGGCCTCACATCCTATGAAAACTCCAGAGGTACGCGAACATCAGTGCCTCCAAAGGAGACGATGCCTGACTCCTCGTGAAACTTGATAGGAGTCTCAGGATTCCTGTGGCACGTAGAAAGGGACCCTTTGTCTCCCACCTCAGCTGGAGAGGCGTCCCAATTGCCCTGCCAAGCCTCGAGGAGAATCCCGAGTTGTCCCTCGCAACTAGGCAGGAGTCCTGATGTTGCTGAACAAACACGTGGGTGGAAGGGCCATCCCCGTCGTAACTCGAGAATATACCCCAGGTTCCCGCCGCAACTCGAGAAAAACCATGAGACTTCCCCCTCGCCGCGAGATGAGGCACGATTCCCCTGCACTGCGTGCAGAGCAATTCCGTATTGCACATCACACATGAAAGGAGCCTTGATTTCCTTGATGGCACTCCAGAGAAACCCCAAGAACACTGTTTCAAGGATAGAGGGATTCTGAGGTCACTGTAGCTACAGGAAAGAGCTCCGTGGACCAAAAATCAACTCGAGATGAAAGGTTAGTCCCTGGCTTCGACTCCAGACGAATACCACCTTACCACAAGCACCTCAAGAGGAGGCTTCTCTCAGCTCTAGGTATGTGAGAGGGACCCTGAGTTTGCGGCCTCAAGTGGAATGGACACCGCGATGCCCTGGCTCGAAGTAAGGCCGGATATCCCTGCAGTGACTTAAATCAGGCTCGTCTTGCATCTTCCAAGACGAAAGGATATCTGAATCCCGTGTGGAGACCACAGAGAAAGACCTAGTTCCCCACCTCATTGCGACCGGAGGCCTCACATCCTTTGAAAACTCCAGAGGTATGCAGAGATCAGTGCCTCCAAAGGAGACGATGCCTGACTCCTCATGAAACTTCTTAGGAGTCCCAGGATTCCTGTGGCACGTGGAAAGGGAGCCTTGTTCTCCCGCCTCAGCTGGAGAGGCGTCCCAATTGCCCTGCCAAGCCTCGAGGAGAATCCAGAGTTGTCCCTCGCAACTAGGCAGGAGTCCTGACGTCGCTGAAGAAACACGTGGGTGGAAGGGCCATCCCCGTCGTAACTCGAGAATATACCCCAGGTTCCCGCCGCAACTCGAGAAAAACCATGAGACTTCGCCCTCGCCGCGAGATGAGGCCCGATTCCCCTGCACTGCGTGCAGAGCAATTCCGTGTTGCACATCACACATGAAAGGAGCCTTGATTTCCTTGATGGCACTCCAGAGAAACCCCAAGAACACTGTTTCAAGGCTAGAGGGATCCTGAGGTCACTGTAGCAACACGAAAGAGCTCCGTGGACCAAAAATCAACTCGAGATGAGAGGTTAGTCCCTGGCTTCGACTCCAGAGAAATACCACCTTACCACAAGCACCTCAAGAGGAGGCTTCTCTCAGCTCTAGGTATGTGAGAGGAACCCTGAGTTTGCGGCCTTAAGTGGAATGGACACCGCGATGCCGTGACGCGAAATAAGGCCGGATATCCCTGCAGTGACTTGAATGCAGGCTCGTCTTGCATCTCCCAAGACGAAAGGATGTCTGAATCCCCTGTGGAAACCACAGAGAAAAACCTAGTTCCCCACCTCATCGCGACCGGAGGCCTCACATCCTTTGAAAATTCCAGAGGTACGCGGAGATCAGTGCCTCCAAAGGAGACGATGCCTGACTCATTGGGAAACTTGATAGGAGTCCCAGGATTCCTGTGGCACGTGGAAAGGGACACTTGGTCTCCCGCCTCAGCTGGAGAGGCGTCCCAATTGCCTGCCAAGCCTCGTGGAGAATCCCGAGTTGTCCCTCGCAACTAGGCAGGAGTCCTGACGTCGCTGAACAAACACGTGGGTGGATAGGCCATTCCCATCGTAACTCGATAATATAGCCCAGGTTCCCGCCGCAACTCGAGATAAACCATGAGACTTCCCCCTCGCCGCGAGATGAGGCCCGATTCCCCTTCACTGCGTGCAGAGCAATTCCGTGTTGCACATCACACATGAAAGGAGCCTTGATTTCCTTGATGGCACTCCAGAGAAAACCCAAGAACACTGTTTCAAGGCTAGAGGGATCCTGAGGTCACTGTAGCAACACGAAAGAGCTCCGTGGACCAAAAGTCAACTCGAGAAGAGAGGTTAGTCCCTGGCTTCGACTCCAGAGGAATACCACCTTACCACAAGCACCTCAAGAGGATGCTTCTCTCAGCTCTAGCTATGTGAGAGGGACCCTGAGTTTGCGGCCTCAAGTGGAATGGACACCGCGATGCCCTGACTCGAAATAAGGCCGGATATCCCTGCAGTGACTTGAATGCAGGCTCGTCTTGCATCTCCCAAGACGAAAGGATGTCTGAATCCCCTGTGGAGACCACAGAGAAAGACCTAGTTCCCCACCTCATCGCGACCGGAGGCCTCACATCCTTTGAAAACTCCAGAGGTACGCGGAGATCAGAGCCTCCAAAGGAGACGATGCCTGACTCCTCGTGAAACTTGATAAGAGTCCCAGGATTCCTGTGGCACGTGGAAAGCGACCCTTGGTCTCCCGCCTCAGCTGGAGATTCGTCCCAATTGCCCTGCCAAGCCTCGAGGAGAATCCCGAGTTGTCCCTCGCAACTAGGCAGGAGTCCTGACGTCGCTGAACAAACATGTGTGTGGAAGGGCCATTCCCGTCGTAACTCGAGAATATACCCCAGGTTCCCGCCCCAACTCGAGAAAAACCATGAGACTTCCCCCTCATCGTGAGATGAGGCTCGATTCCCCTGCACTGCGTGCAGAGCAATTCCGTGTTGCACATCACACATGAAAGGAGCCTTGATTTCCTTGATGGCACTCCAGAGAAACCCCAAGAACACTGTTTCAAGGCTAGAGGGATTCTGAGGTCACTGTAACAACACAAAAGATCTCCGTGGACCAAAAATCAACTCGAGATGAGAGGTTAGTCCCTGGCTTCGACTCCAGAGGAATACCACCTTACCACAAGCACCTCAAGAGGAGGCTTCTCTCAGCTCTAGGTATGTGAGAGGGACCCTGAGTTTGTGGCCTCAAGTGGAATGGACACTGGGATGCCCTGACGCGAAATAAGGCCGGATATCCCTGCAGTGACTTGAATGCAGGCTCGTCTTGCATCTCCCAAGACGAAAGGATGTCTGAATCCCCTGTGGAGACCACAGAGAAAGACCTAGTTCCCCACCTCATCGCGACCGAAGGCCTCACATCCTTTGAAAACTCCAAAGGTACACGGAGATCAGTGCCTCCAAAGGAGACGATGCCTGACTCCTCGTGAAACTTGATAGAAGTTCCAGGATTCCTGTGGCACGTGGAAAGGGACCCTTGGTCTCCCGCCTCAGCTGGCGAGGCGTCCCAATTGCCCTGCCAAGCCTCGAGGAGAATCCCGAGTTGTCCCTCGCAACTAGGCAGGAGTCCTGATATTGCTGAACAAACACGTGGGTGGACGGGACATCCCCGTCGTAACTCGAGAATATACTCCAGGTTCCCGCCGCAACTCGAGAAAAACCATGAGACTTCCCCCTCGCCGCAAGATGAGGCACGATTCCCCTGCACTGCGTGCAGAGCAATTCCGTGTTGCACATCACACATGAAAGGAGCCTTGATTTCCTTGATGGCACCCCAGAGAAACCCCAGGAACACTGTTTCAAGGCTAGAGGGATCCTGAGGTCACTGTAGCAACAGGAAAGAGCTCCGTGGACCAAAAATCAACTCGAGATGAGAGGTTAGTCCCTGGCTTCGACTCCAGACGAATACCACCTTACCACAAGCACCTCAAGAGGAGGCTTCTCTCAGCTCTAGGTATGTGAGAGGGACCCTGAGTTTGCAGCCTCAAGTGGAATGGACACCGCGATGCCCTGATGTGAAATAAGGCCGGATATCCCTGCAGTGACTTGAATGCAGGCTCGTCTTGCATCTCCCAAGATGAAAGGATGTCTGAATCCCCTGTGGAGACCACAGAGAAAGACCTAGTTCCCCACCTCATCGCGACCGGAGGCCTCACATCCTTTGAAAACTCCAGAGGTAGGCAGAGATCAGTGCCTCCAAAGGAGACGATGCCTGACTCCTTGGGAAACTTGATAGGAGTCCCAGGATTCCTGTGGCACGTGGAAAGGAACACTTGGTCTCCCGCCTCAGCTGGAGAGGCGTCCCAATTGCCCTGCCAAGCCTCGTGGAGAATCCCGAGTTGTCCCTCGCAACTAGGCAGGAGTCCTGACGTCGCTGAACAAACACGTGGGTGGATAGGCCATTCCCATCGTAACTCGATAATATAGCCCAGGTTCCCGCCGCAACTCGAGATAAACCATGAAACTTCCCCCTCGCCGCGAGATGAGGCCCAATTCCTCTACACTGCGAGCAGAGAAATTCCGTGTTGCACATCACACATGAAAGGAGCCTTGATTTCCTTCATGGCACTCCAGAGAAACCCCAAGAACACTGTTTCAAGGCTAGAGGGATCCTGAGGTCACTGTAGCAACAAGAAAGAACTCTGTGAACCAAAAATCAACTCGAGATGAGAGGTTAGTCCCTGGCTTCGACTCCAGAGGAATACCACCTTACCACAAGCACCTCAAGAGGAGGCTTCTCTCAGCTCTAGGTATGTGAGAGGGACCCTGAGTTTGCGGCCTCAAGTGGAATGGACACCGCGATGCCCTGACTCGAAATAAGGCCGGTTATCCCTGCAGTGACTTGAATACAGACAGGTCTTGCATCTCCCAAGACGAAAGGATGTCTGAATCCCCTGTGGAGACCACAGAGAAAGACCTAGTTCCCCACCTCATCGCGACCGGAGTCCTCACATCCTTTGAAAACTCCAGAGGTACACGGAGATCAGTGCCTCCATAGGAGACGATGCCTGACTCCTCGTGAAACTTGATAGGAGTCCCAGGATTCCTGTGGCCCGTGGAAAGGGACACTTGGTCTCCCGCCTCAGCTGGAGAGGCGTCCCAATTGCCCTGCCAAGCCTCGAGGAGAATCCCGAGTTGTCCCTCGCAACTAAGCAGGAGTCCTGACGTCGCTGAACAAACACGTGTGTGGAAGGGCCATCCCCGTCTTTACTCGAGAATATACCCCAGGTTCCCGCCGCAACTCGAGAAAAACCATCAGACTTCCCCCTCGCCGCGAGATGAGGCCCGATTCCCCTGCACTGCGTGCAGAGCAATTCCGTGCTGCACATCACACATGAAAGGAGCCTTGATTTCCTTGATGGCACTCCAGAGAAACCCCAAGAACACTGTTTCAAGGCTAGAGGGATCCTGAGGTCACTTTAGCCACACACAAGAGTTCCGTGGACCAAAAATCAACTCGAGATGAGAGGTTAGTCCCTGGCTTCGACTCCAGAGGAAACCACCTTACCACAAGCACCTCAAGAGGAGGCTTCTCTCAGCTCTAGGTATGTGAGAGGGACCCTGAGTTTGCGGCCTCAAGTGGAATGGACACCGCGATGTCCTGACTCGAAATAAGGCCGGATATCCCTGCAGACACTTGAATGCAGGCTCGTCTTGCATCTCCCAAGACGAAAGGATGTCTGAATCCCCTGTGGAGACCACAGAGAAAGACCTAGTTCCCCACCTCATCGCGACCGGAGGCCTCACATCCTTTGAAAATTCCAGAGGTACGCGGAGATCAGTGCCGCCAAAGGAGCCAATGCCTGACTCCTCGTCAAACTTGATAGGAGTCCCAGGATTCCTGTGGCACGTGGAAAGGGAGCCTTGGTCTCCCGCCTCAGCTGGAGAGGCGTCCCAATTGCCCTGCCAAGCCTCGAGGATAATCCCGAGTTGTCCCTCGCAACTAGGCAGGAGTCCTGACGTCGCTGAACCAACACGTGGGTGGAAGGGCCATCCCCATCGTAACTCGATAATATAGCCCAGGTTCCCGCCGCAACTCGAGAAAAACCATGAGACTTCCCCCTCGCCGCGAGATGAGGCCCGATTCCCCTACACTGCGTGCAGAGCAATTCCGTGTTGCACAACACACATGAAAGGAGCCTTGATTTCCTTGATGGCACTCCAGAGAAACCCCAAGAACACTGTTTCAAGGCTAGAGGGATCCTGAGGTCACTGTAGCCACACGAAAGAGCTCCGTGGACCAGAAATCACCTCGAGATGAGAGGTTAGTCCCTGGCTTCGACTCCAGAGGAATACCACCTTACCACAAGCACCTCAAGAGGAGGCTTCTCTCAGCTCTAGGTATGTGAGAGGGACCCTGATTTTGCGGCCTCAAGTGGAATGGACACTGTGATGCCCTGACTCGAAATAAGGCCGGATATCCCTGCAGTGACTTGAATGCAGGCTCATCTTGCATCTCCCAAGACGAAAAGATGTCTGAATCCCCTGTGTAGACCACAGAGAAAGACCTAGTTCCCCACCTCATCGCGACCGGAGGCCTCACATCCTTTGAAAACTCCAGAGGTAGGCGGAGATCAGTGCCTCCAAAGGAGACAATGCCTGACTCCTCGTGAAACTTGATAGGAGTCCCAGGATTCCTGTGGCACGTGGAAAGGGAGCCTTGGTCTCCCGCCTCAGCTGGAGAGGCGTCCCAATTGCCCTGCCAAGCCTCGAGGAGAATCCCGAGTTGTCCCTCGCAACTAGGCAGGAGTCCTGACGTCGCTGAACTAACACGTGGGTGGAAGGGCCATCCCCATCGTAACTCGATAATATAGCCCAGGTTCCCACCGCAACTCGAGAAAAACCATGAGACTTCCCCCTCGCCGCGAGATGAGGACCGATTCCCCTACACTGCGTGCAGAGCAATTCCGTGTTGCACATCACACATGAAAGGAGCCTTGATTTCCTTGATGGCACTCCAGAGAAACCCCAAGAACACTGTTTCCAGGCTAGAGGGATCCTGAGGTCACTGTAGCAACACAAAAGAGCTCCGTGGACCAAAAATCAACTCAAGATGAGAGGGTAGTCCCTGGCTTCGACTCCAGAGGAATACCACCTTACCACAAGCACCTCAAGAGGAGGCTTCTCTCAGCTCTACGTATGTGACAGTGACCCTGAGTTTGCGGCCTCAAGTGGAATGGACACCGCGATGCCCTGACTGGAAATAAGGTCGGATATCCCTGCAGTGACTTGAATGCAGGCTCGTCTTGCATCTCCCAAGACGAAAGGATGTCTGAATCCCCTGTGGAGACCACAGAGAAAGACGTAGTTCCCCACCTCATCGCGATCAGAGGCCTCACATCCTTTGAAAACTCCAGAGGTACACTGAGATCAGTGCCTCCAAAGGAGACGATGCCTGACTCCTTGGGAAACTTGATAGGAGACCCAGGATTCCTGTGGCACGTGGAAAGGGACCCTTGGTCTCCCGCCTCAGCTGGAGAGGCGTCCCTATTGCCCTGCCAGGCCTCGAGGAGAATCCCGAGTTTTCCCTCGCAACTAGGCAGGAGTCCTGCCGTCGTGAACAAACACGTGGGTGGATAGGCCATTCCCATCGTAACTCGATAATATAGCTCAGGTTCCCGCCGCAACTCGAGAAAAACAATGAAACTTCCCCCTCGCCACGAGATGAGGCCCGATTCCCCTTCACTGCGTGCAGAGCAATTCCGTGTTGCACAACACACATGAAAGGAGCCTTGATTTCCTTCATGGCACTCCAGAGAAACCCCAAGAACACTGTTTCAAGGCTAGAGGGATCCTGAGGTCACTGTAGCAACAAGAAAGAACTCTGTGAACCAAAAATCAACTCGAGATGAGATGTTAGTCCCTGGCTTCGACTCCAGAGGAATACCACCTTACCACAAGCACCTCAAGAGGAGGCTTCTCTCAGCTCTAGGTATGTGAGAGGGACCCTGAGTTTGCAGCCTCAAGTCGAATGGACACCGGGATGCCCTGACTCGAAATAAGGCCAGATATCCCTGCAGTGACTTGAATGCAGGCTCGTCTTGCATCTCCCAAGATGAAAGGATGTCTGAATCCCCTGTGGAGACCACAGAGAAAGACCTAGTTCCCCACCTCATCGCGACCGGAGGCCTCACATCCTTTGAAAACTCCAGAGGTACGCGGAGATCAGTGCCTCCAAAGGAGCCAATGCCTGACTCCTCGTCAAACTTGATAGGAGTCCCAGGATTCCTGTGGCACGTGGAAAGGGACTCTTGGTCTCCCGCCTCAGCTGGAGAGGCGTCCCAATTGCCCTGCCAAGCCTCGAGGATAATCCCGAGTTGTCCCTCGCAACTAGGCAGGAGTCCTGACGTCGCTGAACAAACACGTGGGTGGAAGGGCCTTCCCCATCGTAACTCGATAATATAGCCCAGGTTCCCGCCGCAACTCGAGAAAAACCATGAGACTTCCCCCTCGCCGCGAGATGAGGCCCGATTCCCCTACACTGCGTGCAGAGCAATTCCGTGTTGCACAACACACATGAAAGGAGCCATGATTTCCTTGATGGCACTCCAGAGAAACCCCAGGAACACTGTTTCAAGGCTAGCCGGATCCTGAGGTCACTGTAGCAACACGAAAGAGCTCCGTGGACCACAAATCAACTGGAGATTAGAGGTTAGTCCCTGGCTTGGACTCCAGAGGAATACCACCTTACCACATGCACCTCAAGAGGAGGCTTCTCTCAGCTCTAGGTATGTGAGAGGGACCCTGAGTTTGCGGCCTCAAGTGGAATGGACACCGCGATGCCCTGACTCGAAATAAGGCCGGATATCCCTGCAGTGACTTGAATGCAGGCTCGTCTTGCATCTCCCAAGACGAAAGGATGTCTGAATCCCGTATGGAGACCACAGAGAAAGACGTAGTTCCCCACCTCATCGCGATCAGAGGCCTCACATCCTTTGAAAACTCCAGAGGTACACTGAGATCAGTGCCTCCAAAGGAGACGATGCCTGACTCCTCGTGAAACTTGATAGGAGTCCCAGGATTCCTGTGGCACGTGGAAAGGGACCCTTGGTCTCCCGCCTCAGCTGGAGAGGCGTCCCTATTGCCCTGCCAGGCCTCGAGGAGAATCCCGAGTTTTCCCTCGCAACTAGGCAGGAGTCCTGGCGTCGTGAACAAACACGTGGGTGGAAGGGCCATCCCCGTCGGAACTCGAGAATATACCCCAGGTTGCCGCAGCAACTCGAGAAAAGCCATGAGACTTCCCCCTCGCCGCGAGATGAGGCCGATTCCCCTGCACTGCGTGCAGAGCAATTCCGTGTTGCACATCACACATGAAAGGAGCCTTGATTTCCTTGATGGCACTCCAGAGAAAACCCAAGAACACTGTTTCAAGGCTAGAGGGATCCTGAGGTCACTGTAGCAACACGAAAGAGCTCCGTGGACCAAAAATCAACTCGAGATGAGAGGTTAGTCCCTGGCTTCGACTCCAGACGAATACCACCTTACCACAAGCACCTCAAGAGGAGGCTTCTCTCAGCTCTAGCTATGTGAGAGGGACCCTGAGTTTGCGGCCTCAAGTGGAATGGACACTGCGATGCCCTGACTCGAAATAAGGCCGGATATTCCTGCAGTGACTTGGATGCAGGCTCGTCTTGCATCTCTCAAGACGTAAGGATGTCTGAATCCCCTGTGGAGACCACAAAGAAAGACCTAGTTCCCCACCTCATTGCGACCGGAGGCCTCACATACTTTGAAAACTCCAGAGGTACACTGAGATCAGTGCCTCCAAAGGAGACGATACCTAACTCCTCGTGAAACTTGATAGGAGTCCCAGGATTCCTGTGGAACGTGGAAAGGGACCCTTGGTCTCCCGCCTCAGCTGGAGAGGCGTCCCTATTGCCCTGCCAGGCCTCGAGGAGAATCCCGAATTGTCCCTCGCAACTAGGCAGGAGTCCTGCCGTCGCTGAACAAACACGTGGGTGGAAGGGTCATCCTGTCGGAACTCGAGAATATACCCCAGGTTGCCGCCGCAACTCGAGAAAAACCATGAGACTTACCCCTCACCGCGAGATGAGGCCCGATTCCCCTGCACTGCGTGCAGAGCAATTCCGTGTTGCACATCACACATAAAAGGAGCCTTGATTTCCTTGATGGCACTCCAGAGAAACCCCAAGAACACTGTTTCAAGGCTAGAGGGATCCTGAGGTCACTGTAGCAACACGAAAGAGCTCCGTGGACCAAAAATCAACTCGAGATGAGAGGTTAGTCCCTGGCTTCGACTCCAGAGGAATACCACCTTACCACAAGCACCTCAAGAGGAGGCTTCTCTCAGCTCTAGCTATGTGAGAGGGACCCTGAGTTTGCGGCCTCAAGTGGAATGGACACCGCGACGCCCTGACGCGAAATACGGCCGGATTTTCCTGCAGTGACTTGAATGCAGGCTCGTCTTGCATCTCCCAAGACGAAAGGATGTCTGAATCTCCTGTGGAGACCACAGAGAAACACCTAGTTCCCCACCTCATCGCGACCGGAGGACTCACATCCTTTGAAAACTCCAGAGGTACGCGGAGATCAGTGCCTCCAAAGGAGACGATGCCTGACTCCTCGTGAAACTTGATAGGAGTCCCAGGATTCCTGTGGCACGTGGAAAGCGACCCTTGGCCTCCCGCCTCAGCTGGAGATTCGTCCCAATTGCCCTGCCAAGCCTCGAGGAGATCCCGAGTTGTCCCTCGCAACTAGGCAGGAGTCCTGACGTCGCTGAACAAACATGTGTGTGGAAGGGCCATTCCCGTCGTAACTCGAGAATATACCCCAGGTTCCCGCCGCAACTCGAGAAAAACCATGAGACTTCCCCCTCATCGCGAGATGAGGCCCGATTCCCCTGCACTGCGTGCAGAGCAATTCCGTGTTGCACATCACACATGAAAGGAGCCTTGATTTCCTTGGTGGCACTCCAGAGAAACCCCAAGAACACTGTTTCAAGGCTAGAGGGATCCTGAGGTCACTGTAGCAACAAGAAAGAACTCTGTGAACCAAAAATCAACTCGAGATGAGACGTTAGTCCCTGGCTTCGACTCCAGAGGAATACCACCTTACCACAAGCACCTCAAGAGGAGGCTTCTCTCAGCTCTAGGTATGTGAGAGGGACCCTGAGTTTGCAGCCTCAAGTCGAATGGACACCGGGATGCCCTGACTCGAAATAAGGCCAGATATCCCTGCAGTGACTTGAATGCAGGCTCGTCTTGCATCTCCCAAGATGAAAGGATGTCTGAATCCCCTGTGGAGACCACAGAGAAAGACCTAGTTCCCCACCTCATCGCGACCGGAGGCCTCACATCCTTTGAAAACTCCAGAGGTACGCGGAGATCAGTGCCTCCAAAGGAGCCAATGCCTGACTCCTCGTCAAACTTGATAGGAGTCCCAGGATTCCTGTGGCACGTGGAAAGGGACTCTTGGTCTCCCGCCTCAGCTGGAGAGGCGTCCCAATTGCCCTGCCAAGCCTCGAGGATAATCCCGAGTTGTCCCTCGCAACTAGGCAGGAGTCCTGACGTCGCTGAACAAACACGTGGGTGGAAGGGCCATCCCCATCGTAACTCGATAATATAGCCCAGGTTCCCGCCGCAACTCGAGAAAAACCATGAGACTTCCCCCTCGCCGCGAGATGAGGCCCGATTCCCCTACACTGCGTGCAGAGCAATTCCGTGTTGCACAACACACATGAAAGGAGCCTTGATTTCCTTGATGGTACTCCAGAGAAGCCCCAGGAACACTGTTTCAAGGCTAGCGGGATCCTGAGGTCACTGTAGCAACACGAAAGAGCTCCGTGGACCACAAATCAACTGGAGATTAGAGGTTAGTCCCTGGCTTCGACTCCAGAGGAATACCACCTTACCACATGCACCTCAAGAGGAGGCTTCTCTCAGCTCTAGGTATGTGAGAGGGACCCTGAGTTTGCGGCCTCAAGTGGAATGGACACCGCGATGCCCTGACTCGAAATAAGGCCGGCTATCCCTGCAGTGACTTGAATGCAGGCTCGTCTTGCATCTCCCAAGACGAAAGGATGTCTGAATCCCCTGTGGAGACCACAGAGAAAGACGTAGTTCCCCACCTCATCGCGATCAGAGGCCTCACATCCTTTGAAAACTCCAGAGGTACACTGAGATCAGTGCCTCCAAAGGAGACGATGCCTGACTCCTTGGGAAACTTGATAGGAGTCCCAGGATTCCTGTGGCACGTGGAAAGGGACCCTTGGTCTCCCGCCTCAGCTGGAGAGGCGTCCCTATTGCCCTGCCAGGCCTCGAGGAGAATCCCGAGTTTTCCCTCGCAACTAGGCAGGAGTCCTGCCGTCGTGAACAAACACGTGGGTGGATAGGCCATTCCCATCGTAACTCGATAATATAGCTCAGGTTCCCGCCGCAACTCGAGAAAAACAATGAAACTTCCCCCTCGCCACGAGATGAGGCCCGATTCCCCTTCACTGCGTGCAGAGCAATTCCGTGTTGCACAACACACATGAAAGGAGCCTTGATTTCCTTCATGGCACTCCAGAGAAACCCCAAGAACACTGTTTCAAGGCTAGAGGGATCCTGAGGTCACTGTAGCAACAAGAAAGAACTCTGTGAACCAAAAATCAACTCGAGATGAGACGTTAGTCCCTGGCTTCGACTCCAGAGGAATACCACCTTACCACAAGCACCTCAAGAGGAGGCTTCTCTCAGCTCTAGGTATGTGAGAGGGACCCTGAGTTTGCAGCCTCAAGTCGAATGGACACCGGGATGCCCTGACTCGAAATAAGGCCAGATATCCCTGCAGTGACTTGAATGCAGGCTCGTCTTGCATCTCCCAAGATGAAAGGATGTCTGAATCCCCTGTGGAGACCACAGAGAAAGACCTAGTTCCCCACCTCATCGCGACCGGAGGCCTCACATCCTTTGAAAACTCCAGAGGTACGCGGAGATCAGTGCCTCCAAAGGAGCCAATGCCTGACTCCTCGTCAAACTTGATAGGAGTCCCAGGATTCCTGTGGCACGTGGAAAGGGACTCTTGGTCTCCCGCCTCAGCTGGAGAGGCGTCCCAATTGCCCTGCCAAGCCTCGAGGATAATCCCGAGTTGTCCCTCGCAACTAGGCAGGAGTCCTGACGTCGCTGAACAAACACGTGGGTGGAAGGGCCTTCCCCATCGTAACTCGATAATATAGCCCAGGTTCCCGCCGCAACTCGAGAAAAACCATGAGACTTCCCCCTCGCCGCGAGATGAGGCCCGATTCCCCTACACTGCGTGCAGAGCAATTCCGTGTTGCACAACACACATGAAAGGAGCCATGATTTCCTTGATGGCACTCCAGAGAAACCCCAGGAACACTGTTTCAAGGCTAGCCGGATCCTGAGGTCACTGTAGCAACACGAAAGAGCTCCGTGGACCACAAATCAACTGGAGATTAGAGGTTAGTCCCTGGCTTGGACTCCAGAGGAATACCACCTTACCACATGCACCTCAGGAGGAGGCTTCTCTCAGCTCTAGGTATGTGAGAGGGACCCTGAGTTTGCGGCCTCAAGTGGAATGGACACCGCGATGCCCTGACTCGAAATAAGGCCGGATATCCCTGCAGTGACTTGAATGCAGGCTCGTCTTGCATCTCCCAAGACGAAAGGATGTCTGAATCCCGTGTGGAGACCACAGAGAAAGACGTAGTTCCCCACCTCATCGCGATCAGAGGCCTCACATCCTTTGAAAACTCCAGAGGTACACTGAGATCAGTGCCTCCAAAGGAGACGATGCCTGACTCCTCGTGAAACTTGATAGGAGTCCCAGGATTCCTGTGGCACGTGGAAAGGGACCCTTGGTCTCCCGCCTCAGCTGGAGAGGCGTCCCTATTGCCCTGCCAGGCCTCGAGGAGAATCCCGAGTTTTCCCTCGCAACTAGGCAGGAGTCCTGGCGTCGTGAACAAACACGTGGGTGGAAGGGCCATCCCCGTCGGAACTCGAGAATATACCCCAGGTTGCCGCAGCAACTCGAGAAAAGCCATGAGACTTCCCCCTCATCGCGAGATGAGGCCCGATTCCCCTGCACTGCGTGCAGAGCAATTCCGTGTTGCACATCACACATGAAAGGAGCCTTGATTTCCTTGGTGGCACTCCAGAGAAACCCCAAGAACACTGTTTCAAGGCTAGAGGGATCCTGAGGTCACTGTAGCAACAAGAAAGAGCTCCGTGGAGAAAAATCAACTCGAGATGAGAGGTTAGTCCCTGGCTTCGATTCCAGAGGAATACCACCTTACCACAAGCACCTCAAGAGGAGGCTTCTCTCAGCTCTAGGTATGTGAGAGGGACCCTGAGTTTGCGTCCTCAAGTGAAATGGACACCGCGATGCCCTGACTCGAAATAAGGCCGGTTATCCCTGCAGTGACTTGAATACAGGCACGTCTTGCATCTCCCAAGACGAAAGGTTGTTTGAATCCCATGTGGAGACCACAGGGAAAGACCTAGTTCCCCACCTCATCGCGACCGGAGTCCTCACATCCTTTGAAAACTCCAGAGGTACACGGAGATCAGTGCCTCCATAGGAGACGATGCCTGACTCCTCGTGAAACTTGATAGGAGTCCCAGGATTCCTGTGGCACGTGGAAAGGGACTCTTGGTCTCCCGCCTCAGCTGGAGAGGCGTCCCAATTGCCCTGCCAAGCCTCGTGGAGAATCCCGAGTTGTCCCTCGCAACTAAGCAGGAGTCCTGACGTCGCTGAACAAACACGTGTGCGGAAGGGCCATCCCCGTCTTTACTCGAGAATATACCCCAGGTTCCCGCCGCAACTCGAGAAAAACCATCAGACTTCCCCCTCGCCGCGAGATGAGGCCCGATTCCCCTGCACTGCGTGCAGAGCAATTCCGTGCGGCACATCACACATGAAAGGAGCCTTGATTTCCTTGATGGCACTCCCGAGAAACCCCAAGAACACTGTTTCAAGGCTAGAGGGATCCTGAGGCCACTTTAGCCACACGCAAGAGTTCCGTGGACCAAAAATCAACTCGAGATGAGAGGTTAGTCCCTGGCTTCGACTCCAGAGGAAACCACCTTACCACAAGCACCTCAAGAGGAGGCTTCTCTCAGGTATAGGTATGTGAGAGGGACCCTGAGTTTGCGGCCTCAAGTGGAATGGACACCGCGATGTTCTGACTCGAAATAAGGCCGGATATCCCTGCAGACACTTGAATGCAGGCTCGTCTTGCATCTCCCAAGACGAAAGGATGTCTGAATCCCCTGTGGAGACCACAGAGAAAGACCTAGTTCCCCACCTCATCGCGACCGGAGGCCTCACATCCTTTGAAAACTCCAGAGGTACGCGGAGATCAGTGCCTCCAAAGGAGCCAATGCCTGACTCCTCGTCAAACTTGATAGGAGTCCCAGGATTCCTGTGGCACGTGGAAAGGGACTCTTGGTCTCCCGCCTCAGCTGGAGAGGCGTCCCAATTGCCCTGCCAAGCCTCGAGGATAATCCCGAGTTGTCCCTTGCAACTAGGCAGGAGTCCTGACGTCGCTGAACCAACACGTGGGTGGAAGGGCCATCCCCATCGTAACTCGATAATATAGCCCAGGTTCCCGCCGCAACTCGAGAAAAACCATGAGACTTCCCCCTCGCCGCGAGATGAGGCCCGATTCCCCTACACTGCGTGCAGAGCAATTCCGTGTTGCACAACACACATGAAAGGAGCCTTGATTTCCTTGATGGCACTCCAGAGAAACCCCAAGAACACTGTTTCAAGGCTAGAGGGATCCTGAGGTCACTGTGGCCACACGAAAGAGCTCCGTGGACCAGAAATCACCTCGAGATGAGAGGTTAGTCCCTGGCTTCGACTCCAGAGGAATACCAACTTACCATAAGCACCTCAAGAGGAGGCTTCTCTCAGCTCTAGGTATGTGAGAGGGACCCTGATTTTGCGGCCTCAAGTGGAATGGACACTGTGATGCCCTGACTCGAAATAAGGCCGGATATCCCTGCAGTGACTTGAATGCAGGCTCATCTTGCATCTCCCAAGACGAAAAGATGTCTGAATCCCCTGTGTAGACCACAGAGAAAGACCTAGTTCCCCACCTCATCGCGACCGGAGGCCTCACATCCTTTGAAAACTCCAGAGGTACGCGGAGATCAGTGCCTCCAAAGGAGACAATGCCTGACTCCTCGTGAAACTTGATAGGAGTCCCAGGATTCCTGTGGCACGTGGAAAGGGAGCCTTGGTCTCCCGCCTCAGCTGGAGAGGCGTCCCAAATGCCCTGCCAAGCCTCGAGGAGAATCCCGAGTTGTCCCTCGCAACTAGGCAGGAGTCCTGCCGTCGCTGAACTAACACGTGGGTGGAAGGGCCATCCCCATCGTAACTCGATAATATTGCCCAGGTTCCCACCGCAACTCGAGAAAAACCATGAGACTTCCCCCTCGCCGCGAGATGAGGACCGATTCCCCTACACTGCGTGCAGATCAATTCCGTGTTGCACATCACACATGAAAGGAGCCTTGATTTCCTTGATGGCACTCCAGAGAAACCCCAAGAACACTGTTTCCAGGCTAGAGGGATCCTGAGGTCACTGTAGCAACACAAAAGAGCTCCGTTGCACAAAAAATCAAGTAAAGATGAGAGGGTAGTCCCTGGCTTCGACTCCAGAGGAATACCTCCTTACCACAAGCACCTCAAGAGGAGGCTTCTCTCAGCTCTACGTATGTGAGAGGGACCCTGAGATTGCGGCATCAAGTGGAATGGACACCGCGATGCCCTGACTCGAAATAAGGCCGGATATCCCTGCAGTGACTTGAATGCAGGCTCGTCTTGCATCTCCCAAGACGAAATTATGTCTGAATCCCCTGTGGAGACCACAGAGAAAGACCTAGTTCCCCACCTCATCGCGACCGGAGGCCTCACATCCTTTGAAAACTCCAGAGGTACGCGGAGATTAGTGCCTCCAAAGGAGACGATGCCTGACTCCTTTGGAAACTTGATAGGAGTCGCAGGATTCCTGTGGCACGTGGAAAGGGACACTTGGTCTCCCGCCTCAGCTGGAGAGGCGTCCCAATTGCCCTGCCAAGCCTCGTGGAGAATCCCGAGTTGTCCCTCGCAACTAGGCAGGAGTCCTGACGTCACTGAACAAACACGTGGGTGGATAGGCCATTCCCATCGTAACTCGATAATATAGCCCAGGTTCCCGCCGCAACTCGAGAAAAACAATGAAACTTCCCCCTCGCCGCGAGATGAGGCCCGATTCCCCTTCACTGCGTGCAGAGCAATTCCGTGTTGCACAACACACATGAAAGGAGCCTTGATTTCCTTCATGGCACTCCAGAGAAACCCCAAGAACACTGTTTCAAGGCTAGAGGGATCCTGAGGTCACTGTAGCAACAAGAAAGAACTCTGTGAACCAAAAATCAACTCGAGATGAGACGTTAGTCCCTGGCTTTGACTCCAGAGGAATACCACCTTACCACAAGCACCTCAAGAGGAGGCTTCTCTCAGCTCTAGGTATGTGAGAGGGACCCTGAGTTTGCAGCCTCAAGTCGAATGGACACCGGGATGCCCTGACTCGAAATAAGGCCAGATATCCCTGCAGTGACTTGAATGCAGGCTCGTCTTGCATCTCCCAAGATGAAAGGATGTCTGAATCCCCTGTGGAGACCACAGAGAAAGACCTAGTTCCCCACCTCATCGCGACCGGAGGCCTCACATCCTTTGAAAACTCCAGAGGTACGCGGAGATCAGTGCCTCCAAAGGAGCCAATGCCTGACTCCTCGTCAAACTTGATAGGAGTCCCAGGATTCCTGTGGCACGTGGAAAGGGACTCTTGGTCTCCCGCCTCAGCTGGAGAGGCGTCCCAATTGCCCTGCCAAGCCTCGAGGATAATCCCGAGTTGTCCCTCGCAACTAGGCAGGAGTCCTGACGTCGCTGAACAAACACGTGGGTGGAAGGGCCATTCCCATCGTAACTCGATAATATAGCCCAGGTTCCCGCCGCAACTCGAGAAAAACCATGAGACTTCCCCCTCGCCGCGAGATGAGGCCCGATTCCCCTACACTGCGTGCAGAGCAATTCCGTGTTGCACAACACACATGAAAGGAGCCTTGATTTCCTTGATGGCACTCCAGAGAAACCCCAGGAACACTGTTTCAAGGCTAGCCGGATCCTGAGGTCACTGTAGCAACACGAAAGAGCTCCGTGGACCACAAATCAACTGGAGATTAGAGGTTAGTCCCTGGCTTCGACTCCAGAGGAATACCACCTTACCACATGCACCTCAAGAGGAGGCTTCTCTCAGCTCTAGGTATGTGAGAGGGACCCTGAGTTTGCGGCCTCAAGTGGAATGGACACCGCGATGCCCTGACTCGAAATAAGCCCGGCTATCCCTGCAGTGACTTGAATGCAGGCTCGTCTTGCATCTCCCAAGACGAAAGGATGTCTGAATCCCCTGTGGAGACCACAGAGAAAGACGTAGTTCCCCACCTCATCGCGATCAGAGGCCTCACATCCTTTGAAAACTCCAGAGGTACACTGAGATCAGTGCCTCCAAAGGAGACGATGCCTGACTCCTCGTGAAACTTGATAGGAGTCCCAGGATTCCTGTGGCACGTGGAAAGGGACCCTTCGTCTCCCGCCTCAGCTGGAGAGGCGTCCCTATTGCCCTGCCAGGCCTCGAGGAGAATCCCGAGTTTTCCCTCGCAACTAGGCAGGAGTCCTGCCGTCGTGAACAAACACGTGTGTGGAAGGGCCATCCCCGTCGGAACTCGAGAATATACCCCAGGTTGCCGCAGCAACTCGAGAAAAGCCATGAGACTTCCCCCTCGCCGCGAGATGAGGCCGATTCCCCTCCACTGCGTGCAGAGCAATTCCGTGTTGCACATCACACATGAAAGGAGCCTTGATTTCCTTGATGGCACTCCAGAGAAACCCCAAGAACACTGTTTCAAGGCTAGAGGGATCCTGAGGTCACTGTAGCAACACGAAAGAGCTCCGTGGACCAAAAATCAACTCGAGATGAGAGGTTAGTCCCTGGCTTCGACTCCAGAGGAATACCACCTTACCACAAGCACCTCAAGAGGAGGCTTCTCCCAGCTCTAGCTATGTGAGAGGGACCCTGAGTTTGCGGCCTCAAGTGGAATGGACACTGCGATGCCCTGACTCGAAATAAGGCCGGATATTCCTGCAGTGACTTGGATGCAGGCTCGTCTTGCATCTCCCAAGACGTAAGGATGTCTGAATCCCCTGTGGAGACCACAAAGAAAGACCTAGTTCCCCACCTCATCGCGACCGGAGGCCTCACATCCTTTGAAAACTCCAGAGGTACACTGAGATCAGTTCCTCCAAAGGAGACGATACCTAAATCCTCGTGAAACTTGATAGGAGTCCCAGGATTCCTGTGGCACGTGGAAAGGGACCCTTGGTCTCCCGCCTCAGCTGGAGAGGCGTCCCTATTGCCCTGCCAGGCCTCGAGGAGAATCCCGAATTGTCCCTCGCAACTAGGCAGGAGTCCTGCCGTCGCTGAACAAACACGTGGGTGGAAGGATCATCCCCGTCGGAACTCGAGAATATACCCCAGGTTGCCGCCGCAACTCGAGAAAAACCATGAGACTTCCCCCTCGCCGCGAGATGAGGCCCGATTCCCCTGCACTGCGTGCAGAGCAATTCCGTGTTGCACATCACACATAAAAGGAGCCTTGATTTCCTTGATGGCCCTCCAGAGAAACCCCAAGAACACTGTTTCAAGGCTAGAGGGATCCACAGGTCACTGTAGCAACACGAAAGAGCTCCGTGGACCAGAAATCAACTCGAGATGAGAGGTTAGTCCCTGGCTTCGACTCCAGAGGAATACCACCTTACCACAAGCACCTCAAGAGGAGGCTTCTCTCAGCTCTAGCTATGTGAGAAGGACCCTGAGTTTGCGGCCTCAAGTGGAATGGACACCGCGCCGCCCTGACGCGAAATACGGCCGGATATCCCTGCAGTGACTTGAATGCAGGCTCGTCTTGCATCTCCCAGGACGAAAGGATGTCTGAATCTCCTGTGGAGACCACAGAGAAACACCTAGTTCCCCACCTCATCGCGACCGGAGGACTCACATCCTTTGAAAACTCCAGAGGTACGCGGAGAACAGTGCCTCCAAAGGAGACGATGCCTGACTCCTCGTGAAACTTGATAGGAGTCCCAGGATTCCTGTGGCACGTGGAAAGCGACCCTTGGTCTCCCGCCTCAGCTGGAGAGGCGTCCCAATTGCCCTGCCAAGCCTCGAGGAGAATCCCGAGTTGTCCCTCGCAACTAGGCAGGAGTCCTGACGTCGCTGAACAAACATGTGTCTGGAAGGGCCATTCCCGTCGTAACTCGAGAATATACCCCAGGTTCCCGCCGCAACTCGAGAAAAACCATGAGACTTCCCCCTCATCGCGAGATGAGGCCCGATTCCCCTGCACTGCGTGCAGAGCAATTCCGTGTTGCACATCACACATGAAAGGAGCCTTGATTTCCTTGGTGGCACTCCAGAGAAACCCCAAGAACACTGTTTCAAGGCTAGAGGGATCCTGAGGTCACTGTAGCAACACGAAAGAGCTCCGTGGAGAAAAATCAACTCGAGATGAGAGGTTAGTCCCTGGCTTCGATTCCAGAGGAATACCACCTTACCACAAGCACCTCAAGAGGAGGCTTCTCTCAACTCTAGGTATGTGAGAGGGACCCTGAGTTTGCGGCCTCAAGTGGAATGGACACCGCGATGCCCTGACTCGAAATAAGGCCGGTTATCCCTGCAGTGACTTGAATACAGGCACGTCTTGCATCTCCCAAGACGAAAGGATGTCTGAATCCCATGTGGAGACCACAGGGAAAGACCTAGTTCCCCACCTCATCGCGACTGGAGTCCTCACATCCTTTGAAAACTCCAGAGGTACTCGGAGATCAGTGCCTCCATAGGAGACGATGCCTGACTCCTCGTGAAACTTGATAGGAGTCCCAGGATTCCTATGGCACGTGGAAAGGGACTCTTGGTCTCCCGCCTCGGCTGGAGAGGCGTCCCAATTGCCCTGCCAAGCCTCGAGGAGAATCCCGAGTTGTCCCTCGCAACTAAGCAGGAGTCCTGATGTCGCTGAACAAACACGTGTGTGGAAGGGCCATCCCCGTCTTTACTCGAGAATATACCCCAGTTTCCCGCCGCAACTCGAGAAAAACCATGAGACTTCCCCCTCGCCGCGAGATGAGGCCCGATTCCCCTGCACTGCGTGCAGAGCAATTCCGTGCTGCACATCACACATGAAAGGAGCCTTGATTTCCTTGATGGCACTCCAGAGAAACCCCAAGAACACTGTTTCAAGGCTAGAGGGATCCTGAGGTCACTTTAGCCACACGCAAGAGCTCCGTGGACCAAAAATCAACTCGAGATGAGAGGTTAGTCCCTGGCTTCGACTCCAGAGGAAACCACCTTACCACAAGCACCTCAAGAGGAGGCTTCTCTCAGGTATAGGTATGTGAGAGTGACCCTGAGTTTGCGGCCTCAAGTGGAATGGACACCGCGATGTCCTGACTCGAAATAAGGCCGGATATCCCTGCAGACACTTGAATGCAGGCTCGTCTTGCATCTCCCAAGACGAAAGGATGTCTGAATCCCCTGTGGAGACCACAGAGAAAGACCTCGTTCCCCACCTCATCGCGACCAGAGGCCTCACATACTTTGAAAACTCCAGAGGTACACTGAGATCAGTGCCTCCAAAGGAGACGATGCCTGACTCCTCGTGAAACTTGATAGGAGTCCCAGGATTCCTGTGGCACGTGGAAAGGGACCCTTGGTCTCCCGCCTCAGCTGGAGAAGCGTCCCAATTGCCCTGCCAAGCCTCGAGGAGAAACCCGAGTTGTCCCTCGCAACTAAGCAGTAGTCCTGACGTCGCTGAACAAACACGTGTGTGGAAGGGCCATCCCCGTCTTTACTCGAGAATATACCCCAGGTTCCCGCCGCAACTTGAGAAAAACAATGAGACTTCTACCTCGCCGCGAGATGAGGCCCGATTCCCCTGCACTGCGTGCAGAGCAATACCGTGTTGCACATCACACATGAAAGGAGCCTTGATTTCCTTGATGGCACTCCAGAGAAACTCCAAGAACACTGTTTCAAGGCTAGAGGGATCCTGAGGTCACTGTAGCAACACAAAGAGCTCCGTGGCCCAAGAATCAACTCGAGATGAGAGGTTAGTCCCTGGCTTCGACTCCAGAGGAATACCACCTTACCACAAGCACCTCAACAGGAGGCTTCTCTCAGCTCTAAGTATGTGAGAGGGACCCTGAGTTTGCGGCCTCAAGTGGAATGGACACCGCGATGCCCTGACTCGAAATTAGGCCGGATATCCCTGCAGTGACTTGAATGCAGGCTCGTCTTGCATCTCCCAAGACGAAAGCATGTCTGAATCCCCTGTGGAGACCACAGAGAAAGACCTAGTTTCCCACCTCATCGCGACCGGAGGCCTCACATCCTTTGCAAACTCCAGAGGTATGCGGAGATAAGTGCCTTCAAAGGAGACGATGCCTGACTCCTCGGGAAACTTGATAGGAGTCCCAGGATTCCTGTGGCACGTGGAAAGGGACACTTGGTCTCCCGCCTCAGCTGGAGAGGCGTCCCAATTGCCCTGCCAAGCCTCGTGGAGAATCCCGAGTTGTCCTCGCAACTAGGCAGGAGTCCTGACGTCGCTGAACAAACACGTGTGTGGAAGGGCCATCCCCGTTGTAACTCGAGAATATACCCCAGGTTCCCGCCGCAACTCGAGAAAAACCATGAGACTTCCCCCTCGCCGAGAGATGAGGCCTGATTCCCCTGCACTGCGTGCACAGCAATTTCGTGTTGCACATCACACATGAAAGGAGCCTTGATTTCCTTGATGGCACTCCAGAGAATCCCCAAGAACACTGTTTCAAGGCTAGAGGGATCCTGAGGTCACTGTAGCAACACGAAAGAGCTCCGTGGACCAAAAATCAACTCGAGATGAGAGGTTAGTCCCTGGCTTCGACTCCAGAGGAATACCACCTTACCACAAGCACCTCAAGAGGAGGCTTCTCTCAGCTCTAGCTATGTGAGAGGGACCCTGAGTTTGCGGCCTCAAGTGGAATGGACATCGCGATGCCCTGGCTCGAAGTAAGGCCGGATATCCGTGCAGTGACTTGAATGCAGGCTCGTCTTGCATCTCCCAAGATGAAAGGATGTCTGAATCCCCTGTGGAGACCATAGAGAAAGACCTAGTTTCCCACCTCATCACGACCGGAGGCCTCACATCCTTTGAAAACTCCAGAGGTACGCAAAGATCAGTGCCTCCAAAGGAGACGATGCCTGACTCCTCGTGAAACTTGATAGGAGTCCCAGGATTCCTGTGGCACGTGGAAAGGGACCCTTGGTCTCCCGCCTCAGCTGGAGAGGCGTCCCAATTGCCCTGCCAAGCCTCGAGGAGAATCCCGAGTTGTCCCTCGCAACTAGGCAGGAGTCCTGACGTCGCTGAACAAACACGTGTGTGGAATGGCCATCCCCGTCTTAACTCGAGAATATACCCCAGGTTCCCGCCGCAACTCGAGAAAAACCATGAGACTTTCCCCTCGCCGCGAGCTGAGGCCCGATTACCCTGCACTGCGTGCAGAGCAATTCCGTGTTGCACATCACACATGAAAGGAGCCTTGATTTCCTTGATGGCACTCCAGAAAATCCCCAAGAACACTGTTTCAAGGGTAGAGGGATCCTGAGGTCACTGTAGCAACACGAAAGAGCGCCGTGGACCAAAAATCAACTCGAGATGAGAGGTTAGTCCCTGGCTTCGACTCCAGAGGAATACCACCTTACCACAAGCACCTCAAGAGGAGGCTTCTCTCAGCTCTAGGTATGTGAGAGGGACACTGAGTTTGCGGCCTCAAGTGGAATGGACACGGCGATGCCCTGACTCGAAATAAGGCCGGATATCCCTGCAGTGACTTGAATGCAGGCTCGTCTTGCATCTCCCAAGACGAAAGGATGTCTGAATCCCCTGTGGAGACCACAGAGAAAGACCTAGTTCCCCACCTCATCGCAACCGGAGGCCTCACATCCTTTGAAAACTCCAGAGGTACGCGGAGATCAGTGCCTCCAAAGTAGACGATGCCTGACTCCTCGTCAAACTTGATAAGAGTCCCAGGATTCCTGTGGCACGTGGAAAGGGACCCTTGGTCTCCCGCCTCAGCTGGAGAGGCGTCCCAATTGCCCTGCCAAGCCTCGTGGAGAATCCCGAGTTGTCCCTCGCAACTAGGCAGGAGTCGTGACGTCGCTGAACAAACACGTGGGTGGATAGGCCATTCCCATCGTAACTCGATAATATAGCCCAGGTTCCCGCTGCAACTCGAGAAAAACCATGAGACTTCCCCCTCGCGGCGAGATGAGGCCCGATTCCCCTACACTGCGTGCAGAGCAATTCCGTGTTGCACAACACACATGAAAGGAGCCTTGATTTCCTTCATGGCACTCCAGAGAAACCCCAAGAACACTGTTTCAAGGCTAGAGGGATCCTGAGGTCACTGTAGCAACAAGAAAGAACTCTGTGAACCAAAAATCAACTCGAGATGAGACGTTAGTCCCTGGCTTCGACTCCAGAGGAATACCACCTTACCACAAGCACCTCAAGAGTAGGCTTCTCTCAGCTCTAGGTATGTGAGAGGGACCCTGAGTTTGCAGCCTCAAGTCGAATGGACACCGGGATGCCCTGACTCGAAATAAGGCCAGATATCCCTGCAGTGACTTGAATGCAGGCTCGTCTTGCATCTCCCAAGATGAAAGGATGTCTGAATCCCCTGTGGAGACCACAGAGAAAGACCTAGTTCCCCACCTCATCGCGACCGGAGGCCTCACATCCTTTGAAAATTCCAGAGGTACGCGGAGATCAGTGCTTCCAAAGGAGCCAATGCCTGACTCCTCGTCAAACTTGATAGCAGTCCCAGGATTCCTGTGGCACGTGGAAACGGACTCTTGGTCTCCCGCCTCAGCTGGAGAGGCGTCCCAATTGCCCTGCCAAGCCTCGAGGAGAATCCCGAGTTGTCCCTCGCAACTAGGCAGGAGTCCTGACGTCGCTGAATCAAGACGTGGGTGGAAGGGCCATCCGCATCGTAACTCGATAATATAGCCCAGGTTCCCGCCGCAACTCGAGAAAAACCATGAGACTTCCCCCTCGCCGCGAGATGAGGCCCGATTCCCCTACACTGCGTGGAGAGCAATTCCGTGTTGCACAACACACATGAAAGGAGCCTTGATTTCCTAGATGGCACTCCAGAGAAACCCCAAGAACACTGTTTCAAGGCTAGAGGGATCCTGAGGTCACTGTAGCAACACGAAAGAGCTCCGTGGACCAGAAATCACCTCAAGATGAGAGGTTAGTCCCTGGCTTCGACTCCAGAGGAATGCCACCTTACCACAAGCACCTCAAGAGGAGGCTTCTCTCAGCTCTAGGTATGTGAGAGGGACCCTGAGTTTGCGGCCTCAAGTGGAATGGACACCGCGATGCCCTGACACGAAATACGGCCGGATATCCCTGCAGTGACTTGAATGCAGGCTCGTTTGCATCTTCGAAGACGAAAGGATGTCTGAATCCCCTGTGGAGACCACAGAGAAAGACCTAGTTTCCCACCTCATGGCGACCGGAGGCCTCACATCCTTTGAAAACTCCAGAGGTACGCGGAGATCAGTGCCTCCAAAGGAGACGATGCCTGACTCCTCGTGAAACTTCATAGGAGTCCCAGGATTCCTGTGGCACGTGGAAAGGGAGCCTCGGTCTCCCGCCTCAGCTGGAGAGGCGTCCCAATTGCCCTGCCAAGCCTCGAGGAGAATCCCGAGTTGTCCCTCGCAACTAGGCAGGAGTCCTGCCATTGCTGAACAAACACGTGTGTGTAAGGGCCATCCCCGTCTTAACTCGAGAATATAACCCAGGTTCCCGCCGCAACTCGAGAAAAACCATGAGACTTCGCCCTCGCCGCGAGATGAGGCCCGATTCCCCTACACTGCGTGAGGAGCAATTCCGTGTTGCACATCACACATGAAAGGAGCCTTGATTTCCTTGATGGCACTCCAGAGAAACCCCAAGAACACTGTTTCAAGGCTAGAGGGATCCTGAGGTCACTGTAGCAACACGAAAGAGCTCCGTGGACCAAAAATCAACTCAAGATGAGAGGTTAGTCCCTGGCTTCGACTCCAGAGGAATACCCCCTTACCACAAGCACCTCAAGAGGAGGCTTCTCTCAGCTCTAGGTATGTGAGAGGGACCCTGAGTTTGCGGCCTCAAGTGGAATGGACACTGCGATGCCCTGACGCGAAATAAGGCCGGATATCCCTGCAGTGACTTGAATGCAGGCTCGTCTTGCATCTCCCAAGACGAAAGGATGTCTGAATCCTCTGTGGAGACCACAGAGAAAGACCTAGTTCCCCACCTCATGGCGACCGGAGGCCTCACATCCTTTGAAAACTCCAGAGGTACGCGGAGATCAGTGCCTCCAAAGGAGACGATGCCTGACTCCTCGTGAAACTTGATAGGAGTCCCAGGATTCCTGTGGCATGTGGAAAGGGACCCTTGGTCTCCCGCCTCAGCTGGAGAGGCGTCCCAATTGCCCTGCCAAGCCTCGAGGAGAATCCCGAGTTGTCCCTCGCAACTAGGCAGGAGTCCTGAAGTCGCTGAACAAACACGTGGGTGGAAGGGCCATCCCCATCGTAACTCGATAATATAGCCCAGGTTCCCGCCGCAACTGGAGAAAAACCATGAGACTTCCCCCTCGCCGCGAGATGAGGCCCGATTCCCCTACACTGCGTGCAGAGCAATGCCGTGTTGCACATCACACAGGAAAGGAGCCTTGATTTCCTTGATGGCACTCCAGAGAAACCCCAAGAACACTGTTTCAAGGCTAGAGGGATCCTGAGGTCACTGTAGCAACACAAAAGAGCTCCATGGACCAAAAATCAACTCGAGATGAGAGGTTAGTCACTGGCTTCGACTCCAGAAGGAATACCACCTTACCACAAGCACCTCAAGAGGAGGCTTCTCTCAGCTCTAGGTATGTGAGAGGGACCCTGATTTTGCGGCCTCAAGTGGAATGGACACTGCGATGCCCTGACGCGAAATAAGGCCGGATATCCCTGCAGTGACTTGAATGCAGGCTCGTCTTGCATCTCCCAAGACGAAAGGATGTCTGAATCCCCTGTGGAGACCACAGAGAAAGACCTAGTTCCCCACCTCATCGCGACCGGAGGCCTCACATCCTTTGAAAACTCCAGAGGTACGCGGAGATCAGTGCCTCCAAAGGAGACGATGCCTGACGCCTCATGAAACTTGATAGGAGTCCCAGGATTCCTGTGGCACGTGGAAAGGGACCCTTGGTCTCCCGCCTCAGCTGGAGAGGCGTCCCAATTGCCCTGCCAAGCCTAGAGGAGAATCCCGAGTTGTCCCTCGCAACTAGGCAGGAGTCCTGACGTCGCTGAACAAACACGTGTGTAGAAGGGCCATCCCCGTCGTAACTCGAGAATATACCCCAGGTTTCCGCCGCAACTCGAGAAAAACCATGAGACTTCCCCCTCACCGCGAGATGAGGCCCGATTCCCCTGCACTGCGTGCAGAGCAATTCCGTGTTGCACATCACACATGAAAAGAGCCTTGATTTCCTTGATGGCACTCCAGAAAAACCCCAAGAACCCTGTTTCAAGGCTAGAGGGATCCTGAGGTCACTGTAGCCACACGAAAGAGCTCCGTGGACCAAAAATCAACTCGAGATGAGAGGTTAGTCCCTGGCTTCGACTCCAGAGGAATACCACCTTACCACAAGCACCTCAAGAGGAGGCTTCTCTCAGCTCTAGCTATGTGAGAGGGACCCTGAGTTTGCGGCCTCAAGTGGAATGGACACCGCGATGCCCTGACTCAAAATAAGGCCGGATATCCCTGCAGTGACTTGAATGCAGGCTCGTGTTGCCTCTCCCAAGACGAAAGGATGTCTGAATCCTCTGTGGAGACTACAGAGAAAGACCTCGTTCCCCACCTCATCGCGACCGGAGGCCTCACATCCTTTGAAAACTCCAGAGGTACGTGGAGATCAGTGCCTCCAAAGGAGACGATGCCTGACTCCTCGTGAAACTTGATAGGAGTCCCAGGATTCCTGTGGCACGTGGAAAGGGACCCTTGGTCTCCCGCCTCAGCTGGAGAGGCGTCCCAATTGCCCTGCCAAGCCTCGAAGAGAATCCCGAGTTGTCCCTCGCAACTAGGCAGGAGTCCTGACGTCGCTGAACAAACACGTGGGTGGAAGGGCCATCCCCATCGTAACTCGATAATATAGCCCAGGTTCCCGCCGCAACTCGAGGAAAACCATGAGACTTCCCCCTCGCCGCGAGATGAGGCCCGATTCCCCTGCACTGCGTGCAGAGCAATTCCGTGCTGCACATCACACATGAAAGGAGCCTTGATTTCCTTGATGGCACTCCAGAGAAACCCCAAGAACACTGTTTCAAGGCTAGAGGGATCCTGAGGTCACTGTAGCAACACGAAAGAGCTCCGTGGACCAAGAATCAACTCGAGATGAGAGGTTAGTCCCTGGCTTCGACTCCAGAGGAATACCACCTTACCACAAGCACCTCAAAAGGAGGCTTCTCTCACCTCTAGGTATGTGAGAGGGACCCTGAGTTTGCGGCCTCAAGTGGAATGGACACCGCGATGCCCTGACTCGAAATAAGGCCGGATATCCCTGCAGTGACTTGAATGCAGGCTCGTCTTGCATCTCCCAAGACGAAAGGATGTCTGAATCCCCTGTGGAGACCACAGAGAAAGACCTAGTTCCCCACCTCATCGTGACCGGAGGCCTCACATCCTTTGAAAACTCCAGAGGTACGCGGAGATCAGTGCCTCCAAAGGAGACGATGCCTGACTTCTTGGGAAACTTGATAGGAGTCGCAGGATTCCTGTGGCACGTGGAAAGGGACACTTGGTCTCCCGCCTCAGCTGGAGAGGAGTCCCAATTGCCCTGCCAAGCCTCGAGGAGAATCCCGAGTTGTCCCTCACAACTAGGCAGGAGTCCTGACGTCGCTGAATCAACACGTGGGTGGAAGGGCCATCCGCATCGTAACTCGATAATATAGCCCAGGTTCCCGCCGCAACTCGAGAAAAACCATGAGACTTCCCCCTCGCCGCGAGATGAGGCCCGATTCCCCTACACTGCGTGTAGAGCAATTCCGTGTTGCACAACACACATGAAAGGAGCCTTGATTTCCTTGATGGCACTCCAGAGAAACCCCAAGAACACTGTTTCAAGGCTAGAGGGATCCTGAGGTCACTGTAGCCACACGAAAGAGCTCCGTGGACCAGAAATCACCTCAAGATGAGAGGTTAGTCCCTGGCTTCGACTCCAGAGGAATGCCACCTTACCACAAGCACCTCAAGAGGAGGCTTCTCTCAGCTCTAGCTATGTGAGAGGGACCCTGAGTTTGCGGCCTCAAATGGAATGGACACCGCGATGCCCTGACGCGAAATGCGGCCGGATATCCCTGCAGTGACTTGAATGCAGGCTCGTCTTGCATCTTCGAAGACGAAAGGATGTCTGAATCCCCTGTGGATACCACAGAGAAAGACCTAGTTCCCCACCTCATGGCGACCGGAGTCCTCACATCCTTTGAAAACTCCAGAGGTACGTGAAGATCAGTGCCTCCAAAGGAGACGATGCCTGACTCCTCGTGAAACTTCATAGGAGTCCCAGGATTCCTGTGGCACGTGGAAAGGGAGCCTTGGTCTCCCGCCTCAGCTGGAGAGGCGTCCCAATTGCCCTGCCAAGCCTCGAGGAGAATCCCGAGTTGTCCCTCGCAACTAGGCAGGAGTCCTGCCATTGCTGAACAAACACGTGTGTGGAAGGGCCATCCCCATCGTAACTCGAGAATATAGCCCAGGTTCCCGCCGCAACTCGAGAAAAACCATGAGACTTCCCCCTCGCCGCGAGATGAGGCCCGATTCCCCTACACTGCGTGCAGAGCAATTCCGTGTTGCACATCACACATGAAAGGAGCCTTGATTTCCTTGATGGCACTCCAGAGAAACCCCAAGAACACTGTTTCAAGGCTAGAGGGATCCTGAGGTCACTGTAGCAACACAAAAGAGCTCCATGGACCAAAAATCAACTCGAGATGAGAGGTTAGTCACTGGCTTCGACTCCAGAAGGAATACCACCTTACCACAAGCACCTCAAGAGGAGGCTTCTCTCAGCTCTAGCTATGTGAGAGGGACCCTGATTTTGCGGCCTCAAGTGGAATGGACACTGCGATGCCCTGACGCGAAATAAGGCCGGATATCCCTGCAGTGACTTGAATGCAGGCTCGTCTTGCATCTCCCAAGACGAAAGGATGTCTGAATCCCCTGTGTAGACCACAGAGAAAGACCTAGTTCCCCAACTCATCGCGACCGGAGGCCTCACATCCTTTGAAAACTCCAGAGGTACGCGGAGATCAGTGCCTCCAAAGGAGACGATGCCTGACTCCTCATGAAACTTGATAGGAGTCCCAGGATTCCTGTGGCATGTGGAAAGGGACCCTTGGTCTCCCGCCTCAGCTGGAGAGGCGTCCCAATTGCCCTGCCAAGCCTAGAGGAGAATCCCGAGTTGTCCCTCGCAACTAGGCAGGAGTCCTGACGTCGCTGAACAAACACGTGTGTAGAAGGGCCATCCCCGTCGTAACTCGAGAATATACCCCAGGTTTCCGCCGCAACTCGAGAAAAACCATGAGACTTCCCTCTCACCGCGAGATGAGGCCCGATTCCCCTGCACTGCGTGCAGAGCAATTCCGTGTTGCACATCACACATGAAAAGAGCCTTGATTTCCTTGATGGCACTCCAGAGAAACCCCAAGAACCCTGTTTCAAGGCTAGAGGGATCCTGAGGTCACTGTAGCCACACGAAAGAGCTCCGTGGACCAAAAATCAACTCGAGATGAGAGGTTAGTCCCTGGCTTCGACTCCAGAGGAATACCACCTTACCACAAGCACCTCAAGAGGAGGCTTCTCTCAGCTCTAGCTATGTGAGAGGGACCCTGAGTTTGCGGCCTCAAGTGGAATGGACACCGCGATGCCCTGACTCAAAATAAGGCCGGATATCCCTGCAGTGACTTGAATGCAGGCTCGTGTTGCCTCTCCCAAGACGAAAGGATGTCTGAATCCTCTGTGGAGACTACAGAGAAAGACCTAGTTCCCCACCTCATCGCGACCGGAGGCCTCACATCCTTTGAAAACTCCAGAGGTACGTGGAGATCAGTGCCTCCAAAGGAGACGATGCCTGACTCCTCGTGCAACTTGATAGGAGTCCCAGGATTCCTGTGGCACGTGGAAAGGGACCCTTGGTCTCCCGCCTCAGCTGGAGAGGTGTCCCAATTGCCCTGCCAAGCCTCGAGGAGAATCCCCAGTTGTCCCTCGCAACTAGGCAGGAGTCCTGAAGTCGCTGAACAAACACGTGGTTGGAAGGGCCATCCCCATCGTAACTCGATAATATAGCCCAGGTTCCCGCCGCAACTCGAGAAAAACCATGAGACTTCCCCCTCGCCGCGAGATGAGGCCCGATTCCCCTACACTGCGTGCAGAGCAATGCCGTGTTGCACATCACACAGGAAAGGAGCCTTGATTTCCTTGATGGCACTCCAGAGAAACCCCAAGAACACTGTTTCAAGGCTAGAGGGATCCTGAGGTCACTGTAGCAACAAGAAAGAACTCTGTGAACCAAAAATCAACTCGAGATGAGAGGTTAGTCCCTGGCTTCGACTCCAGAGGAATACCACCTTACCACAAGCACCTCAAGAGTAGGCTTCTCTCAGCTCTAGGTATGTGAGAGGGACCCTGAGTTTGCAGCCTCAAGTCGAATGGACACCGGGATGCCCTGACTCGAAATAAGGCCAGATATCCCTGCAGTGACTTGAATGCAGGCTCGTCTTGCATCTCCCAAGATGAAAGGATGTCTGAATCCCCTGTGGAGACCACAGAGAAAGACCTAGTTCCCCACCTCATCGCGACCGGAGGCCTCACATCCTTTGAAAACTCCAGAGGTACGCGGAGATCAGTGCCTCCAAAGGAGCCAATGCCTGACTCCTCGTCAAACTTGATAGGAGTCCCAGGATTCCTGTGGCACGTGGAAAGGGACTCTTCGTCTCCCGCCTCAGCTGGAGAGGCGTCCCAATTGCCCTGCCAAGCCTCGAGGAGAATCCCGAGTTGTCCCTCACAACTAGGCAGGAGTCCTGACGTCGCTGAATCAACACGTGGGTGGAAGGGCCATCCGCATCGTAACTCGATAATATAGCCCAGGTTCCCGCCGCAACTCGAGAAAAACCATGAGACTTCCCCCTCGCCGCGAGATGAGGCCCGATTCCCCTGCACTGCGTGCAGAGCAATTCCGTGTTGCACATCACACATGAAAGGAGCCTTGATTTCCTTGATGGCACTCCAGAGAAACCCCAAGAACACTGTTTCAAGGCTAGAGGGATCCTGAGGTCACTGTAGCAACACAAAAGAGCTCCGTGGACCAAAAATCAACTCGAGATGAGAGGTTAGTCCCTGGCTTCGACTCCAGAAGGAATACCACCTTACCACAAGCACCTCAAGAGGAGGCTTCTCTCAGCTCTAGGTATGTGAGAGGGACCCTGAGTTTGGGGCCTCAAGTGGAATGGACACCGCGATGCCCTGACTCGAAATAAGGCCGGATATCCCTGCAGTGACTTGAATGCAGGCTCGTCTTGCATCTCCCAAGACGAAAGGATGTCTGAATCCCCTGTGGAGACCACAGAGAAAGACCTAGTTCCCCACCTCATCGCGACCGGAGGCCTCACATCCTTTGAAAACTCCAGAGGTACGGGGAGATCAGTGCCTCCAAAGGAGACGATGCCTGACTCCTTGGGAAACTTGATAGGAGTTGCAGGATTCCTGTGGCACGTGGAAAGGGACACTTGGTCTCCCGGCTCAGCTGGAGAGGCGTCCCAATTGCCCTGCCAAGCCTCGTGGAGAATCCCGAGTTGTCCCTCGCAACTAGGCAGGAGTCCTGACGTCGCTGAACAAACACGTGGGTGGATAGGCCATTCCCATCGTAACTCGATAATATAGCCCAGGTTCCCGCCGCAACTCGAGAAAAACCATGAGACTTCCCCCTCGCCGCGAGATGAGTCCCGATTCCCCTACACTGCCTGCAGAGCAATTCCGTGTTGCACAACACACATGAAAGGAGCCTTGATTTTCTTCATGGCACTCCAGAGAAACCCCAAGAACACTGTTTCAAGGCTAGAGGGATCCTGAGGTCACTGTAGCAACAAGAAAGAACTCTGTGAACCAAAAATCAACTCGAGATGAGACGTTAGTCCCTGGCTTCGACTCCAGAGGAATACCACCTTACCACAAGCACCTCAAGAGTAGGCTTCTCTCAGCTCTAGGTATGTGAGAGGGACCCTGAGTTTGCAGCCTCAAGTCGAATGGACACCGGGATGCCCTGACTCGAAATAAGGCCAGATATCCCTGCAGTGACTTGAATGCAGGCTCGTCTTGCATCTCCCAAGATGAAAGGATGTCTGAATCCCCTGTGGAGACCACAGAGAAAGACCTAGTTCCCCACCTCATCGCGACCGGAGGCCTCACATCCTTTGAAAACTCCAGAGGTACGCGGAGATCAGTGCCTCCAAAGGAGCCAATGCCTGACTCCTCGTCAAACTTGAAAGGAGTCCCAGGATTCCTGTGGCACGTGGAAAGGGACTCTTGGTCTCCCGCCTCAGCTGGAGAGGCGTCCCAATTGCCCTGCCAAGCCTCGAGGAGAATCCCGAGTTGTCCCTCGCAACTAGGCAGGAGTCCTGACGTCGCTGAATCAACACGTGGGTGGAAGAGCCATCCGCATCGTAACTCGATAATATAGCCCAGGTTCCCACCGCAACTCGAGAAAAACCATGAGACTTCCCCCTCGCCGCGAGATGAGGCCCGATTCCCCTGCACTGCGTGCAGAGCAATTCCGTGTTGCACATCACATATGAAAGGAGCCTTGATTTCCTTGATGGCACTCCAGAGAAACCCCAAGAACACTGTTTCAAGGCGAGCGGGATCCTGAGGTCACTGTAGCAACACGAAAGAGCTCCGTGGACGAAAAATCAACTCGAGATGAGAGGTTAGTCCCTGGCTTCGACTCCAGAGGAATACCACCTTACCACAAGCACCTCAAGAGGAGGCTTCTCTCAGCTCTAGGTATGTGACAGGGACCCTGAGTTTGCGGCCTCAAGTTTAATGGACACCGCAATGCCCTGACTCGAAATAAGGCCGGATATCCCTGCAGTGACTTGAATGCAGGCTCGTCTTGCATCTCCCAAGACGAAAGGATGTCTGAATCCCCTGTGGAGACCACAGAGAAAGACCTACTTCCCCACCTCATCGCGACCGGAGGCATCACATCCTTTGAAAACTCCAGAGGTACGCGGAGATCAGTGCTTCCAAAGGAGACGTTGCCTGACTCCTCGTGAAACTTGATAGGAGTCCTAGGATTCCTGTGGCACGTGGAAAGGGAGCCTTGGTTTCCCGCCTCAGCTGGAGATGCGTCCCAATTGCCCTGCCAAGCCTCGAGGAGAATCCCGAGTTGTCCCTCGCAACTAGGCAGGAGTCCTGACGTCGCTGAACAAACACGTGTGTGTAAGGGCCATCCCCGTCTTAACTCGAGAATATACCCCAGGTTCCCGCCGCAACTCGAGAAAAACCATGAGACTTCCCCCTCGCCGCGAGATGAGGCCCGATTCCCCTGCACTGCGTGCAGAGCAATTCCGTGTTGCACATCACACATGAAAGGAGCCTTGATTTCCTTGGTGGCACTCCAGAGAAACCCCAAGAGGAGTGTTTCAAGGCAAGAGGGATCCTGAGGTCACTGTAGCAACACGAAAGAGCTCCGTGGACCAAAAATCAACTCGAAATGAGAGGTTAGTCCCTGGCTTCGACTCTAGAGGAATACCACCTAACCACAAGCACCTCAAGAGGAGGCTTCTCTCAGCTCTAGGTATGTGAGAGGGACACTGAGTTTGCGGCCTCAAGTCGAATGGACACCGCGATGCCCTGACTCGAAATAAGGCCGGATATCCCTGCAGTTACTTGAATGCAGGCTCGTCTTGCATCTCCCAAGACGAAAGGATGTCTGAATCCCCTGTGGAGACCACAGAGAAAGACCTAGTTCCCCACCTCATCGCGACCGGAGGCCTCACATCCTTTGAAAACTCCAGAGGTACGCGGAGATCAGTGCCTCCAAAGTAGACGATGCCTGACTCCTCGTCAAACTTGATAAGAGTCCCAGGATTCCTGTGGCACGTGGAAAGGGACCCTTGGTCTCCCGCCTCAGCTGGAGAGGCGTCCCAATTGCCCTGCCAAGCCTCGAGGAGAATCCCGAGTTGTCCCTCGCAACTAGGCAGGAGTCCTGACGTCGCTGAACAAACACGTGTGTGGAATTGCCATCCCCGCCTACACTCGAGAATATACCCCAGGTTCCCGCCGCAACTCGAGAAAAACCATGAGACTTCCCCCTCGCAGCGAGATGAGGCCCGATTCCCCTACACTGCGTGAGGAGCAATTCCGTGTTGCACATCACACATGAAAGGAGCCTTGATTTTCTTGATGGCACTCCAGAGAAACCCCAAGAACACTGTTTCAAGGCTAGAGGGATCCTGAGGTCACTGTAGCAACACGAAAGAGATCCGTGGACCAAAAATCAACTCGAGATGAGAGGTTAGTCCCTGGCTTCGACTCCAGAGGAATACCCCCTTACGACAAGCACCTCAAGAGGAGGCTTCTCTCAGCTCTAGGTATGTGAGAGGGACCCTGAGTTTGCGGCCTCAAGTGGAATGGACACTGCGATGCCCTGACGCGAAATAAGGCCGGATATCCCTGCAGTGACTTGAATGCAGGCTCGTCTTGCATCTCCCAAGACGAAAGGATGTCTGAATCCCCTGTGTAGACCACAGAGAAAGACCTAGTTCCCCACCTCATCACGACCGGAGGCCTCACATCCTTTGAAAACTCCAGAGATACGCGGAGATCAGTGCCTCCAAAGGAGACTATGCCTGACTCCTCATGAAACTTGATAGGAGTCCCAGGATTCCTGTGGCACGTGGAAAGGGACCCTTGGTCTCCCGCCTCAGCTGGAGAGGCGTCCCAATTGCCCTGCCAAGCCTAGAGGAGAATCCCGAGTTGTCCCTCACAACTAGGCAGGAGTCCTGACGTCGCTGAACAAACACGTGTGTGGAAGGGCCATCCCCGTCGTAACTCGAGAATATACCCCAGGTTCCCGCCGCAACTCGTGAAAAACCATGAGACTTACCCCTCACCGCGAGAAGAGGCCCGATTCCCCTGCACTGCGTGCAGAGCAATTCCGTGTTGCACATCACACATGAAAAGAGCCTTGATTTCCTTGATGGCACTCCAGAGAAACCCCAAGAACCCTGTTTCAAGGCTAGAGGGATCCTGAGGTCACTGTAGCCACACGAAAGAGTTCGGTGGACCAAAAATCAACTCGAGATGAGAGGTTAGTCCCTGGCTTCGACTCCAGAGGAATACCACCTTACCACAAGCACCTCAAGAGGAGGTTTCTCTCAGCTCTAGGTATGTGAGAGGGACCCTGAGTTTGCTGCCTCAAGTGGAATGGACACCGCGATGCCCTGACTCGAAATAAGGCCGGATATCCCTGCAGTGACTTGAATGCAGGATCGTCTTGCATCTCCCAAGACGAAAGGCTGTCTGAATCCCCTGTGGAGACCACAGAGAAAGACCTAGTTCCCCACCTCATCGCGACCGGAGGCCTCACATCCTTTGAAAACTTCAGAGGTAAGTGGAGATCAGTGCCTCCAAAGGAGACGATGCCTGACTCCTCGTGAAACTTGATAGGAGTCCCAGGATTCCTGTGGCACGTGGAAAGGGACCCTTGGTCTCCCGCCTCAGCTGGAGAGGCGGCCCAATTGCCCTGCAAAGCCTCGAGGAGAATCACCATTTGTCCCTCGCAACTAGGCAGGAGTCCTGACGTCGCTGAACAAACACGTGGGTGGAAGGGCCATCCCCGTTGTAACTCGAGAATATACCCCAAGTTCCCGCCGCAACTCGAGAAAAACCATGAGACTTCCCCCTCGCCGCGAGATGAGGCCCGATTCCCCTGCACTGCATGCAGAGCAATTCCGTGTTGCACATCACACATGAAAGGAGGCTTGATTTCCTTGATGGCACTCCAGAGAAACCCCAAGAACACTGTTTCAAGGCTAGAGGGATCCTGAGGTCACTGTAGCAACACGAAAGAGCTCCGTGGACCAAAAATCAACTCGAGATGAGAGGTTAGTCCCTGGCTTCGACTCCAGAGGAATACCACCTTACCACAAGCACCTCAAGAGGAGGCTTCTCTCAGCTCTAGGTATGTGAGAGGGACCCTGATTTTCCGGCCTCAAGTGGAATGGACACCGCGATGCCCTGACTCGAAATAAGGCCGGATATCCCTGCAGTGACTTGAATGCAAGCTCGTCTTGCATCTCCCAAGACGAAAGGATGTCTGAATCCCCTGTGGAGACTACAGAGAAAGACCTAGTTCCCCACCTCATTGCGATCGGAGGCCTCACATCCTTTGAAAACTCCAGAGGTACGCGGAGATCAGTGCCTCCAAAGGAGACGATGCCTGACTCCTCGTGAAACTTGATAGGAGTCCCAGGATTCCTGTGGCACTTGGAAAGGGACACTTGTTCTTCCGCCTCAGCTGGAGAGGCGTCCCAATTGCCCTGCCAAGCCTCGAGGAGAATCCTGAGTTGTCCCTCGCAACTAGACAGAAGTCCTACAGTCGCTGAACAAACACGTGGGTGGAAGGGCCATCCCCGTCGTAACTCGAGAATATACCCCAGGTTCCCGCCGCAACTCGAGAAAAACCATGAGACTTCCCCCTCGCCGCGAGATGAGGCCCGATTCCCCTGCACTGCGTGCAGAGCAATTCCGTGTTGCACATCACACATGAAAGGAGCCTTGATTTCCTTGATGGCACTCCAGAGAAACCCCAAGAACACTGTTTCAAGGCTAGAGGGATCCTGAGGTCACTGTAGCAACACGAAAGAGCTCCGTGGACAAAAAATCAACTCGAGATGAAAGGTTAGTCCCTGGCTTCGACTCCAGAGGAATACCACCTTACCACAAGCACCTCAAGAGGAGGCTTCTCTCAGCTCTAGATATGTGAGAGGGACCCTGAGTTTGCGGCTTCAAGTGGAATGGACACCGCGATGCCCTGACTCGAAATAAGGCCGGATATCCCTGCAGTGACTTGAATGCAGGCTCGTCTTGCATCTCCCAAGACGAAAGGATGTCTGAATCCCCTGTGCAGACCACAGAGAAAGACCTACTTCCCCACCTCATCGCGACCGGAGGCCTCACATCCTTTGAAAACTTCAGAGGTACGCGGAGATCAGTGCCTCCAAAGGAGACGATGCCTGACTCTTCGTGAAACTTGATAGGAGTCCCAGGATTCCTGTGCACGTGGAAAGGGACACTTGGTCTCCCGCCTCACCTGGAGAGGCGTCCCAATTGCCCTGCCAAGCCTCGAGGAGAATCCCGAGTTGTCCCTCGCAACTAGGCAGGAGTCCTGACATCGCTTAACAAACATGTGGCTGGAAGGGCCATCTCCATCATAACTCGAGAATATACCCCAGGTTCCCACCGCAACTCGAGAAAAACCATGAGACTTCCCCCTCGCCGCGAGATGAGGCCCGATTCCCCTGCACTGCGTGCAGAGCAATTCCGTGTTGCACATCACACATGAAAGGAGCCTTGATTTCCTTGATGGCACTCCAGAGAAACCCCAAGAACATTGTTTCCAGGCTAGAGGGATCCTGAGGTCACTGTAGCAACACGAAAGAGCTCCTTGGACCAAGAATCAACTCGAGATGAGAGGTTAGTCCCTGGCTTCGACTCCAGAGGACTACCACCTAACCACAAGCACCTCAAGAGGAGGCGTCTCGCAGCTTTTGGTATGTGAGAGGGAAACTGACTTTGCAGCCTCAAGTGGAATGGACATGCAGTGACCTGACTCGAAATAAGGCCAGATATCCCTGCATTGACATAAATGCAGGATCGTCTTGCATCTCCCAAGACGAAAGGATGTCTGAATTCTCTGTGAAGACCACCGAGAAAGACCTAGTTCCCCACCTCATCGCGACCGGAGGCCTCACATCCTTTGAAAACTCCAGAGGTACGCGGAGATCAGTGCCTCCAAAGGAAACGATGCCTGACTCCTCATGAAACTTGATAGGAGTCCCAGGATTCCTGTGGCACGTGGAAAGGGACCCTTGGTTTCCCGCCTCAGCTGGAGAGGCGTCCCAATTGCCCTGCCGAGCCACGAGGAGAATCCCGAGTTGTCCCTTGCAACTAGGCAGGAGTCCTGACGTCGCTGAACAAATACGTGGGTGGATGGGCCATCCCCGTCATAACCTCAGAATATACCCCAGGTTCCCACCGCAACTCGAGAAAATCCATGAGACTTCCCCCTCGCCGCAAAATGAGGCCTGATATCCTGCACTGCGTGCAGAGCAATTCCGTGTTGCACATCACACATGAAAGGAGCCTTGATTTCCTTGATGGCACTCCAGAGAAACCCCAAGAACACTGTTTCAAGGCTAGAGGGATCCTGAGGTCAATGTAGCAACAGGAAAGAGCTCCGTGGACCAAAAATCAACTCGAGATGAGAGGTTAGTCCCTGGCTTCGACTCCAGAGGAATACCACCTAACCACAAGCACCTCAAGAGGAGGTTTCTCTCAGCTCTAGGTATGTGAGAGGGACCCTGAGTTTGCGGCCTAAAGTGGAATGGACACCGCGATGCCCTGACTCGAAATAAGGCCGGATATCCCTGCAGTGACTTGAATGCAGGCTCGTCTTGCATCTCCCAAAACGAAAGGATGTCTGAATCCCCTGTGGAGACCACAGAGAAAGACCTAGTTCCCCATCTCATCGCGACCGGAGGCCTCACATTCTTTGAAAACCCCAGAGGAACGCGGAGATCAGTGCCTCCAAAGGAAACGATGCCTGACTCCTCATGAAACTTGATAGGAGTCCCAGGATTCCTGTGGCACGTGGAAAGGGACCCTTGGTCTCCCGCCTCAGCTGGAGAGGCGTCCCAATTGCCCTGCCGAGCCTCGAGGAGAATCCCGAGTTGTCCCTCGCAACTAGGCAGGAGTCCTGACGTCGCTGAACAAACACGTGGGTGGAAGGGCCATCCCCGTCGGAACTCGAGAATATAGCCCAGGTTCCCGCCGCAACTCGAGAAAAACCATGAGACTTCCCCCTCGCCGCAAAATGAGGCCCGATTCCCCTGCACTGCGTGCAGAGCAATGCCGTGTTGCACATCACACATGAAAGGAGCCTTGATTTCCTTGATGGCACTCCAGAGAAACCCCAAGAACACTGTTTCAAGGCTAGAGGGATCCTGAGGTCACTGTAGCAACACGAAAGAGCTCCGTGGACCAAAAATCAACTCGAGATGAGAGGTTAGTCCCTGGCTTCGACTCCAGAGGAATACCACCTTACCACAAGCACCTCAAGAGGAGGCTTCTCTCAGCTCTAGGTATGTGAGAGGGACCCTGAGTTTGCGGCCTCAAGTGGAATGGACACTGCGATGCCCTGACTCGAAATAAGGCCGGATATCCCTGCAGTGACTTGAATGCAGGCTCGTCTTGCATCTCCCAAGACGAAAGGATGTCTGAATCCCCTGTGGAGACTACAGAGAAAGACCTAGTTCCCCACCTCATTGCGATCGGAGGCCTCACATCCTTTGAAAACTCCAGAGGTACGCAGAGATCAGTGCCATCAAAGGAGACGATGCCTGACTCCTCGTGAAACTTGATAGGAGTCCCGGATTCCTGTGGCACTTGGAAAGGGACACTTGGTCTCCCGCCTCAGCTGGAGAGGCGTCCCAATTGCCCTGCCAAGCCTCGAGGAGAATCCCGAGTTGTCCCTCGCAACTAGACAGGAGTCCTGCCGTCGCTGAACAAACACGTGGGTGGAAGGGCCATCCCCTTCGTAACTCGAGAATATACCCCAGGTTCCCGCCGCAACTCGAGAAAAACCAAGAGACTTCCCCCTCGCCGCGAGATGAGGCCCGATTCCCCTGCACTGCGTGCAGAGCAATTCCGTGTTGCACATCACACATGAAAGGAGCCTTGATTTCCTTGATGGCACTCCAGAGAAACCCCAAGAACACTGTTTCAAGGCTAGAGGGATCCTGAGGTCACTGTAGCAACACGAAAGAGCTCCGTGGACCAAAAATCAACTCGAGATGAAAGGTTAGTCCCTGGCTTCGACTCCAGAGGAATACCACCTTACCACAAGCACCTCAAGAGGAGGCTTCTCTCAGCTCTAGGTATGAGAGAGGGACCCTGAGTTTGCGGCCTCAAGTGGAATGGACACCGCGATGCCCTGACTCGAAATAAGGCCGGATATCCCTGCAGTGACTTGAATGCAGGCTCGTCTTGCATCTCCCAAGACGAAAGGATGTTTGAATCCCCTGTGGAGACCACAGAGAAAGACATAGTTCCCCACCTCATCGCGACCGGAGGCCTCACATCCTTTGAAAACTTCAGAGGTACGCTGAGATCAGTGCCTCCAATGGAGACGATGCCTGACTCCTCGTGAAACTTGATAGGAGTCCCAGGATTCCTGTGCACGTGGAAAGGGACTCTTGGTCTCCCGCCTCAACTGGAGAGGCGTCCCAATTGCCCTGCCAAGCCTCGAGGAGAATCCCGAGTTGTCCCTCGCAACTAGGCAGGAGTCCTGACATCGCTGAACAAACACGTGGTTGAGAGGGCCATCCGCGTCGTAACTCGAGAATATACCCCAGGTTCCCGCCGCAACTCGAGAAAAACCATGAGACTTCCCCCTCGCCGCGAGATGAGGCCCGATTCCCCTGCACTGCGTGCAGAGCAATGCCGTGTTGCACATCACACATGAAAGGAGCCTTGATTTCCTTGATGGCACTGCAGAGAAACCCCAAGAACACTGTTTCAAGGCTGGAGGGATCCTGAAGTCACTGTAGCAACACGAAAGAGCTCCGTGGACCAAAAATCAACTCGAGATGAGAGGTTAGTCCCTGGCTTCGACTCCAGAGGAATACCACCTTACCACAAGCACCTCAAGAGGAGGCTTCTCTCAGCTCTAGGTATGTGAGAGGGACCCTGAGTTTGCGGCCTCAAGTAGAATGGACACCGCGATGCCCTGACTCAAAATAAGGCCGGATATCCCTGCAGTGACTTGAATGCAGGCTCGTCTTGCATCTCCCAAAACGAAAGGATGTCTGAATCCCCTGTGGAGACCACAGAGAAAGACCTAGTTCCCCACCTCATCGCGACCGGAGGCCTCACATCCTTTGAAAACTCCAGAGGGACGCGGAGATCAGTGCCTCCAAAGGAGACGATGCCTGACTCCTCGTGAAACTTGATAGGAGTCCCAGGATTCCTGTGGCACGGGGAAAGGGGCACTTGGTCTCCCGCCTCAGCTGGAGAGGCGTCCCAATTGTCCTGCTAAGCCTCGAGGAGAATCCCGAATTGTCCCTCGCAACTAGGCAGGAGTTCTGACGTGGCTGAACAAACACGTGGGTGGAAGGGCCATCCCCGTCATAACTCGAGAATATACCCCAGGTTCCCGCCGTAACTCGAGAAAAACCATGAGACTTTCCCCTCGCCGCGAGATGAGGCCCGATTCTCCTGCACTGCATGCAGAGCAATTCTGTGTTGCACATCAAACATGAAAGGAGCCTTGATTTTCTTGATGGCAATCTAGACAAACCCCAAGAACACTGTTTCCAGGCTAGAGGGATCCTGAGGTCACTGTAGCAACACAAAAGAGCTCCTTGGACCAAGAATCAACTCGAGATGAGAGGTTAGTCCCTGGCTTCGACTCCAGAGGACTACCACCTAACCACAAGCACCTCAAGAGGAGGCGTCTCGCAGCTTTAGGTATGTGAGAGGGAAACTGACTTTGCAGCCTCAAGTGGAATGGACATGCAAAGCCCTGACTCGAAATAAGGCCAGATATCCCTGCATTGACATAAATGCAGGATCGTCTTGCATCTCCCAAGTCGAAAGAATGTCTGAATTCTCTGTGGAGACCACCGAGAGAGACCTAGTTCCCCACCTCATCGCGACCGGAGGCCTCACATCCTTTGACAACTCCAGAGGTACGCGGAGATCAGTGCCTCCAAAGGAAACGATGCCTGATTCCTCATGAAACTTGATAGGAGTCCCAGGATTCCTGTGGCACGTGGAAAGGGACCCTTGGTCTCCCGCCTCAGCTGGAGAGGCGTCCCAATTGCCCTGCCGAGCCTCGAGGAGAATCCCGAGTTGTCCCTTGCAACTAGGCAGGAGTCCTGACGTCGCTGAACAAACACGTGGGTGGAAGGGCCATCCCCGTCATAACCTCAGAATATACCCCAGGTTCCCACCGCAACTCGAGAAAATCCATGAGACTTCCCCCTCGCCGCAAAATGAGGCCTGATATCCTGCACTGCGTGCAGAGCAATTCCGTGTTGCACATCACACATGAAAGGAGCCTTGATTTCCTTGATGGCACTCCAGAGAAACCCCAAGAACACTGTTTCAAGGCTAGAGGGATCCTGAGGTCAATGTAGCAACAGGAAAGAGCTCCGTGGACCAAAAATCAACTCGAGATGAGAGGTTAGTCCCTGGCTTCGACTCCAGAGGAATACCACCTAACCACAAGCACCTCAAGAGGAGGTTTCTCTCAGCTCTAGGTATGTGAGAGGGACCCTGAGTTTGCGGCCTAAAGTGGAATGGACACCGCGATGCCCTGACTCGAAATAAGGCCGGATATCCCTGCAGTGACTTGAATGCAGGCTCGTCTTGCATCTCCCAAAACGAAAGGATGTCTGAATCCCCTGTGGAGACCACAGAGAAAGACCTAGTTCCCCATCTCATCGCGACCGGAGGCCTCACATTCTTTGAAAACCCCAGAGGAACGCGGAGATCAGTGCCTCCAAAGGAGACGATGCCTGACTCCTCGTGAAACTTGATAGGAGTCCCAGGATTACTGTGGCACGTGGAAAGGGACCCTTGGTTTCCCGCCTCAGCTGAAGAGGCATCCCAATTGCCCTGCCAAGCCTCGAGGAGAATCCCGAGTTGTCCCTCGCAACTAGGCAGAAGTCCTGACGTCGCTGAACAAACATGTGTGTGGAAGGGCCATCCCTGTCGTAACTCGAGAATATACCCCAGGTTCCCGCCGCAACTCGAGAAAAACCATGAGACTTCCCCCTCGCCGCAAAATGAGGCCCGATTCCCCTGCACTGCGTGCAGAGCAATTCCGTGTTGCACATCACACATGAAAGGAGCCTTGATTTCCTTGATGGCACTCCAGAGAAACCCCAAGAACACTGTTTCAAGTCTAGAGGGATCCTGAGGTCACTGTAGCAACACGAGCGAACGCCGTGGACCAAAAATCAACTCGAGATGAGGGGTTAGTCCCTGGCTTCGACTCCAGAGGTATACCACCTTACCACAAGCACCTCAAGAGGAGGCTTCTCTCAGCTCTAGGTATGTGAGAGGGACCCTGAGTTTGCGGCCTCAAGTGGAATGGACACCGCGATGCCCTGACTCGAAATAAGGCCGGATATCCCTGCAGTGACTTGAATGCAGGCTCGTCTTGCATCTCCCAAGACGAAAGGATGTTTGAATCCCCTGTGGAGACCACAGAGAAAGACATAGTTCCCCACCTCATCGCGACCGAAGGCCTCACATCCTTTGAAAACTTCAGAGGTACGCGGAGATCAGTGCCTCCAAAGGAGACGATGCCTGACTCGTCGTGAAACTTGATAGGAGTCCCAGGATTCCTGTGGCACGTGGAAAGGGACCCTTGGTCTCCCGCTTCAGCTGGAGAGGCGTCCCAATTGCCCTGCCAAGCCTCGAGGAGAATCCCGAGTTGTCCCTCGCAACTAGGCAGGAGTCCTGACGTCGCTGAACAAACACGTGGTTGAGAGGGCCATCCGCGTCGTAACTCGAGAATATACCCCAGGTTCCCGCCGCAACTCGAGAAAAACCATGAGACTTCCCCCTCGCCGCGAGATGAGGCCCGATTCTCCTGCACTGCATGTAGAGCAATTCTGTGTTGCACATCAAACATGAAAGGAGCCTTGATTTTCTTGATGGCAATCTAGACAAACCCCAAGAACATTGTTTCCAGGCTAGAGGGATCCTGAGGTCACTGTAGCAACACGAAAGAGCTCCTTGGACCAAGAATCAACTCGAGATGAGAGGTTAGTCCCTGGCTTCGACTCCAGAAGACTACCACCTAACCACAAGCACCTCAAGAGGAGGCGTCTCGCAGCTTTAGGTATGTGAGAGGGAAACTGACTTTGCAGCCTCAAGTGGAATGGACATGCAATGCCCTGACTCGAAATAAGGCCAGATATCCCTGCATTGACATAAATGCAGGATCGTCTTGCATCTCCCAAGACGAAAGGATGTCTGAATCCCCTGTGGAGACCACAGAGAAAGACCTAGTTCCCCATCTCATCGTGACCGGCGGCCTCACATTCTTTGAAAACCCCAGAGGAACGCGGAGATCAGTGCCTCCAAAGGAAACGATGCCTGACTCCTCATGAAACTTGATAGGAGTCCCAGGATTCCTATGACAGGTGGAAAGGGAGCCTTGGTCTCCCGCCTCAGCTGGAGAGGCGTCCCAATTGCCCTGCCGAGCCTCGAGGAGAATCCCGAGTTGTCCCTCGCAACTAGGCAGGAGTCCTGACGTCGCTGAACAAACAGGTGGGTGGAAGGGCCATCCCCGTCGGAACTCGAGAATATACCCCAGGTTCCCGCCGCAACTCGAGAAAAACCATGAGACTTCCCCCTCGCCGCGAGATGAGGCCCGATTCCCCTGCACTGCGTGCAGAGCAATTCCGTGTTGCACATCACACATGAAAGGAGCCTTGATTTCCTTGATGGCACTCCAGAGAAACCCCAAGAACACTGTTTCAAGGCTAGAGGGATCCTGAGGTCACTGTAGCAACACGAAAGAGCTCCGTGGACCAAAAATCAACTTGAGATGAGAGGTTGGTCCCTGGCTTCGACTCCAGAGGAATACCACCTTACCACAAGCACCTCAAGAGGAGGCTTCTCTCAGCTCTAGGTATGTGAGAGGGACCCTGAGTTTGCGGCCTCAAGTGGAATGGACACTGCGATGCCCTGACTCGAAATAAGGCCGGATATCCCTGCAGTGACTTGAATGCAGGCTCGTCTTGCATCTCTCAAGATGAAAGGATGTCTGAATCCCCTGTGGAGACCACAGAGAAAGACCTAGTTTCACACCTCATCGCGACCGGAGGCCTCACATCCTTTGATAACTCCAGAGGTACGCAGAGATCAGTGCCTCCAAAGGAGACGATGCCTGACTCCTCTTGAAACTTGATAGGAGTCCCAGGATTCCTGTGGCACGTGGAAAGGGACCCTTTGTCTCCCACCTCAGCTGAAGAGGCATCCCAATTGCCCTGCCAAGCCTCGGGGAGAATCCCGAGTTGTCCCTCGCAACTAGGCAGAAGTCCTGACGTCGCTGAACAAACACGTGGGTGGAAGGGCCATCCCTTTCGTAACTCGAGAATATACCCCAGGTTCCCGCCGCAACTCGAGAAAAACCATGAGACTTTCCCCTCGCCGCAAGATGAGGCCCGATTCCCCTGCACTGCGTGCAGAGCAATTCCGTGTTGCACATCACACATGAAAGGAGCCTTGATTTCCTTGATGGCACTCCAGAGAAACCCCAAGAACACTGTTTCCAGGCTAGAGGGATCCTGAGGTCACTGTAGCAACACGAAAGAGCTCCGTGGACCAAAAATCAACTCGAGATGAGAGGTTAGTCCCTGGCTTCGACTCCAGAGGAATACCACCTTACCACAAGCACCTCAAGAGGAGGCTTCTCTCAGCTCTAGGTATGTGAGAGGGACCCTGAGTTTGCGGCCTCAAGTGGAATGGACACCGCTATTCCCTGACACGAAATAAGGCCGGATATCCCTGCAGTGACTTGAATGCAGGCTCGTCTTGCATCTCCCAAGACGAAAGGATGTCTGAATCCCCTGTGTAGACCACAGAGAAAGACGTAATTCCCCACCTCATCGCGACAGGAGGCCTCACATCCTTTGAAAACTCCAGAGGTACGCGGAGATCAGTGCCTCCAAAGGAGACGATGCCTGACTCGTCGTGAAACTTGATAGGAGTCCCAGGATTCCTGTGGCACGTGGAAAGGGACCCTTGGTCTCCCGCCTCAGCAGGATAGGCGTCCCAATTGCCCTGCCAAGCCTCGAGGAGAATCCCGAGTTGTCCCTCGCAACTAGGCAGGAGTCCTGAGGTCGCTGAACAAACACGTGGGTGGAAGGGCCATCCCCATCATAACTCGAGAATATAGCCCAGGTTCCCGCCGCAACTCGAGAAAAACCATGAGACTTCCCCCTCGCCGCGAGATGAGGCTCGATTCTCCTGCACTGCATGCAGAGCAATTCCGTGTTGCACATCACACATGAAAGGAGCCCTGATTTTCTTGATGGCACTCTAGAGAAACCGCAAGAACACTGTTTCCAGGCTAGAGGGATCCTGAGGTCACTGTAGCAACACGAAAGAGCTCCGTGGACCAGAAATCAACTTGAGATGAGAGGGTAGTCCCTGGCTTCGACTCCAGAGGAATACCACCTTACCACAAGCACCTCAAGAGGAGGCTTCTCTCAGCTCTAGGTATGTGAGAGGGACCCTGAGTTTTCGGCCTCAAGTGGAATGGACACCGCGATGCCCTGACTCGAAATAAGGCCGGATATCCCTGCAGTGACTTGAATGCAGGCTCGTCTTGCATCTCCCAAGACGAAAGGATGTCTGAATCCCCTGTGGAGACCGCAGAGAAAGACCTAGTTCCCCACCTCATCGCGACCGGAGGCCTCACATCCTTTGAAAACTCCAGAGGTACGCGGAGATCAGTGCCTCCAAAGGAGACGATGCCTGACTCCTCGAGAAACTTGATAGGAGTCCCAGGATTCCTGTGGCACGTGGAAAGGGACACTTGGTCTCCCGCCTCAGCTGGATAGGCGGCCCAATTGCCCTGCCAAGCCTCGAGGAGAATCCCGAGTTGTCCCTCGCAACTAGGCAGGAGTCCTGCCGTCGCTGAACAAACACGTGGGTGGAAGGGCCATCCCCGTCGTAACTCGAGAATATACCCCAGGTTCCCGCCGCAACTCGAGAAAAACCATCAGACTTCCCCCTCGCCGCGAGATGAGGCCCGATTCCCCTGCACTGCGTGCAGAGCAATTCCGTGTTGCACATCACATATGAAAGGAGCCTTGATTACCTTGATGGCACTCCAGAGAAACCCCAAGAACACTGTTTCAAGGCTAGAGGGATCCTGAGGTCACTGTAGCAACACAAAAGAGCTCCGGCGACCAAAAATCAACTCGAGATGAGAGATTAGTCCCTGGCTTCGACTCCAGAGGAATACCACGTTACCACAAGCACCTCAAGAGGAGGATTCTCTCAGCTCTAGGTATGTGAGAGGGACCCTGAGTTTGCGGCCTCAAGTGGAATGGACACTGCGATGCCCTGACGCGAAATCAGGCCGGATATTCCTGCAGTGACTTGAATGCAGGCTCGTCTTGCATCTCCTAAGATGAAATGATGTGTGAATCCCCTGTGGAGACCACAGAGAAAGACCTAGTTCCCCACCTCATCGCGACCGGAGGCCTCACATCCTTTGAATACTCCAGAGGTACGCGGAGATCAGTGCCTCCAAAGGAGACGATGCCTGACTCCTCGTGAAACTTGATAGGAGTCCCAGGATTCCGGTGGCACGTGGAAAGGGACCCTTGGTCTCCCGCCTCAGCTGGAGAGGCGTCCCAATTGCCCTGCCAAGACTCGAGGAGAATCCCGAGATGTCCCTCGCATCTAGGCAGGAGTCCTGCCGTCGCTGAACAAACACGTGGGTGGAAGGGCCATCCCCGTCGTAACTCGAGAATATACCCCAGGTTCCCGCCGCAACTCGAGAAAAACCATGAGACTTCCCCCTCGCCGCGAGATGAGGCCCGATTCCCCTGCACTGCGTGCAGAGCAATTCCGTGTTGCACATCACACATGAAAGGAGCCTTGATTTCCTTGATGGCACTCCAGAGAAACCCCAAGAACACTGTTTCAAGGCTAGAGGGATCCTGAGGTCACTGTAGCAACACGAAAGAGCTCCATGGACCAAAAATCAACTCGAGATGAGAGGTGAGTCCCTGGCTTTGACTCCAGAGGAATACCACCTTACCACAAGCACCTCAAGAGGAGGCTTCTCTCAGCTCTAGGTATGTGAGAGGGACCCTGAGTTTCTGGCCTCAAGTGGAATGGACACCGCGATGACCTGACACGAAATAAGGCCAGATATCCCTGCAGTGACTTGAATGCAGGCTCGTCTTGCATCTCCCAAAACGAAAGGATGTCTGAATCGCCTGTGGAGACCACAGAGAAAGACCTAGTTCCCCACCTCATCGCGACCGGAGGCCTCACATCCTTTGAATACTCCAGAGGTACGCGGAGATCAGTGCCTCCAAAGGAGACGATGCCTGACTCCTCGTGAAACTTGATAGGAGTCCCAGGATTCCTGTGGCACGTGGAAAGGGACCCTTGGTCTCCCGCCTCAGCTGGAGAGGCGTCCCAATTGCCCTGCCAAGCCTCGAGGAGAATCCCGAGTTGTCCCTCGCAACTAGGCAGGAGTCCTGCCGTCGCTGAACAAACACGTGGGTGGAAGGGCCATCCCCGTCGTAACTCGAGAATATACCCCAGGTTCCCGCCGCAACTCGAGAAAAACCATCAGACTTCCCCCTCGCCGCGAGATGAGGCCCGATTCCCCTGCACTGCGTGCAGAGCAATTCCGTGTTGCACATCACATATGAAAGGAGCCTTGATTACCTTGATGGCACTCCAGAGAAACCCCAAGAACACTGTTTCAAGGCTAGAGGGATCCTGAGGTCACTGTAGCAACACAAAAGAGCTCCGGCGACCAAAAATCAACTCGAGATGAGAGGTTAGTCCCTGGCTTCGACTCCAGAGGAATACCACGTTACCACAAGCACCTCAAGAGGAGGCTTCTCTCAGCTCTAGGTATGTGAGAGGGACCCTGAGTTTCTGGCCTCAAGTGGAATGGACACTGCGATGCCCTGACGCGAAATCAGGCTGAATATGCCTCCAATGACTTGAATGCAGGCTCGTCTTGCATCTCCTAAGATGAAATGATGTCTGAATCCCCTGTGGAGACCACAGAGAAAGACCTAGTTCCCCACCTCATCGCGACCGGAGGCCTCACATCCTTTGAATACTCCAGAGGTACGCGGAGATCAGTGCCTCCAAAGGAGACGATGCCTGACTCCTCGTGAAACTTGATAGGAGTCCCAGGATTCCTGTGGCACGTGGAAAGGGACCCTTGGTCTCCCGCCTCAGCTGGAGAGGCGTCCCAATTGCCCTGCCAAGCCTCGAGGAGAATCCCGAGTTGTCCCTCGCAACTAGGCAGGAGTCCTGCCGTCGCTGAACAAACACGTGGGTGGAAGGGCCATCCCCGTCGTAACTCGAGAATATACCCCAGGTTCCCGCCGCAACTCGAGAAAAACCATGAGACTTCCCCCTCGCCGCGAGATGAGGCCCGATTCCCCTGCACTGCGTGCAGAGCAATTCCGTGTTGCACATCACACATGAAAGGAGCCTTGATTTCCTTGATGGCACTCCAGAGAAACCCCAAGAACAGTGTTTCAAGGCTAGAGGGATCCTGAGGTCACTGTAGCAACACGAAAGAGCTCCGTGGACCAAAAATCAACTCGAGATGAGAGGTTAGTCCCTGGCTTCGACTCCAGAGGAATACCACCTTACCACAAGCACCTCAAGAGGAGGCTTCTCTCAGCTCTAGGTATGTGAGAGGGACCCTGAGTTTGCGGCCTCAAGTGGAATGGAGACCGCGATGCCCTGACTCGAAATAAGGCCGGATATCCCTGCAGTGACTTGAATGCAGGCTCGTCTTGCATCTCCCAAGACGAAAGGATGTCTGAATCCCCTGTGGAGACCACAGAGAAAGACCTAGTTTCCCACCTCATCGCGACCGGACGCCTCACATCCTTTGAAAACTCCAGAGGTACGCGGAGATCAGTGCCTCCAAAGGAGACGATGCCTGACTCCTCGTGAAACTTGATAGGAGTCCCAGGATTCCTGTGGCACGTGGAAAGGGACACTTGGTCTCCCGCCTCAGCTGGATAGGCGGCCCAATTGCCCTGCCAAGCCTCGAGGAGAATCCCGAGTTGTCCCTCGCATCTAGGCAGGAGTCCTGCCGTCGCTGAACAAACACATGGGTGGAAGGGCCATCCCCATTGTAACTCGAGAATATACCCCAGGTTCCCGCCGCCACTCGAGAAAAACCATGAGACTTCCCCCTCGCCGCGAGATGAGGCCCGATTCCCCTGCACTGCGTGCAGAGCAATTCCGTGTTGCACATCACACATGAAAGAAGCCTTGATTTCCTTGATGGCACTCCAGAGAAACCCCAAGAACACTGTTTCAAGGCTAGAGGGATCCTGAGGTCACTGTAGCAACACGAAAGAGCTCCATGGACCAAAAATCAACTCGAGATGAGAGGTGAGTCCCTGTCTTTGACTCCAGAGGAATACCACCTTACCACAAGCACCTCAAGAGGAGGCTTCTCTCAGCTCTAGGTATGTGAGAGGGACCCTGAGTTTCTGGCCTCAAGTGGAATGGACACCGCGATGACCTGACTCGAAATAAGGCCGGATATCCCTGCAGTGACTTGAATGCAGGCTCGTCTTGCATCTCCCAAGACGAAAGGATGTCTGAATCCCCTGTGGAGACCACAGAGAAGGACCTAGTTCCCCACCTCATCGCGACCGGAGGCCTCACATCCTTTGAAAACTCCAGAGGTACGCGGAGATCAGTGCCTCCAAAGGAGACGATGCCTGACTCCTCGTGAAACTTGATAGGAGTCCCAGGATTCCTGTGGCACGTGGAAAGGGAGCCTTGGTCTCCCGCCTCAGCTGGAGAGGCGTCCCAATTGCCCTGCCAAGCCTCGAGGAGAATCCCGAGTTGTCCCTCGCAACTAGGCAGGAGTCCTGCCGTCGCTGAACAAACACTTGGGTGGAAGGGCCATCCCCGTCGTAACTCGAGAATATACCCCAGGTTCCCGCCGCAACTCGAGAAAAACCATCAGACTTCCCCCTCGCCACGAGATGAGGCCCGATTCCCCTGCACTGCGTGCAGAGCAATTCCGTGTTGCACATCACATATGAAAGGAGCCTTGATTACCTTGATGGCACTCCAGAAAAACCCCAAGAACACTGTTTCAAGGCTAGAGGGATCCTGAGGTCACTGTAGCAACACAAAAGAGCTCCGGCGACCAAAAATCAACTCGAGATGAGAGGTTAGTCCCTGGCTTCGACTCCAGAGGAATACCACCTTACCACAAGCACCTCAAGAGGAGGCTTCTCTCAGCTCTAGGTATGTGAGAGGGACCCTGAGTTTGCGGCCTCAAGTGGAATGGACACTGCGATGCCCTGACTCGAAATAAGGCCGGATATCCCTGCAGTGACTTGAAGGCAGGCTCGTCTTGCATCTCCCAAGATGAAAGGATGTCTGAATCCCCTGTGGAGACCGCAGAGAAAGAGCTAGTTCCGAAAACATGGCGACCGGAGGCCTCACATACTTTGAAAACTCCAGAGGTACGCGGAGATCAGTGCCTCCAAAGGAGACGATGCCTGACTCCTCGTGAAACTTGATAGGAGTCCCAGGATTCCTGTGGCACGTGGAAAGGGACCCTTGGTCTCCCGCCTCAGCTGGAGAGGCATCCCAATTGCCCTGGCAAGCCTCTAGGAGAACCCCGAGTTTTCCCTCGCAACTAGGCAGGAGTCCTGACGTCGCTGAACAAACACGTGGGTGGAAGGGCCATCCCTTTCGTAACTCGAGAATATACCCCAGGTTCCTGCCGCAACTCGAGAAAAACCATGAGACTTCCCCCTCGCCGCGAGATGAGGCCCGATTCCCCTGCACTGCGTGCACAGCAATTCCGTGTTGCACATCACACATGAAAGGAGCCTTGATTTCCTTGATGGCACTCCAGAGAAACCCCAAGAACACTGTTTCAAGGCTAGAGGGATCCTGAGGTCACTGTAGCAGCACGAAAGAGCTCCGTGGACCAACAATCAACTCGAGATGAGAGGTTAATCCCTGGATTCGACTCCAGAGGAATACCACCTTACCACAAGCACCTCAAGAGGAGGCTTCTCTCAGCTCTAGGTATGTGAGAGGGACCCTGAGTTTGCGGCTTCAAGTGGAATGGACACCGCGATGCCCTGACTCGAAATAAGGCCGGATATCCATGCAGTGACTTGAATGCAGGCTCGTCTTGCATCTCCCAAGACGAAAGGATGTCTGAATCCCCTGTGGAGACCACAGAAAAAGACCTAGTTCCCCACATCATCGCGACCGGAGGCCTCACATCCTTTGAAAACTCCAGAGGTACGCGGAGATCAGTGCCTCCAAAGGAGACGGTGCCTGACTCCTCGTGAAACTTGATAGGAGTCCCAGGATTCCTGTGGCACGTGGAAAGGGACCCTTGGTCTCCCGCCTCAGCTGGAGAGGCGTCCCAATTGCCCTGCCAAGCCTCGAGGAGAATCCCGAGTTGTCCCGCGCAACTAGGCAGGAGTCGTGACGTCGCTGAACAAACACGTGGGTGGAAGGGCCATCCCCGTCGTAACTCGAGAATATACCCCAGGTTCCCGCCGCAACTCGAGAAAAACCATGAGACTTCCCCCTCGCCGCGAGATGAGGCCCGATTCCCCTGCACTGCGTGCAGAGCAATTCCGTGTTGCACATCACACATGAATGGAGCCTTGATTTCCTTGATAGCACTCCAGAGAAACCCCAAGAACACTGTTTCAAGGCTAGAGGGATCCTGACATCACTGTAGCCACACGAAAGAGCTCCGTGGCCCAAAAATCAACTCGAGATGAGAGGTTAGTCCCTGGCTTCGACTCCAGTGGAATACCACCTTACCACAAGCACCTCAAGAGGAGGCTTCTCTCAGCTCTAGGTATGTGAGAGGGACCCTGAGTTTGCGGCCTCAAGTGGAATGGACACCTCGATGCCCTGACTCGAAATAAGGCCGGATATCCCTGCAGTGACTTGAATGCAGGCTCATCTTGTATCTCCCAAATGAAAGGATGTCTGAATCCCCTGTGGAGACCTCAGAGAAAGATCTAGTTCCCCACCTCATCGCGACTGGAGGCCTCACATCCTTTGAAAACTCCAGAGGTACGCGGAGATCAGTGAATCCAAAGGGGATGAGGCCTGACTCCTCGTGAAACTTGATAGGAGTCGTAGGATTCCTTTGGCACGTGGAAAGGGACCCTTGGTCTCCCGCCTCAGCTGGAGATGCGTCCCAATTGCCCTGCCAAGCCTCGAGGAGAATCCCGAGTTGTCCCTCGCAACTAGGCAGGAGTCCTGCCGTCGCTGAACAAACACGTGTGTGTAAGGGCGATCCCCGTCGTAACTCGAGAATATACCCCAGGTTCCCGCCGCAACTCGAGAAAAACCATGAGACTTCCCCCTCGCCGCGAGATGAGGCCTGATTCCCCTGCACTGCGTGCAGAGCAATTCCGTGTTGCACATCACACATGAAAGGAGCCTTGATTTCCTTGATGACAATCCAGAGAAACCCCAAGAACACTGTTTCAAGGCTAGCGGGATCCTGAGGTCACTGTAGCAACACGAAAGAGCTCCGTGGACCAAAAATCAACTCGAGATGAGAGGTTAGTTCCTGGCTTCGACTCCAGAGGAATACCACCTTACCACAAGCACCTCAAGAGGAGGCTTCTCTCAGCTCTAGGTATGTGAGAGGGACCCTGAGTTTGTGGCCTAAAGTGGAATGGACACTGCGATGCCCTGACTCGAAATAAGGCCGGATATCCCTGCAGTGACTTGAATACAGGCTCGACTTGCATCTCCCAAGATGAAAGGATGTCTGAATCCCCTGTGGAGACCACAGAGAAAGACCTAGTTCCCCACCTCATCGCGACCGGAGGCCTCACATCCTTTGAAAACTCCAGAGGTACACGGATATCAGTGCCTCCAAAGGAGACGATGCCTGACTCCTCGTGAAACTTGATAGGAGTCCCAGGATTCCTGTGGCACGTGGAAAGGGACCCTTGGTATCCCGCCTCAGCTGGAGAGGCGTCCCAATTGCCCTGCCAAGCATCGAGGAGAATCCCGAGTTGTCCCTCGCAACTAGGCAGGAGTCGTGACTGGGCTGAACAAAGACGTGGGTGGAAGGGCCATCCCCGTCATAACTCGAGAATATACCCCAGGTTCCCGCCGCAACTCGAGAAAAACCATGAGACTTCCCCCTCGCATCGAGATGAGGCTAGATTCTCCTGCACTGCATGCAGAGCAATTCCATGTTGCACATCAAACATGAAAGGAGCCTTGATTTCCTTGATGGCACTCCAAAGAAACCCCAAGAACACTGTTTCCAGGCTAGAGAGATCCTGAGGTCACTGTAGCAACACAAAAGAGCTCCGTTGACCAAAAATCAACTCGAGATGAGAGGTTAGTCCCTGGCTTCGACTCCAGAGGAATACCACCTTACCACAAGCACCTCAAGAGTAGGCTTCTCTCAGCTCTAGGTATGTGAGAGGGACCCTGAGTTTGCGGCCTCAAGTGGAATGGAGACCGCGATGCCCTGACTCGAAATAAGGCCGGATATCCCTGCAGTGACTTAAATGCAGGCTCGTCTTGCATCTCCCAAGACGAAAGGATGTCTGAATCCCCTGTGGAGACCACAGAGAAAGACCTAGTTCCCCACCTCATCGCGACCGGAGGCCTCACATCCTTTGAAAACTCCAGAGGTACGCGGAGATCAGTGCCTCCAAAGGAGACGATGCCTGACTCCTCGTGAAACTTGATAGGAGTCCCAGGATTCCTGTGGCACGTGGAAAGGGACCCTTGGTCTCCTGCCTCAGCTGGAGAGGCGTCCCAGTTGCCCTGCCAAGCCCCGAGGAGAATCCCGAGTTGTCCCTCGCAACTAGGCAGGAGTCCTGACGTCGCTGATCAAACACTTGGTTGGATGTGCCATTCCCTTCGTACTTCGAGAATATACCCCAGGTTCCCGCCACAACTCGAGAAAAACCATGAGACTTCCCCCTCGCCGCGAGATGAGGCCCGATTCCCCTGCACTGCGTGCAGAGCAATTCCGTGTTTCACATCACACATGAAAGGAGCCTTGATTTCCTTGACGGCACTTCAGCGAAACCCAAAGAACACTGTTTGAAGGCTAGAGGGATCCTGAGGTCACTGTAGCAACACGAAAGAGCTCCATGGACCAAAAATCTACTCGAGATGAGAGGTTAGTCCCTGGCTTCGACTCCAGAGGAATACCACCTTACCACAAGCACCTCAAGAGGAGGCTTCTCTCAGCTCTAGGTATGTGAGAGGGACCCTGAGTTTGCGGCCTCAAGTGGAATGGACACCGCGATGCCCTGACGTGAAATAAGGCCGGATATCCCTGCAGTGACTTGAATGCAGGCTCGTCTTGCATCTCCCAAGACGAAAGGATGTCTGAATCCCCTGTGGAGACCACAGACAAAGACTTAGTTCCCCACCTCATCGCGACCGGAGGCCTCACATCCTTTGAAAACTCCAGAGGTACCCGGAGATCAGTGCCTCCAAAGGAGACGATGCCTGACTCCTCGTGAAACTTGATAGGAGTCCCAGGATTCCTGTGGCACGTGGAAAGGGACCCTTGGTCTCCCGCCTCAGCTGGAGAGGCCTCCCAATTGCCCTGCCAAGCCTCGAGGAGATTCCCGAGTTGTCTCTCGCAACTAGACAGGAGTCCTGCCGTCGCTGAACAAACACGTGGGTGGAAGGGCCATCCCCTTCGTAACTCGAGAATATACCCCAGGTTCCCGCCGCAACTCGAGAAAAACCAAGAGACTTCCCCCTCGCCGCGAGATGAGGCCCGATTCCCCTGCACTGCGTGCAGAGCAATTCCGTGTTGCACATCACACATGAAAGGAGCCTTGATTTCCTTGATGGCACTCCAGAGAAACCCCAAGAACACTGTTTCAAGGCTAGAGGGATCCTGAGGTCACTGTAGCAAAACGAAAGAGCTCCGTGGACCAAAAATCAACTCGAGATGAAAGGTTAGTCCCTGGCTTCGACTCCAGAGGAATACCACCTTACCACAAGCACCTCAAGAGGAGGCTTCTCTCAGCTCTAGGTATGAGAGAGGGACCCTGAGTTTGCGGCCTCAAGTGGAATGGACACCGCGATGCCCTGACTCGAAATAAGGCCGGATATCCCTGCAGTGACTTGAATGCAGGCTCGTCTTGCATCTCCCAAGACGAAAGGATGTTTGAATCCCCTGTGGAGACCACAGAGAAAGACATAGTTCCCCACCTCATCGCGACCGGAGGCCTCACATCCTTTGAAAACTTCAGAGGTACGCTGAGATCAGTGCCTCCAATGGAGACGATGCCTGACTCCTCGTGAAACTTGATAGGAGTCCCAGGATTCCTGTGCACGTGGAAAGGGACTCTTGGTCTCCCGCCTCAACTGGAGAGGCGTCCCAATTGCCCTGCCAAGCCTCGAGGAGAATCCCGAGTTGTCCCTCGCAACTAGGCAGGAGTCCTGACATCGCTGAACAAACACGTGGTTGAGAGGGCCATCCGCGTCGTAACTCGAGAATATACCCCAGGTTCCCGCCGCAACTCGAGAAAAACCATGAGACTTCCCCCTCGCCGCGAGATGAGGCCCGATTCCCCTGCACTGCGTGCAGAGCAATTCCGTGTTGCACATCACACATGAAAGGAGCCTTGATTTCCTTGATGGCACTGCAGAGAAACCCCAAGAACACTGTTTCAAGGCTACAGGGATCCTGAAGTCACTGTAGCAACACGAAAGAGCTCCGTGGACCAAAAATCAACTCGAGATGAGAGGTTAGTCCCTGGCTTCGACTCCAGAGGAATACCACCTTACCACAAGCACCTCAAGAGGAGGCTTCTCTCAGCTCTAGGTATGTGAGAGGGACCCTGAGTTTGCGGCTTCAAGTGGAATGGACACCGCGATGCCCTGACTCGAAATAAGGCCGGATATCCCTGCAGTGACTTGAATGCAGGCTCGTCTTGCATCTCCCAAGACGAAAGGATGTCTGAATCCCCTGTGGAGACCACAGAAAAAGACCTAGTTCCCCACATCATCGCGACCGGAGGCCTCACATCCTTTGAAAACTCCAGAGGTACGCGGAGATCAGTGCCTCCAAAGGAGACGGTGCCTGACTCCTCGTGAAACTTGATAGGAGTCCCAGGATTCCTGTGGCACGTGGAAAGGGACCCTTGGTCTCCCGCCTCAGCTGGAGAGGCGTCCCAATTGCCCTGCCAAGCCTCGAGGAGAATCCCGAGTTGTCCCGCGCAACTAGGCAGGAGTCGTGACGTCGCTGAACAAACACGTGGGTGGAAGGGCCATCCCCGTCGTAACTCGAGAATATAGCCCAGGTTCCCGCCGCAACTCGAGAAAAACCATGAGACTTCCCCCTCGCCGCGAGATGAGGCCCGATTCCCCTGCACTGCGTGCAGAGCAATTCCGTGTTGCACATCACACATGAATGGAGCCTTGATTTCCTTGATAGCACTCCAGAGAAACCCCAAGAACACTGTTTCAAGGCTAGAGGGATCCTGACATCACTGTAGCCACACGAAAGAGCTCCGTGGCCCAAAAATCAACTCGAGATGAGAGGTTAGTCCCTGGCTTCGACTCCAGTGGAATACCACCTTACCACAAGCACCTCAAGAGGAGGCTTCTCTCAGCTCTAGGTATGTGAGAGGGACCCTGAGTTTGCGGCCTCAAGTGGAATGGACACCTCCATGCCCTGACTCGAAATAAGGCCGGATATCCCTGCAGTGACTTGAATGCAGGCTCATCTTGTATCTCCCAAATGAAAGGATGTCTGAATCCCCTGTGGAGACCTCAGAGAAAGATCTAGTTCCCCACCTCATAGCGACTGGAGGCCTCACATCCTTTGAAAACTCCAGAGGTACGCGGAGATCAGTGCCTCCAAAGGGGATGAGGCCTGACTCCTCGTGAAACTTGATAGGAGTCGTAGGATTCCTTTGGCACGTGGAAAGGGACCCTTGGTCTCCCGCCTCAGCTGGAGATGCGTCCCAATTGCCCTGCCAAGCCTCGAGGAGAATCCCGAGTTGTCCCTCGCAACTAGGCAGGAGTCCTGCCGTCGCTGAACAAACACGTGTGTGTAAGGGCCATCCCCGTCGTAACTCGAGAATATACCCCAGGTTCCCGCCACAACTCGAGAAAAACCATGAGACTTCCCCCTCGCCGCGAGATGAGGCCTGATTCCCCTGCACTGCGTGCAGAGCAATTCCGTGTTGCACATCACACATGAAAGGAGCCTTGATTTCCTTGATGACAATCCAGAGAAACCCCAAGAACACTGTTTCAAGGCTAGCGGGATCCTGAGGTCACTGTAGCAACACGAAAGAGCTCCGTGGACCAAAAATCAACTCGAGATGAGAGGTTAGTCCCTGGCTTCGACTCCAGAGGAAAACCACCTTACCACAAGCACCTCAAGAGGAGGCTTCTCTCAGCTCTAGGTATGTGAGAGGGACCCTGAGTTTGTGGCCTAAAGTGGAATGGACACTGCGATGCCCTGACTCGAAATAAGGCCGGATATCCCTGCAGTGACTTGAATACAGGCTCGACTTGCATGTCCCAAGATGAAAGGATGTCTGAATCCCCTGTGGAGACCACAGAGAAAGACCTAGTTCCCCACCTCATCGCGACCGGAGGCCTCACATCCTTTGAAAACTCCAGAGGTACACGGATATCAGTGCCTCCAAAGGAGACGATGCCTGACTCCTCGTGAAACTTGATAGGAGTCCCAGGATTCCTGTGGCACGTGGAAAGGGACCCTTGGTCTCCCGCCTCAGCTGGAGAGGCGTCCCAATTGCCCTGCCAAGCCTCGAGGAGAATCCCGAGTTGTCCCTCGCAACTAGGCAGGAGTCCTGACTGGGCTGAACAAAGACGTGGGTGGAAGGGCCATCCCCGTCATAACTCGAGAATATACCCCAGGTTCCCGCCGCAACTCGAGAAAAACCATGAGACTTCCCCCTCGCCACGAGATGAGGCTAGATTCTCCTGCACTGCATGCAGAGCAATTCCATGTTGCACATCAAACATGAAAGGAGCCTTGATTTCCTTGATGGCACTCCAAAGAAACCCCAAGAACACTGTTTCCAGGCTAGAGAGATCCTGAGGTCACTGTAGCAACACAAAAGAGCTCCGTTGACCAAAAATCAACTCGAGATGAGAGGTTAGTCCCTGGCTTCGACTCCAGAGGAATACCACCTTACCACAAGCACCTCAAGAATAGGCTTCTCTCAGCTCTAGGTATGTGAGAGGGACCCTGAGTTTGCGGCCTCAAGTGGAATGGAGACCGCGATGCCCTGACTCGAAATAAGGCCGGATATCCCTGCAGTGACTTAAATGCAGGGTCGTCTTGCATCTCCCAAGACGAAAGGATGTCTGAATCCCCTGTGGAGACCACAGAGAAAGACCTAGTTCCCCACCTCATCGCGACCGGAGGCCTCACATCCTTTGAAAACTCCAGAGGTACGCGGAGATCAGTGCCTCCAAAGGAGACGATGCCTGACTCCTCGTGAAACTTGATAGGAGTCCCAGGATTCCTGTGGCACGTGGAAAGGGACCCTTGGTCTCCTGCCTCAGCTGGAGAGGCGTCCCAGTTGCCCTGCCAAGCCTCGAGGAGAATCCCGAGTTGTCCCTCGCAACTAGGCAGGAGTCCTGACGTCGCTGATCAAACACTTGGTTGGATGTGCCATTCCCTTCGTACTTCGAGAATATACCCCAGGTTCCCGCCACAACTCGAGAAAAACCATGAGACTTCCCCCTCGCCGCGAGATGAGGCCCGATTCCCCTGCACTGCGTGCAGAGCAATTCCGTGTTTCACATCACACATGAAAGGAGCCTTGATTTCCTTGACGGCACTTCAGCGAAACCCAAAGAACACTGTTTGAAGGCTAGAGGGATCCTGAGGTCACTGTAGCAACACGAAAGAGCTCCATGGACCAAAAATCTACTCGAGATGAGAGGTTAGTCCCTGGCTTCGACTCCAGAGGAATACCACCTTACCACAAGCACCTCAAGAGGAGGCTTCTCTCAGCTCTAGGTATGTGAGAGGGACCCTGAGTTTGCAGCCTCAAGTGGAATGGACACCGCGATGCCCTGACGTGAAATAAGGCCGGATATCCCTGCAGTGACTTGAATGCAGGCTTGTCTTGCATCTCGCAAGACGAAACGATGTCTGAATTCTCTGTGGAGACCACCGAGAAAGACCTAGTTCCCCACCTCATCGCGATCGGATGCCTCACATCCCTTGAAAACTCCAGAGGTACGCGGAGATCAGTGCCTCCAAAGGAGACGATGCCTGACTCCTCGTGAAACTTGATAGGAGTCCCAGGATTCCTGTGGCACGTGGAAAGGGACCCTTGGTCTCCTGCCTCAGCTGGAGAGGCGTCCCAGTTGCCCTGCCAAGCCTCGAGGAGAATCCCGAGTTGTCCCTCGCAACTAGGCAGGAGTCCTGACGTCGCTGAACAAACACGTGTGTGGAAGGGCCATCCCCGTCGTAACTTGAGAATATACCCCAGGTTTCCGCCGCAACTCGAGAAAAACCATGAGACTTCCCCTCGCCACGAGATGAGGCCCGATTCCCCTGCACTGCATGCAGAGCAATTCCGTGTTGCACATCACACATGAAAGGAGCCTTGATTTCCTTGATGGCACTCCAGAGAAACCCCAAGAACACTGTTTCAAGGCTAGAGGGATCCTGAGGTCACTGTACCAACACGAAAGAGCTCCGTGGACCAAAAATCAACTCGAGATGAGAGGTTAGTCCCTGGCTTCGACTCCAGAGGAATACCACCTTACCACAAGCAACTCAAGAGGAGGCTTCTCTCAGCTCTAGGTATGTGAGAGGGACGCTGAGTTTTCGGCCTCAAGTGGAATGGAGAACGCGATGCCCTGACTCATAATAAGGCCGGATATCCCTGCAGTGACTTGAATGCAGGCTCGTCTTGCATCTCCCAAGACGAAAGGATGTCTGAATCCCCTGTGGAGACCACAGACAAAGACTTAGTTCCCCACCTCATCGCGACCGGAGGCCTCACATCCTTTGAAAACTCCAGAGGTACCCGGAGATCAGTGCCTCCAAAGGAGACGATGCCTGACTCCTCGTGAAACTTGATAGGAGTCCCAGGATTCCTGTGGCACGTGGAAAGGGACCCTTGGTCTCCCGCCTCAGCTGGAGAGGCGTCCCAATTGCCCTGCCAAGCCTCGAGGAGATTCCCGAGTTGTCTCTCGCAACTAGACAGGAGTCCTGCTGTCGCTGAACAAACACGTGGGTGGAAGGGCCATCCCCTTCGTAACTCGAGAATATACCCCAGGTTCCCGCCGCAACTCGAGAAAAACCAAGAGACTTCCCCCTCGCCGCGAGATGAGGCCCGATTCCCCTGCACTGCGTGCAGAGCAATTCCGTGTTGCACATCACACATGAAAGGAGCCTTGATTTCCTTGATGGCACTCCAGAGAAACCCCAAGAACACTGTTTCAAGGCTAGAGGGATCCTGAGGTCACTGTAGCAACAGGAAAGAGCTCCGTGGACCAAAAATCAACTCGAGATGAAAGGTTAGTCCCTGGCTTCGACTCCAGAGGAATACCACCTTACCACAAGCACCTCAAGAGGAGGCTTCTCTCAGCTCTAGGTATGAGAGAGGGACCCTGAGTTTGCGGCCTCAAGTGGAATGGACACCGCGATGCCCTGACTCGAAATAAGGCCGGATATCCCTGCAGTGACTTGAATGCAGGCTCGTCTTGCATCTCCCAAGACGAAAGGATGTTTGAATCCCCTGTGGAGACCACAGAGAAAGACATAGTTCCCCACCTCATCGCGACCGGAGGCCTCACATCCTTTGAAAACTTCAGAGGTACGCTGAGATCAGTGCCTCCAATGGAGACGATGCCTGACTCCTCGTGAAACTTGATAGGAGTCCCAGGATTCCTGTGCACGTGGAAAGGGACTCTTGGTCTCCCGCCTCAACTGGAGAGGCGTCCCAATTGCCCTGCCAAGCCTCGAGGAGAATCCCGAGTTGTCCCTCGCAACTAGGCAGGAGTCCTGACATCGCTGAACAAACACGTGGTTAAGAGGGCCATCCGCGTCGTAACTCGAGAATATACCCCAGGTTCCCGCCGCAACTCGAGAAAAACCATGAGACTTCCCCCTCGCCGCGAGATGAGGCCCGATTCCCCTGCACTGCGTGCAGAGCAATTCCGTGTTGCACATCACACATGAAAGGAGCCTTGATTTCCTTGATGGCACTGCAGAGAAACCCCAAGAACACTGTTTCAAGGCTACAGGGATCCTGAAGTCACTGTAGCAACACGAAAGAGCTCCGTGGACCAAAAATCAACTCAAGATGAGAGGTTAGTCCCTGGCTTCGACTCCAGAGGAATACCACCTTACCACAAGCACCTCAAGAGGAGGCTTCTCTCAGCTCTAGGTATGTGAGAGGGACCCTGACTTTGCGGCCTCAAGTAGAATGGACACCGCGATGCCCTGACGCGAAATAAGGCCGGATATCCCTGCAGTGACTTGAATGCAGGCTCGTCTTGCATCTCCCAAAACGAAAGGATGTCTGAATCCCCTGTGGAGAACACAGAGAAAGACCTAGTTCCCCACCTCATCGCGACCGGAGGCCTCACATCCTTTGAAAACTCCAGAGGGACGCGGAGATCAGTGCCTCCAAAGGAGACGATGCCTGACTCCTCGTGAAACTTGATAGGAGTCCCAGGATTCCTGTGGCACAGGGAAAGGGGCACTTGGTCTCCCGCCTCAGCTGGAGAGGCGTCCCAATTGTCCTGCTAAGCCTCGAGGAGAATCCCGAATTGTCCCTCGCAACTAGGCAGGAGTTCTGACGTGGCTGAACAAACACGTGGGTGGAAGGGCCATCCCCGTCATAACTCGAGAATATACCCCAGGTTCCCGCCGTAACTCGAGAAAAACCATGAGACTTTCCCCTCGCCGCGAGATGAGGCCCGATTCTCCTGCACTGCATGCAGAGCAATTCTGTGTTGCACATCAAACATGAAAGGAGCCTTGATTTTCTTGATGGCAATCTAGACAAACCCCAAGACCATTGTTTCCAGGCTAGAGGGATCCTGAGGTCACTGTAGCAACACAAAAGAGCTCCTTGGACCAAGAATCAACTCGAGATGAGAGGTTAGTCCCTGGCTTCGACTCCAGAGGACTACCACCTAACCACAAGCACCTCAAGAGGAGGCGTCTCGCAGCTTTAGGTATGTGAGAGGGAAACTGACTTTGCAGCCTCAAGTGGAATGGACATGCAATGCCCTGACTCGAAATAAGGCCAGATATCCCTGCATTGACATAAATGCAGGATCGTCTTGCATCTCCCAAGTCGAAAGAATGTCTGAATTCTCTGTGGAGACCACCGAGAAAGACCTAGTTCCCCACCTCATCGCGACCGGAGGCCTCACATCCTTTGACAACTCCAGAGGTACGCGGAGATCAGTGCCTCCAAAGGAAACGATGCCTGACTCCTCATGAAACTTGATAGGAGTCCCAGGATTCCTGTGGCACGTGGAAAGGGACCCTTGGTCTCCCCCCTCAACTGGAGAGGCGTCCCAATTGCCCTGCCGAGCCTCGAGGAGAATCCCGAGTTGTCCCTTGCAACTAGGCAGGAGTCCTGACGTCGCTGAACAAACACGTGGGTGGAAGGGCCATCCCCGTCATAACCTCAGAATATACCCCAGGTTCCCACCGCAACTCGAGAAAATCCATGAGACTTCCCCCTCGCCGCAAAATGAGGCCTGATATCCTGCACTGCGTGCAGAGCAATTCCGTGTTGCACATCACACATGAAAGGAGCCTTGATTTCCTTGATGGCACTCCAAAGAAACCCCAAGAACACTGTTTCCAGGCTAGAGAGATCCTGAGGTCACTGTAGCAACACAAAAGAGCTCCGTTGACCAAAAATCAACTCGAGATGAGAGGTTAGTCCCTGGCTTCGACTCCAGAGGAATACCACCTTACCACAAGCACCTCAAGAATAGGCTTCTCTCAGCTCTAGGTATGTGAGAGGGACCCTGAGTTTGCGGCCTCAAGTGGAATGGAGACCGCGATGCCCTGACTCGAAATAAGGCCGGATATCCCTGCAGTGACTTAAATGCAGGCTCGTCTTGCATCTCCCAAGACGAAAGGATGTCTGAATCCCCTGTGGAGACCACAGAGAAAGACCTAGTTCCCCACCTCATCGCGACCGGAGGCCTCACATCCTTTGAAAACTCCAGAGGTACGCGGAGATCAGTGCCTCCAAAGGAGACGATGCCTGACTCCTCGTGAAACTTGATAGGAGTCCCAGGATTCCTGTGGCACGTGGAAAGGGACCCTTGGTCTCCTGCCTCAGCTGGAGAGGCGTCCCAGTTGCCCTGCCAAGCCTCGAGGAGAATCCCGAGTTGTCCCTCGCAACTAGGCAGGAGTCCTGACGTCGCTGATCAAACACTTGGTTGGATGTGCCATTCCCTTCGTACTTCGAGAATATACCCCAGGTTCCCGCCACAACTCGAGAAAAACCATGAGACTTCCCCCTCGCCGCGAGATGAGGCCCGATTCCCCTGCACTGCGTGCAGAGCAATTCCGTGTTTCACATCACACATGAAAGGAGCCTTGATTTCCTTGACGGCACTTCAGCGAAACCCAAAGAACACTGTTTGAAGGCTAGAGGGATCCTGAGGTCACTGTAGCAACACGAAAGAGCTCCATGGACCAAAAATCTACTCGAGATGAGAGGTTAGTCCCTGGCTTCGACTCCAGAGGAATACCACCTTACCACAAGCACCTCAAGAGGAGGCTTCTCTCAGCTCTAGGTATGTGAGAGGGACCCTGAGTTTGCAGCCTCAAGTGGAATGGACACCGCGATGCCCTGACGTGAAATAAGGCCGGATATCCCTGCAGTGACTTGAATGCAGGCTTGTCTTGCATCTCGCAAGACGAAACGATGTCTGAATTCTCTGTGGAGACCACCGAGAAAGACCTAGTTCCCCACCTCATCGCGATCGGATGCCTCACATCCCTTGAAAACTCCAGAGGTACGCGGAGATCAGTGCCTCCAAAGGAGACGATGCCTGACTCCTCGTGAAACTTGATAGGAGTCCCAGGATTCCTGTGGCACGTGGAAAGGGACCCTTGGTCTCCTGCCTCAGCTGGAGAGGCGTCCCAGTTGCCCTGCCAAGCCTCGAGGAGAATCCCGAGTTGTCCCTCGCAACTAGGCAGGAGTCCTGACGTCGCTGAACAAACACGTGTGTGGAAGGGCCATCCCCGTCGTAACTTGAGAATATACCCCAGGTTTCCGCCGCAACTCGAGAAAAACCATGAGACTTCCCCTCGCCACGAGATGAGGCCCGATTCCCCTGCACTGCATGCAGAGCAATTCCGTGTTGCACATCACACATGAAAGGAGCCTTGATTTCCTTGATGGCACTCCAGAGAAACCCCAAGAACACTGTTTCAAGGCTAGAGGGATCCTGAGGTCACTGTACCAACACGAAAGAGCTCCGTGGACCAAAAATCAACTCGAGATGAGAGTTTAGTCCTTGGCTTCGACTCCAGAGGAATACCACCTTACCACAAGCAACTCAAGAGGAGGCTTCTCTCAGCTCTAGGTATGTGAGAGGGACGCTGAGTTTTCGGCCTCAAGTGGAATGGAGAACGCGATGCCCTGACTCATAATAAGGCCGGATATGCCTGCAGTGACTTGAATGCAGGCTCGTCTTGCATCTCCCAAGACGAAAGGATGTCTGAATCCCCTGTGGAGACCACAGACAAAGACTTAGTTCCCCACCTCATCGCGACCGGAGGCCTCACATCCTTTGAAAACTCCAGAGGTACCCGGAGATCAGTGCCTCCAAAGGAGACGATGCCTGACTCCTCGTGAAACTTGATAGGAGTCCCAGGATTCCTGTGGCACGTGGAAAGGGACCCTTGGTCTCCCGCCTCAGCTGGAGAGGCGTCCCAATTGCCCTGCCAAGCCTCGAGGAGATTCCCGAGTTGTCTCTCGCAACTAGACAGGAGTCCTGCTGTCGCTGAACAAACACGTGGGTGGAAGGGCCATCCCCTTCGTAACTCGAGAATATACCCCAGGTTCCCGCCGCAACTCGAGAAAAACCAAGAGACTTCCCCCTCGCCGCGAGATGAGGCCCGATTCCCCTGCACTGCGTGCAGAGCAATTCCGTGTTGCACATCACACATGAAAGGAGCCTTGATTTCCTTGATGGCACTCCAGAGAAACCCCAAGAACACTGTTTCAAGGCTAGAGGGATCCTGAGGTCACTGTAGCAACAGGAAAGAGCTCCGTGGACCAAAAATCAACTCGAGATGAAAGGTTAGTCCCTGGCTTCGACTCCAGAGGAATACCACCTTACCACAAGCACCTCAAGAGGAGGCTTCTCTCAGCTCTAGGTATGAGAGAGGGACCCTGAGTTTGCGGCCTCAAGTGGAATGGACACCGCGATGCCCTGACTCGAAATAAGGCCGGATATCCCTGCAGTGACTTGAATGCAGGCTCGTCTTGCATCTCCCAAGACGAAAGGATGTTTGAATCCCCTGTGGAGACCACAGAGAAAGACATAGTTCCCCACCTCATCGCGACCGGAGGCCTCACATCCTTTGAAAACTTCAGAGGTACGCTGAGATCAGTGCCTCCAATGGAGACGATGCCTGACTCCTCGTGAAACTTGATAGGAGTCCCAGGATTCCTGTGCACGTGGAAAGGGACTCTTGGTCTCCCGCCTCAACTGGAGAGGCGTCCCAATTGCCCTGCCAAGCCTCGAGGAGAATCCCGAGTTGTCCCTCGCAACTAGGCAGGAGTCCTGACATCGCTGAACAAACACGTGGTTGAGAGGGCCATCCGCGTCGTAACTCGAGAATATACCCCAGGTTCCCGCCGCAACTCGAGAAAAACCATGAGACTTCCCCCTCGCCGCGAGATGAGGCCCGATTCCCCTGCACTGCGTGCAGAGCAATTCCGTGTTGCACATCACACATGAAAGGAGCCTTGATTTCCTTGATGGCACTGCAGAGAAACCCCAAGAACACTGTTTCAAGGCTAGAGGGATCCTGAAGTCACTGTAGCAACACGAAAGAGCTCCGTGGACCAAAAATCAACTCAAGATGAGAGGTTAGTCCCTGGCTTCGACTCCAGAGGAATACCACCTTACCACAAGCACCTCAAGAGGAGGCTTCTCTCAGCTCTAGGTATGTGAGAGGGACCCTGACTTTGCGGCCTCAAGTAGAATGGACACCGCGATGCCCTGACGCGAAATAAGGCCGGATATCCCTGCAGTGACTTGAATGCAGGCTCGTCTTGCATCTCCCAAAACGAAAGGATGTCTGAATCCCCTGTGGAGAACACAGAGAAAGACCTAGTTCCCCACCTCATCGCGACCGGAGGCCTCACATCCTTTGAAAACTCCAGAGGGACGCGGAGATCAGTGCCTCCAAAGGAGACGATGCCTGACTCCTCGTGAAAATTGATAGGAGTCCCAGGATTCCTGTGGCACAGGGAAAGGGGCACTTGGTCTCCCGCCTCAGCTGGAGAGGCGTCCAAATTGTCCTGCTAAGCCTCGAGGAGAATCCCGAATTGTCCCTCGCAACTAGGCAGGAGTTCTGACGTGGCTGAACAAACACGTGGGTGGAAGGGCCATCCCCGTCATAACTCGAGAATATACCCCAGGTTCCCGCCGTAACTCGAGAAAAACCATGAGACTTTCCCCTCGCCGCGAGATGAGGCCCGATTCTCCTGCACTGCATGCAGAGCAATTCTGTGTTGCACATCAAACATGAAAGGAGCCTTGATTTTCTTGATGGCAATCTAGACAAACCCCAAGACCATTGTTTCCAGGCTAGAGGGATCCTGAGGTCACTGTAGCAACACAAAAGAGCTCCTTGGACCAAGAATCAACTCGAGATGAGAGGTTAGTCCCTGGCTTCGACTCCAGAGGACTACCACCTAACCACAAGCACCTCAAGAGGAGGCGTCTCGCAGCTTTAGGTATGTGAGAGGGAAACTGACTTTGCAGCCTCAAGTGGAATGGACATGCAATGCCCTGACTCGAAATAAGGCCAGATATCCCTGCATTGACATAAATGCAGGATCGTCTTGCATCTCCCAAGTCGAAAGAATGTCTGAATTCTCTGTGGAGACCACCGAGAAAGACCTAGTTCCCCACCTCATCGCGACCGGAGGCCTCACATCCTTTGACAACTCCAGAGGTACGCGGAGATCAGTGCCTCCAAAGGAAACGATGCCTGACTCCTCATGAAACTTGATAGGAGTCCCAGGATTCCTGTGGCACGTGGAAAGGGACCCTTGGTCTCCCCCCTCAACTGGAGAGGCGTCCCAATTGCCCTGCCGAGCCTCGAGGAGAATCCCGAGTTGTCCCTTGCAACTAGGCAGGAGTCCTGACGTCGCTGAACAAACACGTGGGTGGAAGGGCCATCCCCGTCATAACCTCAGAATATACCCCAGGTTCCCACCGCAACTCGAGAAAATCCATGAGACTTCCCCCTCGCCGCAAAATGAGGCCTGATATCCTGCACTGCGTGCAGAGCAATTCCGTGTTGCACATCACACATGAAAGGAGCCTTGATTTCCTTGATGGCACTCCAGAGAAACCCCAAGAACACTGTTTCAAGGCTAGAGGGATCCTGAGGTCAATGTAGCAACAGGAAAGAGCTCCGTGGACCAAAAATCAACTCGAGATGAGAGGTTAGTCCCTGGCTTCGACTCCAGAGGAATACCACCTAACCACAAGCACCTCAAGAGGAGGTTTCTCTCAGCTCTAGGTATGTGAGAGGGACCCTGAGTTTGCGGCCTAAAGTGGAATGGACACCGCGATGCCCTGACTCGAAATAAGGCCGGATATCCCTGCAGTGACTTGAATGCAGGCTCGTCTTGCATCTCCCAAAACGAAAGGATGTCTGAATCCCCTGTGGAGACCACAGAGAAAGACCTAGTTCCCCATCTCATCGCGACCGGAGGCCTCACATTCTTTGAAAACCCCAGAGGAACGCGGAGATCAGTGCCTCCAAAGGAAACGATGCCTGACTCCTCATGAAACTTGATAGGAGTCCCAGGATTCCTGTGGCACGTGGAAAGGGAGCCTTGGTCTCCCGCCTCAGCTGGAGAGGCGTCCCAATTGCCCTGCCGAGCCTCGAGGAGAATCCCGAGTTGTCCCTCGCAACTAGGGAGGAGTCCTGACGTCGCTGAACAAACAGGTGGGTGGAAGAGCCATCCCCGTCGGAACTCGAGAATATACCCCAGGTTCCCGCCGCAACTCGAGAAAAACCATGAGACTTCCCCCTCGCCGCGAAATGAGGCCCGATTCCCCTGCACTGCGTGCAGAGCAATTCCGTGTTGCACATCACACATGAAAGGAGCCTTGATTTCCTTGATGGCACTCCAGAGAAACCCCAAGAACACTGTTTCAAGGCTAGAGGGATCCTGAGGTCACTGTAGCAACACGAAAGAGCTCCGTGGACCAAAAATCAACTTGAGATGAGAGGTTGGTCCCTGGCTTCGACTCCAGAGGAATACCACCTTACCACAAGCACCTCAAGAGGAGGCTTCTCTCAGCTCTAGGTATGTGAGAGGGACCCTGAGTTTGCGGCCTCAAGTGGAATGGACACCGCGATGCCCTGACTCGAAATAAGGCCGGATATCCCTGCAGTGACTTGAATGCAGGCTCGTCTTGCATCTCTCAAGATGAAAGGATGTCTGAATCCCCTGTGGAGACCACAGAAAAAGACCTAGTTCCACACCTCATCGCGACCGGAGGCCTCACATCCTTTGATAACTCCAGAGGTACGCAGATATCAGTGCCTCCAAAGGAGACGATGCCTGACTCCTCGTGAAACTTGATAGGAGTCCCAGGATTCCTGTGGCACGTGGAAAGGGACCCTTGGTTTCCCGCCTCAGCTGAAGAGGCATCCCAATTGCCCTGCCAAGCCTCGAGGAGAATCCCGAGTTGTCCCTCGCAACTAGGCAGAAGTCCTGACGTCGCTGAACAAACATGTGTGTGGAAGGGCCATCCCTGTCGTAACTCGAGAATATACCCCAGGTTCCCGCCGCAACTCGAGAAAAACCATGAGACTTCCCCCTCGCCGCAAAATGAGGCCCGATTCCCCTGCACTGCGTGCAGAGCAATTCCGTGTTGCACATCACACATGAAAGGAGCCTTGATTTCCTTGATGGCACTCCAGAGAAACCCCAAGAACACTGTTTCAAGGCTAGAGGGATCCTGAGGTCACTGTAGCAACACGAAAGAGCTCCGTGGACCAAAAATCAACTCGAGATGAAAGGTTAGTCCCTGGCTTCGACTCCAGAGGAATACCACCTTACCACAAGCACCTCAAGAGGAGGCTTCTCTCAGCTCTAGGTATGAGAGAGGGACCCTGAGTTTGCGGCCTCAAGTGGAATGGACACCGCGATGCCCTGACTCGAAATAAGGCCGGATATCCCTGCAGTGACTTGAATGCAGGCTCGTCTTGCATCTCCCAAGACGAAAGGATGTTTGAATCCCCTGTGGAGACCACAGAGAAAGACATAGTTCCCCACCTCATCGCGACCGGAGGCCTCACATCCTTTGAAAACTTCAGAGGTACGCTGAGATCAGTGCCTCCAATGGAGACGATGCCTGACTCCTCGTGAAACTTGATAGGAGTCCCAGGATTCCTGTGCACGTGGAAAGGGACTCTTGGTCTCCCGCCTCAACTGGAGAGGCGTCCTAATTGCCCTGCCAAGCCTCGAGGAGAATCCCGAGTTGTCCCTCGCAACTAGGCAGGAGTCCTGACATCGCTGAACAAACACGTGGTTGAGAGGGCCATCCGCGTCGTAACTCGAGAATATACCCCAGGTTCCCGCCGCAACTCGAGAAAAACCATGAGACTTCCCCCTCGCCGCGAGATGAGGCCCGATTCCCCTGCACTGCGTGCAGAGCAATTCCGTGTTGCACATCACACATGAAAGGAGCCTTGATTTCCTTGATGGCACTGCAGAGAAACCCCAAGAACACTGTTTCAAGGCTACAGGGATCCTGAAGTCACTGTAGCAACACGAAAGAGCTCCGTGGACCAAAAATCAACTCGAGATGAGAGGTTAGTCCCTGGCTTCGACTCCAGAGGAATACCACCTTACCACAAGCACCTCAAGAGGAGGCTTCTCTCAGCTCTAGGTATGTGAGAGGGACCCTGAGTTTGCGGCTTCAAGTGGAATGGACACCGCGATGCCCTGACTCGAAATAAGGCCGGATATCCCTGCAGTGACTTGAATGCAAGCTCGTCTTGCATCTCCCAAGACGAAAGGATGTCTGAATCCCCTGTGGAGACCACAGAAAAAGACCTAGTTCCCCACATCATCGCGACCGGAGGCCTCACATCCTTTGAATACTCCAGAGGTACGCGGAGATCAGTGCCTCCAAAGGAGACGGTGCCTGACTCCTCGTGAAACTTGATAGGAGTCCCAGGATTCCTGTGGCACGTGGAAAGGGACCCTTGGTCTCCCGCCTCAGCTGGAGAGGCGTCCCAATTGCCCTGCCAAGCCTCGAGGAGAATCCCGAGTTGTCCCGCGCAACTAGGCAGGAGTCGTGACGTCGCTGAACAAACACGTGGGTGGAAGGGCCATCCCCGTCGTAACTCGAGAATATAGCCCAGGTTCCCGGCGCAACTCGAGAAAAACCATGAGACTTCCCCCTCGCCGCGAGATGAGGCCCGATTCCCCTGCACTGCGTGCAGAGCAATTCCGTGTTGCACATCACACATGAATGGAGCCTTGATTTCCTTGATAGCACTCCAGAGAAACCCCAAGAACACTGTTTCAAGGCTAGAGGGATCCTGACATCACTGTAGCCACACGAAAGAGCTCCGTGGCCCAAAAATCAACTCGAGATGAGAGGTTAGTCCCTGGCTTCGACTCCAGTGGAATACCACCTTACCACAAGCACCTCAAGAGGAGGCTTCTCTCAGCTCTAGGTATGTGAGAGGGACCCTGAGTTTGCGGCCTCAAGTGGAATGGACACCTCGATGCCCTGACTCGAAATAAGGCCGGATATCCCTGCAGTGACTTGAATGCAGGCTCATCTTGTATCTCCCAAATGAAAGGATGTCTGAATCCCCTGTGGAGACCTCAGAGAAAGATCTAGTTCCCCACCTCATAGCGACTGGAGGCCTCACATCCTTTGAAAACTCCAGAGGTACGCGGAGATCAGTGCCTCCAAAGGGGATGAGGCCTGACTCCTCGTGAAACTTGATAGGAGTCGTAGGATTCCTTTGGCACGTGGAAAGGGACCCTTGGTCTCCCGCCTCAGCTGGAGATGCGTCCCAATTGCCCTGCCAAGCCTCGAGGAGAATCCCGAGTTGTCCCTCGCAACTAGGCAGGAGTCCTGCCGTCGCTGAACAAACACGTGTGTGTAAGGGCCATCCCCGTCGTAACTCGAGAATATACCCCAGGTTCCCGCCGCAACTCGAGAAAAACCATGAGACTTCCCCCTCGCCGCGAGATGAGGCCTGATTCCCCTGCACTGCGTGCAGAGCAATTCCGTGTTGCACATCACACATGAAAGGAGCCTTGATTTCCTTGATGACAATCCAGAGAAACCCCAAGAACACTGTTTCAAGGCTAGCGGGATCCTGAGGTCACTGTAGCAACACGAAAGAGCTCCGTGGACCAAAAATCAACTCGAGATGAGAGGTTAGTCCCTGGCTTCGACTCCAGAGGAAAACCACCTTACCACAAGCACCTCAAGAGGAGGCTTCTCTCAGCTCTAGGTATGTGAGAGGGACCCTGAGTTTGTGGCCTAAAGTGGAATGGACACTGCGATGCCCTGACTCGAAATAAGGCCGGATATCCCTGCAGTGACTTGAATACAGGCTCGACTTGCATGTCCCAAGATGAAAGGATGTCTGAATCCCCTGTGGAGACCACAGAGAAAGACCTAGTTCCCCACCTCATCGCGACCGGAGGCCTCACATCCTTTGAAAACTCCAGAGGTACACGGATATCAGTGCCTCCAAAGGAGACGATGCCTGACTCCTCGTGAAACTTGATAGGAGTCCCAGGATTCCTGTGGCACGTGGAAAGGGACCCTTGGTCTCCCGCCTCAGCTGGAGAGGCGTCCCAATTGCCCTGCCAAGCCTCGAGGAGAATCCCGAGTTGTCCCTCGCAACTAGGCAGGTGTCCTGACTGGGCTGAACAAAGACGTGGGTGGAAGGGCCATCCCCGTCATAACTCGAGAATATACCCCAGGTTCCCGCCGCAACTCGAGAAAAACCATGAGACTTCCCCCTCGCCACGAGATGAGGCTAAATTCTCCTGCACTGCATGCAGAGCAATTCCATGTTGCACATCAAACATGAAAGGAGCCTTGATTTCCTTGATGGCACTCCAAAGAAACCCCAAGAACACTGTTTCCAGGCTAGAGAGATCCTGAGGTCACTGTAGCAACACAAAAGAGCTCCGTTGACCAAAAATCAACTCGAGATGAGAGGTTAGTCCCTGGCTTCGACTCCAGAGGAATACCACCTTACCACAAGCACCTCAAGAATAGGCTTCTCTCAGCTCTAGGTATGTGAGAGGGACCCTGAGTTTGCGGCCTCAAGTGGAATGGAGACCGCGATGCCCTGACTCGAAATAAGGCCGGATATCCCTGCAGTGACTTAAATGCAGGCTCGTCTTGCATCTCCCAAGACGAAAGGATGTCTGAATCCCCTGTGGAGACCACAGAGAAAGACCTAGTTCCCCACCTCATCGCGACCGGAGGCCTCACATCCTTTGAAAACTCCAGAGGTACGCGGAGATCAGTGCCTCCAAAGGAGACGATGCCTGACTCCTCGTGAAACTTGATAGGAGTCCCAGGATTCCTGTGGCACGTGGAAAGGGACCCTTGGTCTCCTGCCTCAGCTGGAGAGGCGTCCCAGTTGCCCTGCCAAGCCTCGAGGAGAATCCCGAGTTGTCCCTCGCAACTAGGCAGGAGTCCTGACGTCGCTGAACAAACACGTGTGTGGAAGGGCCATCCCCGTCGTAACTTGAGAATATACCCCAGGTTTCCGCCGCAACTCGAGAAAAACCATGAGACTTCCCCTCGCCACGAGATGAGGCCCGATTCCCCTGCACTGCATGCAGAGCAATTCCGTGTTGCACATCACACATGAAAGGAGCCTTGATTTCCTTGATGGCACTCCAGAGAAACCCCAAGAACACTGTTTCAAGGCTAGAGGGATCCTGAGGTCACTGTACCAACACGAAAGAGCTCCGTGGACCAAAAATCAACTCGAGATGAGAGTTTAGTCCTTGGCTTCGACTCCAGAGGAATACCACCTTACCACAAGCAACTCAAGAGGAGGCTTCTCTCAGCTCTAGGTATGTGAGAGGGACGCTGAGTTTTCGGCCTCAAGTGGAATGGAGAACGCGATGCCCTGACTCATAATAAGGCCGGATATCCCTGCAGTGACTTGAATGCAGGCTCGTCTTGCATCTCCCAAGACGAAAGGATGTCTGAATCCCCTGTGGAGACCACAGACAAAGACTTAGTTCCCCACCTCATCGCGACCGGAGGCCTCACATCCTTTGAAAACTCCAGAGGTACCCGGAGATCAGTGCCTCCAAAGGAGACGATGCCTGACTCCTCGTGAAACTTGATAGGAGTCCCAGGATTCCTGTGGCACGTGGAAAGGGACCCTTGGTCTCCCGCCTCAGCTGGAGAGGCGTCCCAATTGCCCTGCCAAGCCTCGAGGAGATTCCCGAGTTGTCTCTCGCAACTAGACAGGAGTCCTGCTGTCCCTGAACAAACACGTGGGTGGAAGGGCCATCCCCTTCGTAACTCGAGAATATACCCCAGGTTCCCGCCGCAACTCGAGAAAAACCAAGAGACTTCCCCCTCGCCGCGAGATGAGGCCCGATTCCCCTGCACTGCGTGCAGAGCAATTCCGTGTTGCACATCACACATGAAAGGAGCCTTGATTTCCTTGATGGCACTCCAGAGAAACCCCAAGAACACTGTTTCAAGGCTAGAGGGATCCTGAGGTCACTGTAGCAACAGGAAAGAGCTCCGTGGACCAAAAATCAACTCGAGATGAAAGGTTAGTCCCTGGCTTCGACTCCAGAGGAATACCACCTTACCACAAGCACCTCAAGAGGAGGCTTCTCTCAGCTCTAGGTATGAGAGAGGGACCCTGAGTTTGCGGCCTCAAGTGGAATGGACACCGCGATGCCCTGACTCGAAATAAGGCCGGATATCCCTGCAGTGACTTGAATGCAGGCTCGTCTTGCATCTCCCAAGACGAAAGGATGTTTGAATCCCCTGTGGAGACCACAGAGAAAGACATAGTTCCCCACCTCATCGCGACCGGAGGCCTCACATCCTTTGAAAACTTCAGAGGTACGCTGAGATCAGTGCCTCCAATGGAGACGATGCCTGACTCCTCGTGAAACTTGATAGGAGTCCCAGGATTCCTGTGCACGTGGAAAGGGACTCTTGGTCTCCCGCCTCAACTGGAGAGGCGTCCCAATTGCCCTGCCAAGCCTCGAGGAGAATCCCGAGTTGTCCCTCGCAACTAGGCAGGAGTCCTGACATCGCTGAACAAACACGTGGTTAAGAGGGCCATCCGCGTCGTAACTCGAGAATATACCCCAGGTTCCCGCCGCAACTCGAGAAAAACCATGAGACTTCCCCCTCGCCGCGAGATGAGGCCCGATTCCCCTGCACTGCGTGCAGAGCAATTCCGTGTTGCACATCACACATGAAAGGAGCCTTGATTTCCTTGATGGCACTGCAGAGAAACCCCAAGAACACTGTTTCAAGGCTAGAGGGATCCTGAAGTCACTGTAGCAACACGAAAGAGCTCCGTGGACCAAAAATCAACTCAAGATGAGAGGTTAGTCCCTGGCTTCGACTCCAGAGGAATACCACCTTACCACAAGCACCTCAAGAGGAGGCTTCTCTCAGCTCTAGGTATGTGAGAGGGACCCTGACTTTGCGGCCTCAAGTAGAATGGACACCGCGATGCCCTGACGCGAAATAAGGCCGGATATCCCTGCAGTGACTTGAATGCAGGCTCGTCTTGCATCTCCCAAAACGAAAGGATGTCTGAATCCCCTGTGGAGAACACAGAGAAAGACCTAGTTCCCCACCTCATCGCGACCGGAGGCCTCACATCCTTTGAAAACTCCAGAGGGACGCGGAGATCAGTGCCTCCAAAGGAGACGATGCCTGACTCCTCGTGAAACTTGATAGGAGTCCCAGGATTCCTGTGGCACAGGGAAAGGGGCACTTGGTCTCCCGCCTCAGCTGGAGAGGCGTCCCAATTGTCCTGCTAAGCCTCGAGGAGAATCCCGAATTGTCCCTCGCAACTAGGCAGGAGTTCTGACGTGGCTGAACAAACACGTGGGTGGAAGGGCCATCCCCGTCATAACTCGAGAATATACCCCAGGTTCCCGCCGTAACTCGAGAAAAACCATGAGACTTTCCCCTCGCCGCGAGATGAGGCCCGATTCTCCTGCACTGCATGCAGAGCAATTCTGTGTTGCACATCAAACATGAAAGGAGCCTTGATTTTCTTGATGGCAATCTAGACAAACCCCAAGACCATTGTTTCCAGGCTAGAGGGATCCTGAGGTCACTGTAGCAACACAAAAGAGCTCCTTGGACCAAGAATCAACTCGAGATGAGAGGTTAGTCCCTGGCTTCGACTCCAGAGGACTACCACCTAACCACAAGCACCTCAAGAGGAGGCGTCTCGCAGCTTTAGGTATGTGAGAGGGAAACTGACTTTGCAGCCTCAAGTGGAATGGACATGCAATGCCCTGACTCGAAATAAGGCCAGATATCCCTGCATTGACATAAATGCAGGATCGTCTTGCATCTCCCAAGTCGAAAGAATGTCTGAATTCTCTGTGGAGACCACCGAGAAAGACCTAGTTCCCCACCTCATCGCGACCGGAGGCCTCACATCCTTTGACAACTCCAGAGGTACGCGGAGATCAGTGCCTCCAAAGGAAACGATGCCTGACTCCTCATGAAACTTGATAGGAGTCCCAGGATTCCTGTGGCACGTGGAAAGGGACCCTTGGTCTCCCCCCTCAACTGGAGAGGCGTCCCAATTGCCCTGCCGAGCCTCGAGGAGAATCCCGAGTTGTCCCTTGCAACTAGGCAGGAGTCCTGACGTCGCTGAACAAACACGTGGGTGGAAGGGCCATCCCCGTCATAACCTCAGAATATACCCCAGGTTCCCACCGCAACTCGAGAAAATCCATGAGACTTCCCCCTCGCCGCAAAATGAGGCCTGATATCCTGCACTGCGTGCAGAGCAATTCCGTGTTGCACATCACACATGAAAGGAGCCTTGATTTCCTTGATGGCACTCCAGAGAAACCCCAAGAACACTGTTTCAAGGCTAGAGGGATCCTGAGGTCAATGTAGCAACAGGAAAGAGCTCCGTGGACCAAAAATCAACTCGAGATGAGAGGTTAGTCCCTGGCTTCGACTCCAGAGGAATACCACCTAACCACAAGCACCTCAAGAGGAGGTTTCTCTCAGCTCTAGGTATGTGAGAGGGACCCTGAGTTTGCGGCCTAAAGTGGAATGGACACCGCGATGCCCTGACTCGAAATAAGGCCGGATATCCCTGCAGTGACTTGAATGCAGGCTCGTCTTGCATCTCCCAAAACGAAAGGATGTCTGAATCCCCTGTGGAGACCACAGAGAAAGACCTAGTTCCCCATCTCATCGCGACCGGAGGCCTCACATTCTTTGAAAACCCCAGAGGAACGCGGAGATCAGTGCCTCCAAAGGAAACGATGCCTGACTCCTCATGAAACTTGATAGGAGTCCCAGGATTCCTGTGGCACGTGGAAAGGGAGCCTTGGTCTCCCGCCTCAGCTGGAGAGGCGTCCCAATTGCCCTGCCGAGCCTCGAGGAGAATCCCGAGTTGTCCCTCGCAACTAGGGAGGAGTCCTGACGTCGCTGAACAAACAGGTGGGTGGAAGAGCCATCCCCGTCGGAACTCGAGAATATACCCCAGGTTCCCGCCGCAACTCGAGAAAAACCATGAGACTTCCCCCTCGCCGCGAAATGAGGCCCGATTCCCCTGCACTGCGTGCAGAGCAATTCCGTGTTGCACATCACACATGAAAGGAGCCTTGATTTCCTTGATGGCACTCCAGAGAAACCCCAAGAACACTGTTTCAAGGCTAGAGGGATCCTGAGGTCACTGTAGCAACACGAAAGAGCTCCGTGGACCAAAAATCAACTTGAGATGAGAGGTTGGTCCCTGGCTTCGACTCCAGAGGAATACCACCTTACCACAAGCACCTCAAGAGGAGGCTTCTCTCAGCTCTAGGTATGTGAGAGGGACCCTGAGTTTGCGGCCTCAAGTGGAATGGACACCGCGATGCCCTGACTCGAAATAAGGCCGGATATCCCTGCAGTGACTTGAATGCAGGCTCGTCTTGCATCTCTCAAGATGAAAGGATGTCTGAATCCCCTGTGGAGACCACAGAAAAAGACCTAGTTCCACACCTCATCGCGACCGGAGGCCTCACATCCTTTGATAACTCCAGAGGTACGCAGATATCAGTGCCTCCAAAGGAGACGATGCCTGACTCCTCGTGAAACTTGATAGGAGTCCCAGGATTCCTGTGGCACGTGGAAAGGGACCCTTGGTTTCCCGCCTCAGCTGAAGAGGCATCCCAATTGCCCTGCCAAGCCTCGAGGAGAATCCCGAGTTGTCCCTCGCAACTAGGCAGAAGTCCTGACGTCGCTGAACAAACATGTGTGTGGAAGGGCCATCCCTGTCGTAACTCGAGAATATACCCCAGGTTCCCGCCGCAACTCGAGAAAAACCATGAGACTTCCCCCTCGCCGCAAAATGAGGCCCGATTCCCCTGCACTGCGTGCAGAGCAATTCCGTGTTGCACATCACACATGAAAGGAGCCTTGATTTCCTTGATGGCACTCCAGAGAAACCCCAAGAACACTGTTTCAAGTCTAGAGGGATCCTGAGGTCACTGTAGCAACACGAGAGAACGCCGTGGACCAAAAATCAACTCGAGATGAGGGGTTAGTCCCTGGCTTCGACTCCAGAGGTATACCACCTTACCACAAGCACCTCAAGAGGAGGCTTCTCTCAGCTCTAGGTATGAGAGAGGGACCCTGAGTTTGCGGCCTCAAGTGGAATGGACACCGCGATGCCCTGACTCGAAATAAGGCCGGATATCCCTGCAGTGACTTGAATGCAGGCTCGTCTTGCATCTCCCAAGACGAAAGGATGTTTGAATCCCCTGTGGAGACCACAGAGAAAGACATAGTTCCCCACCTCATCGCGACCGGAGGCCTCACATCCTTTGAAAACTCCAGAGGTACGCGGAGATCAGTGCCTCCAAAGGAGACGATGCCTGACTCGTCGTGAAACTTGATAGGAGTCCCAGGATTCCTGTGGCACGGGGAAAGGGACCCTTGGTCTCCCGCTTCAGCTGGAGAGGCGTCCCAATTGCCCTGCCAAGCCTCGAGGAGAATCCCGAGTTGTCCCTCGCAACTAGGCAGGAGTCCTGACGTCGCTGAACAAACACGTGGTTGAGAGGGCCATCCGCGTCGTAACTCGAGAATATACCCCAGGTTCCCGCCGCAACTCGAGAAAAACCATGAGACTTCCCCCTCGCCGAGAGATGAGGCCCGATTCTCCTGCACTGCATGTAGAGCAATTCTGTGTTGCACATCAAACATGAAAGGAGCCTTGATTTTCTTGATGGCAATCTAGACAAACCCCAAGAACATTGTTTCCAGGCTAGAGGGATCCTGAGGTCACTGTAGCAACACGAAAGAGTTCCTTGGACCAAGAATCAACTCGAGATGAGAGGTTAGTCCCTGGCTTCGACTCCAGAGGACTACCACCTAACCACAAGCACCTCAAGAGGAGGCGTCTCGCAGCTTTAGGTATGTGAGAGGGAAACTGACTTTGCAGCCTCAAGTGGAATGGACATGCAATGCCCTGACTCGAAATAAGGCCAGATATCCCTGCATTGACATAAATGCAGGATCGTCTTGCATCTCCCAAGACGAAAGGATGTCTGAATTCTCTGTGGAGACCACCGAGAAAGACCTAGTTCCCCACCTCATCGCGACCGGAGGCCTCACATCCTTTGAAAACTCCAGAGGTACGCGGAGATCAGTGCCTCCAAAGGAAACGATGCCTGACTCCTCATGAAACTTGATAGGAGTCCCAGGATTCCTGTGGCACGTGGAAAGGGACCCTTGGTTTCCCGCCTCAGCTGGAGAGGCGTCCCAATTGCCCTGCCGAGCCTCGAGGACAATCCCGAGTTGTCCCTTGCAACTAGGCAGGAGTCCTGACGTCGCTGAACAAACACGTGGGTGGAAGGGCCATCCCCGTCATAACCTCAGAATATACCCCAGGTTCCCACCGCAACTCGAGAAAATCCATGAGACTTCCCCCTCACCGCAAAATGAGGCCTGATATCCTGCACTGCGTGCAGAGCAATTCCGTGTTGCACATCACACATGAAAGGAGCCTTGATTTCCTTGATGGCACCCCAGAGAAACCCCAAGAACACTGTTTCAAGGCTAGAGGGATCCTGAGGTCACTGTAGCAACACGAAAGAGCTCCGTGGACCAAAAATCAACTTGAGATGAGAGGTTGGTCCCTGGCTTCGACTCCAGAGGAATACCACCTTACCACAAGCACCTCAAGAGGAGGCTTCTCTCAGCTCTAGGTATGTGAGAGGGACCCTGAGTTTGCGGCCTCAAGTGGAATGGACACTGCGATGCCCTGACTCGAAATAAGGCCGGATATCCCTGCAGTGACTTGAATGCAGGCTCGTCTTACATCTCTCAAGATGAAAGGATGTCTGAATCCCCTGTGGAGACCACAGAGAAAGACCTAGTTTCACACCTCATCGCGACCGGAGGCCTCACATCCTTTGATAACTCCAGAGGTACGCAGAGATCAGTGCCTCCAAAGGAGACGATGCCTGACTCCTCTTGAAAATTGATAGGAGTCCCAGGATTCCTGTGGCACGTGGAAAGGGACCCTTGGTCTCCCGCCTCAGCTGAAGAGGCATCAAAATTGCCCTGCCAAGCCTCGAGGAGAATCCCGAGTTGTCCCTCGCAACTAGGCAGAAGTCCTGACGTCGCTGAACAAACACGTGTGTGGAAGGGCCATCCCTGTCGTAACTCGAGAATATACCCCAGGTTCCCGCCGCAACTCGAGAAAAACCATGAGACTTCCCCCTCGCCGCAAGATGAGGCCCGATTCCCCTGCACTGCGTGCAGAGCAATTCCGTGTTGCACATCACACATGAAAGGAGCCTTGATTTCCTTGATGGCACTCCAGAGAAACCCCAAGAACACTGTTTCCAGGCTAGAGGGATCCTGAGGTCACTGTAGCAACACGAAAGAGCTCCGTGGACCAAAAATCAACTCGAGATGAGAGGTTAGTCCCTGGCTTCGACTCCAGAGGAATACCACCTTACCACAAGCACCTCAAGAGGAGGCTTCTCTCAGCTCTAGGTATGTGAGAGGGACCCTGAGTTTGCGGCCTCAAGTGGAATGGACACCGCTATGCCCTGACACGAAATAAGGCCGGATATCCCTGCAGTGACTTGAATGCAGGCTCGTCTTGCATCTCCCAAGACGAAAGGATGTCTGAATCCCCTGTGTAGACCACAGAGAAAGACGTAATTCCCCACCTCATCGCGACAGGAGGCCTCACATCCTTTGAAAACTCCAGAGGTACGCGGAGATCAGTGCCTCCAAAGGAGACGATGCCTGACTCGTCGTGAAACTTGATAGGAGTCCCAGGATTCCTGTGGCACGTGGAAAGGGACCCTTGGTCTCCCGCCTCAGCAGGAGAGGCGTCCCAATTGCCCTGCCAAGCCTCGAGGAGAATCCCGAGTTGTCCCTCGCAACTAGGCAGGAGTCCTGAGGTCGCTGAACAAACACGTGGGTGGAAGGGCCATCCCCATCATAACTCGAGAATATAGCCCAGGTTCCCGCCGCAACTCGAGAAAAACCATGAGACTTCCCCCTCGCCGAGAGATGAGGCTCGATTCTCCTGCACTGCATGCAGAGCAATTCCGTGTTGCACATCACACATGAAAGGAGCCCTGATTTTCTTGATGGCACTCTAGAGAAACCGCAAGAACACTGTTTCCAGGCTAGAGGGATCCTGAGGTCACTGTAGCAACACGAAAGAGCTCCGTGGACCAGAAATCAACTTGAGATGAGAGGGTAGTCCCTGGCTTCGACTCCAGAGGAATACCACCTTACCACAAGCACCTCAAGAGGAGGCTTCTCTCAGCTCTAGGTATGTGAGAGGGACCCTGAGTTTGCGGCCTCAAGTGGAATGGACACCGCGATGCCCTGACTCGAAATAAGGCCGGATATCCCTGCAGTGACTTGAATGCAGGCGAGTCTTGCATCTCCCAAGACGAAAGGATGTCTGAATCCCCTGTGGAGACCGCAGAGAAAGACCTAGTTCCCCACCTCATCGCGACCGGAGGCGTCACATCCTTTGAAAACTCCAGAGGTACGCGGAGATCAGTGCCTCCAAAGGAGACGATGCCTGACTCCTCGAGAAACTTGATAGGAGTCCCAGGATTCCTGTGGCCCGTGGAAAGGGACACTTGGTCTCCCGCCTCAGCTGGATAGGCGGCCCAATTGCCCTGCCAAGCCTCGAGGAGAATCCCGAGTTGTCCCTCGCTTCTAGGCAGGAGTCCTGCCGTCGCTGAACAAACACATGGGTGGAAGGGCCATCCCCATTGTAACTCGAGAATATACCCCAGGTTCCCGCCGCCACTCGAGAAAAACCATGAGACTTCCCCCTCGCCGCGAGATGTGGCCCAATTCCCCTGCACTGCGTGCAGAGCAATTCCGTGTTGCACATCACACATGAAAGAAGCCTTGATTTCCTTGATGGCACTCCAGAGAAACCCCAAGAACACTGTTTCAAGTCTAGAGGGATCCTGAGGTCACTGTAGCAACACGAAAGAGCTCCATGGACCAAAAATCAACTCGAGATGAGAGGTGAGTCCCTGGCTTTGACTCCAGAGGAATACCACCTTACCACAAGCACCTCAAGAGGAGGCTTCTCTCAGCTCTAGGTATGTGAGAGGGACCCTGAGTTTCTGGCCTCAAGTGGAATGGACACCGCGATGACCTGACTCGAAATAAGGCCGGATATCCCTGCAGTGACTTGAATGCAGGCTCGTCTTGCATCTCCCAAGACGAAAGGATGTCTGAATCCCCTGTGGAGACCACAGAGAAAGACCTAGTTCCCCACCTCATCGCGACCGGAGGCCTCACATCCTTTGAAAACTCCAGAGGTACGCGGAGATCAGTGCCTCCAAAGGAGACGATGCCTGACTCCTCGTGAAACTTGATAGGAGTCCCAGGATTCCTGTGGCACGTGGAAAGGGACCCTTGGTCTCCCGCCTCAGCTGGAGAGGCGTCCCAATTGCCCTGCCAAGCCTCGAGGAGAATCCCGAGTTGTCCCTCGCAACTAGGCAGGAGTCCTGCCGTCGCTGAACAAACACGTGGGTGGAAGGGCCATCCCCGTCGTAACTCGAGAATATACCCCAGGTTCCCGCCGCAACTCGAGAAAAACCATCAGACTTCCCCCTCGCCGCGAGATGAGGCCCGATTCCCCTGCACTGCGTGCAGAGCAATTCCGTGTTGCACATCACATATGAAAGGAGCCTTGATTACCTTGATGGCACTCCAGAGAAACCCCAAGAACACTGTTTCAAGGCTAGAGGGATCCTGAGGTCACTGTAGCAACACGAAAGAGCTCCGTGGACCAAAAATCAACTCGAGATGAGAGGTTAGTCCCTGGCTTCGACTCCAGAGGAATACCACCTTACCACAAGCACCTCAAGAGGAGGATTCTCTCAGCTCTAGGTATGTGAGAGGGACCCTGAGTTTGCGGCCTCAAGTGGAATGGACATTGCGATGCCCTGACGCGAAATCAGGCCGGATATCCCTGCAGTGACTTGAATGCAGGCTCGTCTTGCATCTCCTAAGATGAAATGATGTCTGAATCCCCTGTGGAGACCACAGAGAAAGACCTAGTTCCCCACCTCATCGCGACCGGAGGCCTCACATCCTTTGAATACTCCAGAGGTACGCGGAGATCAGTGCCTCCAAAGGAGACGATGCCTGACTCCTCGTGAAACTTGATAGGAGTCCCAGGATTCCTGTGGCACGTGGAAAGGGACCCTTGGTCTCCCGCCTCAGCTGGAGAGGCGTCCCAATTGCCCTGCCAAGACTCGAGGAGAATCCCGAGATGTCCCTCGCAACTAGGCAGGAGTCCTGACATCGCTGAACAAACACGTGGGTGGAAGGGCCATCCCCGTCGTAACTCGAGAATATACCCCAGGTTCCCGCCGCAACTCGAGAAAAACCATGAGACTTCCCCCTCGCCGCGAGATGAGGCCCGATTCCCCTGCACTGCGTGCAGAGCAATTCCGTGTTGCACATCACACATGAAAGGAGCCTTGATTTCCTTGATGGCACTCCAGAGAAACCCCAAGAACACTGTTTCAAGGCTAGAGGGATCCTGAGGTCACTGTAGCAACACGAAAGAGCTCCATGGACCAAAAATCAACTCGAGATGAGAGGTGAGTCCCTGGCTTTGACTCCAGAGGAATACCACCTTACCACAAGCACCTCAAGAGGAGGCTTCTCTCAGCTCTAGGTATGTGAGAGGGACCCTGAGTTTCTGGCCTCAAGTGGAATGGACACCGCGATGCCCTGACTCGAAATAAGGCCGGATATCCCTGCAGTGACTTGAATGCAGGCTCGTCTTGCATCTCCCAAGACGAAAGGATGTCTGAATCCCCTGTGGAGACCACAGAGAAAGACCTAGTTTCCCACCTCATCGCGACCGGACGCCTCACATCCTTTGAAAACTCCAGAGGTACGCGGAGATCAGTGCCTCCAAAGGAGACGATGCCTGACTCCTCGTGAAACTTGATAGGAGTCCCAGGATTCCTGTGGCACGTGGAAAGGGACACATGGTCTCCCGCCTCAGCTGGATAGGCGGCCCAATTGCCCTGCCAAGCCTCGAGGAGAATCCCGAGTTGTCCCTCGCATCTAGGCAGGAGTCCTGCCGTCGCTGAACAAACACATGGGTGGAAGGGCCATCCCCATTGTAACTCGAGAATATACCCCAGGTTCCCGCCGCCACTCGAGAAAAACCATGAGACTTCCCCCTCGCCGCGAGATGAGGCCCGATTCCCCTGCACTGCGTGCAGAGCAATTCCGTGTTGCACATCACACATGAAAGAAGCCTTGATTTCCTTGATGGCACTCCAGAGAAACCCCAAGAACACTGTTTCAAGGCTAGAGGGATCCTGAGGTCACTGTAGCAACACGAAAGAGCTCCATGGACCAAAAATCAACTCGAGATGAGAGGTGAGTCCCTGGCTTTGACTCCAGAGGAATACCACCTTACCACAAGCACCTCAAGAGGAGGCTTCTCTCAGCTCTAGGTATGTGAGAGGGACCCTGAGGTTCTGGCCTCAAGTGGAATGGACACCGCGATGACCTGACTCGAAATAAGGCCGGATATCCCTGCAGTGACTTGAATGCAGGCTCGTCTTGCATCTCCCAAGACGAAAGGATGTCTGAATCCCCTGTGGAGACCACAGAGAAGGACCTAGTTCCCCACCTCATCGCGACCGGAGGCCTCACATCCTTTGAAAACTCCAGAGGTACGCGGAGATCAGTGCCTCCAAAGGAGACGAAGCCTGACTCCTCGTGAAACTTGATAGGAGTCCCAGGATTCCTGTGGCACGTGGAAAGGGAGCCTTGGTCTCCCGCCTCAGCTGGAGAGGCGTCCCAATTGCCCTGCCAAGCCTCGAGGAGAATCCCGAGTTGTCCCTCGCAACTAGGCAGGAGTCCTGCCGTCGCTGAACAAACACGTGGGTGGAAGGGCCATCCCCGTCGTAACTCGAGAATATACCCCAGGTTCCCGCGGCAACTCGAGAAAAACCATCAGACTTCCCCCTCGCCACGAGATGAGGCCCGATTCCCCTGCACTGCGTGCAGAGCAATTCCGTGTTGCACATCACATATGAAAGGAGCCTTGATTACCTTGATGTCACTCCAGAGAAACCCCAAGAACACTGTTTCAAGGCTAGAGGGATCCTGAGGTCACTGTAGCAACACAAAAGAGCTCCGGCGACCAAAAATCAACTCGAGATGAGAGGTTAGTCCCTGGCTTCGACTCCAGAGGAATACCACCTTACCACAAGCACCTCAAGAGGAGGCTTCTCTCAGCTCTAGGTATGTGAGAGGGACCCTGAGTTTGCGGCCTCAAGTGGAATGGACACTGCGATGCCCTGACTCGAAATTAGGCCGGATATCCCTGCAGTGACTTGAAGGCAGGCTCGTCTTGCATCTCCCAAGATGAAAGGATGTCTGAATCCCCTGTGGAGACCGCAGAGAAAGAGCTAGTTCCGAAAACATGGCGACCGGAGGCCTCACATCCTTTGAAAACTCCAGAGGTACGCGGAGATCAGTGCCTCCAAAGGAGACGATGCCTGACTCCTCGTGAAACTTGATAGGAGTCCCAGGATTCCTGTGGCACGTGGAAAGGGACCCTTGGTCTCCCGCCTCAGCTGGAGAGGCATCCCAATTGCCCTGGCAAGCCTCTAGGAGAACCCCGAGTTTTCCCTCGCAACTAGGCAGGAGTCCTGACGGGGCTGAACAAAGACGTGGGTGGAAGGGCCATCCCCGTCATAACTCGAGAATATACCCCAGGTTCCCGCCGCAACTCGAGAAAAACCGTGAGACTTCCCCCTCGCCACGAGATGAGGCTAGATTCTCCTGCACTGCATGCAGAGCAATTCCATGTTGCACATCAAACATGAAAGGAGCCTTGATTTCCTTGATGGCACTCCAAAGAAACCCCAAGAACACTGTTTCCAGGCTAGAGAGATCCTGAGGTCACTGTAGCAACACAAAAGAGCTCCGTTGACCAAAAATCAACTTGAGATGAGAGGTTAGTCCCTGGCTTCGACTCCAGAGGAATACCACCTTACCACAAGCACCTCAAGAGGAGGCTTCTCTCAGCTCTAGGTATGTGAGAGGGACCCTGAGTTTGCGGCTTAAAGTGGAATGGACACCGCGATGCCCTGGCTCGAAGTAAGGCCGGATATCCATGCAGTGACTTGAATGCAGGCTCGTCTTGCATCTCCCAAGACGAAAGGATGTCTGAAGCCCCTGTGGAGACCACAGAGAAAGACCTAGTTCCCCACCTCATCGCGACCGGAGGCCTCACATCCTTTGAAAATTCCAGAGGTACGCGGAGATCAGTGCCTCCAAAGGAGACGATGCCTGACTCCTCGTGAAAATTGATAGGAGTCAGAGGATTCCTGTGGCACGTGGAATGGGACCCTTGGTCTCCTGCCTCAGCTGGAGAGGCGTCCCAGTTGCCCTGCCAAGCCTCGAGGAGAATCCCGAGTTGTCCCTCGCAACTAGGCAGGAGTCCTGACGTCGCTGAACAAACACGTGTGTGGAAGGGCCATCCCCGTCGTAACTTGAGAATATACCCAAGGTTTCCGCCGCAACTCGAGAAAAACCATGAGACTTCCCCTCGCCACGAGATGAGGCCCGATTCCCCTGCACTGCATGCAGAGCAATTCCGTGTTGCACATCACACATGAAAGGAGCCTTGATTTCCTTGATGGCACTCCAGAGAAACCCCAAGAACACTGTTTCAAGGCTAGAGGGATCCTGAGGTCACTGTAGCAGCACGAAAGAGCTCCGTGGACCAACAATCAACTCGAGATGAGAGGTTAGTCCCTGGATTCGACTCCAGAGGAATACCACCTTACCACAAGCACCTCAAGAGGAGGCTTCTCTCAGCTCTAGCTATGTGAGAGGGACGCTGAGTTTTCGGCCTCAAGTGGAATGGAGAACGCGATGCCCTGACTCGTAATAAGGCCGGATATGCCTGCAGTGACTTGAATGCAGGCTCGTCTTGCATCAACCAAGACGAAAGGATGTCTGAATCCCCTGTGGAGACCACAGACAAACACCTAGTTCCCCACCTCATCGCGACCGGAGGCCTCACATCCTTTGAAAACTCCAGAGGTACCCGGAGATCAGTGCCTCCAAAGGAGACGATGCCTGACTCCTCGTGAAACTTGATAGGAGTCCCAGGATTCCTGTGGCACGTGGAAAGTGACCCTTGGTCTCCCGCCTAAGCTGGAGAGGCGTCCCAATTGCCCTGCCAAGCCTCGAGGAGATTCCCGAGTTGTCTCTCGCAACTAGGAAGGAGTCCTGACGTCGCCGAACAAACACGTGGGTGGAAGGGCCATCCCCGTCGTAACTCGAGAATATACCCCAGGTTCCCGCCGCAACTCGAGTAAAACCATGAGACTTCCCCCTCGCCGCGAGATGAGGCCCGATTCCCCTGCATTGCGTGCAGAGCAATTCCGTGTTGCACATCACACATGAAAGGAGACTTGATTTCCTTGATGGCACTCCAGAGAAACCCCAAAAACACTGTTTCAAGGCTAGAGGGATCCTGAGGTCACTGTAGCAACAAGAAAGAGCTCCGTGGACCAAAAATCAACTCGAGATGAGAGGTTAGTCCCTGGCTTCGACTCCAAAGGAATACCACCTTACCACAAGCACCTCAAGAGTAGGCTTCTCTCAGCTCTAGGTATGTGAGAGGGACCCTGAGTTTGCGGCCTCAAGTGGAATGGACACCGCGATGCCCTGACGTGAAATAAGGCCGGATATCCCTGCAGTGACTTGAATGCAGGCTTGTCTTGCATCTCGCAAGACGAAACGATGCCTGAATCCCCTGTGGCGACCACAGAGAAAGACCTAGTTCCCCACCTCATCGCGACCGGAGGCCTCACATCCTTTGAAAACTCCAGAGGTATGCGGAGATCAGTGCCTCCAAAGGAGACGATGCCTGACTCCTCGTGAAACTTGATAGGAGTCCCAGGATTCCTGTGGCACGTGGAAAGGGACCCTTGTTCTCCTGCCTCAGCTGGAGAGGCGTCCCAGTTGCCCTGCCAAGCCTCGAGGAGAATCCCGAGTTGTCCCTCGCAACTAGGCAGGAGTCCTGACGTCGCTGATCAAACACTTGGTTGGATGTGCCATTCCCTTCGTACTTCGAGAATATACCCCAGGTTCCCGCCACAACTCGAGAAAAACCATGAGACTTCCCCCTCGCCGCGAGATGAGGCCCGATTCCCCTGCACTGCGTGCAGAGCAATTCCGTGTTGCACATCACACATGAAAGGAGCCTTGATTTCCTTAACGGCACTCCAGCGAAACCCAAAGAACACTGTTTGAAGGCTAGAGGGATCCTGAGGTCACTGTAGCAACACGAAAGAGCTCCGTGGACCAAAAATCAACTCGAGATGAGAGCTTAGTCCCTGGCTTCGACTCGAGAGGAATACCACCTTACCACAAGCACCTCAAGAGGAGGCTTCTCTCAGCTCTAGGTATGTGAGAGGGACCCTGAGTTTGCGGCCTCAAGTGGAATGGACAACACGATGCCCTGACGTGAAATAAGGCCGGATATCCCTGCAGTGACTTGAATGCAGGCTTGTCTTGCATCTCGCAAGACGAAAGGATGTCTGAATCCCCTGTGGAGACCACAGAGAAAGACCTAGTTCCCCACCTCATCGCGATCGGATGCCTCACATCCCTTGAAAACTCCAGAGGTACGCGGAGATCAGTGCCTCCAAAGGAGACGATGCCTGACTCCTCGTGAAAATTGATAGGAGTCCCAGGATTCCTGTGGCACGTGGAAAGGGACCCTTGGTCTCCTGCCTCAGCTGGAGAGGCGTCCCATTTGCCCTGCCAAGCCTCGAGGAGAATCCCGAGTTGTCCCTCGCAACTAGGCAGGAGTCCTGACGTCGCTGAACAAACACGTGTGTGGAAGGGCCATCCCCGTCGTAACTTGAGAATATACCCCAGGTTTCCGCCGCAACTCGAGAAAAACCATGAGACTTCCCCTCGCCACGAGATGAGGCCCGATTCCCCTGCACTGCATGCAGAGCAATTCCGTGTTGCACATCACACATGAAAGGAGCCTTGATTTCCTTGATGGCACTCCAGAGAAACCCCAAGAACACTGTTTCAAGGCTAGAGGGATCCTGAGGTCACTGTACCAACACGAAAGAGCTCCGTGGACCAAAAATCAACTCGAGATGAGAGTTTAGTCCTTGGCTTCGACTCCAGAGGAATACCACCTTACCACAAGCAACTCAAGAGGAGGCTTCTCTCAGCTCTAGGTATGTGAGAGGGACGCTGAGTTTTCGGCCTCAAGTGGAATGGGGAACGCGATGCCCTGACTCGTAATAAGGCCGGATATCCCTGCAGTGACTTAAATGCAGGCTCGTCTTGCATCTCCCAAGACGAAAGGATGTCTGAATCCCCTGTGGAGACCACAGACAAAGACCTAGTTCCCCACCTCATCGCGACCGGAGGCCTCACATCATTTGAAAACTCCAGAGGTACCCGGAGATCAGTGCCTCCAAAGGAGACGATGCCTGACTCCTCGTGAAACTTGATAGGAGTCCCAGGATTCCTGTGGCACGTGGAAAGGGACCCTTGGTCTCCCGCCTCAGCTGGAGAGGCGTCCCAATTGCCCTGCCAAGCCTCGAGGAGATTCCCGAGTTGTCTCTCGCAACTAGAAAGGAGTCCTGACGTCGCCGAACAAACACGTGGGTGGAAGGGCCATCCCCGTCGTAACTCGAGAATATACCCCAGGTTCCCGCCGCAACTCGAGAAAAACCATGAGACTTCCCCCTCGCGGCGAGATGAGGCCCGATTCCCCTGCATTGCGTGCAGAGCAATTCCGTGTTGCACATCACACATGAAAGGAGCCTTGATTTCCTTGATGGCACTCCAGAGAAACCCCAAAAACACTTTTTCAAGGCTAGAGGGATCCTGAGGTCACTGTACCAACACGAAAGAGCTCCGTGGACCAAAAATCAACTCGAGATGAGAGGTTAGTCCCTGGCTTCGACTCCAAAGGAATACCACCTTACCACAAGCACCTCAAGAGGAGGCTTCTCTCAGCTCTAGCTATGTGAGAGGGACCCTGAGTTTGCGGCCTCAAGTGGAATGGAGACCGCGATGCCCTGACTCGAAATAAGGCCGGATATCCCTGCAGTGACTTGAATGCAGGCTCGTCTTCCATCTCCCAAGACGAAAGGATATCTGAATCTCCTGTGGAGACCACAGAGAAAGACCTAGTTCCCCACCTCATCGCGACCGGAGGCCTCACTTCCTTTGAAAACTCCAGAGGTACGCGGAGATCAGTGCCTCCAAAGGAGACGATGCCTGACTCCTCGTGAAACTTGATAGGAGTCCCAGGATTCCTGTGGCACGTGGAAAGGGACCCTTGGTCTCCCGCCTCAGCTGGAGAGGCGTCCCAATTGCCCTGCCAAGCCTCGAGGAGATTCCCGAGTTGTCACTCGCAACTAGGCAGGCGTCCTGACGTCGCTGAACAAACACGTGTGTGGAAGGGCCATCCCCGTCGTAACTCGAGAATATTCACCAGGTTCCCGCCGCAACTCGAGAAAAACCATGAGACTTCCCCCTCGCCGCGAGATGAGGCCCGATTCCCCTGCACTGCGTGCAGAGCAATTCTGTGTTGCACATCACACATGAAAGGAGCCTTGATTTCCTTGGTTGCACTCCAGAGAAACCCCAAGAACACTGTTTCAAGGCTAGAGGGATCCTGAGGTCACTGTAGCAACACGAAAGATCTCCGTGGACCAAAAATCAACTCGAGATGAGAGGTTAGTCCCTGGCTTCGACTCCAGAGGAATACCACTTTACCACAAGCACCTCAAGAGGAGGCTTTTCTCAGCTCTATGTATGTGAGAGGAACCCTGAGTTTGCGGCCTCAAGTGGAATGGACACCGCGATGCCCTGACTCGAAATAAGGCCGGATATCCCTGCAGTGACTTGAATGCAGGCTCGTCTTGCATCTCCCAAGACGAAAGGATGTCTGAATCCCCTGTGGAGACCACAGAGAAAGACCTAGTTCCCCACCTCATCGCGACCGGAGGCCTCACATCCTTTGAAAACTCTAGAGGTACGCGGAGATCAGTGCCTCCAAAGGAGACGATGCCTGACTCCTCGTCAAACTTGATAGGAGTCCCAGGATTCCTGTGGCACGTGGAAAGGGACCCTTGGTCTCCCGTCTCAGCTGGAGAGGCGTCCCAATTGCCCTGCCAAGCCTCGAGGAGAATCCCGAGTTGTCCCTCGCAACTAGGCAGGAGTCCTGACGTCGCTGAACAAACACGTGGGTGGAAGTTCCATCCCCGTCGGAACTCGAGAATATACCCCAGGTTCCCGCCGCAACTCGAGAAAAACCATGAGACTTCCCCCTCGCCGTGAGATGAGGCCCGATTCCCCTGCACTGCATGCAGAGCAATTCCGTGTTGCACATCACACATGAAAGGAGCCTTGATTTCCTTGATGGCACTCCAGAGAAACCCCAAGAACACTGTTTCAAGGCTAGAGGGATCCTGAGGTCACTGTAGCAACACGAAAGAGCTCCGTGGACCAAAAATCAACTCGAGATGAGAGGTTAGTCCCTGGCTTCGACTCCAGAGGAATACCACCTTACCACAAGCACCTCAAGAGGAGGCTTCTCTCAGCTCTAGGTATGTGAGAGGGACCCTGAGTTTGCGGCCTCAAGTGGAATGGACACTGCGATGCCCTGACGCGAAATAGGGCCGGATATCCCTGCAGTGACTTGAATGCAGGCTCGCCTTGCATCTCTCAAGATGAAAGTATGTCTGAAACACCTGTGGAGACCACAGAGAAAGACCTAGTTCCCCACCTCATCGCGACCGGAGGCCTCACATCCTGTGAAAACTCCAGAGGTACGCGGAGATCAGTGCCTCCAAAGGAGACGATGCCTGACTCCTCGTGAAACTTGATAGGAGTCCCAGGATTCCTGTGGCACGTGGAAAGGGACCCTTGGTCTCCCGCCTCAGCTGGAGAGGCGTCCCAGTTGCCCTGCCAAGCCTCGAGGAGAATCCCGAGTTGTCCCTCGCAACTAGGCAGGAGTCCTGACGTCGCTGAAGAAACACGTGTGTGAAAGAGCCATCCCCGTCGTAACTCGAGAATATACCCCAGGTTCCCGCCGCAACTCGAGAAAAACCATGAGACTTCCCACTCGCCGCGAGATGAGGCCCGATTCCCCTGCACTGCGTGCAGAGCAATTCCGTGTTGCACATCACACATGAAAGGAGCCTTGATTTCCTTGGTGGCACTCCAGAGAAACCCCAAGAACACTGTTTCAAGGCTAGAGGGATCCTGAGGTCACTGTAGCAACAAGAAAGAGCTCCGTGGACCAAGAATCTACTCGAGATGAGAGGTTCGTCCCTGGCTTCGACTCCAGAGGATTACCACCTTACCACAAGCACCTCAAGAGGAGGCTTCTCTCAGCTCTAGCTATGTGAGAGGGACCCTGAGTTTGCGGCCTCAAGTGGAATGGACATCGCGATGCCCTGGCTTGAAATAAGGCCGGATATCCCTGCAGTGACTTGAATGCAGGCTCGTCTTGCATCTCCCAAGACGAAAGGATGTCTGAATCCCCTGTGGAGACCACAGAGAAAGACCTAGTTCTCCACCTCATCGCGACCGGAGGCCTCACATCCTTTGAAAACTCTAGAGGTACGCGGAGATCAGTGCCTCCAAAGGAGACGATGCCTGACTCCTCGTGAAACTTGATAGGAGTCCCAGGATTCCTGTGGCACGTGGAAAGGGACCCTTGGTCTCCCGCCTCAGCTGGCGAGGCGTCCCAATTGCCCTGCCAAGCCTCGAGGAGAATCCCGAGTTGTCCCTCGCAACTAGGCAGGAGTCCTGACGTCGCTGAAGAAGCACGTGTGTGAAAGAGACATCCCCGTCGTAACTCGAGAATATACCCCAGGTTCCCGCCGCAACTCGAGAAAAACCATGAGACTTCCCCCTCGCCGCGAGATGAGGCCCGATTCCCCTGCACTGCGTGCAGAGCAATTCCGTGTTGCACATCACACATGAAAGGAGCCTTGATTTCCTTGATGGCACTCCAGAGAAACCCCAAGAACACTGTTTCAAGGCTAGAGGGATCCTGAGGTCACTGTAGCAACAAGAAAGAGCTCCGTGGACCAAGAATCTACTCGAGATGAGAGGTTCGTCCCTGGCTTCGACTCCAGAGGAATACCACCTTACCACAAGCACCTCAAGAGGAGGCTTCTCTCAGCTCTAGCTATGTGAGAGGGACCCTGAGTTTGCGGCCCCAAGTGGAATGGACACCGCGATGCCCTGGCTTGAAATAAGGCCGGATATCCCTGCAGTGACTTGAATGCAGGCTCGTCTTGCATCTCCCAAGACGAAAGGATGTCTGAATCCCCTGTGGAGACCACAGAGAAAGACCTAGTTCTCCACCTCATCGCGACCGGAGGCCTCACATCCTTTGAAAACTCCAGAGGGACGCGGAGATCAGTGCCTCCAAAGGAGACGATGCCTGACTCCTCGTGAAACTTGATAGGATTCCCAGGATTCCTGCGGCACGTGGAAGGGACCCTTGGTCTCCCGCCTCAGCTGGAGAGGCGTCCCAATTGCCCTGCCAAGCCTCGAGGAGAACCCCGAGTTGTCCCTCGCAACTAGGCAGGAGTCCTGACGTCGCTGAACAAACACGTGGTTGGAAGGGCCATCCCCGTCGTACTTCGAGATTATACCCCAGGTTCCCGCCGCAACTCGAGAAAAACCATGAGACTTCTCCCTCGCCGCGAGATGAGTCCCGATTCCCCTGCACTGCATGCAGAGCAATTCCGTGTTGCAAATCACACATGAAAGGAGCCTTGATTTCCTTGACGGCACTCCAGCGAAACACCAAGAACACTGTTTCAACGCTAGAGGCATCCTGAGGTCACTGTAGCAACACGAAAGAGCTCCGTGGACCAAAAATCAACTCGACATGAGAGGTTAGTGCCTGGCTTCGACTTCAGAGGAATACCACCTCACCACAAGCACCTCAAGAGGAGGCTTCTCTCAGCTCTAGTTATGTGAGAGGGACCCTGAGTTTGCGGCCTCAAGTGGAATGGACACCGCGATGCCCTGACTCGAAATAAGGCCGGATATCCCTGCAGTGACTTGAATGCAGGCTCGTCTTGCATCTCCCAAGACGAAAGGATGTCTGAATCCCCTGTGGAGACCACAGAGAAAGACCTAGTTCCCCACCTCATCGCGACCGGAGGCCTCACATCCCTTGAAAACTCCCGAGGTATGGGGAGATCAGTGCCTCCAAAGGAGACGATGCCTGACTCCTCGTGAAACTTGATAGGAGTCCCAGGATTCCTGTGGCACGTGGAAAGGGACCCTTGGTCTACCACCTCTGATGGAGAGGTGTCCCAATTGCCCTGTCAAGCCTCGAGGAGAATCCCGAGTTGTCCCTCGCAACTAGGCAGGAGTCCTGACGTGGCTGAACAAACACGTGGGTGGAAGGGCCATCCCCGTCATAACTCGAGAATATACCCTAGGTTCCCACCGCAACTCGAGAAAAACCATGAGACTTCCCCCTGGCCGCAAAATGAGGCCCGATATCCTGCATTGCGTGCAGAGCAATTCCGTCTTGCACATCACACATGAAAGGAGCCTTGATTTCCTTCATGGCACTCCAGCGAAACACCAAGAACACTGTTTCAAGGCTAGAGGCATCCTGAGGTCACTGTAGCAACACGAAAGAGCTCCGTGGACCAAAAATCAACTCGAGATGAGAGGTTAGTCCCTGGCTTCGACTCCAGAGGAATACCACCTGACCACAAGCACCTCAAGAGGAGGCTTCTCTCAGCTCTAGCTATGTGAGAGGGACCCTGAGTTTGCGGCCTCAAGTCGAATGGACACCACGATGCCCTGACTCGAAATAAGGCCGGATATAATTGCAGTGACTTGAATGCAGGCTCGTCTTGCATCTCCCAAGACGAAAGGATGACTGAAACCCCTGTGGAGACCACAGAGAAAGACCTAGTTCCCCACCTCATCGCGACCGGAGGCCTCACATCCTTTGAAAACTCCAGAGGTACGCGGAGATCAATGCCTCCAAAGGAGACAATACCTGACTCCTCGTGAAACTTGATAGGAGTCCCAGGATTCCTGTGTCACGTGGAAAGGGACCCTTGGTCTCCCGCCTCAGCTGGAGAGGCGTCCCAATTGCCCTGCCAAGCCTCGAGGAGAATCCCGAGTTGGCCCTCACAACTAGGAAGGAGTCCTGACGTCGCTGAATAAACACGTGGGTGGAACGGCCATCCCCTTCGTAACTCGAGAATATACCCCAGGTTCTCGCCGCAACTCGAGAAAAACCATGAGACTTCCCCCTCGCCGCGAGATGAGGCCCGATTCCCCTGCACTGCATGCAGAGCAATTCCGTGTTGCACATCAAACATGAAAGAAGCCTTGATTTCCTTGATGGCACTCCAGAGAAACCCCAAGAACACTGTTTCAAGGCTGGAGGGATCCTGAGGTCACTGTAGCAACACGAATGAGCTCCGTGGACCAAAAATCAACTCGAGATGAGAGGTTAGTCCCTGGCTTCGACTCCAGAGGAATATCACCTTACCACAAGCACCTCAAGAGGAGGCTTCTCTCAGCTCTAGGTATGTGAGAGGGACCCTGAGTTTGCGGCCTCAAGTGGAATGGACACTGCGATGCCGTGACGCGAAATAAGGCCGGATATCCCTGCAGTGACTTGAATGAAGGCTCATCTTGCATCTCCCAAGATGGAAGGATGTCTGAATCCCCTGTGGAGACCACAGAGGAAGACCTAGTTCCCCACTTCATGGCGACCGGAGGCCTCACATCCTTTTAAAACTCCAGAGCTACGCGGAGATCAGTGCCTCCAAAGGAGACGATACCTGACTCCTCGTGAAATTGATACAAGTCCCAGGATTCCTGTGGCACGTGGAAAGGGACCCTTGGTCTCCCGCCTCAGCTGGAGAGGCGTCCCAATTGCCCTGCCAAGCCTCGAGGAGAATCCCGAGTTGTCCCTCGCAACTAGGCAGGAGTCCTGAAGTCGCTGAACAAACACGTGGGTGGAAGGACCATCCACGTCGTAACTCGAGAATATACCCCATGTTCCCGCCGCAACTCGAGAAAAACCATGAGACGTCCCCCTCGCCGCGAGATGAGGCCTGATTCCCCTGCACTGCATTCAAAGCAATTCCGTGTTGCACATCACACATGAAAGGAGCCTTGATTTCCTTGATGGCACTCCAGAGAAACCCCAAGAACACTGTTTCAAGGCTAGAGGGATCCTGAGGTCACTGTAGCAACTCGAAAGAGCTCCGTGGACCACAAATCAACTGGAGATGAGAGGTTAGTCCCTGGCTTCAACTCCAGAGGAATACCACCTTACCACAAGCACCTCAAGAGGAGGCTTCTCTCAAATCTAGGTATGTGAGAGGGACCCTGAGTTTGCGGCCTCAAGTCGAATGGACACCGCGATGCCCTGACTCGAAATAAGGCCGGATATCCCTGCAGTGACTTGAATGCAGGCTCGCCTTGCATCTCCCAAGACGAAAGGATGTCTGAATCCCCTGTGGAGACCACAGAGAAAGACCTAGTTCCCCACCTCATCGCGACCGAAGACCTCACATCCTTTGAAAACTCCATAGGTACGCGGAAATCAGTGCCTCGAAAGGAGACGATGCCTGACTCCTCGTGAAACTTGATAGGAGTCCCAGGATTCCTGTGGCACGTGGAAAGGGACCCTTGGTCTCCCGCCTCAGCTGGAGAGGCGTTCCAATTGCCCTGCCAAGCCTCGAGGAGAATCCCGAGTTGTCCCTCGCAACTAGGCAGGAGTCCTGACGTCGCTGAACAAACACGTGGGTGGAAGGGCCATCCCCGTCGTAACACGAGAATATACCCCATGTTCCCGCCGCAACTCGAGAAAAACCATGAGACTTCCCCCTCGCCGCGAGATGAGGCCCGATTCCCCTGCATTGCGTGCAGAGCAATTCCGTGTTGCACATCACACATGAAAGGAGCCTTGATTTCCTTGATGACACTCAATAGAAATCCCAAGAACACTGTTTCAAGGCTAGAGAGATCCTGAGGTCACTGTAGCAACACGAAAGAGCTCCGTGTACCACAAATCAACTCGAGATGAGAGGTTAGTCCCTGACTTCGACTCCAGAGGAATACCACCTTACCACAAGCACCTCAAGAGGAGGCTTCTCTCAGGTCTAGGTATGTGAGAGGGACCCTGAGATTGCGGCCACAAGTGGAATGGTCACTGCGATGCCCTGACTCGAAATAAGGCTGCATCTTCCTGCAGTGACTTGAATGCAGGCTCGTCTTGCATTTCCCAAGACGAAAGGATGTCTGAATCCCCTGTGGAGACCACAGAGAAAGACCTAGTTCTCCACCTCATCGCGTCCGGAGGCCTCACTTCCTTTGAAAACTCCAGACGTACGCGGAGATCAGTGCCTCCAAGGGAGACGATGCCTGACTCCTCGTGAAACTTGATAGGAGTCCCAGGATTCCTGTGGCACGTGGAAAGGGACCCTTGGTCTCCCGCCTCAGCTGGAGAGGCGTCCCAATTGCCCTGCCAAGCCTCGAGGAGAATCCCGAGTTGTCCCTCGCAACTAGGCAGGAGTCCTGACGTCGCTGAACAAACACGTGTGTGGAAGTGCCATCCCCGTCGTAACTCGAGAATATACCCCAGGTTCCCGCCGCAACTCGAGAAAAACCATGAGACTTCCCCCTCGCCGCGAGATGAGGCCCGATTCCCCTGCACTGCATTCAAAGCAATTCCGTATTGCACAACAAACATGAAAGGAGCCTTGATTTCCTTGATGGCACTTCAGAGAAAGCCCAAGAACACTGTTTCAAGGCTAGAGGGATCCTGAGGTCACTGTAGCAACTCGAAAGAGCTCCGTGGACCACAAATCAACTGGAGATGAGAGGTTAGTCCCTGGCTTCAACTCCAGAGGAATACCACCTTACCACAAGCACCTCAAGAGGAGGCTTCTCTCAACTCTAGGTATGTGAGAGGGACCCTGAGTTTGCGGCCTCAAGTCGAATGGACACCGTGATTCCCTGACTCGAAATAAGGCCGGATATCCCTACAGTGACTTGAATGCAGGCTCGTCTTGCATCTCCCAAGACGAAAGGATGTCTGAATCCCCTGTGGAGACCACAGAGAAAGATCTAGTTCCCCACTTCATCGCGACCGGAGGCCTCACATCCTTTGAAAATTCCAGAGGTACACTGAGATCAGTGCCTCCAAAGGAGACGATGCCTGACTCCTCGTGAAACTTGATAGGAGTCCCAGGATTCCTGTGGCACGTGGAAAGGGACCCTTGGTCTCCCGTCTCAGCTGGAGAGGCGTCCCAATTTCCCTGCCAGCCTCGAGGAGAATCCCGAGTTGTCCCTCACAACTAGGCAGGAGTCCTGACGTCGCTGAAGAAACACGTGGGTGGAAGGGCCATCCCCGTCGTAACTCGAGAATATACCCCAGGTTCCAGCCGCAACTCGAGAAGAACCATGAAACTTCCCCCTCCCCGCAAGATGAGGCCCGATTCCTCTGCACTGTGTGCAGAGCAATTCCGTGTTGCACATCACACATGAAATGAGCCTTGATTTCCTTGATGGCACTCCAAAGAAACCCCAGGAACACTGTTTCAAGGCTAGAGGGATCCTGAGGTCACTGTAGCAACACGAAAGAGCTCCGTGGACCAAAAATCAACTCGAGATGAGAGGTTAGTCCCTGGCTTCGACTCCAGAGGAATACCACCTTACCACAAGCACCTCAAGAGGAGGCTTCTCTCAGATCTAGGTATGTGAGAGGGACCCTGAGTTTGCGGCCTCAAGTGGAATGGACACTGCGTTGCCCTGACGCGAAATACGGCCGGATATCCCTGCAGTGACTTGAATGCAGGCTCGTCTTGCATCTCCGAAGACGAAAGGATGTCTGAATCCCCTGTGGAGACCACAGAGAAAGACCTACTTCCCCACCTCATCGCGACCGGAGGCCTCACATCCTTTGAAAAGTCCAGACGTACGCGGAGATCAGTGCCTCCAAGGGAGATGATGCCTGACTCCTCGTGAAACTTGATAGGAGTCCCAGGATTCCTGTGGCACGTGGAAAGGGACCCTTGTTCTCCCGCCTCAGCTGGAGAGGCGTCCCAATTTCCCTGCCAAGCCTCGAGGAGAATCCCGAGTTTTCCCTCACAACTAGGCAGGAGTCCTGCCGTCGCTGAACAAACACGTGGGTGGAAGGGCCATCCCCGACGTAACACGAGAATATACCCCAGGTTCCCGCCGCAACTCGAGAAAAACCATGAGACTTCCCCCTCGCCGCGAGATGAGGCCCGATTCCCCTGCATTGCGTGCAGAGCAATTCCGTGTTGCACATCACACATGAAAGGAGACTTGATTTCCTTGATGACACTCAATAGAAATCCCAAGAACACTGTTTCAAGGCTAGAGAGATCCTGAGGTCACTGTAGCAACACGAAAGAGCTCCGTGTACCACAAATCAACTCGAGATGAGAGGTTAGTCCCTGGCTTCAACTCCAGAGGAATACCACCTTACCACAAGCACCTCATGAGGAGGCTTCTCTCAGGTCTAGGTATGTGAGAGGGACCCTGAGATTGCGGCCACAAGTGGAATGGTCACTGCGATGCCCTGACTCGAAATAAGGCTGGATATCCCTGCAGTGACTTGAATGCAGGCTCGTCTTGCATTTCCCAAGATGAAAGGATGTCTGAATCCCCTGTGGAGACCACAGAGAAAGACCTAGTTCCCCACCTCATCGCGTCCGGAGGCCTCACTTCCTTTGAAAACTCCAGACGTACGCGGAGATCAGTGCCTCCAAGGGAGACGATGCCTGACTCCTCGTGAAACTTGATAGGAGTCCCAGGATTCCTGTGGCACGTGGAAAGGGACCCTTGGTCTCCCGCCTCAGCTGGAGAGGCGTCCCAATTGCCGTGCCAGCCTCGAGGAGAATCCCGAGTTGTCCCTCACATCTAGGCAGGAGTCCTGACGTCGCTGAACAAACACGTGGGTGGAAGGGCCATCCCCGTCGTAACTCGAGAATATACCCCAGGTTCCAGCCGCAACTCGAGAGAAACCATGAAACTTCCCCCTCCCCGCAAGATGAGGCCCGATTCCTCTGCACTGTGTGCAGAGCAATTCCGTTATGCACATCACACATGAAATGAGCCTTGATTTCCTTGATGGAACTCCAGAGAAACCCCAAGAACACTCTTTCAAGGCTAGAGGGATCCTGAGGTCACTGTAGCAACACGAAAGAGCTCCGTGGACCACAAATCAACAGGAGATGAGAGGATAGTCCCTGGCTTCAACTCCAGAGGAATACCACCTTACCACAAGCACCTCAAGAGGAGGCTTCTCTCAGCTCTAGGTATGTGAGAGGGACCCTGAGTTTGCGGCCTCAAGTGGTTGGACACTGCGATGCCCTGACTCGAAATAAGGCCGGATATCCCTGCAGTGACTTGAATGCAGGCTCGTCTTGCACTTCCCAAGACGAAAGGATGTCTGAATACCCTGTGGAGACCACAGAGAAAGACCTAGTTCCCCACCTTATCGCGACCGGAGGCTTCACATACTTTGAAAATTCCAGAGGTACACTGAGATCAGTGCCTCCAAAGGAGACGATGCCTGACTACTCGTGAAACTTGATAGGAGTCCCAGGATTCCTGTGGCACGTGGAAAGGGACCCTTGGTCTCCCGCCTCAGCTGGCGAGGCGTCCCAATTGCCCTGCCAAGCCTCGAGGAGAATCCCGAGTTGTCCCTCGCAACTAGGCAGGAGTCCTGACGTCGCTGAACAAACACGTGTGTGGAAGGGCCATCCCCGTCGTAACTCGAGAATATACCCCAGGTTCCCGCCGCAACTCGAGAAAAACCATGGACTTCCCCCTCGCCGCGAGATGAGGCCCGATTCCCCTGCACTGCATTCAAAGCAATTCCGTATTGCACAACAAACATGAAAGGAGCCTTGATTTCCTTGATGGCATTTCAGAGAAAGCCCAAGAACACTGTTTCAAGGCTAGAGGGATCCTGAGGTCACTGTAGCAACTCGAAAGAGCTCCGTGGACCACAAATCAACTGGAGATGAGAGGTGAGTCCCTGGCTTCAACTCCAGAGGAATACCACCTTACCACAAGCACCTCAAGAGGAGGCTTCTCTCAACTCTAGGTATGTGACAGGGACCCTGAGTTTGCGGCCTCAAGTCGAATGGACACCGCGATGCCCTGACTCGAAATAAGGCCGGATATCCCTGCAGTGACTTGAATGCAGGCTCGTCTTGCATCTCCCAAGACGAAAGGATGTCTGAATCCCCTGTGGAGACCACAGAGAAAGATCTAGTTCCCCACTTCATCGCGACCGGAGGCCTCACATCCTTTGAAAATTCCAGAGGTACACTGAGATCAGTGCCTCCAAAGGAGACGATGCCTGACTCCTCGTGAAACTTGATAGGAGTCCCAGGATTCCTGTGGCACGTGGAAAGGGACCCTTGGTCTCCCGTCTCAGCTGGAGAGGCGTCCCAATTTCCCTGCCAGCCTCGAGGAGAATCCCGAGTTGTCCCTCACAACTAGGCAGGAGTCCTGACGTCGCTGAAGAAACACGTGGGTGGAAGGGCCATCCCCGTCGTAACTCGAGAATATACCCCAGGTTCCAGCCGCAACTCGAGAAGAACCATGAAACTTCCCCCTCCCCGCAAGATGAGGCCCGATTCCTCTGCACTGTGTGCAGAGCAATTCCGTGTTGCACATCACACATGAAATGAGCCTTGATTTCCTTGATGGCACTCCAAAGAAACCCCAGGAACACTGTTTCAAGGCTAGAGGGATCCTGAGGTCACTGTAGCAACACGAAAGAGCTCCGTGGACCAAAAATCAATTCGAGATGAAAGGTTAGTCCCTGGCTTCGACTCCAGAGGAATACCACCTTACCACAAGCACCTCAAGAGGAGGCTTCTCTCAGATCTAGGTATGTGAGAGGGACCCTGAGTTTGCGGCCTCAAGTGGAATGGACACTGCGTTGCCCTGACGCGAAATATCGCCGGATATCCCTGCAGTGACTTGAATGCAGGCTCGTCTTGCATCTCCGAAGATGAAAGGATGTCTGAATCCCCTGTGGAGACCACAGAGAAAGACCTACTTCCCCACCTCATCGCGACCGGAGGCCTCACATCCTTTGAAAAGTCCAGACGTACGCGGAGTTCAGTGCCTCCAAGGGAGATGATGCCTGACTCCTCGTGAAACTTGATAGGAGGCCCAGGATTCCTGTGGCACATGGAAAGGGACCCTTGGTCTCCCGCCTCAGCTGGAGAGGCGTCCCAATTGCCCTGCCAAGCCTCGAGGAGAATCCCGAGTTGTCCCTCACAACTAGGCAGGAGTCCTGACGTCGCTGAAAAAACACGTGGGTGGAAGGGCCATCCCCGTCGTAACTCGAGAATATACCCCAGGTTCCCGCCGCAACTCGAGAAAAACCATCAGACTTCCCCCTCGCCACGAGATGAGGACCGATTCCCCTGCACTGCGTGCAGAGCAATTCCGTGTTGCTCATCACACATGAAAGGAGTCTTGATTTCCTTGATGGCACTTCAGAGAAAACCCAAGAACACTGTTTCCAGGCTAGAGGGATCTTGAGGTCACTGTAGTAACACGAAAGAGCTCCGTGGACCAAAAATCAACTCGAGATGAGAGGTTATTCCCTGGCTTCGACTCCAGAGGAATACCACCTTACCTTAAGCACCTCAAGTGGAGGCTTCTCTCAGCTCTAGGTATGTGAGAGGGACCCTGATTTTGCGGCCTCAAGTGGAATGAACACCGTGATGCCCTGACTCGAAATAAGGCCGGATATGCCTGCAGTGACTTGAATGCAGGCTCGTCTTGCATCTCCCAAGACGAAAGGATGTCTGAATCCCCTGTGGAGACCACAGAGAAAGACCTAGTTCCCCACCTCATCGCGACCGGAGGCCTCACATGCTTTGAAAACTCCAGAGGTACGTGGAGATCAGTGCCTCCAAAGGAGACGATGCCTGACTCCTCGTGAAACTTGATAGGAGTCCCAGGATTCCTGTGGCACGTGTAAAGGGACCCTTGGTCTCCCGCCTCAGCTGAAGAGGCATCCCAATTGCCCTGCCAAGCCTCGAGGAGAATCCCGAGTTGTCCTTCGCAACTAGGCAGTAGTCCTGACGTCACGGAACAAACACGTGTGTGGAAGGGCCATTTCAGTCGTAACTCGAGAATATACCCCAGGTTCCCGCCGCAACTCGAGTAAAACCATGAGACTTCCCCCTCACCGCGAGATGAGGCCCGATTCCCCTGCACTGCGTGCAGAGTAATTCCGTGTTGCACATCACACATGAAAGGAGCCTTGATTTCCTTGATGGCACTCCAGAGAAAGCCCAAGAACACTGTTTCAAGGCTAGAGGGATCCTGAGGTCACTGTAGCAACACGAAAGAGCTCCGTGGATGAAAAATCAACTCGAGATGAGAGGTTAGTCCCAGGCTTCGACTCCAGAGGAATACCACCTTACCACAAGCACCTCAAGAGGAGGCTTCTCTCAGCTCTAGGTATGTGAGAGGGACCCTGAGTTTGCGGCCTCAAGTGGAATGGACACCGCGATGCCCTGACTCGAAATAAGGCCGGTTATCCCTGCAGTGACTTGAATGAAGGCTCGTCTTGCATCTCCCAAGACGAAAGGATGTCTGAATCCCCTGTGGAGACCACAGAGAAAGACCTAGTTCCCCACTTCATTGCGACCGGAGGCCTCACATACTTTAAAAATTCCAGAGGTACACTGAGATCAGTGCCTCCAAGGGAGACGATGCCTGACTCCTCGTGAAACTTGATAGGAGTCCCAGGATTCCTGTGGCACGTGGAAAGGGACCCTTGGTCTTCCGCCTCAGCTGGAGAGGCGTCCCAATTGCCCTGCCAAGCCTCGAGGAGAATCCCGAGTTGTCCCTCGCAACTAGGCAGGAGTCCTGACGTCGCTGAAGAAACACGTGTGTGGAAGGGCCATCCCCGTCGTAACTCGAGAATATAGCCCAGGTTCCCGCCGCAACTCGAGAAAAACCATGAGACTTCCCCCTCGCCGCGAGATGAGGCCCGATTCCCCTGCACTGCGTGCAGAGCAATTCCGTGTTGCACATCACACATGAAAGGAGCCTTGATTTCCTTGATGGCACTCCAGAGAAACCCCAAGAACACTGTTTCAAGGCTAGAGGGATCCTGAGGTCACTGTAGCAACAGGAAAGAGCTCCATGGACCACAAATCAACTCGAGATGAGAGGTTAGTCCCTGGCTTCGACTCCAGAGGAATACCACCTTACCACAAGCACCTCAAGAGGAGGCTTCTCTCAGCTCTAGGTATCTGAGAGGGACCCTGAGTTTGCGGCCACAAGTGGAATGGACACCGCGATGCCCTGACTCGAAATAAGGCCGGATATCCTTGCAGTGACTTGAATGCAGGCTCGTCTTGCACCTCCCAAGATGAAAGGATGTCTGAATCCCCAGTGGAGACCACAGAGAAAGACCTAGTTCCCCACCTCATCGCGACCGGAGGCCTCACATCATTGAAAACTCCAGACGTACGCGGAGATCAGTGCCTCCAAGGGAGACGATGCCTGACTCCTCGTGAAACTTGATAGGAGGCCCAGGATTCCTGTGGCACGTGGAAAGGGACCCTTGGTCTCCCGCCTCAGCTGGAGAGGCGTCCCAATTGCCCTGCCAAGCCTCGAGGAGAATCCCGAGTTGTCCCTCGCAACTAGGCAGGAGTCCTGCCGTCGCTGAACAAACATGTGTGTGGAAGGGCCATCCCCGTTGTAACTCGAGAATATACCCCAGGTTCCCGCCGCAACTCGAGAAAAACCATGAGACTTCCCCCTCGCCGTGAGATGAGGCCCGATTCCCCTGCTCTGCATGCAGAGCAATTCCGTGTTGCACATCAAACATGAAAGAAGCCTTGATTTCCTTGATGGCACTCCAGAGAAACCCCAAGAACACTGTTTCAAGGCTAGAGGGATCCTGAGGTCACTGTAGCAACACGAAAGAGCTCCGTGGACCAAAAATCAACTCGAGATGAGAGGTTAGTCCCTGGCTTCGACTCCAGAGGAATACCACCTTACCACAAGCACCTCAAGAGGAGGCTTCTCTCAGCTCTAGGTATGTGAGAGGGACCCTGAGTTTGCGGCCTCAAGTGGAATGGACACCGCGATGCCCTGACGCGAAATAAGGCCGGATATCCCTGCAGTGACTTGAATGCAGGCTCGTCTTGCATCTCCCAAGATGAAAGGATGTCTGAATCCCCTGTGAAGACCACCGAGAAAGACCTAGTTCCCCACCTCATCGCGACCGGAGGCCTCACATCCTTTGAAAACTTCAGAGGTACGCGGAGCTCAGTGCCTCTAAAGGAGACGATGCCTGACTCCTCGTGAAACTTGATAGGAGTCCCAGGATTCCTGTGGCACGTGGAAAGGGACGCTTGGTCTCCCGCCTCAGGTGGAGAGGCATCCCAATTGCCCTGCCAAGCCTCGAGGAGAATCCCGAGTTGTCCCTCGCAACTAGGCAGGAGTCCTGACGTCGCTGAACAAACAGGTGTGTGGAAGGGCCATCCCCGTTGTAACTCGAGAATATACCCCAGGTTCCCGCCGCAACTCGAGAAAAACCATGAGAATTCCCCCTCCCCGCGAGATGAGGCCCGATTCCCCTGCACTGAGTGCAGAGCAATGCCGTGTTGCACATCACACAGGAAAGGAGCCTTGATTTCCTTGATGGCACTCCAGAGAAAGCCCAAGAACACTGTTTCAAGGCTAGAGTGATCCTGAGGTCACTGTAGCAACACGAAAGAGCTCCGTGGACCAAAAATCAACTCGAGATGAGAGGTTAGTCCCTGGCTTCGACTCCAGAGGAATACCACCTTACCACAAGCACCTCAAGAGGAGGCTTCTCTCAGCTCTAGGTATGTGAGAGGGACCCTGAGTTTGCGGCCTCAAGTGGAATGGACACCGCGATGCCCTGACTCGAAATAAGGCCGGATATGCCTGCAGCGACTTGAATGCAGGCTCGTCTTGCATCTCCCAAGACGAAAGGATGTCTGAATCCCCTGTGAAGACCACAGAGAAAGAGCTAGTTCACCACCTCATCGCAACCGGAGGCCGCACATCCTTTGAAAACTCCACAGGAACGCGGAGATCAGTGCCTCCAAAGGAGACGATGCCTGACTAATCGTGAAACTTGATAGGAGTCCCAGGATTCCTGTGGCACGTGGAAAGGGACCCTTTGTCTCCCGCCTCAGCTGGAGAGGCGTCCCAATTGCCCTGCCAAGCCTCGAGGAGAATCCCGAGTTGTCCCTCGCAACTAGGCTGGAGTCCTGACGTCGATGAACAAACACGTGTGTGGAAGGGCCATCCCCGTCGTAACTCGAGAATATACCCCAGGTTCCCGCCGCAACTCGAGAAAAACCATGAGACTTCCCCCTCGCCGCGAGATGAGGCCCTATTCCTCTCCACTGAGTGCAGAGCAATGCCGTGTTGCACATCACACAGGAAAGGAGCCTTGATTTCCTTGATGGCACTCCAGAGAAAGCCCAAGAACACTGTTTCAAGGCTAAAGGGATCCTGAGGTCGCTGTACCAACATGAAAGAGCTCCGTGGACCACAAATCAACTCGAGATGAGAGGTTAGTCCCTTGCTGCTACTCCAGAGGAATACCACCTTACCAAAAGCACCTCAAGAGGAGGCTTCTCTGAGCTCTAGGTATGTGAGAGGGACCCTGAGTTTGCGGCCTCAAGTGGAATGGACACCGCGATGCCCTGGCTCGAAATAAGGCTGGATATGCCTCCAGTGACTTGAATGCAGGCTCGTCTTGCATCTCCCAAGATGAAAGGATGTCTGAATCCCCTGTGGAGACAACAGAGAAAGACCTAGTTCCCCACCTCATCGCGACCGGAGGCCGCACATCCTTTGAAAACTCCAGAGGGACGCGGAGATCAGTGCCTCCAAAGGAGACGATGCCTGACTCCTCGTGAAACTTGATAGGAGTCCCAGGATTCCTGTGGCAATTGAAAAGGGACCCTTGGTCTCCCGCCTCACCTGGAGAGGCGTCCCAATTGCCCTGCAAGCCTCGAGCAGAATCCCGAGTTGTCCCTCGCAACTAGGCAGGAGTCCTGACGTCGCTGAACAAACACGTGTGTGGAAGGGCCATCCCCGGCGTAACTCGAGAATATACCCCAGGTTCCCGCCGCAACGCGAGAAAAACCATGAGACTTCCCCCTCGCCGCGAGATGAGGCCCGATTCCCCTGCACTGCGTGCAGAGCAATGCCGTGTTGCACATCACACAGGAAAGGAGCCTTGATTTCCTTGATGGCACTCCAGAGAAAGCCCAAGAACACTGTTTCAAGGCTAGAGGGATCCTGAGGTCACTGTAGCAACACGAAAGAGCTCCGTGGACCACAAATCAACTCGAGATGAGAGGTTAGTCCCTGGCTTCGGCTCCAGAGGAATACCACCTTACCACAAGCACCTCAAGAGGAGGCTTCTCTGAGCTCTAGGTATGTGACAGGGACCCTGAGTTTGCGGCCTCAAGTGGAATGGACACCGCGATGCCCTGACGCGAAATAAGGCCGGATATGCCTGCAGTGACTTGAATGCAGGCTTGTCTTGCATCTCCCAAGACGAAAGGATGTCTGAATCCCCTGTGCAGACCACAGAGAAAGACCTAGTTCCCCACCTCATCCCGACCGGAGGCCTCACATCCTTTGAAAACTCCAGAGGGACGCAGAGATCAGTGCCTCCAAAGGAGACGATGCCTGACTCCTCATGAAACTTGATAGGAGTCCCAGGATTCCTGTGGCAATTGGAAAGGGACCCTTGGTCTCCCGCCTCAGCTGGAGAGGCGTCCCAATTGCCCTGCCAAGTCTCGAGGAGACCCCGAGTTGTCCCTCACAACTAGGCAGGAGTCCTGACGTCGCTGAACAAACACGTGGGTGGAAGGGCCATCCCCGTCGTAACTCGAGAATATACCCCAGGTTCCCGCCGCAACTCGAGAAAAACCATGAGACTTCCCCCTCGCCGCGAGATGAGGCCCGATTCCCCTGCACTGAGTGCAGAGCAATGCCGTGTTGCACATCACACAGGAAAGGAGCCTTGATTTCCTTGATGGCACTCCAGAGAAACCCAAAGAACACTGTTTCAAGGCTAGACGGATCCTGAGGTCACTGTAGCAACATGAAAGAGCTCCGTCGACCAAAAATCACCTCGAGATGAAAGGTTAGTCCCTGGCTTCGACTCCAGAGGAATACCACCTTACCACAAGCACCTCAAGAGGAGGCTTCTCTGAGCTCTAGGTATGTGAGAGGGACCCCGAGTTTGCGGCCTCAAGTGGAATGGACACCGCGATGCCCAGACTTGAAATAAGGCCGGATATCCCTGCAGTGACTTGAATGCAGGCTCGTCTTGCATCTCCCAAGACGAAAGGTTGTCTGAATCCCCTGTGGAGACAACAGAGAATGACCTAGTTCCCCACCTCATCGCAACCGGAGGCCTCACATCCTTTGAAAACTCCAGAGGGACGCGGAGATCAGTGCCTCCAAAGGAGACGATGCCTGACTCCTCGTGAAACTTGATAGGAGTCCCAGGATTCCTGTGGCACGTGGAAAGGGACCCTTGGTCTCCCGCCTCAGCTGGAGAGGCGTCCCAATTGCCCTGCCAAGCCTCGAGGAGAATCCCGAGTTGTCCCTCGCAACTAGGCAAGAATCCTGACGTCGCTAAACAAACAGGTGTGTGGAAGGGCCATCCCCGTCGTAACTCGAGAATATACCCCAGGTTCCCGCCGCAACTCGAGAAAAACCATGAGAATTCCCCCTCGCCGCGAAATGAGGCCAGATTCCCCTGCACTGAGGGCAGAGCAATGCCGTGTTGCACATCACACAGGAAAGGAGCCTTGATTTCCTTGATGGCACTACAGAGAAAGCCCAAGAACACTGTTTCAAGGCTAGAGGGATCCTGAGGTCACTGTAGCAACACGAAAGAGCTCCGTGGACGAAAAATCAACTCGAGATGATAGGTTAGTCCCTGGCTTCGACTCCAGAGAAATACCACCTTACCACAAGCACCTCAAGAGGAGGCTTCTGTCAGCTCTAGGTATGCGAAAGGGACCCTGAGTTTGCGGCCTCAAGTGGAATGGACACCGTGATGCCCTGATTCGAAATAAGGCCGGATATGCCTGCAGTGACTTGAATGCAGGCTCGTCTTGCATCTCCCAAGACGAAAGGATGTCTGAATCCCCTGTGGAGACCACAGAGAAAGACCTAGTTCCCCACCTCATCGCGACCGGAGGCTTCACATCCTTTGAAAATTCCAGAGGGACGCGGAGATCAGTGCCTCCAAAGGAGACGATGCCTGACTCCTCGTGAAACTTGATAGGAGTCCCAGGATTCCTGTGGCACGTGAAAAGACCCCTTTGGGCTCCCGCCTCAGATGGAGAGGCGTCCAAATTGCCCTGCCAAGCCTCGAGGAGAATCCCCAGTTGTCCCTCGCAACTAAGCAGGAGTCCTGACGTCGCTGAACAAATACGTGTGTGGAAGGGCCATCCCCGTCGTAACTCGAGAATATACCCCAGGTTCCCGCCGCAACTCGAGAAAAACCATGAGACTTCCCCCTCGCCGCAAAATGAGGCCCGATTCCCCTGCATGGAGTGCAGAGCAATGCCGTGTTGCACATCACACAGGAAAGGAGCCTTGATTTCCTTGATGGCACTCCAGAGAAACCCCAAGAACACTGTTTTAAGGCTAGACGGATCCTGAGGTCACTGTAGCAACATGAAAGAGCTCCATGGACCAAAAATCACCTCGAGATGAAAGGTTAGTCCCTGGCTTCGACTCCAGAGGAATACCACCTTACCACAAGCACCTCAAGAGGAGGCTTCTCTCAGCTCTAGGTATGTGAGAGGGACCCTGATTTTGCGGCCTCAAGTGGAATGGACACCGCGATGCCCTGAATCGAAATAAGGCCGGATATTCCTGCAGTGACTTGAATGCAGGCTCGTCTTGCGTCTCCCAAGACGAAACGTTGTCTGAATCCCCTGTGGAGACAACAGAGAAAGACCTAGTTCCCCACCTCATCGCGACCGGAGGCCTCACATCCTTTGAAAACTCCAGAGGGACGCGGAGATCAGTGCCTCCAAAGGAGACGATGCCTGACTCCTCGTGAAACTTGATAGGAGTCCCAGGATTCCTGTGGCACGTGGAAAGGGACCCTTGGTCTCCCGCCTCAGCTGGAGAGGCGTCCCAATTGCCCTGCCAAGCCTCGAGGAGAATCCCGAGTTGTCCCTCGCAACTAGAAGGAGTCCTTACGTCGCTGAACAAACACGTGTGTGGAAGGGCCATCCCCGTCGTAACTCGAGAATATACCCCAGGTTCCCGCCGCAACTCGAGAAAAACCATGAGACTTCCCCCTCGCCGCGAGATGAGGCCCGATTCCCCTGCACTGCGTGCAGAGCAATGCTGTGTTGCACATCACACAGGAAAGGAGCCTTGATTTCCTTGATGGCATTCCAGAGAAACCCAAAGAACACTGTTTCAAGGCTAGACGGATCCTGAGGTCACTGTAGCAACATGAAAGAGCTCCGTGGACCAAAAATCACCTCGAGATGAAAGGTTAGTCCCTGGCTTCGACTCCAGAGGAATACCACCTTACCACAAGCACCTCAAGAGGAGGCTTCTCTCAGCTCTAGGTATGTGAGAGGGACCCTGATTTTGCGGCCTCAAGTGGAATGGACACCGCGATGCCCTGACTCGAAATAAGGCCGGATATCCCTGCAGTGACGTGAATGCAGGCTCGTCTTGCGTCTCCCAAGTCGAAACCTTGTCTGAATCCCCTGTGGAGACAACAGAGAAAGACCTAGTTCCCCACCTCATCGCGACCGGAGGCCTCACATCCTTTGAAAACTCCAGAGGGACGCGGAGATCAGTGCCTCCAAAGGAGACGATGCCTGACTCCTCGTGAAACTTGATAGGAGTCCCAGGATTCCTGTGGCACGTGGAAAGGAACCCTTGGAATCCCGCCTCAGCTGAAGAGGAGTCCCAATTTCCCTGCCAAGCCTCGAGGAGAATCCCGAGTTGTCCCTCGCAACTAGGTCGGAGTCCTGACGTCGCTGATCAAACACGTGTGTGGAAGGGCCATTCCCGTCGTAACTCGAGAATATACCCCAGGTTCCCGCCGCAATTCGAGAAAAACCATGAGACTTCCCCCGCGCGGCGAGATGAGGCCCGATTCCCCTGCACTGAGTGCAGAGCAATGCCGTGTTGCACATCACACAGGAAAGGAGCCTTGATTTCCTTGATGGCACTCCAGAGATACCCCAAGAACACTGTTTCAAGGCTAAAGGGATCCTGAGGTTACTGTAGCAACATGAAAGAGCTTCGTGGACCACAAATCAACTCGAGATGAGAGGTTAGTCCCTGGCTTCGACTCCAGAGGAATACCACCTTACCACAAGCACCTCAAGAGGAGGCTTCTCTCAGCTCTAGGTATGTGAGAGAGACCCTGAGTTTGCGGCCTCAAGTGGAATGGACACCGTGATTCCCTGACTGGAAATAAGGCCGGATATGCCTGCAGTGACTTGAATGCAGGATCGTCTTGCATCTCTCAAGACGAAAGGATGTCTGAATCCCCTGTGGAGACCACAGAGAAAGACCTAGTTCCCCAGCTCATCGCGACCGGAGGCCGCACATCCTTTGAAAACTCCAGAGGGACGCGGAGTTCAGTGCCTCCAAAGGAGACGATGCCTGACTCCTCGTGAAATTTGATAGGAGTCCCAGGATTCCTGTGGCACGTGGAAAGGGAACCTTGGTCTCCCGCCTCAGGTGGAGAGGCGTCCCAATTGCCCTGCCAAGCCTCGAGGAGAATCCCGAGTTGTCTCTCGCAACTAGGCTGGAGTCTTGACGTCACTGAACAAACACGTGTGTGGAAGGGCCATCAACGTCGTAACTCGAGAATATTCCCCAGGTTCCCACCGCAACTCGAGAAAAAACATGAGACTTCCCCCTCGCAGCGAGATCAGGCCCGATTCCCCTGCACTGAGTGCAGAGCAATGCCGTGTTGCACATCACACAGGAAAGGAACCTTGATTTCCTTGATGGCACTCCAGAGAAAGCCCAAGAACACTGTTTCAAGACTAGAGGGATCCTGAGGTCACTGTAGCAACACGAAAGAGCTCCGTGGACCAAAAATCAACTCGAGATGAGAGGTTAGTCCCTGGCTTCGACTCCAGAGGAATACCACCTTACCACAAGCACCTCAAGAGGAGGCTTCTCTGAGCTCTAGGTATGTGAGAGGGACCCTGAGTGTGCGGCTTCAACTGGAATGGACACCGCGATGCCCTGACTCGAAATAAGGCCGGTTATGCCTGCAGTGACTTGAATGCAGGCTCGTCTGGTATCTCCCAAGACGAAAGGATGTCTGAATCCCCTGTGGAGACCACAGAGAAAGACCTAGTTCCCCACCTCATCGTGACCGGAGGGCTCACATCCTTGGAAAACTCCAGAGGGACGCGGAGATCAGTGCCTCCAAAGGAGACGATGCCTGACTCCTCGTGAAACTTGATAGGAGTCCCAGGATTCCTGTGGAACGTGGAAAGGGATCCTTGCTCTCCCGCCTCAGCTGGAGAGGCGTCCCAATTGCCCTGCCAAGCCTCGAGGAGAATCCCGAGTTGTCCCTCGCAACTAGGCAGGAGTCCTGACGTCGCTGAACAAACAGGTGTGTGGAAGGGCCATCCCCGTCGTAACTCGAGAATATACCCCAGGTTCCCGCCCCAACTCGAGAAAAACCATGAGACTTCCCCCTCGCCGCGAGATGAGGCCCGATTCCCCTGAACTGCGTGCAGAGCAATGCCGTGTTGCACATCACACAGGAAAGGAGCCTTGATTTCCTTGTTGGCACTACAGAGAAACCCCAAGAACACTGTTTCAAGGCTAGAGGGATCCTGAGGTCACTGTAGCAACACGAAAGAGCTCCGTGGACGAAAAATCAACTCGAGATGAGAGGTTAGTCCCTGGCTTCGACTCCAGAGAAATACCACCTTACCACAAGCACCTCAAGAGGAGGCTTCTGTCAGCTCTAGGTATGCGAAAGGGACCCTGAGTTTGCGGCCTCAAGTGGAATGGACACCGCGATGCCCTGATTCGAAATAAGGCCGGATATGCCTACAGTGACTTGAATGCAGGCTCGTCTTGCATCTCCCAAGACGAAAGGATGTCTGAATCCCCTGTGGAGACCACAGAGAAAGACCTAGTTCCCCACCTCATCGCGACCGGAGGCTTCACATCCTTTGAAAACTCCAGAGGGACGCGGAGATCAGTGCCTCCAAAGGAGACGATGCCTGACTCCTCGTGAAACTTGATAGGAGTCCCAGGATTCCTGTGGCACGTGGAAAGACCACTTTGGGCTCCCGCCTCAGATGGAGAGGCGTCCAAATTGCCCTGCCAAGCCTCGAGGAGAATCCCCAGTTGTCCCTCGCAACTAAGCAGGAGTCCTGACGTCGCTGAACAAAAACGTGTGTGGAAGGGCCATCCCCGTCGTAACTCGAGAATATACCCCAGGTTCCCGCCTCAACTCGAGAAAAACCATGAGACTTCCCCCTCGCCGCGAGATGAGGCCCGATTCCCCTGCATGGAGTGCAGAGCAATGCCGTGTTGCACATCACACAGGAAAGGAGCCTTGATTTCCTTGATGGCACTTCAGAGAAACCCCAAGAACACTGTTTCAAGGCTAGACGGATCCTGAGGTCACTGTAGCAACATGAAAGAGCTCCGTGGACCAAAAATCACCTCGAGATGAAAGGTTAGTCCCTGGCTTCGACTCCAGAGGAATACCACCTTACCACAAGCACCTCAAGAGGAGGCTTCTCTCAGCTCTAGGTATGTGAGAGGGACCCTGATTTTGCGGACTCAAGTGGAATGGACACTGCGATGCCCTGACGCGAAATAAGGCCGGATATCCCTGCAGTGACTTGAATGCAGGCTCGTCTTGCGTCTCCCAAGACGAAACCTTGTCTGAATCCCCTGTGGAGACAACAGAGAAAGACCTAGTTCCCCACCTCATCGCGACCGGAGGCCTCACATCCTTTGAAAATTCCAGAGGGACGCGGAGATCAGTGCCTCCAAAGGAGACGATGCCTGACTCCTCGTGAAACTTGATAGGAGTCCCAGGATTCCTGTGGCACGTGGAAAGGGACCCTTGGTCTCCCGCCTCAGCTGGAGAGGCGTCCCAATTGCCCTGCCAAGCCTCGAGGAGAATCCCGAGTTGTCCCTCGCAACTAGGCAGGAGTCCTGACGTCGCTGAACAAACACGTGTGTGGAAGTGCCATCCCCGTCGTAACTCGAGAATATACCCCAGGTTCCCGCCGCAACTCGAGAGAAACCATGAGACATCCCCCTCGCCGCGAGATGAGGCCCGATTCCCCTGCACTGAGTGCAGAGCAATGCCGTGTTGCACATCACACAGGAAAGGAGCCTTGATTTCCTTGATGGCACTCCAGAGAAACCCCAAGAACACTGTTTCAAGGCTAGAGGGATCCTGAGTTCACTGTAGCAACATGAAAGAGCTCCGTGGACCAAAAATCAACTCGAGATGAGAGGTTAGTCCCTGGCTTCGACTACAGAGGGATACCACCTTACCACAGGCACCTCAAGAGGAGGCTTCTCTCAGCTCTAGGTATGTGAGAGGGACCCAGAGTTTGCGGCCTCAAGTGGAATGGACACCGCGATGCCCTGAATCGAAATAAGGCCGGATATGCCTGCAGTGACTTGAATGCAGGCTGGTCTTGCATCTCCCAAGACGAAAGGATGTCTGAATCCCCTGTGGAGACCACAGAGAAAGACCTAGTTCCCCACCTCATCGCGACCAGAAGCCGCACATCCTTTGAAAACTCCAGAGGGATGCGGAGATCAGTGCCTCCAAAGGAGACGATGCCTGACTCCTCGTGAAACTTGATAGGAGTCCCAGGATTCCTGTGGCACGTGGAAAGGGAACCTTGGTCTCCCGCCTCAGCTGGAGAGGCGTCCCAGTTGCCCTGCCAAACCTCGAGGAAAATCCCGAGTTGTCCCTCGCAACTAGGCAGGAGTCCGGACGTCGCTGAACAAACACATGTGTGGAAGGGCCATCCCCGTCGTAACTCGAGAATATACCCCAGGTTCCCGCCGCAACTCGAGAAAAACCATGAGACTTCTCCCTCACCGCGAGATGAGGCCCAATTCCCCTGCACTGCGTGCAGAGCAATGCCGTGTTGCACATCACACAGGAAAGGAACCTTGATTTCCTTGATGGCATTCCAGAGAAATCCCAAGAACACTGTTTCAAGGCTAGAGGGATCCTGAGGTCACTGTAGCAACACGAAAGAGTTCCGTGGACCAAAAGTCAACTCGAGATGAGAGGTTAGTCCCTGGCTTCGACTCCAGAGGAATACCACCTTACCACAAGCACCTCAAGAGGAGGCTTCTCTCAGCTCTAGGTATGTGAGAGGGACCCTGAGTTTGCGGCCTCAAGTGGAATGGACACCGCGATGCCCTGACTCGAAATAAGGCCAGATATCCCTGCAGTGACTTGAATGCAGGCTCCTCTTGCATCTCCCAAGACGAAAGGATGTCTGAATCCCCTGTGGAGATCACAGAGAAAGACCTAGTTCCCCACCTCATCGCGACCGGAGGCCTCACATCCTTTGAAAAGTCGAGAGGGACGCAGAGATCAGTGCCTCCAAAGGAGACGATGCCTGACTCCTCGTGAAACTTGATAGGAGTCCCAGGATTCCTGTGGCACGTGGAAAGGGACCCTTGGAATCCCGCCTCAGCTGAAGAGGAGTCCCAATTTCCCTGCCAAGCCTCGAGGAGAATCCCGAGTTGTCCCTCGCAACTAGGTCGGAGTCCTGACGTCGCTGAACAAACACATGTGTGGAAGGGCCATCCCCGTCGTAACTCGAGAATATACCCCAGGTTCCCGCCGCAACTCGAGAAAAACCATGAGACTTCTCCCTCACCGCGAGATGAGGCCCAATTCCCCTGCACTGCGTGCAGAGCAATGCCGTGTTGCACATCACACAGGAAAGGAACCTTGATTTCCTTGATGGCATTCCAGAGAAACCCCAAGAACACTGTTTCAAGGCTAGAGGGATCCTGAGGTCACTGTAGCAACACGAAAGAGTTTCGTGGACCAAAAGTCAACTCGAGATGAGAGGTTAGTCCCTGGCTTCGACTCCAGAGGACTACCACCTTACCACAAGCACCTCAAGAGGAGGCTTCTCTCAGCTCTAGGTATGTGAGAGGGACCCTGAGTTTGCGGCCTCAAGTGGAATGGACACCGCGATGTCCTGACTCGAAATAAGGCCGGATATCCCTGCAGACACTTGAATGCAGGCTCGTCTTGCATCTCCCAAGACGAAAGGATGTCTGAATCCCCTGTGGAGACCACAGAGAAAGACTTAGTTCCCCACCTCATCGCGACCGGAGGCCTCACATCCTTTGAAAACTCCAGAGGTACGCGGAGATCAGTGCCTCCAAAGGAGCCAATGCCTGACTCCTCGTCAAACTTGATAGGAGTCCCAGGATTCCTGTGGCACGTGGAAAGGGACTCTGGGTCTCCCGCCTCAGCTGGAGAGGCGTCCCAATTGCCCTGCCAAGCCTCGAGGATAATCCCGAGTTGTCCCTCGCAACTAGGCAGGAGTCCTGACGTCGCTGAACCAACACGTGGGTGGAAGGGCCATCCCCATCGTAACTCGATATTATAGCCCAGGTTCCCGCCGCAACTCGAGAAAAACCATGAGACTTCCCCCTCGCCGAGAGATGTGGCCCGATTCCCCTACACTGCGTGCAGAGCAATTTCGTGTTGCACAACACACATGAAAGGAGCCTTGATTTCCTTGATGGCACTCCAGAGAAACCTCAAGAACACTGTTTCAAGGCTAGAGGGGTCCTGAGGTCACTGTAGCCACACGAAAGAGCTCCGTGGAACAAAAATCAACTCGAGATGAGAGGTTAGTCCCTGGCTTCGACTCCAGAGGCATACCACCTTACCACAAGCACCTCAAGAGGAGGCTTCTCTCAGCTCTAGGTATGTGAGAGAGACCCAGAGTTTGCGGCCTCAAGTGGAATGGACACTGCGATGCCCTGACGCGAAATAAGGCCGGATATCCCTGCAGTGACTTGAATGCAGGCTCGTCTTGCATCTCCCAAGACGAAAGGATATCTGAATCCCCTGCGGAGACCACAGAGAAAGACCTAGTTCCCCACGTCATCGTGACCGGTGGCCTCACATCCTTTGAAAACTCCAGAAGTACGCGGAGATCAGTGCCTCCAAAGGAGACGATGCCTGACTCCTCGGGAAACTTGATAGGAGTCCCAGGATTCCTGTGGCACGTGGAAAGGGACCCTTGGTCTCCCGCCTCAGTTGGAGAGGCGTCCGAATTGCCCTGCCAAGCCTCGAGGAGAATCCCGAGTTGTCCCTCGCAACTAGGCAGGAGTCCTGACGTCGCTGAACAAACACGTGTGTGGAAGGGCCATCCCCGTCGTAACTCGAGAATATACCCTAGGTTCCCGACGCAACTCGAGAAAAACCATGAGACTTACCGCTCACCGCGAGATGAGGCCCGATTCCCCTGCACTGCGTGCAGAGCAATTCCATGTTGCACATCACACATGAAAGGAGCCTTGATTTCCTTGATGGCACTCCATAGAAACCCCAAGAACACTGTTTCAAGGTTAGAGGGATCCTGAGGTCACTGTAGCAACACGAAAGAACTCCGTGGACCAAAAATCAACTCGAGATGAGAGGTTAGTCCCAGGCTTCGACTCCAGAGGAATACCACCTTACCACAAGCACCTCAAGAGGAGGCTTCTCTCAGCTCTAGGTATGTGAGAGGGACCCTGAGTTTGCGACCTCAAGTGGAATGGACACTGAGATGCCCTGCCGCGAAATAACGCCGAATATCCCTGCAGTGACTTGAATGCAGGTTCGTTTTCCATCTCCGAAGACGAAAGGATGTCTGAATCCCCTGTGGAGACCACAGAGAAAAACCTAGTTCCCCACCTCATCGCGACCGGAGGCCTCACATCCTTTGAAAACTCCAGACGTAGGCGGAGATCAGTGCCTCCAAAGGAGATGATGCCTGACTCCTCGTGAAACTTGATAGGAGTCCCAGGATTCCTGTAGCACGTGGAAAGGGACACTTGTTCTCCCGCCTCAGCTGGAGAGGCGTCCCAATTGCCCTGCCAGGCCTCGAGGAGAATCTCAAGTTGTCCCTCGCAACTAGGCAGGAGTCCTGACGTCGCTGAACAAACACTTGCGTGGAAGGGCCATCTCGGTCGTAACTCGAAAATATACCCCAGGTTCCCACCGCAACTCGAGAAAAACCATGAGACTTCCCCCTCGCCGCGAGATGAGGCCCGATTCCCCTGCACTGCATGCAGAGCAATTCCGTGTTGCACATCACACATGAAAGGTTCCTTGATTTCCTTGATGGCACTCCAGAGAAACCCCAAGAACACTGTTTCAAGGCTAGAGGGATCCTGAGGTCCCTGTAGCAACACGAAAGAGCTCCGTGGACCAAAAATCAACTCGAGATGAGAGGTTAGTCCCTGGCTTCGACTCCAGAGGAATACCAACTTACCACAAGCACCTCAAGAGGAGGCTTCTCTCAGCTCTAGCTATGTGAGAGGGACCCTGAGTTTGTGGCCTCAAGTGGAATGGACACCGCTATGCCCTGACTCGAAATAAGGCCGTATATCCCTGCAGTGACTTGAATGCAGGCTCGTCTTGCATCTCCCAAGACGAAAGGATGTTTGAATCCCCTCTGGGGACCGCAGAGAAAGAACTAGTTCCCCACATCATGAGACCGGAGGCCTCAAATCCTTTGAAAACTCCAGAGGTACGCGGAGATCAGTGCCTCCAAAGGAGACGATGCCTGACTCCTCGTGAAACTTGATAGGAGTCCCAGGATTCCTGTGGCACGTGGAAAGGGACACTTGTTCTCCCGCCTCAGCTGGAGAGGCGTCCCAATTGCCCTGCCAGGCCTCGAGGAGAATCCCAAGTTGTCCCTCGCAACTAGGCAGGAGTCCTGACGTCGCTGAACAAACACGTGCGTGGAAGGGCCATCTCGGTCGTAACTCGAGAATATACCCCAGGTTCCAGCCGCAACTCGAGAAAAACCATGAGACTTCCCCCTCGCCGCGAGATGAGGCCCGATTCCCCAGCACTGCATGCAGAGCAATTCCGTGTTGCACATCACACATGAAAGGTTCCTTGATTTCCTTGATGGCAATCCAGAGAAACCCCAAGAACACTGTTTCAAGGCTAGAGGGATCCTGAGGTCACTGTAGCAATAAGAAAGAGCTCCGTGGACCAAAAATCAACTGGAGATGAGAGGTTAGTCCCTGGCTTCGACTCCAGAGGAATACCACCTTACCACAAGCACCTCAAGAGGAGGCTTCTCTCAGTTCTAGCTATGTGAGAGGGACCCTGAGATTGCGGCCTCAAGTGGAATGGACACCGCGATGCCCTGACTCGAAATAAGGCCGGATATCCCTGCAGTGACTTGAATGCAGGCTCGTCTTGCAACTCCCAAGACGAAAGGATGTCTGAATCCCCTGCGGAGACCACAGAGAAAGACCTAGTTCCCCACGTCATCGTGACCGGAGGCCTCACATCCTTTGAAAACTCCAGAAGTACGCCGAGATCAGTGCCTCCAAAGGAGACGATGCCTGACTCCTCTTGAAACTTGATAGGAGTCCCAGGATTCCTGTGGCACGTGGAAAGGGACCCTTGGTCTCCCGCCTCAGCTGGAGATGCGTCCCAATTGCCCTGCCAAGCCTCGAGGAGAATCCCGAGTTGTCCCTCGCAACTAGGCAGTAGTCCTGACATCGCTGAACAAACACGTATGTGGAAGGGCCATCCCCGTCGTAACTCGAGAATATACCCTAGGTTCCCGCCGCAACTCGAGAAAAACCATGAGACCTACCCTCACCGCGAGATGAGGCCCGATTCCCCTGCACTGCGTGCAGAGCAATTCCGTGTTGCACATCACACATGAAAGCAGCCTTGATTTCCTTGATGGCACTCCAGAGAAACCCCAAGAACACTGTTTCAAGGTTAGAGGGATCCTGAGGTCACTGTAGCAACACTAAAGAGCTCCGTGGACCAAAAATCAACTCGAGATGAGAGGTTAGTCCCTGGCTTCGACTCCAGAGGAATACCACCTTACCACAAGCACCTCAAGAGGAGGCTTCTCTCAGCTCTAGGTATGTGAGAGGGACCCTGAGTTTGCGGCCTCAACTGGAATGGACACTGCGATGCCCTGACGCGAAATAACGCCGTATATCCCTGCAGTGATTTGAATGCAGGTTCGTCTTGCATCTCCGAATACGAAAGGATGTCTGAATCCCCTGTAGAGAACACAGAGAAAGACTTAGTTCCCCACCTCATCGCGACCGGAGGCCTCACATCCTTTGAAAACTCCAGAGGTACGCGGAGATCAGTGCCTCCAAAGGAGATGATGCCTGACTCCTCGTGAAACTTGATAGGAGTCCCAGGATTCCTGTGGCACGTGGAAAGGGACCCTTGGTCTCCCGCCTCAGCTGGAGAGGCGTCCCAATTGCCCTGCCAAGCCTCGAGGAGAATCCCGAGTTGTCCCTCGCAACTAGGCAGGAGTCCTGACGCCGCTGAACAAACACGTGGGTGGAAGGGCCATCCCCGTCGTAACTCGAGAATATACCCCAGGTTCCTGGCGCAACTCGAGAAAAACCATGAGACTTCCCCCTCGCCACGAGATGAGGCCCGATTCCCCTGCACTGCGTGCAGAGCAATTCCGTGATGCACATCACACATGAAAGGAGCCTTGATTTCCTTGATGGCACTCCAGAGAAACGCCAAGAACCCTGTTTCAAGGCTAGAGGGATCCTGAGGTCACTGTAGCCACATGAAAGAGCTCCGTGGACCATAAATCAACTCGAGATGAGAGGTTAGTCCCTGGCTTCCACTCCAGAGGAATACCACCTTACCACAAGCACCTCAAGAGGAGGCTTCTCTCAGCTCTAGGTATGTGAGAGGGACGCTGAGTTTGCGGCCTCAAGTGGAATGGACACCGCGATGCCCTGACGCGAAATAAGGCCGGATATCCCTGCAGTGACTTGAATGCAGGCTCGGCTTGCATTTCCCAAGACGAAAGGATGTCTGAATCCCCTGTGGAGACCACAGAGAAAGACCTAGTTTCCCACCTCATTGCGACCGGAGGCCTCACATACTTTGAAAATTCCAGAGGTACACTGAGATCAGTGCCTCCAAAGGAGACGATGCCTGACTCCTCGTGAAACTTGATAGGAGTCCCAGGATTCCTGTGGCACGTGGAAAGGGACACTTGGTCTCCCGCCTCAGCTGGAGAGGTGTCCCAATTGCCCTGCGAAGTCTCGAGGAGAATCCCGAGTTGTCCCTCGCAACTAGGCAGGAGTCCTGACGTCGCTGAACAAACACGTGGGTGGAAGGGCCATCCCCGTCGTAACTCGAGGGTATACCCCAGGTTCCCGCCGCAACTCGAGAAAAACCATGAGACTTCCCCCTCGCCGCGAGATGAGGCCCGATTCCCCTGCACTGCATTCCAAGCAATTCCGTATTGCACAACAAACATGAAAGGAGCCTTGATTTCCTTGATGGCACTCCAGAGAAACCTCAAGAACACTGTTTCAAGGCTAGAGGGATCCTGAGGTCACTGTAGCCACACGAAAGAGCTCCGTGGAACAAAAATCAACTCGAGATGAGAGGTTAGTCCCTGGCTTCGACTCCAGAGGCATACCACCTTACCACAAGCACCTCAAGAGGAGGCTTCTGTCAGCTCTAGGTATGTGAGAGAGACCCAGAGTTTGCGGCCTCAAGTGGAATGGACACTGCGATGCCCTGACGCGAAATAAGGCCGGATATTCCTGCAGTGACTTGAATGCAGGCTCGTCTTGCATCTCCCAAGACGAAAGGATATCTGAATCCCCTGCGGAGACCACAGAGAAAGACCTAGTTCCCTACGTCATCGTGACCGGTGGCCTCACATCCTTTGAAAACTCCAGAAGTACGCGGAGATCAGTGCCTCCAAAGGAGACGATGCCTGACTCCTCGGGAAACTTGATAGGAGTCCCAGGATTCCTGTGGCACGTGGAAAGGGACCCTTGGTCTCCCGCCTCAGTTGGAGAGGCGTCCGAATTGCCCTGCCAAGCCTCGAGGAGAATCCCGAGTTGTCCCTCGCAACTAGGCAGGAGTCCTGACGTCGCTGAACAAACACGTGTGTGGAAGGGCCATCCCCGTCGTAACTCGAGAATATACCCTAGGTTCACGACGCAACTCGAGAAAAACCATGAGACTTACCGCTCACCGCGAGATGAGGCCCGATTCCCCTGCACTGCGTGCAGAGCAATTCCATGTTGCACATCACACATGAAAGGAGCCTTGATTTCCTTGATGGCACTCCATAGAAACCCCAAGAACACTGTTTCAAGGTTAGAGGGATCCTGAGGTCACTGTAGCAACACGAAAGAACTCCGTGGACCAAAAATCAACTCGAGATGAGAGGTTAGTCCCAGGCTTCGACTCCAGAGGAATACCACCTTACCACAAGCACCTCAAGAGGAGGCTTCTCTCAGCTCTAGGTATGTGAGAGGGACCCTGAGTTTGCGGCCTCAAGTGGAATGGACACTGCGATGCCCTGACGCGAAATAACGCCGGATATCCCTGCAGTGACTTGAATGCAGGTTCGTCTTCCATCTCCGAAGACGAAAGGATGTCTGAATCCCCTGTGGAGACCACAGAGAAAAACCTAGTTCCCCACCTCATCGCGACCGGAGGCCTCACATCCTTTGAAAACTCCAGACGTAGGCGGAGATCAGTGCCTCCAAAGGAGATGATGCCTGACTCCTCGTGAAACTTGATAGGAGTCCCAGGATTCCTGTAGCACGTGGAAAGGGACACTTGTTCTCCCGCCTCAGCTGGAGAGGCGTCCCAATTGCCCTGCCCGGCCTCGAGGAGAATCTCAAGTTGTCCCTCGCAACTAGGCAGGAGTCCTGACGTCGCTGAACAAACACGTGGGTGGAAGGGCCATCTCGGTCGTAACTCGAAAATATACCCCAGGTTCCCACCGCAACTCGAGAAAAACCATGAGACTTCCCCCTCGCCGCGAGATGAGGCCCGATTCCCCTGCACTGCATGCAGAGCAATTCCGTGTTGCACATCACACATGAAAGGTTCCTTGATTTCCTTGATGGCACTCCAGAGAAACCCCAAGAACACTGTTTCAAGGCTAGAGGGATCCTGAGGTCACTGTAGCAACACGAAAGAGCTCCGTGGACCAAAAATCAACTCGAGATGAGAGGTTAGTCCCTGGCTTCGACTCCAGAGGAATACCACCTTACCACAAGCACCTCAAGAGGAGGCTTCTCTCAGTTCTAGGTATGTGAGAGGGACCATGAGATTGTGGCCTCAAGTGGAATGGATACCGCGATGCCCTGACTCGAAATAAGGCCGGATATCCCTGCAGTGACTTGAATGCAGGCTCGTCTTGCATCTCCCAAGACGAAAGGATGTCTGAATCCCCTGTGGAGACCACAGAGAAAGACGTAGTTCCCCACCTCATCGCGACCGGAGGCCTCACATCCTTTGAAAACTCCAGAGGTACGTGGAGATCAGTGCCTCCAAAGAGACGATGCCTGACTCCTCGTGAAACTTGATAGGAGTTCCAGGATTCCTGTGGCACGTGGAAAGGGACCCTTCGTCTCCCGCCTCAGCTGCAGAGGCGTCCCAATTGCCCTGCCAAGCCTCGAGGAGAATCCCGAGTTGTCCCTCGCAACTAGGCAGGAGACCTGACGTCGCTGAACAAACACGTGGGTTGAAGGGCCATCCCCGTCGTAACTCGAGAATATACCCCAGGTTCCCGCCGCAACTCGAGAAAAACCATGAGACTTCCCCCTCATCGCGAGATGAGGCCCGATTCCCCTGCACTGCGTGCAGAGCAATTCCGTGCTGCACATCACACATGAAAGGAGCCTTGATTTCCTTGATGGCACTCCAGAGAAACCCCAAGAACACTGTTTCAAGGCTAGAGGGATCCTGAGGTCTCTGTAGCAACACGAAAGAGCTCTGTGGACCAAGAATCAACTCGAGATGAGAGGTTAGTCCCTGGCTTTGACTCCAGAGGAATACCACCTTACCACAAGCACCTCAAGAGGAGGCTTCTCTCAGCTCTAGGTATGTGAGAGGGACCCTGAGTTTGCGGCCACAAGTGGAATGGAAACCACGATGCCCTGACTCGAAATAATGCCGGATATCCCTGCAGTGATGTGAATGCAGGCTCGTCTTGCATCTCCCAAGACGAAAGGATGTCTGAATCCCCTGTGGAGCCAATAGAGAAAGACCTAGTTCCCCACCTCATCGCGACCGGAGGCCTCACATCCTTTGAAAACTCCAGAGGTACGCGGAGATCAGTGCCTCCAAAGGAGACGATGCCTGACTGCTCGTGAAACTTGATAGGAGTCCCAGGATTCCTGTGGCACGTGGAAAGGGAACCTTGGTCTCCCGCCTCACCTGGAGAGGTGTCCCAATTGCCCTGCCAAGCCTCGAGGAGAATCCCGAGTTGTCCCTGGGAACTAGGCAGGAGTCCTGACGTCGCTGACAAACACGTGCGTGGAAGGGCCATCTCGGTCGTAACTCGAGAATATACCCCAGGTTCCCACCGCAACTCGAGAAAAACCATGAGACTTCCCCCTCGCCGCGAGATGAGGCCCGATTCCCCTGCACTGCATGCAGAGCAATTCCGTGTTGCACATCACACATGAAAGGTTCCTTGATTTCCTTGATGGCAATCCAGAGAAACCCCAAGAACACTGTTTCAAGGCTAGAGGGATCCTGAGGTCACTGTAGCAATAAGAAAGAGGTCCGTGGACCAAAAATCAACTGGAGATGAGAGGTTAGTCCCTGGCTTCGACTCCAGAGGAATACCACCTTACCACAAGCACCTCAAGAGGAGGCTTCTCTCAGTTCTAGCTATGTGAGAGGGACCCTGAGATTGCGGCCTCAAGTGCAATGGACACCGCGATGCCCTGACTCGAAATAAGGCCGGATATCCCTGCAGTGACTTGAATGCAGGCTCGTCTTGCATCTCCCAAGACGAAAGGTTGTCTGAATCCCCTGCGGAGACCACAGAGAAAGACCTAGTTCCCCACGTCATCGTGACCGGAGGCCTCACATCCTTTGAAAACTCCAGAAGTACGCCGAGATCAGTGCCTCCAAAGGAGACGATGCCTGACTCCTCTTGAAACTTGATAGGAGTCCCAGGATTCCTGTGGCACGTGGAAAGGGACCCTTGGTCTCCCGCCTCAGCTGGAGAGGCGTCCCAATTGCCCTGCCAAGCCTCGAGGAGAATCCCGAGTTGTCCCTCGCAACTAGGCAGTAGTCCTAGCATCGCTGAACAAACACGTGTGTGGAAGGGCCATCCCCGTCGTAACTCGAGAATATACCCTAGGTTCCCACCGCAACTCGAGAAAAACCATGAGACCTACCACTCACCGCGAGATGAGGCCCGATTCCCCTGCACTGCGTGCAGAGCAATTCCGTGTTGCACATCACACATGAAAGGAGCCTTGATTTCCTTGATGGCACTCCAGAGAAACCCCAAGAACACTGTTTCAAGGTTAGAGGGATCCTGAGGTCACTGTAGCAACACGACAGAGCTCCGTGGACCAAAAATCAACTCGAGATGAGAGGTTAGTCCCTGGCTTCGACTCCAGAGGAATACCACCTTACCACAAGCACCTCAAGAGGAGGCTTCTCTCAGCTCTAGGTATGTGAGAGGGACCCTGAGTTTGCGGCCTCAAGTGGAATGTACACTGCGATGCCCTGACGCGAAATAACGCCGGATATCCCTGCAGTGACTTGAATGCAGGTTCGTCTTGCATCTCCGAAGACGAAAGGATGTCTGAATCCCCTGTAGAGAACACAGAGAAAGACTTAGTTCCCCACCTCATCGCGACCGGAGGCCTCACATCCTTTGAAAACTCCAGAGGTACGCGGAGATCAGTGGCTCCAAAGGAGATGATGCCTGACTCCTCGTGAAACTTGATAGGAGTCCCAGGATTCCTGTGGCACGTGGAAAGGGACCCTTGGTCTCCCGCCTCAGCTGGAGAGGCGTCCCAATTGCCCTGCCAAGCCTCGAGGAGAATCCCGAGTTGTCCCTCGCAACTAGGCAGGAGTCCTGACGTCGCTGAACAAACACGTGTGTGGAAGGGCCATCCCCGTCGTAACTCGAGAATATACCCCAGGTTCCTGGCGCAACTCGAGAAAAACCATGAGACTTCCCCCTCGCCACGAGATGAGGCCCGATTCCCCTGCACTGCGTGCAGAGCAATTCCGTGTTGCACATCACACATGAAAGGAGCCTTGATTTCCTTGATGGCACTCCAGAGAAACGCCAAGAACCCTGTTTCAAGGCTAGAGGGATCCTGAGGTCACTGTAGCCACATGAAAGAGCTCCGTGGACCAAAAATCAACTCGAGATGAGAGGTTAGTCCCTGGCTTCCACTCCAGAGGAATACCACCTTACCACAAGCACCTCAAGAGGAGGCTTCTCTCAGCTCTAGGTATGTGAGAGGGACGCTGAGTTTGCGGCCTCAAGTGGAATGGACACCGCGATGCCCTGACTCGAAATAAGGCCGGATATCCCTGCAGTGTCTTGAATGCAGGCTCGGCTTGCATTTCCCAAGACGAAAGGATGTCTGAATCCCCTGTGGAAACCACAGAGAAAGACCTAGTTTCCCACCTCATTGCGACCGGAGGCCTCACATACTTTGAAAAATCCAGAGGTACACTGAGATCAGTGCCTCCAAAGGAGACGATGCCTGACTCCTCGTGAAACTTGATAGGAGTCCCAGGATTCCTGTGGCACGTGGAAAGGGACACTTGGTCTCCCGCCTCAGCTGGAGAGGTGTCCCAATTGCCCTGCGAAGTCTCGAGGAGAATCCCGAGTTGTCCCTCGCAACTAGGCAGGAGTCCTGACGTCGCTGAACAAACACGTGGGTGGAAGGGCCATCCCCGTCGTAACTCGAGGATATACCCCAGGTTCCCGCCGCAACTCGAGAAAAACCATGAGACTTCCCCCTCGCCGCGAGATGAGGCCCGATTCCCCTGCACTGCATTCCAAGCAATTCCGTATTGCACAACAAACATGAAAGGAGCCTTGATTTCCTTGATGGCACTCCAGAGAAACCTCAATAACACTGTTTCAAGGCTAGAGGGATCCTGAGGTCACTGTAGCCACACGAAAGAGCTCCGTGGAACAAAAATCAACTCGAGATGAGAGGTTAGTCCCTGGCTTCGACTCCAGAGGCATACCACCTTACCACAAGCACCTCAAGAGGAGGCTTCTCTCAGCTCTAGGTATGTGAGAGAGACCCTGAGTTTGCGGCCTCAAGTGGAATGGACACTGCGATGCCCTGACGCGAAATAATGCCGGATATCCCTGCAGTGACTTGAATGCAGGCTCGTCTTGCATCTCCCAAGACGAAAGGATATCTGAATCCCCTGCGGAGACCACAGAGAAAGACCTAGTTCCCCACGTCATCGTGACCGGTGGCCTCACATCCTTTGAAAACTCCAGAAGTACGCGGAGATCAGTGCCTCCAAAGGAGACGATGCCTGACTCCTCGGGAAACTTGATAGGAGTCCCAGGATTCCTGTGGCACGTGGAAAGGGACCCTTGGTCTCCCGCCTCAGTTGGAGAGGCGTCCGAATTGCCCTGCCAAGCCTCGAGGAGAATCCCGAGTTGTCCCTCGCAACTAGGCAGGAGTCCTGACGTCGCTGAACAAACACGTGTGTGGAAGGGCCATCCCCGTCGTAACTCGAGAATATACCCTAGGTTACCGACGCAACTCGAGAAAAACCATGAGACTTACCGCTCACCGCGAGATGAGGCCCGATTCCCCTGCACTGCGTGCAGAGCAATTCCATGTTGCACATCACACATGAAAGGAGCGTTGATTTCCTTGATGGCACTCCATAGAAACCCCAAGAACACTGTTTCAAGGTTAGAGGGATCCTGAGGTCACTGTAGCAACACGAAAGAGCTCCGTGGACCAAAAATCAACTCGAGATGAGAGGTTAGTCCCAGGCTTCGACTCCAGAGGAATACCACCTTACCACAAGCACCTCAAGAGGAGGCTTCTCTCAGCTCTAGGTATGTGAGAGGGACCCTGAGTTTGCGGCCTCAAGTGGAATGGACACTGCAATGCCCTGACGCGAAATAACGCCGGATATCCCTGCAGTGACTTGAATGCAGGTTCGTCTTCCATCTCCGAAGACGAAAGGATGACTGAATCCCCTGTGGAGACCACAGAGAAAAACCTAGATCCCCACCTCATCGCGACCGGAGGCCTCACATCCTTTGAAAACTCCAGACGTAGGCGGAGATCAGTGCCTCCAAAGGAGATGATGCCTGACTCCTCGTGAAACTTGATAGGAGTCCCAGGATTCCTGTGGCAGGTGGAAAGGGACCCTTGGTCTACCGCCTCAACTGGAGAGGAGTCCCAATTGCCCTGCCAACCCTCGAGGAGAATCCCGAGTTGTCCCTCGCAACTAGGCAGGAGTCCTGACGTCGCTGAACAAACACTTGGGTGGAAGGGTCATCCCCGTCGTAACTCGAGAATATACCCCAGGATCCTGGCGCAACTCGAGAAAAACCATGAGACTTCCCCCTCGCCGCGAGATGAGGCCCGATTCCCCTGCACTGCGTGCAGAGCAATTCCGTGTTGCACATCACACATGAAAGGAGCCTTGATTTCCTTGATGGCACTCCAGAGAAACCCCAGGAACACTGTTTCAAGGCTAGAGGGATCCTGAGGTCACTGTAGCCACATGAAAGAGCTCCGTGGACCAAAAATCAACTCGAGATGAGAGGTTAGTCCCTGGCTTCGACTCCAGAGGAATACCACCTTACCACAAGCAACTCAAGAGGAGGCTGCTCTCAGTTCTAGGTATGTGAGAGGGACGCTGAGTTTGCGGCCTCAAGTGGAATGGACACCGCGATGCCCTGACGTGAAATAAGGCCGGATATCCCTGCAGTGACTTAAATGCAGGCGCGTCTTGCATCTCACAAGACGAAAGGATGTCTGAATCCCCTGTGGAGACCACAGAGAAAGAGCTAGTTTCCTACCTCATCGCGACCGGAGTCCTCACATCCTTTGAAAATTCCAGAGGTACACTGAGATCAGTGCCTCCAAAGGAGACGATGCCTGACTCCTCGTGAAACTTGATAGGAGTCCCAGGATTCCTGTGGCACGTGGAAAGGGACCCTTGGTCTCCCGCCTCAGCTGGAGAGGCGTCCCAATTGCCCTGCGAAGTCTCGAGGAGAATCCCGAGTTGTCCCTCGCAACTAGGCAGGAGTCCTGACGTCGCTGAACAAACACGTGGGTGGAAGGGCCATCCCCGTCGTAACTCGAGAATATACCCCAGGTTCCCGCCGCAACTCGAGAAAAACCATGAGACTTCCCCCTCGCCGCGAAATGAGGCCCGATTCCCCTGCACTGCATTCCAAGCAATTCCGTATTGCACATCACACATGAAAGAAGCCTTGATTTCCTTGATGGCACTCCAGAGAAACCCCAAGAACACTGTTTCAAGGCTAGAGGGATCCTGAGGTCACTGTAGCAACACGAAAGAGCTCCGTGGACCAAAAATCAACTGGAGATGAGAGGTTAGTCCCTGGCTTCGACTCCAGAGGAATACCACCTTACCACAAGCACGTCAAGAAGAGGCTTCTCTCTGCTCTAGGTATGTGATAGGGACCCTGAGTTTGCGGCCTCAAGTGGAATGGACACCGCGATGCCCTGACTCGAAATAAGGCCGGATATCCCTGCAGTGACTTGAATGCAGGCTTGTCTTGCATCTCCCAAGACGAAAGGATGTCTGAATCCCCTGTGGAGACCACAGAGAAAGACCTAGTTCCCCATCTCATCGCGACCGGAGGCCTCACATCCTTTGAATACTCCAGAGGTACGCGGAGATCAGTGCCTCCAAAGGAGACGATGCCTGACTCCTCGTGAAACTTCTTAGGAGTCCCAGGATTACTGTGGCACGTGGAAAGGGACACTTGGTCTCCCGCCTCAGCTGGAGAGGCGTCCCAATTGCCCTGCCAAGCCTCGAGGAGAATCCCGAGTTGTCCCTCGCAACTAGGCAGGAGTCCTGCCGTCGCTGAACTAACAGGTGGGTGGAAGGGCCATCCCCGTCGTAACTCGAGAATATACCCCAGGTTCCCGCCGCAACTAGAGAAAAACCATGAGACTTCCCCCTCGCCGCGAGATGAGGCCCGATTCCCCTGCACTGCGTGCAGAGCAATTCCATGTTGCACATCAGACATGAAAGGAGCCTTGATTTCCTTGATGGCACTCCAGAGAAACCCCAAGAACACTGTTTCAAGGCTAGAGGGATCCTGAGGTCACTGTAGCAACACGAAAGAGCTCTGTGGACCAAGAATCAACTCGAGATGAGAGGTTAGTCCCTGGCTTTGACTCCAGAGGAATACCACCTTACCACAAGCACCTCAAGAGGAGGCTTCTCTCAGCTCTAGGTATGTGAGAGGGACCCTGAGTTTGCGGCCACAAGTGGAATGGAAACCACGATGCCCTGACTCGAAATAATGCCGGATATCCCTGCAGTGATGTGAATGCAGGCTCGTCTTGCATCTCCCAAGACGAAAGGATGTCTGAATCCCCTGTGGAGCCAATAGAGAAAGACCTAGTTCCCCACCTCATCGCGACCGGAGGCCTCACATCCTTTGAAAACTCCAGAGGTACGCGGAGATCAGTGCCTCCAAAGGATACGATGCCTGACTCCTCGTGAAACTTGATAGGAGTCCCAGGATTCCTGTGGCACGTGGAAAGGGACACTTGTTCTCCCGCCTCAGCTGGAGAGGCGTCCCAATTGCCCTGCCAGGCCTCGAGGAGAATCCCAAGTTGTCCCTCGCAACTATGCAGGAGTCCTGACGTCGCTGAACAAACACGTGCGTGGAAGGGCCATCTCGGTCGTAACTCGAGAATATACCCCAGGTTCCCACCGCAACTCGAGAAAAACCATGAGACTTCCCCCTCGCCGCGAGATGAGGCCCGATTCCCCTGCACTGCATGCAGAGCAATTCCGTGTTGCACATCACACATGAAAGGAGCCTTGATTTCCTTGATGGCACTCCAGAGAAACCCCAAGAACACTGTTTCAAGGCTAGAGGGATCCTGAGGTCACTGTAGCAACAAGAAAGAGCTCCGTGGACCAAAAATCAACTCGAGATGAGGGGTTAGTCCCTGGCTTCGACTCCAGAGGCATACCACCTTACCACAAGCACCTCAAGAGGAGGCTTCTCTCAGTTCTAGCTATGTGAGAGGGACCCTGAGATTGCGGCCTCAAGTGGAATGGACACCGCGATGCCCTGACTCGAAATAAGGCCGGATATCCCTGCAGTGACTTGAATGCAGGCTCGTCTTGCATCTCCCAAGACGAAAGGATGTCTGAATCCCCTGTGGAGACCACAAAGAAAGACGTAGTTTCCCACCTCATCGCGACCGGAGGCCTCACATCCTTAGAAAACTCCAGAGGTACGCGGAGATCAGTGCCTCCAAAGAGACGATGCCTGACTCCTCGTGAAACTTGATAGCAGTCCCAGGATTCCTGTGGCACATGGAAAGGGACCCTTGGTCTCCCGCCTCAGCTGGAGAGGCGTCCCAATTGCCCTGCCAAGCCTCGAGGAGAATCCCGAGTTGTCCCTCGCAACTAGGCAGGAGACCTGACGTCGCTGAACAAACACGTGTGTTGAAGGGCCATCCCCGTCGTAACTCGAGAATATACCCCAGGTTCCCGCCGCAACTCGAGAAAAACCATGAGAATTCCCCCTCGCCACGAGATGAGGCCCGATTCCCCTGCACTGCGTGCAGAGTAATTCCGTGTTGCACATCACACATGAAAGGCGCCTTGATTTCCTTGATGGCACTCCAGAGAAACCCCAAGAACACTGTTTCAAGGCTAGAGGGATTCTGAGGTCACTGTAGCAACACGAAAGAGCTCTGTAGACCAAGAATCAACTCGAGATGAGAGGTTACTCCCTGGCTTCAACTCCAGAGGAATACCACCTTACCACAAGCACCTCAAGAGGAGGCTTCTCTCAGCTCTAGGTATGTGAGAGGGACCCTGAGTTTGCGGCCTCAAGTGGAAAGGGCACCTCGATGCCCTGACTCGAAATAAGTCCGGATATCCCTGCAGTGATGTGAATGCAGGCTCGTCTTGCATCTCCCAAGACGAAAGGATGTCTGAATCCCCTGTGGAGCCAATAGAGAAAGACCTAGTTCCCCACCTCATCGCGACCGGAGGCCTCACATCCTTTGAAAACTCCAGAGGTACGCGGAGATCAGTGCCTCCAAAGGAGACGATGCCTGACTGCTCGTGAAACTTGATAGGAGTCCCAGGATTCCTGTGGCACGTGGAAAGGGACCCTTGGTCTCCCGCCTCAGCTGGAGAGGTGTCCCAATTGCCCTGCCAAGCCTCGAGGAGAATCCCGAGTTGTCCCTGGGAACTAGGCAGGAGTCCTGACGTCGCTAAAGAAATACGTGTGTGGAAGGTCCATCCTCGACGTAACTCGAGAATATACCCCAGGTTCCCGCCGCAACTCGAGAAAAACCATGAGACTTCCCCCTCACCGCGAGATGAGGCCCGATTCCCCTGCACTGCGTGCAGAGCAATTCCGTGTTGCACATCACACATGAAAGGAGCCTTGATTTCCTTGATGGCACTCCAGAGAAACCCCAAGAACACTGTTTCAAGGCTAGAGGGATCCTGAGGTCACTGTAGCAACACGAAAGAGCTCCGTGGACTAAAAATCAACTCGAGATGAGAGGTTAGTCCCTGGCTTCGACTCCAGAGGAATACCACCTTACCACAAGCACCTCAAGAGGAGGCTTCTCTCAGCTCTAGCTATGTGAGAGGGACCCTGAGTTTGTGGCCTCAAGTGGAATGGACACCGCTATGCCCTGACTCGAAATAAGGCCGTATATCCCTGCAGTGACTTGAATGCAGGCTCGTCTTGCATCTCCCAAGACGAAAGGATGTTTGAATCCCCTGTGGAGACCGCAGAGAAAGAACTAGTTCCCCACATCATGAGACCGGAGGCCTCAAATCCTTTGAAAACTCCAGAGGTACGCGGAGATCAGTGCCTCCAAAGGAGACGATGCCTGACTCCTCGTGAAACTTCTTAGGAGTCCCAGGATTACTGTGGCACGTGGAAAGGGACCCTTGGTCTCCCGCCTCAGCTGGAGAGGCGTCCCAATTGCCCTGCCAGGCCTCGAGGAGAATCCCGAGTTGTCCCTCGCAACTAGGCAGGAGACCTGACGTCACTGAACAAACACGTGGGTTGAAGGGCCATCCCCGTCGTAACTCGAGAATATACCCCAGGGTCCCGGCGCAACTCGAGAAAAACCATGAGACTTCCCCCTCATCGCGAGATGAGGCCCGATTCCCCTGCACTGCGTGCAGAGCAATTCCGTGCTGCACATCACACATGAAAGGAGCCTTGATTTCCTTGATGGCACTCCAGAGAAACCCCAAGAACACTGTTTCAAGGCTAGAGGGATCCTGAGGTCACTGTAGCAACATGAAAGAGCTCTGTGGACCAAGAATCAACTCGAGATGAGAGGTTAGTCCCTGGCTTTGACTCCAGAGGAATACCACCTTACCACAAGCACCTCAAGAGGAGGCTTCTCTCAGCTCTAGGTATGTGAGAGGGACCCTGAGTTTGCGGCCACAAGTGGAATGGAAACCACGATGCCCTGACTCGAAATAATGCCGGATATCCCTGCAGTGATGTGAATGCAGGCTCGTCTTGCATCTCCCAAGACGAAAGGATGTCTGAATCCCCTGTGGAGACCACAGAGAAAGACCTAGTTCCCCACCTCATCGCGACCGGAGGCCTCACATCCTTTGAAAACTCCAGAGGTACGCGGAGATCAGTGCCTCCAAAGGATACGATGCCTGACTCCTCGTGAAACTTGATAGGAGTCCCAGGATTCCTGTGGCACGTGGAAAGGGACACTTGCTCTCCCGCCTCAGCTGGAGAGGCGTCCCAATTGCCCTGCCAGGCCTCGAGGAGTATCCCAAGTTGTCCCTCGCAACTAGGCAGGAGTCCTGACGTCGCTGAACAAACACGTGCGTGGAAGGGCCATCTCGGTCGTAACTCGAGAATATACCCCAGGTTCCCGCCGCAACTCGAGAAAAAACATGAGACTTCCCCCTCATCGCGAGATGAGGCCCGATTCCCCTGCACTGCGTGCAGAGCAATTCCGTGCTGCACATCACACATGAAAGGAGCCTTGATTTCCTTGATGGCACTCCAGAGAAACCCCAAGAACACTGTTTCAAGGCTAGAGGGATCCTGAGGTCACTGTAGCAACATGAAAGAGCTCTGTGGACCAAGAATCAACTCGAGATGAGAGGTTAGTCCCTGGCTTTGACTCCAGAGGAATACCACCTTACCACAAGCACCTCAAGAGGAGGCTTCTCTCAGCTCTAGGTATGTGAGAGGGACCCTGAGTTTGCGGCCACAAGTGGAATGGAAACCACGATGCCCTGACTCGAAATAATGCCGGATATCCCTGCAGTGATGTGAATGCAGGCTCGTCTTGCATCTCCCAAGACGAAAGGATGTCTGAATCCCCTGTGGAGCCAATAGAGAAAGACCTAGTTCCCCACCTCATCGCGACCGGAGGCCTCACATCCTTTGAAAACTCCAGAGGTACGCGGAGATCAGTGCCTCCAAAGGATACGATGCCTGACTCCTCGTGAAACTTGATAGGAGTCCCAGGATTCCTGTGGCACGTGGAAAGGGACACTTGTTCTCCCGCCTCAGCTGGAGAGGCGTCCCAATTGCCCTGCCAGGCCTCGAGGAGAATCCCAAGTTTTCCCTCGCAACTAGGCAGGAGTCCTGACGTCGCTGAACAAACACGTGCGTGGAAGGGCCATCTCGGTCGTAACTCGAGAATATACCCCAGGTTCCCACCGCAACTCGAGAAAAACCATGAGACTTCCCCCTCGCCGCGAGATGAGGCCCGATTCCCCTGCACTGCATGCAGAGCAATTCCGTGTTGCAAATCACACATGAAAGGTTCCTTGATTTCCTTGATGGCAATCCAGAGAAACCCCAAGAACACTGTTTCAAGGCTAGAGGGATCCTGAGGTCACTGTAGCAATAAGAAAGAGGTCCGTGGACCAAAAATCAACTGGAGATGAGAGGTTAGTCCCTGGCTTCGACTCCAGAGGAATACCACCTTACCACAAGCACCTCAAGAGGAGGCTTCTCTCAGTTCTAGCTATGTGAGAGGGACCCTGAGATTGCGGCCTCAAGTGGAATGGACACCGCGATGCCCTGACTCGAAATAAGGCCGGATATCCCTGCAGTGACTTGAATGCAGGCTCGTCTTGCATCTCCCAAGACGAAAGGATGTCTGAATCCCCTGTGGAGACCACAAAGAAAGACGTAGTTTCCCACCTCATCGCGACCGGAGGCCTCACATCCTTAGAAAACTCCAGAGGTACGCGGAGATCAGTGCCTCCAAAGAGACGATGCCTGACTCCTCGTGAAACTTGATAGGAGTTCCAGGATTCCTGTGGCACGTGGAAAGGGACCCTTGGTCTCCCGCCTCAGCTGGAGAGGCGTCCCAATTGCCCTGCCAAGCCTCGAGGAGAATCCCGAGTTGTCCCTCGCAACTAGGCAGGAGACCTGACGTCGCTGAACAAACACGTGTGTTGAAGGGGCATCCCCGTCGTAACTCGAGAATATACCCCAGGTTCCCGCCGCAACTCGAGAAAAACCATGAGACTTCCCCCTCGCCACGAGATGAGGCCCGATTCCCCTGCACTGCGTGCAGAGTAATTCCGTGTTGCACATCACACATGAAAGGCGCCTTGATTTCCTTGATGGCACTCCAGAGAAACCCCAAGAACACAGTTTCAAGGCTAGAGGGATTCTGAGGTCACTGTAGCAACACGAAAGAGCTCTGTGGACCAAGAATCAACTCGAGATGAGAGGTTAGTCCCTGGCTTTGACTCCAGAGGAATACCACCTTACCACAAGCACCTCAAGAGGAGGCTTCTCTCAGCTCTAGGTATGTGAGAGGGACCCTGAGTTTGCGGCCACAAGTGGAATGGAAACCACGATGCCCTGACTCGAAATAATGCCGGATATCCCTGCAGTGATGTGAATGCAGGCTCGTCTTGCATCTCCCAAGACGAAAGGATGTCTGAATCCCCTGTGGAGCCAATAGAGAAAGACCTAGTTCCCCACCTCATCGCGACCGGAGGCCTCACATCCTTTGAAAACTCCAGAGGTACGTGGAGATCAGTGCCTCCAAAGGAGACGACGCCTGACTGCTCGTGAAACTTGATAGGAGTCCCAGGATTCCTGTGGCACGTGGAAAGGGACCCTTGGTCTCCCGCCTCAGCTGGAGAGGTGTCCCAATTGCCCTGCCAAGCCTCGAGGAGAATCCCGAGTTGTCCCTGGGAACTAGGCAGGAGTCCTGACGTCGCTGAAGAAATACGTGTGTGGAAGGTCCATCCTCGACGTAACTCGAGAATATACCCCAGGTTCCCGCCGCAACTCGAGAAAAACCATGAGACTTCCCCCTCACCGCGAGATGAGGCCCGATTCCCCTGCACTGCGTGCAGAGCAATTCCGTGTTGCACATCACACATGAAAGGAGCCTTGATTTCCTTGATGGCACTCCAGAGAAACCCCAAGAACACTGTTTCAAGGCTAGAGGGATCCTGAGGTCACTGTAGCAACACGAAAGAGCTCCGTGGACTAAAAATCAACTCGAGATGAGAGGTTAGTCCCTGGCTTCGACTCCAGAGGAATACCACCTTACCACAAGCACCTCAAGAGGAGGCTTCTCTCAGCTCTAGCTATGTGAGAGGGACCCTGAGTTTGTGGCCTCAAGTGGAATGGACACCGCTATGCCCTGACTCGAAATAAGGCCGTATATCCCTGCAGTGACTTGAATGCAGGCTCGTCTTGCATCTCCCAAGACGAAAGGATGTCTGAATCCCCTGTGGAGACCGCAGAGAAAGAACTAGTTCCCCACATCATGAGACCGGAGGCCTCAAATCCTTTGAAAACTCCAGAGGTACGCGGAGATCAGTGCCTCCAAAGGAGACGATGCCTGACTCCTCGTGAAACTTCTCAGGAGTCCCAGGATTCCTGTGGCACGTGGAAAGGGACCCTTGGTCTCCCGCCTCAGCTGGAGAGGCGTCCCAATTGCCCTGCCAAGCCTCGAGGAGAATCCCGAGTTTTCCCTCGCAACTAGGCAGGAGTCCTGCCGTCGCTGAACAAACACTTGTGTGGAAGGGCATTCCCCGTCGTAACTCGAGAATATACCCCAGGTTCCCACCGCAACTCGAGAAAAACCATGAGACTTCCCCCTCGCCGCGAGATGAGGCCCGATTCCCCTGCACTGCGTGCAGAGCAATTCCTTGTTGCACACCACACATGAAAGGAGCCTTGATTTCCTTGATGGCACTCCAGAGAAACCCCAAGAACACTGTTTCAAGGCTAGAAGGATCCTCAGGTCACTGTAGCAACAGGAAAGAGCTCCGTGGCCCAAAAATCAACTCGAGATGAGAGGTTAGTCCGTGGCCTCGACTCCAGAGGAATACCACCTTACCACAAGCACCTCAAGAGGAGGCTTCTCTCAGCTCTAGGTATGTGAGAGGGACCCTGAGTTTGCGGCCACAAGTGGAATGGACACCGCGATGCCCTGACTCGAAATAAGGCCGGATATCCCTGCAGTGACTTGAATGCAGGCTCGTCTTGCATCTCCCAAGACAAAAGGATGTCTGAATCCCCTGTGGAGACCACAGAGAAAGACCTAGTTCCCCACCTCATCGCGACCGGAGGCCTCACATCCTTTGAAAACTCCAGAGGTACGCGGAGATCAGTGCCTCCAAAGGAGACGATGCCTGACTCCTCGTGAAACTTGATAGGAGTCCCAGGATTCCTGTGGCACGTGGAAAGGGACCCTTGGTCTCCCGCCTCAGCTGGAGAGGCGTCCCAAATGCCCTGCCAAGCCTCGAGGAGAATCCCGAGTTTTCCCTCGCAACTAGGCAGGAGTCCTGCCGTCGCTGAACAAACACTTGTGTGGAAGGGCCATCCCCGTCGTAACTCGAGAATATACCCCAGGTTCCCACCGCAACTCGAGAAAAACCATGAGACTTCCCCCTCGCCGCGAGATGAGGCCCGATTCCCCTGCACTGCGTGCAGAGCAAATCCTTGTTGCACATCACACATGAAAGGAGCCTTGATTTCCTTGATGGCACTCCAGAGAAACCCCAAGAACACTGTTTCAAGGCTAGAAGGATCCTCAGGTCACTGTAGCAACAGGAAAGAGCTCCGTGGACCAAAAATCAACTCGAGATGAGAGGTTAGTCCGTGGCCTCGACTCCAGAGGAATACCACCTTACCACAAGCACCTCAAGAGGAGGCTTCTCTCAGCTCTAGGTATGTGAGAGGGACCCTGAGTTTGCGGCCACATGTGGAATGGACACCGCGATGCCCTGACTCGAAATAAGGCCGGATATCCCTGCAGTGACTTGAATGCAGGCTCGTCTTGCATCTCCCAAGACAAAAGGATGTCTGAATCCCCTGTGGAGACCACAGAGAAAGACCTAGTTCCCCACCTCATCGCGACCGGAGGCCTCACATCCTTTGAAAACTCCAGAGGTACGCGGAGATCAGTGCCTCCAAAGAGACGATGCCTGACTCCTCGTGAAATTTGATAGGAGTCCCAGGATTCCTGTGGCACGTGGAAAGGGACCCTTGGTCTCCCGCCTCAGCTGGAGAGGCGTCCCAATTGCCCTGCCAAGCCTCGAGGAGAATCCCGAGTTGTCCCTCGCAACTAGGCAGGAGACCTAACGTCGCTGAACAAACACGTGGGTTGAAGGGCCATCCCCGTCGTAACTCGAGAATATACCCCAGGTTCCCGCCGCAACTCGAGAAAAACCATGAGACTTCCCCCTCGCCACAAGATGAGGCCCGATTCCCCTGCACTGCGGGCAGAGTAATTCCGTGTTGCACATCACACATGAAAGGAGCCTTGATTTCCTTGATGGCACTCCAGAGAAACCACAAGAACACTGTTTCAAGGCTAGAGGGATCCTGAGGTCACTGTAGCAACACGAAAGATCTCCGTGGACCAAAAATCAACTCGAGAAGAGAGGTTAGTCCCTGGCTTCGACTCCAGAGGAATACCACCTTACCACAAGCACCTCAAGAGGAGGCTTCTCTCAGCTCTAGGTATGTGAGAGGGACCCTGAGATTGCGGCCTCAAGTGGAATGGACACCGCGATGCCCTGACTCAAAATAAGGCCAGATATCCCTGCAGTGACTTGAATGCAGGCTCGTCTTGCATCTCCCAAGACGAAAGGATGTCTGAATCCCCTGTGGAGACCACAGAGAAAGACCTAGTTCCCCACCTCATTGCGACCAGAGGCCTCACATCCTTTGAAAACTCCAGAGGTACGCGGAGATCAGTGCCTCCAAAGGAGACGATGCCTGAGTCCTCGTGAAATTTGATAGGAGTCCCAGGATTCCTGTGGCACGTGGAAAGGGACCCTTGGTCTCCCGCCTCAGCTGGAGAGGCGTCCCAATTGCCCTGCCAAGCCTCGAGGAGAATCCCGAGTTGTCCCTGGGAACAAGGCAGTAGTCCGGACGTCGCTGAAGAAATACGTGTGTGGAAGGTTCATCCTCGACGTAACTCGAGAATATAACCCAGGTCCCTCCGCAACTCGAGAAAAACCATGAGACTTCCCCCTCGCTGCGAGATGAGGCCCGATTCCCCTGCACTGCGTGCAGAGCAATTCCGTGTTGCACATCACACATGAAAGGAGCCTTGATTTCCTTGATGGCACTCCAGAGAAACCCCAAGAACACTGTTTCAAGGCTAGAGGGATCCTGAGGTCACTGTAGCAACACGAAAGAGCTCCGTGGACTAAAAATCAACTCGAGATGGGAGGTTAGTCCCTGGCTTCGACTCCAGAGGAATACCACCTTACCACAAGCACCTCAAGAGGAGGCTTCTCTCAGCTCTAGCTATGTGAGAGGGACCCTGAGTTTGTGGCCTCAAGTGGAATGGACACCGCTATGCCCTGACTCGAAATAAGGCTGGATATCCCTGCAGTGACTTGAATGCAGGCTCGTCTTGCATCTCCCAAGACGAAAGGATGTCTGAATCCCCTGTGGAGACCGCTGAGAAAGACCTACTTCCCCACATCATCGCGACCGGAGGCCTCAAATCCTTTGAAAACTCCAGAGGTACGCGGAGATCCGTGCCTCCAAAGGAGACAATGCCTGACTCCTCGTGAAACTTGAAAGGAGTCCCAGGATTCCTGTGGCACGTGGAAAGGGACCCTTGGTCTCCCGCCTCAGCTGGAGAGGCGTCCCAATTGCCCTGCCAAGCCTCGAGGAGAATCCCGAGTTGTCCCTCGCAACTAGGCAGGAGTCCTGACGTCGCTGAACAAACACGTGGGTGGAAGGGCCAATCCCGACGGAACTCGAGAATATACCCAAGGTTCCCGCCGCAACTCGAGAAAAAACATGAGACTTCCCCCTCGCCGCGAGATGAGGCCCGATTCCCCTGCACTGCGTGCAGAGCAATTCCGTGTTGCACATCACACATGAAAGGAGCCTTGATTTCCTTGACGGCACTCCAGAGAAACCCCAAGAACACTGTTTCAAGGCTAGAGGGATCCTGAGGTCACTGTAGCAACACGAAAGAGCTCCGTGGACCAAAAATCAATTCGAGATGAGAGGTTAGTCCCTGGCTTCGACTCCAGAGGAATACCACCTTACCACAAACACCTCAAGAGGAGGCTTCACTCAGTTCTAGCTATGTGAGAGGGACCCTGAGATTGCGGCCTCAAGTGGAATGGACACCGCGATGCCCTGACTCGAAATAAGGCCGGATATCCCTGCAGTGACTTGAATGCAGGCTCGTCTTGCATCTCCCAAGACGAAAGGATGTCTGAATCCCCTGTGGAGACCACAGAGAAAGACCTAGTTCCCCACCTCATCGCGACCGGAGGCCTCACATCCTTTGAAAACTCCAGAGGTACGCGGAGATCAGTGCCTCCAAAGGAGACGATGCCTGACTCCTCGTGAAACTTGATAGGAGTCCCAGGATTCCTGTGGCACGTGGAAAGGGACACTTGGTCTCCCGCCTCAGCTGGAGGGGCGTCCCAATTGCCCTGCCAAGCCTCGAGGAGAATCCCGTGTTGTCCCTCGCAACTAGGCAGGAGTACTGACGTCGCTGAACAAACACGTGTGTGGAAGGGCCATTCCCCTCGTAGCTCGAGAATATACCCCGGGTTCCCGCCGCAACTCCAGAAAAACAATGAGACATCCCCCTCACCGCGAGATGAGGCCCGCTTCCCCTGCAATGTGTGCAGAGCAATTCCGTGTTGCACATCACACATGAAAGGAGCCTTGATTTCCTTGATGGCACTCCAGAGAAACCCCAAGAACACTGTTTCAAGGCTAGAGGGATCCTCAGGTCACTGTAGCAACAGGAAAGAGCTCCGTGGACGAAAAATCAACTCGAGATGAGAGGTTAGTCCGTGGCCTCGACTCCAGAGGAATACCACCTTACCACAAGCACCTCAAGAGGAGGCTTCTCTCAGCTCTAGCTATGTGAGAGGGACCCTGAGTTTGCGGCCACAAGTGGAATGGACACCGCGATGCCCTGACTCGAAATAAGGCCGGATATTCCTGCAGTGACTTGAATGCAGGCTCGTCTTGCATCTCCCAAGACAAAAGGATGTCTGAATCCCCTGTGGAGACCACAGAGAAAGACCTAGTTCCCCACCTCATCGCGACCGGAGGCCTCACATCCTTTGAAAACTCCAGAGGTACGCGGAGATCAGTGCCTCCAAAGAGACGATGCCTGACTCCTCGTGAAATTTGATAGGAGTCCCAGGATTCCTGTGGCACGTGGAAAGGGACCCTTGGTCTCCCGCCTCAGCTGGAGAGGCGTCCCAATTGCCCTGCCAAGCCTCGAGGAGAATCCCGAGTTGTCCCTCGCAACTAGGCAGGAGACCTAACGTCGCTGAACAAACACGTGGGTTGAAGGGCCATCCCCGTCGTAACTCGAGAATATACCCCAGGTTCCCGCCGCAACTCGAGAAAAACCATGAGACTTCCCCCTCGCCACAAGATGAGGCCCGATTCCCCTGCACTGCGGGCAGAGTAATTCCGTGTTGCACATCACACATGAAAGGAGCCTTGATTTCCTTGATGGCACTCCAGAGAAACCACAAGAACACTGTTTCAAGGCTAGAGGGATCCTGAGGTCACTGTAGCAACACGAAAGAGCTCCGTGGACCAAAAATCAACTCGAGAAGAGAGGTTAGTCCCTGGCTTCGACTCCAGAGGAATACCACCTTACCACAAGCACCTCAAGAGGAGGCTTCTCTCAGCTCTAGGTATGTGAGAGGGACCCTGAGATTGCGGCCTCAAGTGGAATGGACACCGCGCTGCCCTGACTCAAAATAAGGCCAGATATCCCTGCAGTGACTTGAATGCAGGCTCGTCTTGCATCTCCCAAGACGAAAGGATGTCTGAATCCCCTGTGGAGACCACAGAGAAAGACCTAGTTCCCCACCTCATCGCGACCAGAGGCCTCACATCCTTTGAAAACTCCAGAGGTACGCGGAGATCAGTGCCTCCAAAGGAGACGATGCCTGAGTCCTCGTGAAATTTGATAGGAGTCCCAGGATTCCTGTGGCACGTGGAAAGGGACCCTTGGTCTCCCGCCTCAGCTGGAGAGGCGTCCCAATTGCCCTGCCAAGCCTCGAGGAGAATCCCGAGTTGTCCCTGGGAACAAGGCAGTAGTCCTGACGTCGCTGAAGAAATACGTGTGTGGAAGGTTCATCCTCGACGTAACTCGAGAATATACCCCAGGTCCCTCCGCAACTCGAGAAAAACCATGAGACTTCCCCCTCGCTGCGAGATGAGGCCCGATTCCCCTGCACTGCGTGCAGAGCAATTCCGTGTTGCACATCACACATGAAAGGAGCCTTGATTTCCTTGATGGCACTCCAGAGAAACCCCAAGAACACTGTTTCAAGGCTAGAGGGATCCTGAGGTCACTGTAGCAACACGAAAGAGCTCCGTGGACTAAAAATCAACTCGAGATGGGAGGTTAGTCCCTGGCTTCGACTCCAGAGGAATACCACCTTACCACAAGCACCTCAAGAGGAGGCTTCTCTCAGCTCTAGCTATGTGAGAGGGACCCTGAGTTTGTGGCCTCAAGTGGAATGGACACCGCTATGCCCTGACTCGAAATAAGGCTGGATATCCCTGCAGTGACTTGAATGCAGGCTCGTCTTGCATCTCCCAAGACGAAAGGATGTCTGAATCCCCTGTGGAGACCGCTGAGAAAGACCTACTTCCCCACATCATCGCGACCGGAGGCCTCAAATCCTTTGAAAACTCCAGAGGTACGCGGAGATCCGTGCCTCCAAAGGAGACAATGCCTGACTCCTCGTGAAACTTGAAAGGAGTCCCAGGATTCCTGTGGCACGTGGAAAGGGACCCTTGGTCTCCCGCCTCAGCTGGAGAGGCGTCCCAATTGCCCTGCCAAGCCTCGAGGAGAATCCCGAGTTGTCCCTCGCAACTAGGCAGGAGTCCTGACGTCGCTGAACAAACACGTGGGTGGAAGGGCCAATCCCGACGGAACTCGAGAATATACCCAAGGTTCCCGCCGCAACTCGAGAAAAAACATGAGACTTCCCCCTCGCCGCGAGATGAGGCCCGATTCCCCTGCACTGCGTGCAGAGCAATTCCGTGTTGCACATCACACATGAAAGGAGCCTTGATTTCCTTGACGGCACTCCAGAGAAACCCCAAGAACACTGTTTCAAGGCTAGAGGGATCCTGAGGTCACTGTAGCAACACGAAAGAGCTCCGTGGACCAAAAATCAATTCGAGATGAGAGGTTAGTCCCTGGCTTCGACTCCAGAGGAATACCACCTTACCACAAACACCTCAAGAGGAGGCTTCACTCAGTTCTAGCTATGTGAGAGGGACCCTGAGATTGCGGCCTCAAGTGGAATGGACACCGCGATGCCCTGACTCGAAATAAGGCCGGATATCCCTGCAGTGACTTGAATGCAGGCTCGTCTTGCATCTCCCAAGACGAAAGGATGTCTGAATCCCCTGTGGAGACCACAGAGAAAGACCTAGTTCCCCACCTCATCGCGACCGGAGGCCTCACATCCTTTGAAAACTCCAGAGGTACGCGGAGATCAGTGCCTCCAAAGGAGACGATGCCTGACTCCTCGTGAAACTTGATAGGAGTCCCAGGATTCCTGTGGCACGTGGAAAGGGACACTTGGTCTCCCGCCTCAGCTCGAGAGGCGTCCCAATTGCCCTGCCAAGCCTCGAGGAGAATCCCGTGTTGTCCCTCGCAACTAGGCAGGAGTACTGACGTCGCTGAACAAACACGTGTGTGGAAGGGCCATTCCCCTCGAAGCTCGAGAATATACCCCGGGTTCCCGCCGCAACTCCAGAAAAACAATGAGACATCCCCCTCACCGCGAGATGAGGCCCGCTTCCCCTGCAATGTGTGCAGAGCAATTCCGTGTTGCACATCACACATGAAAGGAGCCTTGATTTCCTTGATGGCACTCCAGAGAAACCCCAAGAACACTGTTTCAAGGCTAGAGGGATCCTCAGGTCACTGTAGCAACAGGAAAGAGCTCCGTGGACGAAAAATCAACTCGAGATGAGAGGTTAGTCCGTGGCCTCGACTCCAGAGGAATACCACCTTACCACAAGCACCTCAAGAGGAGGCTTCTCTCAGCTCTAGCTATGTGAGAGGGACCCTGAGTTTGCGGCCACAAGTGGAATGGACACCGCGATGCCCTGACTCGAAATAAGGCCGGATATTCCTGCAGTGACTTGAATGCAGGCTCGTCTTGCATCTCCCAAGACAAAAGGATGTCTGAATCCCCTGTGGAGACCACAGAGAAAGACCTAGTTCCCCACCTCATCGCGACCGGAGGCCTCACATCCTTTGAAAACTCCAGAGGTACGCGGAGATCAGTGCCTCCAAAGAGACGATGCCTGACTCCTCGTGAAATTTGATAGGAGTCCCAGGATTCCTGTGGCACGTGGAAAGGGACCCTTGGTCTCCCGCCTCAGCTGGAGAGGCGTCCCAATTGCCCTGCCAAGCCTCGAGGAGAATCCCGAGTTGTCCCTCGCAACTAGGCAGGAGACCTAACGTCGCTGAACAAACACGTGGGTTGAAGGGCCATCCCCGTCGTAACTCGAGAATATACCCCAGGTTCCCGCCGCAACTCGAGAAAAACCATGAGACTTCCCCCTCGCCACAAGATGAGGCCCGATTCCCCTGCACTGCGGGCAGAGTAATTCCGTGTTGCACATCACACATGAAAGGAGCCTTGATTTCCTTGATGGCACTCCAGAGAAACCCCAAGAACACTGTTTCAAGGCTAGAGGGATCCTGAGGTCACTGTAGCAACACGAAAGAGCTCCGTGGACCAAAAATCAATTCGAGATGAGAGGTTAGTCCCTGGCTTCGACTCCAGAGGAATACCACCTTACCACAAACACCTCAAGAGGAGGCTTCACTCAGTTCTAGCTATGTGAGAGGGACCCTGAGATTGCGGCCTCAAGTGGAATGGACACCGCGATGCCCTGACTCGAAATAAGGCCGGATATCCCTGCAGTGACTTGAATGCAGGCTCGTCTTGCATCTCCCAAGACGAAAGGATGTCTGAATCCCCTGTGGAGACCACAGAGAAAGACCTAGTTCCCCACCTCATCGCGACCGGAGGCCTCACATCCTTTGAAAACTCCAGAGGTACGCGGAGATCAGTGCCTCCAAAGGAGACGATGCCTGACTCCTCGTGAAACTTGATAGGAGTCCCAGGATTCCTGTGGCACGTGGAAAGGGACACTTGGTCTCCCGCCTCAGCTGGAGAGGCGTCCCAATTGCCCTGCCAAGCCTCGAGGAGAATCCCGTGTTGTCCCTCGCAACTAGGCAGGAGTACTGACGTCGCTGAACAAACACGTGTGTGGAAGGGCCATTCCCCTCGTAGCTCGAGAATATACCCCGGGTTCCCGCCGCAACTCCAGAAAAACAATGAGACATCCCCCTCACCGCGAGATGAGGCCCGCTTCCCCTGCAATGTGTGCAGAGCAATTCCGTGTTGCACATCACACATGAAAGGAGCCTTGATTTCCTTGATGGCACTCCAGAGAAACCCCAAGAACACTGTTTCAAGGCTAGAGGGATCCTCAGGTCACTGTAGCAACAGGAAAGAGCTCCGTGGACGAAAAATCAACTCGAGATGAGAGGTTAGTCCGTGGCCTCGACTCCAGAGGAATACCACCTTACCACAAGCACCTCAAGAGGAGGCTTCTCTCAGCTCTAGCTATGTGAGAGGGACCCTGAGTTTGCGGCCACAAGTGGAATGGACACCGCGATGCCCTGACTCGAAATAAGGCCGGATATTCCTGCAGTGACTTGAATGCAGGCTCGTCTTGCACCTCCCAAGACAAAAGGATGTCTGAATCCCCTGTGGAGACCACAGAGAAAGACCTAGTTCCCCACCTCATCGCGACCGGAGGCCTCACATCCTTTGAAAACTCCAGAGGTACGCGGAGATCAGTGCCTCCAAAGAGACGATGCCTGACTCCTCGTGAAATTTGATAGGAGTCCCAGGATTCCTGTGGCACGTGGAAAGGGACCCTTGGTCTCCCGCCTCAGCTGGAGAGGCGTCCCAATTGCCCTGCCAAGCCTCGAGGAGAATCCCGAGTTGTCCCTCGCAACTAGGCAGGAGACCTAACGTCGCTGAACAAACACGTGGGTTGAAGGGCCATCCCCGTCGTAACTCGAGAATATACCCCAGGTTCCCGCCGCAACTCGAGAAAAACCATGAGACTTCCCCCTCGCCACAAGATGAGGCCCGATTCCCCTGCACTGCGGGCAGAGTAATTCCGTGTTGCACATCACACATGAAAGGAGCCTTGATTTCCTTGATGGCACTCCAGAGAAACCACAAGAACACTGTTTCAAGGCTAGAGGGATCCTGAGGTCACTGTAGCAACACGAAAGAGCTCCGTGGACCAAAAATCAACTCGAGAAGAGAGGTTAGTCCCTGGCTTCGACTCCAGAGGAATACCACCTTACCACAAGCACCTCAAGAGGAGGCTTCTCTCAGCTCTAGGTATGTGAGAGGGACCCTGAGATTGCGGCCTCAAGTGGAATGGACACCGCGCTGCCCTGACTCAAAATAAGGCCAGATATCCCTGCAGTGACTTGAATGCAGGCTCGTCTTGCATCTCCCAAGACGAAAGGATGTCTGAATCCCCTGTGGAGACCACAGAGAAAGACCTAGTTCCCCACCTCATCGCGACCAGAGGCCTCACATCCTTTGAAAACTCCAGAGGTACGCGGAGATCAGTGCCTCCAAAGGAGACGATGCCTGAGTCCTCGTGAAATTTGATAGGAGTCCCAGGATTCCTGTGGCACGTGGAAAGGGACCCTTGGTCTCCCGCCTCAGCTGGAGAGGCGTCCCAATTGCCCTGCCAAGCCTCGAGGAGAATCCCGAGTTGTCCCTGGGAACAAGGCAGTAGTCCTGACGTCGCTGAAGAAATACGTGTGTGGAAGGTTCATCCTCGACGTAACTCGAGAATATACCCCAGGTCCCTCCGCAACTCGAGAAAAACCATGAGACTTCCCCCTCGCTGCGAGATGAGGCCCGATTCCCCTGCACTGCGTGCAGAGCAATTCCGTGTTGCACATCACACATGAAAGGAGCCTTGATTTCCTTGATGGCACTCCAGAGAAACCCCAAGAACACTGTTTCAAGGCTAGAGGGATCCTGAGGTCACTGTAGCAACACGAAAGAGCTCCGTGGACTAAAAATCAACTCGAGATGGGAGGTTAGTCCCTGGCTTCGACTCCAGAGGAATACCACCTTACCACAAGCACCTCAAGAGGAGGCTTCTCTCAGCTCTAGCTATGTGAGAGGGACCCTGAGTTTGTGGCCTCAAGTGGAATGGACACCGCTATGCCCTGACTCGAAATAAGGCTGGATATCCCTGCAGTGACTTGAATGCAGGCTCGTCTTGCATCTCCCAAGACGAAAGGATGTCTGAATCCCCTGTGGAGACCGCTGAGAAAGACCTACTTCCCCACATCATCGCGACCGGAGGCCTCAAATCCTTTGAAAACTCCAGAGGTACGCGGAGATCCGTGCCTCCAAAGGAGACAATGCCTGACTCCTCGTGAAACTTGAAAGGAGTCCCAGGATTCCTGTGGCACGTGGAAAGGGACCCTTGGTCTCCCGCCTCAGCTGGAGAGGCGTCCCAATTGCCCTGCCAAGCCTCGAGGAGAATCCCGAGTTGTCCCTCGCAACTAGGCAGGAGTCCTGACGTCGCTGAACAAACACGTGGGTGGAAGGGCCAATCCCGACGGAACTCGAGAATATACCCAAGGTTCCCGCCGCAACTCGAGAAAAAACATGAGACTTCCCCCTCGCCGCGAGATGAGGCCCGATTCCCCTGCACTGCGTGCAGAGCAATTCCGTGTTGCACATCACACATGAAAGGAGCCTTGATTTCCTTGACGGCACTCCAGAGAAACCCCAAGAACACTGTTTCAAGGCTAGAGGGATCCTGAGGTCACTGTAGCAACACGAAAGAGCTCCGTGGACCAAAAATCAATTCGAGATGAGAGGTTAGTCCCTGGCTTCGACTCCAGAGGAATACCACCTTACCACAAACACCTCAAGAGGAGGCTTCACTCAGTTCTAGCTATGTGAGAGGGACCCTGAGATTGCGGCCTCAAGTGGAATGGACACCGCGATGCCCTGACTCGAAATAAGGCCGGATATCCCTGCAGTGACTTGAATGCAGGCTCGTCTTGCATCTCCCAAGACGAAAGGATGTCTGAATCCCCTGTGGAGACCACAGAGAAAGACCTAGTTCCCCACCTCATCGCGACCGGAGGCCTCACATCCTTTGAAAACTCCAGAGGTACGCGGAGATCAGTGCCTCCAAAGGAGACGATGCCTGACTCCTCGTGAAACTTGATAGGAGTCCCAGGATTCCTGTGGCACGTGGAAAGGGACACTTGGTCTCCCGCCTCAGCTGGAGAGGCGTCCCAATTGCCCTGCCAAGCCTCGAGGAGAATCCCGTGTTGTCCCTCGCAACTAGGCAGGAGTACTGACGTCGCTGAACAAACACGTGTGTGGAAGGGCCATTCCCCTCGTAGCTCGAGAATATACCCCGGGTTCCCGCCGCAACTCCAGAAAAACAATGAGACATCCCCCTCACCGCGAGATGAGGCCCGCTTCCCCTGCAATGTGTGCAGAGCAATTCCGTGTTGCACATCACACATGAAAGGAGCCTTGATTTCCTTGATGGCACTCCAGAGAAACCCCAAGAACACTGTTTCAAGGCTAGAGGGATCCTCAGGTCACTGTAGCAACACGAAAGAACTCCGTGGACTAAAAATCAACTCGAGATGAGAGGTTAGTCCCTGGCTTCGACTCCAGTGGAATACCACCTTACCACAAGCACCTCAAGAGGAGGCTTCTCTCAGCTCTAGGTATGTGAGAGGGACCCTGAGTTTGCGGCCACAAGTGGAATGGACACCGCGATGCCCTGACTCGAAATAAGGCCGGTTATCCCTGCAGTGACTTGAATGCAGGCTCGTCTTGCGTCTCCCAAGACGAAACCTTGTCTGAATCCCCTGTGGAGACAACAGAGAAAGACCTAGTTCCCCACCTCATCGCGACCGGAGGCCTCACATCCTTTGAAAACTCCAGAGGGACGCGGAGATCAGTGCCTCCAAAGGAGACGATGCCTGACTCCTCGTGAAACTTGATAGGAGTCCCAGGATTCCTGTGGCACGTGGAAAGGGACCCTTGGTCTCCCGCCTCAGCTGGAGAGGCGTCCCAATTGCCCTGCCAAGCCTCGAGGAGAATCCCGAGTTGTCCCTCGCAACTAGGCAGGAGTCCTGACGTCGCTGAAAAAAAACGTGGGTGGAAGGGCCATCCCCATCGTAACTCGATAATATAGCCCAGGTTCCCGCCGCAACTCGAGAAAAACCATGAGACTTCCCCCTCGCCGCGAGATGAGGCCCGATCCCTCTACACTGCGTGCAGAGCAATTCCGTGTTGCACATCACACATGAAAGGAGCCTTGATTTCCTTGATGGCACTCCAGAGAAACCCCAAGAACACTGTTTCAAGGCTAGAGGGATCCTGAGGTCACTGTAGCAACACGAAAGAGCTCCGTGGACCAAGAATCAACTCGAGATGTGAGGTTAGTCCCTGGCTTCGACTCCAGAGGAATACCCCCTTACCACAAGCACCTCAAGAGGAGGCTTCTCTCAGCTCTAGGTATGTGAGAGGGACCCTGAGTTTGCGGCCTCAAGTGGAATGGACACTGCGAGGACCTGACGCGAAATAAGGCCGGATATCCCTGCAGTGACTTGAATGCAGGCTCGTCTTGCATCTCCCAAGACGAAAGGATGTCTGAATCCTCTGTGGAGACCACAGAGAAAGACCTAGTTCCCCACCTCATGGCGACCGGAGGCCTCACATACTTTGAAAACTCCAGAGGTACGCGGAGATCAGTGCCTCCAAAGGAGACGATGCCTGACTCCTCGTGAAACTTGATACGAGTCCCAGGATTCCTGTGGTACGTGGAAAGGGACCCTTGGTCTCCCGCCTCAGCTGGAGAGGCGTCCCAATTGTCCTGCCAAGCCTCGAGGAGAATCCCGAGTTGTCCCTCGCAACTAGGCAGGAGTCCTGACGTCGCTGAACAAACACGTGGGTGGAAGGGCCATCCCCATCGTAACTCGATAATATAGCCCAGGTTCCCGCCGCAACTCGAGAAAAACCATGAGACTTCCCCCTCGCCGTGAGATGAGGCCCGATTCCCCTACACTGCGTGCAGAGCAATTCCGTGTTGCACATCACACATGAAAGGAGCCTTGATTTCCTTGATGGCACTCCAGAGAAACCCCAAGAACACTCTTTCAAGGCTAGAGGGATCCTGAGGTCACTGTAGCAACACGAAAGAGCTCCGTGGACCAAGAATAAACTCGAGATGAGAGGTTAGTCCCTGGCTTCGACTCCAGAGGAATACCACCTTACCACAAGCAGCTCAAGAGGAGGCTTCTCTCAGCTCTAGGTATGTGAGAGGGACCCTGAGTTTGCGGCCTCAAGTGGAATGGACACCGCGATGCCCTGACTCGAAATAAGGCCGGATATCCCTGCAGTGACTTGAATGCAGGCTCGTGTTGCATCTCCTAAGATGAAAGGATGTCTGAATCCCCTGTGGAGACCACAGAGAAAGACCTAGTTCCCCACCTGATCGCGACCGGAGGCCTCACATCCTTTGAAAACTCCAGAAGTACGCCGAGATCAGTGCCTCCAAAGGAGACGATGCCTGACTCCTCGTGAAACTTGATAGGAGTCCCAGGATTCCTGTGGCACGTGGAAAGGGACCCTTGGTCTCCCGCCTCAGCTGGAGAGGCGTCCCAATTGCCCTGCCAAGCCTCGAGGAGAATCCCGAGTTGTCCCTCGCAACTAGGCAGGTGTCCTGCCGTCGCTGAACAAACACGTGGGTGGAAGGGCCATCCCCGTCGTAACTCGAGAATATACCCCAGGTTCCCGCCGCAACTCGAGAAAAACCATGAGACTTCCCCCTCGCCGCAAGATGAGGCCCGATTCCCCTGCATTGCGTGCAGAGCAATACCGTGTTGCACATCACACATGAAAGGAGCCTTGATTTCCTTGATGGCACTCCAGAGAAACCCCAAGAACACTGTTTCAAGGCTAGAGGGATCCTGAGGTCACTGTAGCAACACGAAAGAGCTCCGTGGACCAAGAATCAAATCGAGATGAGAGGTTAGTCCCTGGCTTCGACTCCAGAGGAATACCACCTTACCACAAGCACCTCAAGAGGAGGCTTCTCTCAGCTCTAGGTATGTGAGAGGGACCCTGAGTTTGCGGCCTCAAGTGGAATGGACACCGCGCTGCCCTGACTCAAAATAAGGCCAGATATCCCTGCAGTGACTTGAATGCAGGCTCGTCTTGCATCTCCCAAGACGAAAGGATGTCTGAATCCCCTGTGGAGACCACAGAGAAAGACCTAGTTCCCCACCTCATCGCGACCAGAGGCCTCACATCCTTTGAAAACTCCAGAGGTACGCGGAGATCAGTGCCTCCAAAGGAGACGATGCCTGAGTCCTCGTGAAATTTGATAGGAGTCCCAGGATTCCTGTGGCACGTGGAAAGGGACCCTTGGTCTCCCGCCTCAGCTGGAGAGGCGTCCCAATTGCCCTGCCAAGCCTCGAGGAGAATCCCGAGTTGTCCCTGGGAACAAGGCAGTAGTCCTGACGTCGCTGAAGAAATACGTGTGTGGAAGGTTCATCCTCGACGTAACTCGAGAATATACCCCAGGTCCCTCCGCAACTCGAGAAAAACCATGAGACTTCCCCCTCGCTGCGAGATGAGGCCCGATTCCCCTGCACTGCGTGCAGAGCAATTCCGTGTTGCACATCACACATGAAAGGAGCCTTGATTTCCTTGATGGCACTCCAGAGAAACCCCAAGAACACTGTTTCAAGGCTAGAGGGATCCTGAGGTCACTGTAGCAACACGAAAGAGCTCCGTGGACTAAAAATCAACTCGAGATGGGAGGTTAGTCCCTGGCTTCGACTCCAGAGGAATACCACCTTACCACAAGCACCTCAAGAGGAGGCTTCTCTCAGCTCTAGCTATGTGAGAGGGACCCTGAGTTTGTGGCCTCAAGTGGAATGGACACCGCTATGCCCTGACTCGAAATAAGGCTGGATATCCCTGCAGTGACTTGAATGCAGGCTCGTCTTGCATCTCCCAAGACGAAAGGATGTCTGAATCCCCTGTGGAGACCGCTGAGAAAGACCTACTTCCCCACATCATCGCGACCGGAGGCCTCAAATCCTTTGAAAACTCCAGAGGTACGCGGAGATCCGTGCCTCCAAAGGAGACAATGCCTGACTCCTCGTGAAACTTGAAAGGAGTCCCAGGATTCCTGTGGCACGTGGAAAGGGACCCTTGGTCTCCCGCCTCAGCTGGAGAGGCGTCCCAATTGCCCTGCCAAGCCTCGAGGAGAATCCCGAGTTGTCCCTCGCAACTAGGCAGGAGTCCTGACGTCGCTGAACAAACACGTGGGTGGAAGGGCCAATCCCGACGGAACTCGAGAATATACCCAAGGTTCCCGCCGCAACTCGAGAAAAAACATGAGACTTCCCCCTCGCCGCGAGATGAGGCCCGATTCCCCTGCACTGCGTGCAGAGCAATTCCGTGTTGCACATCACACATGAAAGGAGCCTTGATTTCCTTGACGGCACTCCAGAGAAACCCCAAGAACACTGTTTCAAGGCTAGAGGGATCCTGAGGTCACTGTAGCAACACGAAAGAGCTCCGTGGACCAAAAATCAATTCGAGATGAGAGGTTAGTCCCTGGCTTCGACTCCAGAGGAATACCACCTTACCACAAACACCTCAAGAGGAGGCTTCACTCAGTTCTAGCTATGTGAGAGGGACCCTGAGATTGCGGCCTCAAGTGGAATGGACACCGCGATGCCCTGACTCGAAATAAGGCCGGATATCCCTGCAGTGACTTGAATGCAGGCTCGTCTTGCATCTCCCAAGACGAAAGGATGTCTGAATCCCCTGTGGAGACCACAGAGAAAGACCTAGTTCCCCACCTCATCGCGACCGGAGGCCTCACATCCTTTGAAAACTCCAGAGGTACGCGGAGATCAGTGCCTCCAAAGGAGACGATGCCTGACTCCTCGTGAAACTTGATAGGAGTCCCAGGATTCCTGTGGCACGTGGAAAGGGACACTTGGTCTCCCGCCTCAGCTGGAGAGGCGTCCCAATTGCCCTGCCAAGCCTCGAGGAGAATCCCGTGTTGTCCCTCGCAACTAGGCAGGAGTACTGACGTCGCTGAACAAACACGTGTGTGGAAGGGCCATTCCCCTCGTAGCTCGAGAATATACCCCGGGTTCCCGCCGCAACTCCAGAAAAACAATGAGACATCCCCCTCACCGCGAGATGAGGCCCGCTTCCCCTGCAATGTGTGCAGAGCAATTCCGTGTTGCACATCACACATGAAAGGAGCCTTGATTTCCTTGATGGCACTCCAGAGAAACCCCAAGAACACTGTTTCAAGGCTAGAGGGATCCTGAGGTCACTGTAGCAACACGAAAGAACTCCGTGGACTAAAAATCAACTCGAGATGAGAGGTTAGTCCCTGGCTTCGACTCCAGTGGAATACCACCTTACCACAAGCACCTCAAGAGGAGGCTTCTCTCAGCTCTAGGTATGTGAGAGGGACCCTGAGTTTGCGGCCACAAGTGGAATGGACACCGCGATGCCCTGACTCGAAATAAGGCCGGTTATCCCTGCAGTGACTTGAATGCAGGCTCGTCTTGCGTCTCCCAAGACGAAACCTTGTCTGAATCCCCTGTGGAGACAACAGAGAAAGACCTAGTTCCCCACCTCATCGCGACCGGAGGCCTCACATCCTTTGAAAACTCCAGAGGGACGCGGAGATCAGTGCCTCCAAAGGAGACGATGCCTGACTCCTCGTGAAACTTGATAGGAGTCCCAGGATTCCTGTGGCACGTGGAAAGGGACCCTTGGTCTCCCGCCTCAGCTGGAGAGGCGTCCCAATTGCCCTGCCAAGCCTCGAGGAGAATCCCGAGTTGTCCCTCGCAACTAGGCAGGAGTCCTGACGTCGCTGAAAAAAAACGTGGGTGGAAGGGCCATCCCCATCGTAACTCGATAATATAGCCCAGGTTCCCGCCGCAACTCGAGAAAAACCATGAGACTTCCCCCTCGCCGCGAGATGAGGCCCGATCCCTCTACACTGCGTGCAGAGCAATTCCGTGTTGCACATCACACATGAAAGGAGCCTTGATTTCCTTGATGGCACTCCAGAGAAACCCCAAGAACACTGTTTCAAGGCTAGAGGGATCCTGAGGTCACTGTAGCAACACGAAAGAGCTCCGTGGACCAAGAATTAACTCGAGATGTGAGGTTAGTCCCTGGCTTCGACTCCAGAGGAATACCCCCTTACCACAAGCACCTCAAGAGGAGGCTTCTCTCAGCTCTAGGTATGTGAGAGGGACCCTGAGTTTGCGGCCTCAAGTGGAATGGACACTGCGAGGCCCTGACGCGAAATAAGGCCGGATATCCCTGCAGTGACTTGAATGCAGGCTCGTCTTGCATCTCCCAAGACGAAAGGATGTCTGAATCCTCTGTGGAGACCACAGAGAAAGACCTAGTTCCCCACCTCATGGCGACCGGAGGCCTCACATACTTTGAAAACTCCAGAGGTACGCGGAGATCAGTGCCTCCAAAGGAGACGATGCCTGACTCCTCGTGAAACTTGATACGAGTCCCAGGATTCCTGTGGTACGTGGAAAGGGACCCTTGGTCTCCCGCCTCAGCTGGAGAGGCGTCCCAATTGTCCTGCCAAGCCTCGAGGAGAATCCCGAGTTGTCCCTCGCAACTAGGCAGGAGTCCTGACGTCGCTGAACAAACACGTGGGTGGAAGGGCCATCCCCATCGTAACTCGATAATATAGCCCAGGTTCCCGCCGCAACTCGAGAAAAACCATGCGACTTCCCCCTCGCCGTGAGATGAGGCCCGATTCCCCTACACTGCGTGCAGAGCAATTCCGTGTTGCACATCACACATGAAAGGAGCCTTGATTTCCTTGATGGCACTCCAGAGAAACCCCAAGAACACTCTTTCAAGGCTAGAGGGATCCTGAGGTCACTGTAGCAACACGAAAGAGCTCCGTGGACCAAGAATAAACTCGAGATGAGAGGTTAGTCCCTGGCTTCGACTCCAGAGGAATACCACCTTACCACAAGCAGCTCAAGAGGAGGCTTCTCTCAGCTCTAGGTATGTGAGAGGGACCCTGAGTTTGCGGCCTCAAGTGGAATGGACACCGCGATGCCCTGACTCGAAATAAGGCCGGATATCCCTGCAGTGACTTGAATGCAGGCTCGTGTTGCATCTCCTAAGATGAAAGGATGTCTGAATCCCCTGTGGAGACCACAGAGAAAGACCTAGTTCCCCACCTGATCGCGACCGGAGGCCTCACATCCTTTGAAAACTCCAGAAGTACGCCGAGATCAGTGCCTCCAAAGGAGACGATGCCTGACTCCTCGTGAAACTTGATAGGAGTCCCAGGATTCCTGTGGCACGTGGAAAGGGACCCTTGGTCTCCCGCCTCAGCTGGAGAGGCGTCCCAATTGCCCTGCCAAGCCTCGAGGAGAATCCCGAGTTGTCCCTCGCAACTAGGCAGGTGTCCTGCCGTCGCTGAACAAACACGTGGGTGGAAGGGCCATCCCCGTCGTAACTCGAGAATATACCCCAGGTTCCCGCCGCAACTCGAGAAAAACCATGAGACTTCCCCCTCGCCGCAAGATGAGGCCCGATTCCCCTGCATTGCGTGCAGAGCAATACCGTGTTGCACATCACACATGAAAGGAGCCTTGATTTCCTTGATGGCACTCCAGAGAAACCCCAAGAACACTGTTTCAAGGCTAGAGGGATTCTGAGGTCACTGTAGCAACACGAAAGAGCTCCGTGGACCAAGAATCAAATCGAGATGAGAGGTTAGTCCCTGGCTTCGACTACAGAGGAATACCACCTTACCACAAGCAGCTCAAGAGGAGGCTTCTCTCAGCTCTAGTTATGTGAGAGGGACCCTGAGTTTGCGGCCTCAAGTGGAATGGACACTGCGATGCCCTGACGCGAAATAGGCCGGATATCCCTGCAGTGAATTGAATGCAGGCTCGTCTTGCATCTCCCAAGATGAAAGGATATCTGAATCCCCTGTGGAGACCACAGAGAAAGACCTAGTTCCCCACCTCATCGCGACCGGAGGCCTCACATCCTTTGAAAACTCCAGAGGTACGCGGAGATCAGTGCCTCCAAAGGAGACGATGCCTGACTCCTCGTGAAACTTGATAGGAGTCCCAGGATTCCTGTGGCACGTGGAAAGGGACCCTTGGTCTCCCGCCTCAGCTGGAGAGGCGTCCCAATTGCCCTGCCAAGCCTCGAGGAGAATCCCGAGTTGTCCCTTGCAACTAGGCAGGAGTCCTGACGTCGCTGAACAAACATGTGGGTGGAAGGGCCATCCCCGTCGTAACTCGAGAATATAACCCAGGTTCCCGCCGCAACTCGAGAAAAACCATGAGACTTCCCCCTCCCCGAGAGATGAGGATCGATTCCCCTGCACTGCATCCAGAGTAATTCCGTGTTGCACATCACACATGAAAGGAGCCTTGATTTCCTTAATGGCACTCCAGAGAAACCCCAAGAACACTGTTTCAAGGCTAGAGGGATCCTGAGGTCACTGTAGCCACACGAAAGAGCTCCGTGGACCAAGAATCAACTCGAAATGAGAGGTTAGTCCCTGGCTTCGACTCCAGAGGAATACCACCTTACCACAAGCACCTCAAGAGGAGGCTTCTCTCAGCTCTAGGTATGTGAGAGATACCCTGAGTTTGCGGCCCCAAGTGGAATGGACACTGCGATGCCCTGACGCGAAATAAGGCCGGATATCCCTGCAGTGACTTGAATGCAGGCTCGTCTTGCATCTCCCAAGACGAAAGGATGTCTGAATCCCCTGTGGAGACCACAGAGAAAGACCTAGTTCCCCACCTCATCAGGACCGGAGGCCTCACATCCTTTGAAAACTCCAGACGTACGCGGAGATCAGTGCCTCCAAAGGAGACGATGCCTGACTCCTCGTGAAACTTGATAGGAGTCCCAGGATTCCTGTGGCACGTGGAAAGAGACCCTTGGTCTCCCGCTTCAGCTGGAGAGGCGTCCCTATTGCCCTGCCAAGCCTCGAGGAGAATCCCGAGTTGTCCCTCGCAATTAGGCAGAAGTCCTGACGTCGCTGAACAAACACGTGGGTGGAGGGACCATCCCCGTCTTAACTCGAGAATATACTCCAGGTTCCCGCCGCAACTCGAGAAAAACCATGAGACTTCACCCTCGCCGCGAGATGAGGCCCGATTCCCCTGCACTGTGTGCAGAGCAATTCCGTGTTGCACATCACACATGAAAGGAGCCTTGATTTCCTTGGTGGCATTCCAGAGAAACCCCAAGAACACTGTTTCAAGTCTAGATTGATCCTGAAGTCACTGTAGCAACAAGAAAGAGCTCCATGGACCAAGAATCAACTCGAGATGAGAGGTTAGTCCCTGGCTTCGACTCCAGAGGAATACCACCTTACCACAAGCACCTCAAGAGGAGGCTTCTCTCAGCTCTAGGTATGTGAGAGGGACCCTGAGTTTGCGGCCTCAAGTAGAATGCACACCGCGATGCCCTGACTCAAAATAAGGCCGGATATCCCTGCAGTGACTTGAATGCAAGCTCGTCTGGCATCTCCCAAGACGAAAGCATGTCTGAATCCCCTGTGGACACCACAGAGAAAGACCTAGTTGACCACCTCATCGCGACCTGAGGCCTCACATCCTTTGAAAACTCCAGAGGTACGCGGAGATCAGTGCCTCCAAAGGAGACGATGCCTGACTCCTCGTGAAACTTGATAGGAGGCCCAGGATTCCTGTGGCACGTGGAAAGGGACCCTTGGTCTCCCGCCTCAGCTGGAGAGGCGTCCCAACTGTCCTGCCAAGCCTCGAGGAGAATCCCGAGTTGTCCCTCGCAACTAGGCAGGAGTCCTGACTTCGCTGAACAAATACGTGGCTGGAAGGTCCATCCCGATCGTAATTCGAGAATATACCCCAGGTTCCCGCCGCAACTCGAGAAAAACCATGAGACTTCCCCCTCGCCGAGAGATGAGGCCCGATTCCCCTACACTGCGTGCAGAGCAATTCCGTGTTGCACATCACACATGAAGGGAGCCTTGATTTCCTTGATGGCACTCCAGAGAAAACCCAAGAACACTGTTTCAAGGCTAGAGGGATCCTGAGGTCACTGTAGCAACACGAAAGAGCTCCGTGGACCAAAAATCAACTCGAGATGAGAGGTTAGTCCCTGGCTTCGACTCCAGAGGAATACCACCTAACCACAAGCACCTCAAGAGGAGGCTTCTCTCAGCTCTAGGTATCTGAGAGGGACCCTGAATTTGCGGCCTCAAGTGGAATGGACACCGCGATGCCCTGACTCGAAATAAGGCCGGATATTCCTGCAGTGACTTGAATGCAGGCTCGTCTTGCATTTCCCAAGACGAAAGGATGTCTGAATCCCCTGTGGAGACCACAGAGAAAGACCTAGTTCCCCACCTCATCGCGACCGGAGGCCTCACATCCTTTGAAAACTTCAGAGGTACGCGGAGATCAGTGCCTCCAAAGGAGACGATGCCTGACTCCTCGGGAAACTTGATAGGAGTCCCAGGATTCCTGTGGCACGTGGAAAGGGACCCTTGGTCTCCCGCCTCAGCTGGAGAGGCGTCCCAATTGCCCTGCCAAGCCTCGAGGAGAATCCTGAGTTGTCCCTCGCAACTAGGCTGGAGTCCTGACGTCGCTGAACAAACACGTGGGTGGAAGGGCCATCCCCGTTGTAACTCGAGAATATACCCCAGGTTCCCGCCGCAACTCGAGAAAAACCATGAGACTTCCCCCTCGCCGTGAGATGAGGCCCGATTCCCCTGCACTGCATGCAGAGCAACTCCGTGTTGCACATCACACATGAAAGGAGCCTTGATTTCCTTGATGGCACTCCATAGAAACCCCAAGAACACTGTTTCAAGGCTAGAGGGATCCTGAGGTCACTGTAGCAACACGAAAGAGCTCCGTGACCCAAAAATCAAATCCAGATGAGAGGTTAGTCCCTGGCTTCGATTCCAGAGGAATACCACCTTACCACAAGCACCTCAAGAGGAGGCTTCTCTCAGCTCTAGGTATGTGAGAGGGACCCTGAGTTTGCGGCCTCAAGTGGAATATACACCGTGATGCCCTGACTCGAAATAAGGCCGGATATCCCTGCAGTGACTTGAATGCAGGCTCGTCTTGCATCTCCCAAGACGAAAGGATGTCTGAATCCCCTGTGGAGACCACAGAGAAAGACGTAATTCCCCACCTCATCACGACCGGAGGCCTCACATCCTTTGAAAACTCCAGAGGTACGCGGAGATCAGTGCCTCCAAAGGAGACGATGCCTGACTCCTCGTGAAACTTGATAGGAGTCCCAGGATTGCTGTGGCACGTGGAAAGGGACCCTTGGTCTCCCGCCTCAGCTGGAGAGGTGTCCCAATTGCCCTGCCAAGCCTCGAGGAGAATCCCGAGTTGTCCCTCGCAACTAGGCAGGAGTCCTGCCGTTGCTGAACAAACACGTGTGTGGAAGGGCCATCCCCATCGTAACTCGAGAATATACCCCAGGTTCCGGCCGCAACTCGAGAAAAACCATGAGACTTCCCCCTCGCTGCGAGATGAGGCCCGTTTCCCCTGCACTGCGTTCAGAGCAATTCCGTCTTGCACATCACACATGAAAGGAGCCTTGATTTCCTTGATGGCACTCCAGAGAAACCCCAAGAACACTGTTTCAAGGCTAGAGGGATCCTGAGGTCACTGTAGCAACACGAAAGAGCTCCGTGGACCAAAAATCAACTCGAGATGAGAGGTTAGTCCCTGGCTTCGACGCCAGAGGAATACCACCTTACCACAAGCACCTCAAGAGGAGGCTTCTCTCAGCTCTAGCTTTGTGAGAGGGACCCTGAGTTTGCGGCCTCAAGTGGAATGGAGACCGTGATGCCCTGACTCAAAATAAGGCCGGATATCCCTGCAGTGACTTGAACGCAGGCTCGTCTTGCATCTCCCAAGACGAAAAATGTCTGAATCCCCTGTGGAGACCACAGAGAAAGACCTTGTTCCCCACCTCATCGCGACCGGAGGCCTCACATCCTTTGAAAACTCCAGAGGTACGCGGACATCAGTGCCTCCAAAGGAGACGATGCCTGACTGCTCGTGAAACTTGATAGGAGTCCCAGGATTTCTGTGGCACGTGGAAAGGGACCCTTGGTCTCACTCCTCAGATGGAGAGGCGTCCCAATTGCCCTGCCAAGCCTCGAGGAGAATCCCGAGTTGTCCCTCGCAACTAGGCAGGAGTCCTGACGTCGCTGAACAAACACGTGTGTGTAAGGGCCATCCCCGTCGTAACTCGAGAATATACCCCAGGTTCCTGCCGCAACTCGAGAAAATCCATGAGACTTCCCCGTCGACGCAAAATGAGGCCTGATATCCTGCACTGCGTGCAGAGCAATTCCGTGTTGCACATCACACATGAAAGGAGCCTTGATTTCCTTGATAGCACTCCAGAGAAACCCCAAGAACACTGTTTCAAGGCTAGAGGGAACCTGAGGTCACTGTAGCAACACGAAAGAGCTCCGTGGACCAAAAATCAACTCGAGATGAGAGGTTAGTCCCTGGCTTCGACTCCAGAGGAATACCACCTTACCACAAGCACCTCAAGAGGAGGCTTCTCTCAGCTCTAGGTATGTGAGAGGGACCCTGAGTTTGCGGCCTCAAGTGGAATGGACACTGTGATGCCCTGACTCGAAATAAGGCCGGATATCCCTGCAGTGACTTGAATGCAGGCTCGTCTTGCATCTCCCAAGACGAAAGGATGTCTGAATCCCCTGTGTAGACCACAGAGAAAGACGTAATTCCCCACCTCATCACGTCCGGAGGCCTCACATCCTTTGAAAATTCCAGAGGTACGCGGAGATCAGTGCCTCCAAAGGAGACGATGCCTGACTCCTCGTGAAACTTGATAGGAGTCCCAGGATTCCTGTGGCACGTGGAAAGGGACCCTTGGTCTCCCGCCTCAGCTGGAGAGGTGTCCCAATTGCCCTGCCAAGCCTCGAGGAGAATCCCGAGTTGTCCCTCGCAACTAGGCAGGAGTCCTGCCGTTGCTGAACAAACACTTGTGTGAAAGGGCCATCCCCGTCGTAACTCGAGAATATACCCCAGGTTCCCGCCGCAACTCGAGAAAAACCATGAGACTTCCCCCTCGCCGAGAGATGAGGCCCGATTCCCCTGCATTGCGTGCAGAGCAATTCCGTGTTGCACATCACACATGAAAAGAGCCTTGATTTCCTTGATGGCACTCCAGAAAAACCCCAAGAACACTGTTTCAAGGCTAGAGGGATCCTGAGGTCACTGTAGCCAAACGAAAGAGCTCCGTGGACCAAGAATCAACTGGAGATGAGAGGTTAGTCCCTGGATTCGACTGCAGAGGACTACCACCTTACCACAAGCACCTCAAGAGGAGGCTTCTCTCAGCTCTAGCTATGTGAGAGGGACCCTGAGTTTGCGGCCTCAAGTGGAATGGACACCGCGATGCCCTGACTTGAAATAAGGCCGGATATCCCTGCAGTGACTTGAATGCAGGCTCGTCTTGCATCTCCCAAGATGAAAGAATGTCTGAATCCCCTGTGGAGACCACAGAGAAAGACGTAATTCCCCACCTCATCACGTCCGGAGGCCTCACATCCTTTGAAAACTCCAGAGGTACGCGGAGATCAGTGCCTCCAAAGGAGACGATGCCTGACTGCTCGTGAAACTTGATAGGAGTCCCAGGATTTCTGTGGCACGTGGAAAGGGACCCTTGGTCTCACTCCTCAGATGGAGAGGCGTCCCAATTGCCCTGCCAAGCCTCGAGGAGAATCCCGAGTTGTCCCTCGCAACTAGGCAGGAGTCCTGACGTCGCTGAACAAACACGTGTGTGTAAGGGCCATCCCCGTCGTAACTCGAGAATATACCCCAGGTTCCCGCCGCAACTCGAGAAAATCCATGAGACTTCCCCGTCGACGCAAAATGAGGCCTGATATCCTGCACTGCGTGCAGAGCAATTCCGTGTTGCACATCACACATGAAAGGAGCCTTGATTTCCTTGATAGCACTCCAGAGAAACCCCAAGAACACTGTTTCAAGGCTAGAGGGAACCTGAGGTCACTGTAGCAACACGAAAGAGCTTCGTGGACCAAAAATCAACTCGAGATGAGAGGTTAGTCCCTGGTTTCGACTCCAGAGGAATACCACCTTACCACAAGCACCTCAAGAGGAGGCTTCTCTCAGCTCTAGGTATGTGAGAGGGACCCTGAGTTTGCGGCCTCAAGTGGAATGAACACTGTGATGCCCTGACTCGAAATAAGGCCGGATATCCCTGCAGTGACTTGAATGCAGGCTCGTCTTGCATCTCCCAAGACGAAAGGATGTCTGAATCCCCTGTGTAGACCACAGAGAAAGACGTAATTCCCCACCTCATCACGTCCGGAGGCCTCACATCCTTTGAAAACTCCAGAGGTACGCGGAGATCAGTGCCTCCAAAGGAGATGATGCCTGACTCCTCGTGAAACTTGATAGGAGTCCCAGGATTCCTGTGGCACGTGGAAAGGGACCCTTGGTCTCCCGCCTCAGCTGGAGAGGTGTCCCAATTGCCCTGCCAAGCCTCGAGGAGAATCCCGAGTTGTCCCTCGCAACTAGGCAGGAGTCCTGCCGTTGCTGAACAAACACTTGTGTGAAAGGGCCATCCCCGTCGTAACTCGAGAATATACCCCAGGTTCCCGCCGCAACTCGAGAAAAACCATGAGACTTCCCCCTCGCCGAGAGATGAGGCCCGATTCCCCTGCATTGCGTGCAGAGCAATTCCGTGTTGCACATCACACATGAAAAGAGCCTTGATTTCCTTGATGGCACTCCAGAAAAACCCCAAGAACACTGTTTCAAGGCTAGAGGGATCCTGAGGTCACTGTAGCCAAACGAAAGAGCTCCGTGGACCAAGAATCAACTGGAGATGAGAGGTTAGTCCCTGCATTCGACTGCAGAGGACTACCACCTTACCACAAGCACCTCAAGAGGAGGCTTCTCTCAGCTCTAGCTATGTGAGAGGGACCCTGAGTTTGCGGCCTCAAGTGGAATGGACACCGCGATGCCCTGACTTGAAATAAGGCCGGATATCCCTGCAGTGACTTGAATGCAGGCTCGTCTTGCATCTCCCAAGATGAAAGAATGTCTGAATCCCCTGTGGAGACCACAGAGAAAGACGTAATTCCCCACCTCATCACGTCCGGAGGCCTCACATCCTTTGAAAACTCCAGAGGTACGCGGAGATCAGTGCCTCCAAAGGAGACGATGCCTGACTGCTCGTGAAACTTGATAGGAGTCCCAGGATTTCTGTGGCACGTGGAAAGGGACCCTTGGTCTCACTCCTCAGATGGAGAGGCGTCCCAATTGCCCTGCCAAGCCTCGAGGAGAATCCCGAGTTGTCCCTCGCAACTAGGCAGGAGACCTGCAGTAGCTGAACAAACACGTGGGTGTAAGGGCCATCCCCGTCGTAACTCGAGAATATACCCCAGGTTCCCGCCGCAACTCGAGAAAATCCATGAGACTTCCCCGTCGACGCAAAATGAGGCCTGATATCCTGCACTGCGTGCAGAGCAATTCCGTGTTGCACATCACACATGAAAGGAGCCTTGATTTCCTTGATAGCACTCCAGAGAAACCCCAAGAACACTGTTTCAAGGCTAGAGGGAACCTGAGGTCACTGTAGCAACACGAAAGAGCTCCGTGGACCAAAAATCAACTCGAGATTAGAGGTTAGTCCCTGGCTTCGACTCCAGAGGAATACCACCTTACCACAAGCACCTCAAGAGGAGGCTTCTCTCAGCTCTAGGTATGTGAGAGGGACCCTGAGTTTGCGGCCTCAAGTGGAATGGACACCGCGATGCCCTGACTTGAAATAAGGCCGGATATCCCTGCAGTGACTTGAATGCAGGCTCGTCTTGCATCTCCCAAGATGAAAGAATGTCTGAATCCCCTGTGTAGACCACAGAGAAAGACGTAATTCCCCACCTCATCACGTCCGGAGGCCTCACATCCTTTGAAAACTCCAGAGGTACGCGGAGATCAGTGCCTCCAAAGGAGACGATGCCTGACTCCTCGTGAAACTTGATAGGAGTCCCAGGATTCCTGTGGCACGTGGAAAGGGACCCTTGGTCTCCCGCCTCAGCTGAAGAGACATCCCAATTGCCCTTCCAAGCCTCGAGGAGAATCGCGAGTTGTCCCTCGCAAGTAGGCAGAAGTCCTGACGTCGCTGAACAAACACGTGTGTGGAAGGGCCATCCCTGTTGTAACTCGAGAATATACCCCAGGTTCCCGCCGCAACTCGAGAAAAACCATGAGACTTCACCCTCGCCGCAAAATGAGGCCCGATTCCCCTGCACTGCGTGCAGAGCAATTCCGTGTTGCACATCACACATGAAAAGAGCCTTGAATTCCTTGATGGCACTCCAGAGAAACCCCAAGAACACTGTTTCAAGCCTAGAGGGATCCTGAGGTCCCTGTAGCAACACGAAAGAGCTCCGTGGACCAAAAATCAACTCGAGATGAGAGGTTAGTCCCTGGCTTCGACTCCAGAGGAATACCACCTTACCACAAGCACCTCAAGAGGAGGCTTCTCTCAGCTCTAGGTATGTGAGAGGGACCCTGAGTTTGCGGCTTCAAGTGGAATGGACACCGCGATGCCCTGACTCGAAATAAGGCCGGATATCCCTGCAGTGACTTGAATGCAGGCTCGTCTTGCATCTCCCAAGACGAAAGGATGTCTGAATCCCCTGTGGAGACCACAGAGAAACACCTAGTTCCCCACCTCATCGCGACCGGAGGCCTCACATCCTTTGAAAACTCCAGAGGTACGCAGAGATCAGTGCCTCCAAAGGAGACGATGCCTGACTGCTTGTGAAACTTGATAGGAGTCCCAGGATTTCTGTGGCACGTGGAAAGGGACCCTTGGTCTCCCGCCTCAGCTGGAGAGGCGTCCCAATTGCCCTGCCAAGCCTCGAGGAGAATCCCGAGTTGTCCCTCGCATCTAGGCAGGAGTCCTGACGTCGCTGAACAAACACGTGGCTGGAAGGGCCATCCCAGTCGTAACTCGAGAATATACCCCAGGTTCCCGCCGCAACTCGAGAAAATCGATGAGACTTCCCCGTCGCCGCAAAATGAGGCCTGATATCCTGCACTGCGTGCAGAGCAATTCCTTGTTGCACATCACACATGAAAGGAGCCTTGATTTCTTGATGGCACTCCAGAGAAACCCCAAGAACACTGTTTCAAGGCTAGAGGGAACCTGAGGTCACTGTAGCAACACGAAAGAGCTCCGTGGACCAAAAATCAACTCGAGATGAGAGGTTAGTCCCTGGCTTCGACTCCAGAGGAATACCACGTTACCACAAGCACCTCAAGAGGAGTCTTCTCTCAGCTCTAGCTATGTGAGAGGGACCCTGAGTTTGCGGCCTCAAGTGGAATGGACACCGCGATGCCCTGACTCGAAATAAGGCTGGATATCCCTGCAGTGACTTGAATGCAGGCTCGTCTTGCATTTCCGAAGACGAAAGGATGTCTGAATCCCATGTGGAGACCACAGAGAAAGACCTAGTTCCCCACCTCATTGCTACCGGAGGCCTCACATCCTTTGAAAACTCCAGAGGTACGCGGACATCAGTGCCTCCAAAGGAGGCGATGCCTGACTCCTCGTGAAACTTGATATGAGTCCCAGGATTCCTGTGGCACGTGGAAAGGGACACTTGGTCTCCCGCCTCAGCTGGAGAGGCGTCCCAATTGCCCTGCCAAGCCTCGAGGAGAATCCCGAGTTGTCCCTCACAACTAGGCAGGAGTCCTGACGTCGGTGAACAAACACGTGTGTGGAAGTGCCATCCCCGTCGTAACTCGAGAATATACCCCAGGTTCCCGCCGCAACTCGAGAAAAACCATGAGACTTCCCCCTCGCCGCGAGATGAGGACGGATTCCCCTGCACTGCGTGCAGAGCAATTCCGTGTTGCACATCACACATGAAAAAAGCCTTGATTTCCTTGATGGCACTCCAGAGAAACCCAAAGAACACTGTTTCAAGGCAAGAGGGATCCTGAGGTCTCTGTAGCAACACAAAAGAGCTCCGTGGACCAAAAATCAACTCGAGATGAGAGGTTAGTCCCTGGCTTCGACTCCAGAGGAATACCACCTTACCACAAGCACCTCAAGAGGAGGCTTCTCTCAGCTCTAGGTATGTGAGAGGGACCTGAGTTTGCGGCTTCAAGTGGAATGGACACCGCGATGCCCTGACTCGAAATAAGGCCGGATATCCCTGCAGTGACTTGAATGCAGGCTCGTCTTGCATCTCCCAAGATGAAACGATGTCTGAATCCCCTGTGGAGACCACAGAGAAAGACCTAGTTCCCCACCTCATCGCGACCGGAGGCCTCATATCCTTTGATAAATACAGAGGTACACAGAGATAAGTGCCTCCAAAGGAGACGATGCCTGACTCCTCGTGCAACTTGATAGGAGTCCCAGGATTCCTGTGGCACGTGTAAAGGGACCCATGGTCTCCCGCCTCAGCTGAAGAGGCATCCCAATTGCCCTGCCAAGCCTCGAGGAGAATCCCGAGTTGTCCATCGCAACTAGGCAGAAGTCCTGACGTCGCTGAACAAACACGTGTGTGGAAGGGCCACCCCTGTTGTAACTCGAGAATATACCCCAGGTTCCCGCCGCAACTCGAGAAAAACCATGAGATTTCCACCTCGCCGCGAGATGAGACCCGATTCCCCTGCACTAGGTGCAGAGCAATTCCGTCTTGCACATCACACATGAAAGGAGCCTTGATTTCCTTGATGGCATTCCAGAGAAACCCCAAGAACACTGTTTCAAGTCTAGAGGGATCCTGAAGTCACTGTAGCAACACGAAAGAGCTCCATGGACCAAGAATCAACTCGAGATGAGAGGTTAGTCCCTGGCTTCGACTCCAGAGGAATACCACCTTACCACAAGCAGCTCAAGAGGAGGCTTCTCTCAGCTCTAGGTATGTGAGAGGGACCCTGAGTTTGCGGCCTCAAGTGGAATGGACACTGCGATGCCCTGACGCGAAATTGGCCGGATATCCCTGCAGTGACTTGAATGCAGGCTCGTCTTGCATCTCCCAAGACGGAAGGATGTCTGAATCCTCTGTGGACACCACAGAGAAAGACCTAGTTCCCCACCTCATCGCGACCGGAGGCCTCTCATCCTTTGAAAACTCCAGAGGTACGCGGAGATCAGTGCCTCCAAAGGAGACGATGCCTGACTCCTCGTGAAACTTGATAGGAGTCCCAGGATTCCTGTGGCACGTGGAAAGGGACCCTTGGTCTCCCGCCTCAGCTGGAGAGGCGTCCCAATTGCCCTGCCAAGCCTCGAGGAGAATCCCGAGTTGTCCCTTGCAACTAGGCAGGAGTCCTGACCTCGCTGAACAAACATGTGTGTGGAAGGGCCTTCCCCGTCGTAACTCGAGAATATAACCCAGGTTCCCGCCGCAACTCGAGAAAAAACCATAAGACTTCCCCCTCCCCGAGAGATGAGGCTCGATTCCCCTGCACTGCATCCAGAGTAATTCCGTGTTGCACATCACACATGAAAGGAGCCTTGATTTCCTTGATGGCACTCCAGAGAAAACCCAAGAACACTGTTTCAAGGCTAGAGGGATCCTGAGGTCACTATAGCAACACGAAAGAGCTCCGTGGACCAAAAATCAACTCGAGATGAGAGGTTAGTCCCTGGCTTCGACTCCAGAGGAATACCACCTAACCACAAGCACCTCAAGAGGAGGCTTCTCTCAGCTCTAGGTATGTGAGAGGGACCGTGAGTTTGCGGCCTCAAGTGGAATGGACACCGCGATGCCCTGACTCGAAATAAGGCCGGATATTCCTGCAGTGACTTGAATGCAGGCTCGTCTTGCATTTCCCAAGACGAAAGGATGTCTGAATCCCCTGTGGAGACCACAGAGAAAGACCTAGTTCCCCACCTCATCGCGACCGGAGGCCTCACATCCTTTGAAAACTTCAGAGGTACGCGGAGATCAGTGCCTCCAAAGGAGACGATGCCTGACTCCTCGGGAAACTTGATAGGAGTCCCAGGATTCCTGTGGCACGTGGAAAGGGACCCTTGGTCTCCCGCCTCAGCTGGAGAGGCGTCCCAATTGCCCTGCCAAGCCTCGAGGAGAATCCTGAGTTGTCCCTCGAAACTAGGCTGGAGTCCTGACGTCGCTGAACAAACACGTGGGTGGAAGGGCCATCCCCGTTGTAACTCGAGAATATACCCCAGGTTCCCGCCGCAACTCGAGAAAAACCATGAGACTTCCCCCTCGCCGTGAGATGAGGCCCGATTCCCCTGCACTGCATGCAGAGCAACTCCGTGTTGCACATCACACATGAAAGGAGCCTTGATTTCCTTGATGGCACTCCAGAGAAACCCCAAGAACACTGTTTCAGTGCTAGAGGGAAACTGAGGTCACTGTAGCAACACGAAAGAACTCCGTGGACCAAAAATCATCTCGAGATGAGAGGTTAGTCCCTGGCTTCGACTCCAGAGGAATACCACCTTACCACAAGCACCTCAAGAGGAGGCTTCTCTCAGCTCTAGGTATGCGAGAGGTACCCTGAGTTTGCGGCCTCAAGTGGAATGGACACCGCGATGCCCTGACTCGAAATAAGGCCGGATATCCCTGCAGTGACTTGAATGCAGGCTCGTCTTGCATCTCCCAAGACGAAAGGATGTCTGAATCCCCTGTGGAGACCACAGAGAAAGACCTAGTTCTCCACCTCATCGCGACCGAAGTCCTCACATCCTTTGAAAACTTCAGAGGTACGCGGAGATCAGTGCCTCCAAAGGAGACGATGCCTGACTCCTCGTGAACCTTGATAGGAGTCCCAGGATTCCTGTGTCACATGGAAAGGAACCCTTGGTCTCCCGCCTCAGCTGAAGAGGCGTCCCAATTGCCCTGCCAAGCCTCGAGGAGAATCCCGAGTTGTCCCTCGCAACTAGACAAGAGTCCTGTCGTCGCTGAACAAACACGTGGGTGGAAGGGCCATCCCCGTTGTAACTCGAGAATATACCCCAGGTTCTCACCACAACTCGAGAAAAACCATGAGACTTCCCCCTCGCCGTGAGATGAGGCCCGATTCCCCTGCACTGCATGCAGAGCAAATCCGTGTTGCACATCACACATGAAAGGAGCCTTGATTTCCTTGATGGCACTCCAGAGAAACCCCAAGAACACTGTTTCAAGGCTAGAGGGATCCTGACGTCACTGTAGCAACACGAAAGAGCTCCGTGGACCAAAAATCAACTCGAAATGAGAGGTTAGTCCCAGGCTTCGACTCCAGAGGAATACCACCTTACCACAAGCACCTCAAGAGGAGGCTTCTCTCAGCTCTAGGTATGTGAGAGGGACCCTGATTTTGCGACCTCAAGTGGAATGGACACCGCGATGCCCTGACGTGAAATAAGGCTGGATATCCCTGCAGTGATTGAATGCAGGCTCGTCTTGCATCTCCCAAGATGAAAGGATGTCTGAATCCCCTGTGAAGACCACAGAGAAAGACCTAGTTCCCCACCTCATCAGGACCGGTGGCCTCACATCCTTTGAAAACTCCAGAGGTACGCGGAGATCAGTGCCTCCAAAGGAGACGATGCCTGACTCCTCGTGAAACTTGATAGGAGTCCCAGGATTCCTGTGGCACGTGGATAGGGAACCTTGGTCTCCCGCCTCAGCTGGAGAGGCGTCCCAATTGCCCTGCCAAGCCTCGAGGAGAATCCCGAGTTGTCCCTCATAACTAGGCAGGAGTCCTGACGTCACTTAACAAACACGTGTGTGGAAGGGCCATCCCCGTCGTAACTCGAGAATATACCCCAGGTTCCCACCGCAACTCGAGAAAAACCATGAGACTTCCCCCTTGCCGAGAGATGAGGCCTGATTCCGTTGCACTGCGTGCAGAGCAACTCCGTGTTGCACATCACACATGAAAGGAGCCTTGATTTCCTTGATGGCACTCCAGAGAAAACCCAAGAACAGTGTTTCAAGGCTAGAGGGATCCTGAGGTCACTGTAGCAACACGAAAGAGCTCCGTGGACCAAAAATCAACTCGAGATGAGAGGTTAGTCCCTGGCTTCGACTCCAGAGGAATACCACCTTACCACAAGCACCTAAAGAGGAGGCTTCTCTCAGCTCTAGGTATGTGAGAGGGACCCTGAGTTTGCGGCCTCAAGTGGAATGGACACTGCGATGCCCTGACTCGAAATAAGGCCGGATATCCCTGCAGTGACTTGAATGCAGGCTCGTCTGGCATCTCCCAAGATGAAAGGATGTCTGAATCCCCTGTGGAGACCACAGAGAAAGACCTAGTTCCCCACCTCATCAGGACCGGAGGCCTCACATCCTTTGAAAACTCCAGAGGTATGCGGAGATCAGTGCCTCCAAAGGAGACGATGCCTGACTCCTCGTGAAACTTGATAGGAGTCCCAGGATTCCTGTGGCAAGTGGAAAGGGACCCTTGGTCTCCCGCCTCAGCTGGAGAGTCGTCCCAATTGCCCTGCCAAGCCTCGAGGAGAATCCCGAGTTGTCCCTCGCAACTAGGCAGGAGTCCTGACGTCGCTGAACAAACACGTGGGTGGAAGGGCCATCCCCGTCATAACTCGAGAATATACCCCAGGTTCCCGCCGCAACTCGAGAAAAACCATGAGACTTCCCCCTCGCCGCGAGATGAGGCTCGATTCCCCTGCACTGCATCCAGAGCAATTCCGTGTTGCACATCACACATGAAAGGAGCCTTGATTTCCTTAATGGCACTCCAAAGAATCCCCAAGAACACTGTTTCAAGGCTAGAGGGATCCTGAGGTCACTGTAGCCACACGAAAGAGCTCCGTGGACCAAGAATCAACTCGAAATGAGAGGTTAGTCCCTGGCTTCGACTCCAGAGGAATACCACCTTACCACAAGCACCTCAAGAGGAGGCTTCTCTCAGCTCTAGGTATGTGAGAGGGACCCTGAGTTTGCGGCCTCAAGTGGAAAGGACACCGCGATGCCCTGACTCGAAATAAGGCCGGATATCCCTGCAGTGACTTGAATGCAGGCTCGTCTTGCATCTCCCAAAACGAAACGATGTCTGAATCCCGTGTGGAGACCACAGAGAAAGATCTAGTTCCCCACCTCATCGCGACCGGAGGCCTCACATCCTTTGAAAACTCCAGAGTTACGCGGAGATCAGTGCCTCCAAAGGAGACGGTGCCTGACTTCTCGTGAAACTTGATAGGAGTCCCAGGATTCCTGTGGCACGTGGAAAGGACCCTTGGTCTCCCACCTCAGCTGGAGAGGCGTCCCAATTGCCCTGCCAAGCCTCGAGGAGAATCCCGAGTTGTCCCTCGCAACTAGGCAGGAGTCCTGAAGTCGCTGAACAAACACGTGTTTGGAATGGCCATCCCCGTCGTAACTCGAGAATATACCCCAGGTTCCCGCCGCAACTCGAGAAAAACCATGAGACTTCCCCCTCGCTGCGAGATGAGGCCCGATTCCCCTGCACTGCGTTCAGAGCAATTCCGTCTTGCACATCACACATGAAAGGAGCCTTAATTTCCTTGATGGCCCTCCAGAGAAAACCCAAGAACAGTGTTTCAAGGTTAGAGGGATCCTGAGGTCACTGTAGCAACACGAAAGAGCTCCGTGGACCAAAAATCAACTCGAGATGAGAGGTTAGTCCCTGGCTTCGACTCCAGAGGAATACCACCTTACCACAAGCACCTCAAGAGGAGGCTTCTCTCAGCTCTAGGTATGTGAGAGGGACCCTGAGTTTGCGGCCTCAAGTGGAATGGACACCGCGATGCCCTGACTCGAAATAAGGACGGATATCCCTGCAGTGACTTGAATGCAGGCTCGTCTGGCATCTCCCAAGATGAAAGGATGTCTGAATCCCCTGTGGAGACCACAGAGAAAGACGTAGCTCCCCACCTCATCCCGACCGGAGGCCTCACATCCTTTGAAAACTTCAGAGGTAAGCGGAGATCAGTGCCTCCAAAGGAGACGATGCCTGACTCGTCGTGAAACTTGATAGGAGTCCAAGGATTCCTGTGGCACGTGGAAAGGGACCCTTGGTCTCCCGCCTCAGCTGGAGAGGCGTCCCTATTGCCCTGCCAAGCCTCGAGGAGAATCCCAAGTTGTCCCTGGCAACTAGGCTGGAGTCCTGACGTCGCTGAACAAACACGTGGGTGGAGGGACCATCCCCGTCTTAACTCGAGAATATACCCCAGGTTCCCGCCGCAACTCGAGAAAAACCATGAGACTTCCCCCTCGCCGCGAGATGAGGCCCGATTCCCCTGCACTGCGTGCAGAGCAATTCCGTGTTGCACATCACACATGAAAGGAGCCTTGATTTCCTTGGTGGAATTCCAGAGAAACCCCAAGAACACTGTTTCAAGTCTAGAGGAATCCTGAAGTCACTGTAGCAACACGAAAGAGCTCCATGGACCAAGAATCAACTCGAGATGAGAGGTTAGTCCCTGGCTTCGACTCCAGAGGAATACCACCTTACCACAAGCACCTCAAGAGGAGGCTTCTCTCAGCTCTAGGTATGTGAGAGGGACCCTGATTTTGCAGCCTCAAGTGGAATGGACACCGCGATGCCCTGACTCGAAATAAGGCCGGATATCCCTGCAGTGACTTGAATGTAGGCTCGTCTTGCATCTCCCAAGATGAAACGATGTCTGAATCCCCTGTGGAGACCACAGAGAAAGACCTAGATCCCCACCTCATCGCGACCGGAGGCCTCACATTCTTTGATAAATCCAGAGGTACGCAGAGATAAGTGCCTCCAAAGGAGACGATGCCTGACTCCTCGTGAAACTTGATAGGAGTCCCAGGATTCCTGTGGCACGTGTAAAGGGACCCTTGGTCTCCCGCCTCAGCTGAAGAGGCATCCCAATTGCCCTGCCAAGCCTCGAGGAGAATCGCGAGTTGTCCCTCGCAACTAGGCAGAAGTCCTGACGTCGCTGAACAAACACGTGTGTGGAAGGGCCATCCCTGTTGTAACTCGAGAATATACCCCAGGTTCCCGCCTCGACTCGAGAAAAACCATGAGACTTCACCCTCGCCGCAAAATGAGGCCCGATTCCCCTGCACTGTTTGCAGAACAATTCCGTGTTGCACATCACACATGAAAGGAGCCTTGATTTCCTTGATGGCACTTCAGAGAAACCCCAAGAACACTGTTTCAAGGCTAGAGGGATCCTGAGGTCACTGTAGCAACACGAAAGAGCTCCGTGGACCAAAAATCAACTCGAGATGAGAGGTTAGTCCCTGGCTTCGACTCCAGTGGAATACCACCTTACCACAAGCACCTCAAGAGGAGGCTTCTCTCAGCTCTAGGTATGTGAGAGGGACCCTGAGTTTGCGGCCTCAAGTGGAATGGACACCGTGATGCCCTGACTCGAAACAAGGCCGGATATCCCTGCAGTGACTTGAATGCAGGCTCGTCTTGCATCACCCAAGACGAAAGGATGTCTGAATCCCCTGTGGAGACGACAGAGAAAGACCTAGTTCTCCACCTCATCGCGACCGGAGGCCTCACATCCTTTGAAAACTCCAGACGTACGCGGAGATCAGTGCCTCCAAAGGAGACGATGCCTGACTCCTCGTGAAACTTGATAGGAGTCCCAGGATTCCTGTGGCACGTGGAAAGGGACCCTTGGTCTCCCGCCTCAGCTGGAGAGGCGTCCCAATTGCCCTGCCAAGCCTCGAGGAGAATCCCGAGTTGTCCCTCGCAACTAGGCAGGAATCCTGCCGTTGCTGAACAAACACGTGTGTGGAAGGGCCATCCCCGTCGTAACTCGAGAATATACCGCAGGTTCCCACCGCAACTCGAGAGAAACCATGAGATTTCCACCTCGCCGCGAGATGAGACCCGATTCCCCTGCACTAGGTGCAGAGCAATTCCGTCTTGCACATCACACATGAAAGGAGCCTTGATTTCCTTGGTGGCATTCCAGAGAAACCCCAAGAACACTGTTTCAAGTCTAGAGGGATCCTGAGGTCACTGTAGCAACAAGAAAGAGCTCCATGGACCAAGAATCAACTCGAGATGAGAGGTTAGTCCCTGGCTTCGACTCCAGAGGAATACCACCTTACCACAAGCAGCTCAAGAGGAGGCTTCTCTCAGCTCTAGGTTTGTGAGAGGGACCCTGAGTTTGCGGCCTCAAGTGGAATGGACACTGCGATGCACTGACGCGAAATAGGCCGGATATCCCTGCAGTGACTTGAATGCAGGCTCGTCTTGCATCTCCCAAGACGGAAGGATGTCTGAATCCCCTGTGGAGACCACAGAGAAAGACCTAGTTCCCCACATTATCGCGACCGGAGGCCTCTCATCCTTTGAAAACTCCAGAGGTACGCGGAGATCAGTGCCTCCAAAGGAGACGATGCCTGACTCCTCGTGAAACTTGATAGGAGTCCCAGGATTCCTGTGGCACGTGGAAAGAGACCCTTGGTCTCACGCCTCAGGTGCAGAGGCGTCCCAATTGCCCTGCCAAGCCTCGAGGAGAATCCCGAGTTGTTCCTTGCAACTAGGCAGGAGTCCTGACGTCGCTGAACAAACACGTGGGTGGAAGGGCCATCCCCGTCGTAACTCGAGAATATACCCCAGGTTCCCACCGCAACTCGAGAAAAACCATGAGACTTCCCCCTCGCCGAGAGATGAGGCTCGATTCCCCTGCACTGCATCCAGAGCAATTCCGTGTTGCACATCACACATGAAAGGAGCCTTGATTTCCTTAATGGCACTCCAAAGAATCCCCAAGAACACTGTTTCAAGGCTAGAGGGATCCTGAGGTCACTGTAGCCACACGAAAGAGCTCCGTGGACCAAGAATCAACTCGAAATGAGAGGTTAGTCCCTGGCTTCGACTCCAGAGGAATACCACCTTACCACAAGCACCTCAAGAGGAGGCTTCTCTCAGCTCTAGGTATGTGAGAGGGACCCTGAGTTTGCGGCCTCAAGTGGAATGGACACCGCGATGCCCTGACTCGAAATAAGGCCGGATATCCCTGCAGTGACTTGAATGCAGGCTCGTCTTGCATCTCCCAAGACGAAAGGATGTCTGAATCCCCTGTGGAGACCACAGAGAAAGACCTAGTTCCCCACCTCATCGCGACCGGAGGCCTCACATCCTTTGAAAACTCCAGAGTTACGCGGAGATCAGTGCCTCCAAAGGAGACGGTGCGTGACTTCTCGTGAAACTTGATAGGAGTCCCAGGATTCCTGTGGCACGTGGAAAGGACCCTTGGTCTCCCACCTCAGCTGGAGAGGCGTCCCAATTGCCCTGCCAAGCCTCGAGGAGAATCCCGAGTTGTCCCTCGCAACTAGGCAGGAGTCCTGACGTCGCTGAACAAACACGTGTTTGGAATGGCCATCCCCGTCGTAACTCGAGAATATACCCCAGGTTCCCGCCGCAACTCGAGAAAAACCGTGAGACTTCCCCGTCGCCGCAAAATGAGGCCTGATATCCTGCACTGCGTGCAGAGCAATTCCGTCTTGCACATCACACATGAAAGGAGCCTTGATTTCCTTGGTGGCATTCCAGAGAAACCCCAAGAACACTGTTTCAAGTCTAGAGGGATCCTGAAGTCACTGTAGCAACACGAAAGAGCTCCATGGACCAAGAATCAACTCGAGATGAGAGGTTAGTCCCTGGCTTCGACTCCAGAGGAATACCACCTTACCACAAGCACCTCAAGAGGAGGCTTCTCTCAGCTCTAGGTATGTGAGAGGGACCCTGATTTTGCAGCCTCAAGTGGAATGGACACCGCGATGCCCTGACTGGAAATAAGGCCGGATATCCCTGCAGTGACTTGAATGCAGGCTCGTCTTGCATCTCCCAAGATGAAACGATGTCTGAATCCCCTGTGGAGACCACAGAGAAAGACCTAGTTCCCCACCTCATCGCGACCGGAGGCCTCACATCCTTTGATAAATCCAGAGGTACGCAGAGATAAGTGCCTCCAAAGGAGACGATGCCTGACTCGTCGTGAAACTTGATAGGAGTCCAAGGATTCCTGTGGCACGTGGAAAGGGACCCTTGGTCTCCCGCCTCAGCTGGAGAGGCGTCCCTATTGCCCTGCCAAGCCTCGAGGAGAATCCCGAGTTGTCCCTGGCAACTAGGCTGGAGTCCTGACGTCGCTGAACAAACACGTGGGTGGAGGGACCATCCCCGTCTTAACTCGAGAATATACCCCAGGTTCCCGCCGCAACTCGAGAAAAACCATGAGACTTCCCCCTCGCCGCGAGATGAGGCCCGATTCCCCTGCACTGCGTGTAGAGCAATTCCGTGTTGCACATCACACATGAAAGGAGCCTTGATTTCCTTGGTGGCATTCCAGAGAAACCCCAAGAACACTGTTTCAAGTCTAGAGGAATCCTGAAGTCACTGTAGCAACACGAAAGAGCTCCATGGACCAAGAATCAACTCGAGATGAGAGGTTAGTCCCTGGCTTCGACTCCAGAGGAATACCACCTTACCACAAGCACCTCAAGAGGAGGCTTCTCTCAGCTCTAGGTATGTGAGAGGGACCCTGATTTTGCAGCCTCAAGTGGAATGGACACCGCGATGCCCTGACTGGAAATAAGGCCGGATATCCCTGCAGTGACTTGAATGCAGGCTCGTCTTGCATCTCCCAAGATGAAACGATGTCTCAATCCCCTGTGGAGACCACAGAGAAAGACCTAGTTCCCCACCTCATCGCGACCGGAGGCCTCACATTCTTTGATAAATCCAGAGGTACGCAGAGATAAGTGCCTCCAAAGGAGACGATGCCTGACTCCTCGTGAAACTTGATAGGAGTCCGAGGATTCCTGTGGCACGTGGAAAGGGACCCTTGGTTTCCCGCCTCAGCTGGAGAGACGTCCCAATTGCCCTGCCAAGCCTCGAGGAGAATCGCGAGTTTTCCCTCGCAACTAGGCAGAAGTCCTGACGTCGCTGAACAAACACGTGGGTGGAAGGGCCATCCCTGTTGTAACTCGAGAATATACCCCAGGTTCCCGCCGCAACTCGAGAAAAACCATGAGACTTCACCCTCGCCGCAACATGAGGCCCGATTCTCCTGCACTGTATGCAGAGCAATTCCGTGTTGCACATCACACATGAAAGGAGCCTTGATTTCCTTGATGGCACTTCAGAGAAACCCCAAGAACACTGTTTCAAGGCTAGAGGGATCCTGAGGTCACTGTAGCAACACGAAAGAGCTCCGTGGACCAAAAATCAACTCGAGATGAGAGGTTAGTCCCTGGCTTCGACTCCAGAGGAATATCACCTTACCACAAGCACCTCAAGAGGAGGCTTCTCTCAGCTCTAGGTATGTGAGAGGGACCCTGAGTTTGCGGCCTCAAGTGGAATGGACACCGTGATGCCCTGACTCGAAATAAGGCCGGATATCCCTGCAGTGACTTGAATGCAGGCTCGTCTTGCATCACCCAAGACGAAAGGATGTCTGAATCCCCTGTGGAGACGACAGAGAAAGACCTAGTTCCCCACCTCATCGCGACCGGAGGCCTCACATCCTTTGAAAACTCCAGAGGTACGTGGAGATCAGTGCCTCCAAAGGAGACGATGCCTGACTCCTTGTGAAACTTGATAAGAGTCTCAGGATTCCTGTGGCACGTGGAAAGGGACCCTTGGTCTCCCGCCTCAGCTGGAGAGGCGTCCCAATTGCCCTGCCAAGCCTCGAGGAGAATCCCGAGTTGTCCCTCGCAACTAGGCAGGAATCCTGCCGTTGCTGAACAAACACGTGTGTGGAAGGGCCATCCCCGTCGTAACTCGAGAATATACCGCAGGTTCCCACCGCAACTCGAGAGAAACCATGAGATTTCCACCTCGCCGCGAGATGAGACCCGATTCCCCTGCACTAGGTGCAGAGCAATTCCGTCTTGCACATCACACATGAAAGGAGCCTTGATTTCCTTGGTGGCATTCCAGAGAAACCCCCAGAACACTGTTTCAAGTCTAGAGGGATCCTGAGATCACTGTAGCAACAAGAAAGAGCTCCATGGACCAAGAATCAACTCGAGATGAGAGGTTAGTCCCTGGCTTCGACTCCAGAGGAATACCACCTTACCACAAGCAGCTCAAGAGGAGGCTTCTCTCAGCTCTAGGTTTGTGAGAGGGAGCCTGAGTTTGCGGCCTCAAGTGGAATGGACACTGCGATGCCCTGACGCGAAATAGGCCGGATACCCTGCAGTGACTTGAATGCAGGCTCGTCTTGCATCTCCCAAGACGGAAGGATGTCTGAATCCCCTGTGGAGACCACAGAGAAAGACCTAGTTCCCCACCTCATCGCGACCGGAGGCCTCACATCCTTTGAAAACTCCAGAGTTACGCGGAGATCAGTGCCTCCAAAGGAGACGGTGCCTGACTTCTCGTGAAATTTGATAGGAGGCCCAGGATTCCTGTGGCACGTGGAAAGGACCCTTGGTCTCCCACCTCAGCTGGAGAGGCGTCCCAATTGCCCTGCCAAGCCTGGAGGAGAATCCCGAGTTGTCCCTCGCAACTAGGCAGGAGTCCTGACGTCGCTGAACAAACACGTGTTTGGAATGGCCATCCCCGTCGTAACTCGAGAATATACCCCAGGTTCCCGCCGCAACTCGAGAAAAACCATGAGACTTCCCCCTCGCTGCGAGATGAGGCCCGATTCCCCTGCACTGCGTTCAGAGCAATTCCGTCTTGCACATCACACATGAAAGGAGCCTTGATTTCTTGATGGCACTCCAGAGAAACCCCAAGAACACTGTTTCAAGGCTAGAGGGAACCTGAGGTCACTGTAGCAACACGAAAGAGCTCCGTGGACCAACAATCAACTCGAGATGAGAGGTTAGTCCCTGGCTTCGACTCCAGAGGAATACTACCTTACCACAAGCACCTCAAGAGGAGTCTTCTCTCAGCTCTAGCTATGTGAGAGGGACCCTGAGTTTGCGGCCTCAAGTGGAATGGACCCCGCGATGCCCTGACTCGAAATAAGGCTGGATATCCCTGCAGTGACTTGAATGCAGGCTCGTCTTGCATCTCCGAAGACGAAAGGTTGTCTGAATCCCATGTGGAGACCACCGAGAAAGACCTAGTTCCCCACCTCATTGCGACCGGAGGCCTCACATCCTTTGAAAACTCCAGAGGTACGCGGAGATCAGTGCCTCCAAAGGAGGCGATGCCTGACTCCTCGTGAAACTTGATATGAGTCCCAGGATTCCTGTGGCACGTGGAAAGGGACCCTTGGTCTCCCGCCTCAGCTGGGGAGGCGTCCCAATTGCCCTGCCAAGCCTCGAGGAGAATCCCGAGTTGTCCCTCACAACTAGGCAGGAGTCGTGACGTCGGTGAACAAACACGTATGTGGAAGGGCCATCCCCGTCCTAACTCGAGAATATACCCCAGGTTCCCGCCGCAACTCGAGAAAAACCATGAGACTTCCCCCTCGCCGCGAGATGAGGACGGATTCCCCTGCACTGCGTGCAGAGCAATTCCGTGTTGTACATCACACATGAAAAAAGCCTTGATTTCCTTGATGGCACTCCAGAGAAAGCCCAAGAACACTGTTTCAAGGCTAGAGGGATCCTGAGGTCACTGTAGCAACACAAAAGAGCTCCGTGGACCAAAAATCAACTCGAGATGAGAGGTTAGTCCCTGGCTTCGACTCCAGAGGAATACCACCATACCACAAGCACCTCAAGAGGAGGCTACTCTCAGCTCTAGGTATGTGAGAGGGACCCTGAGTTTGCGGCCTCAAGTGGAATGGACACCGCGATGCCCTGACTCGAAATAAGGCCGGATATTCCTGCAGTGACTTGAATGCAGGCTCGTCTTGCATCTCCTAAGACGAAAGGATGTCGGAATCCCCTGTGGAGACCACAGAGAAAGACCTAGTTCCCCACCTCATGGCGACCGGAGGCCTCACATCCTTTGAAAACTCCAGACGTACGCGGAGATCAGTGCCTCCAAAGGAGACGATGCCTGACTCCTCGTGAAACTTGATAGGAGTCCCAGGATTCCTGTGGCACGTGGAAAGGGACCCTTGGTCTCCCGCCTCAGCTGGAGAGGCGTCCCTATTGCCCTGCCAAGCCTCGAGGAGAATCGCGAGTTGTCCCTCGCAACTAGGCAGGAGTCCTGACGTCGCTGAACAAACACGTGGGTGGAGGGACCATCCCCGTCTTAACTCGAGAATATACTCCAGGTTCCCGCCGCAACTCGAGAAAAACCATGAGACTTCACCCTCGCCGCGAGATGAGGCCCGATTCCCCTGCACTGCGTGCAGAGCAATTCCGTGTTGCACATCACACATGAAAGGAGCCTTGATTTCCTTGGTGGCATTCCAGAGAAACCCCAAGAACACTGTTTCAAGTCTAGAGGGATCCTGAAGTCACTGTAGCAACACGAAAGAGCTCCATGGACCAAGAATCAACTCGAGATGAGAGGTTAGTCCCTGGCTTCGACTCCAGAGGAATACCACCTTACCACAAGCACCTCAAGAGGAGGCTTCTCTCAGCTCTAGGTATGTGAGAGGGACCCTGAGTTTGCGGCCTCAAGTAGAATGGACACCGCGATGCCCTGACTCAAAATAAGGCCGGATATCCCTGCAGTGACTTGAATGCAGGCTCGTCTTGCATCTCCCAAGACGAAAGCATGTCTGAATCCCCTGTGGACACCACAGAGAAAGACTTAGTTGACCACCTCATCGCGACCTGAGGCCTCACATCCTGTGAAAACTCCAGAGGTACGCGGAGATCAGTGCCTCCAAAGGAGACGATGCCTGACTCCTCGTGAAACTTGATAGGAGTCCCAGGATTCCTGTGGCACGTGGAAAGGGACCCTTGGTCTCCCGCGTCAGCTGGAGAGGCGTCCCAATTGCCCTGCCAAGCCTCGAGGAGAATCCCGAGTTGTCCCTCGCAACTAGGCAGGAGTCCTGACGTCGGTGAACAAACACGTATGTGGAAGGGCCATCCCCGTCGTAACTCGAGAATATACCCCAATTCCCGCCGCAACTCGAGAAAAACCATGAGACTTTCCCCTTGCCGCGAGATGAGGCCCGATTCCCCTGCACTGCTTGCAGAGCAACTCCGTGTTGCACATCACACATGAAGGAGTCTTGATTTCCTTGATGGCATTCCAGAGAAAACCCAAGAACACTGTTTCAAGGCTAGACGGATCCTGAGGTCACTGTAGCAACACGAAAGTGCTCCGTGGACCACAAATCAACTCGAGATGTGAGGTTAGTCCCTGGCTTCGACTCCAGAGGAACATCACCTTACCACAAGCACCTCAAGAGGAGGCTTCTCTCAGCTCTAGGTATGTGAGAGGGACCCTGAGTTTGCGGCCTCAAGTGGAATGGACACCACGATGCCCTGACTCGAAATAATGCCGGATATCCCTGCAGTGACTTGAATGCAGGCTCGTCTTGCATCTTCCAAGATGAAAGGATGTCTGAATCCCCTGTGAAGACCACAGAGAAAGACCTAGTTCCCCACCTCATGGCGACCGGTGGCCTACAACCTTTGAAAACTCCAGAGGTACGCGGAGATCAGTGCCTCCAAAGGAGATGATGCCTGACTCCTCGTGAAAATTGATAGGAGTCCCAGGATTCCTGTGGCACGTGGAAAGGGACCCTTGGTCTCCCGCCTCAGCTGGAGAGGCGTCCCAATTGCCCTGCCAAGCCTCGATGAGAATCCCGAGTTGTCCCTCGCAACTAGGCAGGAGTCCTGACGTCGCTGAACAAACATGTGTGTGGAAGGGCCATCCCCGTCGTAACTCGAGAATATACCCCAGGTTCCCGCCGCAACTCCAGAAAAACCATGAAACTTCCCCCTCGCCGTGAGACGAACCCCGATTCCCCTGCACTGCATGCAGAGCAACTCTGTGTTGCACATCACACATGAAAGGAGCCTTGATTTCCTTGATGGCACTCCAGAGAAACCCCAAGAACACTGTTTCAAGGCTAGAGGGATCCTGAGGTCACTGTAGCACCAGGAAAGAGGTCCGTGGACCTAAAATAAACTCGAGATGAGAGGTTAGTCCCTGGCTTCGACTCCAGAGGAATACCACCTTACCACAAGCACCTCAAGAGGAGGCTTCTCTCAGCTCTAGGTATGTGAGAGGGACCCTGAGTTTGCAGCCTCAAGTGGAATGGACACCGGGATGCCCTGACGTGAAATAAGGCCGGATATCACTGCAGTGACTTGAATGCAGGCTCGTCTTGGATCTTCCAAGATGAAAGGATGTCTGAATCCCCTATGAAGACCACAGAGAAAGACCTAGTTCCCCACCTCATGGCGACCGGAGGCCTCACATCCTTTGAAAACTCCAGAGGTACGCGGAGATCAGTGCCTCCAAAGGAGACGATGCCTGACTCCTCGTGAAACTTGACAGGAGTCCCAGGATTCCTGTGGCACGTGGAAAGGGACCCTTGGTCTCCCGCCTCAGCTGTAGAGGCATCCCAATTGCCCTGCCAAGCCTCGAGGAGAATCCCGAGTTGTCCCTCACAACTAGGCAGGAGTCCTGATGTCGCTGAACAAACACGTGTGTGGAAGGGCCATCCCCGTCGTAACTCGAGAATATACCCCAGGTTCCCGCCGCAACTCGAGAAAAATCATGAGACTTCCCCCTTGCCGCGAGATGAGGCCTGATTCCGTTGCACTGCGTGCAGAGCAACTCCGTGTTGCACATCACACATGAAAGGAGCCTTGATTTCCTTGATGGCACTCCAGAGAAACCCCAAGAACACTGTTTCAAGGCTAGAGGGATCCTGAGGTCACTGTAGCAACACGAAAGAGCTCCGTGGACCAAAAATCAACTCGAGATGAGAGGTTAGTCCCTGACTTCGACTCCAGAGGAATACCAGCTTACCACAAGCACCTCAAGAGGAGGCTTCTCTCAGCTCTAGCTATGTCAGAGGGACCCTGAGTTTGCGGCCTCAAGTGGAAAGGACACCGCGATGCCCTGACTCGAAATACGGCCGGATATCTCTGCAGTGACTTGAATGCAGGCTCCTCTTGCATCTCCCAAGATGAAAGGATGTCTGAATCCCCTGTGGAGACCACAGAGAAAGACCTAGTTCCCCACCTCATCGCGACCGGAGGCCTCACATCCTTTGAAAACTTCAGAGGTACACGGAGATCAGTGCCTCCAAAGGAGACGATGCCTGACTCCTCGTGAAACTTGATAGGAGTCTCAGGATTCCTGTGGCATATGGAAAGGGACCCTTGGTCTCCCGCCTCAGCTGGAGAGGCGTACCAATTGCCCTGCCAAGCCTCGAGGAGAATCCCGAGTTGTCCCTCGCAACTAGGCAGGAGTCCTGACGTCGCTGAAGAAACACGTGTGTGGAAGGGCCATCCCCGTCGTAACTCGAGAATATACCGCAGGTTCCCGCCGCAACTCGAGAAAAACCATGAGACTTCCCCCTCGCCGCGAGATGAGGCCCGCTTCCCCTGCAATGTGTGCAGAGCAATTCCGTGTTGCACATCACACATGAAAGGAACCTTGATTTCCTTGGTGGCACTCCAGAGAAAGCCCAAGAACAGTGTTTCAAGGCTAGAGGGATCCTGAGGTCACTGTAGCAACACGAAAGAGCTCCGTGGACCAAAAATCAACTCGAGATGAGAGGTTAGTCCCTGGCTTCGACTCCAGAGGAATACCACCTTACCACAAGCACCTCAAGAGGAGGCTTCTCTCAGCTCTAGGTATGTGAGAGGGACCCTGAGTTTGCGGCCTTAAGTGGAATGGACACCACGATGCCCTGACTCGAAATAAGCCTGGATATCTCTGCAGTGACTTGAATGCAGGCTCGTCTTGCATCTCCCAAGATGAAAGAATGTCTGAATCCCCTGTGGAGACCACAGAGAAAGACCTAGTTCCCCACCTCATGGCGACCGGAGGCCTCACATCCTTTGAAAACTCCAGAGGTGCGCGGAGATCAGTGCCTCCAAAGGAGACAATGCCTGACTCCTCGTGAAACTTGATAGGAGTCCCAGGATTCCTATGGCACATGGATAGGGACCCTTGGTCTCCCGCCTCAGCTGGAGAGGCGTCCCAATTGCCCTGCCAAGCCTCGAGGAGTATCCCGAGTTGTCCCTCGCAACTAGCCAGGCGTCCTGACGTCGCTGAAAAAACACGTGGGTGGAAGGGCCATCCCCGTCGTAACTCGAGAATATACCCCAGGTTCCTGCCGCAATTCGAGAAAAACCATGAGATTTCCCCCTCGCCGCGAGATGAGGCGCGATTCCCCTGCACTGCGTGCAGAGCAATTCCGTGTTGCACATCACACATGAAAAGAACCTGATTTCCTTGATGGCACTCCAGAGAAACCCCAAGAACACTGTTTCAAGGCGAGAGGGATCCTGAGGTCACTGTAGCAACACGAAAGAGCTCCGTGGACCAAAAATCAACTCGAGATGAGAAGTTATTCCCAGGCTTCGACTCCAGAGGAATACCACCTTACCACAAGCACCTCAAGAGAAGGCTTCTCTCAGCTCTAGGTATGTGAGAGGGACCCTGAGTTTGCGGCCTCAAGTGGAATGGACACCGCGATGCCCTGACTCGAAATAAGGCCGGATATCCCTGCAGTGACTTGAATGCAGGCTCGTCTTGCATCTCCCAAGACGAAAGGATATCTGAATCCCCTGTGGAGACCACAGAGAAAGACCTAGTTCCCCACCTCATCGCGACCGGAGGCCTCACATCCTTTGAAAATTTCAGAGGTACGCGGAGATCAGTGCCTCCAAAGGAGACGATGCCTGACTCCTCGTGAAACTTGATAGGAGTCCCAGGATTCCTGTGGCACGTGGAAAGGGACCCTTGGTCTCCCGCCTCAGCTGGAGAGGCGTCCCAATTGCCCTGCCAAGCCTCGAGGAGAATCTCGAGTTGTCCCTCGCAACTAGGCAGGAGTCCTGACGTCGCTGAACAAACACGTGTGTGGAAGGGCCATCCCCGTTGTAACTCGAGAATATACCCCAATTCCCGCCGCAACTCGAGAAAAACCATGAGACTTTCCCCTTGCCGCGAGATGAGGCCTGATTCCCCTGCACTGCTTGCAGAGCAACTCCGTGTTGCACATCACACATGAAGGAGCCTTGATTTCCTTGATGGCACTCCAGAGAAAACCCAAGAACACTGTTTCAAGGCTAGAGGGATCCTGAGGTCACTGTAGCAACACGAAAGAGCTCCGTGGACCACAAATCAACTCGAGATGAGAGGTTAGCCCCTGGCTTCGACTCCATAGGAACATCACCTTACCACAAGCACCTCAAGAGGATGCTTCTCTCAGCTCTAGGTATGTGAGAGGGACCCTGAGTTTGCAGCCTCAAGTGGAATGGACACCACGATGCCCTGACTCGAAATAATGCCGGATATCCCTACAGTGACTTGAATGCAGGCTTGTCTTGCATCTCCCAAGATGAAAGGATGTCTGAATCACCTGTGTAGACCACAGAGAAAGACCTAGTTCCCCAGCTCATCGCGAACGGAGGCCTCATATCCTTTGACAACTCCAGAGGTACGCGGAGATCAGTGCCTCCAAAGGAGACGATGCCTGACTCCTCGTGAAACTTGATAGGAGTCCAAGGATTCCTGTGGCACGTGGAAAGGGACCCTTGGTCTCCCGCCTTAGCTGGAGAGGCGTCCCAATTGCCCTGCCAAGCCTCGAGGAGAATCCCGAGTTGTCCCTCGCAACTAGGCAGGAGTCCTGACGTCGCTGAACAAACAGGTGGGTGGAAGGGCTATCCCCGTCGTAACTCGAGAATATATCCCAGGTTCCCGCCTCAACTCCAGAAAAACCATGAGACTTCCCCCTCGCCGTGAGATGAGCCCCGATTCCCCTGCACTGCGTGCAGAGCAATTCCGTGTTGCACATCACACATGAAAGGAGCCTTGATTTCCTTGATGGCACTCCAGAGAAACCCCAAGAACACTGTTTCAAGGCTAGAGGGAAACTGAGGTCACTGTAGCAACACGAACGAACTCCGTGGACCAAAAATCAACTCGAGATGAGAGGTTAGTCCCTGGCTTCGACTCCAGAGGAATACCACCTTACGACAAGCACCTCAAGAGGAGGCTTCTCTCAGCTCTAGGTATGTGAGAGGTACCCTGATTTTTCGGCCTTAAGTGGAATGGACACCGCGATGCCCTGACTCGAAATAAGGCCGGATATCCCTGCAGTGACTTGAATGCAGGCTCGTCTTGCATCTCCCAAGATGAAAGAATGTCTGAATCCCCTGTGGAGACCACAGAGAAAGACCTAGTTCCCCACCTCATCAGGACCGTAGGCCTCACATCCTTTGAAAACTCCAGAGGTACGCGGAGATCAGTGCCTCCAAAGGAGACGATGCCTGACTCCTCGTGAAACTTGATAGGAGTCCCAGGATTGCTGTGGCACGTGGATAGGGAGACTTGGTCTCCCGCCACAGCTGGAGAGGCGTCCCAATTGCCCTGCCAAGCCTCGAGGAGAATCCCGAGTTGTCCCTCACAACTAGGCAGGAGTCCTGACGTCGCTGAACAAACACGTGTGTGGAAGGGCCATCCCCGTCGTAACTCGAGAATATACCCCAGGTTCCCGCCGCAACTCCAGAAAAACCATGAGACTTCCCCCTCGTCGCGAGATGAGGCCTGAATCCCCTGCACTGCGTGCAGAGCAACTCCGTGTTGCACATCACACATGAAAGGAGCCTTGATTTCCTAGATGACACTCCAGAGAAAACCCAAGAACATTGTTTCAAGGCTAGAGGGATCCTGAGGTCACTGTAGCAACACGAAAGAGCTCCGTGGACCACAAATCAACTCGAGATGAGAGGTTAGTCCCTGGCTTCGACTCCAGAGGAATACCACCTTACCACAAGCACCTCAAGAGGAGGCTTCTCTCAGCTCTAGGTATGTGAGAGTGACCCTGAGTTTGCGGCCTCAAGTGGAATGGACACCGCGATGCCCTGACTCGAAATAAGGCCGGATATCCCTGCAGTGACTAGAATGCAGGCTCGTCTTGCATCTCCCAAAATGAAAGGATGTCTGAATCCCCTGTGGAGACCACAGAGAAAGACCGAGTGCCCCACCTCATGGCGACCGGAGGCCTCACATCCTTTGAAAACTCCAGAGGTACGCGGAGATCAGTGCCTCCAAAGGGGACGATGCCTGACTCCTCGTGAAACTTGATAGGAGTCCCAGGATTCCTGTGGCACGTGGATAGGGACCCTTGGTCTCCCGCCTCAGCTGGAGAGGCGTCCCAATTGCCCTGCCAAGCCTCGAGGAGAATCCCGAGTTATCCCTCACAACTAGGCAGGAGTCCTGACGTCGCTGAACAAACACGTGGGTGGAAGGGCTATCCCCGTCGTAACTCGAGAATATACCCCAGTTTCCCGCCTCAACTCCAGAAAAACCATGAGACTTCCCCCTCGCCGTGAGATGACCCCGATTCCCCTGCACTGTGTGCAGAGCAATTCCGTGTTGCACATCACACATGAAAGGAGCCTTGATTTCCTTGATGGCACTCCAGAGAAACCCCAAGAACACTGTTTCAAGGCTAGAGGGAAACTGAGGTCACTGTAGCAACACGAACGAACACCGAGGACCAAAAATCAACTCGAGATGAGAGGTTAGTCCCTGGCTTCGACTCCAGAGGAATACCACCTTACCACAAGCACCTCAAGAGGAGGCTTCTCTCAGCTCTAGGTATGTGAGAGGGACCCTGAGTTTGCGGCCTTAAGTGGAATGGACACCACGATGCCCTGACTCGAAATAAGGCTGGATATCTCTGCAGTGACTTGAATGCAGGCTCGTCTTGCATCTCCCAAAATGAAAGGATGTCTGAATCCCCTGTGGAGACCACAGAGAAAGACCTAGTTCCCCACCTCATGGCGACCGGAGGCCTCACATCCTTTGAAAACTCCAGAGGTGCGCGGAGATCAGTGCCTCCAAAGGAGACAATGCCTGACTCCTCGTGAAACTTGATAGGAGTCCCAGGATTCCTGTGGCACATGGATAGGGACCCTTGGTCTCCCGCCTCAGCTGGAGAGGCGTCCCAATTGCCTTGCCAAGCCTCGAGGAGAATCCCGAGTTGTCCCTCGCAACTAGGCAGGCGTCCTGACGTCGCTGAAAAAACACGTGGGTGGAAGGGCCATCCCCGTCGTAACTCGAGAATACACCCCAGGTTCCTGCCGCAACTCGAGAAAAACCATGAGACTTCCCCCTCGCCGCGAGATGAGGCCCGATTCCCCTGCACTGCGTGCAGAGCAATGCCGTGTTGCACATCACACATGAAAAGAACCTGATTTTCTTGATGGCACTCCAGAGAAACCCCAAGAACACTGTTTCAAGGCGAGAGGGATCCTGAGGTCACTGTAGCAACACGAATGAGCTCCGTGGACCAAAAATTAACTCGAGATGAGAAGTTATTCCCAGGCTTCGACTCCAGAGGAATACCACCTTACCACAAGCACCTCAAGAGGAGGCTTCTCTCAGCTCTAGGTATGTGAGAGGGACCCTGAGTTTGCGGCCTCAAGTGGAATGGACACCGCGATGCCCTGACTCGAAATAAGGCCGGATATCCCTGCAGTGACTTGAATGCAGGCTCGTCTTGCATCTCCCAAGACGAAAGGATGTCTGAATCCCCTGTGGAGACCACAGAGAAAGACCTAGTTCCCCACCTCATCGCGACCGGAGGCCTCACATCCTTTGAAAATTTCAGAGGTAGGCGGAGATCAGTGCCTCCAAAGGAGACGATGCCTGACTCCTCGTGAAACTTGATAGGAGTCCCAGGATTGCTGTGGCACGTGGATAGGGACCCTTGGTCTCCCGCCTCAGCTGGAGAGGCGTCACAATTGCCCTGCCAAGCCTCGAGGAGAATCTCGAGTTGTCCCTCGCAACTAGGCAGGAGTCCTGACGTCGCTGAACAAACACGTGTGTGGAAGGGCCATCCCCGTTGTAACTCGAGAATATACCCCAATTCCCGCCGCAACTCGAGAAAAACCATGAGACTTTCCCCTTGCCGCGAGATGAGGCCTGATTCCCCTGCACTGCTTGCAGAGCAACTCCGTGTTGCACATCACACATGAAGGAGCCTTGATTTCCTTGATGGCACTCCAGAGAAAACCCAAGAACACTGTTTCAAGGCTAGAGGGATCCTGAGGTCACTGTAGCAACACGAAAGAGCTCCGTGGACCACAAATCAACTCGAGATGAGAGGTTAGTCCCTGGCTTCGACTCCAGAGGAACATCACCTTACCACAAGCACCTCAAGAGGATGCTTCTCTCAGCTCTAGGTATGTGAGAGGGACCCTGAGTTTGCAGCCTCAAGTGGAATGGACACCACGATGCCCTGACTCGAAATAATGCCGGATATCCCTGCAGTGACTTGAATGCAGGCTTGTCTTGCATCTCCCAAGATGAAAGGATGTCTGAATCACCTGTGTAGACCACAGAGAAAGACCTAGTTCCCCAGCTCATCGCGAACGGAGGCCTCATATCCTTTGACAACTCCAGAGGTACGCGGAGATCAGTGCCTCCAAAGGAGACGATGCCTGACTCCTCATGAAACTTGATAGGAGTCCCAGGATTCCTGTGGCACGTGGAAAGGGACCCTTGGTCTCCCGCCTCAGCTGGAGAGGCGTCCCAATTGCCCTGCCAAGCCTCGAGGAGAATCCCGAGTTGTCCCTCGCAACTAGGCAGGAGTCCTGACGTCGCTGAACAAACACGTGGGTGGAAGGGCTATCCCCGTCGTAACTCGAGAATATACCCCAGGTTCCCGCCTCAACTCCAGAAAAACCATGAGACTTCCCCCTCGCCGCGAGATGAGGCCCGATTCCCCTGCACTGCGTGCAGAGCAATTCCGTGTTGCACATCACACAAGAAAGGAACCTTGATTTCCTTGGTGGCACTCCAGAGAAAGCCCAAGAACAGTGTTTCAAGGCTAGAGGAATCCTGAGGTCACTGTAGCAACACGAAAGAGCTCCGTGGACCAAAAATCAACTCGAGATGAGAGGTTAGTCCCTGGCTTCGACTCCAGAGGAATACCACCTTACCACAAGCACCTCAAGAGGAGGCTTCTCTCAGCTCTAGGTATGTGAGAGGGACCCTGAGTTTGCGGCCTTAAGTGGAATGGACACCACGATGCCCTGACTCGAAATAAGGCTGGATATCTCTGCAGTGACTTGAATGCAGGCTCGTCTTGCATCTCCCAAAATGAAAGGATGTCTGAATCCCCTGTGGAGACCACAGAGAAAGACCTAGTTCCCCACCTCATGGCGACCGGAGGCCTCACATCCTTTGAAAACTCCAGAGGTGCGCGGAGATTAGTGCCTCCAAAGGAGACAATGCCTGACTCCTCGTGAAACTTGATAGGAGTCCCAGGATTCCTGTGGCACATGGATAGGGACCCTTGGTCTCCCGCCTCAGCTGGAGAGGCGTCCCAATTGCCTTGCCAAGCCTCGAGGAGAATCCCGAGTTGTCCCTCGCAACTAGGCAGGCGTCCTGACGTCGCTGAAAAAACACGTGGGTGGAAGGGCCATCCCCGTCGTAACTCGAGAATACACCCCAGGTTCCTGCCGCAACTCGAGAAAAACCATGAGACTTCCCCCTCGCCGCGAGATGAGGCCCGATTCCCCTGCACTGCGTGCAGAGCAATGCCGTGTTGCACATCACACATGAAAAGAACCTGATTTCCTTGATGGCACTCCAGAGAAACCCCAAGAACACTGTTTCAAGGCGAGAGGGATCCAGAGGTCACTGTAGCAACACGAAAGAGCTCCGTGGACCAAAAATCAACTCGAGATGAGAAGTTATTCCCAGGCTTCGACTCCAGAGGAATACCACCTTACCACAAGCACCTCAAGAGGAGGCTTCTCTCAGCTCTAGGTATGTGAGAGGGACCCTGAGTTTGCGGCCTCAAGTGGAATGGACACCGCGATGCCCTGACTCGAAATAAGGCCGGATATCCCTGCAGTGACTTGAATGCAGGCTCGTCTTGCATCTCCCAAGACGAAAGGATGTCTGAATCCCCTGTGGAGACCACAGAGAAAGACCTAGTTCCCCACCTCATCGCGACCGGAGGCCTCACATCCTTTGAAAATTTCAGAGGTACGCGGAGATCAGTGCCTCCAAAGGAGACGATGCCTGACTCCTCGTGAAACTTGATAGGAGTCCCAGGATTACTGTGGCACGTGGATAGGGACCCTTGGTCTCCCGCCTCAGCTGGAGAGGCGTCCCAATTGCCCTGCCAAGCCTCGAGGAGAATCTCGAGTTGTCCCTCGCAACTAGGCAGGAGTCCTGACGTCGCTGAACAAACACGTGTGTGGAAGGGCCATCCCCGTTGTAACTCGAGAATATACCCCAATTCCCGCCGCAACTCGAGAAAAACCATGAGACTTTCCCCTTGCCGCGAGATGAGGCCCGATTCCCCTGCACTGCTTGCAGAGCAACTCCGTGTTGCACATCACACATGAAGGAGCCTTGATTTCCTTGATGGCACTCCAGAGAAAACCCAAGAACACTGTTTCAAGGCTAGAGGGATCCTGAGGTCACTGTAGCAACACGAAAGAGCTCCGTGGACCACAAATCAACTCGAGATGAGAGGTTAGTCCCTGGCTTCGACTCCAGAGGAACATCACCTTACCAAAAGCACCTCAAGAGGATGCTTCTCTCAGCTCTAGGTATGTGAGAGGGACCCTGAGTTTGCAGCCTCAAGTGGAATGGACACCACGATGCCCTGACTCGAAATAATGCCGGATATCCCTGCAGTGACTTGAATGCAGGCTTGTCTTGCATCTCCCAAGATGAAAGGATGTCTGAATCACCTGTGTAGACCACAGAGAAAGACCTAGTTCCCCAGCTCATCGCGAACGGAGGCCTCATATCCTTTGACAACTCCAGAGGTACGCGGAGATCAGTGCCTCCAAAGGAGACGATGCCTGACTCCTCGTGAAACTTGATAGGAGTCCCAGGATTCCTGTGGCACGTGGAAAGGGACCCTTGGTCTCCCGCCTCAGCTGGAGAGGCGTCCCAATTGCCCTGCCAAGCCTCGAGGAGAATCCCGAGTTGTCCCTCGCAACTAGGCAGGAGTCCTGACGTCGCTGAACAAACACGTGGGTGGAAGGGCTATCCCCGTCGTAACTCGAGAATATACCCCAGGTTCCCGCCTCAACTCCAGAAAAACCATGAGACTTCCCCCTCGCCGTGAGATGAGCCCCGATTCCCCTGCACTGCGTGCAGAGCAATTCCGTGTTGCACATCACACATGAAAGGAGCCTTGATTTCCTTGATGGCACTCCAGAGAAACCCCAAGAACACTGTTTCAAGGCTAGAGGGAAACTGAGGTCACTGTAGCAACACGAACGAACTCCGTGGACCAAAAATCAACTCGAGATGAGAGGTTAGTCCCTGGCTTCGACTCAAGAGGAATACCACCTTATGACAAGCACCTCAAGAGGAGGCTTCTCTCAGCTCTAGGTATGTGAGAGTGACCCTGAGTTTGCGGCCTCAAGTGGAATGGACACCGCGATGCCCTGACTCGAAATAAGGCCGGATATCCCTGCAGTGACTTGAATGCAGGCTCGTCTTGCATCTCCCAAAATGAAAGGATGTCTGAATCCCCTGTGGAGACCACAGAGAAAGACCTAGTTCCACACCTCATGGCGACCGGAGGCCTCACATCCTTTGAAAACTCCAGAGGTACGCGGAGATCAGTGCCTCCAAAGGAGAGGATGCCTGACACATCGTGAAACTTGATAGGAGTCCCAGGATTCCTGTGGCACGTGGAAAGGGACCCTTGGTCTCCCGCCTCAGCTGGAGAGGCGTCCCAATTGCCCTGCCAAGCCTGGAGGAGAATCCCGAGTTGTCCCTCACAACTAGGCAGGAGTCCTGACGTGGCTGAACAAACACGTGGGTGGAAGGGCCATCCCCGTCGTAACTCGAGAATATACCCCAGGTTCCCGCCGCAACTCGAGAAAAACCATGAGACTTCCCCCTCGCCGCGAGATGAGGCCCGATTCCCCTGCACTGCATGCAGAGCAACTCCGTGTTGCACATCACACATGAAAGGAGCCTTGATTTCCTTGATGGCACGCCAGAGAAACCCCAAGAACACTGTTTCAAGGCGAGAGGGATCCTGAGGTCACTGTAGCAACACGAAAGAGCTCCGTGGACCAGAAATCAACTCGAGATGAGAGGTTAGTCCCTGGCTTCGACTCCAGAGGAATACCACCTTACCACAAGCACCTCAAGAGGAGGCTTCTCTCAGCTCGAGGTATGTGAGAGGGACCCTGATTTTGCGGCCTCATGTGGAATGGACACCGCGATGCCCTGACGTGAAATAAGCCCGGATATCCCTGCAGTGACTTGAATGCAGGCTCGTCTTGCATCTCCCAAGATGAAAGGATGTCTGAATCCCCTGTGGAGACCACAGAGAAAGACCTAGTTCCCCACCTCATCAGGACCGGAGGCCTCACATCCTTTGAAAACTCCAGAGGTACGCGGAGATCAGTGCCTCCAAAGGGGACGATGCCTGACTCGTCGTGAAACTTGATAGGAGTCCCAGGATTCCTGTGGCACGTGGACAGGGACCCTTGGTCTCCCGCCTCAGCTGGAGAGGCGTCCCAATTGCCCTGCCAAGCCTCGAGGAGAATCCTGAGTTGTCCCTCACAACTAGGCAGGAGTCCTGACGTCGCTGAACAAACACGTGTGTGGAAAGGCCATCCCCATCGTAACTCGAGAATATACCCCAATTCCCGCCGCAACTCGAGAAAAACCATGAGACTTTCCCCTTGCCGCGAGATGAGGCCTGATTCCCCTGCACTGCTTGCAGAGCAACTCCGTGTTGCACATCACACATGAAGGAGCCTTGATTTCCTTGATGGCACTCCAGAGAAAACCCAAGAACACTGTTTCAAGGCTAGAGGGATCCTGAGGTCACTGTAGCAACACGAAAGAGCTCCGTGGACCACAAATCAACTCGAGATGAGAGGTTAGTCCCTGGCTTCGACTCCAGGGGAAACCACCTTACCACAAGCACCTCAAGAGGAGGCTTCTCTCAGCTCTAGCTATGTGAGAGGGACCCTGAGTTTGCGGCCTCAAGTGGAATGGACACCGCGATGCACTGACTCGAAATAAGGCCGGATATCCCTGCAGTGACTTGAATGCAGGCTCGTCTTGCATCTCCCAAGATGAAAGGATGTCTGAATCCCCTGTGGAGACCACAGAGAAAGACCTAGTTCCCCACCTCATGGCGACCGGAGGCCTCACATCCTTTGAAAACTCCAGAGGTACGCGGAGATCAGTGCCTCCAAAGGAGACGATGCCTGACTCCTCGTGAAACTTGATAGGAGTCCCAGGATTCCTGTGGCACGTGGAAAGGGACCCTTGGTCTCCCGCCTCAGCTGGAGAGGCGTCCCAATTGCCCTGCCAAGCCTCGAGGAGAATCCCGAGTTGTCCCTCGCAACTAGGCAGGAGTCCTGACGTCGCTGAACAAACACGTGGGTGGAAGGACCATCCCCGTCGTAACTCGAGAATATACCCCAGGTTCCCGCCGCAACTCGAGAAAAACCATGAGACTTCCCCCTCGCCGCGAGATGAGGCCCGATTCCACTGCACTGCGTGCAGAGCAATGCCGTGTTGCACATCTCTCATGAAAGTAGCCTTGATTTCCTTGATGGCACTCCAGAGAAACCCCAAGAACACTGTTTCAAGGCTAGAGGGATCCTGAGGTCACTGTAGGCACACGAAAGAGCTCCGTGGACCAAAAATCAACTCGAGATGAGAGGTTAGTCCCTGGCTTCGACTCCAGAGGAATACCACCTTACCACAAGCACCTCAAGAGGAGGCTTCTCTCAGCTCTAGGTATGTGAGAGGGACGCTGAGTTTGCGGCCTCAAGTGGAATGGACACCGCGATGCCCTGACGAGATATAAGGCCGGATATCCCTGCAGTGACTTGAATGCAGGCTCGTCTTGCATCTCCCAAGATGAAAGGATGTCTGAATCCCCTGTGAAGACCACAGAGAAAGACCTAGTTCCCCACCTCATCGCGACCGGAGGCCTCACATCCTTTGAAAACTCCAGAGGTATGCGGAGATCAGTGCCTCCAAAGGAGACAATGCCTGACTCCTCGTGAAACTTGATAGGAGTCCCAGGATTCCTGTGGCACGTGGAAACGGACCCTTGGTCTCCCGCCTCAGCTGGAGAGGCGTCCCTATTGCCCTGCCAAGCCTCGAGGAGAATCCCGAGTTGTCCCTCGCAACTAGGCAGGAGTCCTGACGTCGCTGAACAAACACGTGTGTGGAAGGGCCATCCCCGTCGTAACTCGAGAATATACCCCAGGTTCCCGCCGCAACTCGAGAAAAACCATGAGACGTCCCCCTCGCCGCAAGATGAGGCCCGATTCCCCTTCACTGCGTGCAGAGCAATTCCGTGTTGCACATCACACATGAAAAGAGCCTTGATTTCCTTGATGGCACTCCAGAGAAACCCCAAGTACACTGTTTCAAGGCTAGAGGGATCCTCAGGTCAGTGTAGCTACACGAAAGATCTCCGTGGACCAAAAATTAACTCGAGATGAGAGGTTAGTCCCTGGCTTCGACTCCAGAGGAATACTACCTTACCACAAGCACCTCAAGAGGAGGCTTCTCTCAGCTCTAGGTATGTGAGAGGGACCCTGAGTTTGCGGCCTCAAGTGGAATGGACACCGCGATGCCCTGACTCGAAATAAGGCCGGATATCCCTGCAGTGACTTGAATGCAGGCTCGTCTTGCATCTCCCAAGACGAAAGGATGTCGGAATCACCTGTGGAGACCACAGAGAAAGACCTAGTTCCCCACCTCATCGCGACCGGAGGCCTCACATCCTTTGAAAACTCCAGACGTATGCGGAGATCAGTGCCTCCAAGGGAGACGATGCCTGACTCCTCGTGAAACTTGATAGGAGTCCCAGGATTCCTGTGGCACGTGGAAATGGACCCTTGGTCTCCTGCCTCAGCTGGAGAGGCGTCCCAATTGCCCTGCCAAGCCTCGAGGAGAATCCCGAGTTTTCCCTCGCAACTAGGCAAGAGTCCTGACGTCGCTGAACAAACACGTGTGTGGAAGGGCCAGCCCCGTCGTAACTCGAGAATATACCCCAGGTTCCCGCCGCAACTCGAGAAAAACAATGAGACTTCCCCCTCGCCGCGAGATGAGGCCCGATTCCCCTGCACTGCGTGCAGAGCAATTCCGTGTTGCACATCACACATGAAAGGAACCTTGATTTCCTTGATGGCACTCCAGAGAAACCCCAAGAACACTGTTTCAAGGCTAGAGGGATCCTGAGGTCACTGTAGCCACACGAAAGAGCTCCGTGGACCAAAAATCAACTCGAGATGAGAGGTTAGTCCCTGGCTTCGACTCCAGAGGAATACCACCTTATCACAAGCACCTCAAGAGGAGGCTTCTCTCAGCTCTAGGTATGTGAGAGGGACCCTGAGTTTGCGGCCTCAAGTGGAATGGACACCGCGATGCCCTGACGCAATATAAGGCCGGATATCCCTGCAGTGACTTGAATGCAGGCTCGTCTTGCATCTCCCAAGATGAAAGAATGTCTGAATCCCCTGTGAAGACCACAGAGAAAGACCTAGTTCCCCACCTCATCGCGACCGGAGGCCTCACATCCTTTGAAAACTCCAGAGGTACGAGGAGATCAGTGCCTCCAAAGGAAACGATGCCTGACTCCTCGTGAAACTTGATAGGAGTCCCAGGATTCCTGTGGCACGTGGAAAGGGACCCTTGGTCCCCCGCCTCAGCTGGAGAGGCGTCCCTATTGCCCTGCCAAGCCTTGAGGAGAATCCTGAGTTGTCCCTCGCAACTAGGCAGGAGTCCTGACGTCACTGAACAAACACGTGGGTGGAAGGGCCATCCTCGTCGTAACTCGAGAATATACCCCAGGTTCCCGCCGCAACTCGAGAAAAACCATGAGACGTCCCCTCGCCGCGAGATGAGGCCCGATTCCCCTGCACTGCGTGCAGAGCAATTCCGTGTTGCACATCACACATGAAAGGAGCCTTGATTTCCTTGATGGCACTCCACAGAAACCACAAGAACACTGTTTCAAGGCTAGAGGGATTCTGAGGTCACTGTAGCTACACGAAAGAGCTCCGTGGATGAAAAATCAACTCGAGATGAGAGGTTAGTCCCAGGCTTCGACTCCAGAGGAATACCACCTTACCACAAGCACCTCAAGAGGAGGCTTCTCTCAGCTCTAGGTATGTGAGAGGGACGCTGAGTTTGCGGCCTCAAGTGGAATTGACCCCGCGATGCCCTGACTCGAAATAAGGCCGGATATCCCTGCAGTGACTTGAATGCAGGCTCGTCTTGCATCTCCCAAGATGAAAGGATGTCTGAATCCCCTGTGGAGACCACAGAGAAAGAACTTGTTCCCCACTTCTTCGCGACCGGAGGCCTCACATCCTTTGAAAACTCCAGAGGTACGCGGAGATCAGTGCCTCCAAAGGAGACGATGCCTGACTCCTCGTGAAAATTGATAGGAGTCCCAGGATTCCTGTGGCACGTGGAAAGGGACCCTTGGTCTCCCGCCTCAGCTGGAGAGGCGTCCCAATTGCCCTGCCAAGCCTCGAGGAGAATTCCGAGTTGTCCCTCGCAACTAGGCAGGAGTCCTGACGTCGCTGAACGAACACGTGGGTGGAAGGAGCATCCCCGTCGTAACTCGAGAATATACCCCAGGTTCCCGCCGCAACTCGAGAAAAACCATGAGACTTCCCCCTCGCCGCGATATGAGGCCCGATTCCCCTGCACTGCATGCAGAGCAATTCCGTGTTGCACATCTCTCATGAAAGGAGCCTTGATTTCCTTGATGGCACTCCAGAGAAACCCCAAGAACACTGTTTCAAGGCTAGAGGGATCCTGAGGTCACTGTAGCAACACGAAAGAGCTCCGTGGACCAGAAATCAACTCGAGATGAGAGGTTAGTCCCTGGCTTCGACTCCAGGGGAAACCACCTTACCACAAGCACCTCAAGAGGAGGCTTCTCTCAGCTCTAGCTATGTGAGAGGGACCCTGACTTTGCGGCCTCAAGTGGAATGGACACCGCGATGCACTGACTCGAAATAAGACCGGATATCCCTGCAGTGACTTGAATGCAGGCTCGTCTTGCATCTCCCAAGATGAAAGGATGTCTGAATCCCCTGTGGAGACCACAGAGAAAGACCTAGTTCCCCTCTTCATGGCGACCGGAAGCCTCACATCCTTTGAAAACTCCAGAGGTACGCGGAGATCAGTGCCTCCAAAGGAGACGATGCCTGACTCCTCGTGAAACTTGATACGAGTCCCAGGATTCCTGTGGCACATGGAAAGGGACCCTTAGTCTCCCGCCTCAGCTGGAGAGGCGTCCCAATTGCCCTGCCAAGCCTCGAGGAGAATCCTGAGTTGTCCCTCGCAACTAGGCAGGAGTCCTGACGTCGCTGAACAAACACGTGGGTGGAAGGGCCATCCCCGTCGTAACTCGAGAATATAGCCCAGGTTCCCGCCGCAACTCGAGAAAAATCATGAGACTTCCCCCTCGCCGCGAGATGAGGCGCGATTCCCCTGCACTGCGTGCAGAGCAATTCCGTGTTGCACATCTCTCATGAAAGGAGCCTTGATTTCCTTGATGGCACTCCAGAGAAACCCCAAGAACACTGTTTCAAGGCTAGAGGGATCCTGAGGTCACTGTAGGCACACGAAAGAGCTCCGTGGACCAAAAATCAACTCGAGATGAGAGGTTAGTCCCTGGCTTCGACTCCAGAGGAATACCACCTTACCACAAGCACCTCAAGAGGAGGCTTCTCTCACCTGTAGGTATGTGAGAGCGACGCTGAGTTTGCGGCCTCAAGTGGAATGGACACCGCGATGCCCTGACTCGAAATAAGACCGGATATCCCTGCAGTGACTTGAATGCAGGCTCTTCTTGCATCTCCCAAGATGAAATGATGTCTGAATACCCTGTGAAGACCACAGAGAAAGACCTAGTTCCCCACCTCCTCGCGACCGGAGGCCTCACATCCTTTGAAAACTTCAGAGGTACGCGGAGATCAGTGCCTCCAAAGGAGACTATGACTGACTCCTCGTGTAACTTGATAGGAGTCCCAGGATTCCTGTGGCACGTGGAAAGGGACCCTTGGTCTCCCGCCTCAGCTGGAGAGGCATCCCAATTGCCCTGCCAAGCCTCGAGGAGAATCCCGAGTTGTCCCTCGCAACTAGGCAGGAGTCCTGACGTCGCTGAACAAACACGTGGGTGGAAGGGCCATCCCCGTAGTAACCCGAGAATATACCCCAGGTTCCCGCCGCAACTCGAGAAAAACCATGAGACGTCCCCTTCGCCGCGAGATGAGGCCAGATTCCCCTGCAGTGCGTGCAGAGCAATTCCGTGTTGCACATCTCTCATGAAAGGAGCCTTGATTTCCTTGATGGCACTCCAGAGAAACCCCAAGAACACTGTTTCAAAGCTAGAGGGATCCTGAGGTCACTGTAGCCACACGAAAGAGCTCCGTGGACCAAAAATCAACTCGAGATGAGAGGTTAGTCCCTGGCTTCGACTCCAGGGGAAACCACCTTACCACAAGCACCTCAAGAGGAGGCTTCTCTCAGCTCTAGCTATGTGAGAGGGACCCTGACTTTGCGGCCTCAAGTGGAATGGACACCGCGATGCACTGACTCGAAATAAGGCCGGATATCCCTGCAGTGACTTGAATGCAGGCTTGTCTTGCATCTCCCAAGATGAAAGGATGTCTGAATCCCTTGTGGAGACCACAGAGAAAGACCTAGTTCCCCTCTTCATGGCGACCGGAGGCCTCACATCCTTTGAAAACTCCAGAGGTACGCGGAGATCAGTGCCTCCAAAGGAGACGATGCCTGACTCCTCGTGAAACTTGATACGAGTCCCAGGATTCCTGTGGCACGTGGAAAGGGACCCTTGGTCTCCCGCCTCAGCTGGAGAGGCATCCCAATTGCCCTGCCAAGCCTCGAGGAGAATCCCGAGTTGTCCCTCGCAACTAGGCAGGAGTCCTGACGTCGCTGAACAAACACGTGGGTGGAAGGGCCATCCCCGTAGTAACCCGAGAATATACCCCAGGTTCCCGCCGCAACTCGAGAAAAACCATGAGACGTCCCCTTCGCCGCGAGATGAGGCCAGATTCCCCTGCAGTGCGTGCAGAGCAATTCCGTGCTGCACATCACACATGAAAGGAGCCTTCATTTCCTTGATGGCACTCCAGAGAAATCCCAAGAACACTGTTTCAAGGCTAGAGGGATTCTGAGGTCACTGCAGCTACACGAAAGAGCTCCATGGACCAAAAATCAACTCGAGATGAGAGGTTAGCCCCTGGCTTCGACTCCAGAGGAATACCACCTTACCACAAGCACCTCAAGAGGAGGCTTCTCTCAGCTCTAGCTATGTGAGAGGGACCCTGAGTTTGCGGCCTCAAGTGGAATGGACACCGCGATGCACTGACTCGAAATAAGGCCGGATATCCCTGCAGTGACTTGAATGCAGGCTCGTCTTGCATCTCCCAAGATGAAAGGATGTCTGAATCCCCTGTGGAGACCACAGAGAAAGACCTAGTTCCCCACCTCATGGCGACCGGAGGCCTCACATCCTTTGAAAACTCCAGAGGTACGCGGAGATCAGTGCCTCCAAAGGAGACGATGCCTGACTCCTCGTGAAACTTGATACGAGTCCCAGGATTCCTGTGGCACGTGGAAAGGGACCCTTGGTCTCCCGCCTCAGCTGGAGAGGCGTCCCAATTGCCCTGCCAAGCCTCGAGGAGAATCCTGAGTTGTCCCTCGCAACTAGGCAGGAGTCCTGACGTCGCTGAACAAACACGTGGGTGGAAGGGCCATCCTCGTCGTAACTCGAGAATATACCCCAGGTTCCCGCCGCAACTCGAGAAAAACCATGAGACTTCCCCCTCGCCGCGAGATGAGGCCCAATTCCACTGCACTGCGTGCAGAGCAATTCCGTGTTGCACATCTCTCATGAAAGGAGCCTTGATTTCCTTGATGGCACTCCAGAGAAACCCCAAGAACACTGTTTCAAGGCTAGAGGGATCCTGAGGTCACTGTAGGCACACGAAAGAGCTCCGTGGACCAAAAATCAACTCGAGATGAGAGGTTAGTCCCTGGCTTCGACTCCAGAGGAATACCACCTTACCACAAGCACCTCAAGAGAAGGCTTCTCTCAGCTCTAGGTATGTGAGAGGGACGCTGAGTTTGCGGCCTCAAGTGGAATGGACACCGCGATGCCCTGACGAGATATAAGGCCGGATATCCCTGCAGTGACTTGAATGCAGGCTCGTCTTGCATCTCCCAAGATGAAAGGATGTCTGAATCCCCTGTGGAGACCACAGAGAAAGAACTTGTTCCCCACTTCTTCGCGACCGGAGGCCTCACATCCTTTGAAAACTCCAGAGGTACGCGGAGATCAGTGCCTCCAAAGGAGACGATGCCTGACTCCTCGTGAAAATTGATAGGAGTCCCAGGATTCCTGTGGCACGTGGAAAGGGACCCTTGGTCTCCCGCCTCAGCTGGAGAGGCGTCCCAATTGCCCTGCCAAGCCTCGAGGAGAATTCCGAGTTGTCCCTCGCAACTAGGCAGGAGTCCTGACGTCGCTGAACGAACACGTGGGTGGAAGGAGCATCCCCGTCGTAACTCGAGAATATACCCCAGGTTCCCGCCGCAACTCGAGAAAAACCATGAGACTTCCCCCTCGCCGCGATATGAGGCCCGATTCCCCTGCACTGCATGCAGAGCAATTCCGTGTTGCACATCTCTCATGAAAGGAGCCTTGATTTCCTTGATGGCACTCCAGAGAAACCCCAAGAACACTGTTTCAAGGCTAGAGGGATCCTGAGGTCACTGTAGCAACACGAAAGAGCTCCGTGGACCAGAAATCAACTCGAGATGAGAGGTTAGTCCCTGGCTTCGACTCCAGGGGAAACCACCTTACCACAAGCACCTCAAGAGGAGGCTTCTCTCAGCTCTAGCTATGTGAGAGGGACCCTGACTTTGCGGCCTCAAGTGGAATGGACACCGCGATGCACTGACTCGAAATAAGACCGGATATCCCTGCAGTGACTTGAATGCAGGCTCGTCTTGCATCTCCCAAGATGAAAGGATGTCTGAATCCCCTGTGGAGACCACAGAGAAAGACCTAGTTCCCCTCTTCATGGCGACCGGAAGCCTCACATCCTTTGAAAACTCCAGAGGTACGCGGAGATCAGTGCCTCCAAAGGAGACGATGCCTGACTCCTCGTGAAACTTGATACGAGTCCCAGGATTCCTGTGGCACATGGAAAGGGACCCTTAGTCTCCCGCCTCAGCTGGAGAGGCGTCCCAATTGCCCTGCCAAGCCTCGAGGAGAATCCTGAGTTGTCCCTCGCAACTAGGCAGGAGTCCTGACGTCGCTGAACAAACACGTGGGTGGAAGGGCCATCCCCGTCGTAACTCGAGAATATAGCCCAGGTTCCCGCCGCAACTCGAGAAAAATCATGAGACTTCCCCCTCGCCGCGAGATGAGGCGCGATTCCCCTGCACTGCGTGCAGAGCAATTCCGTGTTGCACATCTCTCATGAAAGGAGCCTTGATTTCCTTGATGGCACTCCAGAGAAACCCCAAGAACACTGTTTCAAGGCTAGAGGGATCCTGAGGTCACTGTAGGCACACGAAAGAGCTCCGTGGACCAAAAATCAACTCGAGATGAGAGGTTAGTCCCTGGCTTCGACTCCAGAGGAATACCACCTTACCACAAGCACCTCAAGAGGAGGCTTCTCTCACCTGTAGGTATGTGAGAGCGACGCTGAGTTTGCGGCCTCAAGTGGAATGGACACCGCGATGCCCTGACTCGAAATAAGACCGGATATCCCTGCAGTGACTTGAATGCAGGCTCTTCTTGCATCTCCCAAGATGAAATGATGTCTGAATACCCTGTGAAGACCACAGAGAAAGACCTAGTTCCCCACCTCCTCGCGACCGGAGGCCTCACATCCTTTGAAAACTTCAGAGGTACGCGGAGATCAGTGCCTCCAAAGGAGACTATGACTGACTCCTCGTGTAACTTGATAGGAGTCCCAGGATTCCTGTGGCACGTGGAAAGGGACCCTTGGTCTCCCGCCTCAGCTGGAGAGGCATCCCAATTGCCCTGCCAAGCCTCGAGGAGAATCCCGAGTTGTCCCTCGCAACTAGGCAGGAGTCCTGACGTCGCTGAACAAACACGTGGGTGGAAGGGCCATCCCCGTAGTAACCCGAGAATATACCCCAGGTTCCCGCCGCAACTCGAGAAAAACCATGAGACGTCCCCTTCGCCGCGAGATGAGGCCAGATTCCCCTGCAGTGCGTGCAGAGCAATTCCGTGTTGCACATCTCTCATGAAAGGAGCCTTGATTTCCTTGATGGCACTCCAGAGAAACCCCAAGAACACTGTTTCAAAGCTAGAGGGATCCTGAGGTCACTGTAGCCACACGAAAGAGCTCCGTGGACCAAAAATCAACTCGAGATGAGAGGTTAGTCCCTGGCTTCGACTCCAGGGGAAACCACCTTACCACAAGCACCTCAAGAGGAGGCTTCTCTCAGCTCTAGCTATGTGAGAGGGACCCTGACTTTGCGGCCTCAAGTGGAATGGACACCGCGATGCACTGACTCGAAATAAGGCCGGATATCCCTGCAGTGACTTGAATGCAGGCTTGTCTTGCATCTCCCAAGATGAAAGGATGTCTGAATCCCTTGTGGAGACCACAGAGAAAGACCTAGTTCCCCTCTTCATGGCGACCGGAGGCCTCACATCCTTTGAAAACTCCAGAGGTACGCGGAGATCAGTGCCTCCAAAGGAGACGATGCCTGACTCCTCGTGAAACTTGATACGAGTCCCAGGATTCCTGTGGCACGTGGAAAGGGACCCTTGGTCTCCCGCCTCAGCTGGAGAGGCATCCCAATTGCCCTGCCAAGCCTCGAGGAGAATCCCGAGTTGTCCCTCGCAACTAGGCAGGAGTCCTGACGTCGCTGAACAAACACGTGGGTGGAAGGGCCATCCCCGTAGTAACCCGAGAATATACCCCAGGTTCCCGCCGCAACTCGAGAAAAACCATGAGACGTCCCCTTCGCCGCGAGATGAGGCCAGATTCCCCTGCAGTGCGTGCAGAGCAATTCCGTGCTGCACATCACACATGAAAGGAGCCTTCATTTCCTTGATGGCACTCCAGAGAAATCCCAAGAACACTGTTTCAAGGCTAGAGGGATTCTGAGGTCACTGCAGCTACACGAAAGAGCTCCATGGACCAAAAATCAACTCGAGATGAGAGGTTAGCCCCTGGCTTCGACTCCAGAGGAATACCACCTTACCACAAGCACCTCAAGAGGAGGCTTCTCTCAGCTCTAGCTATGTGAGAGGGACCCTGAGTTTGCGGCCTCAAGTGGAATGGACACCGCGATGCACTGACTCGAAATAAGGCCGGATATCCCTGCAGTGACTTGAATGCAGGCTCGTCTTGCATCTCCCAAGATGAAAGGATGTCTGAATCCCCTGTGGAGACCACAGAGAAAGACCTAGTTCCCCACCTCATGGCGACCGGAGGCCTCACATCCTTTGAAAACTCCAGAGGTACGCGGAGATCAGTGCCTCCAAAGGAGACGATGCCTGACTCCTCGTGAAACTTGATACGAGTCCCAGGATTCCTGTGGCACGTGGAAAGGGACCCTTGGTCTCCCGCCTCAGCTGGAGAGGCGTCCCAATTGCCCTGCCAAGCCTCGAGGAGAATCCTGAGTTGTCCCTCGCAACTAGGCAGGAGTCCTGACGTCGCTGAACAAACACGTGGGTGGAAGGGCCATCCTCGTCGTAACTCGAGAATATACCCCAGGTTCCCGCCGCAACTCGAGAAAAACCATGAGACTTCCCCCTCGCCGCGAGATGAGGCCCAATTCCACTGCACTGCGTGCAGAGCAATTCCGTGTTGCACATCTCTCATGAAAGGAGCCTTGATTTCCTTGATGGCACTCCAGAGAAACCCCAAGAACACTGTTTCAAGGCTAGAGGGATCCTGAGGTCACTGTAGGCACACGAAAGAGCTCCGTGGACCAAAAATCAACTCGAGATGAGAGGTTAGTCCCTGGCTTCGACTCCAGAGGAATACCACCTTACCACAAGCACCTCAAGAGAAGGCTTCTCTCAGCTCTAGGTATGTGAGAGGGACGCTGAGTTTGCGGCCTCAAGTGGAATGGACACCGCGATGCCCTGACGAGATATAAGGCCGGATATCCCTGCAGTGACTTGAATGCAGGCTCGTCTTGCATCTCCCAAGATGAAAGGATGTCTGAATCCCCTGTGAAGACCACAGAGAAAGACCTAGTTCCCCACCTCATCGCGACCGGAGGCCTCACATCCTTTGAAAACTCCAGAGGTATGCGGAGATCAGTGCCTCCAAAGGAGACGATGCCTGACACCTCGTGAAACTTGATAGGAGTCCCAGGATTCCTGTGGCACGTGGAAAGGGACCCTTGGTCTCCCGCCTCAGCTGGAGTGTCGTCCCTATTGCCCTGCCAAGCCTCGAGGAGAATCCCGAGTTGTTCCTCGCAACTAGGCAGGAGTCCTGACGTCGCTGAACAAACACGTGTGTGGAAGGGCCATCCCCGTCGTAACTCGAGAATATACCCCAGGTTCCCGCCGCAACTCGAGAAAAACCATGAGACGTCCCCTTCGCCGCAAGATGAGGCCAGATTCCCCTGCACTGCGTGCAGAGCAATACCGTGTTGCACATCACACATGAAAAGAGCCTTGATTTCCTTGATGGCACTCCAGAGAAACCCCAAGAACACTGTTTCAAGGCTAGAGGGATCCTGAGGTCACTGTAGCTACACGAAAGAGCTCCGTGGATGAAAAATCAACTCGAGATGAGAGGTTAGTCCCAGGCTTCGACTCCAGAGGAATACCACCTTACCACAAGCACCTCAAGAGGAGGCTTCTCTCAGCTCTAGGTATGTGAGAGGGACCCTGAGTTTGCGGCCTCAAGTGGAATGGACACCGCGATGCCCTGACTCGAAATAAGGCCGGTTATCCCTGCAGTGACTTGAATGCAGGCTCGTCTTGCATCTCCCAAGACGAAAGGATGTCTGAATCCCCTGTGGAGACCACAGAGAAAGACCTAGTTCCCCACCTCATCGTGACCGGAGGCCTCACATCCTTTGAAAACTCCAGAGGTGCTCGGAGACCAGTGCCTTCAAAGGGGACGATGCCTGACTCCTCGTGAAACTTGATAGGAGTCCCAGGATTCCTGTGGCACGTGGAAAGGGACCCTTGGTCTTCCGCCTCAGCTGGAGAGGCGTCCAAATTGCCCTGCCAAGCCTCGAGGAGAATCCCGAGTTGTCCCTCGCAACTAGGCAGGAGTCCTGCCGTCGCTGAACAAACACGTTTGTGGAAGGACCATCCCCGTCGTAACTCGAGAATATCCCCAGGTTCCCGCCACAACTCGAGAAAAACCATGAGACTTCCCCCTCGCCGCGAGATGAGGCCCGATTCCCCTGCACTGCGTGCAGAGCAATTCCCTGTTGCACATCACACATGAAAGGAGCCTTGATTTCCTTGATGGCACTCAAGAGAAACCCCAAGAACACTGTATCTAGGCTAGAGGGATCCTGAGGTCACTGTAGCAACAGGAAAGAGCTCCATGGACCACAAATCAACTCGAGATGAGAGGTTAGTCCCTGGCTTCGATTCCAGAGGAATACCACCTTACCACAAGCACCTCAAGAGGAGGCTTCTCTCAGATCTAGGTATGTGAGAGGGACGCTGAGTTTGCGGCCTCAAGTGGAATGGACACCGCGATGCCCTGACTCGAAATAAGGCCGGATATCCCTGCAGTGACTTGAATGCAGGCTCGTCTTGCATCTCCCAAGATGAAAGGATGTCTGAATCCCCTGTGGAGACCACAGAGAAAGAACTAGTTCCCCACTTCTTCACGACCGGAGGCCTCACATCCTTTGAAAACTCCAGAGGTACGCGGAGATCAGTGCCTCCAAAGGAGACGATGCCTGACTCCTCGTGAAACTTGATAGGAGTCCCAGGATTCCTGTGGCACGTGGAAAGGGACACTTGGTCTCCCGCCTCAGCTGGAGAGGCGTCCCAATTGCCCTGCCAAGACTCGAGGAGAATTCCGAGTTGTCCCTCGCAACTAGGCAGGAGTCCTGACGTCGCTGAACGAACACGTGGGTGGAAGGAGCATCCCCGTCGTAACTCGAGAATATACCCCAGGTTCCCGCCGCAACTCGAGAAAAACCATGAGACTTCCCCCTCGCCGCGAGATGAGGCCCGATTCCCCTGCACTGCGTGCAGAGCAATTCCGTGTTGCACATCTCTCATGAAAGGAGCCTTGATTTCCTTGATGGCACTCCAGAGAAACCCCAAGAACACTGTTTCAAGGCTAGAGGGATCCTGAGGTCACTGTAGCCACACGAAAGAGCTCCGTGGACCAAAAATCAACTCGAGATGAGAGGTTAGTCCCTGGCTTCGACTCCAGGGGAAACCACCTTACCACAAGCACCTCAAGAGGAGGCTTCTCTCAGCTCTAGCTATGTGAGAGGGACCCTGACTTTGCGGCCTCAAGTGGAATGGACACCGCGATGCACTGACTCGAAATAAGGCCGGATATCCCTGCAGTGACTTGAATGCAGGCTCGTCTTGCATCTCCCAAGATGAAAGGATGTCTGAATCCCCTGTGGAGACCACAGAGAAAGACCTAGTTCCCCTCTTCATGGCGACCGGAGGCCTCACATCCTTTGAAAACTCCAGAGGTACGCGGAGATCAGTGCCTCCAAAGGAGCCGATGCCTGACTCCTCGTGAAACTTGATACGAGTCCCAGGATTCCTGTGGCACATGGAAAGGGACCCTTAGTCTCCCGCCTCAGCTGGAGAGGCGTCCCAATTGCCCTGCGAAGCCTCGAGGAGAATCCTGAGTTGTCCCTCGCAACTAGGCAGGAGTCCTGACGTCGCTGAACAAACACGTGGGTGGAAGGGCCATCCCCGTCGTAACTCGAGAATATAGCCCAGGTTCCCGCCGCAACTCGAGAAAAACCATGAGACTTCCCCCTCGCCGCGAGATGAGGCCCGATTCCCCTGCACTGCGTGCAGAGCAATTCCGTGTTGCACATCTCTCATGAAAGGAGCCTTGATTTCCTTGATGGCACTCCAGAGAAACCCCAAGAACACTGTTTCAAGGCTAGAGGGATCCTGAGGTCACTGTAGCAACACGAAAGAGCTCCGTGGACCAAAAATCAACTCGAGATGAGAGGGTAGTCCCTGGCTTGGACTCCAGAGGAATACCACCTTACCACAAGCACCTCAAGAGGAGGCTTCTCTCAGCTCTAGGTATGTGAGAGGGACCCTGAGTTTGTGGCCTCAAGTGAAATGGACACCGCGACGCCCTGACTCGAAATAAGGCCGGATATCCCTGCAGTGACTTGAATGCAGGCTCTTCTTGCATCTCCCAAGACGAAAGGATGTCTGAATCCCCTGTGGAGACCACAGAGAAAGACCTAGTTCCACACCTCATGGCGACCGGAGGCCTCACATCCTTTGAAAACTCGAGAGGTACGAGGAGATCAGTGCCTCCAAACGAGACGATGCCTGACTCCTCGTGAAACTTGATAGGAGTCCCAGGATTCCTGTGGCACTTGGAAAGGGACCCTTGGTCTCCTGCCTCAGCTGGAGAGGCGTCCCAATTGCCCTGCCAAGCCTCGAGGAGAATCCCGAGTTGTCCTTCGCAACTAGGCAGGAGTCCTGACGTCACGGAACAAACACGTGTGTGGAAGGGACATTTCCGTCATAACTCGAGAATATACCCCAGGTTCCCGCCGCAACTCGAGTAAAACCATGAGACTTCCCGCTCACCGTGAGATGAGGCCCGATTCCCCTGCACTGCGTGCAGAGTAATTCCGTGTTGCACATCACACATGAAAGGAGCCTTGATTTCCTTGATGGCACTCCAGAGAAACCCCAAGAACACTGTTTCAAGGCTAGAGGGATCCTGAGGTCAGTGTAGCTACACGAAAGAGCTCCGTGGACCAAAAATCAACTCGAGATGAGAGGTTAGTCCCTGGCTTCGACTCCAGAGGAAACCACCTTACCACAAGCACCACAATAGGAGGCTTCTCTCAGCTCTAGGTATGTGAGAGGGACCCTGAGTTTGAGGCCTCAAGTGGAATGGACACCGCGATGCCCTGACTCGAAATAAGGCCGGATATCCCTGCAGTGACTTGAATGCAGGCTCGTCTTGCATCTCCCAAGACGAAAGGATGTCGGAATCCCCTGTGGAGACCACAGAGAAAGACCTAGTTCCCCACTTCATTGCGACCGGAGGCCTCACATACTTTGAAAATTCCAGAGGTACACTGAGATCAGTGCCTCCAAGGGAGACGATGCCTGACTCCTCGTGAAACTTGATAGGAGTCCCAGGATTCCTGTGGCACGTGGAAAGGGACCCTTGGTCTTCCGCCTCAGCTGGAGAGGCGTCCCAATTTCCCTGCCAAGCTTCGAGGAGAATCCCGAGTTGTCCCTCGCAACTGGGCAGGAGTCCTGCCGTCGCTGAACAAACACGTGGGTGGAAGGGCCATCCCCGTCGTAACTCGAGAATATACCCCAGGTTCCCGCCGCAACTCGAGAAAAACCATGAGACGTCCCCCTCGCCGCGAGATGAGGCCAGATTTCCCTGCAGTGAGTGCAGAGCAATTCCGTGCTGCACATCACACATGAAAGGAGCCTTGATTTCCTTGATGGCACTCCAGAGAAATCCCAAGAACACTGTATCAAGGCTGGAGGGATTCTGAGGTCACTGTAGCTACACGAAAGAGCTCCGTGGACCAAAAATCAACTCGAGATGAGAGGTTAGTCCCTGGCTTCGACTCCAGGGGAAACCACCTTACCACAAGCACCTCAAGAGGAGGCTTCTCTCAGCTCTAGCTATGTGAGAGGGACCCTGAGTTTGCGGCCTCAAGTGGAATGGACACCGCGATGCACTGACTCGAAATAAGGCCGGATATCCCTGCAGTGACTTGAATGCAGGCTCGTCTTGCATCTCCCAAGATGAAAGGATGTCTGAATCCCCTGTGGAGACCACAGAGAAAGACCTAGTTCCCCACTTCATGGCGACCGGAGGCCTCACATCCTTTGAAAACTCCAGAGGTACGCGGAGATCAGTGCCTCCAGAGGAGACGATGCCTGACTCCTCGTGAAACTTGATAGGAGTCCCAGGATTCCTGTGGCACGTGGAAAGGGACCCTTGGTCTCCCGCCTCAGCTGGAGAGGCGTCCCAATTGCCCTGCCAAGCCTCGAGGAGAATCGCGAGTTGTCCCTCGCAACTAGGCAGGAGTCCTGACGTCGCTGAACAAACACATGGGTGGAAGGGCCTTCCCCGTTGTAACTCGTGAATATACCCCAGGTTCCCGCCGCAACTCGAGAAAAACCATGAGACTTCCCCCTCGCCGCGAGATGAGGCCCGATTCCCCTGCACTGCATGCAGAGCAATTCCGTGTTGCACATCACACATGAAAGGAGCCTTGATTTCCTTGATGGCACTCCAGAGAAACCCCAAGAACACTGTTTCAAGGCTAGAGGGATCCTGAGGTCACTGTAGCAACAAGAAAGAGCTCCGTGGACCAAAAATCAACTCGAGATGAGAGGTTAGTCCCTGGCTTCCACTCCAGAGGAATACCACCTTACCACAAGCACCTCAAGAGGAGGCTTCTCTCAGCTCTAGGTATGTGAGAGGGACCCTGATTTTGCGGCCTCAAGTGGAATGGACACCGCTATGCCCTGACTCGAAATAAGGCCGGATATCCCTGCAGTGACTTGAATGCCGGCTCGTCTTGCATCTCCCAAGACGAAAGGATGTCTGAATCCCCTGTGGAGACTACAGAGAAAGACCTAGTTCCCCACCTCATCGCGCCCGGAGACCTCACATCCTTTGAAAACTCTAGAGGTACGCGGAGATCAGTGCCTCCAAAGGAGAGGATGCCTGACTCCTCGTGAAACTTGATATGAGTCCCAGGATTCCTGTGGCACGTGGAAAGGGACCCTTGGTCTCCCGCCTCAGCTGGAGAGGCGTCCCAATTGCCCTGCCAAGCCTCGAGGAGAATCCCGAGTTGTCCCTCGCAACTAGGCAGGAGTCCTGCCATCGCTGAACAAACACGTGTGTAGAAGGGCCATCCCCATTGTAACTCGAGAATATACCCCAGGTTCCCGCCGCAACTCGAGATAAACCATGAGACTTCCCCCTCGCCGCGAGATGAGGCCTGATTCCCCTGCACTGCGTTCACAGCAATTCCGTGTTGCACATCACACATGAAAGGAGCCTTGATTTCCTTGATGGCACTCCAGAGAAACCCCAAGAACACTGTTTCAAGGCTAGAGGGATCCTGAGGTCACTGTAGCAACACGAAAGAGCTCCGTGGACCAAAAATCAACTCGAGATGAGAGGTTAGTCCCTGGCTTCGACTCCAGAGGAATACCACCTTACCACAAGCACCTCAAGAGGAGGCTTCTCTCAGCTCTAGGTATGTGAGAGGGACCCTGAGTTTGCGGCCTCAAGTGGAATGGACACCGCGATGCCCTGACTCGAAATAAGGCCGGATATCCCTGCAGCGACTTGAATGCAGGCTCGTCTGGCATCTCCCAAGACGAAAGGATGTCTGAATCCCCTGTGGAGACCACAGAGAAAGACCTAGTTCCCCACATCATCGCGACCGGAGGCCTCACATCCTTTGAAAACTCCAGAGGTACGCGGAGATCAGTGCCTCCAAAGGAGACGATGCCTGACTCCTCGTGAAACTTGATAGGAGTCCTAGGATTCCTGTGGCACGTGGAAAGGGACCCTTGGTCTCCCTCCTCAGCTGGAGAGGCGTCCCAATTGCCCTGCCAAGCCTCGAGGAGAATCCCGAGTTGTCCCTCGCAACTAGGCAGGAGTCCTGACGTCGCTGAACAAACACGTGGGTGGAAGGGCCATCCCCGTCGTAACTCTAGAATATACCCCAGGTTCCCGCCGCAACTCGAGAAAAACCATGAGACTTCCTCCTCGCCGCAAGATGAGGCCTGATTCCCCTGCACTGCGTGCAGAGCAATTCCGTGTTGCACATCACACGTGAAAGGAGCCTTGATTTCCTTGATGGCACTCCAGAGAAACCCCAAGAACACTGTTTCAAGGCTAGAGGGATCCTGAGGTCTCTGTAGCAACACGAAAGAGCTCCTTGGACCAAAAATCAACTCGAGATGAGAGGTTAGTCCCTGGCTTCGACTCCAGAGGAATACCACCTTACCACAAGCACCTCAAGAGGAGGCTTCTCTCAGCTCTAGGTATGTGAGAGGGACCCTGAGTTTGCGGCCTCAAGTGGAATGGACACCGCGATGCCCTGACTCGAAATAAGGCCGGATATCCCTGCAGTGACTTGAATGCAGGCTCGTCTTGCATCTCCCAAGACGAGAGGATGTCTGAATCCCCTGTGGAGACCACAGAGAAAGACCTAGTTCCCCACCTCATCGCGACCGGAGGCTTCACATCCTTTAAAAACTCCAGAGGTATGCGGAGATCAGTGCCTCCAAAGGAGACGATGCCTGACTCCTCGTGAAACTTGATAGGAGTCCCAGGATTCCTGTGGCACGTGGAAAGGGACCCTTGGTCTCCCGCGTCAGCTGGAGAGGCGTCCCAATTGCCCTGCCAAGCCTCGAGGAGAATCGCGAGTTGTCCTTCGCAACTAGGCAGGAGTCCTTACGTCGCTGAACAAACACGTGGGTGGAAGGGCATTCCCCGTTGTAACTCGAGAATATAGCCCAGGTTCCCGCCGCAACTCGAGAAAAACCATGAGACTTCCCCCTCGCCGCGAGATGAGGCCCGATTCCCCTGCACTGCGTGCAGAGCAATTCCGTGTTGCACATCACACATGAAAGGAGCCTTGATTTCCTTGATGGCACTCCAGAGAAAACCCAAGAACACTGTTTCAAGGCTAGAGGGATCCTGAGGTCACTGTAGCAACACGAAAGAGCTCCGTGGACCAAAAATCAACTCGAGATGAGAGGTTAGTAACTGGCTTCGACTCCAGAGGAATACCACCTTACCACAAGCACCTCAAGAGGAGGCTTCTCTCAGCTCTAGGTATGTGAGAGGGACCCTGATTTTGCGGCCTCAAGTGGAATGGACACCGCTATGCCCTGACTCGAAATAAGGCCGGATATCCCTGCAGTGACTTGAATGCAGGCTCGTCTTGCATCTCCCAAGACGAAAGGATGTCTGAATCCCCTGTGGAGACCACAGAGAAAGACTTAGTTCCCCACCTCATCGCGCCCGGAGACCTCACATCCTTTGAAAACTCCAGAGGTACGCGGAGATCAGTGCCTCCAAAGGAGACGATGCCTGACTCCTCGTGAAACTTGATAGGAGTCCCAGGATTCCTGTGGCACGTGGAAAGGGACCCTTGGTCTCCCGCCTCAGCTGGAGAGGCGTCCCAATTGCCCTGCCAAGCCTCGAGGAGAATCCCGAGTTGTCCCTCGCAACTAGGCAGGAGTCCTGCCATCGCTGAACAAACACGTGTGTAGAAGGGCCATCCCCTTTGTAACTCGAGAATATACCCCAGGTTCCCGCCGCAACTCGAGATAAACCATGAGACTTCCCCCTCGCCGCGAGATGAGGCCTGATTCCCCTGCACTGCTTGCACAGCAATTCCGTGTTGCACATCACACATGAAAGGAGCCTTGATTTCCTTGATGGCACTCCAGAGAAACCCCAAGAACACTGTTTCAAGGCTAGAGGGATCCTGAGGTCACTGTAGCAACACGAAAGAGCTCCGTGGACCAAAAATCAACTCGAGATGAGAGGTTAGTCCCTGGCTTCGATTCCAGAGGAATACCAACTTACCACAAGCACCTCAAGAGGAGGCTTCTCTCAGCTCTAGGTATGTGAGAGGGACCCTGAGTTTGCGGCCTCAAGTTGAATGGACACCGCGATGCCCTGACTCGAAATAAGGCCGGATATCCCTGCAGTGACTTGAATGCAGGCTCGTCTTGCATCTCCCAAGACGAAAGGATGTCTGAATCCCCTGTGGAGACCACAGAGAAAGACGTAGTTCCCCACCTCATCGCGACCGGAGGCCTCACATCCTTTGAAAACTCCAGAGGTACGCGGAGATCAGTGCCTCCAAAGGAGACGATGCCTGACTCCTCGTGAAACTTGATAGGAGTCCCAGAATTCCTGTGGCACGTGGAAAGGGACCCATGGTCTCCCGCCTCAGCTGGAGAGGCGTCCCAATTGCCCTGCCAAGCCTCGAGGAGAATCCCGAGTTGTCCCTCGCAACTAGGCAGGAGTCCTGCCGTCGCTGAACAAACACGTGGGTGGAAGGGCCATCCCCGTCGTAACTCGAGAATATACCCCAGGTTCCTGCCGCAACTCGAGAAAAACCATGAGACTTCCCCCTCGCCGCGAGATGAGGCCCGATTCCCCTGTACTGCGTGCAGAGCAATTCCGTGTTGCACATCACACATGAAAGGAGCCTTGATTTCCTTTAAGGCACTCCAGAGAAACCCCAAGAACACTGTTTCAAGGCTAGAGGGATCCTGAGGTCACTGTAGCAACAAGAAAGAGCTCCGTGGACCAAAAATCAACTCGAGATGAGAGGTTAGTCCCTGGCTTCGACTCCAGAGGAATACCACCTTACCACAAGCAACTCAAGAGGAGGCTTCTCTCAGCTCTAGGTATGTGAGAGGGACCCTGAGTTTGCGGCCTCAAGTGGAATGGACACCGCGATGCCCTGACTCGAAATAAGGCCGGATATCCCTGCAGTGACTTGAATGCAGGCTCGTCTTGCATCTCCCAAGACGAAAGGATGTCTGAATCCCCTGTGGAGACCACAGAGAAAGATCTAGTTTCCCACCTCATCGCGACCGGAGGCCTCACATCCTTTGAAAACTCCAGAGGTACGCGGAGATCAGTGCCTCCAAAGGAGAAGACGCCTGACTCATCGTGAAACTTGATAGGAGTCCCAGGATTCCTGTGGCACGTGGAAAGGGACCCTTGGTCTCCCGCCTCAGCTGGAGAGGCGTCCCAATTGCCCTGCCAAGCCTCGAGGAGAATCCCGAGTTGTCCCTCGCAACTAGGCAGGAGTCCTGCCATCGCTGAACAAACACGTGTGTAGAAGGGCCATCCCCTTTGTAACTCGAGAATATACCCCAGGTTCCCGCCGCAACTCGAGATAAACCATGAGACTTCCCCCTCGCCGCGAGATGAGGCCTGATTCCCCTGCACTGCTTGCACAGCAATTCCGTGTTGCACATCACACATGAAAGGAGCCTTGATTTCCTTGATGGCACTCCAGAGAAACCCCAAGAACACTCTTTCAAGGCTAGAGGGATCCTGAGGTCACTGTAGCAACACGAAAGAGCTCCGTGGACCAAAAATCAACTCGAGATGAGAGGTTAGTCCCTGGCTTCGATTCCAGAGGAATACCACCTTACCACAAGCACCTCAAGAGGAGGCTTCTCTCAGCTCTAGGTATGTGAGAGGGACCCTGAGTTTGCGGCCTCAAGTGGAATGGACACCGCGATGCCCTGACTCGAAATAAGGCCGGATATCCCTGCAGTGACTTGAATGCAGGCTCGTCTTGCATCTCCCAAGACGAAAGGATGTCTGAATCCCCTGTGGAGACCACAGAGAAAGACGTAGTTCCCCACCTCATCGCGACCGGAGGCCTCACATCCTTTGAAAACTCCAGAGGTACGCGAAGATCAGTGCCTCCAAAGGAGAAGACGCCTGACTCCTCGTGAAACTTGATAGGAGTCCCAGGATTCCTGTGGCACGTGGAAAGGGACCCTTGGTCTCCCGCCTCAGCTGGAGAGGCGTCCCAATTGCCCTGCAAAGCCTCGAGGAGAATCCCGAGTTGTCCCTCGCAACTAGGCAGGAGTCCTGCCGTCGCTGAACAAACACATGGGTGGAAGGGCCATCCCCGTCGTAACTTGAGAATATACCCCAGGTTCCCGCCGCAACTCGAGAAAAACCATGAGACTTCCCCCTCGCCGCGAGATGAGGCCCGATTCCCCTGCACTGCATGCAGAGCAATTCTGTGTTGCACATCACACATGAAAGGAGCCTTGATTTCCTTGATGGCACTCCAGAGAAACCCCAAGAACACTGTTTCAAGGCTAGAGGGATCCTGAGGTCACTGTAGCAACACGAAAGAGCTCCGTGGACCAAAAATCAACTCGAGATGAGAGGTTAGTCTCTGGCTTCGACTCCAGAGGAATACCACCTTACCACAAGCACCTCAAGAGGAGGCTTCTCTCAGCTCTAGGTATGTGAGAGGGACCCTGAGTTTGCGGCCTCAAGTGGAATGGACACCGCGATGCCCTGACTCGAAATAAGGCCGCATATCCCTGCAGTGGCTTGAATGTAGGCTCGTCTTGCATCTCCCAAGACGAAAGGATGTCTGAATCCCCTGTGGAGACCACAGAGAAAGACCTACTTCCCCACCTCATCCCGAACGGAGGCCTCACATCCTTTGAAAACTTCAGAGGTATGCGGAGATCAGTGCCTCCAAAGGAGACGATGCCTGACTCCTCGTGAAACTTCATAGGAGTCCCAGGATTCCTGTGCACGTGGAAAGGGACCCTTGGTCTCCCGCCTCAGCTGGAGAGGCGTCGCAATTGCCCTGCCAAGCCTCGAGGAGTATCCCGAGTTGTCCCTCGCAACTAGGCAGAAGTACTGACGTCGCTGAACAAACACGTGGTTGGAAGGGCCATCCCCGTCGTAACTCGAGAATATACCCCAGGTTCCCGCTGCAACTCGAGAAAAACCATGAGACTTCCCCCTCGCCGCGATATGAGGCCCGATTCCCCTGCACTGCGTGCAGAGCAATTCCGTGTTGCACATCACACATGAAAGGAGCCTTGATTTCCTTGGTGGCACTCCAGAGAAACCCCAAGAACACTGTTTCAAGGCTAGAGGGATCCTGAGGTCACTGTAGCAACACGAAAGAGCTCCGTGGACCAAAAATCAACTCGAGATGAGAGGTTAGTAACTGGATTCGACTCCAGAGGAATACCACCTTACCACAAGCACCTCAAGAGGAGGCTTCTCTCAGCTCTAGGTATGTGAGAGGGACCCTGATTTTGCGGCCTCAAGTGGAATGGACACCGCTATGCCCTGACTCGAAATAAGGCCGGATATCCCTGCAGTGAGTTGAATGCAGGCTCGTCTTGCATCTCCCAAGACGAAAGGATGTCTGAATCCCCTGTGGAGACCACAGAGAAAGACTTAGTTCCCCACCTCATCGCGCCCGGAGACCTCACATCCTTTGAAAACTCCAGAGGTACGCGGAGATCAGTGCCTCCAAAGGAGACGATGCCTGACTCCTCGTGAAACTTGATAGGAGTCCCAGGATTCCTGTGGCACGTGGAAAGGGACCCTTGGTCTCCCGCCTCAGCTGGAGAGGCGTCCCAATTGCCCTGCCAAGCCTCGAGGAGAATCCCGAGTTGTCCCTCGCAACTAGGCAGGAGTCCTGCCATCGCTGAACAAACACGTGTGTAGAAGGGCCATCCCCTTTGTAACTCGAGAATATACCCCAGGTTCCCGCCGCAACTCGAGATAAACCATGAGACTTCCCCCTCGCCGCGAGATGAGGCCTGATTCCCCTGCACTGCTTGCACAGCAATTCCGTGTTGCACATCACACATGAAAGGAGCCTTGATTTCCTTGATGGCACTCCAGAGAAACCCCAAGAACACTGTTTCAAGGCTAGAGGGATCCTGAGGTCACTGTAGCAACACGAAAGAGCTCCGTGGACCAAAAATCAACTCGAGATGAGAGGTTAGTCCCTGGCTTCGATTCCAGAGGAATACCAACTTACCACAAGCACCTCAAGAGGAGGCTTCTCTCAGCTCTAGGTATGTGAGAGGGACCCTGAGTTTGCGGCCTCAAGTGGAATGGACACCGCGATGCCCTGACTCGAAATAAGGCCGGATATCCCTGCAGTGACTTGAATGCAGGCTCGTCTTGCATCTCCCAAGACGAAAGGATGTCTGAATCCCCTGTGGAGACCACAGAGAAAGACGTAGTTCCCCACCTCATCGCGACCGGAGGCCTCACATCCTTTGAAAACTCCAGAGGTACGCGGAGATCAGTGCCTCCAAAGGAGACGATGCCTGACTCCTCGTGAAACTTGATAGGAGTCCCAGAATTCCTGTGGCACGTGGAAAGGGACCCATGGTCTCCCGCCTCAGCTGGAGAGGCGTCCCAATTGCCCTGCCAAGCCTCGAGGAGAATCCCGAGTTGTCCCTCGCAACTAGGCAGGAGTCCTGCCGTCGCTGAACAAACACGTGGGTGGAAGGGCCATCCCCGTCGTAACTCGAGAATATACCCCAGGTTCCTGCCGCAACTCGAGAAAAACCATGAGACTTCCCCCTCGCCGCGAGATGAGGCCCGATTCCCCTGTACTGCGGGCAGAGCAATTCCGTGTTGCACATCACACATGAAAGGAGCCTTGATTTCCTTTAAGGCACTCCAGAGAAACCCCAAGAACACTGTTTCAAGGCTAGAGGGATCCTGAGGTCACTGTAGCAACACGAAAGAGCTCCGTGGACCAAAAATCAACTCGAGATGAGAGGTTAGTCCCTGGCTTCGACTCCAGAGGAATACCACCTTACCACAAGCAACTCAAGAGGAGGCTTCTCTCAGCTCTAGGTATGTGAGAGGGACCCTGAGTTTGCGGCCTCAAGTGGAATGGACACCGCGATGCCCTGACTCGAAATAAGGCCGGATATCCCTGCAGTGACTTGAATGCAGGCTCGTCTTGCATCTCCCAAGACGAAAGGATGTCTGAATCCCCTGTGGAGACCACAGAGAAAGATCTAGTTTCCCACCTCATCGCGACCGGAGGCCTCACATCCTTTGAAAACTCCAGAGGTACGCGGAGATCAGTGCCTCCAAAGGAGAAGACGCCTGACTCATCGTGAAACTTGATAGGAGTCCCAGGATTCCTGTGGCACGTGGAAAGGGACCCTTGGTCTCCCGCCTCAGCTGGAGAGGCGTCCCAATTGCCCTGCCAAGCCTCGAGGAGAATCCCGAGTTGTCCCTCGCAACTAGGCAGGAGTCCTGCCATCGCTGAACAAACACGTGTGTAGAAGGGCCATCCCCTTTGTAACTCGAGAATATACCCCAGGTTCCCGCCGCAACTCGAGATAAACCATGAGACTTCCCCCTCGCCGCGAGATGAGGCCTGATTCCCCTGCACTGCTTGCACAGCAATTCCGTGTTGCACATCACACATGAAAGGAGCCTTGATTTCCTTGATGGCACTCCAGAGAAACCCCAAGAACACTCTTTCAAGGCTAGAGGGATCCTGAGGTCACTGTAGCAACACGAAAGAGCTCCGTGGACCAAAAATCAACTCGAGATGAGAGGTTAGTCCCTGGCTTCGATTCCAGAGGAATACCACCTTACCACAAGCACCTCAAGAGGAGGCTTCTCTCAGCTCTAGGTATGTGAGAGGGACCCTGAGTTTGCGGCCTCAAGTGGAATGGACACCGCGATGCCCTGACTCGAAATAAGGCCGGATATCCCTGCAGTGACTTGAATGCAGGCTCGTCTTGCATCTCCCAAGACGAAAGGATGTCTGAATCCCCTGTGGAGACCACAGAGAAAGACGTAGTTCCCCACCTCATCGCGACCGGAGGCCTCACATCCTTTGAAAACTCCAGAGGTACGCGAAGATCAGTGCCTCCAAAGGAGAAGACGCCTGACTCCTCGTGAAACTTGATAGGAGTCCCAGGATTCCTGTGGCACGTGGAAAGGGACCCTTGGTCTCCCGCCTCAGCTGGAGAGGCGTCCCAATTGCCCTGCAAAGCCTCGAGGAGAATCCCGAGTTGTCCCTCGCAACTAGGCAGGAGTCCTGCCGTCGCTGAACAAACACATGGGTGGAAGGGCCATCCGCGTCGTAACTTGAGAATATACCCCAGGTTCCCGCCGCAACTCGAGAAAAACCATGAGACTTCCCCCTCGCCGCGAGATGAGGCCCGATTCCCCTGCACTGCATGCAGAGCAATTCTGTGTTGCACATCACACATGAAAGGAGCCTTGATTTCCTTGATGGCACTCCAGAGAAACCCCAAGAACACTGTTTCAAGGCTAGAGGGATCCTGAGGTCACTGTAGCAACACGAAAGAGCTCCGTGGACCAAAAATCAACTCGAGATGAGAGGTTAGTCTCTGGCTTCGACTCCAGAGGAATACCACCTTACCACAAGCACCTCAAGAGGAGGCTTCTCTCAGCTCTAGGTATGTGAGAGGGACCCTGAGTTTGCGGCCTCAAGTGGAATGGACACCGCGATGCCCTGACTCGAAATAAGGCCGCATATCCCTGCAGTGGCTTGAATGTAGGCTCGTCTTGCATCTCCCAAGACGAAAGGATGTCTGAATCCCCTGTGGAGACCACAGAGAAAGACCTACTTCCCCACCTCATCCCGAACGGAGGCCTCACATCCTTTGAAAACTTCAGAGGTATGCGGAGATCAGTGCCTCCAAAGGAGACGATGCCTGACTCCTCGTGAAACTTGATAGGAGTCCCAGGATTCCTGTGCACGTGGAAAGGGACCCTTGGTCTCCCGCCTCAGCTGGAGAGGCGTCGCAATTGCCCTGCCAAGCCTCGAGGAGTATCCCGAGTTGTCCCTCGCACTAGGCAGAAGTACTGACGTCGCTGAACAAACACGTGGTTGGAAGGGCCATCCCCGTCGTAACTCGAGAATATACCCCAGGTTCCCGCTGCAACTCGAGAAAAACCATGAGACTTCCCCCTCGCCGCGATATGAGGCCCGATTCCCCTGCACTGCGTGCAGAGCAATTCCGTGTTGCACATCACACATGAAAGGAGCCTTGATTTCCTTGGTGGCACTCCAGAGAAACCCCAAGAACACTGTTTCAAGGCTAGAGGGATCCTGAGGTCACTGTAGCAACACGAAAGAGCTCCGTGGACCAAAAATCAACTCGAGATGAGAGGTTAGTCCCTGGCTTCGACTCCAGAGGAATACCACCTTACCACAAGCACGTCAAGAGGAGGCTTCTCTCAGCTCTAGGTATGTGAGAGGGACCCTGAGTTTGCGGCCTCAAGTGGAATGGACACCGCGATGCCCTGACTCGAAATAAGGCCGGATATCCCTGCAGTGAGTTGAATGCAGGCTCGTCTTGCATCTCCCAAGACGAAAGGATGACTGAATCCCCTGTGGAGACTACAGAGAAAGACCTAGTTCCCCACCTCATCGCGACCGGAGGCCTCACATCCTTTGAAAACTCCAGAGGTACGCGGAGATCAGTGCCTCCAAAGGAGACGATGCCTGACTCCTCGTGAAACTTGATAGGAGTCCCAGGATTCCTGTGGCACGTGGAAAGGGACCCTTGGTCTCCCCCCTCAGCTTGAGAGGCGTCCCAATTGCCCTGCCAAGCCTCGAGGAGAATCCCGAGTTGTCCCTCGCAACTAGGCAGGAGTCCTGCCATCGCTGAACAAACACGTGTGTAGAAGGGCCATCCCCGTTGTAACTCGAGAATATACCACAGGTTCCCGCCGCAACTCGAGATAAACCATGAGACTTCCCCCTCGCCGCGAGATGAGGCCTGATTCCCCTGCACTGCGTGCAGAGCAATTCCGTGATGCACATCACACATGAAAGGAGCCTTGATTTCCTTGATGGCACTCCAGAGAAACCCCAAGAACACTGTTTCAAGGCTAGAGGGATCCTGAGGTCACTGTAGCAACACAAAAGAGCTCCGTGGAACAAAAATCAACTCGAGATGAGAGGTTAGTCCCTGGCTTCGACTCCAGAGGAATACCACCTTACCACAAGCACCTCAAGAGGAGGCTTCTCTCAGCTCTAGGTATGTGAGAGGGACCCTGAGTTTGCGGCCTCAAGTGGAATGGACACCACGATGCCCTGACTCGAAATAAGGCCGGATATCCCTGCAGTGACTTGAATGCAGGCTCGTCTTGCATCTCCCAAGATGAAAGGATGTCTGAATCCCCTGTGGAGACCACAGAGAAAGACCTAGTTCCCCACCTCATCGCGACCGGAGGCCTCACATCCTTTGAAAACTCCAGAGGTACGTGGAGATCAGTGCCTCTAAAGGAGACGATGCCTGACTCCTCGTGAAACTTGATAGGAGTCCCAGGATTCCTGTGGCACGTGGAAAGGGACCCTTGGTCTCCCTCCTCAGCTGGAGAGGCGTCCCAATTGCCCTGCCAAGCCTCGAGGAGAATCCCGAGTTGTCCCTCGCAACTAGGCAGGAGTCCTGACGTCGCTGAACAAACACGTGGGTGGAAGGGCCATCCCCGTCGTAACTCGAGAATATACCCCAGGTTCCCGCCGCAACTCGAGAAAAACCTTGAGACTTCCTCCTCGCCGCAAGATGAGGCCTGATTCCCCTGCACTGCGTGCAGAGCAATTCCGTGTTGCACATCACACATGAAAGGAGCCTTGATTTCCTTGATGGCACTCCAGAGAAACCCCAAGAACACTGTTTCAAGGCTAGAGGGATCCTGAGGTCACTGTAGCAACACGAAAGAGCTCCATGGACCAAAAATCAACTCGAGATGAGAGGTTAGTCCCTGGCTTCGACTCCAGCGGAATACCACCTTACCACAAGCAGCTCAAGAGGAGGCTTCTCTCAGCTCTAGGTATGTGAGAGGGACCCTGAGTTTGCGGCCTCAAGTGGAATGGACACCGCGATGCCCTGACTCGAAATAAGGCCGGATATCCCTGCAGTGACTTGAATGCAGGCTCGTCTTGCATCTCCCAAGACGAAAGGATGTCTGAATCCCCTGTGGAGACCACAGAGAAAGAACTAGTTCCCCACCTCTTCGCGACCGGAGGCCTCACATCCTTTGAAAACTCCAGAGGTACGCAGAGATCAGTGCCTCCAAAGGAGACGATGCCTGACTCCTCGTGAAACTTGATAGGAGTCCCAGGATTCCTGTGGCACGTGGAAAGGGACCCTTGGTCTCCCGCCTCAGCTGGAGAGGCGTCCCAATTGCCCTGCCAAGCCTCGAGGAGAATCCCGAGTTGTCCCTCGCAACTAGGCAGGAGTCCTGCCATCGCTGAACAAACACGTGTGTAGAATTGCCATCCCCGTTGTAACTCGAGAATATACCCCAGGTTCCCGCCGCAACTCGAGATAAAACATGAGACTTCACACTCGCCGCGAGATGATGCCTGATTCCCCTGCACTGCGTGCAGAGCAATTCCGTGTTGCACATCACACATGAAAGGAGCCTTGATTTCCTTGATGGCACTCCAGAGAAACCCCAACAACACTGTTTCAAGGCTAGAGGGATCCTGAGGTCACTGTAGCAACACGAAAGAGCTCCGTGGACCAAAAATCAACTCGAGATGAGAGGTTAGTCCCTGGCTTCGACTCCAGGGGAAACCACCTTACCACAAGCACCTCAAGAGGAGGCTTCTCTCAGCTCTAGCTATGTGAGAGGGACCCTGACTTTGCGGCCTCAAGTGGAATGGACACCGCGATGCACTGACTCGAAATAAGGCCGGATATCCCTGCAGTGACTTGAATGCAGGCTCGTCTTGCATCTCCCAAGATGAAAGGATGTCTGAATCCCCTGTGGAGACCACAGAGAAAGACCTAGTTCCCCACCTCATGGCGACCGGAGGCCTCACATCCTTTGAAAACTCCAGAGGTACGCGGAGATCAGTGCCTCCAAAGGAGACGATGCCTGACTCCTCGTGAAACTTGATACGAGTCCCAGGATTCCTGTGGCACGTGGAAAGGGACCCTTGGTCTCCCGCCTCAGCTGGAGAGGCGTCCCAATTGCCCTGCCAAGCCTCGAGGAGAATCCTGTGTTGTCCCTCGCAACTAGGCAGGAGTCCTGACGTCGCTGAACAAACACGTGGGTGGAAGGGCCATCCTCGTCGTAACTCGAGAATATACCCCAGGTTCCCGCCGCAACTCGAGAAAAACCATGAGACTTCCCCCTCGCCGCGAGATGAGGCCCAATTCCACTGCACTGCGTGCAGAGCAATTCCGTGTTGCACATCTCTCATGAAAGGAGCCTTGATTTCCTTGATGGCACTCCAGAGAAACCCCAAGAACACTGTTTCAAGGCTAGAGGGATCCTGAGGTCACTGTAGGCACACGAAAGAGCTCCGTGGACCAAAAATCAACTCGAGATGAGAGGTTAGTCCCTGGCTTCGACTCCAGAGGAATACCACCTTACCACAAGCACCTCAAGAGAAGGCTTCTCTCACCTCTAGGTATGTGAGAGGGACCCTGAGTTTGCGGCCTCAAGTGGAATGGACACCGCGATGCCCTGACGAGATATAAGGCCGGATATCCCTGCAGTGACTTGAATGCAGGCTCGTCTTGCATCTCCCAAGACGAAAGGATGTCTGAATCCCCTGTGGAGACCACAGAGAAAGACCTAGTTCCCCACCTCATCGTGACCGGAGGCCTCACATCCTTTGAAAACTCCAGAGGTGCTCGGAGACCAGTGCCTTCAAAGGGGACGATGCCTGACTCCTCGTGAAACTTGATAGGAGTCCCAGGATTCCTGTGGCACGTGGAAAGGGACCCTTGGTCTTCCGCCTCAGCTGGAGAGGCGTCCAAATTGCCCTGCCAAGCCTCGAGGAGAATCCCGAGTTGTCCCTCGCAACTAGGCAGGAGTCCTGCCGTCGCTGAACAAACACGTGTGTGGAAGGACCATCCCCGTCGTAACTCGAGAATATCCCCAGGTTCCCGCCACAACTCGAGAAAAACCATGAGACTTCCCCCTCGCCGCGAGATGAGGCCCGATTCCCCTGCACTGCGTGCAGAGCAATTCCCTGTTGCACATCACACATGAAAGGAGCCTTGATTTCCTTGATGGCACTCAAGAGAAACCCCAAGAACACTGTATCTAGGCTAGAGGGATCCTGAGGTCACTGTAGCAACAGGAAAGAGCTCCATGGACCACAAATCAACTCGAGATGAGAGGTTAGTCCCTGGCTTCGATTCCAGAGGAATACCACCTTACCACAAGCACCTCAAGAGGAGGCTTCTCTCAGATCTAGGTATGTGAGAGGGACGCTGAGTTTGCGGCCTCAAGTGGAATGGACACCGCGATGCCCTGACTCGAAATAAGGCCGGATATCCCTGCAGTGACTTGAATGCAGGCTCGTCTTGCATCTCCCAAGATGAAAGGATGTCTGAATCCCCTGTGGAGACCACAGAGAAAGAACTAGTTCCCCACTTCTTCGCGACCGGAGGCCTCACATCCTTTGAAAACTCCAGAGGTACGCGGAGATCAGTGCCTCCAAAGGAGACGATGCCTGACTCCTCGTGAAACTTGATAGGAGTCCCAGGATTCCTGTGGCACGTGGAAAGGGACACTTGGTCTCCCGCCTCAGCTGGAGAGGCGTCCCAATTGCCCTGCCAAGCCTCGAGGAGAATTCCGAGTTGTCCCTCGCAACTAGGCAGGAGTCCTGACGTCGCTGAACAAACACGTGGGTGGAAGGAGCATCCCCGTCGTAACTCGAGAATATACCCCAGGTTCCCGCCGCAACTCGAGAAAAACCATGAGACTTCCCCCTCGCCGCGAGATGAGGCCCGATTCCCCTGCACTGCGTGCAGAGCAATTCCGTGTTGCACATCTCTCATGAAAGGAGCCTTGATTTCCTTGATGGCACTCCAGAGAAACCCCAAGAACACTGTTTCAAGGCTAGAGGGATCCTGAGGTCACTGTAGCCACACGAAAGAGCTCCGTGGACCAAAAATCAACTCGAGATGAGAGGTTAGTCCCTGGCTTCGACTCCAGGGGAAACCACCTTACCACAAGCACCTCAAGAGGAGGCTTCTCTCAGCTCTAGCTATGTGAGAGGGACCCTGACTTTGCGGCCTCAAGTGGAATGGACACCGCGATGCACTGACTCGAAATAAGGCCGGATATCCCTGCAGTGACTTGAATGCAGGCTCGTCTTGCATCTCCCAAGACGAAAGGATGTCTGAATCCCCTGTGGAGACCACAGAGAAAGACCTAGTTCCCCACTTCATCGCGCCCGGAGGCCTCACATCCTTTGAAAACTCGAGAGGTACGAGGAGATCAGTGCATCCAAACGAGACGATGCCTGACTCCTCGTGAAACTTGATAGGAGTCCCAGGATTCCTGTGGCACTTGGAAAGGGACCCTTGGTCTCCTGCCTCAGCTGGAGAGGCGTCCCAATTGCCCTGCCAAGCCTCGAGGAGAATCCCGAGTTGTCCTTCGCAACTAGGCAGGAGTCCTGACGTCACGGAACAAACACGTGTGTGGAAGGGACATTTCCGTCATAACTCGAGAATATACCCCAGGTTCCCGCCGCAACTCGAGTAAAACCATGAGACTTCCCGCTAACCGTGAGATGAGGCCCGATTCCCCTGCACTGCGTGCAGAGTAATTCCGTGTTGCACATCACACATGAAAGGAGCCTTGATTTCCTTGATGGCACTCCAGAGAAACCCCAAGAACACTGTTTCAAGGCTAGAGGGATCCTGAGGTCAGTGTAGCTACACGAAAGAGCTCCGTGGACCAAAAATCAACTCGAGATGAGAGGTTAGTCCCTGGCTTCGACTCCAGAGGAAACCACCTTACCACAAGCACCACAATAGGAGGCTTCTCTCAGCTCTAGGTATGTGAGAGGGACCCTGAGTTTGAGGCCTCAAGTGGAATGGACACCGCGATGCCCTGACTCGAAATAAGGCCGGATATCCCTGCAGTGACTTGAATGCAGGCTCGTCTTGCATCTCCCAAGACGAAAGGATGTCGGAATCCCCTGTGGAGACCACAGAGAAAGACCTAGTTCCCCACTTCATTGCGACCGGAGGCCTCACATACTTTGAAAATTCCAGAGGTACACTGAGATCAGTGCCTCCAAGGGAGACGATGCCTGACTCCTCGTGAAACTTGATAGGAGTCCCAGGATTCCTGTGGCACGTGGAAAGGGACCCTTGGTCTTCCGCCTCAGCTGGAGAGGCGTCCCAATTTCCCTGCCAAGCTTCGAGGAGAATCCCGAGTTGTCCCTCGCAACTGGGCAGGAGTCCTGCCGTCGCTGAACAAACACGTGGGTGGAAGGGCCATCCCCGTCGTAACTCGAGAATATACCCCAGGTTCCCGCCGCAACTCGAGAAAAACCATGAGACGTCCCCCTCGCAGCGAGATGAGGCCAGATTTCCCTGCAGTGAGTGCAGAGCAATTCCGTGTTGCACATCACACATGAAAGGAGCCTTGATTTCCTTGATGGCACTCCAGAGAAATCCCAAGAACACTGTATCAAGGCTGGAGGGATTCTGAGGTCACTGTAGCTACACGAAAGAGCTCCGTGGACCAAAAATCAACTCGAGATGAGAGGTTAGTCCCTGGCTTCGACTCCAGGGGAAACCACCTTACCACAAGCACCTCAAGAGGAGGCTTCTCTCAGCTCTAGGTATGTGAGAGGGACCCTGAGTTTGCGGCCTCAAGTGGAATGGACACCGCGATGCCCTGACTCGAAATAAGGCCGGATATCCCTGCAGTGACTTGAATGCAGGCTCGTCTTGCATCTCCCAAGACGAAAGGATGTCTGAATCCCCTGTGGAGACCACAGAGAAAGACGTAGTTCCCCACCTCATCGCGACCGGAGGCCTCACATCCTTTGAAAACTCCAGAGGTACGCGAAGATCAGTGCCTCCAAAGGAGAAGACGCCTGACTCCACGTGAAACTTGATAGGAGTCCCAGGATTCCTGTGGCACGTGGAAAGGGACCCTTGGTCTCCCGCCTCAGCTGGAGAGGCGTCCCAATTGCCCTGCAAAGCCTCGAGGAGAATCCCGAGTTGTCCCTCGCAACTAGGCAGGAGTCCTGCCGTCGCTGAACAAACACATGGGTGGAAGGGCCATCCCCGTCGTAACTTGAGAATATACCCCAGGTTCCCGCCGCAACTCGAGAAAAACCATGAGACTTCCCCCTCGCCGCGAGATGAGGCCCGATTCCCCTGCACTGCATGCAGAGCAATTCTGTGTTGCACATCACACATGAAAGGAGCCTTGATTTCCTTGATGGCACTCCAGAGAAACCCCAAGAACACTGTTTCAAGGCTAGAGGGATCCTGAGGTCACTGTAGCAACACGAAAGAGCTCCGTGGACCAAAAATCAACTCGAGATGAGAGGTTAGTCCCTGGCTTCGACTCCAGAGGAATACCACCTTACCACAAGCACCTCAAGAGGAGGCTTCTCTCAGCTCTAGGTATGTGAGAGGGACCCTGAGTTTGCGGCCTCAAGTGGAATGGACACCGCGATGCCCTGACTCGAAATAAGGCCGGATATCCCTGCAGCGACTTGAATGCAGGCTCGTCTGGCATCTCCCAAGACGAAAGGATGTCTGAATCCCCTGTGGAGACCACAGAGAAAGACCTAGTTCCCCACATCATCGCGACCGGAGGCCTCACATCCTTTGAAAACTCCAGAGGTACGCGGAGATCAGTGCCTCCAAAGGAGACGATGCCTGACTCCTCGTGAAACTTGATAGGAGTCCTAGGATTCCTGTGGCACGTGGAAAGGGACCCTTGGTCTCCCTCCTCAGCTGGAGAGGCGTCCCAATTGCCCTGCCAAGCCTCGAGGAGAATCCCGAGTTGTCCCTCGCAACTAGGCAGGAGTCCTGACGTCGCTGAACAAACACGTGGGTGGAAGGGCCATCCCCGTCGTAACTCTAGAATATACCCCAGGTTCCCGCCGCAACTCGAGAAAAACCATGAGACTTCCCCTTCGCCGCGAGATGAGGCCTGATTCCCCTGCACTGCGTGCAGAGCAATTCCGTGTTGCACATCACACGTGAAAGGAGCCTTGATTTCCTTGATGGCACTCCAGAGAAACCCCAAGAACACTGTTTCAAGGCTAGAGGGATCCTGAAGTCTCTGTAGCAACACGAAAGAGCTCCTTGGACCAAAAATCAACTCGAGATGAGAGGTTAGTCCCTGGCTTCGACTCCAGAGGAATACCACCTTACCACAAGCAGCTCAAGAGGAGGCTTCTCTCAGCTCTAGGTATGTGAGAGGGACCCTGAGTTTGCGGCCTCAAGTGGAATGGACACCGCGATGCCCTGACTCGAAATAAGGCCGGATATCCCTGCAGTGACTTGAATGCAGGCTCGTCTTGCATCTCCCAAGACGAAAGGATGTCTGAATCCCCTGTGGAGACCACAGAGAAAGACCTAGTTCCCCACCTCATCGCGACCGGAGGCCTCACATCCTTTAAAAACTCCAGAGGTATGCGGAGATCAGTGCCTCCAAAGGAGACGATGCCTGACTCCTCGTGAAACTTGATAGGAGTCCCAGGATTCCTGTGGCACGTGGAAAGGGACCCTTGGTCTCCCGCGTCAGCTGGAGAGGCGTCCCAATTGCCCTGCCAAGCCTCGAGGAGAATCCCGAGTTGTCCTTCGCAACTAGGCAGGAGTCCTGACGTCGCTGAACAAACACGTGGGTGGAAGGGCATTCCCCGTTGTAACTCGAGAATATAGCCCAGGTTCCCGCCGCAACTCGAGAAAAACCATGAGACTTCCCCCTCGCCGCGAGATGAGGCCCGATTCCCCTGCACTGCGTGCAGAGCAATTCCGTGTTGCACATCACACATGAAAGGAGCCTTGATTTCCTTGATGGCACTCCAGAGAAAACCCAAGAACACTGTTTCAAGGCTAGAGGGATCCTCAGGTCACTGTAGCAACACGAAAGAGCTCCGTGGACCAAAAATCAACTCGAGATGAGAGGTTAGTAACTGGATTCGACTCCAGAGGAATACCACCTTACCACAAGCACCTCAAGAGGAGGCTTCTCTCAGCTCTAGGTATGTGAGAGGGACCCTGATTTTGCGGCCTCAAGTGGAATGGACACCGCTATGCCCTGACTCGAAATAAGGCCGGATATCCCTGCAGTGAGTTGAATGCAGGCTCGTCTTGCATCTCCCAAGACGAAAGGATGTCTGAATCCCCTGTGGAGACCACAGAGAAAGACTTAGTTCCCCACCTCATCGCGCCCGGAGACCTCACATCCTTTGAAAACTCCAGAGGTACGCGGAGATCAGTGCCTCCAAAGGAGACGATGCCTGACTCCTCGTGAAACTTGATAGGAGTCCCAGGATTCCTGTGGCACGTGGAAAGGGACCCTTGGTCTCCCGCCTCAGCTGGAGAGGCGTCCCAATTGCCCTGCCAAGCCTCGAGGAGAATCCCGAGTTGTCCCTCGCAACTAGGCAGGAGTCCTGCCATCGCTGAACAAACACGTGTGTAGAAGGGCCATCCCCGTCGTAACTCGAGAATATACCCCAGGTTCCTGCCGCAACTCGAGAAAAACCATGAGACTTCCCCCTCGCCGCGAGATGAGGCCCGATTCCCCTGTACTGCGTGCAGAGCAATTCCGTGTTGCACATCACACATGAAAGGAGCCTTGATTTCCTTTAAGGCACTCCAGAGAAACCCCAAGAACACTGTTTCAAGGCTAGAGGGATCCTGAGGTCACTGTAGCAACACGAAAGAGCTCCGTGGACCAAAAATCAACTCGAGATGAGAGGTTAGTCCCTGGCTTCGATTCCAGAGGAATACCAACTTACCACAAGCACCTCAAGAGGAGGCTTCTCTCAGCTCTAGGTATGTGAGAGGGACCCTGAGTTTGCGGCCTCAAGTGGAATGGACACCGCGATGCCCTGACTCGAAATAAGGCCGGATATCCCTGCAGTGACTTGAATGCAGGCTCGTCTTGCATCTCCCAAGACCAAAGGATGTCTGAATCCCCTGTGGAGACCACAGAGAAAGACGTAGTTCCCCACCTCATCGCGACCGGAGGCCTCACATCCTTTGAAAACTCCAGAGGTACGCGGAGATCAGTGCCTCCAAAGGAGACGATGCCTGACTCCTCGTGAAACTTGATAGGAGTCCCAGAATTCCTGTGGCACGTGGAAAGGGACCCATGGTCTCCCGCCTCAGCTGGAGAGGCGTCCCAATTGCCCTGCCAAGCCTCGAGGAGAATCCCGAGTTGTCCCTCGCAACTAGGCAGGAGTCCTGCCGTCGCTGAACAAACACGTGGGTGGAAGGGCCATCCCCGTCGTAACTCGAGAATATACCCCAGGTTCCTGCCGCAACTCGAGAAAAACCATGAGACTTCCCCCTCGCCGCGAGATGAGGCCCGATTCCCCTGTACTGCGTGCAGAGCAATTCCGTGTTGCACATCACACATGAAAGGAGCCTTGATTTCCTTTAAGGCACTCCAGAGAAACCCCAAGAACACTGTTTCAAGGCTAGAGGGATCCTGAGGTCACTGTAGCAACACGAAAGAGCTCCGTGGACCAAAAATCAACTCGAGATGAGAGGTTAGTCCCTGGCTTCGACTCCAGAGGAATACCACCTTACCACAAGCAACTCAAGAGGAGGCTTCTCTCAGCTCTAGGTATGTGAGAGGGACCCTGAGTTTGCGGCCTCAAGTGGAATGGACACCGCGATGCCCTGACTCGAAATAAGGCCGGATATCCCTGCAGTGACTTGAATGCAGGCTCGTCTTGCATCTCCCAAGACGAAAGGATGTCTGAATCCCCTGTGGAGACCACAGAGAAAGACCTAGTTCCCCACCTCATCGCGACCGGAGGCCTCACATCCTTTGAAAACTCCAGAGGTACGCGGAGATCAGTGCCTCCAAAGGAGAAGACGCCTGACTCATCGTGAAACTTGATAGGAGTCCCAGGATTCCTGTGGCACGTGGAAAGGGACCCTTGGTCTCCCGCCTCAGCTGGAGAGGCGTCCCAATTGCCCTGCCAAGCCTCGAGGAGAATCCCGAGTTGTCCCTCGCAACTAGGCAGGAGTCCTGCCATCGCTGAACAAACACGTGTGTAGAAGGGCCATCCCCTTTGTAACTCGAGAATATACCCCAGGTTCCCGCCGCAACTCGAGATAAACCATGAGACTTCCCCCTCGCCGCGAGATGAGGCCTGATTCCCCTGCACTGCTTGCACAGCAATTCCGTGTTGCACATCACACATGAAAGGAGCCTTGATTTCCTTGATGGCACTCCAGAGAAACCCCAAGAACACTCTTTCAAGGCTAGAGGGATCCTGAGGTCACTGTAGCAACACGAAAGAGCTCCGTGGACCAAAAATCAACTCGAGATGAGAGGTTAGTCCCTGGCTTCGATTCCAGAGGAATACCACCTTACCACAAGCACCTCAAGAGGAGGCTTCTCTCAGCTCTAGGTATGTGAGAGGGACCCTGAGTTTGCGGCCTCAAGTGGAATGGACACCGCGATGCCCTGACTCGAAATAAGGCCGGATATCCCTGCAGTGACTTGAATGCAGGCTCGTCTTGCATCTCCCAAGACGAAAGGATGTCTGAATCCCCTGTGGAGACCACAGAGAAAGACGTAGTTCCCCACCTCATCGCGACCGGAGGCCTCACATCCTTTGAAAACTCCAGAGGTACGCGAAGATCAGTGCCTCCAAAGGAGAAGACGCCTGACTCCTCGTGAAACTTGATAGGAGTCCCAGGATTCCTGTGGCACGTGGAAAGGGACCCTTGGTCTCCCGCCTCAGCTGGAGAGGCGTCCCAATTGCCCTGCAAAGCCTCGAGGAGAATCCCGAGTTGTCCCTCGCAACTAGGCAGGAGTCCTGCCGTCGCTGAACAAACACATGGGTGGAAGGGCCATCCCCGTCGTAACTTGAGAATATACCCCAGGTTCCCGCCGCAACTCGAGAAAAACCATGAGACTTCCCCCTCGCCGCGAGATGAGGCCCGATTCCCCTGCACTGCATGCAGAGCAATTCTGTGTTGCACATCACACATGAAAGGAGCCTTGATTTCCTTGATGGCACTCCAGAGAAACCCCAAGAACACTGTTTCAAGGCTAGAGGGATCCTGAGGTCACTGTAGCAACACGAAAGAGCTCCGTGGACCAAAAATCAACTCGAGATGAGAGGTTAGTCTCTGGCTTCGACTCCAGAGGAATACCACCTTACCACAAGCACCTCAAGAGGAGGCTTCTCTCAGCTCTAGGTATGTGAGAGGGACCCTGAGTTTGCGGCCTCAAGTGGAATGGACACCGCGATGCCCTGACTCGAAATAAGGCCGCATATCCCTGCAGTGGCTTGAATGTAGGCTCGTCTTGCATCTCCCAAGACGAAAGGATGTCTGAATCCCCTGTGGAGACGACAGAGAAAGACCTACTTCCCCACCTCATCCCGAACGGAGGCCTCACATCCTTTGAAAACTTCAGAGGTATGCGGAGATCAGTGCCTCCAAAGGAGACGATGCCTGACTCCTCGTGAAACTTCATAGGAGTCCCAGGATTCCTGTGCACGTGGAAAGGGACCCTTGGTCTCCCGCCTCAGCTGGAGAGGCGTCGCAATTGCCCTGCCAAGCCTCGAGGAGTATCCCGAGTTGTCCCTCGCAACTAGGCAGAAGTACTGACGTCGCTGAACAAACACGTGGTTGGAAGGGCCATCCCCGTCGTAACTCGAGAATATACCCCAGGTTCCCGCTGCAACTCGAGAAAAACCATGAGACTTCCCCCTCGCCGCGATATGAGGCCCGATTCCCCTGCACTGCGTGCAGAGCAATTCCGTGTTGCACATCACACATGAAAGGAGCCTTGATTTCCTTGGTGGCACTCCAGAGAAACCCCAAGAACACTGTTTCAAGGCTAGAGGGATCCTGAGGTCACTGTAGCAACACGAAAGAGCTCCGTGGACCAAAAATCAACTCGAGATGAGAGGTTAGTCCCTGGCTTCGACTCCAGAGGAATACCACCTTACCACAAGCACGTCAAGAGGAGGCTTCTCTCAGCTCTAGGTATGTGAGAGGGACCCTGAGTTTGCGGCCTCAAGTGGAATGGACACCGCGATGCCCTGACTCGAAATAAGGCCGGATATCCCTGCAGTGAGTTGAATGCAGGCTCGTCTTGCATCTCCCAAGACGAAAGGATGACTGAATCCCCTGTGGAGACTACAGAGAAAGACCTAGTTCCCCACCTCATCGCGACCGGAGGCCTCACATCCTTTGAAAACTCCAGAGGTACGCGGAGATCAGTGCCTCCAAAGGAGACGATGCCTGACTCCTCGTGAAACTTGATAGGAGTCCCAGGATTCCTGTGGCACGTGGAAAGGGACCCTTGGTCTCCCCCCTCAGCTGGAGAGGCGTCCCAATTGCCCTGCCAAGCCTCGAGGAGAATCCCGAGTTGTCCCTCGCAACTAGGCAGGAGTCCTGCCATTGCTGAACAAACACGTGTGTAGAAGGGCCATCCCCGTTGTAACTCGAGAATATACCACAGGTTCCCGCCGCAACTCGAGATAAACCATGAGACTTCCCCCTCGCCGCGAGATGAGGCCTGATTCCCCTGCACTGCGTGCAGAGCAATTCCGTGATGCACATCACACATGAAAGGAGCCTTGATTTCCTTGATGGCACTCCAGAGAAACCCCAAGAACACTGTTTCAAGGCTAGAGGGATCCTGAGGTCACTGTAGCAACACAAAAGAGCTCCGTGGAACAAAAATCAACTCGAGATGAGAGGTTAGTCCCTGGCTTCGACTCCAGAGGAATACCACCTTACCACAAGCACCTCAAGAGGAGGCTTCTCTCAGCTCTAGGTATGTGAGAGGGACCCTGAGTTTGCGGCCTCAAGTGGAATGGACACCACGATGCCCTGACTCGAAATAAGGCCGGATATCCCTGCAGTGACTTGAATGCAGGCTCGTCTTGCATCTCCCAAGATGAAAGGATGTCTGAATCCCCTGTGGAGACCACAGAGAAAGACCTAGTTCCCCACCTCATCGCGACCGGAGGCCTCACATCCTTTGAAAACTCCAGAGGTACGTGGAGATCAGTGCCTCTAAAGGAGACGATGCCTGACTCCTCGTGAAACTTGATAGGAGTCCCAGGATTCCTGTGGCACGTGGAAAGGGACCCTTGGTCTCCCTCCTCAGCTGGAGAGGCGTCCCAATTGCCCTGCCAAGCCTCGAGGAGAATCCCGAGTTGTCCCTCGCAACTAGGCAGGAGTCCTGACGTCGCTGAACAAACACGTGGGTGGAAGGGCCATCCCCGTCGTAACTCGAGAATATACCCCAGGTTCCCGCCGCAACTCGAGAAAAACCTTGAGACTTCCTCCTCGCCGCAAGATGAGGCCTGATTCCCCTGCACTGCGTGCAGAGCAATTCCGTGTTGCACATCACACATGAAAGGAGCCTTGATTTCCTTGATGGCACTCCAGAGAAACCCCAAGAACACTGTTTCAAGGCTAGAGGGATCCTGAGGTCACTGTAGCAACACGAAAGAGCTCCATGGACCAAAAATCAACTCGAGATGAGAGGTTAGTCCCTGGCTTCGACTCCAGCGGAATACCACCTTACCACAAGCAGCTCAAGAGGAGGCTTCTCTCAGCTCTAGGTATGTGAGAGGGACCCTGAGTTTGCGGCCTCATTTGAAATGGACACCGCGATGCCCTGACTCGAAATAAGGCCGGATATCCCTGCAGTGACTTGAATGCAGGCTCGTCTTGCATCTCCCAAGACGAAAGGATGTCTGAATCCCCTGTGGAGACCACAGAGAAAGAACTAGTTCCCCACCTCTTCGCGACCGGAGGCCTCACATCCTTTGAAAACTCCAGAGGTACGCAGAGATCAGTGCCTCCAAAGGAGACGATGCCTGACTCCTCGTGAAACTTGATAGGAGTCCCAGGATTCCTGTGGCACGTGGAAAGGGACCCTTGGTCTCCCGCCTCAGCTGGAGAGGCGTCCCAATTGCCCTGCCAAGCCTCGAGGAGAATCCCGAGTTGTCCCTCGCAACTAGGCAGGAGTCCTGCCATCGCTGAACAAACACGTGTGTAGAATTGCCATCCCCGTTGTAACTCGAGAATATACCCCAGGTTCCCGCCGCAACTCGAGATAAAACATGAGACTTCACACTCGCCGCGAGATGAGGCCTGATTCCCCTGCACTGCGTGCAGAGCAATTCCGTGTTGCACATCACACATGAAAGGAGCCTTGATTTCCTTGATGGCACTCCAGAGAAACCCCAAGAACACTGTTTCAAGGCTAGAGGGATCCTGAGGTCACTGTAGCAACACGAAAGAGCTCCGTGGACCAAAAATCAACTCGAGATGAGAGGATAGTCCCTGGCTTCGACTCCAGAGGAATACCACCTTACCACAAGCACCTCAAGAGGAGGTTTCTCTCAGCTCTAGGTATGTGAGAGGGACCCTGAATTTGCGGCCTCAAGTGGAATGGACACCGCAATGCCCTGACTCGAAATAAGGCCGGATATCCCTGCAGTGACTTGAATGCAGGCTCGTCTTGCATCTCCCAAGATGAAAGGATGTCTGAATCCCCTGTGGAGACCACAGAGAAAGACCTAGTTCCCCACATCATCGCGACCGGAGGCCTCACATCCTTTGAAAACTCCAGAGGTACACGGAGATCAGTGCCTCCAAAGGAGACGATGCCTGACTCCTCGTGAAACTTGATAGGAGTCCCAGGATTCCTGTGGCACGTGGAAAGGGACCCTTGGTCTCCCTCCTCAGCTGGAGAGGCGTCCCAATTGCCCTGCCAAGCCTCGAGGAGAATCCCGAGTTGTCCCTCGCAACTAGGCAGGAGTCCTGACGTCGCTGAACAAACACGTGGGTGGAAGGGCCATCCCCGTCGTAACTCGAGAATATACCCCAGGTTCCTGCCGCAACTCGAGAAAAACCATGAGACTTCCTCCTCACCGCAAGATGAGGCCTGATTCCCTGCACTGCGTGCAGAGCAATTCCGTGTTGCACATCACACGTGAAAGGAGCCTTGATTTCCTTGATGGCACTCCAGAGAAACCCCAAGAACACTGTTTCAAGGCTAGAGGGATCCTGAGGTCACTGTAGCAACACGAAAGAGCTCCATGGACCAAAAATCAACTCGAGATGACAGGTTAGTCCCTGGCTTCGACTCCAGCGGAATACCACCTTACCACAAGCACCTCAAGAGGAGGCTTCTCTCAGCTCTAAGTATGTGAGAGGGACCCTGAGTTTGCGGCCTCAAGTGGAATGGACACCGCGATGCCCTGACTCGAAATAAGGCCGGATATCCCTGCAGTGACTTGAATGCAGGCTCGTCTTCCATCTCCCAAGACGAAAGGATGTCTGAATCCCCTGTGGAGACCACAGAGAAAGACCTAGTTCCCCACCTCATCGCGACCGGAGGCCTCACATCCTTTGAAAACTCCAGAGGTACGCAGAGATCCGCACCTCCAAAGGAGACGATGCCTTTCTCCTCGTGAAACTTGATAGGAGTTACAGGATTCCTGTGGCACGTGGAAAGGGACCCTTGGTCTCCCGCCTCAGCTGGAGAGGCGTTCCAATTGCCCTGCCAAGCCTCGAGGAGAATCTCGAGTTGTCCCTCGCAACTAGGCAGGAGTCCTGACGTCGCTGAACAAACTCGTGGGTGGAAGGGACATCCCCGTCGTAACTCGAGAATATACCCCAGGTTCCCGCCGCAACTCGAGAAAAACTATGAGACTTCCCCCTCGCCGCGAGATAATGCCCTATTCCCCTGCACTGCGTGCAGAGCAATACCGTGTTGCACATCACACATGAAAGGAGCCTTGATTTCCTTGATGGCACTCCAGAGAAACCCCAAGAACACTCTTTCAAGGCTAGAGGGATCCTGAGGTCACTGTAGCAACACAAAAGAGCTCCGTGGACCAAAAATCAACTCGAGATGAGAGGTTAGTCCCTGGCTTCAACTCCAGAGGAATACCACCTTACCACAAGCACCTCAAGAGGAGGCTTCTCTCAGCTCTAGGTATGTGAGAGGGACCCTGAGATTGCGGCCTCAAGTGGAATGGACACCGCGATGCCCTGACTCGAAATAAGGCCGGATATCCCTGCAGTGACTTGAATGCAGGCTCGTCTTGCATCTCCCAAGACGAAAGGATGTCTGAATCCCCTGTGGAGACCACAGAGAAAGACCTAGTTCCCCACCTCATCGCGACAGGAGGCCTCACATCCTTTGAAAACTCCAGAGGTACGCGGAGATCAGTGCCTCCAAAGGAGACGATGCCTGACTCCTCGTGAAACTTCATAGGAGTCCCAGGATTCCTGAGGCACGTGGAAAGGGACCCTTGGTCTCCCGCCTCAGCTGGAGAGGCGTCCCAATTGCCCTGCCAAGCCTCGAGGAGAATCCCGAGTTGTCCCTCGCAACTAGGCACGAGTCCTGATGTCGCTGAAGAAACACGTGTGTGGAAGGGCCATCCCCGTTGTAACTCGAGAATATACCCCAGGTTCCCGCCGCAACTCGAGAAAAACCATGAGACTTTACCCTCGCCGCGAGATGAGGCCCGATTCCCCTGCACTGCATGCAGAGCAATTCCGTGTTGCACATCACACATGAAAAGAGCCTTGATTTCCTTGATCCACTCCAGAGAAACCCCAAGAACACTGTTTCAAGGCTAGAGGGATCCTGAGGTCACTGTAGCAACACGAAAGAGCTCCGTGGACCAAAAATCAACTCGAGATGAGAGGTTAGTCCCTGGCTTCAACTCCAGAGGAATACCACCTTACCACAAGCACCTCAAGAGGAGGCTTTTCTCAGCTCTAGGTATGTGAGAGGGACCCTGAGTTTGCGGCCTCAAGTGGAATGGACATTGTGATGCCCTGACGCGAAATAAGGCCGTATATCCCTGCAGTGACTTGAATGCAGGCTCGTCTTGCATCTCCCAAGATGAAAGGATGTCTGAATCCCCTGTGGAGACCACAGAGAAAGACCTAGTTCCCCACCTCATCGCGACCGGAGGCCTCACATCATTTGAAAACTCCAGAGGTACGCGGAGATCAGTGCCTCCAATGGAGACGATGCCTGACTCCTCGTGAAACTTGATAGGAGTCCCAGGATTCCTGTGGCACGTGGAAAGGGACCCTTGGTCTCCCGCCTCAGCTGGAGAGGCGTCCCAATTGCCCTGCCAAGCCTCGAGGAGAATCTCGAGTTGTCCCTCGCAACTAGGCAGGAGTCCTGATGTCGCTGAAGAAACACGTGTGTGGAAGGGCCATCCCCGTTGTAACTCGAAAATATACCCCAGGTTCCCGCCGCAACTCGAGAAAAACCATGAGACTTTACCCTCGCCGCGAGATGAGGCCCGATTCCCCTGCACTGCATGCAGAGCAATACCGTGTTGCACATCACACATGAAAGGAGCCTTGATTTCCTTGATGACACTCCAGAGAAACCCCAAGAACACTGTTTCAAGGCTAGAGGGATCCTGAGGTCACTGTAGCAACACGAAAGAGCTCCGTGGACCAAAAATCAACTCGAGATGAGAGGTTAGTCCCTGGCTTCGACTCCAGAGGAATACCACCTTACCACAAGCACCTCAAGAGGAGGCTTCTCTCAGCTCTAGGTATGTGAGAGGGACCCTGAGTTTGCGGCCTCAAGTGGAATGGACACCGCGATGCCCTGACTCGAAATAAGGCCGGATATCCCTGCAGTGGCTTGAATGCAGGCTCGTCTTGCATCTCCCAAGATGAAAGGATGTCTGAATCCCCTGTGGAGACCACAGAGAAAGACCTAGTTCCCCACCTCATCGCGACCGGAGGCCTCACATACTTTGAAAACTCCAGAGGTACGCGGAGATCAGTGTCTCCAAAGGAGACGTTGCCTGACTCCTCGTGAAACTTGATAGGAGTCCCAGGATTCCTGTGGCACGTGGAAAGGGACCCTTGGTCTCCCTCCTCAGCTGGAGAGGCGTCCCAATTGCCCTGCCAAGCCTCGAGGAGAATCCCGAGTTGTCCATCGCAACTAGGCAGGAGTCCTGACGTCGCTGAACAAACACGTGGCTGGAAGGGCCATCCCCGTCGTAACTCTAGAATATACCCCAGGTTCCTGCCGCAACTCGAGAAAAACCATGAGACTTCCTCCTCGCGGCAAGATGAGGCCTGATTCCCCTGCACTGCGTGCAGAGCAATTCCGTGTTGCACATCACACGTGAAAGGAGCCTAGATTTCCTTGATGGCACTCCAGAGAAACCCCAAGAACACTGTTTCAAGGCTAGAGGAATCCTGAGGTCACTGTAGCAACAGGAAAGAGCTCCATGGACCAAAAATCAACTCGAGATGAGAGGTTAGTCCCTGGCTTTGACTCCAGCGGAATACCACCTTACCACAAGCACCTCAAGAGGAGGCTTCTCTCAGCTCTAGGTATGTGAGAGGGACCCTGAGTTTGCGGCCTCAAGTGGAATGGACACCGCGATGCCCTGACTCGAAATAAGGCCGGATATCCCTGCAGTGACTTGAATGCAGGCTCGTCTTGCACCTCCCAAGACGAAAGGATGTCTGAATCCCCTGTGGAGACCACAGAGAAAGACCTAGTTCCCCACCTCATCGCGACCGGAGGCCTCACATCCTTTGAAAACTCCAGAGGTACGCGGAGATCAGTGCCTCCAAAGGAGACGATGCCTGACTCCTCGTGAAACTTGATAGGAGTCCCAGGATTCCTGTGGCACGTGGAAAGGGACCCTTGATCTCCCGCCTCAGCTGGAGAGGCGTCCCAATTGCCCTGCCAAGCCTCGAGGAGAATCCTGAGTTGTCCCTCGCAACTAGGCAGGAGTCCTGCCATCGCGGAACAAACACGTGTGTAGAAGGGCCATCCCCGTTGTAACTCGAGAATATACCCCAGGTTCCCGCCGCAACTCGAGATAAACCATGAGACTTCCCCCTCGCCGCAAGATGAGGCCTGATTCCCCTGCACTGCGTGCAGAGCAATTCCGTGTTGCACATCACACATGAAAGGAGCCTTGATTTCCTTGATGGCACTCCAGAGAAACCCCAAGAACACTGTTTCAAGGCTAGAGGGATCCTGAGGTGACTGTAGCAACACGAAAGAGCTCCGGGAACCAAAAATCAACTCGAGATGAGAGGATAGACCCTGGTTTCGACTCCAGAGGAATACCACCTTACCACAAGCACCTCAAGAGGAGGTTTCTCTCAGCTCTAGGTATGTGAGAGGGACCCTGAGTTTGCGGCCTCAAGTGGAATGGACACCGCGATGCCCTGACTCGAAATAAGGCCGGATATCCCTGCAGTGACTTGAATGCAGGCTCGTCTTGCATCTCCCAAGATGAAAGGATGTCTGAATCCCCTGTGGAGACCACAGAGAAAGACCTAGTTCCCCACCTCATCGCGACCGGAGGCCTCACATCCTTTGAAAACTCCAGAGGTACGCGGAGATCAGTGCCTCCAAAGGAGACGATTCGTAACTCCTCGTGAAACCTGATAGGAGTCCCAGGATTCCTGTGGCACGTGGAAAGGGACCCTTGGTCTCCCGCCTCAGCTGGAGAGGCGTCCCAATTGCCCTGCCAAGCCTCGAGGAGAATCGCGAGTTGTCCCTCGCAACTAGGCAGGAGTCCTGACGTCGCTGAACAAACACGTGTGTAGAAGGGCCATCCCCATTGTAACTCGAGAATATACCCCAGGTTCCCGCCGCAACTCGAGATAAACAATGAGACTTCCCCCTCGCCGCGAGATGAGGCCTGATTCCCCTGCACTGCGTGCACAGCAATTCCGTGTTGCACATCACACATGAAAGGAGCCTTGATTTCCTTGATGGCACTCCAGAGAAACCCCAAGAGCACTGTTTCAAGGCGAGAGGGATCCTGAGGTCACTGTAGCAACAGGAAAGAGCTCCGTGGACCAAAAATCAACTCGAGATGAGAGGTTAGTCCCTGGCTTCGACTCCAGAGGAATACCACCTTACCACAAGCACCTCAAGAGGAGGCTTCTCTCAGCTCTAGGTATGTGAGAGGGACCCTGAGTTTGCGGCCTCAAGTGGAATGGACACCGCGATGCCCTGACTCGAAATAAGGCCGGATATCCCTGCAGTGACTTGAATGCAGGCTCGTCTTGCATCTCCCAAGACGAAAGGATGTCTGAATCCCCTGTGGAGACCACAGAGAAAGACCTAGTTCCCCACCTCATCGCGACCGGAGGCCTCACATCCTTTGAAAACTCCAGAGGTACGCGGAGATCAGTGCCTCCAAAGGAGACGATGCCTGACTCCTCGTGAAACTTGATAGGAGTCCCAGGATTCTTGTGAACGTGGAAAGGGACCCTTGGTCTCCCGCCTCAGCTGGAGAGGCGTCACAATTGCCCTGCCAAGATACGAGGAGAATCCCGAGTTGTCCCTCGCAACTAGGCAGAAGTACTGACGTCGCTGAACAAACACGTGGTTGGAAGGGCCATCCCCGTTGTAACTCGAGAATATACCCCAGGTTCCCGCTGCAACTCGAGAAAAACCATGAGAGTTCCCCCTCGCCGCGATATGAGGCCCGATTCCCCTGCACTGCGTGCAGAGCAATTCCGTGTTGCACATCACACATGAAAGGAGCCTTGATTTCCTTGGTGGCACTCCAGAGAAATCCCAAGAACACTGTTTCAAGGCTAGAGGGATCCTGAGGTCACTGTAGCAACACGAAAGAGCTCCGTGGACCAAAAATCAACTCGAGATGAGAGGTTAGTCCCTGGCTTCGACTCCAGAGAAATACCACCTTACCACAAGCACCTCAAGAGGAGGCTTCTCTCAGCTCTAGGTATGTGAGAGGGACCCTGATTTTGCGGCCTCAAGTGGAATGGACACCGCGATGCCCTAACTCGAAATAAGGCCGGATATCCCTGCAGTGACTTGAATGCAGGCTCGTCTTGCATCTCACAAGACGAAAGGGTGTCTGAATCCCCTGTGGAGACTACAGAGAAAGACCTAGTTCCCCACCTCATCGCGACCGGAGGCCTCACATCCTTTGAAAACTCCAGAGGTACGCGGAGATCAGTGCCTCCAAAGGAGACGATGCCTGACTCCTCGTGAAACTTGACAGGAGTCCCAGGATTCCTGTGGCACGTGGAAAGGGACCCTTGATCTCCCGCCTCAGCTGGAGAGGCGTCACAATTGCCCTGCCAAGCCTCGAGGAGAATCCCGAGTTGTCCCTCGCAACTAGGCAGGAGTCCTGCCGTCGCTGAACAAACACGTGGGTGGAAGGGCCATCCCTGTCGTAACTCGAGAATATACCCCAGGTTCCCGCCACAACTCGAGAAAAACCATGAGACTTCCCCCTCGCCGCGAGATGAGGCCCGATTCCCCTGCACTGCGGGCAGAGCAATTCCGTGTTGCACATCACACATGAAAGGAGCCTTGATTTCCTTGATGGCACTCCAGAGAAACCCCAAGAACACTCTTTCAAGGCTAGAGGGATCCTGAGGTCACTGTAGCAACACAAAAGAGCTCCGTGGACCAAAAATCAACTCGAGATGAGAGGTTAGTCCCTGGCTTCAACTCCAGAGGAATACCACCTTACCACAAGCACCTCAAGAGGAGGCTTCTCTCAGCTCTAGGTATGTGAGAGGGACCCTGAGTTTGCGGCCTCAAGTGGAATGGACACCGCGATGCCCTGACTCGAAATAAGGCCGGATATCCCTGCAGTGACTTGAATGCAGGCTCGTCTTGCATCTCCCAAGACGAAAGGATGTCTGAATCCCCTGTGGAGACCACAGAGAAAGACCTAGTTCCCCACCTCATCGCGACAGGAGGCCTCACATCCTTTGAAAACTCCAGAGGTACGCGGAGATCAGTGCCTCCAATGGAGACGATGCCTGACTCCTCGTGAAACTTGATAGGAGTCCCAGGATTCCTGTGGCATGTGGAAAGGTACCCTTGGTCTCCCACCTCAGCTGGAAAGGCGTCCCAATTGCCCTGCCAAGCCTCGAGGAGAATCCCGAGTTGTCCCTCGCAACTAGGCAGGAGTCCTGACGTCGCTGAACAAACTCGTGGGTGGAAGGGCCATCCCCGTCTTAACTCGAGAATATACCCCACGTTCCCGCCGCAACTCGAGATAAACCGTGAGACTTCCCCCTCGCCGCGAGATGAGGCCCGATTCCCCTGCACTGCGTGCAGAGCAATTCCGTGTTGCACATCACACATGAAAGGAGCCTTGATTTCCTTGATGGCACTCCAGAGAAACCCCAAGAACACTGTTTGAAGGCTAGAGGAATCCTGAGGTCACTGTAGCAACACAAAAGAGCTCCGTGGACCAAAAATCAACAAGAGATGAGAGGTTAGTCCCTGGCTTCGACTCCAGAGGAATACTACCTTACCACAAGCACCTCAAGAGGAGGCTTCTCTCAGCTCTAGGTATGTGAGAGGGACCCTGAATTTGCGGCCTCAAGTGGAATGGACACCGCGATGCCCTGACTCGAAATAAGGCCGGATATCCCTGCAGTGACTTGAATGCAGGCTCGTCTTGCATCTCCCAAGACGAAAGGATGTCTGAATCCCCTGTGGAGACCACAGAGAAAATCCTAGTTCCCCACCTCATCACGACCGGAGGCCTCACATCCTTTGAAAATTCCAGAGGTACGCGGAGATCAGTGCCTCCAAAGGAGACGATGCCTGACTCCTCGTGAAACTTGATAGGAGTCCCAGGATTCCTGTGGCACGTGGAAAGGGACCCTTGGTCTCCCGCCTCAGATGGAGAGGTGTCGCTACTGCCCTGCCAAGCCTCGAGGAGAATCCCGAGTTGTCCCTCGCAACTAGGCAGGAGTCCTGACGTCGCTGATCAAACACGTGGGTGGAAGGGCCATCCCCGTCATAACCTCAGAATATACCCCAGGTTCCCACTGCAACTCGAGAAAATCCATGAGACTTCCCCGTCGCCGCAAAATGAGGCCTGATATCGTGCACTGGGTGCAGAGCAATTCCGTGTTGCACATCACACATGAAAGGAGCCTTGATTTCCTTGATGGCACTCCAGAGAAACCCCAAGAACACTGTTTCAAGGCTAGAGGGAACCTGAGGTCACTGTAGCAACACGAAAGAGCTCCGTGGACCAAAAATCAACTCGAGATGAGAGGTTAGTTCCTGGCTTCGACTCCAGAGGACTACCCCCTTACCACAAGCACCTCAAGAGGAGGCTTCTCTCAGCTCTAGGTATGTGAGAGGGACCCTGAGTTTGCGGCCTCACGTGGAATGGACACTGAGATGCCCTGACTCGAAATAAGGCCGGATATCCCTGCAGTGACTTGAATGCAGGCTCGTCTTGCATTTCCCAAGATGAAAGAATGTCTGAATCCCCTGTGGAGACCACAGAGAAAGACCTAGTTCCCCAGCTCATCGTGACCGGAGGCCTCACATCCCTTGAAAACTCCAGAGGTACGCGGAGATCAGTTCCTCCAAAGGAGACGATGCCTGACTCCTCGTGAAACTTGATAGGAGTCCCAGGATGCCTGTGGCACGTGGAAAGGGACCCTTGGTCTCCCGCCTCAGCTGGAGAGGCGTCCCAATTGCCCTGCCAAGCCTCGAGGAAAATCTCGAGTTGTCCCTCGCAACTAGGCAGGAGTCCTGACGTCGCTGAACAAACACGTGGGTGGAAGGGCCATCCCCGTTGTAACTCGAGAATATACCCCAGGTTCCCGCCGCAACTCGAGAAAAACCATACGACTTCACCCTCGCCGTGACATGACGCCTGATTCCCCACACTGCATGCAGAGCAATTCCGTGTTGCACATCACACATGAAAGGAGCCTTGATTTCCTTGATGACACTCCAGAGAAAACCCAAGAACACTGTTTCAAGGCTAGAGGGATCCTGAGGTCACTGTAGCAACACGAAAGAGCTCCGTGGACCAAAAATCAACTCGAGATGAGAGGTTAGTCCCTGGCTTCGACTCCAGAGGAATACTACCTTACCACAAGCACCTCAAGAGGAGGCTTCTCTCAGCTCTAGGTATGTGAGAGGGACCCTGATTTTGCGGCCTCAATTGGAATGGACGCCGCGATGCCCTGACTCGAAATAAGGCCGGATATCCCTGCAGTGACTTGAATGCAGGCTCGTCTTGCATCTCCCAAGACGAAAGGATGTCTGAATCCCCTGTGGAGACCACAGAGAAAGACCTAGTTCCCCACCTCATCGCGACCGGAGGCCTCACATCCTTTGAAAACTCCAGAGGTACGCGGAGATCAGTGCCTCCAAAGGAGACGATGCCTGACTCCTCGTGAAACTTGATAGGAGTCCCAGGATTCCTGTGGCACGTGGAAAGGGACCCTTGGTCTCCCGCCTCAGCTGGAGAGGCGTCCCAATTGCCCTGCCAAGCCTCGAGGAGAATCTCGAGTTGTCCCTCGCAACTAGGCAGGAGTCCTGACGTCGCTGAACAAACACGTGGGTGGAAGGGCCATCCCCGTCGTAACTCGAGAATATACCCCAGGTTCCCGCCGCAACTCGAGAAAAACTATGAGACTTCCCCCTCGCCGCGAGATGATGCCCTATTCCCCTGCACTGCGTGCAGAGCAATACCGTGTTGCACATCACTCATGAAAGGAGCCTTGATTTTCTTGATGGCTCTCCAGAGAAACCCCAAGAACACTCTTTCAAGGCTAGAGGGATCCTGAGGTCACTGTAGCAACACAAAAGAGCTCCGAGGACCAAAAATCAACTCGAGATGAGAGGTTAGTCCCTGGCTTCAACTCCAGAGGAATACCACCTTACCACAAGCACCTCAAGAGGAGGCTTCTCTCAGCTCTAGGTATGTGAGAGGGACCCTGAGTTTGCGGCCTCAAGTGGAATGGACACTGCGATTCCCTGACGCGAAATAAGGCCGGATATCCCTGCAGTGACTTGAATGCAGGCTCGTCTTGCATCTCCCAAGATGAAAGGATGTCTGAATCCCCTGTGGAGACCACAGAGAAAGACCTAGTTCCCCACCTCATGGCGACCGGAGGCCTCACATCATTTGAAAACTCCAGAGGTACGCGGAGATCAGTGCCTCCAATGGAGACGATGCCTGACTCCTCGTGAAACTTGATAGGAGTCCCAGGATTCCTGTGGCATGTGGAAAGGTACCCTTGGTCTCCCACCTCAGCTGGAAAGGCGTCCCAATTGCCCTGCCAAGCCTCGAGGAGAATCCCGAGTTGTCCCTCGCAACTAGGCAGGAGTCCTGACGTCGCTGAACAAACTCGTGGGTGGAAGGGCCATCCCCGTCGTAACTCGAGAATATACCCCACGTTCCCGCCGCAACTCGAGATAAACCGTGAGACTTCCCCCTCGCCGCGAGATGAGGCCCGATTCCCCTGCACTGCGTGCAGAGCAATTCCGTGTTGCACATCACACATGAAAGGAGCCTTGATTTCCTTGATGGCACTCCAGAGAAAACCCAAGAACACTGTTTCAAGGCTAGAGGGATCCTGAGGTCACTGTAGCAACACAAAAGAGCTCCGTGGACCAAAAATCAACAAGAGATGAGAGGTTAGTCCCTGGCTTCGACTCCAGAGGAATACTACCTTACCACAAGCACCTCAAGAGGAGGCTTCTCTCAGCTCTAGGTATGTGAGAGGGACCCTGATTTTGCGGTCTCAAGTGGAATGGACACCGCGATGCCCTGACTCGAAATAAGGCCGGATATCCCTGCAGTGACTTGAATGCAGGCTCGTCTTGCATCTCCCAAGACGAAAGGATGTCTGAATCCCCTGTGGAGACCACAGAGAAAATCCTAGTTCCCCACCTCATCACGACCGGAGGCCTCACATCCTTTGAAAATTCCAGAGGTACGCGGAGATCAGTGCCTCCAAAGGAGACGATGCCTGACTCCTCGTGAAACTTGATAGGAGTCCCAGGATTCCTGTGGCACGTGGAAAGGGACCCTTGGTCTCCCGCCTCAGATGGAGAGGTGTCGCTACTGCCCTGCCAAGCTTCGAGGAGAATCCCGAGTTGTCCCTCGCAACTAGGCAGGAGTCCTGACGTCGCTGATCAAACACGTGGGTGGAAGGGCCATCCCCGTCATAACCTCAGAATATACCCCAGGTTCCCACCGCAACTCGAGAAAATCCATGAGACTTCCCCGTCGCCGCAAAATGAGGCCTGATATCATGCACTGGGTGCAGAGCAATTCCGTGTTGCACATCACACATGAAAGGAGCCTTGATTTCCTTGATGGCACTCCAGAGAAACCCCAAGAACACTGTTTCAAGGCTAGAGGGAACCTGAGGTCACTGTAGCAACACGAAAGAGCTCCGTGGACCAAAAATCAACTCGAGATGAGAGGTTAGTTCCTGGCTTCGACTCCAGAGGACTACCCCCTTACCACAAGCACCTCAAGAGGAGGCTTCTCTCAGCTCTAGGTATGTGAGAGGGACCCTGAGTTTGCGGCCTCAAGTGGAATGGACACTGAGATGCCCTGACTCGAAATAAGGCCGGATATCCCTGCAGTGACTTGAATGCAGGCTCGTCTTGCATTTCCCAAGATGAAAGAATGTCTGAATCCCCTGTGGAGACCACAGAGAAAGACCTAGTTCCCCAGCTCATCGTGACCGGAGGCCTCACATCCCTTGAAAACTCCAGAGGTACGCGGAGATCAGTGCCTCCAAAGGAGACGATGCCTGACTCCTCGTGAAACTTGATAGGAGTCCCAGGATTCCTGTGGCACGTGGAAAGGGACCCTTGGTCTCCCGCCTCAGCTGGAGAGGCGTCCCAATTGCCCTGCCAAGCCTCGAGGAAAATCTCGAGTTGTCCCTCGCAACTAGGCAGGAGTCCTGACGTCGCTGAACAAACACGTGGGTGGAAGGGCCATCCCCGTTGTAACTCGAGAATATACCCCAGGTTCCCGCCGCAACTCGAGAAAAACCATACGACTTCACCCTCGCCGTGACATGACGCCTGATTCCCCACACTGCATGCAGAGCAATTCCGTGTTGCACATCACACATGAAAGGAGCCTTGATTTCCTTGATGACACTCCAGAGAAAACCCAAGAACACTGTTTCAAGGCTAGAGGGATCCTGAGGTCACTGTAGCAACACGAAAGAGCTCCGTGGACCAAAAATCAACTCGAGATGAGAGGTTAGTCCCTGGCTTCGACTCCAGAGGAATACTACCTTACCACAAGCACCTCAAGAGGAGGCTTCTCTCAGCTCTAGGTATGTGAGAGGGACCCTGATTTTGCGGCCTCAATTGGAATGGACGCCGCGATGCCCTGACTCGAAATAAGGCCGGATATCCCTGCAGTGACTTGAATGCAGGCTCGTCTTGCATCTCCCAAGACGAAAGGATGTCTGAATCCCCTGTGGAGACCACAGAGAAAGACCTAGTTCCCCACCTCATCGCGACCGGAGGCCTCACATCCTTTGAAAACTCCAGAGGTACGCGGAGATCAGTGCCTCCAAAGGAGACGATGCCTGACTCCTCGTGAAACTTGATAGGAGTCCCAGGATTCCTGTGGCACGTGGAAAGGGACCCTTGGTCTCCCGCCTCAGCTGGAGAGGCGTCCCAATTGCCCTGCCAAGCCTCGAGGAGAATCCCGAGTTGTCCCTCGCAACTAGGTAGGAGTCCTGACCTCGCTGAACAAACACGTGGGTGGAAGGGCCATCCCCGTCGTAACTCGAGAATATACCCCAGGTTCCCGCCGCAACTCGAGAAAAACCATGAGACTTCCCCCTCGCCGCGAGATGATGCCCTATTCCCCTGCACTGCATGCAGAGCAATACCGTGTTGCACATCACACATGAAAGGAGCCTTGATTTCCTTGATGACACTGCAGAGAAACCCCAAGAACACTGTTTCAAGGCTAGAGGGATCCTGAGGTCACTGTAGCAACACGAAAGAGCTCCGTGGACCAAAAATCAACTCGAGATGAGAGGTTAGTCCCTGGCTTCGACTCCAGAGGAATACCACCTTACCACAAGCACCTCAAGAGGAGGCTTCTCTCAGCTCTAAGTATGTGAGAGGGACCCTGAGTTTGGGGCCTCAAGTGGAATGGACACCGCGATGCCCTGACTCGAAATAAGGCCGGATATCCCTGCAGTGACTTGAATGCAGGCTCGTCTTGCATCTCCCAAGATGAAAGGATGTCTGAATCCCCTGTGGAGACCACAGAGAAAGACCTAGTTCCCCACCTCATCGCGAACGGAGGCCTCACATCCTTTGAAAACTTCAGAGGTACGTGGAGATCAGTGCCTCCAAAGGAGACCATTCCTGACTCCTCGAGAATCTTGATAGGAGTCCCAGGATTCCTGTGGCACGTGGAAAGGGACCCTTGGTCTCCCGCCTCAGCTGGAGAGGCGTCCCAATTGCCCTGCCAAGCCTCGAGGAGAATCTCGAGTTTTCCCTCGCAACTAGGCAGGAGTCCTGACGTCGCTGAACAAACACGTGGGTGGAAGGGCCATCCCCGTCGTAACTCGAGAATATACCCCAGGTTCCCGCCGCAACTCGAGAAAAACCATGAGACTTCCCCCTCGCCGCGAGATGATGCCCTATTCCCCTGCACTGCGTGCAGAGCAATACCGTGTTGCACATCACACATGAAAGGAGCCTTGATTTCCTTGATGACACTCCAGAGAAACCCCAAGAACACTGTTTCAAGGCTAGAGGGATCCTGAGGTCACTGTAGCAAAAAGAAAGAGCTCCGTGGACTAAAAATCAACTCGAGATGAGAGGTTAGTCCCTGGCTTCGACTCCACAGGACTACCACCTTACCACAAGCACCTCAAGAGGAGGCTTCTCTCAGCTCTAGGTATGTGAGAGGGACCCTGAGTTTGCGGCCTCAAGTGGAATGGACACCGCGATGCCCTGACTCGAAATAAGGCCGGATATCCCTGCAGTGACTTGAATGCAGGCTCGTCTTGCATCTCCCAAGTCGAAAGGATGTCTGAATCCCCTGTGGAGACAACAGAGAAAGACCTAGTTCCCCACCTCATCGCGACCGGAGGCCTCACATCCTTTGAAAACTCCAGAGGTACACGGAGATCAGTGGCTCCAAAGGAGACGATGCCTGACTCCTCGTGAAACTTGATAGGAGTCCCAGGATTCCTGTGGCACGTGGAAAGGGACCCTAGGTCTCCCGCCTCAGCTGGAGAGGCGTCCCAATTGCCCTGCCAAGCCTCGAGGAGAATCCCGAGTTGTACCTCGCAACTAGGCAGGAGTCCTGACGTCGCTGAACAAACACGTGGGTGGAAGGGCCATCCCCGTCGTAACTCGAGAATATACCCCAGGTTCCCGCCGCAACTTGAGAAAAACCATGAGACTTCCCCCTCGCCGCGAGATGAGGCCCGATTCCCCTGCACTGCATGCAGAGCATCTCCGTGTTGCACATCACACATGAAAGGAGCCTTGATTTCTTTGATGGCACGCCAGAGAAACCCCAAGAACACTGTTTCAAGGCTAGAGGGATCCTGAGGTCACTGTAGCAACACGAAAGAGCTCCGTGGACCAAAAATCAACTCGAGATGAGAGGTTAGTCCCTGGCTTCGACTCCAGAGGAATACCACCTTACCACAAGCAACTCAAGAGGAGGCTTCTCTCAGCTCTAGGTATGTGAGAGGGACCCTGAGTTTGCGGCCTCAAGTGGAATGGACACCGCGATGCCCTGACGTGAAATAAGGCTGGATATCCCTGCAGTGACTTGAATACAGGCTCGTCTTGCATCTCCCAAGATGAAAGGATGTCTTAATCTCCTGTGGCGACCACAGAGAAAGACCTAGTTCCCCACCTCATCGCGACCGGAGGACTCACATCCTTTGAAAACTCCAGAAGTACGCGGAGATCAGTGCCTCCAAAGGAGACGTTGCCTGACTCCTCGTGAAACTTGATAGGAGTCCCAGGATTCCTGTGGCACGTGGAAAGGGACCCTTGGTCTCCCTCTTCGGCTGGAGAGGCGTCCCAATTGCCCTGCCAAGCCTCGAGGAGAATCCCGAGTTGTCCCTCGCAACTAGGTAGGAGTCCTGACATCGCTGAACAAACACGTGGGTGACAGGGCCATCCCCGTCGTAACTCGAGAATATACCCCAGGTTCCCGCCGCAACTCGAGAAAAACCATGAGACTTCCCCCTCGCCGCGAGATGAGGCCCGATTCCCCTGCACTGCGTGCACAGCAATTCCGTGTTGCACATCACACATGAAAGGAGCCTTGATTTCCTTGGTGGCACTCCAGAGAAGCCCCAAGAACACTGTTTCAAGGCTAGAGGGATCCTGAGGTCACTGTAGCAACACGAAAGAGCTCCGTGGACCAAAAATCAACTCGAGATGAGAGGTTAGTCCCTGGCTTCGACTCCAGAGGAATACCACCTTACCACAAGCACCTCAAGAGGAGGCTTCTCTCAGCTCTAGGTATGTGAGAGGGAACCTGAGTTTGCGGCCTCAAGTGGAATGGACACCGCGATGCCCTGACTCGAAATAAGGCCGGATATCCCTGCAGTGAGTTGAATGCAGGCTCGTCTTGCATCTCCCAAGACGAAAGGATGTCTGAATCCCCTGTGGAGACTACAGAGAAAGACCTAGTTCCCCACCTCATCGCGACCGGAGGCCTCACATCCTTTGAAAACTCCAGAGGTACGCGGAGATCAGTGCCTCCAAAGGAGACGATGCCTGACTCCTCGTGAAACTTGATAGGAGTCCCATGATTTCTGTGGCACGTGGAAAGGGACCCTTGGTCTCCCCCCTCAGCTGGAGAGGCGTCCCAATTGCCCTGCCAAGCCTCAAGGAGAATCCCGAGTTGTCCCTCGCAACTAGGCAGGAGTCCTGCCATCGCTGAACAAACATGTGTGTGGAAGGGCCATCCCCGTTGTAACTCGAGAATATACCCCAGGTCCCGCCGCAACTCGAGATAAACCATGAGACTTCCCCCTCGCCGCGAGATGAGGCCTGATTCCCCTGCACTGCGTGCAGAGCAATTCCGTGATGCAGATCACACATGAAAGGAGCCTTGATTTCCTTGATGGCACTCCAGAGAAACCCCAAGAACACTGTTTCAAGGCTAGAGGGATCCTGAGGTCACTGTAGCAACACGAAAGAGCTCCGTGGACCAAAAATCAACTCAAGATGAGAGGTTAGTCCCTGGCTTCGACTCCAGAGGAATACCACCTTACCACAAGCACCTCAAGAGGAGGCTTCTCTCAGCTCTAGGTATGTGAGAGGGACCCTGAGTTTGCGGCCTCAAGTGGAATGGACACCGCGATGCCCTGACTCGAAATAAGGCCGAATATCCCTGCAGTGACTTGAATGCAGGCTCGTCTTGCATCTCCCAAGATGAAAGGATGTCTGAAACCCCTGTGGAGACCACAGAGAAAGACCTAGTTCCCCACCTCATCGCGACCGGAGGCCTCACATCCTTTGAAAACTCCAGAGATACGCGGAGATCAGTGCCTCCAAAGGAGACGATGCCTGACTCCTCGTGAAACTTGATAGGAGTCCCAGGATTCCTGTGGCACGTGGAAAGGGACCCTTGGTCTCCCTCCTCAGCTGGAGAGGCGTCCCAATTGCCCTGGCAAGCCTCGAGGAGAATCCCGTGTTGTCCCTCGCAACTAGGCAGGAGTCCTGACGTCGCTGAACAAACACGTGGGTGGAAGGGCCATCCCCGTCGTAACTCGAGAATATACCCCAGGTTCCTGCCGCAACTCGAGAAAAACCATGAGACTTCCTCCTCGCCGCAAGATGAGGCCTGATTCCCCTGCACTGCGTGCAGAGCAATTCCGTGTTGCACATCACACGTGAAAGGAGCCTTGATTTCCTTGATGGCACTCCAGAGAAACCTCAAGAACACTGTTTCAAGGCTAGAGGGATCCTGAGGTCACTGTAGCAACACGAAAGAGCTCCATGGACCAAAAATCAACTCGAGATGAGAGGTTAGTCCCTGGCTTCGACTCCAGCGGAATACCACCTTACCACAAGCAGCTCAAGAGGAGGCTTCTCTCAGCTCTAGGTATGTGAGAGGGACCCTGAGTTTGCGGCCTCAAGTGGAATGGACACCGCGATGCCCTGACTCGAAATAAGGCCGGATATCCCTGCAGTGACTTGAATGCAGGCTCGTCTTGCATCTCCCAAGACGAAAGGATGTCTGAATCCCCTGTGGAGACCACAGAGAAAGACCTAGTTTCCCACCTCATCGCGACCGGAGGCCTCACATCCTTTGAAAACTCCAGAGGTACGCGGAGATCAGTGCCTCCAAAGGAGACGATGCCTGACTCCTCGTGAAACTTGATAGGAGTCCCAGGATTCCTGTGGCACGTGGAAAGGGACCCTTGATCTCCCGTGTCAGCTGGAGAGGCGTCCCAATTGCCCTGCCAAGCCTCGAGGAGAATCCCGAGTTGTCCCTCGCAACTAGGCAGGAGTCCTGCCATCGCTGAACAAACACGTGTGTAGAAGGGCCATCCCCGTTGTAACTCGAGAATATACCCCAGGTTCCCGCCGCAACTCGAGATAAACCATGAGACTTCCCCCTCGCCGCGAGATGAGGCCTGATTCCCCTGCACTGCGTGCAGAGCAATTCCGTGTTGCACATCACACATGAAAGGAGCCTTGCTTTCCTTGATGGCACTCCAGAGAAACCCCAAGAACACTGTTTCAAGGCTAGAGGGATCCTGAGGTCACTGTAGCAACACGAAAGAGCTCCGGGAACCAAAAATCAACTCGAGATGAGAGGATAGTCCCTGGCTTCGACTCCAGAGGAATACCACCTTACCACAAGCACCTCAAGAGGAGGTTTCTCTCAGCTCTAGGTATGTGAGAGGGACCCTGAGTTTGCGGCCTCAAGTGGAATGGACACCGCGATGCCCTGACTCGAAATAAGGCCGGATATCCCTGCAGTGACTTGAATGCAGGCTCGTCTTGCACCTCCCAAGATGAGAGGATGTCTGAATCCCCTGTGGAGACCACAGAGAAAGACCTAGTTCCCCACCTCATCGCGACCGGAGGCCTCACATCCTTTGAAAACTCCAGAGGTACGCGGAGATCAGTGCCTCCAAAGGAGACGATTCGTGACTCCTCGTGAAACTTGATAGGAGTCCCAGGATTCCTGTGGCACGTGGAAAGGGACCCTTGGTCTCCCGCCTCAGCTGGAGAGGCGTCCCAATTGCCCTGCCAAGCCTCGAGGAGAATCGCGAGTTGTCCCTCGCAACTAGGCAGGAGTCCTGATGTCGCTGAACAAACACGTGGGTGGAAGGGCCTTCCCCGTTGTAACTCGAGAATATACCCCAGGTTCCCGCCGCAACTCGAGAAAAACCATGAGACTTCCCCCTCGCCGCGAGATGAGGCCCGATTCCCCTGCACTGTGTGCAGAGCAATTCCGTGTTGCACATCACACATGAAAGGAGCCTTGATTTCCTTGATGGCACTCCAGAGAAACCCCAAGAACACTGTTTCAAGGCTAGAGGGATCCTGAGGTCACTGTAGCAACACGAAAGAGCTCCATGGACCAAAAATCAACTCGAGATGAGAGGTTAGTCCCTGGCTTCGACTCCAGAGGAATACCACCTTACCACAAGCACCTCAAAAGGAGGCTTCTCTCAGCTCTAGGTATGTGAGAGGGACCCTGAGTTTGCGGCCTCAAGTGGAATGGTCACCGCGATGCCCTGACTCGAAATAAGGCCGGATATCCCTGCAGTGAGTTGAATGCAGGCTCGTCTTGCATCTCCCAAGACGAAAGGATGTCTGAATCCCCTGTGGAGACTACAGAGAAAGACCTAGTTCCCCACCTCATCGCGCCCGGAGACCTCACATCCTTTGAAAACTCCAGAGGTACGCGGAGATCAGTGCCTCCAAAGGAGACGATGCCTGACTCCTCGTGAAACTTGATATGAGTCCCAGGATTCCTGTGGCACATGGAAAGGGACCCTTGGTCTCCCGCCTCAGCTGGAGAGGCGTCCCAATTGCCCTGCCAAGCCTCGAGGAGAATCCCGAGTTGTCCCTCGCAACTAGGCAGGAGTCCTGCCATCGCTGAACAAACACGTGTGAAGAAGGGCCATCCCCATTGTAACTCGAGAATATACACCAGGTTCCCGCCGCAACTCGAGATAAACCATGAGACTTCCCCCTCGCCGCGAGATGAGGCCTGATTCCCCTGCACTGCGTGCACAGCAATTCCGTGTTGCACATCACACATGAAAGGAGCCTTGATTTCCTTGATGGCACTCCAGAGAAACCCCAAGAGCACTGTTTCAAGGCTAGAGGGATCCTGAGGTCACTGTAGCAACACGAAAGAGCTCCGTGGACCAAAAATCAACTCGAGATGAGAGGATAGTCCCTGGCTGCGACTCCAGAGGAATACCACCTTACCACAAGCACCTCAAGAGGAGGCTTCTCTCAGCTCTAGGTATGTGAGAGGGACCCTGAGTTTGCGGCCTCAAGTGGAATGGACACCGCGATGCCCTGACTCGAAATAAGCCGGATATCCCTGCAGTGACTTAAATGCAGGCTCGTCTTGCATCTCCCAAGACGAAAGGATGTCTGAATCCCCTGTGGAGACCTCAGAGAAAGATCTAGTTCCCCACCTCATCGCGCCCGGAGGCCTCACATCCTTTGAAAACTCCAGAGGTACGCGGAGATCAGTGCCTCCAAAGGAGACGATGCCTGACTCCTCGTGAAACTTGATAGGAGTCCCAGGATTCCTGTGGCACGTGGAAAGGGACCCTTGGTCTCCCGCCTCAGCTGGAGAGGCGTCCCAATTGCCCTGCCAAGCCTCGAGGAGAATCCCGAGTTGTCCCTCGCAACTAGGCAGGAGTCCTGCCGTCGCTGAACAAACATGTGGGTGGAAGGGCCATCCCCGTCGTAACTCGAGAATATACCCCAGGTTCCCGCCGCAACTCGAGAAAAACCATGAGACTTCCCCCTCGCCGCGAGATGAGGCCCGATTCCCCCGCACTGCATGCAGAGCAATTCTGTGTTGCACATCACTCATGAAAAGAGCCTTGATTTCCTTGATGGCACTCCAGAGAAACCCCAAGAACACTGTTTCAAGGCTAGAGGGATCCTGAGGTCACTGTAGCAACACGAAAGAGCTCCGTGGACCAAAAATCAACTCGAGATGAGAGGTTAGTCCCTGGCTTCGACTCCAGAGGAATACCACCTTACCACAAGTACCTCAAGAGGAGGCTTCTCTCAGCTCTAGGTATGTGAGAGGGACCCTGAGTTTGCGGCCTCAAGTGGAATGGACACCGCGATGCCCTGACTCGAAATAAGCCGGATATCCCTGCAGTGACTTGAATGCAGGCTCGTCTTGCATCTCCCAAGACGAAAGGATGTCTGAATCCCCTGTGGAGACCTCAGAGAAAGATCTAGTTCCCCACCTCATCGCGACCGGAGGCCTCACATCCTTTGAAAACTCCAGAGGTACGCGGAGATCAGTGCCTCGAAAGAAGACGATGCCTGACTCCTCGTGAAACTTGATAGGAGTCCCAGGATTCCTGTGGCACGTGGAAAGGGACCCTTGGTCTCCCGCCTCAGCTGGAGAGGCGTCCCAATTGCCCTGCCAAGCCTCGAGGAGAATCCCGAGTTGTCCCTCGCAACTAGGCAGGAGTCCTGCCGTCACTGAACAAACACGTGGGTGGAAGGGCCATCCCCGTCGTAACTCGAGAATATACCCCAGGTTCCCGCCGCAACTCGAGAAAAACCATGAGACTTCGCCCTCGCCGCGAGATGAGGCCCGATTCCCCTGCACTGCATGCAGAGCAATTCTGTGTTGCACATCACTCATGAAAAGAGCCTTGATTTCCTTGATGGCACTCCAGAGAAACCCCAAGAACACTGTTTCAAGGCTAGAGGGATCCTGAGGTCACTGTAGCAACAAGAAAGAGCTCCGTGGACCAAAAATCAACTCGAGATGAGAGGTTAGTTCCTGGCTTCGACTCCAGAGGAATACCACCTTACCACAAGCACCTCAAGAGGAGGCTTCTCTCAGCTCTAGGTATGTGAGAGGGACCCTGAGTTTGCGGCCTCAAGTGGAATGGACACCGCGATGCCCTGACTCGAAATAAGGCCGCATATCCCTGCAGTGACTTGAATGCAGGCTCTTCTTGCATCTCCCAAGACGAAAGGATGTCTGAATCCCCTGTGGAGACCACAGAGAAAGACCTACTTCCCCACCTCATCCCGAACGGAGGCCTCACATCCTTTGAAAACTTCAGAGGTATGCGGAGATCAGTGCCTCCAAAGGAGACGATGCCTGACTCCTCGTGAAACTTGATAGGAGTCCCAGGATTCCTGTGCACGTGGAAAGGGACCCTTGGTCTCCCGCCTCAGCTGGAGAGGCGTCCCAATTGCCCTGCCAAGCCTCGAGGAGAATCCCGAGTTGTCCCTCGCAACTAGGCAGAAGTACTGACGTCGCTGAACAAACACGTGGTTGGAAGGGCCATCCCCGTCCTAACTCGAGAATATACCCCAGGTTCCCGCTGCAACTCGAGAAAAACCATGAGAGTTCCCCCTCGCCGCGATATGAGGCCCGATTCCCCTGCACTGCGTGCAGAGCAATTCCGTGTTGCACATCACACATGAAAGGAGCCTTGATTTCCTTGGTGGCACTAAAAAGAATCCCCAAGAACACTGTTTCAAGGCTAGAGGGATCCTGAGGTCACTGTAGCAACACGAAAGAGCTCCGTGGACCAAAAATCAACTCGAGATGAGAGGTTAGTCTCTGGCTTCGACTCCAGAGGAATACCACCTTACCACAAGCACCTCAAGAGGAGGCTTCTCTCAGCTCTAGGTATGTGAGAGGGACCCTGAGTTTGCGGCCTCAAGTGGAATGGACACCGCGATGCCCTGACTCGAAATAAGGCCGGATATCCCTGCAGTGAGTTGAATGCAGGCTCGTCTTGCATCTCCCAAGACGAAAGGATGTCTGAATCCCCTGTGGAGACTACAGAGAAAGACCTAGTTCCCCACCTCATCGCGACCGGAGGCCTCACATCCTTTGAAAACTCCAGAGGTACGCGGAGATCAGTGCCTCCAAAGGAGACGATGCCTGACTCCTCGTGAAACTTGATAGGAGTCCCAGGATTCCTGTGGCACGTGGAAAGGGATCCTTGGTCTCGCGCCTCAGCTGGAGAGGCGTCCCAATTGCCCTGCCAAGCCTCGAGGAGAATCCCGAGTTGTCCCTCGCAACTAGGCAGGAGTCCTGCCATCGCTGAACAAACACGTGTGTAGAAGGGCCATCCCCATTGTAAATCGAGAATATACCCCAGGTTCCCGCCGCAACTCGAGATAAACCATGAGACTTCCCCCTCGCCGCGAGATGAGGCCTGATTCCCCTGCACTGCGTGCAGAGCAATTCCGTGATGCACATCACACATGAAAGGAGCCTTGATTTCCTTGATGGCACTCCAGAGAAACCCCAAGAACACTGTTTCAAGGCTAGAGGGATCCTGAGGTCACTGTAGCAACACGAAAGAGCTCCGTGGACCAAAAATCAACTCGAGATGAGAGGTTAGTCCCTGGCTTCGACTCCAGAGGAATACCACCTTACCAAAAGCACCTCAAGAGGAGGCTTCTCTCAGCTCTAGGTATGTGAGAGGGACCCTGAGTTTGCGGCCTCAAGTGGAATGGACACCGCGATGCCCTGACTCGAAATAAGGCCGGATATCCCTGCAGTGACTTGAATGCAGGCTCGTCTTGCATCTCCCAAGATGAAAGGATGTCTGAATCCCCTGTGGAGACCACAGAGAAAGACCTAGTTCCCCACCTCATCGCGACCGGAGGCCTCACATCCTTTGAAAACTCCAGAGGTACGCGGAGATCAGTGCCTCCAAAGGAGACAATGCCTGACTCCTCGTGAAACTTGATAGGAGTCCCAGGATTCCTGTGGCACGTGGAAAGGGACCCTTGGTCTCCCTCCTCAGCTGGAGAGGCGTCCCAATTGCCCTGCCAAGCCTCGAGGAGAATCCCGAGTTGTCCCTCGCAACTAGGCAGGAGTCCTGACGTCGCTGAACAAACACGTGGGTGGAAGGGCCATCCCCGTCGTAACTTTAGAATATACCCCAGGTTCCCGCCGCAACTCGAGAAAAACCATGAGACTTCCTCCTCGCCGCAAAATGAGGCCTGATTCCCCTGCACTGCGTGCAGAGCAATTCCGTGTTGCACATCACACGTGAAAGGAGCCTTGATTTCCTTGATGGCACTCCAGAGAAACCCCAAGAACACTGTTTCAAGGCTAGAGGGATCCTGAGGTCACTGTAGCAACAAGAAAGAGCTCCATGGACCAAAAATCAACTCGAGATGAGAGGTTAGTCCCTGGCTTCGACTCCAGCGGAATACCACCTTACCACAAGCAGCTCAAGAGGAGGTTTCTCTCAGCTCTAGGTATGTGAGAGGGACCCTGAGTTTGCGGCCTCAAGTGGAATGGACACCGCGATGCCCTGACTCAAAATAAGGCCGGATATCCCTGCAGTGACTTGAATGCAGGCTCGTCTTGCATCTCCCAAGACGAAAGGATGTCTGAATCCCCTGTGGAGACCACAGAGAAAGACCTAGTTCCCCACCTCATCGCGACCGGAGGCCTCACATCCTTTGAAAACTCCAGAGGTACGCGGAGATCAGTGCCTCCAAAGGAGACGATGCCTGACTCCTCGTGAAACTTGATAGGAGTCCCAGGATTCCTGTGGCACGTGGAAAGGGACCCTTGGTCTCCCGCCTCAGCTGGAGAGGCGTCCCAATTGCCCTGCCAAGCCTCGAGGAGAATCCCGAGTTGTCCCTCGCAACTAGGCAGGAGTCCTGCCATCGCTGAACAAACACGTGTGTAGAAGGGCCATCCCCGTTGTAACTCGAGAATATACCCCAGGTTCCCGCCGCAACTCGAGATAAACCATGAGACTTCCCCCTCGCCGCGAGATGAGGCCTGATTCCCCTGCACTGCGTGCAGAGCCATTCCGTGTTGCACATCACACATGAAAGGAGCCTTGATTTCCTTGATGGCACTCCAGAGAAACCCCAAGAACACTGTTTCAAGGCTAGAGGGATCCTTGAGGTCACTGTAGCAACACGAAAGAGCTCCGTGGACCAAAAATCAACTCGAGATGAGAGGTTAGTCCCTGGCTTCGACTCCAGAGGAATACCACCTTACCACAAGCACCTCAAGAGGAGGCTTCTCTCAGCTCTAGGTATGTGAGAGGGACCCTGAGTTTGCGGCCTTAAGTGGAATGGACACCGCGATGCCCTGACTCGAAATAAGCCGGATATCCCTGCAGTGACTTGAATGCAGGCTTGTCTTGCATCTCCCAAGACGAAAGGATGTCTGAATCCCCTGTGGAGACCTCAGAGAAAAATCTAGTTCCCCACCTCATCGCGACCGGAGGCCTCACATCCTTTGAAAACTCCAGAGGTACGCGGAGATCAGTGCCTCGAAAGGAGACGATGCCTGACTCCTCGTGAAACTTGATAGGAGTCCCAGGATTCCTGTGGCACGTGGAAAGGGACCCTTGGTCTCCCGCCTCAGCTGGAGAGGCGTCCCAATTGCCCTGCCAAGCCTCGAGGAGAATCCCGAGTTGTCCCTCGCAACTAGGCAGGAGTCCTGCCGTCACTGAACAAACACGTGGGTGGAAGGGCCATCCCCGTCGTAACTCGAGAATATCCCCCAGGTTCCCGCCGCAACTCGAGAAAAACCATGAGACTTCCCCCTCGCCGCGAGATGAGGCCCGATTCCCCTGCACTGCGTGCAGAGCAATTCCGTGTTGCACATCACACGTGAAAGGAGCCTTGATTTCCTTGATGGCACTCCAGAGAAACCCCAAGAGCACTGTTTCAAGGCTAGAGGGATCCTGAGGTCACTGTAGCAACACGAAAGAGCTCCGTGGGCCAAAAATCAACTCGAGATGAGAGGTTAGTCCCTGGCTTCGACTCCAGAGGAATACCACCTTACCACAAGCACCTCAAGAGGAGGCTTCTCTCAGCTCTAGGTATGTGAGAGGGACCCTGATTTTGCGGCCTCAAGTGGAATGGACACCGCGATGCCCTGACTCAAAATAAGGCCGGATATCCCTGCAGTGACTTGAATGCAGGCTCGTCTTGCATCTCCCAAGACGAATGGATGTCTGAATCCCCTGTGGAGACCACAGAGAAAGACGTAGTTCCCCACCTCATCGCGACCGGAGGCCTCACATCCTTTGAAAACTCCAGAGGTACGCGAAGATCAGTGCCTCCAAAGGAGAAGACGCCTGACTCCTCGTGAAACTTGATAGGAGTCCCAGAATTCCTGTGGCACGTGGAAAGGGACCCATGGTCTCCCGCCTCAGCTGGGGAGGCGTCCCAATTGCCCTGCCAAGCCTCGAGGAGAATCCCGAGTTGTCCCTCGCAACTAGGCAGGAGTCCTGCCGTCGCTGAACAAACACGTAGGTGGAAGGGCCATCCCCGTCGTAACTCGAGAATATACCCCAGGTTCCCGCCACAACTCGAGAAAAACCATGAGACTTCCCCCTCGCCGCGAGATGAGGCCCGATTCCCCTGCACTGCGGTCAGAGCAATTCCGTGTTGCACATCACACATGAAAGGAGCCTTGATTTCCTTGATGGCACTCCAGAGAAACCCCAAGGACACTGTTTCAAGGCTAGAGGGATCCTGAGGTCACTGTAGCAACACGAAAGAGCTCCGTGGACCAAAAATCAACTCGAGATGAGAGGTTAGTCCCTGGCTTCGACTCCAGAGGAATACCACCTTCCCACAAGCACCTCAAGAGGAGACTTCTCTCAGCTCTAGGTATGTGAGAGGGACCCTGAGTTTGCGGCCTCAAGTGGAATGGACACCGCGATGCCCTGACTCGAAATAAGGCCGGATATCCCTGCAGTGACTTGAATGCAGGCTCGTCTTGCATCTCCCAAGATGAAAGGATGTCTGAATCCCCTGTGGAGACCACAGAGAAAGACCTAGTTCCCCACCTCATCGCGACCGGAGGCCTCACATCCTTTGAAAACTCCAGAGGTACGCGGAGATCAGTGCCTCCAAAGGAGACGATGCCTGACTCCTCGTGAAACTTGATAGGAGTCCCAGGATGCCTGTGGCACGTGGAAAGGGACCCTTGGTCTCCCTCCTCAGCTGGAGAGGCGTCCCAATTGCCCTGCCAAGCCTCGAGGAGAATCCCGAATTGTCCCTCGCAACTAGGCAGGAGTCCTGACGTCGCTGAACAAACACGTGGCTGGAAGGGCCATCCCCGTCGTAACTCTAGAATATACCCCAGGTTCCCGCCGCAACTCGAGATAAACCATGAGACTTCCCCCTCGCCGCGAGATGAGGCCTGATTCCCCTGCACTGCGTGCAGAGCAATTCCGTGATGCACATCACACATGAAAGGAGCCTTGATTTCCTTGATGGCACTCCAGAGAAACCCCAAGAACACTGTTTCAAGGCTAGAGGGATCCTGAGGTCACTGTAGCAACACGAAAGAGCTCCGTGGACCAAAAATCAACTCGAGATGAGAGGTTAGTCCCTGGCTTCGACTCCAGAGGAATACCACCTTACCACAAGCACCTCAAGAGGAGGCTTCTCTCAGCTCTAGGTATGTGAGAGGGACCCTGAGTTTGCGGCCTCAAGTGGAATGGACACCGCGATGCCCTGACTCGAAATAAGGCCGGATATCCCTGCAGTGACTTGAATGCAGACTCCTCTTGCATCTCCCAAGACGAAAGGATGTCTGAATCCCCTGTGGAGACCACAGAGAAAGACCTAGTTCCCCACCTCATCGCGACCGGAGGCCTCACATCCTTTGAAAACTCCAGAGGTACGCGGAGATCAGTGCCTCCAAAGGAGACGATGCCTGACTCCTCGTGAAACTTGATAGGAGTCCCAGGATTCCTGTGGAACGTGGAAAGGGACACTTGGTCTCCCTCCTCAGCTGGAGAGGCGTCCCAATTGCCCTGCCAAGCCTCGAGGAGAATCCAGAGTTGTCCCTCGCAACTAGGCAGGAGTCCTGACGTCGCTGAACAAACACGTGGGTGGAAGGGCCTTCCCCGTTGTAACTCGAGAATATACCCCAGGTTCCCGCCGCAACTCGAGAAAAACCATGAGACTTCCCCCTCGCCGCGAGATGAGGCCCGATTCCCCTGCACTGCGTGCAGAGCAATTCCGTGTTGCACATCACACGTGAAAGGAGACTTGATTTCCTTGATGGCACTCCAGAGAAACCCCAAGAGCACTGTTTCAACGCTAGAGGGATCCTGAGGTCACTGTAGCAACACGAAAGAGCTCCGTGGACCAAAAATCAACTCGAGATGAGAGGTTAGTCCCTGGCTTCGACTCCAGAGGAATACCACCTTACCACAAGCAGCTCAAGAGGAGGCTTCTCTCAGCTCTAGGTATGTGAGAGGGACCCTGAGTTTGCGGCCTCAAGTGGAATGGACACCGCGATGCCCTGACTCGAAATAAGGCCGGATATCCCTGCAGTGACTTGAATGGAGGCTCGTCTTGCATCTCCCAAGACGAATGGATGTCTGAATCCCCTGTGGAGACCACAGAGAAAGACGTAGTTCCCCACCTCATCGCGACCGGAGGCCTCACATCCTTTGAAAACTCCAGAGGTACGCGAAGATCAGTGCCTCCAAAGGAGAAGACGCCTGACTCCTCGTGAAACTTGATAGGAGTCCCAGGATTCCTGTGGCACGTGGAAAGGGACCCATGGTCTCCCGCCTCAGCTGGAGAGGCGTCCCAATTGCCCTGCCAAGCCTCGAGGAGAATCCCGAGTTGTCCCTCGCAACTAGGCAGGAGTCCTGCCGTCGCTGAACAAACACGTAGGTGGAAGGGCCATCCCCGTCGTTACTCGAGAATATACCCCAGGTTCCCGCCACAACTCGAGAAAAACCATGAGACTTCCCCCTCGCCGCGAGATGAGGCCCGATTCCCCTGCACTGCGGTCAGAGCAATTCCGTGTTGCACATCACACATGAAAGGAGCCTTGATTTCCTTGATGGCACTCCAGAGAAACCCCAAGGACACTGTTTCAAGGCTAGAGGGATCCTGAGGTCACTGTAGCAACACGAAAGAGCTCCGTGGACCAAAAATCAACTCGAGATGAGAGGTTAGTCCCTGGCTTCGACTCCAGAGGAATACCACCTTCCCACAAGCACCTCAAGAGGAGACTTCTCTCAGCTCTAGGTATGTGAGAGGGACCCTGAGTTTGCGGCCTCAAGTGGAATGGACACCGCGATGCCCTGACTCGAAATAAGGCCGGATATCCCTGCAGTGACTTGAATGCAGGCTCGTCTTGCATCTCCCAAGACGAAAGGATGTCTGAATCCCCTGTGGAGACTACAGAGAAAGACCTAGTTCCCCACCTCATCGCGACCGGAGGCCTCACATCCTTTGAAAACTCCAGAGGTACGCGGAGATCAGTGCCTCCAAAGGAGACGATGCCTGACTCCTCGTGAAACTTGATAGGAGTCCCAGGATTCCTGTGGCACGTGGAAAGGGACCCTTGGTCTCCCGCCTCAGCTGGAGAGGCGTCGCAATTGCCCTGCCAAGCCTCGAGGAGAATCCCGAGTTGTCCCTCGCAACTAGGCAGGAGTCCTGCCATCGCTGAACAAACACGTGTGTAGAAGGGCCATCCCCGTCGTAACTCGAGAATATACCCCAGGTTCCCGCCGCAACTCGAGATAAACCATGAGACTTCCCCCTCGCCGCGAGATGAGGCCTGATTCCCCTGCACTGCGTGCAGAGCAATTCTGTGATGCACATCACACATGAAAGGAGCCTTGATTTCCTTGATGGCACTCCAGAGAAACCCCAAGAACACTGTTTCAAGGCTAGAGGGATCCTGAGGTCACTGTAGCAACACGAAAGAGCTCCGTGGACCAAAAATCAACTCGAGATGAGAGGTTAGTCCCTGGCTTCGACTCCAGAGGAATACCACCTTACCACAAGCACCTCAAGAGGAGGCTTCTCTCAGCTCTAGGTATGTGAGAGGGACCCTGAGTTTGCGGCCTCAAGTGAAATGGACACCGCGATGCCCTGACTCGAAATAAGGCCGGATATCCCTGCAGTGACTTGAATGCAGGCTCGTCTTGCATCTCCCAAGATGAAAGGATGTCTGAATCCCCTGTGGAGACCACAGAGAAAGACCTAGTTCCCCACCTCATCGCGACCGGAGGCCTCACATCCTTTGAAAACTCCAGAGGTACGCGGAGATCAGTGCCTCCAAAGGAGACGATGCCTGACTCCTCGTGAAACTTGATAGGAGTCCCAGGATTCCTGTGGCACGTGGAAAGGGACCCTTGGTCTCCCTCCTCAGCTGGAGAGGCGTCCCAATTGCCCTGCCAAGCCTCGAGGAGAATCCCGAATTGTCCCTCGCAACTAGGCAGGAGTCCTGACGTCGCTGAACAAACAGGTGTGTGGAAGGGCCATCCCCGTCGTAACTCTAGAATATACCCCAGGTTCCCGCCGCAACTCGAGAAAAACCATGAGACTTCCTCCTCGCCGCAAGATGAGGCCTGATTCCCCTGCACTGCGTGCAGAGCAATTCCGTGTTGCACATCACACGTGAAAGGAGCCTTGATTTCCTTGATGGCACTCCAGAGAAACCCCAAGAACACTGTTTCAAGGCTAGAGGGATCCTGAGGTCACTGTAGCAGCACGAAAGAGCTCCATGGACCAAAAATCAACTCGAGATGAGAGGTTAGTCCCTGGCTTCGACTCCAGCGGAATACCACCTTACCACAAGCAGCTCAAGAGGAGGCTTCTCTCAGCTCTAGGTATGTGAGAGGGACCCTGAGTTTGCGGCCTCAAGTGGAATGGACACCGCGATGCCCTGACTCGAAATAAGGCCGGATATCCCTGCAGTGACTTGAATGCAGGCTCGTCTTGCATCTCCCAAGACGAAAGGATGTCTGAATCCCCTGTGGAGACCACAGAGAAAGACCTAGTTCCCCACCTCATCGCGACCGGAGGCCTCACATCCTTTGAAAAATTCCAGAGGTAAGCGAAGATCAGTGCCTCCAAAGGAGAAGACGCCTGACTCCTCGTGAAACTTGATAGGAGTCCCCAGAATTCCTGTGGCACGTGGAAAGGGACCAATGGTCTCCCGCCTCAGCTGGAGAGGCGTCCCAATTGCCCTGCCAAGCCTCGAGGAGAATCCCGAGTTGTCCCTCGCAACTAGGCAGGAGTCCTGCCGTCGCTGAACAAACACGTGGGTGGAAGGGCCATCCCCGTCGTAACTCGAGAATATACCCCAGGTTCCCGCCGCAACTCGAGAAAAACCATGAGACTTCCCCCTCGCCGCGAGATGAGGCCCGATTCCCCTGCACTGCGGGCAGAGCAATTCCGTGTTGCACATCACACATGAAAGGAGCCTTGATTTCCTTGATGGCACTCCAGAGAAACCCCAAGGACACTGTTTCAAGGCTAGAGGGATCCTGAGGTCACTGTAGCAACACGAAAGAGCTCCGTGGACCAAAAATCAACTCGAGATGAGAGGTTAGTCCCTGGCTTCGACTCCAGAGGAATACCACCTTACCACAAGCACCTCAAGAGGAGGCTTCTCTCAGCTCTAGGTATGTGAGAGGGACCCTGAGTTTGCGGCCTCAAGTGGAATGGACACCGCGATGCCCTGACTCGAAATAAGGCCGGATATCCCTGCAGTGACTTGAATGCAGGCTCGTCTTGCATCTCCCAAGACGAATGGATGTCTGAATCCCCTGTGGAGACCACAGAGAAAGACGTAGTTCCCCACCTCATCGCGACCGGAGGCCTCACATCCTTTGAAAACTCCAGAGGTACGCGAAGATCAGTGCCTCCAAAGGAGAAGACGCCTGACTCCTCGTGAAACTTGATAGGAGTCCCAGGATTCCTGTGGCACGTGGAAAGGGACCCATGGTCTCCCGCCTCAGCTGGAGAGGCGTCCCAATTGCCCTGCCAAGCCTCGAGGAGAATCCCGAGTTGTCCCTCGCAACTAGGCAGGAGTCCTGCCGTCGCTGAACAAACACGTAGGTGGAAGGGCCATCCCCGTCGTAACTCGAGAATATACCCCAGGTTCCCGCCACAACTCGAGAAAAACCATGAGACTTCCCCCTCGCCGCGAGATGAGGCCCGATTCCCCTGCACTGCGGTCAGAGCAATTCCGTGTTGCACATCACACATGAAAGGAGCCTTGATTTCCTTGATGGCACTACAGAGAAACCCCAAGGACACTGTTTCAAGGCTAGAGGGATCCTGAGGTCACTGTAGCAACACGAAAGAGCTCCGTGGACCAAAAATCAACTCGAGATGAGAGGTTAGTCCCTGGCTTCGACTCCAGAGGAATACCACCTTCCCACAAGCACCTCAAGAGGAGACTTCTCTCAGCTCTAGGTATGTGAGAGGGACCCTGAGTTTGCGGCCTCAAGTGGAATGGACACCGCGATGCCCTGACTCGAAATAAGGCCGGATATCCCTGCAGTGACTTGAATGCAGGCTCGTCTTGCATCTCCCAAGACGAAAGGATGTCTGAATCCCCTGTGGAGACTACAGAGAAAGACCTAGTTCCCCACCTCATCGCGACCGGAGGCCTCACATCCTTTGAAAACTCCAGAGGTACGCGGAGATCAGTGCCTCCAAAGGAGACGATGCCTGACTCCTCGTGAAACTTGATAGGAGTCCCAGGATTCCTGTGGCACGTGGAAAGGGACCCTTGGTCTCCCGCCTCAGCTGGAGAGGCGTCGCAATTGCCCTGCCAAGCCTCGAGGAGAATCCCGAGTTGTCCCTCGCAACTAGGCAGGAGTCCTGCCATCGCTGAACAAACACGTGTGTAGAAGGGCCATCCCCGTCGTAACTCGAGAATATACCCCAGGTTCCCGCCGCAACTCGAGATAAACCATGAGACTTCCCCCTCGCCGCGAGATGAGGCCTGATTCCCCTGCACTGCGTGCAGAGCAATTCTGTGATGCACATCAGACATGAAAGGAGCCTTGATTTCCTTGATGGCACTCCAGAGAAACCCCAAGAACACTGTTTCAAGGCTAGAGGGATCCTGAGGTCACTGTAGCAACACGAAAGAGCTCCGTGGACCAAAAATCAACTCGAGATGAGAGGTTAGTCCCTGGCTTCGACTCCAGAGGAATACCACCTTACCACAAGCACCTCAAGAGGAGGCTTCTCTCAGCTCTAGGTATGTGAGAGGGACCCTGAGTTTGCGGCCTCAAGTGAAATGGACACCGCGATGCCCTGACTCGAAATAAGGCCGGATATCCCTGCAGTGACTTGAATGCAGGCTCGTCTTGCATCTCCCAAGATGAAAGGATGTCTGAATCCCCTGTGGAGACCACAGAGAAAGACCTAGTTCCCCACCTCATCGCGACCGGAGGCCTCACATCCTTTGAAAACTCCAGAGGTACGCGGAGATCAGTGCCTCCAAAGGAGACGATGCCTGACTCCTCGTGAAACTTGATAGGAGTCCCAGGATTCCTGTGGCACGTGGAAAGGGACCCTTGGTCTCCCTCCTCAGCTGGAGAGGCGTCCCAATTGCCCTGCCAAGCCTCGAGGAGAATCCCGAATTGTTCCTCGCAACTAGGCAGGAGTCCTGACGTCGCTGAACAAACACGTGGCTGGAAGGGCCATCCCCGTCGTAACTCTAGAATATACCCCAGGTTCCCGCCGCAACTCGAGAAAAACCATGAGACTTCCTCCTCGCCGCAAGATGAGGCCTGATTCCCCTGCACTGCGTGCAGAGCAATTCCGTGTTGCACATCACACGTGAAAGGAGCCTTGATTTCCTTGATGGCACTCCAGAGAAACCCCAAGAACACTGTTTCAAGGCTAGAGGGATCCTGAGGTCACTGTAGCAGCACGAAAGAGCTCCATGGACCAAAAATCAACTCGAGATGAGAGGTTAGTCCCTGGCTTCGACTCCAGCGGAATACCACCTTACCACAAGCAGCTCAAGAGGAGGCTTCTCTCAGCTCTAGGTATGTGAGAGGGACCCTGAGTTTGCGGCCTCAAGTGGAATGGACACCGCGATGCCCTGACTCGAAATAAGGCCGGATATCCCTGCAGTGACTTGAATGCAGGCTCGTCTTGCATCTCCCAAGACGAAAGGATGTCTGAATCCCCTGTGGAGACCACAGAGAAAGACCTAGTTCCCCACCTCATCGCGACCGGAGGCCTCACATCCTTTGAAAAATTCCAGAGGTACGCGAAGATCAGTGCCTCCAAAGGAGAAGACGCCTGACTCCTCGTGAAACTTGATAGGAGTCCCAGAATTCCTGTGGCACGTGGAAAGGGACCCATGGTCTCCCGCCTCAGCTGGAGAGGCGTCCCAATTGCCCTGCCAAGCCTCGAGGAGAATCCCGAGTTGTCCCTCGCAACTAGGCAGGAGTCCTGCCATCGCTGAACAAACACGTGGGTGGAAGGGCCATCCCCGTCGTAACTCGAGAATATACCCCAGGTTCCCGCCGCAACTCGAGAAAAACCATGAGACTTCCCCCTCGCCGCGAGATGAGGCCCGATTCCCCTGCACTGCGGGCAGAGCAATTCCGTGTTGCACATCACACATGAAAGGAGCCTTGATTTCCTTGATGGCACTCCAGAGAAACCCCAAGGACACTGTTTCAAGGCTAGAGGGATCCTGAGGTCACTGTAGCAACACGAAAGAGCTCCGTGGACCAAAAATCAACTCGAGATGAGAGGTTAGTCCCTGGCTTCGACTCCAGAGGAATACCACCTTACCACAAGCACCTCAAGAGGAGGCTTCTCTCAGCTCTAGGTATGTGAGAGGGACCCTGAGTTTGCGGCCTCAAGTGGAATGGACACCGCGATGCCCTGACTCGAAGTAAGGCCGGATATCCCTGCAGTGACTTGAATGGAGGCTCGTCTTGCATCTCCCAAGACGAAAGGATGTCTGAATCCCCTGTGGAGACTACAGAGAAAGACCCAGTTCCCCACCTCATCGCGACCGGAGGCCTCACATCCTTTGAAAACTCCAGAGGTACGCGGAGATCAGTGCCTCCAAAGGAGACGATGCCTGACCCTCGTGAAACTTGATAGGAGTCCCAGGATTCCTGTGCACGTGGAAAGGGACCCTTGGTCTCCCGCCTCAGCTGGAGAGGCGTCCCAATTGCCCTGCCAAGCCTCGAGGAGAATCCCGAGTTGTCCCTCGCAACTAGGCAGGAGTCCTGCCATCGCTGAACAAACACGTGTGTAGAAGGGCCATCCCCGTCGTAACTCGTGAATATACCCCAGGTTTCCGCCGCAACTCGAGATAAACCATGAGACTTCCCCCTCGCCGCGAGATGAGGCCTGATTTCCCTGCACTGCGTGCAGAGCAATTCCGTGATGCACATCACACATGAAAGGAGCCTTGATTTCCTTGATGGCACTCCAGAGAAACCCCAAGAACACTGTTTCAAGGCTAGAGGGATCCTGAGGTCACTGTAGCAACACGAAAGAGCTCCGTGGACCAAAAATCAACTCGAGATGAGAGGTTAGTCCCTGGCTTCGACTCCAGAGGAATACCACCTTACCACAAGCACCTCAAGAGGAGGCTTCTCTCAGCTCTAGGTATGTGAGAGGGACCCTGAGTTTGCGGCCTCAAGTGGAATGGACACCGCGATGCCCTGACTCGAAGTAAGGCCGGATATCCCTGCAGTGACTTGAATGGAGGCTCGTCTTGCATCTCCCAAGACGAAAGGATGTCTGAATCCCCTGTGGAGACTACAGAGAAAGACCCAGTTCCCCACCTCATCGCGACCGGAGGCCTCACATCCTTTGAAAACTCCAGAGGTACGCGGAGATCAGTGCCTCCAAAGGAGACGATGCCTGACTCCTCGTGAAACTTGATAGGAGTCCCAGGATTCCTGTGCACGTGGAAAGGGACCCTTGGTCTCCCGCCTCAGCTGGAGAGGCGTCCCAATTGCCCTGCCAAGCCTCGAGGAGAATCCCGAGTTGTCCCTCGCAACTAGGCAGGAGTCCTGCCATCGCTGAACAAACACGTGTGTAGAAGGGCCATCCCCGTCGTAACTCGTGAATATACCCCAGGTTTCCGCCGCAACTCGAGATAAACCATGAGACTTCCCCCTCGCCGCGAGATGAGGCCTGATTTCCCTGCACTGCGTGCAGAGCAATTCCGTGATGCACATCACACATGAAAGGAGCCTTGATTTCCTTGATGGCACTCCAGAGAAACCCCAAGAACACTGTTTCAAGGCTAGAGGGATCCTGAGGTCACTGTAGCAACACGAAAGAGCTCCGTGGACCAAAAATCAACTCGAGATGAGAGGTTAGTCCCTGGCTTCGACTCCAGAGGAATACCACCTTACCACAAGCACCTCAAGAGGAGGCTTCTCTCAGCTCTAGGTATGTGAGAGGGACCCTGATTTTGCGGCCTCAAGTGGAATGGACACCGCGATGCCCTGACTCAAAATAAGGCCGGATATCCCTGCAGTGACTTGAATGCAGGCTCGTCTTGCATCTCCCAAGACGAATGGATGTCTGAATCCCCTGTGGAGACCACAGAGAAAGACGTAGTTCCCCACCTCATCGCGACCGGAGGCCTCACATCCTTTGAAAACTCCAGAGGTACGCGAAGATCAGTGCCTCCAAAGGAGAAGACGCCTGACTCCTCGTGAAACTTGATAGGAGTCCCAGGATTCCTGTGGCACGTGGAAAGGGACCCATGGTCTCCCGCCTCAGCTGGAGAGGCGTCCCAATTGCCCTGCCAAGCCTCGAGGAGAATCCCGAGTGGTCCCTCGCAACTAGGCAGGAGTCCTGCCGTCGCTGAACAAACACGTAGGTGGAAGGGCCATCCCCGTCGTAACTCGAGAATATACCCCAGGTTCCCGCCCCAACTCGAGAAAAACCATGAGACTTCCCCCTCGCCGCGAGATGAGGCCCGATTCCCCTGCACTGCGGTCAGAGCAATTCCGTGTTGCACATCACACATGAAAGGAGCCTTGATTTCCTTGATGGCACTCCAGAGAAACCCCAAGGACACTGTTTCAAGGCTAGAGGGATCCTGAGGTCACTGTAGCAACACGAAAGAGCTCCGTGGACCAAAAATCAACTCGAGATGAGAGGTTAGTCCCTGGCTTCGACTCCAGAGGAATACCACCTTCCCACAAGCACCTCAAGAGGAGACTTCTCTCAGCTCTAGGTATGTGAGAGGGACCCTGAGTTTGCGGCCTCAAGTGGAATGGACACCGCGATGCCCTGACTCGAAATAAGGCCGGATATCCCTGCAGTGACTTGAATGCAGGCTCGTCTTGCATCTCCCAAGATGAAAGGATGTCTGAATCCCCTGTGGAGACCACAGAGAAAGACCTAGTTCCCCACCTCATCGCGACCGGAGGCCTCACATCCTTTGAAAACTCCAGAGGTACGCGGAGATCAGTGCCTCCAAAGGAGACGATGCCTGACTCCTCGTGAAACTTGATAGGAGTCCCAGGATTCCTGTGGCACGTGGAAAGGGACCCTTGGTCTCCCTCCTCAGCTGGAGAGGCGTCCCAATTGCCCTGCCAAGCCTCGAGGAGAATCCCGAATTGTCCCTCGCAACTAGGCAGGAGTCCTGACGTCGCTGAACAAACACGTGGCTGGAAGGGCCATCCCCGTCGTAACTCTAGAATATACCCCAGGTTCCCGCCGCAACTCGAGAAAAACCATGAGACTTCCTCCTCGCCGCAAGATGAGGCCTGATTCCCCCGCACTGCGTGCAGAGCAATTCCGTGTTGCACATCACACGTGAAAGGAGCCTTGATTTCCTTGATGGCACTCCAGAGAAACCCCAAGAACACTGTTTCAAGGCTAGAGGGATCCTGAGGTCACTGTAGCAGCACGAAAGAGCTCCATGGACCAAAAATCAACTCGAGATGAGAGGTTAGTCCCTGGCTTCGACTCCAGCGGAATACCACCTTACCACAAGCAGCTCAAGAGGAGGCTTCTCTCAGCTCTAGGTATGTGAGAGGGACCCTGAGTTTGCGGCCTCAAGTGGAATGGACACCGCGATGCCCTGACTCGAAATAAGGCCGGATATCCCTGCAGTGACTTGAATGCAGGCTCGTCTTGCATCTCCCAAGACGAAAGGATGTCTGAATCCCCTGTGGAGACCACAGAGAAAGACCTAGTTCCCCACCTCATCACGACCGGAGGCCTCACATCCTTTGAAAACTCCAGAGGTACGCGGAGATCAGTGCCTCCAAAGGAGACGATGCCTGACTCCTCGTGAAACTTGATAGGAGTCCCAGGATTCCTGTGGCACGTGGAAAGGGACCCTTGATCTCCCGCCTCAGCTGGAGAGGCGTCCCAATTGCCCTGCCAAGCCTCGAGGAGAATCGCGAGTTGTCCCTCGCAACTAGGCAGGAGTCCTGACGTCGCTGAACAAACACGTGGGTGGAAGGGCCTTCCCCGTTGTAACTCGAGAATATACCCCAGGTTCCCGCCGCAACTCGAGAAAAACCATGAGACTTCCCCCTCGCCGCGAGATGAGGCCCGATTCCCCTGCACTGCATGCAGAGCAATTCCGTGTTGCACATCACACATGAAAGGAGCCTTGATTTCCTTGATGGCACTCCAGAGAAACCCCAAGAGCACTGTTTCAAGGCTAGAGGGATCCTGAGGTCACTGTAGCAACACGAAAGAGCTCCGTGGACCAAAAATCAACTCGAGATGAGAGGTTAGTCTCTGGCTTCGACTCCAGAGGAATACCACCTTACCACAAACACCTCAAGAGGAGGCTTCTCTCAGCTCTAGGTATGTGAGAGGGACCCTGAGTTTGTGGCCTCAAGTGGAATGGACACCGCGATGCCCTGACTCGAAATAAGGCCGGATATCCCTGCAGTGACTTGAATGCAGGCTCGTCTTGCATCTCCCAAGACGAAAGGATGTCTGAATCCCCTGTGGAGACTACAGAGAAAGACCTAGTTCCCCACCTCATCGCGACCGGAGGCCTCACATCCTTTGAAAACTCCAGAGGTACGTGAAGATCAGTGCCTCCAAAGGAGACGATGCCTGACTTCTCGTGAAACTTGATAGGAGTCCCAGGATTCCTGTGGCACGTGGAAAGGGACACTTGGTCTCCCGCCTCAGCTGGAGAGGCGTCCCAATTGCCCTGCCAAACCTCGAGGAGAATCCCGAGTTGTCCCTCGCAACTAGGCAGGAGTCCTGACGTCGCTGAACAAACACGTGTGTAGAAGGGCCATCCCCGTCGTAACTCGAGAATATACCCCAGGTTCCCGCCGCAACTCGAGATAAACCATGAGACTTCCCCCTCGCCGCGAGATGAGGCCTGATTCCCCTGCACTGCGTGCAGAGCAATTCCGTGATGCACATCACACATGAAAGGAGCCTTGATTTCCTTGATGGCACTCCAGAGAAACCCCAAGAACACTGTTTCAAGGCTAGAGGGATCCTGAGGTCACTGTAGCAACACGAAAGAGCTCCGTGGACCAAAAATCAACTCGAGATGAGAGGTTAGTCCCTGGCTTCGACTCCAGAGGAATACCACCTTACCACAAGCACCTCAAGAGGAGGCTTCTCTCAGCTCTAGGTATGTGAGAGGGACCCTGAGTTTGCGGCCTCAAGTGGAATGGACACCGCGATGCCCTGACTCGAAATAAGGCCGGATATCCCTGCAGTGACTTGAATGCAGGCTCCTCTTGCATCTCCCAAGACGAAAGGATGTCTGAATCCCCTGTGGAGACCACAGAGAAAGACCTAGTTCCCCACCTCATCGCGACCGGAGGCCTCACATCCTTTGAAAACTCCAGAGGTACGCGGAGATCAGTGCCTCCAAAGGAGACGATGCCTGACTCCTCGTGAAACTTGATAGGAGTCCCAGGATTCCTGTGGCACGTGGAAAGGGACCCATGGTCTCCCGCCTCAGCTGGAGAGGCGTCCCAATTGCCCTGCCAAGCCTCGAGGAGAATCCCGAGTTGTCCCTCGCAACTAGGCAGGAGTCCTGCCGTCGCTGAACAAACACGTAGGTGGAAGGGCCATCCCCGTCGTAACTCGAGAATATACCCCAGGTTCCCGCCACAACTCGAGAAAAACCATGAGACTTCCCCCTCGCCGCGAGATGAGGCCCGATTCCCCTGCACTGCGGTCAGAGCAATTCCGTGTTGCACATCACACATGAAAGGAGCCTTGATTTCATTGATGGCACTCCAGAGAAACCCCAAGGACACTGTTTCAAGGCTAGAGGGATCCTGAGGTCACTGTAGCAACACGAAAGAGCTCCGTGGACCAAAAATCAACTCGAGATGAGAGGTTAGTCCCTGGCTTCGACTCCAGAGGAATACCACCTTCCCACAAGCACCTCAAGAGGAGACTTCTCTCAGCTCTAGGTATGTGAGAGGGACCCTGAGTTTGCGGCCTCAAGTGGAATGGACACCGCGATGCCCTGACTCGAAATAAGGCCGGATATCCCTGCAGTGACTTGAATGCAGGCTCGTCTTGCATCTCCCAAGACGAAAGGATGTCTGAATCCCCTGTGGAGACTACAGAGAAAGACCTAGTTCCCCACCTCATCGCGACCGGAGGCCTCACATCCTTTGAAAACTCCAGAGGTACGCGGAGATCAGTGCCTCCAAAGGAGACGATGCCTGACTCCTCGTGAAACTTGATAGGAGTCCCAGGATTCCTGTGGCACGTGGAAAGGGACCCTTGGTCTCCCGCCTCAGCTGGAGAGGCGTCGCAATTGCCCTGCCAAGCCTCGAGGAGAATCCCGAGTTGTCCCTCGCAACTAGGCAGGAGTCCTGCCATCGCTGAACAAACACGTGTGTAGAAGGGCCATCCCCGTCGTAACTCGAGAATATACCCCAGGTTCCCGCCGCAACTCGAGATAAACCATGAGACTTCCCCCTCGCCGCGAGATGAGGCCCGATTCCCCTGCACTGCGTGCAGAGCAATTCTGTGATGCACATCACACATGAAAGGAGCCTTGATTTCCTTGATGGCACTCCAGAGAAACCCCAAGAACACTGTTTCAAGGCTAGAGGGATCCTGAGGTCACTGTAGCAACACGAAAGAGCTCCGTGGACCAAAAATCAACTCGAGATGAGAGGTTAGTCCCTGGCTTCGACTCCAGAGGAATACCACCTTACCACAAGCACCTCAAGAGGAGGCTTCTCTCAGCTCTAGGTATGTGAGAGGGACCCTGAGTTTGCGGCCTCAAGTGAAATGGACACCGCGATGCCCTGACTCGAAATAAGGCCGGATATCCCTGCAGTGACTTGAATGCAGGCTCGTCTTGCATCTCCCAAGATGAAAGGATGTCTGAATCCCCTGTGGAGACCACAGAGAAAGACCTAGTTCCCCACCTCATCGCGACCGGAGGCCTCACATCCTTTGAAAACTCCAGAGGTACGCGGAGATCAGTGCCTCCAAAGGAGACGATGCCTGACTCCTCGTGAAACTTGATAGGAGTCCCAGGATTCCTGTGGCACGTGGAAAGGGACCCTTGGTCTCCCTCCTCAGCTGGAGTGGCGTCCCAATTGCCCTGCCAAGCCTCGAGGAGAATCCCGAATTGTCCCTCGCAACTAGGCAGGAGTCCTGACGTCGCTGAACAAACAGGTGTGTGGAAGGGCCATCCCCGTCGTAACTCTAGAATATACCCCAGGTTCCCGCCGCAACTCGAGAAAAACCATGAGACTTCCTCCTCGCCGCAAGATGAGGCCTGATTCCCCTGCACTGCGTGCAGAGCAATTCCGTGTTGCACATCACACGTGAAAGGAGCCTTGATTTCCTTGATGGCACTCCAGAGAAACCCCAAGAACACTGTTTCAAGGCTAGAGGGATCCTGAGGTCACTGTAGCAGCACGAAAGAGCTCCATGGACCAAAAATCAACTCGAGATGAGAGGTTAGTCCCTGGCTTCGACTCCAGCGGAATACCACCTTACCACAAGCAGCTCAAGAGGAGGCTTCTCTCAGCTCTAGGTATGTGAGAGGGACCCTGAGTTTGCGGCCTCAAGTGGAATGGACACCGCGATGCCATGACTCGAAATAAGGCCGGATATCCCTGCAGTGACTTGAATGCAGGCTCGTCTTGCATCTCCCAAGACGAAAGGATGTCTGAATCCCCTGTGGAGACCACAGAGAAAGACCTAGTTCCCCACCTCATCGCGACCGGAGGCCTCACATCCTTTGAAAAATTCCAGAGGTAAGCGAAGATCAGTGCCTCCAAAGGAGAAGACGCCTGACTCCTCGTGAAACTTGATAGGAGTCCCAGAATTCCTGTGGCACGTGGAAAGGGACCCATGGTCTCCCGCCTCAGCTGGAGAGGCGTCCCAATTGCCCTGCCAAGCCTCGAGGAGAATCCCGAGTTGTCCCTCGCAACTAGGCAGGAGTCCTGCCGTCGCTGAACAAACACGTGGGTGGAAGGGCCATCCCCGTCGTAACTCGAGAATATACCCCAGGTTCCCGCCGCAACTCGAGAAAAACCATGAGACTTCCCCCTCGCCGCGAGATGAGGCCCGATTCCCCTGCACTGCGGGCAGAGCAATTCCGTGTTGCACATCACACATGAAAGGAGCCTTGATTTCCTTGATGGCACTCCAGAGAAACCCCAAGGACACTGTTTCAAGGCTAGAGGGATCCTGAGGTCACTGTAGCAACACGAAAGAGCTCCGTGGACCAAAAATCAACTCGAGATGAGAGGTTAGTCCCTGGCTTCGACTCCAGAGGAATACCACCTTACCACAAGCACCTCAAGAGGAGGCTTCTCTCAGCTCTAGGTATGTGAGAGGGACCCTGAGTTTGCGGCCTCAAGTGGAATGGACACCGCGATGCCCTGACTCGAAGTAAGGCCGGATATCCCTGCAGTGACTTGAATGGAGGCTCGTCTTGCATCTCCCAAGACGAAAGGATGTCTGAATCCCCTGTGGAGACTACAGAGAAAGACCTAGTTCCCCACCTCATCGCGACCGGAGGCCTCACATCCTTTGAAAACTCCAGAGGTACGCGGAGATCAGTGCCTCCAAAGGAGACGATGCCTGACTCCTCGTGAAACTTGATAGGAGTCCCAGGATTCCTGTGCACGTGGAAAGGGACCCTTGGTCTCCCGCCTCAGCTGGAGAGGCGTCCCAATTGCCCTGCCAAGCCTCGAGGAGAATCCCGAGTTGTCCCTCGCAACTAGGCAGGAGTCCTGCCGTCGCTGAACAAACACGTGGGTGGAAGGGCCATCCCCGTCGTAACTCGAGAATATACCCCAGGTTCCCGCCGCAACTCGAGAAAAACCATGAGACTTCCCCCTCGCCGCGAGATGAGGCCCGATTCCCCTGCACTGCGGGCATAGCAATTCCGTGTTGCACATCACACATGAAAGGAGCCTTGATTTCCTTGATGGCACTCCAGAGAAACCCCAAGGACACTGTTTCAAGGCTAGAGGGATCCTGAGGTCACTGTAGCAACACGAAAGAGCTCCGTGGACCAAAAATCAACTCGAGATGAGAGGTTAGTCCCTGGCTTCGACTCCAGAGGAATACCACCTTACCACAAGCACCTCAAGAGGAGGCTTCTCTCAGCTCTAGGTATGTGAGAGGGACCCTGAGTTTGCGGCCTCAAGTGGAATGGACACCGCGATGCCCTGACTCGAAATAAGGCCGGATATCCCTGCAGTGACTTGAATGCAGGCTCGTCTTGCATCTCCCAAGACGAATGGATGTCTGAATCCCCTGTGGAGACCACAGAGAAAGACGTAGTTCCCCACCTCATCGCGACCGGAGGCCTCACATCCTTTGAAAACTCCAGAGGTACGCGAAGATCAGTGCCTCCAAAGGAGAAGACGCCTGACTCCTCGTGAAACTTGATAGGAGTCCCAGGATTCCTGTGGCACGTGGAAAGGGACCCATGGTCTCCCGCCTCAGCTGGAGAGGCGTCGCAATTGCCCTGCCAAGCCTCGAGGAGAATCCCGAGTTGTCCCTCGCAACTAGGCAGGAGTCCTGCCATCGCTGAACAAACACGTGTGTAGAAGGGCCATCCCCGTCGTAACTCGAGAATATACCCCAGGTTCCCGCCGCAACTCGAGATAAACCATGAGACTTCCCCCTCGCCGCGAGATGAGGCCTGATTCCCCTGCACTGCGTGCAGAGCAATTCTGTGATGCACATCACACATGAAAGGAGCCTTGATTTCCTTGATGGCACTCCAGAGAAACCCCAAGAACACTGTTTCAAGGCTAGAGGGATCCTGAGGTCACTGTAGCAGCACGAAAGAGCTCCGTGGACCAAAAATCAACTCGAGATGAGAGGTTAGTCCCTGGCTTCGACTCCAGAGGAATACCACCTTACCACAAGCACCTCAAGAGGAGGCTTCTCTCAGCTCTAGGTATGTGAGAGGGACCCTGAGTTTGCGGCCTCAAGTGGAATGGACACCGCGATGCCCTGACTCGAAATAAGGCCGGATATCCCTGCAGTGACTTGAATGCAGGCTCGTCTTGCATCTCCCAAGATGAAAGGATGTCTGAATCCCCTGTGGAGACCACAGAGAAAGACCTAGTTCCCCACCTCATCGCGACCGGAGGCCTCACATCCTTTGAAAACTCCAGAGGTACGCGGAGATCAGTGCCTCCAAAGGAGACGATGCCTGACTCCTCGTGAAACTTGATAGGAGTCCCAGGATTCCTGTGGCACGTGGAAAGGGACCCTTGGTCTCCCTCCTCAGCTGGAGAGGCGTCCCAATTGCCCTGCCAAGCCTCGAGGAGAATCCCGAATTGTCCCTCGCAACTAGGCAGGAGTCCTGACGTCGCTGAACAAACACGTGGCTGGAAGGGCCATCCCCGTCGTAACTCTAGAATATACCCCAGGTTCCCGCCGCAACTCGAGAAAAACCATGAGACTTCCTCCTCGCCGCAAGATGAGGCCTGATTCCCCTGCACTGCGTGCAGAGCAATTCCGTGTTGCACATCACACGTGAAAGGAGCCTTGATTTCCTTGATGGCACTCCAGAGAAACCCCAAGAACACTGTTTCAAGGCTAGAGGGATCCTGAGGTCACTGTAGCAGCACGAAAGAGCTCCATGGACCAAAAATCAACTCGAGATGAGAGGTTAGTCCCTGGCTTCGACTCCAGCGGAATACCACCTTACCACAAGCAGCTCAAGAGGAGGCTTCTCTCAGCTCTAGGTATGTGAGAGGGACCCTGAGTTTGCGGCCTCAAGTGGAATGGACACCGCGATGCCCTGACTCGAAATAAGGCCGGATATCCCTGCAGTGACTTGAATGCAGGCTCGTCTTGCATCTCCCAAGACGAAAGGATGTCTGAATCCCCTGTGGAGACCACAGAGAAAGACCTAGTTCCCCACCTCATCGCGACCGGAGGCCTCACATCCTTTGAAAAATTCCAGAGGTACGCGAAGATCAGTGCCTCCAAAGGAGAAGACGCCTGACTCCTCGTGAAACTTGATAGGAGTCCCAGAATTCCTGTGGCACGTGGAAAGGGACCCATGGTCTCCCGCCTCAGCTGGAGAGGCGTCCCAATTGCCCTGCCAAGCCTCGAGGAGAATCCCGAGTTGTCCCTCGCAACTAGGCAGGAGTCCTGCCATCGCTGAACAAACACGTGGGTGGAAGGGCCATCCCCGTCGTAACTCGAGAATATACCCCAGGTTCCCGCCGCAACTCGAGAAAAACCATGAGACTTCCACCTCGCCGCGAGATGAGGCCCGATTCCCCTGCACTGCGGGCAGAGCAATTCCGTGTTGCACATCACACATGAAAGGAGCCTTGATTTCCTTGATGGCACTCCAGAGAAACCCCAAGGACACTGTTTCAAGGCTAGAGGGATCCTGAGGTCACTGTAGCAACACGAAAGAGCTCCGTGGACCAAAAATCAACTCGAGATGAGAGGTTAGTCCCTGGCTTCGACTCCAGAGGAATACCACCTTACCACAAGCACCTCAAGAGGAGGCTTCTCTCAGCTCTAGGTATGTGAGAGGGACCCTGAGTTTGCGGCCTCAAGTGGAATGGACACCGCGATGCCCTGACTCGAAGTAAGGCCGGATATCCCTGCAGTGACTTGAATGGAGGCTCGTCTTGCATCTCCCAAGACGAAAGGATGTCTGAATCCCCTGTGGAGACTACAGAGAAAGACCCAGTTCCCCACCTCATCGCGACCGGAGGCCTCACATCCTTTGAAAACTCCAGAGGTACGCGGAGATCAGTGCCTCCAAAGGAGACGATGCCTGACTCCTCGTGAAACTTGATAGGAGTCCCAGGATTCCTGTGCACGTGGAAAGGGACCCTTGGTCTCCCGCCTCAGCTGGAGAGGCGTCCCAATTGCCCTGCCAAGCCTCGAGGAGAATCCCGAGTTGTCCCTCGCAACTAGGCAGGAGTCCTGCCATCGCTGAACAAACACGTGTGTAGAAGGGCCATCCCCGTCGTAACTCGTGAATATACCCCAGGTTTCCGCCGCAACTCGAGATAAACCATGAGACTTCCCCCTCGCCGCGAGATGAGGCCTGATTTCCCTGCACTGCGTGCAGAGCAATTCCGTGATGCACATCACACATGAAAGGAGCCTTGATTTCCTTGATGGCACTCCAGAGAAACCCCAAGAACACTGTTTCAAGGCTAGAGGGATCCTGAGGTCACTGTAGCAACACGAAAGAGCTCCGTGGACCAAAAATCAACTCGAGATGAGAGGTTAGTCCCTGGCTTCGACTCCAGAGGAATACCACCTTACCACAAGCACCTCAAGAGGAGGCTTCTCTCAGCTCTAGCTATGTGAGAGGGACCCTGAGTTTGCGGCCTCAAGTGGAATGGACACCGCGATGCCCTGACTCGAAATAAGCCGGATATCCCTGCAGTGACTTGAATGCAGGCTTGTCTTGCATCTCCCAAGACGAAAGGATGTCTGAATCCCCTGTGGAGACCTCAGAGAAAAATCTAGTTCCCCACCTCATCGCGACCGGAGGCCTCACATCCTTTGAAAACTCCAGAGGTACGCGGAGATCAGTGCCTCGAAAGGAGACGATGCCTGACTCCTCGTGAAACTTGATAGGAGTCCCAGGATTCCTGTGGCACGTGGAAAGGGACCCTTGGTCTCCCGCCTCAGCTGGAGAGGCGTCCCAATTGCCCTGCCAAGCCTCGAGGAGAATCCCGAGTTGTCCCTCGCAACTAGGCAGGAGTCCTGCCGTCACTGAACAAACACGTGGGTGGAAGGGCCATCCCCGTCGTAACTCGAGAATATACCCCAGGTTCCCGCCGCAACTCGAGAAAAACCATGAGACTTCCCCCTCGCCGCGAGATGAGGCCCGATTCCCCTGCACTGCGTGCAGAGCAATTCCGTGTTGCACATCACACGTGAAAGGAGCCTTGATTTCCTTGATGGCACTCCAGAGAAACCCCAAGAGCACTGTTTCAAGGCTAGAGGGATCCTGAGGTCACTGTAGCAACACGAAAGAGCTCCGTGGGCCAAAAATCAACTCGAGATGAGAGGTTAGTCCCTGGCTTCGACTCCAGAGGAATACCACCTTACCACAAGCACCTCAAGAGGAGGCTTCTCTCAGCTCTAGGTATGTGAGAGGGACCCTGATTTTGCGGCCTCAAGTGGAATGGACACCGCGATGCCCTGACTCGAAATAAGGCCGGATATCCCTGCAGTGACTTGAATGCAGGCTCGTCTTGCATCTCCCAAGACGAATGGATGTCTGAATCCCCTGTGGAGACCACAGAGAAAGACGTAGTTCCCCACCTCATCGCGACCGGAGGCCTCACATCCTTTGAAAACTCCAGAGGTACGCGAAGATCAGTGCCTCCAAAGGAGAAGACGCCTGACTCCTCGTGAAACTTGATAGGAGTCCCAGAATTCCTGTGGCACGTGGAAAGGGACCCATGGTCTCCCGCCTCAGCTGGAGAGGCGTCCCAATTGCCCTGCCAAGCCTCGAGGAGAATCCCGAGTTGTCCCTCGCAACTAGGCAGGAGTCCTGCCGTCGCTGAACAAACACGTAGGTGGAAGGGCCATCCCCGTCGTAACTCGAGAATATACCCCAGGTTCCCGCCGCAACTCGAGAAAAACCATGAGACTTCCCCCTCGCCGCGAGATGAGGCCCGATTCCCCTGCACTGCGGTCAGAGCAATTCCGTGTTGCACATCACACATGAAAGGAGCCTTGATTTCCTTGATGGCACTCCAGAGAAACCCCAAGGACACTGTTTCAAGGCTAGAGGGATCCTGAGGTCACTGTAGCAACACGAAAGAGCTCCGTGGACCAAAAATCAACTCGAGATGAGAGGTTAGTCCCTGGCTTCGACTCCAGAGGAATACCACCTTCCCACAAGCACCTCAAGAGGAGACTTCTCTCAGCTCTAGGTATGTGAGAGGGACCCTGAGTTTGCGGCCTCAAGTGGAATGGACACCGCGATGCCCTGACTCGAAATAAGGCCGGATATCCCTGCAGTGACTTGAATGCAGGCTCGTCTTGCATCTCCCAAGATGAAAGGATGTCTGAATCCCCTGTGGAGACCACAGAGAAAGACCTAGTTCCCCACCTCATCGCGACCGGAGGCCTCACATCCTTTGAAAACTCCAGAGGTACGCGGAGATCAGTGCCTCCAAAGGAGACGATGCCTGACTCCTCGTGAAACTTGATAGGAGTCCCAGGATTCCTGTGGCACGTGGAAAGGGACCCTTGGTCTCCCTCCTCAGCTGGAGAGGCGTCCCAATTGCCCTGCCAAGCCTCGAGGAGAATCCCGAATTGTCCCTCGCAACTAGGCAGGAGTCCTGACGTCGCTGAACAAACACGTGGCTGGAAGGGCCATCCCCGTCGTAACTCTAGAATATACCCCAGGTTCCCGCCGCAACTCGAGAAAAACCATGAGACTTCCTCCTCGCCGCAAGATGAGGCCTGATTCCCCTGCACTGCGTGCAGAGCAATTCCGTGTTGCACATCACACGTGAAAGGAGCCTTGATTTCCTTGATGGCACTCCAGAGAAACCCCAAGAACACTGTTTCAAGGCTAGAGGGATCCTGAGGTCACTGTAGCAGCACGAAAGAGCTCCATGGACCAAAAATCAACTCGAGATGAGAGGTTAGTCCCTGGCTTCGACTCCAGCGGAATACCACCTTACCACAAGCAGCTCAAGAGGAGGCTTCTCTCAGCTCTAGGTATGTGAGAGGGACCCTGAGTTTGCGGCCTCAAGTGGAATGGACACCGCGATGCCCTGACTCGAAATAAGGCCGGATATCCCTGCAGTGACTTGAATGCAGGCTCGTCTTGCATCTCCCAAGACGAAAGGATGTCTGAATCCCCTGTGGAGACCACAGAGAAAGACCTAGTTCCCCACCTCATCACGACCGGAGGCCTCACATCCTTTGAAAACTCCAGAGGTACGCGGAGATCAGTGCCTCCAAAGGAGACGATGCCTGACTCCTCGTGAAACTTGATAGGAGTCCCAGGATTCCTGTGGCACGTGGAAAGGGACCCTTGATCTCCCGCCTCAGCTGGAGAGGCGTCCCAATTGCCCTGCCAAGCCTCGAGGAGAATCGCGAGTTGTCCCTCGCAACTAGGCAGGAGTCCTGACGTCGCTGAACAAACACGTGGGTGGAAGGGCCTTCCCCGTTGTAACTCGAGAATATACCCCAGGTTCCCGCCGCAACTCGAGAAAAACCATGAGACTTCCCCCTCGCCGCGAGATGAGGCCCGATTCCCCTGCACTGCATGCAGAGCAATTCCGTGTTGCACATCACACATGAAAGGAGCCTTGATTTCCTTGATGGCACTCCAGAGAAACCCCAAGAGCACTGTTTCAAGGCTAGAGGGATCCTGAGGTCACTGTAGCAACACGAAAGAGCTCCGTGGACCAAAAATCAACTCGAGATGAGAGGTTAGTCCCTGGCTTCGACTCCAGAGGAATACCACCTTACCACAAGCACCTCAAGAGGAGGCTTCTCTCAGCTCTAGGTATGTGAGAGGGACCCTGAGTTTGAGGCCTCAAGTGGAATGGACACCGCGATGCCCTGACTCGAAATCAGGCCGGATATCCCTGCAGTGACTTGAATGCAGGCTCGTCTTGCATCTCCCAAGATGAAAGGATGTCTGAATCCCCTGTGGAGACCACAGAGAAAGACCTAGTTCCCCACCTCATCGCGACCGGAGGCCTCACATCCTTTGAAAACTCCAGAGGTACGCGGAGATCAGTGCCTCCAAAGGAGACAATGCCTGACTCCTCGTGAAACTTGATAGGAGTCCCAGGATTCCTGTGGCACGTGGAAAGGGACCCTTGGTCTCCCTCCTCAGCTGGAGAGGCGTCCCAATTGCCCTGGCAAGCCTCGAGGAGAATCCCGAGTTGTCCCTCGCAACTAGGCAGGAGTCCTGCCGTCGCTGAACAAACACGTGGGTGGAAGGGCCATCCCCGTCGTAACTCGAGAATATACCCCAGGTTCCCGCCGCAACTCGAGAAAAACCATGAGACTTCCCCCTCGCCGCGAGATGAGGCCCGATTCCCCTGCACTGCATGCAGAGCAATTCTGTGTTGCACATCACTCATGAAAAGAGCCTTGATTTCCTTGATGGCACTCCAGAGAAACCCCAAGAACACTGTTTCAAGGCTAGAGGGATCCTGAGGTCACTGTAGCAACACGAAAGAGCTCCGTGGACCAAAAATCAACTCGAGATGAGAGGTTAGTCCCTGGCTTCGACTCCAGAGGAATACCACCTTACCACAAGCACCTCAAGAGGAGGCTTCTCTCAGCTCTAGGTATGTGAGAGGGACCCTGAGTTTGCGGCCTCAAGTGGAATGGACACCGCGATGCCCTGACTCGAAATAAGGCCGCATATCCCTGCAGTGACTTGAATGCAGGCTCTTCTTGCATCTCCCAAGACGAAAGGATGTCTGAATCCCCAGTGGAGACCACAGAGAAAGACCTACTTCCCCACCTCATCCCGAACGGAGGCCTCACATCCTTTGAAAACTTCAGAGGTATGCGGAGATCAGTGCCTCCAAAGGAGACGATGCCTGACTCCTCGTGAAACTTGATAGGAGTCCCAGGATTCCTGTGCACGTGGAAAGGGACCCTTGGTCTCCCGCCTCAGCTGGAGAGGCGTCCCAATTGCCCTGCCAAGCCTCGAGGAGAATCCCGAGTTGTCCCTCGCAACTAGGCAGAAGTACTGACGTCGCTGAACAAACACGTGGTTGGAAGGGCCATCCCCGTCCTAACTCGAGAATATACCCCAGGTTCCCGCTGCAACTCGAGAAAAACCATGAGAGTTCCCCCTCGCCGCGATATGAGGCCCGATTCCCCTGCACTGCGTGCAGAGCAATTCCGTGTTGCACATCACACATGAAAGGAGCCTTGATTTCCTTGGTGGCACTCCAAAGAAACCCCAAGAACACTGTTTCAAGGCTAGAGGGATCCTGAGGTCACTGTAGCAACACGAAAGAGCTCCGTGGACCAAAAATCAACTCGAGATGAGAGGTTAGTCCCTGGCTTCGACTCCAGAGGAATACCACCTTACCACAAGCACCTCAAGAGGAGGCTTCTCTCAGCTCTAGGTATGTGAGAGGGACCCTGAGTTTGCGGCCTCAAGTGGAATGGACACCGCGATGCCCTGACTCGAAATAAGGCCGGATATCCCTGCAGTGAGTTGAATGCAGGCTCGTCTTGCATCTCCCAAGACGAAAGGATGTCTGAATCCCCTGTGGAGACTACAGAGAAAGACCTAGTTCCCCACCTCATCGCGACCGGAGGCCTCACATCCTTTGAAAACTCCAGAGGTACGCGGAGATCAGTGCCTCCAAAGGAGACGATGCCTGACTCCTCGTGAAACTTGATAGGAGTCCCAGGATTCCTGTGGCACGTGGAAAGGGATCCTTGGTCTCCCGCCTCAGCTGGAGAGGCGTCCCAATTGCCCTGCCAAGCCTCGAGGAGAATCCCGAGTTGTCCCTCGCAACTAGGCAGGAGTCCTGCCATCGCTGAACAAACACGTGTGTAGAAGGGCCATCCCCATTGTAACTCGAGAATATACCCCAGGTTCCCGCCGCAACTCGAGATAAACCATGAGACTTCCCCCTCGCCGCGAGATGAGGCCTGATTCCCCTGCACTGCGTGCAGAGCAATTCCGTGATGCACATCACACATGAAAGGAGCCTTGATTTCCTTGATGGCACTCCAGAGAAACCCCAAGAACACTGTTTCAAGGCTAGAGGGATCCTGAGGTCACTGTAGCAGCACGAAAGAGCTCCATGGACCAAAAATCAACTCGAGATGAGAGGTTAGTCCCTGGCTTCGACTCCAGCGGAATACCACCTTACCACAAGCAGCTCAAGAGGAGGCGTCTCTCAGCTCTAGGTATGTGAGAGGGACCCTGAGTTTGCGGCCTCAAGTGGAATGGACACCGCGATGCCCTGACTCGAAATAAGGCCGGATATCCCTGCAGTGACTTGAATGCAGGCTCGTCTTGCATCTCCCAAGATGAAAGGATGTCTGAATCCCCTGTGGAGACCACAGAGAAAGGCCTAGTTCCCCACCTCATCGCGACCGGAGGCCTCACATCCTTTGAAAACTCCAGAGGTACGCGGAGATCAGTGCCTCCAAAGGAGACGATGCCTGACTCCTCGTGAAACTTGATAGGAGTCCCAGGATTCCTGTGGCACGTGGAAAGGGACCCTTGGTCTCCCGCCTCAGCTGGAGAGGCGTCCCAATTGCCCTGCCAAGCCTCGAGGAGAATCGCGAGTTGTCCCTCACAACCAGGCAGGAGTCCTGACGTCGCTGAACAAACACGTGGGTGGAAGGGCCTTCCCCGTTGTAACTCGAGAATATACCCCAGGTTCCCGCCGCAACTCGAGAAAAACCATGAGACTTCCCCCTCGCCGCGAGATGAGGCCCGATTCCCCTGCACTGCATGCAGAGCAATTCCGTGTTGCACATCACACATGAAAGGAGCCTTGATTTCCTTGATGGCACTCCAGAGAAACCCCAAGAACACTGTTTCAAGGCTAGAGGGATCCTGAGGTCACTGTAGCAACACGAAAGAGCTCCATGGACCAAAAATCAACTCGAGATGAGAGGTTAGTCCCTGGCTTCGACTCCAGCGGAATACCACCTTACCACAAGCAGCTCAAGAGGAGGCTTCTCTCAGCTCTAGGTATGTGAGAGGGACCCTGAGTTTGCGGCCTCAAGTGGAATGGACACCGCGATGCCCTGACTCGAAATAAGGCCGGATATCCCTGCAGTGAGTTGAATGCAGGCTCGTCTTGCATCTCCCAAGACGAATGGATGTCTGAATCCCCTGTGGAGACCACAGAGAAAGACGTAGTTCCCCACCTCATCGCGACCGGAGGCCTCACATCCTTTGAAAACTCCAGAGGTACGCGAAGATCAGTGCCTCCAAAGGAGAAGACGCCTGACTCCTCGTGAAACTTGATAGGAGTCCCAGAATTCCTGTGGCACGTGGAAAGGGACCCATCGTCTCCCGCCTCAGCTGGAGAGGCGTCCCAATTGCCCTGCCAAGCCTCGAGGAGAATCCCGAGTTGTCCCTCGCAACTAGGCAGGAGTCCTGCCATCGCTGAACAAACACGTGTGTAGAAGGGCCATCCCCGTCGTAACTCGAGAATATACCCCAGGTTCCCGCCGCAACTCGAGATAAACCATGAGACTTCCCCCTCGCCGCGAGATGAGGCCTGATTCCCCTGCACTGCGTGCAGAGCAATTCCGTGATGCACATCACACATGAAAGGAGCCTTGATTTCCTTGATGGCACTCCAGAGAAATCCCAAGAACACTGTTTCAAGGCTAGAGGGATCCTGAGGTCACTGTAGCAACACGAAAGAGCTCCGTGGACCAAAAATCAACTCGAGATGAGAGGTTAGTCCCTGGCTTCGACTCCAGAGGAATACCACCTTACCACAAGCACCTCAAGAGGAGGCTTCTCTCAGCTCTAGGTATGTGAGAGGGACCCTGAGTTTGCGGCCTCAAGTGGAATGGACACCGCGATGCCCTGACTCGAAATAAGGCCGGATATCCCTGCAGTGACTTGAATGCAGGCTCGTCTTGCATCTCCCAAGATGAAAGGATGTCTGAATCCCCTGTGGAGACCACAGAGAAAACCTAGTTCCCCACCTCATCGCGACCGGAGGCCTCACATCCTTTGAAAACTCCAGAGGTACGCGGAGATCAGTGCCTCCAAAGGAGACGATGCCTGACTCCTCGTGAAACTTGATAGGAGTCCCAGGATTCCTGTGGCACGTGGAAAGGGACCCTTGGTCTCCCTCCTCAGCTGGAGAGGCGTCCCAATTGCCCTGCCAAGCCTCGAGGAGAATCCCGAGTTGTCCCTCGCAACTAGGCCGGAGTCCTGACGTCGCTGAACAAACACGTGGGTGGAAGGGCCTTCCCCGTTGTAACTCGAGAATATACCCCAGGTTCCCGCCGCAACTCGAGAAAAACCATGAGACTTCCCCCTCGCCGCGAGATGAGGCCCGATTCCCCTGCACTGCGTGCAGAGCAATTCCGTGTTGCACATCACACGTGAAAGGAGCCTTGATTTCCTTGATGGCACTCCAGAGAAACCCCAAGAGCACTGTTTCAAGGCTAGAGGGATCCTGAGGTCACTGTAGCAACACGAAAGAGCTCCGTGGACCAAAAATCAACTCGAGATGAGAGGTTAGTCCCTGGCTTCGACTCCAGAGGAATACCACCTTACCACAAGCACCTCAAGAGGAGGCTTCTCTCAGCTCTAGGTATGTGAGAGGGACCCTGATTTTGCGGCCTAAAGTGGAATGGACACCGCGATGCCCTGACTCGAAATAAGGCCGGATATCCCTGCCGTGACTTGAATGCAGGCTCGTTTTGCATCTCCCAAGACGAATGGATGTCTGAATCCCCTGTGGAGACCACAGAGAAAGACGTAGTTCCCCACCTCATCGCGACCGGAGGCCTCACATCCTTTGAAAACTCCAGAGGTACGCGAAGATCAGTGCCTCCAAAGGAGAAGACGCCTGACTCCTCGTGAAACTTGATAGGAGTCCCAGAATTCCTGTGGCACGTGGAAAGGGACCCATGGTCTCCCGCCTCAGCTGGAGAGGCGTCCCAATTGCCCTGCCAAGCCTCGAGGAGAATCCCGAGTTGTCCCTCGCAACTAGGCAGGAGTCCTGCCGTCGCTGAACAAACACGTAGGTGGAAGGGCCATCCCCGTCGTAACTCGAGAATATACCCCAGGTTCCCGCCGCAACTCGAGAAAAACCATGAGACTTCCCCCTCGCCGCGAGATGAGGCCCGATTCCCCTGCACTGCGGTCAGAGCAATTCCGTGTTGCACATCACACATGAAAGGAGCCTTGATTTCCTTGATGGCACTCCAGAGAAACCCCAAGAGCACTGTTTCAAGGCTAGAGGGATCCTGAGGTCACTGTAGCAACACGAAAGAGCTCCGTGGACCAAAAATCAACTCGAGATGAGAGGTTAGTCCCTGGCTTCGACTCCAGAGGAATACCACCTTACCACAAGCACCTCAAGAGGAGGCTTCTCTCAGCTCTAGGTATGTGAGAGGGACCCTGAGTTTGCGGCCTCAAGTGGAATGGACACCGCGATGCCCTGACTCGAAGTAAGGCCGGATATCCCTGCAGTGACTTGAATGCAGGCTCGTCTTGCATCTCCCAAGACGAAAGGATGTCTGAATCCCCTGTGGAGACTACAGAGAAAGACCTAGTTCCCCACCTCATCGCGACCGGAGGCCTCACATCCTTTGAAAACTCCAGAGGTACGCGGAGATCAGTGCCTCCAAAGGAGACGATGCCTGACTCCTCGTGAAACTTGATAGGAGTCCCAGGATTCCTGTGCACGTGGAAAGGGACCCTTGGTCTCCCGCCTCAGCTGGAGAGGCGTCCCAATTGCCCTGCCAAGCCTCGAGGAGAATCCCGAGTTGTCCCTCGCAACTAGGCAGGAGTACTGCCATCGCTGAACAAACACGTGTGTAGAAGGGCCATCCCCGTCGTAACTCGTGAATATACCCCAGGTTCCCGCCGCAACTCGAGATAAACCATGAGACTTCCCCCTCGCCGCGAGATGAGGCCTGATTTCCCTGCACTGCGTGCAGAGCAATTCCGTGATGCACATCACACATGAAAGGAGCCTTGATTTCCTTGATGGCACTCCAGAGAAACCCCAAGAACACTGTTTCAAGGCTAGAGGGATCCTGAGGTCACTGTAGCAACACGAAAGAGCTCCGTGGACCAAAAATCAACTCGAGATGAGAGGTTAGTCCCTGGCTTCGACTCCAGAGGAATACCACCTTACCACAAGCACCTCAAGAGGAGGCTTCTCTCAGCTCTAGGTATGTGAGAGGGACCCTGAGTTTGCGGCCTCAAGTGGAATGGACACCGCGATGCCCTGACTCGAAATAAGGCCGGATATCCCTGCAGTGACTTGAATGCAGGCTCGTCTTGCATCTCCCAAGATGAAAGGTTGTCTGAATCCCCTGTGGAGACCACAGAGAAAGACCTAGTTCCCAAGCTCATTGCGACCGGAGGCCTCACATCCTTTGAAAACTCCAGAGGTACGCGGAGATCAGTGCCTCCAAAGGAGACGATGCCTGACTCCTCGTGAAACTTGATAGGAGTCCCAGGATTCCTGTGGCACGTGGAAAGGGACCCTTGGTCTCCCGCCTCAGCTGGAGAGGCGTCCCAATTGCCCTGCCAAGCCTCGAGGAGAATCCCGAGTTGTCCCTCGCAACTAGGCAGGAGTCCTGACGTCGCTGAACAAACACGTGGGTGGAAGGGCCATCCCCGTCGTAACTCTAGAATATACCCAAGGTTCCCGCCGCAACTCGAGAAAAACCATGAGACTTCCTCCTCGCCGCAAGATGAGGCCTGATTCCCCTGCACTGCGTGCAGAGCAATTCCGTGTTGCACATCACACGTGAAAGGAGCCTTGATTTCCTTGATGGCACTCCAGAGAAACCCCAAGAACACTGTTTCAAGGCTAGAGGGATCCTGAGGTCACTGTAGCAGCACGAAAGAGCTCCATGGACCAAAATCAACTCGAGATGAGAGGTTAGTCCCTGGCTTCGACTCCAGCGGAATACCACCTTACCACAAGCAGCTCAAGAGGAGGCTTCTCTCAGCTCTAGGTATGTGAGAGGGACCCTGAGTTTGCGGCCTCAAGTGGAATGGACACCGCGATGCCCTGACTCGAAATAAGGCCGGATATCCCTGCAGTGACTTGAATGCAGGCTCGTCTTGCATCTCCCAAGACGAAAGGATGTCTGAATCCCCTGTGGAGACCACAGAGAAAGACCTAGTTCCCCACCTCATCGCGACCGGAGGCCTCACATCCTTTGAAAACTCCAGAGGTACGCGGAGATCAGTGCCTCCAAAGGAGACGATGCCTGACTCCTCGTGAAACTTGATAGGAGTCCCAGGATTCCTGTGGCACGTGGAAAGGGACCCTTGATCTCCTGCCTCAGCTGGAGAGGCGTCCCAATTGCCCTGCCAAGCCTCGAGGAGAATCCCGAGTTGTCCCTCGCAACTAGGCAGGAGTCCTGCCATCGCTGAACAAACACGTGTGTAGAAGGGCCATCCCCGTTGTAACTCGAGAATATACCCCAGGTTCCCACCGCAACTCGAGATAAACCATGAGACTTCCCCCTCGCCGCGAGATGAGGCCTGATTCCCCTGCACTGCGTGCACAGCAATTCCGTGTTGCACATCACACATGAAAGGAGCCTTGATTTCCTTGATGGCACTCCAGAGAAACCCCAAGAACACTCTTTCAAGGCTAGAGGGATCCTGAGGTCACTGTAGCAACACGAAAGAGCTCCGTGGACCAAAAATCAACTCGAGATGAGAGGTTAGTCCCTGGCTTCAACTCCAGAGGAATACCACCTTACCACAAGCACCTCAAGAGGAAGCTTCTCTCAGCTCTAGGTATGTGAGAGGGACCCTGAGTTTGCGGCCTCAAGTGGAATGGACACCGCGATGCCCTGACTCGAAATAAGGCCGGATATCCCTGCAGTGACTTGAATGCAGGCTCGTCTTGCATCTCCCAAGACGAATGGATGTCTGAATCCCCTGTGGAGACCACAGAGAAAGACGTAGTTCCCCACCTCATCGCGACCGGAAGCCTCACATCCTTTGAAAACTCCAGAGGTACGCGAAGATCAGTGCCTCCAAAGGAGAAGACGCCTGACTCCTCGTGAAACTTGATAGGAGTCCCAGAATTCCTGTGGCACGTGGAAAGGGACCCATGGTCTCCCGCCTCAGCTGGAGAGGCGTCCCAATTGCCCTGCCAAGCCTCGAGGAGAATCCCGAGTTGTCCCTCGCAACTAGGCAGGAGTCCTGACGTCGCTGAACAAACACGTGGGTGGAAGGGCCATCCCCGTCGTAACTCGAGAATATACCCCAGGTTCCCGCCGCAACTCGAGAAAAACCATGAGACTTCCCCCTCGCCGCGAGATGAAGACCGATTCCCCTGCACTGCGGGCAGAGCAATTCCGTGTTGCACATCACACATGAAAGGAGCCTTGATTTCCTTGATGGCACTCCAGAGAAACCCCAAGGACACTGTTTCAAGGCTAGAGGGATCCTGAGGTCACTGTAGCAACACGAAAGAGCTCCGTGGACCAAAAATCAACTCGAGATGAGAGGTTAGTCCCTGGCTTCGACTCCAGAGGAATACCACCTTACCACAAGCACCTCAAGAGGAGGCTTCTCTCAGCTCTAGCTATGTGAGAGGGACCCTGAGTTTGCGGCCTCAAGTGGAATGGACACCGCGATGCCCTGACTCGAAATAAGGCCGGATATCCCTGCAATGACTTGAATGCAGGCTCGTCTTCCATCTCCCAAGACGAAAGGATGTCTGAATTCTCTGTGGAGACCACAGCGAAAGACCTAGTTCCCCACCTCATCGCGAACGGAGGCCTCACATCCTTTGAAAACTTCAGAGGTACACGGAGATCAGTGCCTCCAAAGGAAACGATGCCTGACACTCATGAAACATGATAGGAGTCCCAGGATTCCTGTGGCACGTGGAAAGGGACCCTTGGTCTCCCGCCTCAGCTGGAGAGGCGTCCCAATTGCCCTGCCAAGCCTCGAGGAGAATCCCGAGTTGTCCCTCGCAACTAGGCAGGAGTCCTGACGTCGCTGAACAAACACGTGGGTGGAAGGGCCATCCCCATCGTAACTCAAGCATATACCCCAGGTTCCCACCGCAACTCGAGAAAAACCATGAGACTTCCCCCTCGCCGCAAAATGAGGCCCGATATCCTGCACTGCATGTAGAGCAATTCCGTGTTGCACACCACACATGAAAGGAGCCTTGATTTCCTTGATGGCACTCCAGAGAAACCCCAAGAGCACTGTTTCAAGGCTAGAGGGATCCTGAGGTCACTGTAGCAACACGAAAGAGCTCCGTGGACCAAAAATCAACTCGAGATGAGAGGTTAGTCCCTGGCTTCGACTCCAGAGGAATACCACCTTACCACAAGCACCTCAAGAGGAGGCTTCTCTCAGCTCTAGTTATGTGAGAGGGACCCTGAGTTTGCGGCATCAAGTGGAATGGACACTGCGATTCCCTGACGCGAAATAAGGCCGGATATCCCTGCAGTGACTTGAATGCAGGCTCGTCTTGCATCTCTCAAGATGAAAGGATGTCTGAATCCCTTGTGGAGACCACAGAGAAAGACCTAGTTCCCCACCTCATCGCGACCGGAGGCCTCACATCCTTTGAAAACTCCAGAGGTACGCAGAGATCCGTGCCTCCAAAGGAGACGATGCCTTTCTCCTCGTGAAACTTGATAGGAGTTACAGGATTCCTGTGGCACGTGGAAAGGGACCCTTGGTCTCCCGCCTCAGCTATAGAGGCGTCCCAATTGCCCTGCCAAGCGTCGAGGAGAATCCCGAGTTGTCCCTCGCAACTAGGCAGGAGTCCTGCAGTAGCTGAACAAACACGTGGGTGGAAGGGCCATCCCCGTCGTAACTCGAGAATATACCCCAGGTTCCCGCCGCAACTCGAGAAAAACCATGAGACTTCCCCCTCGCCGCGAGATGAAGACCGATTCCCCTGCACTGCGGGCAGAGCAATTCCGTGTTGCACATCACACATGAAAGGAGCCTTGATTTCCTTGATGGCACTCCAGAGAAACCCCAAGGACACTGTTTCAAGGCTAGAGGGATCCTGAGGTCACTGTAGCAACACGAAAGAGCTCCGTGGACCAAAAATCAACTCGAGATGAGAGGTTAGTCCCTGGCTTCGACTCCAGAGGAATACCACCTTACCACAAGCACCTCAAGAGGAGGCTTCTCTCAGCTCTAGCTATGTGAGAGGGACCCTGAGTTTGCGGCCTCAAGTGGAATGGACACCGCGATGCCCTGACTCGAAATAAGGCCGGATATCCCTGCAATGACTTGAATGCAGGCTCGTCTTCCATCTCCCAAGACGAAAGGATGTCTGAATCCCCTGTGGAGACCACAGAGAAAGACCTAGTTCCCCACCTCATCGCGACCGGAGGCCTCACATCCTTTGAAAACTCCAGAGGTACGCAGAGATCCGTGCCTCCAAAGGAGACGATGCCTTTCTCCTCGTGAAACTTGATAGGAGTTACAGGATTCCTGTGGCACGTGGAAAGGGACCCTTGGTCTCCCGCCTCAGCTGGAGAGGCGTCCCAATTGCCCTGCCAAGCCTCGAGGAGAATCTCGAGTTGTCCCTCGCAACTAGGCAGGAGTCCTGACGTCGCTGAACAAAAACGTGGGTGGAAGGGCCATCCCCGTCTTAACTCGAGAATATACCCCAGGTTCCCGCCGCAATTCGAGAAAAACCATGAGACTTTACCCTCGCCGCGAGATGAGGCCCGATTCCCCTGCACTGCGTGCAGAGCAATTCCGTGTTGCACATCACACATGAAAGGAGCCTTGATTTCTTTGATCCACTCCAGAGAAACCCCAAGAACACTGTTTCAAGGCTAGAGGGATCCTGAGGTCACTGTAGCAACACGAAAGAGCTCCGTGGACCAAAAATCAACTCGAGATGAGAGGTTAGTCCCTGGCTTCGACTCCAGAGGAATACCACCTAACCACAAGCACCTCAAGAGGAGGCTTCTCGCAGCTTTAGGTATGTGAGAGGGACCCTGAGTTTGCAGCCTCAAGTGGAATGGACACCGCAATGCCCTTACTCGAAATAAGGCAGGATATCCCTGCATTGACATAAAATGCAGGCTCGTCTTGCATCTCCCAAGACGAAAGGATGTCTGAATTCTCTGTGGAGACCACAGCGAAAGACCTAGTTCCCCACCTCATCGCGACCGGAGGCCTCACATCCTTTGAAAACTTCAGAGGTACACGGAGATCAGTGCCTCCAAAGGAAACGATGCCTGACTCCTCATGAAACATGATAGGAGTCCCAGGATTCCTGTGGCACGTGGAAAGGGACCCTTGGTCTCCCGCCTCAGCTGGAGAGGCGTCCCAATTGCCCTGCCAAGCCTCGAGGAGAATCCCGAGTTGTCCCTCGCAACTAGGCAGGAGTCCTGACGTCGCTGAACAAACACGTGGGTGGAAGGGCCATTCCCATCGTAACTCAAGCATATACCCCAGGTTCCCACCGCAACTCGAGAAAAACCATGAGACTTCCCCCTTGCCGCAAAATGAGGCCCGATATCCTGCACTGCATGCAGAGCAATTCCGTGTTGCACATCACACATGAAAGGAGCCTTGATTTCCTTGATGGCACTCCAGAGAAACCCCAAGAGCACTGTTTCAAGGCTAGAGGGAACCTGAGGTCACTGTAGCAACACGAAAGAGCTGCGTTGACCAAAAATCAACTCGAGATGAGAGGTTAGTCCCTGGCTTCCACTCCAGAGGAATACCACCTTACCACAAGCACCTCAAGAGAAGGCTTCTCTCAGCTCTATGTATGTGAGAGGGACCCTGAGTTTGCGGCCTCAAGTGGAATGGACACCGCGATGCCCTGACTCGAAATAAGGCCGGATATCCCTGCAGTGACTTGAATGCAGGCTCGTCTTCCATCTCCCAAGATGAAAGGGTGTCTGAATCCCCTGTGGAGACCACAGAGAAAGACCTAGTTCCCCACCTCATCGCGACCGGAGGCCTCACATCCTTTGAAAACACCGGAGGTACGCGGAGATCAGTGCCTCCCAAGGAGACGATGCCTGACTCCTCGTGAAACTTGATAGGAGTCCCAGGATTCCTGTGGCACGTGGAAAGGGACCCATGGTCTCCCGCCTCAGCTGGAGAGGCGTCCCTATTGCCCTGCCAAGCCTCGAGGAGAATCCAGAGTTGTCCCTCGCAACTAGGCAGGAGTTCTGACGTCGCTGAACAAACACGTGGGTGGAAGGGCCATCCCCGTCGTAACTCGAGAATATACCCCAGGTTCCTGCCGCAACTCGAGAAAAACCATGAGACTTCCCCCTAGCCGCGAGATGAGGCCCGATTCCCCTGCACTGCGTGCAGAGCAATTCCGTGTTGCACATCACACATGAAAGGAGCCTTGATTTCCTTGATGGCACTCCAGAGAAACCCCAAGAACACTGTTTCAAGGCTAGAGGGATCCTGAGGTCACTGTAGCAACACGAAAGAGCTCCGTGGACCAAAAATCAACTCGAGATGAGAGGTTAGTCCCTGGCTTCGACTCCAGAGGAATACCACCTTACCACAAGCACCTCAAGAGGAGGCTTCTCTCAGCTCTAGTTATGTGAGAGGGACCCTGAGTTTGCGGCATCAAGTGGAATGGACACTGCGATTCCCTGATGCGAAATAAGGCCGGATATCCCTGCAGTGACTTGAATGCAGGCTCGTCTTGCATCTCCCAAGATGAAAGGATGTCTGAATCCCCTGTGGAGACCACAGAGGAAGACCTAGTTCCCCACCTCATGGCGACCGGAGGCCTCATATCATTTGAAAACTCCAGAGGTACGCGGAGATCAGTGCCTCCAAAGGAGACGATGCCTGACTCCTCGTGAAACTTGATAGGAGTCCCAGGATTCCTGTGGCACGTGGAAAGGGACCGTTGGTCTCCCGCCTCAGCTGGAGAGGCGTCCCAATTGCCCTGCCAAGCCTCGAGGAGAATCCCAAGTTGTCCCTCGCAACTAGGCAAAAGTCTTGACGTCGCTGAACAAACACGTGGGTGGAAGGGCCATCCCCGTCGTAACTCGAGAATATACCCCAGGTTCCCGCCGCAACTCGAGAAAAACATGAGACTTCCCCCTCGCCGCGAGATGAGGCCCGATTCCCCTGCACTGCGTGCAGAGCAATTCCGTGTTGCACATCACACATGAAAGGAGCCTTAATTTCCTTGATGGCACTCCAGAGAAACCCCAAGAACACTGTTTCAAGGCTAGAGGGATCCTGAGGTCACTGTAGCAACACGAAAGAGCTCCGTGGACCAAAAATCAACTCGAGATGAGAGGTTAGTCCCTGGCTTCATCTCCAGAGGAATACCACCTTACCACAAGCACCTCAAGAGGAAGCTTCTCTCAGCTCTAGGTATGTGAGAGGGACCCTGAGTTTGCGGCCTCAAGTGGAATGGACACCGCGATGCCCTGACTCGAAATAAGGCCGGATATCCCTGCAGTGACTTGAATGCAGGCTCGTCTTGCATCTCCCAAGACGAATGGATGTCTGAATCCCCTGTGGAGACCACAGAGAAAGACGTAGTTCCCCACCTCATCGCGACCGGAAGCCTCACATCCTTTGAAAACTCCAGAGGTACGCGAAGATCAGTGCCTCCAAAGGAGAAGACGCCTGACTCCTCGTGAAACTTGATAGGAGTCCCAGAATTCCTGTGGCACGTGGAAAGGGACCCATGGTCTCCCGCCTCAGCTGGAGAGGCGTCCCAATTGCCCTGCCAAGCCTCGAGGAGAATCCCAAGTTGTCCCTCGCAACTAGGCAGGAGTCCTGACGTCGCTGAACAAACACGTGGGTGGAAGGGCCATCCCCGTCGTAACTCGAGAATATACCCCAGGTTCCCGCCGCAACTCGAGAAAAACCATGAGACTTCCCCCTCGCCGCGAGATGAAGACCGATTCCCCTGCACTGCGGGCAGAGCAATTCCGTGTTGCACATCACACATGAAAGGAGCCTTGATTTCCTTGATGGCACTCCAGAGAAACCCCAAGGACACTGTTTCAAGGGTAGAGGGATCCTGAGGTCACTGTAGCAACACGAAAGAGCTCCGTGGACCAAAAATCAACTCGAGATGAGAGGTTAGTCCCTGGCTTCGACTCCAGAGGAATACCACCTTACCACAAGCACCTCAAGAGGAGGCTTCTCTCAGCTCTAGCTATGTGAGAGGGACCCTGAGTTTGCGGCCTCAAGTGGAATGGACACCGCGATGCCCTGACTCGAAATAAGGCCGGATATCCCTGCAATGACTTGAATGCAGGCTCGTCTTCCATCTCCCAAGACGAAAGGATGTCTGAATTCTCTGTGGAGACCACAGCGAAAGACCTAGTTCCCCACCTCATCGCGAACGGAGGCCTCACATCCTTTGAAAACTTCAGAGGTACACGGAGATCAGTGCCTCCAAAGGAAACGATGCCTGACACTCATGAAACATGATAGGAGTCCCAGGATTCCTGTGGCACGTGGAAAGGGACCCTTGGTCTCCCGCCTCAGCTGGAGAGGCGTCCCAATTGCCCTGCCAAGCCTCGAGGAGAATCCCGAGTTGTCCCTCGCAACTAGGCAGGAGTCCTGACGTCGCTGAACAAACACGTGGGTGGAAGGGCCATCCCCATCGTATCTCAAGCATATACCCCAGGTTCCCACCGCAACTCGAGAAAAACCATGAGACTTCCCCCTCGCCGCAAAATGAGGCCCGATATCCTGCACTGCATGTAGAGCAATTCCGTGTTGCACATCACACATGAAAGGAGCCTTGATTTCCTTGATGGCACTCCAGAGAAACCCCAAGAGCACTGTTTCAAGGCTAGAGGGAACCTGAGGTCACTGTAGCAATAAGAAAGAGCTCCGTGGACCAAAAATCAACTCGAGATGAGAGGTTAGTCCCTGGCTTCCACTCCAGAGGAATACCACCTTACCACAAGCACCTCAAGAGAAGGCTTCTCTCAGCTCTATGTATGTGAGAGGGACCCTGAGTTTGCGGCCTCAAGTGGAATGGACACCGCGATGCCCTGACTCGAAATAAGGCCGGATATCCCTGCAGTGACTTGAATGCAGGCTCGTCTTCCATCTCCCAAGATGAAAGGGTGTCTGAATCCCCTGTGGAGACCACAGAGAAAGACCTAGTTCCCCACCTCATCGCGACCGGAGGCCTCACATCCTTTGAAAACTCCGGAGGTACGCGGAGATCAGTGCCTCCCAAGGAGACGATGCCTGACTCCTCGTGAAACTTGATAGGAGTCCCAGGATTCCTGTGGCACGTGGAAAGGGACCCATGGTCTCCCGCCTCAGGTGGAGAGGCGTCCCTATTGCCCTGCCAAGCCTCGAGGAGAATCCAGAGTTGTCCCTCGCAACTAGGCAGGAGTCCTGACATCGCTGAACAAACACGTGGTTGGAAGGGCCATCCCCGTCGTAACTCGAGAATATACCCCAGGTTCCTGCCGCAACTCGAGAAAAACCATGAGACTTCCCCCTCGCCGCGAGATGAGGCCCGATTCCCCTGCACTGCGTACAGAGCAATTCCGTGTTGCACATCACACATGAAAGGAGCCTTGATTTCCTTGATGGCACTCCAGAGAAACCCCAAGAACACTGTTTCAAGGCTAGAGGGATCCTGAGGTCACTGTAGCAACACGAAAGAGCTCCGTGGACCAAAAATCAACTCGAGATGAGAGGTTAGTCCCTGGCTTCGACTCCAGAGGAATACCACCTTACCACAAGCACCTCAAGAGGAGGCTTCTCTCAGCTCTAGTTATGTGAGAGGGACCCTGAGTTTGCGGCATCAAGTGGAATGGACACTGCGATTCCCTGACGCGAAATAAGGCCGGATATCCCTGCAGTGACTTGAATGCAGGCTCGTCTTGCATCTCTCAAGATGAAAGGATGTCTGAATCCCTTGTGGAGACCACAGAGAAAGACCTAGTTCCCCACCTCATCGCGACCGGAGGCCTCACATCCTTTGAAAACTCCAGAGGTACGCAGAGATCCGTGCCTCCAAAGGAGACGATGCCTTTCTCCTCGTGAAACTTGATAGGAGTTACAGGATTCCTGTGGCACGTGGAAAGGGACCCTTGGTCTCCCGCCTCAGCTATAGAGGCGTCCCAATTGCCCTGCCAAGCGTCGAGGAGAATCCCGAGTTGTCCCTCGCAACTAGGCAGGAGTCCTGCAGTAGCTGAACAAACACGTGGGTGGAAGGGCCATCCCCGTCGTAACTCGAGAATATACCCCAGGTTCCCGCCGCAACTCGAGAAAAACCATGAGACTTCCCCCTCGCCGCGAGATGAAGACCGATTCCCCTGCACTGCGGGCAGAGCAATTCCGTGTTGCACATCACACATGAAAGGAGCCTTGATTTCCTTGATGGCACTCCAGAGAAACCCCAAGGACACTGTTTCAAGGCTAGAGGGATCCTGAGGTCACTGTAGCAACACGAAAGAGCTCCGTGGACCAAAAATCAACTCGAGATGAGAGGTTAGTCCCTGGCTTCGACTCCAGAGGAATACCACCTTACCACAAGCACCTCAAGAGGAGGCTTCTCTCAGCTCTAGCTATGTGAGAGGGACCCTGAGTTTGCGGCCTCAAGTGGAATGGACACCGCGATGCCCTGACTCGAAATAAGGCCGGATATCCCTGCAATGACTTGAATGCAGGCTCGTCTTCCATCTCCCAAGACGAAAGGATGTCTGAATCCCCTGTGGAGACCACAGAGAAAGACCTAGTTCCCCACCTCATCGCGACCGGAGGCCTCACATCCTTTGAAAACTCCAGAGGTACGCAGAGATCCGTGCCTCCAAAGGAGACGATGCCTTTCTCCTCGTGAAACTTGATAGGAGTTACAGGATTCCTGTGGCACGTGGAAAGGGACCCTTGGTCTCCCGCCTCAGCTGGAGAGGCGTCCCAATTGCCCTGCCAAGCCTCGAGGAGAATCTCGAGTTGTCCCTCGCAACTAGGCAGGAGTCCTGACGTCGCTGAACAAAAACGTGGGTGGAAGGGCCATCCCCGTCTTAACTCGAGAATATACCCCAGGTTCCCGCCGCAATTCGAGAAAAACCATGAGACTTTACCCTCGCCGCGAGATGAGGCCCGATTCCCCTGCACTGCGTGCAGAGCAATTCCGTGTTGCACATCACACATGAAAGGAGCCTTGATTTCCTTGATCCACTCCAGAGAAACCCCAAGAACACTGTTTCAAGGCTAGAGGGATCCTGAGGTCACTGTAGCAACACGAAAGAGCTCCGTGGACCAAAAATCAACTCGAGATGAGAGGTTAGTCCCTGGCTTCGACTCCAGAGGAATACCACCTAACCACAAGCACCTCAAGAGGAGGCTTCTCGCAGCTTTAGGTATGTGAGAGGGACCCTGAGTTTGCAGCCTCAAGTGGAATGGACACCGCAATGCCCTGACTCGAAATAAGGCAGGATATCCCTGCATTGACATAAAATGCAGGCTCGTCTTGCATCTCCCAAGACGAAAGGATGTCTGAATTCTCTGTGGAGACCACAGCGAAAGACCTAGTTCCCCACCTCATCGCGACCGGAGGCCTCACATCCTTTGAAAACTTCAGAGGTACACGGAGATCAGTGCCTCCAAAGGAAACGATGCCTGACTCCTCATGAAACATGATAGGAGTCCCAGGATTCCTGTGGCACGTGGAAAGGGACCCATGGTCTCCCGCCTCAGCTGGAGAGGCGTCCCTATTGCCCTGCCAAGCCTCGAGGAGAATCCAGAGTTGTCCCTCGCAACTAGGCAGGAGTTCTGACGTCGCTGAACAAACACGTGGGTGGAAGGGCCGTCCCCGTCGTAACTCGAGAATATACCCCAGGTTCCTGCCGCAACTCGAGAAAAACCATGAGACTTCCCCCTCGCCGCGAGATGAGGCCCGATTCCCCTGCACTGCGTGCAGAGCAATTCCGTGTTGCACATCACACATGAAAGGAGCCTTGATTTCCTTGATGGCACTCCAGAGAAACCCCAAGAACACTGTTTCAAGGCTAGAGGGATCCTGAGGTCACTGTAGCAACACGAAAGAGCTCCGTGGACCAAAAATCCACTCGAGATGAGAGGTTAGTCCCTGGCTTCGACTCCAGAGGAATACCACCTTACCACAAGCACCTCAAGAGGAGGCTTCTCTCAGCTCTAGTTATGTGAGAGGGACCCTGAGTTTGCGGCATCAAGTGGAATGGACACTGCGATTCCCTGATGCGAAATAAGGCCGGATATCCCTGCAGTGACTTGAATGCAGGCTCGTCTTGCATCTCCCAAGATGAAAGGATGTCTGAATCCCCTGTGGAGACCACAGAGAAAGACCTAGTTCCCCACCTCATGGCGACCGGAGGCCTCACATCATTTGAAAACTCCAGAGGTACGCGGAGATCAGTGCCTCCAAAGGAGACGATGCCTGACTCCTCGTGAAACTTGATAGGAGTCCCAGGATTCCTGTGGCATGTGGAAAGGTACCCTTGGTCTCCCACCTCAGCTGGAAAGGCGTCCCAATTGCCCTGCCAAGCCTCGAGGAGAATCCCGAGTTGTCCCTCGCAACTAGGCAGGAGTCCTGCCGTCGCTGAAGAAACACGTGTGTGGAAGGGCCATCCCCGTCGTAACTCGAGAATATACCCCAGGTTCCCGCCGCAACTCGAGAAAAACCATGAGACTTCCCCCTCGCCGCGAGATGAGGCCCGATTCCCGTACACTGCATTCAAAGCAATTCCGTATTGCACATCACACATGAAAGGAGCCTTGATTTCCTTCATGGCCCTCCAGAGAAACCCTAAGAACACTGTTTCAAGGCTAGAGGGATCCTGAGGTCACTGTAGCAACACGAAAGAGCTGCGTTGACCAAAAATCAACTCGAGATGAGAGGTTAGTCCCTGGCTTCCACTCCAGAGGAATACCACCTTACCACAAGCACCTCAAGAGAAGGCTTCTCTCAGCTCTATGTATGTGAGAGGGACCCTGAGTTTGCGGCCTCAAGTGGAATGGACACCGCGATGCCCTGACTCGAAATAAGGCCGGATATCCCTGCAGTGACTTGAATGCAGGCTCGTCTTCCATCTCCCAAGATGAAAGGATGTCTGAATCCCCTGTGGAGACCACAGAGGAAGACCTAGTTCCCCACCTCATGGCGACCGGAGGCCTCATATCATTTGAAAACTCCAGAGGTACGCGGAGATCAGTGCCTCCAAAGGAGACGATGCCTGACTCCTCGTGAAACTTGATAGGAGTCCCAGGATTCCTGTGGCACGTGGAAAGGGACCGTTGGTCTCCCGCCTCAGCTGGAGAGGCGTCCCAATTGCCCTGCCAAGCCTCGAGGAGAATCCCAAGTTGTCCCTCGCAACTAGGCAAAAGTCTTGACGTCGCTGAACAAACACGTGGGTGGAAGGGCCATCCCCGTCGTAACTCGAGAATATACCCCAGGTTCCCGCCGCAACTCGAGAAAAACATGAGACTTCCCCCTCGCCGCGAGATGAGGCCCGATTCCCCTGCACTGCGTGCAGAGCAATTCCGTGTTGCACATCACACATGAAAGGAGCCTTAATTTCCTTGATGGCACTCCAGAGAAACCCCAAGAACACTGTTTCAAGGCTAGAGGGATCCTGAGGTCACTGTAGCAACACGAAAGAGCTCCGTGGACCAAAAATCAACTCGAGATAAGAGGTTAGTCCCTGGCTTCGACTCCAGAGGAATACCACCTTACCACAAGCAGCTCAAGAGGAGGCTTCTCTCAGCTCTAGGTATGTGAGAGGGACCCTGAGTTTGCGGCCTCAAGTAGAATGGACACCGCGATGCCCTGACTCGAAATAAGGCCGGATATCCCTGCAGTGACTTGAATGCAGGCTCGTCTTGCATCTCCCAAGACGAAAGGATGTCTGAATCCCCTGTGGAGACTACAGAGAAAGACCTAGTTCCCCACCTCATCGCGACCGGAGGCCTCACATCCTTTGAAAACTCCAGAGGTACGCGGAGATCAGTGCCTCCAAAGGAGACGATGCCTGACTCCTCGTGAAACTTGATAGGAGTCCCAGGATTCCTGTGGCACGTGGAAAGGGACCCTTGGTCTCCCGCCTCAGCTGGAGAGGCGTCCCAATTGCCCTGCCAAGCCTCGAGGAGAATCCCGAGTTGTCCCTCGCAACTAGGCAGGAGTCCTGACGTCGCTGAACAAACACGTGGGTGGAAGGGCCATCCCCGTCGTAACTCGAGAATATACCCCAGGTACCCGCCGCAATTCGAGAAAAACCATGAGACTTTACCCTCGCCGCGAGATGAGGCCCGATTCCCCTGCACTGCGTGCAGAGCAATTCCGTGTTGCACATCACACATGAAAGGAGCCTTGATTTCCTTGATCCACTCCAGAGAAACCCCAAGAACACTGTTTCAAGGCTAGAGGGATCCTGAGGTCACTGTAGCAACACGAAAGAGCTCCGTGGACCAAAAATCAACTCGAGATGAGAGGTTAGTCCCTGGCTTCAACTCCAGAGGAATACCACCTTACCACAAGCACCTCAAGAGGAAGCTTCTCTCAGCTCTAGGTATGTGAGAGGGACCCTGAGTTTGCGGCCTCAAGTGGAATGGACACCGCGATGCCCTGACTCGAAATAAGGCCGGATATCCCTGCAGTGACTTGAATGCAGGCTCGTCTTGCATCTCCCAAGACGAATGGATGTCTGAATCCCCTGTGGAGACCACAGAGAAAGACGTAGTTCCCCACCTCATCGCGACCGGAAGCCTCACATCCTTTGAAAACTCCAGAGGTACGCGAAGATCAGTGCCTCCAAAGGAGAAGACGCCTGACTCCTCGTGAAACTTGATAGGAGTCCCAGAATTCCTGTGGCACGTGGAAAGGGACCCATGGTCTCCCGCCTCAGCTGGAGAGGCGTCCCAATTGCCCTGCCAAGCCTCGAGGAGAATCCCGAGTTGTCCCTCGCAACTAGGCAGGAGTCCTGACGTCGCTGAACAAACACGTGGGTGGAAGGGCCATCCCCGTCGTAACTCGAGAATATACCCCAGGTTCCCGCCGCAACTCGAGAAAAACCATGAGACTTCCCCCTCGCCGCGAGATGAAGACCGATTCCCCTGCACTGCGGGCAGAGCAATTCCGTGTTGCACATCACACATGAAAGGAGCCTTGATTTCCTTGATGGCACTCCAGAGAAACCCCAAGGACACTGTTTCAAGGCTAGAGGGATCCTGAGGTCACTGTAGCAACACGAAAGAGCTCCGTGGACCAAAAATCAACTCGAGATGAGAGGTTAGTCCCTGGCTTCGACTCCAGAGGAATACCACCTTACCACAAGCACCTCAAGAGGAGGCTTCTCTCAGCTCTAGCTATGTGAGAGGGACCCTGAGTTTGCGGCCTCAAGTGGAATGGACACCGCGATGCCCTGACTCGAAATAAGGCCGGATATCCCTGCAGTGACTTGAATGCAGGCTCGTCTTCCATCTCCCAAGATGAAAGGATGTCTGAATCCCCTGTGGAGACCACAGAGGAAGACCTAGTTCCCCACCTCATGGCGACCGGAGGCCTCATATCATTTGAAAACTCCAGAGGTACGCGGAGATCAGTGCCTCCAAAGGAGACGATGCCTGACTCCTCGTGAAACTTGATAGGAGTCCCAGGATTCCTGTGGCACGTGGAAAGGGACCGTTGGTCTCCCGCCTCAGCTGGAGAGGCGTCCCAATTGCCCTGCCAAGCCTCGAGGAGAATCCCAAGTTGTCCCTCGCAACTAGGCAAAAGTCTTGACGTCGCTGAACAAACACGTGGGTGGAAGGGCCATCCCCGTCGTAACTCGAGAATATACCCCAGGTTCCCGCCGCAACTCGAGAAAAACATGAGACTTCCCCTCGCCGCGAGATGAAGACCGATTCCCCTGCACTGCGGGCAGAGCAATTCCGTGTTGCACATCACACATGAAAGGAGCCTTAATTTCCTTGATGGCACTCCAGAGAAACCCCAAGAACACTGTTTCAAGGCTAGAGGGATCCTGAGGTCACTGTAGCAACACGAAAGAGCTCCGTGGACCAAAAATCAACTCGAGATGAGAGGTTAGTCCCTGGCTTCGACTCCAGAGGAATACCACCTTACCACAAGCAGCTCAAGAGGAGGCTTCTCTCAGCTCTAGGTATGTGAGAGGGACCCTGAGTTTGCGGCCTCAAGTAGAATGGACACCGCGATGCCCTGACTCGAAATAAGGCCGGATATCCCTGCAGTGACTTGAATGCAGGCTCGTCTTGCATCTCCCAAGACGAAAGGATGTCTGAATCCCCTGTGGAGACTACAGAGAAAGACCTAGTTCCCCACCTCATCGCGACCGTAGGCCTCACATCCTTTGAAAACTCCAGAGGTACGCGGAGATCAGTGCCTCCAAAGGAGACGATGCCTGACTCCTCGTGAAACTTGATAGGAGTCCCAGGATTCCTGTGGCACGTGGAAAGGGACCCTTGGTCTCCCGCCTCAGCTGGAGAGGCGTCCCAATTGCCCTGCCAAGCCTCGAGGAGAATCCCGAGTTGTCCCTCGCAACTAGGCAGGAGTCCTGACGTCGCTGAACAAACACGTGGGTGGAAGGGCCATCCCCGTCGTAACTCGAGAATATACCCCAGGTACCCGCCGCAATTCGAGAAAAACCATGAGACTTTACCCTCGCCGCGAGATGAGGCCCGATTCCCCTGCACTGCGTGCAGAGCAATTCCGTGTTGCACATCACACATGAAAGGAGCCTTGATTTCCTTGATCCACTCCAGAGAAACCCCAAGAACACTGTTTCAAGGCTAGAGGGATCCTGAGGTCACTGTAGCAACACGAAAGACCTCCGTGGACCAAAAATCAACTCGAGATGAGAGGTTAGTCCCTGGCTTCAACTCCAGAGGAATACCACCTTACCACAAGCACCTCAAGAGGAAGCTTCTCTCAGCTCTAGGTATGTGAGAGGGACCCTGAGTTTGCGGCCTCAAGTGGAATGGACACCGCGATGCCCTGACTCGAAATAAGGCCGGATATCCCTGCAGTGACTTGAATGCAGGCTCGTCTTGCATCTCCCAAGACGAATGGATGTCTGAATCCCCTGTGGAGACCACAGAGAAAGACGTAGTTCCCCACCTCATCGCGACCGGAAGCCTCACATCCTTTGAAAACTCCAGAGGTACGCGAAGATCAGTGCCTCCAAAGGAGAAGACGCCTGACTCCTCGTGAAACTTGATAGGAGTCCCAGAATTCCTGTGGCACGTGGAAAGGGACCCATGGTCTCCCGCCTCAGCTGGAGAGGCGTCCCAATTGCCCTGCCAAGCCTCGAGGAGAATCCCGAGTTGTCCCTCGCAACTAGGCAGGAGTCCTGACGTCGCTGAACAAACACGTGGGTGGAAGGGCCATCCCCGTCGTAACTCGAGAATATACCCCAGGTTCCCGCCGCAACTCGAGAAAAACCATGAGACTTCCCCCTCGCCGCGAGATGAAGACCGATTCCCCTGCACTGCGGGCAGAGCAATTCCGTGTTGCACATCACACATGAAAGGAGCCTTGATTTCCTTGATGGCACTCCAGAGAAACCCCAAGGACACTGTTTCAAGGCTAGAGGGATCCTGAGGTCACTGTAGCAACACGAAAGAGCTCCGTGGACCAAAAATCAACTCGAGATGAGAGGTTAGTCCCTGGCTTCGACTCCAGAGGAATACCACCTTACCACAAGCACCTCAAGAGGAGGCTTCTCTCAGCTCTAGCTATGTGAGAGGGACCCTGAGTTTGCGGCCTCAAGTGGAATGGACACCGCGATGCCCTGACTCGAAATAAGGCCGGATATCCCTGCAATGACTTGAATGCAGGCTCGTCTTCCATCTCCCAAGACGAAAGGATGTCTGAATTCTCTGTGGAGACCACAGCGAAAGACCTAGTTCCCCACCTCATCGCGAACGGAGGCCTCACATCCTTTGAAAACTTCAGAGGTACACGGAGATCAGTGCCTCCAAAGGAAACGATGCCTGACACTCATGAAACATGATAGGAGTCCCAGGATTCCTGTGGCACGTGGAAAGGGACCCTTGGTCTCCCGCCTCAGCTGGAGAGGCGTCCCAATTGCCCTGCCAAGCCTCGAGGAGAATCCCGAGTTGTCCCTCGCAACTAGGCAGGAGTCCTGACGTCGCTGAACAAACACGTGGGTGGAAGGGCCATCCCCATCGTATCTCAAGCATATACCCCAGGTTCCCACCGCAACTCGAGAAAAACCATGAGACTTCCCCCTCGCCGCAAAATGAGGCCCGATATCCTGCACTGCATGCAGAGCAATTCCGTGTTGCACATCACACATGAAAGGAGCCTTGATTTCCTTGATGGCACTCCAGAGAAACCCCAAGAGCACTGTTTCAAGGCTAGAGGGAACCTGAGGTCACTGTAGCAATAAGAAAGAGCTCCGTGGACCAAAAATCAACTCGAGATGAGAGGTTAGTCCCTGGCTTCCACTCCAGAGGAATACCACCTTACCACAAGCACCTCAAGAGAAGGCTTCTCTCAGCTCTATGTATGTGAGAGGGACCCTGAGTTTGCGGCCTCAAGTGGAATGGACACCGCGATGCCCTGACTCGAAATAAGGCCGGATATCCCTGCAGTGACTTGAATGCAGGCTCGTCTTCCATCTCCCAAGATGAAAGGGTGTCTGAATCCCCTGTGGAGACCACAGAGAAAGACCTAGTTCCCCACCTCATCGCGACCGGAGGCCTCACATCCTTTGAAAACTCCGGAGGTACGCGGAGATCAGTGCCTCCCAAGGAGACGATGCCTGACTCCTCGTGAAACTTGATAGGAGTCCCAGGATTCCTGTGGCACGTGGAAAGGGACCCATGGTCTCCCGCCTCAGCTGGAGAGGCGTCCCTATTGCCCTGCCAAGCCTCGAGGAGAATCCAGAGTTGTCCCTCGCAACTAGGCAGGAGTCCTGACATCGCTGAACAAACACGTGGTTGGAAGGGCCATCCCCGTCGTAACTCGAGAATATACCCCAGGTTCCTGCCGCAACTCGAGAAAAACCATGAGACTTCCCCCTCGCCGCGAGATGAGGCCCGATTCCCCTGCACTGCGTACAGAGCAATTCCGTGTTGCACATCACACATGAAAGGAGCCTTGATTTCCTTGATGGCACTCCAGAGAAACCCCAAGAACACTGTTTCAAGGCTAGAGGGATCCTGAGGTCACTGTAGCAACACGAAAGAGCTCCGTGGACCAAAAATCAACTCGAGATGAGAGGTTAGTCCCTGGCTTCGACTCCAGAGGAATACCACCTTACCACAAGCACCTCAAGAGGAGGCTTCTCTCAGCTCTAGTTATGTGAGAGGGACCCTGAGTTTGCGGCATCAAGTGGAATGGACACTGCGATTCCCTGACGCGAAATAAGGCCGGATATCCCTGCAGTGACTTGAATGCAGGCTCGTCTTGCATCTCTCAAGATGAAAGGATGTCTGAATCCCTTGTGGAGACCACAGAGAAAGACCTAGTTCCCCACCTCATCGCGACCGGAGGCCTCACATCCTTTGAAAACTCCAGAGGTACGCAGAGATCCGTGCCTCCAAAGGAGACGATGCCTTTCTCCTCGTGAAACTTGATAGGAGTTACAGGATTCCTGTGGCACGTGGAAAGGGACCCTTGGTCTCCCGCCTCAGCTATAGAGGCGTCCCAATTGCCCTGCCAAGCGTCGAGGAGAATCCCGAGTTGTCCCTCGCAACTAGGCAGGAGTCCTGCAGTAGCTGAACAAACACGTGGGTGGAAGGGCCATCCCCGTCGTAACTCGAGAATATACCCCAGGTTCCCGCCGCAACTCGAGAAAAACCATGAGACTTCCCCCTCGCCGCGAGATGAAGACCGATTCCCCTGCACTGCGGGCAGAGCAATTCCGTGTTGCACATCACACATGAAAGGAGCCTTGATTTCCTTGATGGCACTCCAGAGAAACCCCAAGGACACTGTTTCAAGGCTAGAGGGATCCTGAGGTCACTGTAGCAACACGAAAGAGCTCCGTGGACCAAAAATCAACTCGAGATGAGAGGTTAGTCCCTGGCTTCGACTCCAGAGGAATACCACCTTACCACAAGCACCTCAAGAGGAGGCTTCTCTCAGCTCTAGCTATGTGAGAGGGACCCTGAGTTTGCGGCCTCAAGTGGAATGGACACCGCGATGCCCTGACTCGAAATAAGGCCGGATATCCCTGCAATGACTTGAATGCAGGCTCGTCTTCCATCTCCCAAGACGAAAGGATGTCTGAATTCTCTGTGGAGACCACAGCGAAAGACCTAGTTCCCCACCTCATCGCGAACGGAGGCCTCACATCCTTTGAAAACTTCAGAGGTACACGGAGATCAGTGCCTCCAAAGGAAACGATGCCTGACACTCATGAAACATGATAGGAGTCCCAGGATTCCTGTGGCACGTGGAAAGGGACCCTTGGTCTCCCGCCTCAGCTGGAGAGGCGTCCCAATTGCCCTGCCAAGCCTCGAGGAGAATCCCGAGTTGTCCCTCGCAACTAGGCAGGAGTCCTGACGTCGCTGAACAAACACGTGGGTGGAAGGGCCATCCCCATCGTATCTCAAGCATATACCCCAGGTTCCCACCGCAACTCGAGAAAAACCATGAGACTTCCCCCTCGCCGCAAAATGAGGCCCGATATCCTGCACTGCATGCAGAGCAATTCCGTGTTGCACATCACACATGAAAGGAGCCTTGATTTCCTTGATGGCACTCCAGAGAAACCCCAAGAGCACTGTTTCAAGGCTAGAGGGAACCTGAGGTCACTGTAGCAATAAGAAAGAGCTCCGTGGACCAAAAATCAACTCGAGATGAGAGGTTAGTCCCTGGCTTCCACTCCAGAGGAATACCACCTTACCACAAGCACCTCAAGAGAAGGCTTCTCTCAGCTCTATGTATGTGAGAGGGACCCTGAGTTTGCGGCCTCAAGTGGAATGGACACCGCGATGCCCTGACTCGAAATAAGGCCGGATATCCCTGCAGTGACTTGAATGCAGGCTCGTCTTCCATCTCCCAAGATGAAAGGGTGTCTGAATCCCCTGTGGAGACCACAGAGAAAGACCTAGTTCCCCACCTCATCGCGACCGGAGGCCTCACATCCTTTGAAAACTCCGGAGGTACGCGGGGATCAGTGCCTCCCAAGGAGACGATGCCTGACTCCTCGTGAAACTTGATAGGAGTCCCAGGATTCCTGTGGCACGTGGAAAGGGACCCATGGTCTCCCGCCTCAGCTGGAGAGGCGTCCCTATTGCCCTGCCAAGCCTCGAGGAGAATCCAGAGTTGTCCCTCGCAACTAGGCAGGAGTCCTGACATCGCTGAACAAACACGTGGTTGGAAGGGCCATCCCCGTCGTAACTCGAGAATATACCCCAGGTTCCTGCCGCAACTCGAGAAAAACCATGAGACTTCCCCCTCGCCGCGAGATGAGGCCCGATTCCCCTGCACTGCGTACAGAGCAATTCCGTGTTGCACATCACACATGAAAGGAGCCTTGATTTCCTTGATGGCACTCCAGAGAAACCCCAAGAACACTGTTTCAAGGCTAGAGGGATCCTGAGGTCACTGTAGCAACACGAAAGAGCTCCGTGGACCAAAAATCAACTCGAGATGAGAGGTTAGTCCCTGGCTTCGACTCCAGAGGAATACCACCTTACCACAAGCACCTCAAGAGGAGGCTTCTCTCAGCTCTAGTTATGTGAGAGGGACCCTGAGTTTGCGGCATCAAGTGGAATGGACACTGCGATTCCCTGACGCGAAATAAGGCCGGATATCCCTGCAGTGACTTGAATGCAGGCTCGTCTTGCATCTCTCAAGATGAAAGGATGTCTGAATCCCTTGTGGAGACCACAGAGAAAGACCTAGTTCCCCACCTCATCGCGACCGGAGGCCTCACATCCTTTGAAAACTCCAGAGGTACGCAGAGATCCGTGCCTCCAAAGGAGACGATGCCTTTCTCCTCGTGAAACTTGATAGGAGTTACAGGATTCCTGTGGCACGTGGAAAGGGACCCTTGGTCTCCCGCCTCAGCTATAGAGGCGTCCCAATTGCCCTGCCAAGCGTCGAGGAGAATCCCGAGTTGTCCCTCGCAACTAGGCAGGAGTCCTGCAGTAGCTGAACAAACACGTGGGTGGAAGGGCCATCCCCGTCGTAACTCGAGAATATACCCCAGGTTCCCGCCGCAACTCGAGAAAAACCATGAGACTTCCCCCTCGCCGCGAGATGAAGACCGATTCCCCTGCACTGCGGGCAGAGCAATTCCGTGTTGCACATCACACATGAAAGGAGCCTTGATTTCCTTGATGGCACTCCAGAGAAACCCCAAGGACACTGTTTCAAGGCTAGAGGGATCCTGAGGTCACTGTAGCAACACGAAAGAGCTCCGTGGACCAAAAATCAACTCGAGATGAGAGGTTAGTCCCTGGCTTCGACTCCAGAGGAATACCACCTTACCACAAGCACCTCAAGAGGAGGCTTCTCTCAGCTCTAGCTATGTGAGAGGGACCCTGAGTTTGCGGCCTCAAGTGGAATGGACACCGCGATGCCCTGACTCGAAATAAGGCCGGATATCCCTGCAATGACTTGAATGCAGGCTCGTCTTCCATCTCCCAAGACGAAAGGATGTCTGAATCCCCTGTGGAGACCACAGAGAAAGACCTAGTTCCCCACCTCATCGCGACCGGAGGCCTCACATCCTTTGAAAACTCCAGAGGTACGCAGAGATCCGTGCCTCCAAAGGAGACGATCCCTTTCTCCTCGTGAAACTTGATAGGAGTTACAGGATTCCTGTGGCACGTGGAAAGGGACCCTTGGTCTCCCGCCTCAGCTGGAGAGGCGTCCCAATTGCCCTGCCAAGCCTCGAGGAGAATCTCGAGTTGTCCCTCGCAACTAGGCAGGAGTCCTGACGTCGCTGAACAAAAACGTGGGTGGAAGGGCCATCCCCGTCTTAACTCGAGAATATACCCCAGGTTCCCGCCGCAATTCGAGAAAAACCATGAGACTTTACCCTCGCCGCGAGATGAGGCCCGATTCCCCTGCACTGCGTGCAGAGCAATTCCGTGTTGCACATCACACATGAAAGGAGCCTTGATTTCCTTGATCCACTCCAGAGAAACCCCAAGAACACTGTTTCAAGGCTAGAGGGATCCTGAGGTCACTGTAGCAACACGAAAGAGCTCCGTGGTCCAAAAATCAACTCGAGATGAGAGGTTAGTCCCTGGCTTCGACTCCAGAGGAATACCACCTAACCACAAGCACCTCAAGAGGAGGCTTCTCGCAGCTTTAGGTATGTGAGAGGGACCCTGAGTTTGCAGCCTCAAGTGGAATGGACACCGCAATGCCCTGACTCGAAATAAGGCAGGATATCCCTGCATTGACATAAAATGCAGGCTCGTCTTGCATCTCCCAAGACGAAAGGATGTCTGAATTCTCTGTGGAGACCACAGCGAAAGACCTAGTTCCCCACCTCATCGCGACCGGAGGCCTCACATCCTTTGAAAACTTCAGAGGTACACGGAGATCAGTGCCTCCAAAGGAAACGATGCCTGACTCCTCATGAAACATGATAGGAGTCCCAGGATTCCTGTGGCACGTGGAAAGGGACCCTTGGTCTCCCGCCTCAGCTGGAGAGGCGTCCCAATTGCCCTGCCAAGCCTCGAGGAGAATCCCGAGTTATCCCTCGCAACTAGGCAGGAGTCCTGACGTCGCTGAACAAACACGTGGGTGGAAGGGCCATCCCCATCGTAACTCAAGCATATACCCCAGGTTCCCACCGCAACTCGAGAAAAACCATGAGACTTCCCCCTCGCCGCAAAATGAGGCCCGATATCCTGCACTGCATGCAGAGCAATTCCGTGTTGCACATCACACATGAAAGGAGCCTTGATTTCCTTGATGGCACTCCAGAGAAACCCCAAGAGCACTGTTTCAAGGCTAGAGGGAACCTGAGGTCACTGTAGCAACACGAAAGAGCTGCGTTGACCAAAAATCAACTCGAGATGAGAGGTTAGTCCCTGGCTTCCACTCCAGAGGAATACCACCTTACCACAAGCACCTCAAGAGAAGGCTTCTCTCAGCTCTATGTATGTGAGAGGGACCCTGAGTTTGCGGCTTCAAGTGGAATGGACACCGCGATGCCCTGACTCGAAATAAGGCCGGATATCCCTGCAGTGACTTGAATGCAGGCTCTTCTTCCATCTCCCAAGATGAAAGGGTGTCTGAATCCCCTGTGGAGACCACAGAGAAAGACCTAGTTCCCCACCTCATCGCGACCGGAGGCCTCACATCCTTTGAAAACACCGGAGGTACGCGGAGATCAGTGCCTCCCAAGGAGACGATGCCTGACTCCTCGTGAAACTTGATAGGAGTCCCAGGATTCCTGTGGCACGTGGAAAGGGACCCATGGTCTCCCGCCTCAGCTGGAGAGGCGTCCCTATTGCCCTGCCAAGCCTCGAGGAGAATCCAGAGTTGTCCCTCGCAACTAGGCAGGAGTTCTGACGTCGCTGAACAAACACGTGGGTGGAAGGGCCATCCCCGTCGTAACTCGAGAATATACCCCAGGTTCCCGCCGCAACTCGAGAAAAACCATGAGACTTCCCCCTCGCCGCGAGATGAGGCCCGATTCCCCTGCACTGCGTGCAGAGCAATTCCGTGTTGCACATCACACATGAAAGGAGCCTTGATTTCCTTGATGGCACTCCAGAGAAACCCCAAGAACACTGTTTCAAGGCTAGAGGGATCCTGAGGTCACTGTAGCAACACGAAAGAGCTCCGTGGACCAAAAATCCACTCGAGATGAGAGGTTAGTCCCTGGCTTCGACTCCAGAGGAATACCACCTTACCACAAGCACCTCAAGAGGAGGCTTCTCTCAGCTCTAGTTATGTGAGAGGGACCCTGAGTTTGCGGCATCAAGTGGAATGGACACTGCGATTCCCTGATGCGAAATAAGGCCGGATATCCCTGCAGTGACTTGAATGCAGGCTCGTCTTGCATCTCCCAAGATGAAAGGATGTCTGAATCCCCTGTGGAGACCACAGAGAAAGACCTAGTTCCCCACCTCATGGCGACCGGAGGCCTCACATCATTTGAAAACTCCAGAGGTACGCGGAGATCAGTGCCTCCAAAGGAGACGATGCCTGACTCCTCGTGAAACTTGATAGGAGTCCCAGGATTCCTGTGGCATGTGGAAAGGTACCCTTGGTCTCCCACCTCAGCTGGAAAGGCGTCCCAATTGCCCTGCCAAGCCTCGAGGAGAATCCCGAGTTGTCCCTCGCAACTAGGCAGGAGTCCTGCCGTCGCTGAAGAAACACGTGTGTGGAAGGGCCATCCCCGTCGTAACTCGAGAATATACCCCAGGTTCCCGCCGCAACTCGAGAAAAACCATGAGACTTCCCCCTCGCCGCGAGATGAGGCCCGATTCCCGTACACTGCATTCAAAGCAATTCCGTATTGCACATCACACATGAAAGGAGCCTTGATTTCCTTCATGGCCCTCCAGAGAAACCCTAAGAACACTGTTTCAAGGCTAGAGGGATCCTGAGGTCACTGTAGCAACACGAAAGAGCTGCGTTGACCAAAAATCAACTCGAGATGAGAGGTTAGTCCCTGGCTTCCACTCCAGAGGAATACCACCTTACCACAAGCACCTCAAGAGAAGGCTTCTCTCAGCTCTATGTATGTGAGAGGGACCCTGAGTTTGCGGCCTCAAGTGGAATGGACACCGCGATGCCCTGACTCGAAATAAGGCCGGATATCCCTGCAGTGACTTGAATGCAGGCTCGTCTTCCATCTCCCAAGATGAAAGGATGTCTGAATCCCCTGTGGAGACCACAGAGGAAGACCTAGTTCCCCACCTCATGGCGACCGGAGGCCTCATATCATTTGAAAACTCCAGAGGTACGCGGAGATCAGTGCCTCCAAAGGAGACGATGCCTGACTCCTCGTGAAACTTGATAGGAGTCCCAGGATTCCTGTGGCACGTGGAAAGGGACCGTTGGTCTCCCGCCTCAGCTGGAGAGGCGTCCCAATTGCCCTGCCAAGCCTCGAGGAGAATCCCAAGTTGTCCCTCGCAACTAGGCAAAAGTCTTGACGTCGCTGAACAAACACGTGGGTGGAAGGGCCATCCCCGTCGTAACTCGAGAATATACCCCAGGTTCCCGCCGCAACTCGAGAAAAACATGAGACTTCCCCCTCGCCGCGAGATGAGGCCCGATTCCCCTGCACTGCGTGCAGAGCAATTCCGTGTTGCACATCACACATGAAAGGAGCCTTCATTTCCTTGATGGCACTCCAGAGAAACCCCAAGAACACTGTTTCAAGGCTAGAGGGATCCTGAGGTCACTGTAGCAACACGAAAGAGCTCCGTGGACCAAAAATCAACTCGAGATAAGAGGTTAGTCCCTGGCTTCGACTCCAGAGGAATACCACCTTACCACAAGCAGCTCAAGAGGAGGCTTCTCTCAGCTCTAGGTATGTGAGAGGGACCCTGAGTTTGCGGCCTCAAGTAGAATGGACACCGCGATGCCCTGACTCGAAATAAGGCCGGATATCCCTGCAGTGACTTGAATGCAGGCTCGTCTTGCATCTCCCAAGACGAAAGGATGTCTGAATCCCCTGTGGAGACTACAGAGAAAGACCTAGTTCCCCACCTCATCGCGACCGGAGGCCTCACATCCTTTGAAAACTCCAGAGGTACGCGGAGATCAGTGCCTCCAAAGGAGACGATGCCTGACTCCTCGTGAAACTTGATAGGAGTCCCAGGATTCCTGTGGCACGTGGAAAGGGACCCTTGGTCTCCCGCCTCAGCTGGAGAGGCGTCCCAATTGCCCTGCCAAGCCTCGAGGAGAATCCCGAGTTGTCCCTCGCAACTAGGCAGGAGTCCTGACGTCGCTGAACAAACACGTGGGTGGAAGGGCCATCCCCGTCGTAACTCGAGAATATACCCCAGGTACCCGCCGCAATTCGAGAAAAACCATGAGACTTTACCCTCGCCGCGAGATGAGGCCCGATTCCCCTGCACTGCGTGCAGAGCAATTCCGTGTTGCACATCACACATGAAAGGAGCCTTGATTTCCTTGATCCACTCCAGAGAAACCCCAAGAACACTGTTTCAAGGCTAGAGGGATCCTGAGGTCACTGTAGCAACACGAAAGAGCTCCGTGGACCAAAAATCAACTCGAGATGAGAGGTTAGTCCCTGGCTTCGACTCCAGAGGAATACCACCTAACCACAAGCACCTCAAGAGGAGGCTTCTCGCAGCTCTATGTATGTGAGAGGGACCCTGAGTTTGCGGCCTCAAGTGGAATGGACACCGCGATGCCCTGACTCGAAATAAGGCCGGATATCCCTGCAGTGACTTGAATGCAGGCTCGTCTTCCATCTCCCAAGATGAAAGGGTGTCTGAATCCCCTGTGGAGACCACAGAGAAAGACCTAGTTCCCCACCTCATCGCGACCGGAGGCCTCACATCCTTTGAAAACTCCGGAGGTACGCGGAGATCAGTGCCTCCCAAGGAGACGATGCCTGACTCCTCGTGAAACTTGATAGGAGTCCCAGGATTCCTGTGGCACGTGGAAAGGGACCCATGGTCTCCCGCCTCAGCTGGAGAGGCGTCCCTATTGCCCTGCCAAGCCTCGAGGAGAATCCAGAGTTGTCCCTCGCAACTAGGCAGGAGTCCTGACGTCGCTGAACAAACACGTGGGTGGAAGGGCCATCCCCGTCGTAACTCGAGAATATACCCCAGGTTCCTGCCGCAACTCGAGAAAAACCATGAGACTTCCCCCTCGCCGCGAGATGAGGCCCGATTCCCCTGCACTGCGTGCAGAGCAATTCCGTGTTGCACATCACACATGAAAGGAGCCTTAATTTCCTTGATGGCACTCCAGAGAAACCCCAAGAACACTGTTTCAAGGCTAGAGGGATCCTGAGGTCACTGTAGCAACACGAAAGAGCTCCGTGGACCAAAAATCAACTCGAGATAAGAGGTTAGTCCCTGGCTTCGACTCCAGAGGAATACCACCTTACCACAAGCACCTAAAGAGGAGGCTTCTCTCAGCTCTAGGTATGTGAGAGGGACCCTGAGTTTGCGGCCTCAAGTGGAATGGACACCGCGATGCCCTGGCTTGAAATAAGGCCGGATATCCCTGCAGTGACTTGAATGCAGGCTCGTCTTGCATCTTCCAAGACGAAAGGATGTCTGAATCCCCTGTGGAGACCACAGAGAAAGACCTAGTTCCCCACCTCACCGCGACCGGAGGCCTCACATCCTTTGAAAATTCCAGAAGTACGCGGAGATCAGTGCCTCCAAAGCAGACGATGCCTGACTCCACGTGAAACTTGATAGGAGTCCCAGGATTCCTGTGGCACGTGGAAAGGGACCCTTGGTCTCCCGCCTCAGCTGGAGAGGCGTCCCAATTGCCCTGCCAAGCCTCGAGGAGAATCCCGAGTTGTCCCTCGCAACTAGGCAGGAGTCCTGATGTCGCTGAACAAACACGTGGGTGGAAGGGCCATCCCCGTCGTAACTCGAGAATATATCCCAGGTTCCCGCCGCAACTCGAGAAAAACCATGAGACTTCCCCCTCGCCGCGAGATGAGCCCCGATTCCCCTGCACTGCGTGCAGAGCAATTCCGTGTTGCACATCACACATGAAAGGAGCCTTGATTTCCTTGGTGGCACTCCAAGGAAACCCCAAGAACACTGTTTCAAGGCTAGAGGGATCCTGAGGTCACTGTAGCAACACGAAAGAGCTCTGTGGACCACAAATCAACTCGAGATGAGAGGTTAGTCCCTGGCTTCGATTCCAGAGGAATACCACCTTACAACAAGCACCTCAAGAGGAGGCTTCTCTCAGCTCTAGGTATGTGAGAGGGACCCTGAGTTTGCGGCCTCAAGTGGAATGGACACCTCGATGCCCTGGCTCGAAATAAGGCCGGATATCCCTGCAGTGACTTGAATGCAGGCTCGTCTTGCATCTCCCAAGACGAAAGGATGTCTGAATCCCCTGTGGAGACCACAGAGAAAGATCTAGTTCCCCACCTCATCGCGACCGGAGGCCTCACATCCTTTGAAAACTCCAGAGGTACGCGGAGATCAGTGCCTCCAAAGGAGACGATGCCTGACTCCTCGTGAAACTTGATAGGAGTCCCAGGATTCCTGTGGCACGTGGAAAGGGACCCTTGGTCTCCCGCCTCAGCTGGAGAGGCGTCCCAATTGACCTGCCAAGCCTCGAGGAGAATCCCGAGTTGTCCCTCGCAACTAGGCAGGAGTCCTGCCGTCGCTGAACAAACACGTGTGTGGAAGGGCCATCCCCGTCGTAACTCGAGAATATACCCCAGGTTCCCGCCGCAACTCGAGAAAAACCATGAGAATTCCCCCTCGCCGCGAGATGAGGCCCGATTCCCCTGCACTGCATGCAGAGCAATTCTGTGTTGCACATCACACATGAAAGGAGCCTTGATTTCCTTGATGGCACTCCAGAGAAACCCCAAGAACACTGTTTCAAGGCTAGAGGGATCCTGAGGTCACTGTAGCAACACGAAAGAAGTCCATGGACCAAAAATCAACTCGAGATGAGAGGTTAGTCCCTGGCTTCGACTCCAGAGGAATACCACCTTACCACAAGCACCTCAAGAGGAGGCTTCTCTCAGCTCTAGGTATGTGAGAGGGACCCTGAGTTTGCGGCCTCAAGTGGAATGGACACCGCGATGCCCTGACTCGAAATAAGGCCGCATATCCCTGCAGTGACTTGAATGCAGGCTCGTCTTGCATCTTCCAAGACGAAAGGATGTCTGAATCCCCTGTGGAGACCACAGAGAAAGATCTACTTCCCCACCTCATCACGAACGGAGGCCTCACATCCTTTGAAAACTTCAGAGGTATGCGGAGATCAGTGCCTCCAAAGGAGACGATGCCTGACTCCTCGTGAAACTTGATAGGAGTCCCAGGATTCCTGTGCACGTGGAAAGGGACCCTTGGTCTCCCGCCTCAGCTGGAGAGGCGTCGCAATTGCCCTGTCAAGCCTCGAGGAGAATCCCGAGTTGTCCCTCAGATCTAGGCAGAAGTACTGACGTCGCTGAACAAACACGTGGTTGGAAGGGCCATCCCCGTCGTAACTCGAGAATATACCCCAGGTTCCCGCCGCAACTCGAGAAAAACCATGAGACTTCCCCCTCGCCGCGAGATGAGCCCCGATTCCCCTGCACTGCGTGCAGAGCAATTCCGTGTTGCACATCACACATGAAAGGAGCCTTGATTTTCTTGGTGGCACTCCAGAGAAACCCCAAGAAAACTGTTTCAAGCCTAGAGGGATCCTGAGGTCACTGTAGCAACACGAAAGAGCTCCATGGACCAAAAATCAACTCGAGATGAGAGGTTAGTCCCTGGCTTCGACTCCAGCGGAATACCACCTTACCACAAGCAGCTCAAGAGGAGGCTTCTCTCAGCTCTAGGTATGTGAGAGGGACCCTGAGTTTGCGGCCTCAAGTAGAATGGACACCGCGATGCCCTGACTCGAAATAAGGCCGGATATCCCTGCAGTGACTTGAATGCAGGCTCGTCTTGCATCTCCCAAGACGAAAGGATGTCTGAATCCCCTGTGGAGACTACAGAGAAAGACCTAGTTCCCCACCTCATCGCGACCGGAGGCCTCACATCCTTTGAAAACTCCAGAGGTACGCGGAGATCAGTGCCTCCAAAGGAGACGATGCCTGACTCCTCGTGAAACTTGATAGGAGTCCCAGCATTCCTGTGGCACGTGGAAAGGGACCCTTGGTCTCCCGCCTCAGCTGGAGAGGCGTCCCAATTGCCCTGCCAAGCCTCGAGGAGTATCCCGAGTTGTCCCTCGCAACTAGGCAGGAGTCCTGACGTCGCTGAACAAACACGTGGGTGGAAGGGCCATCCCCGTCGTAACTCGAGAATATACCCCAGGTTCCCGCCGCAACTCGAGAAAAACCATGAGACTTCCTCCTCGCCGCAAGATGAGGCCTGATTCCCCTGCACTGCATGCAGAGCAATTCCGTGTTGCACATCACACGTGAAAGGAGCCTTGATTTCCTTGATGGCACTCCAGAGAAACCCCAAGAACACTGTTTCAAGGCTAGAGGGATCCTGAGGTCTCTGTAGCAACACGAAAGAGCTCCATGGACCAAAAATCAACTCGAGATGAGAGGTTAGTCCCTGGCTTCGACTCCAGAGGAATACCACCTTACCACAAGCACCTCAAGAGGAGGCTTCTCTCAGCTCTAGGTATGTGAGAGGGACCCTGATTTTGCGGCCTCAAGTGGAATGGACACCGCGATGCCCTGACTCGAAATAAGGCCGGATATCCCTGCAGTGAGTTGAATGCCGGCTCGTCTTGCATCTCCCAAGACGAAAGGATGTCTGAATCCCCTGTGGAGACTACAGAGAAAGACCTAGTTCCCCACCTCATCGCGCCCGGAGACCTCACATCTTTGAAAACTCCAGAGGTACGCGGAGATCAGTGCCTCCAAAGGAGACGATGCCTGACTCCTCGTGAAACTTGATAGGAGTCCCAGGATTCCTGTGGCACGTGGAAAGGGACCCTTGGTCTCCCGCCTCAGCTGGAGAGGCGTCCCAATTGCCCTGCCAAGCCTCGAGGAGAATCCCGAGTTGTCCCTCGCAACTAGGCAGGAGTCCTGCCATCGCTGAACAAACACGTGTGTAGAAGGGCCATCCCCTTTGTAACTCGAGAATATACCCCAGGTTCCCGCCGCAACTCGAGATAAACCATGAGACTTCCCCCTCGCCGCGAGATGAGGCCTGATTCCCCTGCACTGCTTGCACAGCAATTCCGTGTTGCACATCACACATGAAAGGAGCCTTGATTTCCTTGATGGCACTCCAGAGAAACCCCAAGAACACTGTTTCAAGGCTAGAGGGATCCTGAGGTCACTGTAGCAACACGAAAGAGCTCCGTGGACCAAAAATCAACTCGAGATGAGAGGTCAGTCCCTGGCTTCGATTCCAGAGGAATACCACCTTACCACAAGCACCTCAAGAGGAGGCTTCTCTCAGCTCTAGGTATGTGAGAGGGACCCTGAGTTTGCGGCCTCAAGTGGAATGGACACCGCGATGCCCTGACTCGAAATAAGGCCGGATATCCCTGCAGTGACTTGAATGCAGGCTCGTCTTGCATCTCCCAAGACGAAAGGATGTCTGAATCCCCTGTGGAGACCACAGAGAAAGATCTAGTTCCCCACCTCATCGCGACCGGAGGCCTCACATCCTTTGAAAACTCCAGAGGTACGCGGAGATCAGTGCCTCCAAAGGAGACGATGCCTGACTCATCGTGAAACTTGATAGGAGTCCCAGGATTCCTGTGGCACGTGGAAAGGGACCCTTGGTCTCCCGCCTCAGCTGGAGAGGCGTCCCAATTGCCCTGCCAAGCCTCGAGGAGAATCCCGAGTTGTCCCTCGCAACTAGGCCGGAGTCCTGACGTCGCTGAACAAACACGTGGGTGGAAGGGCCATCCCCGTCGTAACTTGAGAATATACCCCAGGTTCCCGCCGCAACTCGAGAAAAACCATGAGACTTCCCCCTCGCCGCGAGATGAGGCCCGATTCCTCTGCACTGCATGCAGAGCAATTCTGTGTTGCACAACACACATGAAAGGAGCCTTGATTTCCTTGATGGCACTCCAGAGAAACCCCAAGAACACTGTTTCAAGGCTAGAGGGATCCTGAGGTCACTGTAGCAACACGAAAGAGCTCCATGGACCAAAAATCAACTCGAGATGAGAGGTTAGTCCCTGGCTTCGACTCCAGAGGAATACCACCTTACCACAAGCACCTCAAGAGGAGGCTTCTCTCAGCTCTAGGTATGTGAGAGGGACCCTGAGTTTGCGGCCTCAAGTGGAATGGACACCGCGATGCCCTGACTCGAAATAAGGCCGCATATCCCTGCAGTGGCTTGAATGCAGGCTCGTCTTGCATCTCCCAAGATGAAAGGATGTCTGAATCCCCTGTGGAGACCACAGAGTAAGACCTACTTCCCCACCTCATCCTGAACGGAGGCCTCACATCCTTTGAAAACTTCAGAGGTATGCGGAGATCAGTGCCTCCAAAGGAGACGATGCCTGACTCCTCGTGAAACTTGATAGGAGTCCCAGGATTCCTGTGCACGTGGAAAGGGACCCTTGGTCTCCCGCCTCAGCTGGAGAGGCGTCGCAATTGCCCTGCCAAGCCTCGAGGAGAATCCTGAGTTGTCCCTCGCAACTAGGCAGAAGTACTGACGTCGCTGAACAAACACGTGGTTGGAAGGGCCATCCCCGTCGTAACTCGAGAATATACCCCAGGTTCCCGCTGCAACTCGAGAAAAACCATGAGAGTTCCCCCTCGCCGCGATATGAGGCCCGATTCCCCTTCACTGCGTGCAGAGCAATTCCGTGTTGCACATCACACATGAAAGGAGCCTTGATTTCTTTGGTGGCACTCCAGAGAAACCCCAAGAACACTGTTTCAAGGCTAGAGGGATCCTGAGGTCACTGTAGCAACACGAAAGAGCTCCGTGGACCAAAAATCAACTCGAGATAAGAGGTTAGTCCCTGGCTTCGACTCCAGAGGAATACCACCTTACCACAAGCACCTCAAGAGGAGGCTTCTCTCAGCTCTAGGTATGTGAGAGGGACCCTGAGTTTGCGGCCTCAAGTGGAATGGACACCGCGATGCCCTGACTCGAAATAAGGCCGGATATCCCTGCAGTGACTTCAATGCAGGCTCGTCTTGCATCTCCCAAGACGAAAGGATGTCTGAATCCCCTGTGGAGATCACAGAGAAAGACCTAGTTCCCCACCTCATCGCGACCGGAGGCCTCACATCCTTTGAAAACTCCAGAGGTACGCGGAGATCAGTGCCTCCAAAGGAGACGATGCCTGACTCCTCGTGAAACTTGATAGGAGTCCCAGGATTCCTGTGGCACGTGGAAAGGGACCCTTGGTCTCCCGCCTCAGCTGGAGAGGCGTCCCAATTGCCCTGCCAAGCCTCGAGGAGAATCCCGAGTTGTCCCTCGCAACTAGGCAGGAGTCCTGCCATCGCTGAACAAACACGTGTGTAGAAGGGCCATCCCCGTCGTAACTCGAGAATATACCCCAGGTTCCCGCCGCAACTCGAGAAAAACCATGAGACTTCCTCCTCGCCTCAAGATGAGGCCTGATTCCCCTGCACTGCGTGCAGAGCAATTCCGTGTTGCACATCACACGTGAAAGGAGCCTTGATTTCCTTGATGGCACTCCAGAGAAACCCCAAGAACACTGTTTCAAGGCTAGAGGGATCCTGAGGTCACTGTAGCAACACGAAAGAGCTCCATGGACCAAAAGTCAACTCGAGATGAGAGGTTAGTCCCTGGCTTCGACTCCAGCGGAATACCACCTTACCACGGCAGCTCAAGAGGAGGCTTCTCTCAGCTCTAGGTATGTGAGAGGGACCCTGAGTTTGCGGCCTCAAGTGGAATGGACACCGCGATGCCCTGACTCGAAATAAGGCCGGATATCCCTGCAGTGACTTGAATGCAGGCTCGTCTTGCATCTCCCAAGACGAAAGGATGTCTGAATCCCCTGTGGAGACTACAGAGAAAGATCTAGTTCCCCACCTCATCGCGACCAGAGGCCTCACATCCTTTGAAAACTCCAGAGGTACGCGGAGATCAGTGCCTCCAAAGGAGACGATGCCTGACTCCTCGTGAAACTTGATAGGAGTCCCAGGATTCCTGTGGCACGTGGAAAGGGACCCTTGGTCTCCCGCCTCAGCTGGAGAGGCGTCCCAATTGCCCTGCCAAGCCTCGAGGAGAATCCCGAGTTGTCCCTCGCAACTAGGCAGGAGTCCTGCCATCGCTGAACAAACACGTGTGTAGAATTGCCATCCCCGTTGTAACTCGAGAATATACCCCAGGTTCCCGCCGCAACTCGAGATAAACCATGAGACTTCCCCCTCGCCGCGAGATGAGGCCTGATTCCCCTGAACTGCGTGCAGAGCAATTCCGTGTTGCACATCACACATGAAAGGAGCCTTGATTTCCTTGATGACACTCCAGAGAAACCCCAAGAACACTGTTTCAAGGCTAGAGGGATCCTGAGGTCACTGTAGCAAAACGAAAGAGCTCCGTGACCAAAAATCAACTCGAGATGAGAGGATAGTCCCTGGCTTCGACTCCAGAGGAATACCACCTTACCACAAGCACCTCAAGAGGAGGTTTCTCTCAGCTCTAGGTATGTAAGAGGGACCCTGAGTTTGTGGCCTCAAGTGGAATGGACACCGCAATGCCCTGACTCGAAATAAGGCCGGATATCCCTGCAGTGACTTGAATGCAGGCTCGTCTTGCATCTCCCAAGATGAAAGGATGTCTGAATCCCCTGTGGAGACTACAGAGAAAGACCTAGTTCCCCACCTCATCGCGACCGGAGGCCTCACATCCTTTGAAAACTCCAGAGGTACGCGGAGATCAGTGCCTCCAAAGGAGACGATGCCTGACTCCTCGTGAAACTTGATAGGAGTCCCAGGATTCCTGTGGCACGTGGAAAGGGACCCTTGGTCTCCCGCCTCAGCTGGAGAGGCGTCCCAATTGCCCTGCCAAGCCTCGAGGAGAATCCCGAGTTGTCCCTCGCAACTAGGCAGGAGTCCTGCCATCGCTGAACAAACACGTGTGTAGAATTGCCATCCCCGTTGTAACTCGAGAATATACCCCAGGTTCCCGCCGCAACTCGAGATAAACAATGAGACTTCCCCCTCGCCGCGAGATGAGGTCTGATTCCCCTGCACTGCGTGCAGAGCAATTCCGTGTTGCACATCACACATGAAAGGAGCCTTGATTTCCTTGATGGCACTCCAGAGAAACCCCAAGAACACTGTTTCAAGGCTAGAGGGATCCTGAGGTCACTGTAGTAACACGAAAGAGCTCCGTGGACCAAAAATCAACTCGAGATGAGAGTTTAGTCCCTGGCTTCGACTCCAGAGGAATACCACCTTACCACAAGCACCTCAAGAGGAGGTTTCTCTCAGCTCTAGGTATGTGAGAGGGACCCTGAGTTTGCGGCCTCAAGTGGAATGGACACCGCGATGCCCTGACTCGAAATACGGCCGGATATCCCTGCAGTGACTTGAATGCAGGCTCGTCTTGCATCACCCAAGATGAAAGGATGTCTGAATCCCCTGTGGAGACCACAGAGAAAGACCTAGTTCCCCACCTCATCGCGACCGGAGGCCTCACATCCTTTGAAAACTCCAGAGGTACGCGGAGATCAGTGCCTCCAAAGGAGACGATGCCTGACTCCTCGTGAAACTTGATAGGAGTCCCAGGATTCCTGTGGCACGTGGAAAGGGACCCTTGGTCTCCCTCCTCAGCTGGAGAGGCGTCCCAATTGCCCTACCAAGCCTCGAGGAGAATCGCGAGTTGTCCCTCGCAACTAGGCAGGAGTCCTGACGTCGCTGAACAAACACGTGGGTGGAAGGGCCTTCCCCGTTGTAACTCGAGAATATACCCCAGGTTCCCGCCGCAACTCGAGAAAAACCATGAGACTTCCCCCTCGCCGCGAGATGAGGCCCGATTCCCCTGCACTGCATGCAGAGCAATTCCGTGTTGCACATCACACATGAAAGGAGCCTTGATTTCCTTGATGGCACTCCAGAGAAACCCCAAGAACACTGTTTCAAGGCTAGAGGGATCCTGAGGTCACTGTAGCAACAAGAAAGAGCTCCGTGGACCAAAAATCAACTCGAGATGAGAGGTTAGTCCCTGGCTTCGACTCCAGAGGAATACCACCTTACCACACGCACCTCAAGAGGAGGCTTCTCTCAGCTCTAGCTATGTGAGAGGGACCCTGAGTTTGCGGCCTCAAGTGGAATGGACACTGCGATGCCCTGATGCGAAATAAGGCCGGATATCCCTGCAGTGAATTGAATGCAGGCTCGTCTTGCATCTCCCAAGATGAGAGGATATCTGAATCCCCTGTGGAGACCACAGCGAAAGACCTAGTTCCCCACCTCATCGCGACCAGAGGCCTCACATCCTTTGAAAACTCCAGAGGTACGCGGAGATCAGTGCCTCCAAAGGAGACGATGCCTGACTCCTCGTGAAACTTGATAGGAGTCCCAGGATTCCTGTGGCACGTGGAAAGGGACCCTTGGTCTCCCGCCTCAGCTGGAGAGGCGTCCCAATTGCCCTGCCAAGCCTCGAGGAGAATCCCGAGTTGTCCCTCGAAACTAGGCAGGAGTCCTGACGTCGCTGATCAAACACGTGGGTGGAAGGGCCATCCCCGTCGTAACTCGAGAATATACCCCAGGTTCCCGCCGCAACTCGAGAAAAACCATGAGACTTCCCCCTCGCCGCGAGATGAGGCCCGATTCCCCTGCACTGCATGCAGAGCAATTCCGTGTTGCACATCACACATGAAAGGAGCCTTGATTTCCTTGATGGCACTCCAGAGAAACCCCAAGAACACTGTTTCAAGGCTTGAGGGATCCTGAGGTCACTGTAGCAACACGAAAGAGCTCCGTGGACCAAAAATCAACTCGAGATGAGAGGTTAGTCCCTGGCTTCGACTCCAGAGGAATACCACCTTACCACAAGCACCTCAAGAGGAGGCTTCTCTCAGCTCTAGCTATGTGCTGAGTTTGCGGCCTCAAGTGGAATGGACACCGCGATGCCCTGACTCGAAATAAGGCCGGATATCCCTGCAGTGACTTGAATGCAGGCTCGTCTTGCATCTCCCAAGATGAAAGGATGTCTGAATCCCCTGTGGAGACCACAGAAATAGACCTAGTTCCCCACCTCATCACGACCGGAGGCCTCACATCCTTTGAAAACTCCAGAGGTACGCGGAGATCAGTGCCTCCAAAGGAGACGATGCCTGACTCCTCGTGAAACTTGATAGGAGTCCCAGGATTCCTGTGGCACGTGGAAAGGGACCCTTGGTCTCCCGCCTCAGCTGGAGAGGCGTCCCAATTGCCCTGCCAAGCCTCGAGGAGAATAACGAGTTGTCCCCCGCAACTAGGCAGGAGTCCTGACGTCGCTGAACAAACACGTGGGTGGAAGGGCCATCCCCGTCGTAACTCGAGAATATACCCCAGGTTCCCGCCGCAACTCGAGAAAAACCATGAGACTTCCCCCTCGCCGCGAGATGAGGCCCGATTCCCCAGCACTGCGTGCAGAGCAATTCAGTGATGCACATCACACATGAAAGGAGCCTTGATTTCCTTGATGGCACTCCAGAGAAACCCCAAGAACACTGTTTCAAGGCTAGAGGGATCCTGAGGTCACTGTAGCAACACGAAAGAGCTCCGTGGACCAAAAATCAACTCGAGATGAGAGTTTAGTCCCTGGCTTCGACTCCAGAGGAATACCACCTTACCACAAGCACCTCAAGAGGAGGTTTCTCTCAGCTCTAGGTATGTGAGAGGGACCCTGAGTTTGCGGCCTCAAGTGGAATGGACACCGCGATGCCCTGACTCGAAATACGGCCGGATATCCCTGCAGTGACTTGAATGCAGGCTCGTCTTGCATCACCCAAGATGAAAGGATGTCTGAATCCCCTGTGGAGACCACAGAGAAAGACCTAGTTCCCCACCTCATCGCGACCGGAGGCCTCACATCCTTTGAAAACTCCAGAGGTACGCGGAGATCAGTGCCTCCAAAGGAGACGATGCCTGACTCCTCGTGAAACTTGATAGGAGTCCCAGGATTCCTGTGGCACGTGGAAAGGGACCCTTGGTCTCCCGCCTCAGCTGGAGAGGCGTCCCAATTGCCCTGCCAAGCCTCGAGGAGAATAACGAGTTGTCCCCCGCAACTAGGCAGGAGTCCTGACGTCGCTGAACAAACACGTGGGTGGAAGGGCCATCCCCGTCGTAACTCGAGAATATACCCCAGGTTCCCGCCGCAACTCGAGAAAAACCATGAGACTTCCCCCTCGCCGCGAGATGAGGCCCGATTCCCCAGCACTGCGTGCAGAGCAATTCAGTGATGCACATCACACATGAAAGGAGCCTTGATTTCCTTGATGGCACTCCAGAGAAACCCCAAGAACACTGTTTCAAGGCTAGAGGGATGCTGAGGTCACTGTAGCAACACGAAAGAGCTCCGTGGACCAAAAATCAACTCGAGATGAGAGGTTAGTCCCTGGCTTCGACTCCAGAGGAATACCACCTTACCACAAGCACCTCAAGAGGAGGCTTCTCTCAGCTCTAGCTATGTGCTGAGTTTGCGGCCTCAAGTGGAATGGACACCGCGATGCCCTGACTCGAAATAAGGCCGGATATCCCTGCAGTGACTTGAATGCAGGCTCGTCTTGCATCTCCCAAGATGAAAGGATGTCTGAATCCCCTGTGGAGACCACAGAAATAGACCTAGTTCCCCACCTCATCACGACCGGAGGCCTCACATCCTTTGAAAACTCCAGAGGTACGCGGAGATCAGTGCCTCCTAAGGAGACGATGCCTGACTCCTCGTGAAACTTGATAGGAGTCCCAGGATTCCTGTGGCACGTGGAAAGGGACCCTTGGTCTCCCGCCTCAGCTGGAGAGGCGTCCCAATTGCCCTGCCAAGCCTCGAGGAGAATCCCGAGTTGTCCCTCGCAACTAGGCAGGAGTCCTGACGTCGCTGAACAAACACGTGGCTGGAAGGGCCATCCCCGTCGTAACTCGAGAATATACCCCAGGTTCCCGCCGCAACTCGCGAAAAACCATGAGACTTCCCCCTCGCCGCGAGATGAGGCCCGATTCCCCTGCACTGCGTGCAGAGCAATTCAGTGATGCACATCACACATGAAAGGAGCCTTGATTTCCTTGATGGCACTCCAGAGAAACCCCAAGAACACTGTTTCAAGGCTAGAGGGATCCTGAGGTCACTGTAGCCACACGAAAGAGCTCCGTGGACCAAAAATCAACTCGAGATGAGAGGTTAGTCCCTGGCTTCGACTCCAGAGGAATACCACCTTAACACAAGCACCTCAAGAGGAGGCTTCTCTCAGCTCTAGTTATAGTGAGAGGGACCCTGAGTTTGCAGCCTCAAGTGGAATGGACACCGCGATGCCCTGACTCGAAATAAGGCCGGATATCCCTGCAGTGACTTGAATACAGGCTCCTCTTGCATCTCCCAAGATGAAAGGATGTCTGAATCCCCTGTGGAGACCACAGAGAAAGATCTAGTTGCCCACCTCATCGCGACCGGAGGCCTTACATCCTTTGAAAATTCCAGAGGTACGCGGAGATCAGTGCCTCCAAAGGAGACGATGCCTGACTCCTCCTGAAACTTGATAGGAGTCCCAGGATTCCTGTGCACGTGGAAAGGGACACTTGGTCTCCCGCCTCAGCTGGAGAGGCGTTCCAATTGCCCTGCCAATCCTCGAGGAGAATCCCGAGTTGTCCCTCGAAACTAGGCAGGAGTCCTGACGTCACTGAACAAACACGTGGGTGGAAGGGCCATCCCCGTCGTAACTCGAGAATATACCCCAGGTTCCCACCGCAACTCGAGAAAAACCATGAGACTTCCCCCTCGCCGCGAGATGAGGCCCGATACCCCTGCACTGCGTGCAGAGCAATTCCGTGTTGCACATCACACATGAAAGGAGCCTTGATTTCCTTGATGGCAGTCCATAGAAACCCCAAGAACACTGTTTCAAGGCTAGAGGGATCCTGAGGTCACTGTAGCAACACGAAAGAACTCCGTGGCCCAAAAATCAACTCGAGATGAGAGGTTAGTCCCTGGCTTCGACTCCAGAGGAATACCACCTTACCACAAGCACCTCAAGAGGAGACTTCTCTCAGCTCTAGCTATGTGCTGAGTTTGCGGCCTCAAGTGGAATGGACACCGCGATGCCCTGACTCGAAATAAGGCTGGATATCCCTGCAGTGACTTGAATGCAGGCTCGTCTTGCATCTCCCAAGATGAAAGGATGTCTGAATCCCCTGTGGAGACCACAGAGAAAGACCTAGTTCCCCACCTCATCGCGACCGGAGGCCTCACATCCTTTGAAAACTCCAGAGGTACGCGGAGATCAGTGCCTCCAAAGGAGACGATGCCTGACTCCTCGTGAAACTTGATAGGAGTCCCAGGATTCCTGTGGCACGTGGAAAGGGACCCTTGGTCTCCCTCCTCAGCTGGAGAGGCGTCCCAATTGCCCTACCAAGCCTCGAGGAGAATCGCGAGTTGTCCCTCGCAACTAGGCAGGAGTCCTGACGTCGCTGAACAAACACGTGGGTGGAAGGGCCTTCCCCGTTGTAACTCGAGAATATACCCCAGGTTCCCGCCGCAACTCGAGAAAAACCATGAGACTTCCCCCTCGCCGCGAGATGAGGCCCGATTCCCCTGCACTGCATGCAGAGCAATTCCGTGTTGCACATCACACATGAAAGGAGCCTTGATTTCCTTGATGGCACTCCAGAGAAACCCCAAGAACACTGTTTCAAGGCTAGAGGGATCCTGAGGTCACTGTAGCAACAAGAAAGAGCTCCGTGGACCAAAAATCAACTCGAGATGAGAGGTTAGTCCCTGGCTTCGACTCCAGAGGAATACCACCTTACCACACGCACCTCAAGAGGAGGCTTCTCTCAGCTCTAGCTATGTGAGAGGGACCCTGAGTTTGCGGCCTCAAGTGGAATGGACACTGCGATGCCCTGATGCGAAATAAGGCCGGATATCCCTGCAGTGACTTGAATGCAGGCTCGTCTTGCATCTCCCAAGATGAAAGGATATCTGAATCCCCTGTGGAGACCACAGCGAAAGACCTAGTTCCCAACCTCATCGCGACCAGAGGCCTCACATCCTTTGAAAACTCCAGAGGTACGCGGAGATCAGTGCCTCCAAAGGAGACGATGCCTGACTCCTCGTGAAACTTGATAGGAGTCCCAGGATTCCTGTGGCACGTGGAAAGGGACCCTTGGTCTCCCGCCTCAGCTGGAGAGGCGTCCCAATTGCCCTGCCAAGCCTCGAGGAGAATCCCGAGTTGTCCCTCGCAACTAGGCAGGAGTCCTGACGTTGCTGATCAAACACGTGGGTGGAAGGGCCATCCCCGTCGTAACTCGAGAATATACCCCAGGTTCCCGCCGCAACTCGAGAAAAACCATGAGACTTCCCCCTCGCCGCGAGATGAGGCCCGATTCCCCTGCACTGCGTGCAGAGCAATTCCGTGTTGCACATCACACATGAAAGGAGCCTTGATTTCCTTGATGGCACTCCAGAGAAACCCCAAGAACACTGTTTCAAGGCTAGAGGGATCCTGAGGTCACTGTAGCAACACGAAAGAGCTCCGTGGACCAAAAATCAACTCGAGATGAGAGGTTAGTCCCTGGCTTCGACTCCAGAGGAATACCACCTTACCACAAGCACCTCAAGAGGAGGCTTCTCTCAGCTCTAGCTATGTGCTGAGTTTGCGGCCTCAAGTGGAATGGACACCGCGATGCCCTGACTCGAAATAAGGCCGGATATCCCTGCAGTGACTTGAATGCAGGCTCGTCTTGCATCTCCCAAGATGAAAGGATGTCTGAATCCCCTGTGGAGACCACAGAAATAGACCTAGTTCCCCACCTCATCACGACCGGAGGCCTCACATCCTTTGAAAACTCCAGAGGTACGCGGAGATCAGTGCCTCCAAAGGAGACGATGCCTGACTCCTCGTGAAACTTGATAGGAGTCCCAGGATTCCTGTGGCACGTGGAAAGGGACCCTTGGTCTCCCGCCTCAGCTGGAGAGGCGTCCCAATTGCCCTGCCAAGCCTCGAGGAGAATAACGAGTTGTCCCCCGCAACTAGGCAGGAGTCCTGACGTCGCTGAACAAACACGTGGGTGGAAGGGCCATCCCCGTCGTAACTCGAGAATATACCCCAGGTTCCCGCCGCAACTCGAGAAAAACCATGAGACTTCCCCCTCGCCGCGAGATGAGGCCCGATTCCCCAGCACTGCGTGCAGAGCAATTCAGTGATGCACATCACACATGAAAGGAGCCTTGATTTCCTTGATGGCACTCCAGAGAAACCCCAAGAACACTGTTTCAAGGCTAGAGGGATCCTGAGGTCACTGTAGCAACACGAAAGAGCTCCGTGGACCAAAAATCAACTCGAGATGAGAGTTTAGTCCCTGGCTTCGACTCCAGAGGAATACCACCTTACCACAAGCACCTCAAGAGGAGGTTTCTCTCAGCTCTAGGTATGTGAGAGGGACCCTGAGTTTGCGGCCTCAAGTGGAATGGACACCGCGATGCCCTGACTCGAAATACGGCCGGATATCCCTGCAGTGACTTGAATGCAGGCTCGTCTTGCATCACCCAAGATGAAAGGATATCTGAATCCCCTGTGGAGACCACAGAGAAAGACCTAGTTCCCCACCTCATCGCGACCAGAGGCCTCACATCCTTTGAAAACTCCAGAGGTACGCGGAGATCAGTGCCTCCAAAGGAGACGATGCCTGACTCCTCGTGAAACTTGATAGGAGTCCCAGGATTCCTGTGGCACGTGGAAAGGGACCCTTGGTCTCCCGCCTCAGCTGGAGAGGCGTCCCAATTGCCCTGCCAAGCCTCGAGGAGAATAACGAGTTGTCCCCCGCAACTAGGCAGGAGTCCTGACGTCGCTGAACAAACACGTGGGTGGAAGGGCCATCCCCGTCGTAACTCGAGAATATACCCCAGGTTCCCGCCGCAACTCGAGAAAAACCATGAGACTTCCCCCTCGCCGGGAGATGAGGCCCGATTCCCCAGCACTGCGTGCAGAGCAATTCAGTGATGCACATCACACATGAAAGGAGCCTTGATTTCCTTGATGGCACTCCAGAGAAACCCCAAGAACACTGTTTCAAGGCTAGAGGGATCCTGAGGTCACTGTAGCAACACGAAAGAGCTCCGTGGACCAAAAATCAACTCGAGATGAGAGGTTAGTCCCTGGCTTCGACTCCAGAGGAATACCACCTTACCACAAGCACCTCAAGAGGAGGCTTCTCTCAGCTCTAGCTATGTGCTGAGTTTGCGGCCTCAAGTGGAATGGACACCGCGATGCCCTGACTCGAAATAAGGCCGGATATCCCTGCAGTGACTTGAATGCAGGCTCGTCTTGCATCTCCCAAGATGAAAGGATGTCTGAATCCCCTGTGGAGACCACAGAAATAGACCTAGTTCCCCACCTCATCACGACCGGAGGCCTCACATCCTTTGAAAACTCCAGAGGTACGCGGAGATCAGTGCCTCCTAAGGAGACGATGCCTGACTCCTCGTGAAACTTGATAGGAGTCCCAGGATTCCTGTGGCACGTGGAAAGGGACCCTTGGTCTCCCGCCTCAGCTGGAGAGGCGTCCCAATTGCCCTGCCAAGCCTCGAGGAGAATCCCGAGTTGTCCCTCGCAACTAGGCAGGAGTCCTGACGTCGCTGAACAAACACGTGGCTGGAAGGGCCATCCCCGTCGTAACTCGAGAATATACCCCAGGTTCCCGCCGCAACTCGCGAAAAACCATGAGACTTCCCCCTCGCCGCGAGATGAGGCCCGATTCCCCTGCACTGCGTGCAGAGCAATTCAGTGATGCACATCACACATGAAAGGAGCCTTGATTTCCTTGATGGCACTCCAGAGAAACCCCAAGAACACTGTTTCAAGGCTAGAGGGATCCTGAGGTCACTGTAGCCACACGAAAGAGCTCCGTGGACCAAAAATCAACTCGAGATGAGAGGTTAGTCCCTGGCTTCGACTCCAGAGGAATACCACCTTAACACAAGCACCTCAAGAGGAGGCTTCTCTCAGCTCTAGTTATAGTGAGAGGGACCCTGAGTTTGCAGCCTCAAGTGGAATGGACACCGCGATGCCCTGACTCGAAATAAGGCCGGATATCCCTGCAGTGACTTGAATACAGGCTCCTCTTGCATCTCCCAAGATGAAAGGATGTCTGAATCCCCTGTGGAGACCACAGAGAAAGATCTAGTTGCCCACCTCATCGCGACCGGAGGCCTTACATCCTTTGAAAACTCCAGAGGTACGCGGAGATCAGTGCCTCCAAAGGAGACGATGCCTGACTCCTCATGAAACTTGATAGGAGTCCCAGGATTCCTGTGCACGTGGAAAGGGACACTTGGTCTCCCGCCTCAGCTGGAGAGGCGTTCCAATTGCCCTGCCAATCCTCGAGGAGAATCCCGAGTTGTCCCTCGAAACTAGGCAGGAGTCCTGACGTCACTGAACAAACACGTGGGTGGAAGGGCCATCCCCGTCGTAACTCGAGAATATACCCCAGGTTCCCACCGCAACTCGAGAAAAACCATGAGACTTCCCCCTCGCCGCGAGATGAGGCCCGATACCCCTGCACTGCGTGCAGAGCAATTCCGTGTTGCACATCACACATGAAAGGAGCCTTGATTTCCTTGATGGCAGTCCATAGAAACCCCAAGAACACTGTTTCAAGGCTAGAGGGATCCTGAGGTCACTGTAGCAACACGAAAGAACTCCGTGGCCCAAAAATCAACTCGAGATGAGAGGTTAGTCCCTGGCTTCGACTCCAGAGGAATACCACCTTACCACAAACACCTCAAGAGGAGACTTCTCTCAGCTCTAGCTATGTGCTGAGTTTGCGGCCTCAAGTGGAATGGACACCGCGATGCCCTGACTCGAAATAAGGCTGGATATCCCTGCAGTGACTTGAATGCAGGCTCGTCTTGCATCTCCCAAGATGAAAGGATGTCTGAATCCCCTGTGGAGACCACAGAAAAAGACCTAGTTCCCCACCTCATCGCGACCGGAGGCCTCACATCCTTTGAAAACTTCAGAGGTACGCGGAGATCAGTGCCTCCAAAGGAGACGATGCCTGACTCCTCGTGAAACTTGATAGGAGTCCCAGGATTCCTGTGGCACGTGGAAAGGGACCCTTGGTCTCCCGCCTCAGCTGGAGAGGCGTCCCAATTGCCCTGCCAAGCCTCGAGGAGAATCCCGAGTTGTCCCTCGCAACTAGGCAGGAGTCCTGCCGTCGCTGAACAAACACGTGGCTGGAAGGGCCATCCCCGTCGTAACTCGAGAATATACCCCAGGTTCCCGCCGCAACTCGAGAAAAACCATGAGACTTCCCCCTCGCCGCGAGATGAGGCCTGATTTCCCTGCCCTGCGTGCAGAGCAATTCAGTGTTGCACATCACACATGAAAGGAGCCTTGATTTCCTTGATGGCACTCCAGAGAAACCCCAAGAACACTGTTTCAAGGCTAGAGGGATCCTGAGGTCACTGTAGCCACACGAAAGAGCTCCGTGGACCAAAAATCAACTCGAGAAGAGAGGTTAGTCCCTGGCTTCGACTCCAGAGGAATACCACCCTAGCACAAGCACCTCAAGAGGAGGCTTCTCTCAGCTCTAGTTATAGTGAGAGGGACCCTGAGTTTGCGGCCTCAAGTGGAATGGACACCGCGATGCCCTAACTCGAAATAAGGCCGGATATCCCTGCAGTGACTTGAATACAGGCTCGTCTTGCATCTCCCAAGATGAAAGGATGTCTGAATCCCCTGTGGAGACCACAGAGAAAGACCTAGTTCCCCACCTCATCGCGACCGGAGGCCTTACATCCTTTGAAAACTCCAGAGGTACGCGGAGATCAGTGCCTCCAAAGGAGACGATGCCTGACTCCTCCTGAAACTTGATAGGAGTCCCAGGATTCCTGTGCACGTGGAAAGGGACACTTGGTCTCCCGCCTCAGCTGGAGAGGCGTCCCAATTGCCCTGCCAAGCCTCGAGGAGAATCCTGAGTTGTCCCTCGAAACTAGGCAGGAGTCCTGACGTCACTGAACAAACACGTGGGTGGAAGGGCCATCCCCGTCGTAACTCGAGAATATACCCCAGGTTCCCACCGCAACTCGAGAAAAACCATGAGACTTCCCCCTCGCCGCGAGATGAGGCCCGATTCCCCTGCACTGCGTGCAGAGCAATTCCGTGTTGCACATCACACATGAAAGGAGCCTTGATTTCCTTGATGGCAGTCCATAGAAACCCCAAGAACACTGTTTCAAGGCTAGAGGGATCCTGAGGTCACTGTAGCAACACGAAAGAACTCCGTGGCCCAAAAATCAACTCGAGATGAGAGGTTAGTCCCTGGCTTCGACTCCAGAGGAATACCACCTTCCCACAAGCACCTCAAGAGGAGGCTTCTCTCAGCTCTAGCTATGTGCTGAGTGTGCGGCCTCAAGTGGAATGGACACCGCGATGCCCTGACTCGAAATAAGGCTGGATATCCCTGCAGTGACTTGAATGCAGGCTCGTCTTGCATCTCCCAAGATGAAAGGATGTCTGAATCCCCTGTGGAGACCACAGAAAAAGACCTAGTTCCCCACCTCATCGCGACCGGAGGCCTCACATCCTTTGAAAACTTCAGAGGTACGCGGAGATCAGTGCCTCCAAAGGAGACGATGCCTGACTCCTCGTGAAACTTGATAGGAGTCCCAGGATTCCTGTGGCACGTGGAAAGGGACCCTTGGTCTCCCGCCTCAGCTGGAGAGGCGTCCCAATTGCCCTGCCAAGCCTCGAGGAGAATCCCGAGTTGTCCCTCGCAACTAGGCAGGAGTCCTGACGTCGCTGAGCAAACACGTGTGTGGAAGGGCCATCCCCGTCGTAACTCGAGAATATACCCCAGGTTCCCGCCGCAACTCGAGAAAAACCATGAGACTTCCCCCTCGCCGCGAGATGAGGCCCGATTCCCCTGCACTGCGTGCAGAGCAATTCCGTGTTGCACATCACACATGAAAGGAGCCTTGATTTCCTTGATGGCACTCCAGAGAAACCCCAAGAACACTGTTTCAAGGCTAGAGGGATCCTGAGGTCACTGTAGCAACACGAAAGAGCTCCGTGGACCAAAAATCAACTCGAGATGAGAGGTTAGTCCCTGGCTTCGACTCCAGAGGAATACCACCTTACCACAAGCACCTCAAGAGGAGGCTTCTCTCAGCTCTAGCTGTGTGCTGAGTTTGCGGCCTCAAGTGGAATGGACACCGCGATGCCCTAACTCGAAATAAGGCCGGATATCCCTGCAGTGACTTGAATACAGGCTCGTCTTGCATCTCCCAAGATGAAAGGATGTCTGAATCCCCTGTGGAGATCACAGAGAAAGACCTAGTTCCCCACCTCATCTCCATCGGAGGCCTTACATCCTTTGAAAACTCCGGAGGTACGCGGAGATCAGTGCCTCCAAAGGAGACGATGCCTGACTCCTCGTGAAACTTGATAGGAGTCCCAGGATTCCTGTGGCACGTGGAAAGGGACCCTTGGTCTCCCGCCTCAGCTGGAGAGGCGTCCCAATTGCCCTGCCAAGCCTCGAGGAGAATCCCGAGTTGTCCCTCGCAACTAGGCAGGAGTCCTGACGTCGCTGAACAAACACGTGGCTGGAAGGGCCATCCCCGTCGTAACTCGAGAATATACCCCAGGTTCCCGCCGCAACTCGAGAAAAACCATGAGACTTCCCCCTCGCCGCGAGATGAGGCCCGATTCACCTGCAATGCGTGCAGAGCAATTCTGTGATGCACATCACACATGAAAGGAGCCTTGATTTCCTTGATAGCACTCCAGAGAAACCCCAAGAACACTGTTTCAAGGCAAGAGGGATCCTGAGGTCACTGTAGCCACACGAAAGAGCTCCGTGGCCCAAAAATCAACTCGAGATGAGAGGTTAGTCCCTGGCTTCGACTCCAGAGGAATACCACCTTACCACAAGCACCTCAAGAGGAGGCTTCTCTCAGCTCTAGGTATGTGAGAGGGACCCTGATTTTGCGGACTCAAGTGGAATGGACACTGCGATGCCCTGACGCGAAATAAGGCCGGATATCCCTGCAGTGAATTGAATGCAGGCTTGTCTTGCATCTCCCAAGATGAAAGGATATCTGAATCCCCTTTGGAGACCACAGAGAAAGACCTAGTTCCCCACCTCATCGCGACCGGAGGCCTCACATCCTTTGAAAACTTCAGAGGTACGCGGAGATCAGTGCCTCCAAAGGAGACGATGCCTGACTCCTCGTGAAACTTGATAGGAGTCCCAGGATTCCTGTGGCACGTGGAAAGGGACCCTTGGTCTCCCGCCTCAGCTGGAGAGGCGTCCCAATTGCCCTGCCAAGCCTCGAGGAGAATCCCGAGTTGTCCCTCGCAACTAGGCAGGAGTCCTGACGTCGCTGAACAAACACGTGGCTGGAAGGGCCATCCCCATCGTAACTCGAGAATATACCCCAGGTTCCCGCCGCAACTCGAGAAAAACCATGAGACTTCCCCCTCGCCGCGAGATGAGGCCCGATTCCCCTTCACTGCGTGCAGAGCAATTCCGTGTTGCACATCACACATGAAAGAGCCTTGATTTCCTTGATGGCAGTCCATAGAAACCCCAAGAACACTGTTTCAAGGCTAGAGGGATCCTGAGGTCACTGTAGCAACACGAAAGAACTCCGTGGCCCAAAAATCAACTCGAGATGAGAGGTTAGTCCCTGGCTTCGACTCCAGAGGAATACCACCTTACCACAAGCACCTCAAGAGGAGGCTTCTCTCAGCTCTAGGTATGTGAGAGGGACCCTGATTTTGCGGACTCAAGTGGAATGGACACTGCGATGCCCTGACGCGAAATAAGGCCGGATATCCCTGCAGTGAATTGAATGCAGGCTCGTCTTGCATCTCCCAAGATGAAAGGATATCTGAATCCCCTGTGGAGACCACAGAGAAAGACCTAGTTCCCCACCTCATCGCGACCGGAGGCCTCACATCCTTTGAAAACTTCAGAGGTACGCGGAGATCAGTGCCTCCAAAGGAGACGATGCCTGACTCCTCGTGAAACTTGATAGGAGTCCCAGGATTCCTGTGGCACGTGGAAAGGGACCCTTGGTCTCCCGCCTCAGCTGGAGAGGCGTCCCAATTGCCCTGCCAAGCCTCGAGGAGAATCGCGAGTTGTCCCTCGCAACTAGGCAGGAGTCCTGACGTCGCTGAACAAACACGTGGGTGGAAGGGCCATCCCCGTCGTAACTCGAGAATATACCCCAGGTTCCCGCCGCAACTCGAGAAAAACCATGAGACTTCCCCCTCGCCGCGAGATGAGGCCTGATTTCCCTGCCCTGCGTGCAGAGCAATTCCGTGTTGCACATCACACATGAAAGGAGCCTTGATTTCCTTGATGGCAGTCCATAGAAACCCCAAGAACACTGTTTCAAGGCTAGAGGGATCCTGAGGTCACTGTAGCAACACGAAAGAACTCCGTGGCCCAAAAATCAACTCGAGATGAGAGGTTAGTCCCTGGCTTCGACTCCAGAGGAATACCACCTTACCACAAGCACCTCAAGAGGAGACTTCTCTCAGCTCTAGCTATGTGCTGAGTTTGCGGCCTCAAGTGGAATGGACACCGCGATGCCCTGACTCGAAATAAGGCTGGATATCCCTGCAGTGACTTGAATGCAGGCTCGTCTTGCATCTCCCAAGATGAAAGGATGTCTGAATCCCCTGTGGAGACCACAGAAATAGACCTAGTTCCCCACCTCATCACGACCGGAGGCCTCACATCCTTTGAAAACTCCAGAGGTACGCGGAGATCAGTGCCTCCAAAGGAGACGATGCCTGACTCCTCGTGAAACTTGATAGGAGTCCCAGGATTCCTGTGGCACGTGGAAAGGGACCCTTGGTCTCCCGCCTCAGCTGGAGAGGCGTCCCAATTGCCCTGCCAAGCCTCGAGGAGAATAACGAGTTGTCCCCCGCAACTAGGCAGGAGTCCTGACGTCGCTGAACAAACACGTGGGTGGAAGGGCCATCCCCGTCGTAACTCGAGAATATACCCCAGGTTCCCGCCGCAACTCGAGAAAAACCATGAGACTTCCCCCTCGCCGCGAGATGAGGCCCGATTCCCCAGCACTGCGTGCAGAGCAATTCAGTGATGCACATCACACATGAAAGGAGCCTTGATTTCCTTGATGGCACTCCAGAGAAACCCCAAGAACACTGTTTCAAGGCTAGAGGGATCCTGAGGTCACTGTAGCAACACGAAAGAGCTCCGTGGACCAAAAATCAACTCGAGATGAGAGTTTAGTCCCTGGCTTCGACTCCAGAGGAATACCACCTTACCACAAGCACCTCAAGAGGAGGTTTCTCTCAGCTCTAGGTATGTGAGAGGGACCCTGAGTTTGCGGCCTCAAGTGGAATGGACACCGCGATGCCCTGACTCGAAATACGGCCGGATATCCCTGCAGTGACTTGAATGCAGGCTCGTCTTGCATCACCCAAGATGAAAGGATATCTGAATCCCCTGTGGAGACCACAGAGAAAGACCTAGTTCCCCACCTCATCGCGACCAGAGGCCTCACATCCTTTGAAAACTCCAGAGGTACGCGGAGATCAGTGCCTCCAAAGGAGACGATGCCTGACTCCTCGTGAAACTTGATAGGAGTCCCAGGATTCCTGTGGCACGTGGAAAGGGACCCTTGGTCTCCCGCCTCAGCTGGAGAGGCGTCCCAATTGCCCTGCCAAGCTTCGAGGAGAATAACGAGTTGTCCCCCGCAACTAGGCAGGAGTCCTGACGTCGCTGAACAAACACGTGGGTGGAAGGGCCATCCCCGTCGTAACTCGAGAATATACCCCAGGTTCCCGCCGCAACTCGAGAAAAACCATGAGACTTCCCCCTCGCCGGGAGATGAGGCCCGATTCCCCAGCACTGCGTGCAGAGCAATTCAGTGATGCACATCACACATGAAAGGAGCCTTGATTTCCTTGATGGCACTCCAGAGAAACCCCAAGAACACTGTTTCAAGGCTAGAGGGATCCTGAGGTCACTGTAGCAACACGAAAGAGCTCCGTGGACCAAAAATCAACTCGAGATGAGAGGTTAGTCCCTGGCTTCGACTCCAGAGGAATACCACCTTACCACAAGCACCTCAAGAGGAGGCTTCTCTCAGCTCTAGCTATGTGCTGAGTTTGCGGCCTCAAGTGGAATGGACACCGCGATGCCCTGACTCGAAATAAGGCCGGATATCCCTGCAGTGACTTGAATGCAGGCTCGTCTTGCATCTCCCAAGATGAAAGGATGTCTGAATCCCCTGTGGAGACCACAGAAATAGACCTAGTTCCCCACCTCATCACGACCGGAGGCCTCACATCCTTTGAAAACTCCAGAGGTACGCGGAGATCAGTGCCTCCTAAGGAGACGATGCCTGACTCCTCGTGAAACTTGATAGGAGTCCCAGGATTCCTGTGGCACGTGGAAAGGGACCCTTGGTCTCCCGCCTCAGCTGGAGAGGCGTCCCAATTGCCCTGCCAAGCCTCGAGGAGAATCCCGAGTTGTCCCTCGCAACTAGGCAGGAGTCCTGACGTCGCTGAACAAACACGTGGCTGGAAGGGCCATCCCCGTCGTAACTCGAGAATATACCCCAGGTTCCCGCCGCAACTCGCGAAAAACCATGAGACTTCCCCCTCGCCGCGAGATGAGGCCCGATTCCCCTGCACTGCGTGCAGAGCAATTCAGTGATGCACATCACACATGAAAGGAGCCTTGATTTCCTTGATGGCACTCCAGAGAAACCCCAAGAACACTGTTTCAAGGCTAGAGGGATCCTGAGGTCACTGTAGCCACACGAAAGAGCTCCGTGGACCAAAAATCAACTCGAGATGAGAGGTTAGTCCCTGGCTTCGACTCCAGAGGAATACCACCTTAACACAAGCACCTCAAGAGGAGGCTTCTCTCAGCTCTAGTTATAGTGAGAGGGACCCTGAGTTTGCAGCCTCAAGTGGAATGGACACCGCGATGCCCTGACTCGAAATAAGGCCGGATATCCCTGCAGTGACTTGAATACAGGCTCCTCTTGCATCTCCCAAGATGAAAGGATGTCTGAATCCCCTGTGGAGACCACAGAGAAAGATCTAGTTGCCCACCTCATCGCGACCGGAGGCCTTACATCCTTTGAAAACTCCAGAGGTACGCGGAGATCAGTGCCTCCAAAGGAGACGATGCCTGACTCCTCATGAAACTTGATAGGAGTCCCAGGATTCCTGTGCACGTGGAAAGGGACACTTGGTCTCCCGCCTCAGCTGGAGAGGCGTTCCAATTGCCCTGCCAATCCTCGAGGAGAATCCCGAGTTGTCCCTCGAAACTAGGCAGGAGTCCTGACGTCACTGAACAAACACGTGGGTGGAAGGGCCATCCCCGTCGTAACTCGAGAATATACCCCAGGTTCCCACCGCAACTCGAGAAAAACCATGAGACTTCCCCCTCGCCGCGAGATGAGGCCCGATACCCCTGCACTGCGTGCAGAGCAATTCCGTGTTGCACATCACACATGAAAGGAGCCTTGATTTCCTTGATGGCAGTCCATAGAAACCCCAAGAACACTGTTTCAAGGCTAGAGGGATCCTGAGGTCACTGTAGCAACACGAAAGAACTCCGTGGCCCAAAAATCAACTCGAGATGAGAGGTTAGTCCCTGGCTTCGACTCCAGAGGAATACCACCTTACCACAAACACCTCAAGAGGAGACTTCTCTCAGCTCTAGCTATGTGCTGAGTTTGCGGCCTCAAGTGGAATGGACACCGCGATGCCCTGACTCGAAATAAGGCTGGATATCCCTGCAGTGACTTGAATGCAGGCTCGTCTTGCATCTCCCAAGATGAAAGGATGTCTGAATCCCCTGTGGAGACCACAGAAAAAGACCTAGTTCCCCACCTCATCGCGACCGGAGGCCTCACATCCTTTGAAAACTTCAGAGGTACGCGGAGATCAGTGCCTCCAAAGGAGACGATGCCTGACTCCTCGTGAAACTTGATAGGAGTCCCAGGATTCCTGTGGCACGTGGAAAGGGACCCTTGGTCTCCCGCCTCAGCTGGAGAGGCGTCCCAATTGCCCTGCCAAGCCTCGAGGAGAATCCCGAGTTGTCCCTCGCAACTAGGCAGGAGTCCTGCCGTCGCTGAACAAACACGTGGCTGGAAGGGCCATCCCCGTCGTAACTCGAGAATATACCCCAGGTTCCCGCCGCAACTCGAGAAAAACCATGAGACTTCCCCCTCGCCGCGAGATGAGGCCTGATTTCCCTGCCCTGCGTGCAGAGCAATTCAGTGTTGCACATCACACATGAAAGGAGCCTTGATTTCCTTGATGGCACTCCAGAGAAACCCCAAGAACACTGTTTCAAGGCTAGAGGGATCCTGAGGTCACTGTAGCCACACGAAAGAGCTCCGTGGACCAAAAATCAACTCGAGAAGAGAGGTTAGTCCCTGGCTTCGACTCCAGAGGAATACCACCCTAGCACAAGCACCTCAAGAGGAGGCTTCTCTCAGCTCTAGTTATAGTGAGAGGGACCCTGAGTTTGCGGCCTCAAGTGGAATGGACACCGCGATGCCCTAACTCGAAATAAGGCCGGATATCCCTGCAGTGACTTGAATACAGGCTCGTCTTGCATCTCCCAAGATGAAAGGATGTCTGAATCCCCTGTGGAGACCACAGAGAAAAACCTAGTTCCCCACCTCATCGCGACCGGAGGCCTTACATCCTTTGAAAACTCCAGAGGTACGCGGAGATCAGTGCCTCCAAAGGAGACGATGCCTGACTCCTCCTGAAACTTGATAGGAGTCCCAGGATTCCTGTGCACGTGGAAAGGGACACTTGGTCTCCCGCCTCAGCTGGAGAGGCGTCCCAATTGCCCTGCCAAGCCTCGAGGAGAATCCTGAGTTGTCCCTCGAAACTAGGCAGGAGTCCTGACGTCACTGAACAAACACGTGGGTGGAAGGGCCATCCCCGTCGTAACTCGAGAATATACCCCAGGTTCCCACCGCAACTCGAGAAAAACCATGAGACTTCCCCCTCGCCGCGAGATGAGGCCCGATTCCCCTGCACTGCGTGCAGAGCAATTCCGTGTTGCACATCACACATGAAAGGAGCCTTGATTTCCTTGATGGCAGTCCATAGAAACCCCAAGAACACTGTTTCAAGGCTAGAGGGATCCTGAGGTCACTGTAGCAACACGAAAGAACTCCGTGGCCCAAAAATCAACTCGAGATGAGAGGTTAGTCCCTGGCTTCGACTCCAGAGGAATACCACCTTACCACAAGCACCTCAAGAGGAGGCTTCTCTCAGCTCTAGCTATGTGCTGAGTGTGCGGCCTCAAGTGGAATGGACACCGCGATGCCCTGACTCGAAATAAGGCTGGATATCCCTGCAGTGACTTGAATGCAGGCTCGTCTTGCATCTCCCAAGATGAAAGGATGTCTGAATCCCCTGTGGAGACCACAGAAAAAGACCTAGTTCCCCACCTCATCGCGACCGGAGGCCTCACATCCTTTGAAAACTTCAGAGGTACGCGGAGATCAGTGCCTCCAAAGGAGACGATGCCTGACTCCTCGTGAAACTTGATAGGAGTCCCAGGATTCCTGTGGCACGTGGAAAGGGACCCTTGGTCTCCCGCCTCAGCTGGAGAGGCGTCCCAATTGCCCTGCCAAGCCTCGAGGAGAATCCCGAGTTGTCCCTCGCAACTAGGCAGGAGTCCTGACGTCGCTGATCAAACACGTGTGTGGAAGGGCCATCCCCGTCGTAACTCGAGAATATACCCCAGGTTCCCGCCGCAACTCGAGAAAAACCATGAGACTTCCCCCTCGCCGCGAGATGAGGCCCGATTCCCCTGCACTGCGTGCAGAGCAATTCCGTGTTGCACATCACACATGAAAGGAGCCTTGATTTCCTTGATGGCACTCCAGAGAAACCCCAAGAACACTGTTTCAAGGCTAGAGGGATCCTGAGGTCACTGTAGCAACACGAAAGAGCTCCGTGGACCAAAAATCAACTCGAGATGAGAGGTTAGTCCCTGGCTTCGACTCCAGAGGAATACCACCTTACCACAAGCACCTCAAGAGGAGGCTTCTCTCAGCTCTAGCTGTGTGCTGAGTTTGCGGCCTCAAGTGGAATGGACACCGCGATGCCCTAACTCGAAATAAGGCCGGATATCCCTGCAGTGACTTGAATACAGGCTCGTCTTGCATCTCCCAAGATGAAAGGATGTCTGAATCCCCTGTGGAGATCACAGAGAAAGACCTAGTTCCCCACCTCATCTCCATCGGAGGCCTTACATCCTTTGAAAACTCCGGAGGTACGCGGAGATCAGTGCCTCCAAAGGAGACGATGCCTGACTCCTCGTGAAACTTGATAGGAGTCCCAGGATTCCTGTGGCACGTGGAAAGGGACCCTTGGTCTCCCGCCTCAGCTGGAGAGGCGTCCCAATTGCCCTGCCAAGCCTCGAGGAGAATCCCGAGTTGTCCCTCGCAACTAGGCAGGAGTCCTGACGTCGCTGAACAAACACGTGGCTGGAAGGGCCATCCCCGTCGTAACTCGAGAATATACCCCAGGTTCCCGCCGCAACTCGAGAAAAACCATGAGACTTCCCCCTCGCCGCGAGATGAGGCCCGATTCACCTGCAATGCGTGCAGAGCAATTCTGTGATGCACATCACACATGAAAGGAGCCTTGATTTCCTTGATAGCACTCCAGAGAAACCCCAAGAACACTGTTTCAAGGCAAGAGGGATCCTGAGGTCACTGTAGCCACACGAAAGAGCTCCGTGGCCCAAAAATCAACTCGAGATGAGAGGTTAGTCCCTGGCTTCGACTCCAGAGGAATACCACCTTACCACAAGCACCTCAAGAGGAGGCTTCTCTCAGCTCTAGGTATGTGAGAGGGACCCTGATTTTGCGGACTCAAGTGGAATGGACACTGCGATGCCCTGACGCGAAATAAGGCCGGATATCCCTGCAGTGAATTGAATGCAGGCTTGTCTTGCATCTCCCAAGATGAAAGGATATCTGAATCCCCTTTGGAGACCACAGAGAAAGACCTAGTTCCCCACCTCATCGCGACCGGAGGCCTCACATCCTTTGAAAACTTCAGAGGTACGCGGAGATCAGTGCCTCCAAAGGAGACGATGCCTGACTCCTCGTGAAACTTGATAGGAGTCCCAGGATTCCTGTGGCACGTGGAAAGGGACCCTTGGTCTCCCGCCTCAGCTGGAGAGGCGTCCCAATTGCCCTGCCAAGCCTCGAGGAGAATCCCGAGTTGTCCCTCGCAACTAGGCAGGAGTCCTGACGTCGCTGAACAAACACGTGGCTGGAAGGGCCATCCCCATCGTAACTCGAGAATATACCCCAGGTTCCCGCCGCAACTCGAGAAAAACCATGAGACTTCCCCCTCGCCGCGAGATGAGGCCCGATTCCCCTTCACTGCGTGCAGAGCAATTCCGTGTTGCACATCACACATGAAAGAGCCTTGATTTCCTTGATGGCAGTCCATAGAAACCCCAAGAACACTGTTTCAAGGCTAGAGGGATCCTGAGGTCACTGTAGCAACACGAAAGAACTCCGTGGCCCAAAAATCAACTCGAGATGAGAGGTTAGTCCCTGGCTTCGACTCCAGAGGAATACCACCTTACCACAAGCACCTCAAGAGGAGGCTTCTCTCAGCTCTAGGTATGTGAGAGGGACCCTGATTTTGCGGACTCAAGTGGAATGGACACTGCGATGCCCTGACGCGAAATAAGGCCGGATATCCCTGCAGTGAATTGAATGCAGGCTCGTCTTGCATCTCCCAAGATGAAAGGATATCTGAATCCCCTGTGGAGACCACAGAGAAAGACCTAGTTCCCCACCTCATCGCGACCGGAGGCCTCACATCCTTTGAAAACTTCAGAGGTACGCGGAGATCAGTGCCTCCAAAGGAGACGATGCCTGACTCCTCGTGAAACTTGATAGGAGTCCCAGGATTCCTGTGGCACGTGGAAAGGGACCCTTGGTCTCCCGCCTCAGCTGGAGAGGCGTCCCAATTGCCCTGCCAAGCCTCGAGGAGAATCGCGAGTTGTCCCTCGCAACTAGGCAGGAGTCCTGACGTCGCTGAACAAACACGTGGGTGGAAGGGCCATCCCCGTCGTAACTCGAGAATATACCCCAGGTTCCCGCCGCAACTCGAGAAAAACCATGAGACTTCCCCCTCGCCGCGAGATGAGGCCTGATTTCCCTGCCCTGCGTGCAGAGCAATTCCGTGTTGCACATCACACATGAAAGGAGCCTTGATTTCCTTGATGGCAGTCCATAGAAACCCCAAGAACACTGTTTCAAGGCTAGAGGGATCCTGAGGTCACTGTAGCAACACGAAAGAACTCCGTGGCCCAAAAATCAACTCGAGATGAGAGGTTAGTCCCTGGCTTCGACTCCAGAGGAATACCACCTTACCACAAGCACCTCAAGAGGAGACTTCTCTCAGCTCTAGCTATGTGCTGAGTTTGCGGCCTCAAGTGGAATGGACACCGCGATGCCCTGACTCGAAATAAGGCTGGATATCCCTGCAGTGACTTGAATGCAGGCTCGTCTTGCATCTCCCAAGATGAAAGGATGTCTGAATCCCCTGTGGAGACCACAGAAAAAGACCTAGTTCCCCACCTCATCGCGACCGGAGGCCTCACATCCTTTGAAAACTTCAGAGGTACGCGGAGATCAGTGCCTCCAAAGGAGACGATGCCTGACTCCTCGTGAAACTTGATAGGAGTCCCAGGATTCCTGTGGCACGTGGAAAGGGACCCTTGGTCTCCCGCCTCAGCTGGAGAGGCGTCCCAATTGCCCTGCCAAGCCTCGAGGAGAATCCCGAGTTGTCCCTCGCAACTAGGCAGGAGTCCTGCCGTCGCTGAACAAACACGTGGCTGGAAGGGCCATCCCCGTCGTAACTCGAGAATATACCCCAGGTTCCCGCCGCAACTCGAGAAAAACCATGAGACTTCCCCCTCGCCGCGAGATGAGGCCTGATTTCCCTGCCCTGCGTGCAGAGCAATTCAGTGTTGCACATCACACATGAAAGGAGCCTTGATTTCCTTGATGGCACTCCAGAGAAACCCCAAGAACACTGTTTCAAGGCTAGAGGGATCCTGAGGTCACTGTAGCCACACGAAAGAGCTCCGTGGACCAAAAATCAACTCGAGAAGAGAGGTTAGTCCCTGGCTTCGACTCCAGAGGAATACCACCTTAGCACAAGCACCTCAAGAGGAGGCTTCTCTCAGCTCTAGTTATAGTGAGAGGGACCCTGAGTTTGCGGCCTCAAGTGGAATGGACACCGCGATGCCCTAACTCGAAATAAGGCCGGATATCCCTGCAGTGACTTGAATACAGGCTCGTCTTGCATCTCCCAAGATGAAAGGATGTCTGAATCCCCTGTGGAGACCACAGAGAAAGACCTAGTTCCCCACCTCATCGCGACCGGAGGCCTTACATCCTTTGAAAACTCCAGAGGTACGCGGAGATCAGTGCCTCCAAAGGAGACGATGCCTGACTCCTCCTGAAACTTGATAGGAGTCCCAGGATTCCTGTGCACGTGGAAAGGGACCCTTGGTCTCCCGCCTCAGCTGGAGAGGCGTCCCAATTGCCCTGCCAAGCCTCGAGGAGAATCCTGAGTTGTCCCTCGAAACTAGGCAGGAGTCCTGACGTCACTGAACAAACACGTGGGTGGAAGGGCCATCCCCGTCGTAACTCGAGAATATACCCCAGGTTCCCACCGCAACTCGAGAAAAACCATGAGACTTCCCCCTCGCCGCGAGATGAGGCCCGATTCCCCTGCACTGCGTGCAGAGCAATTCCGTGTTGCACATCACACATGAAAGGAGCCTTGATTTCCTTGATGGCAGTCCATAGAAACCCCAAGAACACTGTTTCAAGGCTAGAGGGATCCTGAGGTCACTGTAGCAACACGAAAGAACTCCGTGGCCCAAAAATCAACTCGAGATGAGAGGTTAGTCCCTGGCTTCGACTCCAGAGGAATACCACCTTACCACAAGCACCTCAAGAGGAGGCTTCTCTCAGCTCTAGCTATGTGCTGAGTGTGCGGCCTCAAGTGGAATGGACACCGCGATGCCCTGACTCGAAATAAGGCTGGATATCCCTGCAGTGACTTGAATGCAGGCTCGTCTTGCATCTCCCAAGATGAAAGGATGTCTGAATCCCCTGTGGAGACCACAGAAAAAGACCTAGTTCCCCACCTCATCGCGACCGGAGGCCTCACATCCTTTGAAAACTTCAGAGGTACGCGGAGATCAGTGCCTCCAAAGGAGACGATGCCTGACTCCTCGTGAAACTTGATAGGAGTCCCAGGATTCCTGTGGCACGTGGAAAGGGACCCTTGGTCTCCCGCCTCAGCTGGAGAGGCGTCCCAATTGCCCTGCCAAGCCTCGAGGAGAATCCCGAGTTGTCCCTCGCAACTAGGCAGGAGTCCTGACGTCGCTGATCAAACACGTGTGTGGAAGGGCCATCCCCGTCGTAACTCGAGAATATACCCCAGGTTCCCGCCGCAACTCGAGAAAAACCATGAGACTTCCCCCTCGCCGCGAGATGAGGCCCGATTCCCCTGCACTGCGTGCAGAGCAATTCTGTGTTGCACATCACACATGAAAGGAGCCTTGATTTCCTTGATGGCACTCCAGAGAAACCCCAAGAACACTGTTTCAAGGCTAGAGGGATCCTGAGGTCACTGTAGCAACACGAAAGAGCTCCGTGGACCAAAAATCAACTCGAGATGAGAGGTTAGTCCCTGGCTTCGACTCCAGAGGAATACCACCTTACCACAAGCACCTCAAGAGGAGGCTTCTCTCAGCTCTAGCTGTGTGCTGAGTTTGCGGCCTCAAGTGGAATGGACACCGCGATGCCCTAACTCGAAATAAGGCAGGATATCCCTGCAGTGACTTGAATACAGGCTCGTCTTGCATCTCCCAAGATGAAAGGATGTCTGAATCCCCTGTGGAGATCACAGAGAAAGACCTAGTTCCCCACCTCATCTCCATCGGAGGCCTTACATCCTTTGAAAACTCCGGAGGTACGCGGAGATCAGTGCCTCCAAAGGAGACGATGCCTGACTCCTCGTGAAACTTGATAGGAGTCCCAGGATTCCTGTGGCACGTGGAAAGGGACCCTTGGTCTCCCGCCTCAGCTGGAGAGGCGTCCCAATTGCCCTGCCAAGCCTCGAGGAGAATCCCGAGTTGTCCCTCGCAACTAGGCAGGAGTCCTGACGTCGCTGAACAAACACGTGGCTGGAAGGGCCATCCCCGTCGTAACTCGAGAATATACCCCAGGTTCCCGCCGCAACTCGAGAAAAACCATGAGACTTCCCCCTCGCCGCGAGATGAGGCCCGATTCACCTGCAATGCGTGCAGAGCAATTCAGTGTTGCACATCACACATGAAAGGAGCCTTGATTTCCTTGATAGCACTCCAGAGAAACCCCAAGAACACTGTTTCAAGGCAAGAGGGATCCTGAGGTCACTGTAGCCACACGAAAGAGCTCCGTGGCCCAAAAATCAACTCGAGATGAGAGGTTAGTCCCTGGCTTCGACTCCAGAGGAATACCACCTTACCACAAGCACCTCAAGAGGAGGCTTCTCTCAGCTCTAGGTATGTGAGAGGGACCCTGATTTTGCGGACTCAAGTGGAATGGACACTGCGATGCCCTGACGCGAAATAAGGCCGGATATCCCTGCAGTGAATTGAATGCAGGCTTGTCTTGCATCTCCCAAGATGAAAGGATATCTGAATCCCCTTTGGAGACCACAGAGAAAGACCTAGTTCCCCACCTCATCGCGACCGGAGGCCTCACATCCTTTGAAAACTTCAGAGGTACGCGGAGATCAGTGCCTCCAAAGGAGACGATGCCTGACTCCTCGTGAAACTTGATAGGAGTCCCAGGATTCCTGTGGCACGTGGAAAGGGACCCTTGGTCTCCCGCCTCAGCTGGAGAGGCGTCCCAATTGCCCTGCCAAGCCTCGAGGAGAATCCCGAGTTGTCCCTCGCAACTAGGCAGGAGTCCTGACGTCGCTGAACAAACACGTGGCTGGAAGGGCCATCCCCATCGTAACTCGAGAATATACCCCAGGTTCCCGCCGCAACTCGAGAAAAACCATGAGACTTCCCCCTCGCCGCGAGATGAGGCCCGATTCCCCTTCACTGCGTGCAGAGCAATTCCGTGTTGCACATCACACATGAAAGAGCCTTGATTTCCTTGATGGCAGTCCATAGAAACCCCAAGAACACTGTTTCAAGGCTAGAGGGATCCTGAGGTCACTGTAGCAACACGAAAGAACTCCGTGGCCCAAAAATCAACTCGAGATGAGAGGTTAGTCCCTGGCTTCGACTCCAGAGGAATACCACCTTACCACAAGCACCTCAAGAGGAGGCTTCTCTCAGCTCTAGGTATGTGAGAGGGACCCTGATTTTGCAGACTCAAGTGGAATGGACACTGCGATGCCCTGACGCGAAATAAGGCCGGATATCCCTGCAGTGACTTGAATGCAGGCTCGTCTTGCATCTCCCAAGATGAAAGGATATCTGAATCCCCTGTGGAGACCACAGAGAAAGACCTAGTTCCCCACCTCATCGCGACCGGAGGCCTCACATCCTTTGAAAACTTCAGAGGTACGCGGAGATCAGTGCCTCCAAAGGAGACGATGCCTGACTCCTCGTGAAACTTGATAGGAGTCCCAGGATTCCTGTGGCACGTGGAAAGGGACCCTTGGTCTCCCGCCTCAGCTGGAGAGGCGTCCCAATTGCCCTGCCAAGCCTCGAGGAGAATCCCGAGTTGTCCCTCGCAACTAGGCAGGAGTCCTGACGTCGCTGAACAAACACGTGGGTGGAAGGGCCATCCCCGTCGTAACTCGAGAATATACCCCAGGTTCCCGCCGCAACTCGAGAAAAACCATGAGACTTCCCCCTCGCCGCGAGATGAGGCCTGATTTCCCTGCCCTGCGTGCAGAGCAATTCCGTGTTGCACATCACACATGAAAGGAGCCTTGATTTCCTTGATGGCACTCCAGAGAAACCCCAAGAACACTGTTTCAAGGCTAGAGGGATCCTGAGGTCACTGTAGCAACAGGAAAGAGCTCCGTGGACCAAAAATCAACTCGAGATGAGAGGTTAGTCCCTGGCTTCGACTCCAGAGGAATACCACCTTACCACAAGCACCTCAAGAGGAGGCTTCTCTCAGCTCTAGCTATGTGCTGAGTTTGCGGCCTCAAGTGGAATGGACACCGCGATGCCCTGACTCGAAATAAGGCCGGATATCCCTGCAGTGACTTGAATGCAGGCTCGTCTTGCATCTCCCAAGATGAAAGGATGTCTGAATCCCCTGTGGAGACTTCAGAGAAAGATCTAGTTCCCCACCTCATCGCGACCAGAGGCCTCACATCCTTTGAAAACTCCAGAGGTACGCGGAGATCAGTGCCTCCAAAGGAGACGATGCCTGACTCCTCGTGAAACTTGATAGGAGTCCCAGGATTCCTGTGGCACGTGGAAAGGGACCCTTGGTCTCCCGCCTCAGCTGGAGAGGCGTCCCAATTGCCCTGCCAAGCCTCGAGGAGAATCCCGAGTTGTCCCTCGCAACTAGGCAGGAGTCCTGACGTCGCTGAACAAACACGTGGGTGGAAGGGCCATTCCCGTCATAACTCGAGAATATAGCCCAGGTTCCCGCCGCAACTCGAGAAAAACCATGAGACTTCCCCCTCCCCGCGAGATGAGGCTCGATTCTCCTGCACTGCATGCAGAGCAATTCCGTGTTGCACATCAAACATGAAAGGAGCCTTGATTTCCTTGATGGCACCCCAGAGAAAACCCAAGAACACTGTTTCAAGGCTAGAGGGATCCTGAGGTTACTGTAGCAACAGGAAAGAGGTCCGTGGACCAAAAATCAACTCGAGATGAGAGGTTAGTCCCTGGATTCGACTCCAGAGGAATACCACCTTACCACACGCACCTCAAGAGGAGGCTTCTCTCAGCTCTAGCTATGTGAGAGGGACCCTGAGTTTGCGGCCTCAAGTGGAATGGACACTGCGATGCCCTGACGCGAAATAAGGCCGGATATCCCTGCAGTGAATTGAATGCAGGCTCGTCTTGCATCTCCCAAGATGAAAGGATATCTGAATCCCCTGTGGAGACCACAGCGAAAGACCTAGTTCCCCACCTCATCGCGACCGGAGGCCTCACATCCTTTGAAAACTCTAGAGGTACGCGGAGATCAGTGCCTCCAAAGGAGACGATGCCTGACTCCTCGTGAAACTTGATAGGAGTCCCAGGATTCCTGTGGCACGTGGAAAGGGACCCTTGGTCTCCCGCCTCAGCTGGAGAGGCGTCCCAATTGCCCTGCCAAGCCTCGAGGAGAATCCCGAGTTGTCCCTCGCAACTAGGCAGGAGTCCTGACGTCGCTGATCAAACACGTGTGTGGAAGGGCCATCCCCGTCGTAACTCGAGAATATACCCCAGGTTCCCGCCGCAACTCGAGAAAAACCATGAGACTTCCCCCTCGCCGCGAGATGAGGCCCGATTCCCCTGCACTGCGTGCAGAGCAATTCCGTGTTGCACATCACACATGAAAGGAGCCTTGATTTCCTTGATGGCACTCCAGAGAAACCCCAAGAACACTGTTTCAAGGCTAGAGGGATCCTGAGGTCACTGTAGCAACACGAAAGAGCTCCGTGGACCAAAAATCAACTCGAGATGAGAGGTTAGTCCCTGGCTTCGACTCCAGAGGAATACCACCTTACCACAAGCACCTCAAGAGGAGGCTTCTCTCAGCTCTAGGTATGTGAGAGGGACCCTGAGTTTGCAGCCTCAAGTGGAATGGACACCGCGATGCCCTGACTCGAAATAAGGCCGGATTCCCTGCAGTGACTTGAATGCAGGCTCGTCTTGCATCTCCCAAGATGAAAGGATGTCTGAATCCCCTGTGGAGACTTCAGAGAAAGATCTAGTTCCCCACCTCATCGCGACCGGAGGCCTCACATCCTTTGAAATCTCCAGAGGTACGCGGAGATCAGTGCCTCCAAAGGAGACGATGCCTGAATTCTCGTGAAACTTGATAGGTGTCCCAGGATTCCTGTGGCACGTGGAAAGGGACCCTTGGTCTCCCGCCTCAGCTGGAGAGGCGTCCCAATTTCCCTGCCAAGCCTCGAGCAGAATCCCGAGTTGTCCCTCGCAACTAGGCAGGAGTCCTGACGTCGCTGAACAAACACGTGGCTGGAAGGGCCATTCCCGTCATAACTCGAGAATATACCACAGGGTCCCGCCGCAACTCGAGAAAAACTATGAGACTTCCCCCTCCCCGCGAGATGAGGCTCGATTGTCCTGCACTGCATGCAGAGCAATTCCGTGTTGCACATCAAACATGAAAGGAGCCTTGATTTCCTTGATGGCACCCCAGAGAAAACCCAAGAACACTGTTTCAAGGCTAGAGGGATCCTGAGGTTACTGTAGCAACACGAAAGAGGTCCGTGGACCAAAAATCAACTCGAGATGAGAGGTTAGTCCCTGGCTTCGACTCCAGAGGAATACCACCTTACCACACGCACCTCAAGAGGAGGCTTCTCTCAGCTCTAGCTATGTGAGAGGGACCCTGAGTTTGCGGCCTCAAGTGGAATGGACACTGCAATGCCCTGATGCGAAATAAGGCCGGATATCCCTGCAGTGACTTGAATGCAGGCTCGTCTTGCATCTCCCAAGATGAAAGGATATCTGAATCCCCTGTGGAGACCACAGAGAAAGACCTAGTTCCCCACCTCATCGCGACCAGAGGCCTCACATCCTTTGAAAACTCCAGAGGTACGCGGAGATCAGTGCCTCCAAAGGAGACGATGCCTGACTCCTCGTGAAACTTGATAGGAGTCCCAGGATTCCTGTGGCACGTGGAAAGGGACCCTTGGTCTCCCGCCTCAGCTGGAGAGGCGTCCCAATTGCCCTGCCAAGCCTCGAGGAGAATCCCGAGTTGTCCCTCGCAACTAGGCAGGAGTCCTGACGTCGCTGATCAAACACGTGTGTGGAAGGACCATCCCCGTCGTAACTCGAGAATATACCCCAGGTTCCCGCCGCAACTCGAGAAAAACCATGAGACTTCCCCCTCGCCTCGAGATGAGGCCCAATTTCCCTGCACTGCGTGCAGAGCAATTCTGTGTTGCACATCACACATGAAAGGAGCCTTGATTTCCTTGATGGCACTCCAGAGAAACCCCAAGAACACTGTTTCAAGGCTAGAGGGATTCTGAGGTCACTGTAGCCACACGAAAGAGCTCCGTGGACCAAAAATCAACTCGAGATGAGAGGTTAGTCCCTGGCTTCGACTCCAGAGGAATACCACCTTAACACAAGCACCTCAAGAGGAGGCTTCTCTCAGCTCTAGGTATAGTGAGAGGGACCCTGAGTTTGCAGCCTCAAGTGGAATGGACACCGCGATGCCCTGACTCGAAATAAGGCCGGATATCCCTGCAGTGACTTGAATACAGGCTCGTCTTGCATCTCCCAAGATGAAAGGATGTCTGAATCCCCTGTGGAGACCACAGAAAAAGACCTAGTTCCCCACCTCATCGCGACCGGAGGCCTCACATCCTTTGAAAACTTCAGAGGTACGCGGAGATCAGTGCCTCCAAAGGAGACGATGCCTGACTCCTCGTGAAACTTGATAGGAGTCCCAGGATTCCTGTGGCACGTGGAAAGGGACCCTTGGTCTCCCGCCTCAGCTGGAGAGGCGTCCCAATTGCCCTGCCAAGCCTCGAGGAGAATCCCGAGTTGTCCCTCGCAACTAGGCAGGATTCCTGCCGTCGCTGAACAAACACGTGGCTGGAAGTGCCATCCCCGTCGTAACTCGAGAATATACCCCAGGTTCCCGCCGCAACTCGAGAAAAACCATGAGACTTCCCCCTCGCCGCGAGATGAGGCCCGATTCCCCTTCACTGCGTGCAGAGCAATTCCGTGTTGCACATCACACATGATAGGAGCCTTGATTTCCTTGATGGCACTCCAGAGAAACCCCAAGAACACTGTTTCAAGGCTAGAGGGATCCTGAGGTCACTGTAGCCACACGAAAGAGCTCCGTGGACCAAAAATCAACTCGAGAAGAGAGGTTAGTCCCTGGCTTCGACTCCAGAGGAATACCACCTTAACACAAGCACCTCAAGAGGAGGCTTCTCTCAGCTCTAGTTATAGTGAGAGGGACCCTGAGTTTGCGGCCTCAAGTGGAATGGACACCGCGATGCCCTAACTCGAAATAAGGCCGGATATCCCTGCAGTGACTTGAATACAGGCTCGTCTTGCATCTCCCAAGATGAAAGGATGTCTGAATCCCCTGTGGAGATCACAGAGAAAGACCTAGTTCCCCACCTCATCTCCACCGGAGGCCTTACATCCTTTGAAAACTCCGGAGGTACGCGGAGATCAGTGCCTCCAAAGGAGACGATGCCTGACTCCTCGTGAAACTTGATAGGAGTCCCAGGATTCCTGTGGCACGTGGAAAGGGACCCTTGGTCTCCCGCCTCAGCTGGAGAGGCGTCCCAATTGCCCTGCCAAGCCTCGAGGAGAATCCCGAGTTGTCCCTCGCAACTAGGCAGGAGTCCTGACGTCGCTGAACAAACACGTGGCTGGAAGGGCCATCCCCGTCGTAACTCGAGAATATACCCCAGGTTCCCGCCGCAACTCGAGAAAAACCATGAGACTTCCCCCTCGCCGCGAGATGAGGCCCGATTCACCTGCACTGCGTGCAGAGCAATTCAGTGTTGCACATCACACATGAAAGGAGCCTTGATTTCCTTGATAGCACTCCAGAGAAACCCCAAGAACACTGTTTCAAGGCTAGAGGGATCCTGAGGTCACTGTAGCAACACGAAAGAGCTCCGTGGCCCAAAAATCAACTCGAGATGAGAGGTTAGTCCCTGGCTTCGACTCCAGAGGAATACCACCTTACCACAAGCACCTCAAGAGGAGGCTTCTCTCAGCTCTAGCTATGTGACAGGGACCCTGATTTTGCGGACTCAAGTGGAATGGACACTGCGATGCCCTGACGCGAAATAAGGCCGGATATCCCTGCAGTGAATTGAATGCAGGCTCGTCTTGCATCTCCCAAGATGAAAGGATATCTGAATCCCCTGTGGAGACCACAGAGAAAGACCTAGTTCCCCACCTCATCGCGACCGGAGGCCTCACATCCTTTGAAAACTTCAGAGGTACGCGGAGATCAGTGCCTCCAAAGGAGACGATGCCTGACTCCTCGTGAAACTTGATAGGAGTCCCAGGATTCCTGTGGCACGTGGAAAGGGACCCTTGGTCTCCCGCCTCAGCTGGAGAGGCGTCCCAATTGCCCTGCCAAGCCTCGAGGAGAATCCCGAGTTGTCCCTCGCAACTAGGCAGGAGTCCTGACGTCGCTGAACAAACACGTGGCTGGAAGGGCCATCCCCGTCATAACTCGAGAATATACCCCAGGGTCCCGCCGCAACTCGAGAAAAACCATGAGACTTCCCCCTCCCCGCGAGATGAGGCTCGATTCTCCTGCACTGCATGCAGAGCAATTCCGTGTTGCACATCAAACATGAAAGGAGCCTTGATTTCCTTGATGGCACCCCAGAGAAAACCCAAGAACACTGTTTCAAGGCTAGAGGGATCCTGAGGTTACTGTAGCAACACGAAAGAGGTCCGTGGACCAAAAATCAACTCGAGATGAGAGGTTAGTCCCTGGCTTCGACTCCAGAGGAATACCACCTTACCACACGCACCTCAAGAGGAGGCTTCTCTCAGCTCTAGCTATGTGAGAGGGACCCTGAGTTTGCGGCCTCAAGTGGAATGGACACTGCGATGCCCTGACGCGAAATAAGGCCGGATATCCCTGCAGTGAATTGAATGCAGGCTCGTCTTGCATCTCCCAAGATGAAAGGATATCTGAATCCCCTGTGGAGACCACAGCGAAACACCTAGTTCCCCACCTCATCGCGACCGGAGGCCTCACATCCTTTGAAAACTCTAGAGGTACGCGGAGATCAGTGCCTCCAAAGGAGACGATGCCTGACTCCTCGTCAAACTTGATAGGAGTCCCAGGATTCCTGCGGCACGTGGAAAGGGACCCTTGGTCTCCCGCCTCAGCTGGAGAGGCGTCCCAATTGCCCTGCCAAGCCTCGAGGAGAATCCCGAGTTGTCCCTCGCAACTAGGCAGGAGTCCTGCCGTCGCTGATCAAACACGTGTGTGGAAGGGCCATCCCCGTCGTAACTCGAGAATATACCCCAGGTTCCCGCCGCAACTCGAGAAAAACCATGAGACTTCCCCCTCGCCTCGAGATGAGGCCCGATTCCCCTGCACTGCGTGCAGAGCAATTCCGTGTTGCACATCACACATGAAAGGAGCCTTGATTTCCTTGATGGCACTCCAGAGAAACCCCAAGAACACTCTTTCAAGGCTAGAGGGGTCCTGAGGTCACTGTAGCAACACGAAAGAGCTCCGTGGACCAAAAATCAACTCGAGATGAGAGGTTAGTCCCTGGCTTCGACTCCAGAGGAATACCACCTTACCACAAGCACCTCAAGAGGAGGCTTCTCTCAGCTCTAGCTATATGCTGAGTTTGCGGCCTCAAGTGGAATGGACACCGCGATGCCCTGACTCGAAATAAGGCTGGATATCCCTGCAGTGACTTGAATGCAGGCTCGTCTTGCATCTCCCAAGATGAAAGGATGTCTGAATCCCCTGTGGAGACCACAGAAAAAGACCTAGTTCCCCACCTCATCGCGACCGGAGGCCTCACATCCTTTGAAAACTTCAGAGGTAAGCGGAGATCAGTGCCTCCAAAGAAGACGATGCCTGACTCCTCGTGAAACTTGATAGGAGTCCCAGGATTCCTGTGGCACGTGGAAAGGGACCCTTGGTCTCCCGCCTCAGCTGGAGAGGCGTCCCAATTGCCCTGCCAAGCCTCGAGGAGAATCCCGAGTTGTCCCTCGCAACTAGGCAGGAGTCCTGACGTCGCTGAACAAACACGTGGCTGGAAGGGCCATCCCCGTCGTAACTCGAGAATATACCCCAGGTTCCCGACGCAACTCGAGAAAAACCATGAGACTTCCCCCTCCCCGCGAGATGAGGCTCGATTCTCCTGCACTGCATGCAGAGCAATTCCGTGTTGCACATCAAACATGAAAGGAGCCTTGATTTCCTTGATGGCACCCCAGAGAAAACCCAAGAACACTGTTTCAAGGCTAGAGGGATCCTGAGGTTACTGTAGCAACACGAAAGAGGTCCGTGGACCAAAAATCAACTCGAGATGAGAGGTTAGTCCCTGGCTTCGACTCCAGAGGAATACCACCTTACCACACGCACCTCAAGAGGAGGCTTCTCTCAGCTCTAGCTATGTGAGAGGGACCCTGAGTTTGCGGCCTCAAGTGGAATGGACACTGCGATGCCCTGACGCGAAATAAGGCCGGATATCCCTGCAGTGAATTGAATGCAGGCTCGTCTTGCATCTCCCAAGATGAAAGGATATCTGAATCCCCTGTGGAGACCACAGCGAAACACCTAGTTCCCCACCTCATCGCGACCGGAGGCCTCACATCCTTTGAAAACTCTAGAGGTACGCGGAGATCAGTGCCTCCAAAGGAGACGATGCCTGACTCCTCGTCAAACTTGATAGGAGTCCCAGGATTCCTGCGGCACGTGGAAAGGGACCCTTGGTCTCCCGCCTCAGCTGGAGAGGCGTCCCAATTGCCCTGCCAAGCCTCGAGGAGAATCCCGAGTTGTCCCTCGCAACTAGGCAGGAGTCCTGCCGTCGCTGATCAAACACGTGTGTGGAAGGGCCATCCCCGTCGTAACTCGAGAATATACCCCAGGTTCCCGCCGCAACTCGAGAAAAACCATGAGACTTCCCCCTCGCCTCGAGATGAGGCCCGATTCCCCTGCACTGCGTGCAGAGCAATTCCGTGTTGCACATCACACATGAAAGGAGCCTTGATTTCCTTGATGGCACTCCAGAGAAACCCCAAGAACACTCTTTCAAGGCTAGAGGGGTCCTGAGGTCACTGTAGCAACACGAAAGAGCTCCGTGGACCAAAAATCAACTCGAGATGAGAGGTTAGTCCCTGGCTTCGACTCCAGAGGAATACCACCTTACCACAAGCACCTCAAGAGGAGGCTTCTCTCAGCTCTAGCTATATGCTGAGTTTGCGGCCTCAAGTGGAATGGACACCGCGATGCCCTGACTCGAAATAAGGCTGGATATCCCTGCAGTGACTTGAATGCAGGCTCGTCTTGCATCTCCCAAGATGAAAGGATGTCTGAATCCCCTGTGGAGACCACAGAAAAAGACCTAGTTCCCCACCTCATCGCGACCGGAGGCCTCACATCCTTTGAAAACTTCAGAGGTAAGCGGAGATCAGTGCCTCCAAAGAAGACGATGCCTGACTCCTCGTGAAACTTGATAGGAGTCCCAGGATTCCTGTGGCACGTGGAAAGGGACCCTTGGTCTCCCGCCTCAGCTGGAGAGGCGTCCCAATTGCCCTGCCAAGCCTCGAGGAGAATCCCGAGTTGTCCCTCGCAACTAGGCAGGATTCCTGCCGTCGCTGAACAAACACGTGGCTGGAAGGGCCATCCCCGTCGTAACTCGAGAATATACCCCAGGTTCCCGCCGCAACTCGAGAAAAACCATGAGACTTCGCCCTCGCCGCAAGATGAGGCCCGATTCCCCTGCACTGCGTGCAGAGCAAATCAGTGTTGCACATCACACATGAAAGGAGCCTTGATTTCCTTGATGGCACTCCAGAGAAACCCCAAGAACACTGTTTCAAGGCTAGAAGGATCCTGAGGTCACTGTAGCCACACGAAAGAGCTCCGTGGACCAAAAATCAACTCGAGAAGAGAGGTTAGTCCCTGGCTTCGACTCCAGAGGAATACCACCTTAACACAAGCACCTCAAGAGGAGGCTTCTCTCAGCTCTAGTTATAGTGAGAGGGACCCTGAGTTTGCGGCCTCACGTGGAATGGACACCGCGATGCCCTAACTCGAAATAAGGCCGGATATCCCTGCAGTGACTTGAATACAGGCTCGTCTTGCATCTCCCAAGATGAAAGGATGTCTGAATCCCCTGTGGAGATCACAGAGAAAGACCTAGTTCCCCACCTCATCTCCACCGGAGGCCTTACATCCTTTGAAAACTCCGGAGGTACGCGGAGATCAGTGCCTCCAAAGGAGACGAAGCCTGACTCCTCCTGAAACTTGATAGGAGTCCCAGGATTCCTGTGGCACGTGGAAAGGGACCCTTGGTCTCCCGCCTCAGCTGGAGAGGCGTCCCAATTGCCCTGCCAAGCCTCGAGGAGAATCCCGAGTTGTCCCTCGAAACTAGGCAGGAGTCCTGACGTCGCTGAACAAACACGTGGCTGGAAGGGCCATCCCCGTCGTAACTCGAGAATATACCCCAGGTTCCCGCCGCAACTCGAGAAAAAGCATGAGACTTCCCCCTCGCCGCAAGATGAGGCCTGATTCCCCTGCCCTGCGTGCAGAGCAATTCCGTGTTGCACATCACACATGAAAGGAGCCTTGATTTCCTTGATGGCACTCCAGAGAAACCCCAAGAACACTGTTTCAAGGCTAGAGGGATCCTGAGGTCACTGTAGCAACACGAAAGAGCTCCGTGGACCAAAAATCAACTCGAGATGAGAGGTTAGTCCCTGGCTTCGACTCCAGAGGAATACCACCTTACCACAAGCACCTCAAGAGGAGGCTTCTCTCAGCTCTAGGTATGTGAGAGGAACCCTGAGTTTGCGGCCTCAAGTGGAATGGGCACCGCGGTGCCCTGACTCGAAATAAGGCCGGATATCCCTGCGGTGACTTGAATGCAGGCTCGTCTTGCATCTCCCAAGATGAAAGGATGTCTGAATCCCCTGTGGAGACTTCAGAGAAAGATCTACTTCCCCACCTCATCGCGACCGGAGGCCTCACATCCTTTGAAAACTCCAGAGGTACGCGGAGATCAGTGCCTCCAAAGGAGACGATGCCTGAATCCTCGTGAAACTTGATAGGTGTCCCAGGATTCCTGTGGCACGTTGAAAGGGACCCTTGGTCTCCCGCCTCAGCTGGAGAGGCGTCCCAATTGCCCTGCCAAGCCTCGAGGAGAATCCCGAGTTGTCCCTCGCAACTAGGCAGGAGTCCTGACGTCGCTGAACAAACACGTGGCTGGAAGGGCCATTCCCGTCATAACTCGAGAATATACCCCAGGGTCCCGCCGCAACTCGAGAAAAACCATGAGACTTCCCCCTCCCCGCGAGATGAGGCTCGATTCTCCTGCACTGCATGCAGAGCAATTCCGTGTTGCACATCAAACATGAAAGGAGCCTTGATTTCCTTGATGGCACCCCAGAGAAAACCCAAGAACACTGTTTCAAGGCTAGAGGGATCCTGAGGTTACTGTAGCAACACGAAAGAGGTCCGTGGACCAAAAATCAACTCGAGATGAGAGGTTAGTCCCTGGCTTCGACTCCAGAGGAATACCACCTTACCACACGCACCTCAAGAGGAGGCTTCTCTCAGCTCTAGCTATGTGACAGGGACCCTGAGTTTGCGGCCTCAAGTGGAATGGACACTGCGATGCCCTGACGCGAAATAAGGCCGGATATCCCTGCAGTGAATTGAATGCAGGCTCGTCTTGCATCTCCCAAGATGAAAGGATATCTGAATCCCCTGTGGAGACCACAGAGAAAGACCTAGTTCCCCACCTCATCGCGACCGGAGGCCTCACATCCTTTGAAAACTTCAGAGGTACGCGGAGATCAGTGCCTCCAAAGGAGACGATGCCTGACTCCTCATGAAACTTGATAGGAGTCCCAGGATTCCTGTGGCACGTGGAAAGGGACCCTTGGTCTCCCGCCTCAGCTGGAGAGGCGTCCCAATTGCCCTGCCAAGCCTCGAGGAGAATCCCGAGTTGTCCCTCGCAACTAGGCAGGAGTCCTGACGTCGCTGATCAAACACGTGTGTGGAAGGGCCATCCCCGTCTTAACTCGAGAATATACCCCAGGTTCCCGCCGCAACTCGAGAAAAACCATGAGACTTCCCCCTCGCCGCGAGATGAGGCCTGATTCCCCTGCCCTGCGTGCAGAGCAATTCCGTGTTGCACATCACACATGAAAGGAGCCTTGATTTCCTTGATGGCACTCCAGAGAAACCCCAAGAACACTGTTTCAAGGCTAGAGGGATCCTGAGTTCACTGTAGCAACACGAAAGAACTCCGTGGACCAAAAATCAACTCGAGATGAGAGGTTAGTCCCTGGCTTCGACTCCAGAGGAATACCACCTTACCACAAGCACCTCAAGAGGAGGCTTCTCTCAGCTCTAGCAATGTGCTGAGTTTGCGGCCTCAAGTGGAATGGACACCGCGATGCCCTGACTCGAAATAAGGCCGGATATCCCTGCAGTGACTTGAATGCAGGCTCGTCTTGCATCTCCCAAGATGAAAGGATGTCTGAATCCCCTGTGGAGACCACAGAAAAAGACCTAGTTCCCCACCTCATCACGACCCGAGGCCTCACATCCTTTGAAAACTCCAGAGGTACGCGGAGATCAGTGCCTCCAAAGGAGACGATGCCTGACTCCTCGTGAAACTTGATAGGAGTCCCAGGATTCCTGTGGCACGTGGAAAGGGACCCATGGTCTCCCGCCTCAGCTGGAGAGGCGTCCCAATTGCCCTGCCAAGCCTCGAGGAGAATCCCGAGTTGTCCCTCGCAACTAGGCAGGAGTCCTGACGTCGCTGAACAAACACGTGGCTGGAAGGACCATCCCCGTCGTAACTCGAGAATATACCCCAGGTTCCCGCCGCAACTCGAGAAAAACCATGAGACTTCCCCCTCGCCGCGAGATGAGGCCCGATTCCCCTGCACTGCGTGCAGAGCAATTCCGTGATGCACATCACACATGAAAGGAGCCTTGATTTCCTTGATGGCACTCCAGAGAAACCCCAAGAACACTGTTTCAAGGCTAGAGGGATCCTGAGGTCACTGTAGCCACACGAAAGAGCTCCGTGGACCAAAAATCAACTTGAGATGAGAGGTTAGTCCCTGGCTTCGACTCCAGAGGAATACCACCTTAACACAAGCACCTCAAGAGGAGGCTTCTCTCAGCTCTAGGTATAGTGAGAGGGACCCTGAGTTTGCGGCCTCAAGTGGAATGGACACCGCGATGCCCTGACTCGAAATAAGGCCGGATATCCCTGCAGTGACTTGAATGCAGGCTCGTCTTGCATCTCCCAATATGAAAGGATGTCTGAATCCCCTGTGGAGACCACAGAGAAAGACCTAGTTCCCCACCTCATCGCGACCGGAGGCCTCACATCCTTTGAAAACTTCAGAGGTACGGGGAGATCAGTGCCTCCAAAGGAGACGATGCCTGACTCCTCGTGAAACTTGATAGGAGTCCCAGGATTCCTGTGGCACGTGGAAAGGGACCCTTGGTCTCCCGCCTCAGCTGGAGAGGCGTCCCAATTGCCCTGCCAAGCCTCGAGGAGAATCCCGAGTTGTCCCTCGCAACTAGGCAGGAGTCCTGACGTCGCTGAACAAACACGTGGCTGGAAGGGCCATCCCCGTCGTAACTCGAGAATATACCCCAGGTTCCCGCCGCAACTCGAGAAAAACCATGAGACTTCCCCCTCGCCACGAGATGAGGCCCGATTCCCCTGCACTGCGTGCAGAGCAATTCAGTGTTGTACATCACACATGAAAGGAGCCTTGATTTCCTTGATGGCACTCCAGAGAAACCCCAAGAACACTGTTTCAAGGCTAGAGGGATTCTGAGGTCACTGTAGCCACACGAAAGAGCTCCGTTGACCCAAAATCAACTCGAGATGAGAGGTTAGTCCCTGGCTTCGACTCCAGAGGAATACCACCTTAACACAAGCACCTCAAGAGGAGGCTTCTCTCAGCTCTAGGTATAGTGAGAGGGACCCTGAGTTTGCAGCCTCAAGTGGAATGGACACCGCGATGCCCTGACTCGAAATAAGGCCGGATATCCCTGCAGTGACTTGAATACAGGCTCGTCTTGCATCTCCCAAGATGAAAGGATGTCTGAATCCCCTGTGGAGACCACAGAGAAAGACCTAGTTCCCCACCTCATCGCGACCGGAGGCCTTACATCCTTTGAAAACTCCAGAGGTACGCGGAGATCAGTGCCTCCAAAGGAGACGATGCCTGACTCCTCCTGAAACTTGATAGGAGTCCCAGGATTCCTGTGCACGTGGAAAGGGACCCTTGGTCTCCCGCCTCAGCTGGAGAGGCGTCCCAATTGCCCTGCCAAGCCTCGAGGAGAATCCCGAGTTGTCCCTCGAAACTTGGCAGGAGTCCTGACGTCACTGAACAAACACGTGGGTGGAAGGGCCATCCTCGTCGTAACTCGAGAATATACCCCAGGTTCCCACCGCAACTCGAGAAAAACCATGAGACTTCCCCCTCGCCGCGAGATGAGGCCCGATACCCCTGCACTGCGTGCAGAGCAATTCCGTGTTGCACATCACACATGAAAGGAGCCTTGATTTCCTTGATGGCAGTCCATAGAAACCCCAAGAACACTGTTTCAAGGCTAGAGGGATCCTGAGGTCACTGTAGCAACACGAAAGAACTCCGTGGCCCAAAAATCAACTCGAGATGAGAGGTTAGTCCCTGGCTTCGACTCCAGAGGAATACCACCTTACCACAAGCACCTCAAGAGGAGGCTTCTCTCAGCTCTAGCTATGTGCTGAGTTTGCGGCCTCAAGTGGAATGGACACCGCGATGCCCTGACTCGAAATAAGGCTGGATATCCCTGCAGTGACTTGAATGCAGGCTCGTCTTGCATCTCCCAAGATGAAAGGATGTCTGAATCCCCTGTGGAGACCACAGAAAAAGACCTAGTTTCCCACCTCATCGCGACCGGAGGCCTCACATCCTTTGAAAACTTCAGAGGTACGCGGAGATCAGTGCCTCCAAAGGAGACGATGCCTGACTCCTCGTGAAACTTGATAGGAGTCCCAGGATTCCTGTGGCACGTGGAAAGGGACCCTTGGTCTCCCGCCTCAGCTGGAGAGGCGTCCCAATTGCCCTGCCAAGCCTCGAGGAGAATCCCGAGTTGTCCCTCGCAACTAGGCAGGAGTCCTGCCGTCGCTGAGCAAACACGTGGCTGGAAGGGCCAACCCCGTCGTAACTCGAGAATATACCCCAGGTTCCCGCCGCAACTCGAGAAAAACCATGAGACTTCCCTCTCGCCGCGAGATGAGGCCCGATTCCCCTTCACTGCGTGCAGAGCAATTCAGTGTTGCACATCACACATGAAAGGAGCCTTGATTTCCTTGATGGCACTCCAGAGAAACCCCAAGAACACTGTTTCAAGGCTAGAGGGATCCTGAGGTCACTGTAGCCACACGAAAGAGCTCCGTGGACCAAAAATCAACTCGAGAAGAGAGGTTAGTCCCTGGCTTCGACTCCAGAGGAATACCACCTTATCACAAGCACCTCAAGAGGAGGCTTCTCTCAGCTATAGGTATGTGAGAGGGACCGTGAGTTTGCGGCCTCAAGTGGAATGGACACCGCGATGCCCTGACTCGAAATAAGGCCATATATCCCTGCAGTGACTTGAATGCAGGCTCGTCTTGCATCTCCCAAGATGAAAGGATGTCTGAATCCCCTGTGGAGACTTCAGAGAAAGATCTAGTTCCCCACCTCATCGCGACCGGAGGCCTCACATCCTTTGAAAACTCCAGAGGTACGCGGAGATTGTGCCTCCAAAGGAGACGATGCCTGAATCCTCGTGAAACTTGATAGGTGTCCCAGGATTCCTGTGGCACGTGGAAAGGGACCCTTGGTCTCCCGCCTCAGCTGGAGAGGCGTCCCAATTGCCCTGCCAAGCCTCGAGGAGAATCCCGAGTTGTCCCTCGCAACTAGGCAGGAGTCCTGACGTCGCTGAACAAACACGTGGCTGTAAGGGCCATTCCCTTCATAACTCGAGAACATACCCCAGGGTCCCGCCGCAACTCGAGAAAAACCATGAGACTTCCCCCTCCCCGCGAGATGAGGCTCGATTCTCCTGCACTGCATGCAGAGCAATTCCGTGTTGCACATCACACATGAAAGGAGCCTTGATTTTCTTGATGGCACTCCAGAGAACCCCCAAGAACACTGTTTCAAGGCTACAGGGATCCTGAGGTCACAGTAGCAACACGAAAGAGCTCCGTGGACCAAAAATCAACTCGAGATGAGAGGTTAGTCCCTGGCTTCGACTCCAGAGGAATACCACCTTAACACAAGCACCCCAAGAGGAGGCTTCTCTCAGCTCTAGGTATGTGAGAGGGACCCTGAGTTTGCGGCCTCAAGTGGAATGGACACCGCGATGCCCTGACTCGAAATAAGGCCGGATATCCCTGCAGTGACTTGAATGCAGGCTCGTCTTGCATCTCCCAGGATGAAAGGATTTCTGAATTCCCTGTGGAGACCACAGAGAAAGACCTAGTTCCCCACCTCATCGCGACCGGAGGCCTCACATCATTTGAAAACTCCAGAGGTACGCGGAGATCAGTGCCTCCAAAGGAGACGATGCCTGACTCCTCGTGAAACTTGATAGGAGTCCCAGGATTCCTGTGGCACGTGAAAAGGGATCCTTGGTCTCCCGCCTCAGCGGGAGAGTCGTCCCAATTGCCCTGCCAAGCCTCAAGGAGAATCCCGAGTTGTCCCTCGCAACTAGGCCGGAGTCCTGACGTCGCTGAACAAACACGTGGGTGGAAGGGCCATCCCCGTCGTAACTCGAGAATATACCCCAGGTTCCCGCCGCAACTCGAGAAAAACCATGAGACTTCCCCCTCGCCGCGAGATGAGGCCCGATTCCCCTGCACTGCATGCAGAGCAATTCCGTGTTGCACATCAAACAAGAAAGGAGCCTTGATTTCCTTGATGGCACTCCAGAGAAACCCCAAGAACACTGTTTTAAGGCTAGAGGGATCCCGAGGTCACTGTAGAAACACGAAAGAGCTCCTTGGACCAAAAATCAATTCGAGATGCGAGGTTAGTCCCTGGCTTCGACTGCAGAGGAATACCACCTTACCACAAGCACATCAAGAGGAGGCTTCTCTCAGCTCTAGGTATGTGAGAGGGACCCTGAGTTTGCGGCCTCAAGTGGAATGGAAACCGCGATGCCCTGACTCGAAATAAGGCCGAATATCCCTGCAGTGACTTGAATGCAGGCTCGTCTTGCATCTCTCAAGATGAAAGGATGACTGAATCCCCTGTGAAGACCACAGAAAAAGACCTATTTCCCCACCTCATCGCGACCTGAGGCCTCACATCCTTTGAAAACTCCAGAGGTACGCGGAGATCAGTGCCTCCAAAGGAGACGATACCTGACTCCTCGTGAAACTTGATAGGAGTCCCAGGATTCCTGTGGCACGTGGAAAGGGACCCTTGGTCTCCTGCCTCAGCTGGAGAGGCGTCACAATTGCCCTGCCATGCCTCGAGGAGAATCCACAGTTGTCCCTCGCAACTAGGCAGGAGTCCTGACTTCGCTGAACTAACACGTGGGTGGAAGGGCCATCCCCGTCGTAATTCGAGAATATACCCCAGGTTCCCGCCGCAACTCGAGAAAAACCATGAGACTTCCCCCTCGCCGCGAGATGAGGCCCGATTCCCCTGCACTGCGTGCAGAGCAATTCCGTGTTGCACATCACACAAGAAAGGAGCCTTGATTTCCTTGACGGCACTCCAGCGAAACCCCAAGAACACTGTTTCAAGGCTAGAGGAATCCTGAGGTCACTGTAGCAACACAAAAGAGCTCCGTGGAACAAAAATGAACTCGAGATGAGAGGTTAGTCCCTGGCTTGGACTCCAGAGGAATACCACCTTACCACAAGCACCTCAAGAGGAGGCTTCTCTCAGCTCTAGGTATGTGAGATGGACCCTGAATTTGCGGCCTCCAGTGGAATGGACACCGCGATGCCCTGACTCGAAATAAGGCCGGATATCCCTGCAGTGACTTGAATGCAGGCTCGTCTTGCATCTCCCAAGACGAAAGGATGTCTGAATCCCATGTGGAGACCACAGAGAAAGACCTAGTTCCCCACCTCATCGCGACCTGAGGCCTCACATCCTTTGAAAACTCCAGAGGTACGCGGAGATCAGTGCCTCCAAAGGAGACGATGCCTGACTCCTCGTGAAACTTGATAGGAGTCCCAGGATTCCTGTGGCACGTGGAAACGGACCCTTGGTCTCCCGCCTCAGCTGGAGAGGCGTCCCAATTGCCCTGCCAAGCCTCGAGGAGAATCCCGAGTTGTCCCTCGCAACTAGGCAGGAGTCCTGACGTCGCTGATCAAACACGTGTGTGGAAGGGCCATCCCCGTCGTAACTCGAGAATATACCCCAGGTTCCCGCCGCAACTCGAGAAAAACCATGAGACTTCCCCCTCGCCGCGAGATGAGGCCCGATTCCCCTGCACTGCGTGCAGAGCAATTCCGTGTTGCACATCACACATGAAAGGAGCCTTGATTTCCTTGATGGCACTCCAGAGAAACCCCAAGAACACTGTTTCAAGGCTAGAGGGATCCTGAGGTCACTGTAGCAACACGAAAGAGCTCCGTGGACCAAAAATCAACTCGAGATGAGAGGTTAGTCCCTGGCTTCGACTCCAGAGGAATACCACCTTACCACAAGCACCTCAAGAGGAGGCTTCTCTCAGCTCTAGGTATGTGAGAGGGACCCTGAGTTTGCAGCCTCAAGTGGAATGGACACCGCGATGCCCTGACTCGAAATAAGGCCGGATATCCCTGCAGTGACTTGAATGCAGGCTCGTCTTGCATCTCCCAAGATGAAAGGATGTCTGAATCCCCTGTGGAGACTTCAGAGAAAGATCTAGTTCCCCACCTCATCGCGACCGGAGGCCTCACATCCTTTGAAATCTCCAGAGGTACGCGGAGATCAGTGCCTCCAAAGGAGACGATGCCTGAATTCTCGTGAAACTTGATAGGTGTCCCAGGATTCCTGTGGCACGTGGAAAGGGACCCTTGGTCTCCCGCCTCAGCTGGAGAGGCGTCCCAATTTCCCTGCCAAGCCTCGAGCAGAATCCCGAGTTGTCCCTCGCAACTAGGCAGGAGTCCTGACGTCGCTGAACAAACACGTGGCTGGAAGGGCCATTCCCGTCATAACTCGAGAATATACCCCAGGGTCCCGCCGCAACTCGAGAAAAACTATGAGACTTCCCCCTCCCCGCGAGATGAGGCTCGATTCTCCTGCACTGCATGCAGAGCAATTCCGTGTTGCACATCAAACATGAAAGGAGCCTTGATTTCCTTGATGGCACCCCAGAGAAAACCCAAGAACACTGTTTCAAGGCTAGAGGGATCCTGAGGTTACTGTAGCAACACGAAAGAGGTCCGTGGACCAAAAATCAACTCGAGATGAGAGGTTAGTCCCTGGCTTCGACTCCAGAGGAATACCACCTTACCACACGCACCTCAAGAGGAGGCTTCTCTCAGCTCTAGCTATGTGAGAGGGACCCTGAGTTTGCGGCCTCAAGTGGAATGGACACTGCGATGCCCTGATGCGAAATAAGGCCGGATATCCCTGCAGTGACTTGAATGCAGGCTCGTCTTGCATCTCCCAAGATGAAAGGATATCTGAATCCCCTGTGGAGACCACAGAGAAAGACCTAGTTCCCCACCTCATCGCGACCGGAGGCCTCACATCCTTTGAAAACTTCAGAGGTACGCGGAGATCAGTGCCTCCAAAGGAGACGATGCCTGACTCCTCGTGAAACTTGATAGGAGTCCCAGGATTCCTGTGGCACGTGGAAAGGGACCCTTGGTCTCCCGCCTCAGCTGGAGAGGCGTCCCAATTGCCCTGCCAAGCCTCGAGGAGAATCCCGAGTTGTCCCTCGCAACTAGGCAGGAGTCCTGACGTCGCTGAACAAACACGTGGCTGGAAAGGCCATCCCCGTCGTAACTCGAGAATATACCCCAGGTTCCCGCCGCAACTCGAGAAAAACCATGAGACTTCCCCCTCCCCGCGAGATGAGGCTCGATTCTCCTGCACTGCATGCAGAGCAATTCCGTGTTGCACATCAAACATGAAAGGAGCCTTGATTTCCTTGATGGCACCCCAGAGAAAACCCAAGAACACTGTTTCAAGGCTAGAGGGATCCTGAGGTTACTGTAGCAACACGAAAGAGGTCCGTGGACCAAAAATCAACTCGAGATGAGAGGTTAGTCCCTGGCTTCGACTCCAGAGGAATACCACCTTACCACACGCACCTCAAGAGGAGGCTTCTCTCAGCTCTAGCTATGTGAGAGGAACCCTGAGTTTGCGGCCTCAAGTGGAATGGACACTGCGATGCCCTGACGCGAAATAAGGCCGGATATCCCTGCAGTGAATTGAATGCAGGCTCGTCTTGCATCTCCCAAGATGAAAGGATATCTGAATCCCCTGTGGAGACCACAGCGAAACACCTAGTTCCCCACCTCATCGCGACCGGAGGCCTCACATCCTTTGAAAACTCTAGAGGTACGCGGAGATCAGTGCCTCCAAAGGAGACGATGCCTGACTCCTCGTCAAACTTGATAGGAGTCCCAGGATTCCTGCGGCACGTGGAAAGGGACCCTTGGTCTCCCGCCTCAGCTGGAGAGGCGTCCCAATTGCCCTGCCAAGCCTCGAGGAGAATCCCGAGTTGTCCCTCGCAACTAGGCAGGAGTCCTGCCGTCGCTGATCAAACACGTGTGTGGAAGGGCCATCCCCGTCGTAACTCGAGAATATACCCCAGGTTCCCGCCGCAACTCGAGAAAAACCATGAGACTTCCCCCTCGCCTCGAGATGAGGCCCGATTCCCCTGCACTGCGTGCAGAGCAATTCCGTGTTTCACATCACACATGAAAGGAGCCTTGATTTCCTTGATGGCACTCCAGAGAAACCCCAAGAACACTCTTTCAAGGCTAGAGGGGTCCTGAGGTCACTGTAGCAACACGAAAGAGCTCCGTGGACCAAAAATCAACTCGAGATGAGAGGTTAGTCCCTGGCTTCGACTCCAGAGGAATACCACCTTACCACAAGCACCTCAAGAGGAGGCTTCTCTCAGCTCTAGCTATATGCTGAGTTTGCGGCCTCAAGTGGAATGGACACCGCGATGCCCTGACTCGAAATAAGGCTGGATATCCCTGCAGTGACTTGAATGCAGGCTCGTCTTGCATCTCCCAAGATGAAAGGATGTCTGAATCCCCTGTGGAGACCACAGAAAAAGACCTAGTTCCCCACCTCATCGCGACCGGAGGCCTCACATCCTTTGAAAACTTCAGAGGTAAGCGGAGATCAGTGCCTCCAAAGAAGACGATGCCTGACTCCTCGTGAAACTTGATAGGAGTCCCAGGATTCCTGTGGCACGTGGAAAGGGACCCTTGGTCTCCCGCCTCAGCTGGAGAGGCGTCCCAATTGCCCTGCCAAGCCTCGAGGAGAATCCCGAGTTGTCCCTCGCAACTAGGCAGGATTCCTGCCGTCGCTGAACAAACACGTGGCTGGAAGGGCCATCCCCGTCGTAACTCGAGAATATACCCCAGGTTCCCGCCGCAACTCGAGAAAAACCATGAGACTTCGCCCTCGCCGCAAGATGAGGCCCGATTCCCCTGCACTGCGTGCAGAGCAATTCAGTGTTGCACATCACACATGAAAGGAGCCTTGATTTCCTTGATGGCACTCCAGAGAAACCCCAAGAACACTGTTTCAAGGCTAGAGGGATCCTGAGGTCACTGTAGCCACACGAAAGAGCTCCGTGGACCAAAAATCAACTCGAGAAGAGAGGTTAGTCCCTGGCTTCGACTCCAGAGGAATACCACCTTAACACAAGCACCTCAAGAGGAGGCTTCTCTCAGCTCTAGTTATAGTGAGAGGGACCCTGAGTTTGCGGCCTCACGTGGAATGGACACCGCGATGCCCTAACTCGAAATAAGGCCGGATATCCCTGCAGTGACTTGAATACAGGCTCGTCTTGCATCTCCCAAGATGAAAGGATGTCTGAATCCCCTGTGGAGATCACAGAGAAAGACCTAGTTCCCCACCTCATCTCCACCGGAGGCCTTACATCCTTTGAAAACTCCGGAGGTACGCGGAGATCAGTGCCTCCAAAGGAGACGAAGCCTGACTCCTCCTGAAACTTGATAGGAGTCCCAGGATTCCTGTGGCACGTGGAAAGGGACCCTTGGTCTCCCGCCTCAGCTGGAGAGGCGTCCCAATTGCCCTGCCAAGCCTCGAGGAGAATCCCGAGTTGTCCCTCGAAACTAGGCAGGAGTCCTGACGTCGCTGAACAAACACGTGGCTGGAAGGGCCATCCCCGTCGTAACTCGAGAATATACCTCAGGTTCCCGCCGCAACTCGAGAAAAAGCATGAGACTTCCCCCTCGCCGCAAGATGAGGCCTGATTTCCCTGCCCTGCGTGCAGAGCAATTCCGTGTTGCACATCACACATGAAAGGAGCCTTGATTTCCTTGATGGCACTCCAGAGAAACCCCAAGAACACTGTTTCAAGGCTAGAGGGATCCTGAGGTCACTGTAGCAACACGAAAGAGCTCCGTGGACCAAAAATCAACTCGAGATGAGAGGTTAGTCCCTGGCTTCGACTCCAGAGGAATACCACCTTACCACAAGCACCTCAAGAGGAGGCTTCTCTCAGCTCTAGGTATGTGAGAGGAACCCTGAGTTTGCGGCCTCAAGTGGAATGGACACCGCGATGCCCTGACTCGAAATAAGGCCGGATATCCCTGCGGTGACTTGAATGCAGGCTCGTCTTGCATCTCCCAAGATGAAAGGATGTCTGAATCCCCTGTGGAGACTTCAGAGAAAGATCTAGTTCCCCACCTCATCGCGACCGGAGGCCTCACATCCTTTGAAAACTCCAGAGGTACGCGGAGATCAGTGCCTCCAAAGGAGACGATGCCTGAATCCTCGTGAAACTTGATAGGTGTCCCAGGATTCCTGTGGCACGTTGAAAGGGACCCTTGGTCTCCCGCCTCAGCTGGAGAGGCGTCCCAATTGCCCTGCCAAGCCTCGAGGAGAATCCCGAGTTGTCCCTCGCAACTAGGCAGGAGTCCTGACGTCGCTGAACAAACACGTGGCTGGAAGGGCCATTCCCGTCATAACTCGAGAATATACCCCAGGGTCCCGCCGCAACTCGAGAAAAACCATGAGACTTCCCCCTCCCCGCGAGATGAGGCTCGATTCTCCTGCACTGCATGCAGAGCAATTCCGTGTTGCACATCAAACATGAAAGGAGCCTTGATTTCCTTGATGGCACCCCAGAGAAAACCCAAGAACACTGTTTCAAGGATAGAGGGATCCTGAGGTTACTGTAGCAACACGAAAGAGGTCCGTGGACCAAAAATCAACTCGAGATGAGAGGTTAGTCCCTGGCTTCGACTCCAGAGGAATACCACCTTACCACACGCACCTCAAGAGGAGGCTTCTCTCAGCTCTAGCTATGTGACAGGGACCTTGAGTTTGCGGCCTCAAGTGGAATGGACACTGCGATGCCCTGACGCGAAATAAGGCCGGATATCCCTGCAGTGAATTGAATGCAGGCTCGTCTTGCATCTCCCAAGATGAAAGGATATCTGAATCCCCTGTGGAGACCACAGAGAAAGACCTAGTTCCCCACCTCATCGCGACCGGAGGCCTCACATCCTTTGAAAACTTCAGAGGTACGCGGAGATCAGTGCCTCCAAAGGAGACGATGCCTGACTCCTCATGAAACTTGATAGGAGTCCCAGGATTCCTGTGGCACGTGGAAAGGGACCCTTGGTCTCCCGCCTCAGCTGGAGAGGCGTCCCAATTGCCCTGCCAAGCCTCGAGGAGAATCCCGAGTTGTCCCTCGCAACTAGGCAGGAGTCCTGACGTCGCTGATCAAACACGTGTGTGGAAGGGCCATCCCCGTCTTAACTCGAGAATATACCCCAGGTTCCCGCCGCAACTCGAGAAAAACCATGAGACTTCCCCCTCGCCGCGAGATGAGGCCTGATTCCCCTGCCCTGCGTGCAGAGCAATTCCGTGTTGCACATCACACATGAAAGGAGCCTTGATTTCCTTGATGGCACTCCAGAGAAACCCCAAGAACACTGTTTCAAGGCTAGAGGGATCCTGAGTTCACTGTAGCAACACGAAAGAACTCCGTGGACCAAAAATCAACTCGAGATGAGAGGTTAGTCCCTGGCTTCGACTCCAGAGGAATACCACCTTACCACAAGCACCTCAAGAGGAGGCTTCTCTCAGCTCTAGCAATGTGCTGAGTTTGCGGCCTCAAGTGGAATGGACACCGCGATGCCCTGACTCGAAATAAGGCCGGATATCCCTGCACTGACTTGAATGCAGGCTCGTCTTGCATCTCCCAAGATGAAAGGATGTCTGAATCCCCTGTGGAGACCACAGAAAAAGACCTATTTCCCCACCTCATCACGACCCGAGGCCTCACATCCTTTGAAAACTCCAGAGGTACGCGGAGATCAGTGCCTCCAAAGGAGACGATGCCTGACTCCTCGTGAAACTTGATAGGAGTCCCAGGATTCCTGTGGCACGTGGAAAGGGACCCTTGGTCTCCCGCCTCAGCTGGAGAGGCGTCCCAATTGCCCTGCCAAGCCTCGAGGAGAATCCCGAGTTGTCCCTCGCAACTAGGCAGGAGTCCTGACGTCGCTGAACAAACACGTGGCTGGAAGGGCCATCCCCGTCGTAACTCGAGAATATACCCCAGGTTCCCGCCGCAACTCGAGAAAAACCATGAGACTTCCCCCTCGCCGCGAGATGAGGCCCGATTCCCCTGCACTGCGTGCAGAGCAATTCCGTGATGCACATCACACATGAAAGGAGCCTTGATTTCCTTGATGGCACTCCAGAGAAACCCCAAGAACACTGTTTCAAGGCTAGAGGGATCCTGAGGTCACTGTAGCCACACGAAAGAGCTCCGTGGACAAAAAATCAACTCGAGATGAGAGGTTAGTCCCTGGCTTCGACTCCAGAGGAATACCACCTTAACACAAGCACCTCAAGAGGAGGCTTCTCTCAGCTCTAGGTATAGTGAGAGGGACCCTGAGTTTGCGGCCTCAAGTGGAATGGACACCGCGATGCCCTGACTCGAAATAAGGCCGGATATCCCTGCAGTGACTTGAATGCAGGCTCGTCTTGCATCTCCCAATATGAAAGGATGTCTGAATCCCCTGTGGAGACCACAGAGAAAGACCTAGTTCCCCACCTCATCGCGACCGGAGGCCTCACATCCTTTGAAAACTTCAGAGGTACGGGGAGATCAGTGCCTCCAAAGGAGACGATGCCTGACTCCTCGTGAAACTTGATAGGAGTCCCAGGATTCCTGTGGCACGTGGAAAGGGACCCTTGGTCTCCCGCCTCAGCTGGAGAGGCGTCCCAATTGCCCTGCCAAGCCTCGAGGAGAATCCCGAGTTGTCCCTCGCAACTAGGCAGGAGTCCTGACGTCGCTGAACAAACACGTGGCTGGAAGGGCCATCCCCGTCGTAACTCGAGAATATACCCCAGGTTCCCGCCGCAACTCGAGAAAAACCATGAGACTTCGCCCTCGCCACGAGATGAGGCCCGATTCCCCTGCACTGCGTGCAGAGCAATTCAGTGTTGTACATCACACATGAAAGGAGCCTTGATTTCCTTGATGGCACTCCAGAGAAACCCCAAGAACACTGTTTCAAGGCTAGAGGGATTCTGAGGTCACTGTAGCCACACGAAAGAGCTCCGTGGACCCAAAATCAACTCGAGATGAGAGGTTAGTCCCTGGCTTCGACTCCAGAGGAATACCACCTTAACACAAGCACCTCAAGAGGAGGCTTCTCTCAGCTCTAGGTATAGTGAGAGGGACCCTGAGTTTGCAGCCTCAAGTGGAATGGACACCGCGATGCCCTGACTCGAAATAAGGCCGGATATCCCTGCAGTGACTTGAATACAGGCTCGTCTTGCATCTCCCAAGATGAAAGGATGTCTGAATCCCCTGTGGAGACCACAGAGAAAGACCTAGTTCCCCACCTCATCGCGACCGGAGGCCTTACATCCTTTGAAAACTCCAGAGGTACGCGGAGATCAGTGCCTCCAAAGGAGTCGATGCCTGACTCCTCCTGAAACTTGATAGGAGTCCCAGGATTCCTGTGCACGTGGAAAGGGACCCTTGGTCTCCCGCCTCAGCTGGAGAGGCGTCCCAATTGCCCTGCCAAGCCTCGAGGAGAATCCCGAGTTGTCCCTCGAAACTTGGCAGGAGTCCTGACGTCACTGAACAAACACGTGGGTGGAAGGGCCATCCCCGTCGTAACTCGAGAATATACCCCAGGTTCCCACCGCAACTCGAGAAAAACCATGAGACTTCCCCCTCGCCGCGAGATGAGGCCCGATACCCCTGCACTGCGTGCAGAGCAATTCCGTGTTGCACATCACACATGAAAGGAGCCTTGATTTCCTTGATGGCAGTCCATAGAAACCCCAAGAACACTGTTTCAAGGCTAGAGGGATCCTGAGGTCACTGTAGCAACACGAAAGAACTCCGTGGCCCAAAAATCAACTCGAGATGAGAGGTTAGTCCCTGGCTTCGACTCCAGAGGAATACCACCTTACCACAAGCACCTCAAGAGGAGGCTTCTCTCAGCTCTAGCTATGTGCTGAGTTTGCGGCCTCAAGTGGAATGGACACCGCGATGCCCTGACTCGAAATAAGGCTGGATATCCCTGCAGTGACTTGAATGCAGGCTCGTCTTGCATCTCCCAAGATGAAAGGATGTCTGAATCCCCTGTGGAGACCACAGAAAAAGACCTAGTTTCCCACCTCATCGCGACCGGAGGCCTCACATCCTTTGAAAACTTCAGAGGTACGCGGAGATCAGTGCCTCCAAAGGAGACGATGCCTGACTCCTCGTGAAACTTGATAGGAGTCCCAGGATTCCTGTGGCACGTGGAAAGGGACCCTTGGTCTCCCGCCTCAGCTGGAGAGGCGTCCCAATTGCCCTGCCAAGCCTCGAGGAGAATCCCGAGTTGTCCCTCGCAACTAGGCAGGATTCCTGCCGTCGCTGAGCAAACACGTGGCTGGAAGGGCCAACCCCGTCGTAACTCGAGAATATACCCCAGGTTCCCGCCGCAACTCGAGAAAAACCATGAGACTTCCCTCTCGCCGCGAGAAGAGGCCCGATTCCCCTTCACTGCGTGCAGAGCAATTCAGTGTTGCACATCACACATGAAAGGAGCCTTGATTTCCTTGATGGCACTCCAGAGAAACCCCAAGAACACTGTTTCAAGGCTAGAGGGATCCTGAGGTCACTGTAGCCACACGAAAGAGCTCCGTGGACCAAAAATCAACTCGAGAAGAGAGGTTAGTCCCTGGCTTCGACTCCAGAGGAATACCACCTTAACACAAGCACCTCAAGAGGAGGCTTCTCTCAGCTATAGGTATGTGAGAGGGACCCTGAGTTTGCGGCCTCAAGTGGAATGGACACCGCAATGCCCTGACTCGAAATAAGGCCATATATCCCTGCAGTGACTTGAATGCAGGCTCGTCTTGCATCTCCCAAGATGAAAGGATGTCTGAATCCCCTGTGGAGACTTCAGAGAAAGATCTAGTTCCCCACCTCATCGCGACCGGAGGCCTCACATCCTTTGAAAACTCCAGAGGTACGCGGAGATTGTGCCTCCAAAGGAGACGATGCCTGAATCCTCGTGAAACTTGATAGGTGTCCCAGGATTCCTGTGGCACGTGGAAAGGGACCCTTGGTCTCCCGCCTCAGCTGGAGAGGCGTCCCAATTGCCCTGCCAAGCCTCGAGGAGAATCCCGAGTTGTCCCTCGCAACTAGGCAGGAGTCCTGACGTCGCTGAACAAACACGTGGCTGTAAGGGCCATTCCCTTCATAACTCGAGAACATACCCCAGGGTCCCGCCGCAACTCGAGAAAAACCATGAGACTTCCCCCTCCCCGCGAGATGAGGCTCGATTCTCCTGCACTGCATGCAGAGCAATTCCGCGTTGCACATCAAACATGAAAGGAGCCTTGATTTGCTTGATGGCACCCCAGAGAAAACCCAAGAACACTGTTTCAAGGCTAGAGGGATCCTGAGGTTACTGTAGCAACACGAAAGAGGTCCGCGGACCAAGAATCAACTCGAGATGAGAGGTTAGTCCCTGGCTTCAACTCCAGAGGAATACCACCTTAACACAAGCACCTCAAGAGGAGGCTTCTCTCAGCTCTAGGTATGTGAGAGGGACCCTGATTTTGCGGACTCAAGTGGAATGGACACTGCGATGCCCTGACGCGAAATAAGGCCGGATATCCCTGCAGTGAATTGAATGCAGGCTCGTCTTTCATCTCCCAAGATGAAAGGATATCTGAATCCCCTGTGGAGACCACAGAGAAAGACCTAGTTCCCCACCTCATCGCGACCGGAGGCCTCACATCCTTTCAAAACTCCAGAGGTACGCGGAGATCAGTGCCTCCAAAGGAGACGATGCCTGACTCCTCGTCAAACTTGATAGGAGTCCCAGGATTCCTGTGGCACGTGGAAAGGGACCCTTGGTCTCCCGCCTCAGCTGGAGAGGCGTCCCAATTGCCCTGCCAAGCCTCGAGGAAAATCCCGAGTTGTCCCTCGCAACTAGGCAGGAGTCCTGACGTCGCTGAACAAACACGTGGCTGGAAGGGCCATCCCCGTCGTAACTCGAGAATATACCCCAGGTTCCCGCCGCAACTCGAGAAAAACCATGAGACTTCCTCCTCGCTGCGAGATGAGGCCCGATTCCCCTGCACTGCGTGCAGAGCAATTCAGCGTTGCACATCACACATGAAAGGAGCCTTGATTTCCTTGATGGCACTCCAGAGAAATCCCAAGAACACTGTTTCCAGGCTAGAGGGATCCTGAGGTCACTGTAGCAACACGAAAGAGCTCCGTGGCCCAAAAATCAACTCGAGATGAGAGGTTAGTCCCTGGCTTCGACTCCAGAGGAATACCACCTTAACACAAGCACCCCAAGAGGAGGCTTCTCTCAGCTCTAGGTATGTGAGAGGGACCCTGAGTTTGCGGCCTCAAGTGGAATGGACACCGCGATGCCCTGACTCGAAATAAGGCCGGATATCCCTGCAGTGACTTGAATGCAGGCTCGTCTTGCATCTCCCAAGACGAAAGGATGTCTGAATCCCCTGTGGAGACCACAGAGAAAGACCTAGTTCCCCACCTCATCGCGACCGGAGGCCTCACATCCTTTGAAAACTTCAGAGGTACGCGGAGATCAGTGCCTCCAAAGGAGACGATGCCTGACTCCTCGTGAAACTTGATAGGAGTCCCAGGATTCCTGTGCACGTGGAAAGGGACCCTTGGTCTCCCGCCTCAGCTGGAGAGGCGTCCCAATTGCCCTGCCAAGCCTCGAGGAGAATCCCGAGTTGTCCCTCGCAACTAGGCAGGAGTCCTGCCTTCGCTGAACAAACACGTGTGTGGAAGGGCCATCCCCGTCGTAACTCGAGAATATACCCCAGATTCCCGCCGCAACTCGAGAAAAACCATGAGACTTCCCCCTCGCCGCGAGATGAGGCCCGATTCCCAAGCCCTGCGTGCAGAGCAATTCTGTGTTGCACATCACACATGAAAGGAGCCTTGATTTCCTTGATGGCACTCCAGAGAAACCCCAAGAACACTGTTTCAAGGCTAGAGGGATCCTGAGGTCACTGTAGCAACACGAAAGAGCTCCGTGGCCCAAAAATCAACTCGAGATGAGAGGGTAGTAACTGGCTTCGACTCCAGAGGAATACCACCTTACCACAAGCACCTCAAGAGGAGGCTTCTCTCAGCTCTAGCTATGTGCTGAGTTTGCGGCCTCAATTGGAATGGACACCGCGATGCCCTGACTCGAAATAAGGCCGGATATCCCTGCAGTGACTTGAATGCAGGCTCGTCTTGCATCTCCCAAGACGAAAGGATGTCTGAATCCCCTGTGGAGACCACAGAAAAAGACCTAGTTCCTCACCTCATCGCGACCGGAGGCCTCACATCCTTTGAAAATTCCAGAGGTACGCGGAGATCAGTGCCTCCAAAGGAGACGATGCCTGACTCCTCGTGAAACTTGATAGGAGTCCCAGGATTCCTGTGGCACGTGGAAAGGGACCCTTGGTCTCCCGCCTCAGCTGGAGAGGCGTCCCAATTGCCCTGCCAAGCCTCGAGGAGAATCCCGAGTTGTCCCTCGCAACTAGGCAGGAGTCCTGACGTCGCTGAACAAACACGTGGCTGGAAGGGCCATCCCCGTCGTAACTCGAGAATATACCCCAGGTTCCCGCCGCAACTCGAGAAAAACCATGAGACTTCCCCCTCGCCGCGAGATGAGGCCCGATTCCCCTGCACTGCGTGCAGAGCAATTCAGTGTTGCACATCACACATGAAAGGAGCCTTGATTTCCTTGATGGCACTCCAGAGAAACCCCAAGAACACTGTTTCAAGGCTAGAGGGATCCTGAGGTCACTGTAGCCACACGAAAGAGCTCCGTGGACCAAAAATCAACTCGAGATGAGAGGTTAGTCCCTGGCTTCGACTCCAGAGGAATACCACCTTACCACAAGCACCTCAAGAGGAGGCTTCTCTCAGCTCTAGGTATGTGAGAGGGACCCTGAGTTTGCGGCCTCAAGTGGAATGGACACCGCGATGCCCTGACTCGAAATAAGGCCGGATATCCCTGCAGTGACTTGAATGCAGGCTCATCTTGCATCTCCCAAATGAAAGGATGTCTGAATCCCCTGTGGAGACCTCAGAGAAAGATCTAGTTCCCCACCTCATTGCGACCGGAGGCCTCACATCCTTTGAAAACTCCAGAGGTACACGGATATCATTGGTCCAAAGGAGACGATGCCTGACTCCTCGTGAAACTTGATAGGAGTCCCAGGATTCCTGTGGCACGTGGAAAGGGACCCTTGGTCTCCCGCCTCAGATGGAGAGGCGTCCCAATTGCCCTGCCAAGCCTCGAGGAGAATCCCGAGTTGTCCCTCGCAACTAGGCAGGAGTCCTGACGTCACTGAACAAACACGTGGGTGGAAGGGCCATCCCCGTCGTAACTCGAGAATATACCCCAGGTTCCCGCCGCAACTCGAGAAAAACCATGAGACTTCTTCCTCGCTGCGAGATGAGGCCCGATTCCCCTGCACTGCGTGCAGAGCAATTCCGTGTTGCACATCACACATGAAAGGAGCCTTGATTTCCTTGATGGCACTCCAGAGAAACCCCAAGAACACTGTTTCAAGGCTAGAGGGATCCTGAGGTCACTGTAGCAACACGAAAGAGCTCCGTGGCCCAAAAATCAACTCAAGATGAGAGGTTAGTCCCTGGCTTCGACTCCAGAGGAATACCACCTTAACACAAGCACCTCAAGAGGAGGCTTCTCTCAGCTCTAGCTATGTGCTGAGTTTGCGGCCTCAATTGGAATGGACACCGCGATGCCCTGACTCGAAATAAGGCCGGATATCCCTGCAGTGACTTGAATGCAGGCTCGTCTTGCATCTCCCAAGATGAAAGGATGTCTGAATCCCCTGTGGAGACCACAGAAAAAGACCTAGTTCCCCACCTCATTACGACCCGAGGCATCACATCCTTTGAAAACTCCAGAGGTACGCGGAGATCAGTGCCTCCAAAGGAGACGATGCCTGACTCCTCGTGAAACTTGATAGGAGTCCCAGGATTCCTGTGGCACGTGGAAAGGGAACCTTGGTCTCCCGCCTCAGCTGGAGAGGCGTCCCAATTGCCCTGCCAAGCCTCGAGGAGAATCCCGAGTTGTCCCTCGCAACTAGGCAGGAGTCCTGACGTCGCTGAACAAACACGTGGCTGGAAGGGCCATCCCCGTCGTAACTCGAGAATATACCCCAGGTTCCCGCCGCAACTCGAGAAAAACCATGAGACTTCCCCCTCGCCGCGAGATGAGGCCCGATTCCCCTGCACTGCGTGCAGAGCAATTCAGTGTTGCACATCACACATGAAAGGAGCCTTGATTTCCTTGATGGCACTCCAGAGAAACCCCAAGAACACTGTTTCAAGGCTAGAGGGATCCTGAGGTCACTGTAGCCACACGAAAGAGCTCCGTGGACCAAAAATCAACTCGAGATGAGAGGTTAGTCCCTGGCTTCGACTCCAGAGGAATACCACCTTACCACAAGCACCTCAAGAGGAGGCTTCTCTCAGCTCTAGGTATGTGAGAGGGACCCTGAGTTTGCGGCCTCAAGTGGAATGGACACCGCGATGCCCTGACTCGAAATAAGGCCGGATATCCCTGCAGTGACTTGAATGCAGGCTCATCTTGCATCTCCCAAATGAAAGGATGTCTGAATCCCCTGTGGAGACCTCAGAGAAAGATCTAGTTCCCCACCTCATTGCGACCGGAGGCCTCACATCCTTTGAAAACTCCAGAGGTACACGGATATCAGTGGCTCCAAAGGAGACGATGCCTGACTCCTCGTGAAACTTGATAGGAGTCCCAGGATTCCTGTGGCACGTGGAAAGGGACCCTTGGTCTCCCGCCTCAGATGGAGAGGCGTCCCAATTGCCCTGCCAAGCCTCGAGGAGAATCCCGAGTTGTCCCTCGCAACTAGGCAGGAGTCCTGACGTCACTGAACAAACACGTGGGTGGAAGGGCCATCCCCGTCGTAACTCGAGAATATACCCCAGGTTCCCGCCGCAACTCGAGAAAAACCATGAGACTTCTTCCTCGCCGCGAGATGAGGCCCGATTCCCCTGCACTGCGTGCAGAGCAATTCCGTGTTGCACATCACACATGAAAGGAGCCTTGATTTCCTTGATGGCACTCCAGAGAAACCCCAAGAACACTGTTTCAAGGCTAGAGGGATCCTGAGGTCACTGTAGCAACACGAAAGAGCTCCGTGGCCCAAAAATCAACTCAAGATGAGAGGTTAGTCCCTGGCTTCGACTCCAGAGGAATACCACCTTAACACAAGCACCTCAAGAGGAGGCTTCTCTCAGCTCTAGCTATGTGCTGAGTTTGCGGCCTCAATTGGAATGGACACCGCGATGCCCTGACTCGAAATAAGGCCGGATATCCCTGCAGTGACTTGAATGCAGGCTCGTCTTGCATCTCCCAAGATGAAAGGATGTCTGAATCCCCTGTGGAGACCACAGAAAAAGACCTAGTTCCCCACCTCATTACGACCCGAGGCATCACATCCTTTGAAAACTCCAGAGGTACGCGGAGATCAGTGCCTCCAAAGGAGACGATGCCTGACTCCTCGTGAAACTTGATAGGAGTCCCAGGATTCCTGTGGCACGTGGAAAGGGAACCTTGGTCTCCCGCCTCAGCTGGAGAGGCGTCCCAATTGCCCTGCCAAGCCTCGAGGAGAATCCCGAGTTGTCCCTCGCAACTAGGCAGGAGTCCTGACGTCGCTGAACAAACACGTGGCTGGAAGGGCAATCCCCGTCGTAACTCGAGAATATACCCCAGGTTCCCGCCGCAACTCGAGAAAAACCATGAGACTTCCCCCTCGCCGCGAGATGAGGCCCGATTCCCCTTCACTGCGTGCAGAGCAATTCCGTGTTGCACATCACACATGAAAGGAGGCTTGATTTCCTTGATGGCACTCCAGAGAAACCCCAAGAACACTGTTTCAAGGCTAGAGGGATCCTGAGGTCACTGTAGCCACACGAAAGAGCTCCGTGGCCCAAAAATCAACTCGAGATGAGAGGTTAGTCCCTGGCTTCGACTCCAGAGGAATACCACCTTACCACAAGCACCTCAAGAGGAGGCTTCTCTCAGCTCTAGGTATGTGAGAGGGACCCTGAGTTTGCGGCCTCAAGTGGAATGAACACCGCGATGCCCTGACTCGAAATAAGGCCGGATATCCCTGCAGTGACTTGAATGCAGGCTCGTCTTGCATCTCCCAAATGAAAGGATGACTGAATCCCCTGTGGAGACCTCAGAGAAAGATCTAGTTCCCCACCTCATCGCGACCGGAAGCCTCACATCCTTTGAAAACTCCAGAGGTACGCGGAGATCAGTGCCTCCAAAGGAGACGATGCCTGACTCCTCGTGAAACTTGATAGGAGTCGCAGGATTCCTGTGGCACGTGGAAAGGGACACTTGGTCTCCCGCCTCAGCTGGAGAGGCGTCCCAATTGCCCTGCCAAGCCTCGAGGAGAATCCCGAGTTGTCCCTCGCAACTAGGCAGGAGTCCTGACGTCGCTGAACAAACACGTGGGTGGAAGGGCCATCCCCGTCGTAACTCGAGAATATACCCCAGGTTCCCGCCGCAACTCGAGAAAAACCATGAGACTTCCCCCTCGCCGCGAGATGAGGCCCGATTCCAATGCACTGCGTGCAGAGCAATTCCGTGTTGCACATCACACATGAAAGGAGCCTTGATTTTCTTGATGGCACTCCAGAGAACCCCCAAGAACACTGTTTCAAGGCTACAGGGATCCTGAGGTCACAGTAGCAACACGAAAGAGCTCCGTGGACCAAAAATCAACTCGAGATGAGAGGTTAGTCCCTGGCTTCGACTCCAGAGGAATACCACCTTAACACAAGCACCCCAAGAGGAGGCTTCTCTCAGCTCTAGGTATGTGAGAGGGACCCTGAGTTTGCGGCCTCAAGTGGAATGGACACCGCGATGCCCTGACTCGAAATAAGGCCGGATATCCCTGCAGTGACTTGAATGCAGGCTCGTCTTGCATCTCCCAGGATGAAAGGATTTCTGAATTCCCTGTGGAGACCACAGAGAAAGACCTAGTTCCCCACCTCATCGCGACCGGAGGCCTCACATCCTTTGAAAACTCCAGAGGTACGCGGAGATCAGTGCCTCCAAAGGAGACGATGCCTGACTCCTCGTGAAACTTGATAGGAGTCCCAGGATTCCTGTGGCACGTGGAAAGGGATCCTTGGTCTCCCGCCTCAGCGGGAGAGTCGTCCCAATTGCCCTGCCAAGCCTCAAGGAGAATCCCGAGTTGTCCCTCGCAACTAGGCCGGAGTCCTGACGTCGCTGAACAAACACGTGGGTGGAAGGGCCATCCCCGTCGTAACTCGAGAATATACCCCAGGTTCCCGCCGCAACTCGAGAAAAACCATGAGACTTCCCCCTCGCCGCGAGATGAGGCCCGATTCCCCTGCACTGCATGCAGAGCAATTCCGTGTTGCACATCAAACAAGAAAGGAGCCTTGATTTCCTTGATGGCACTCCAGAGAAACCCCAAGAACACTGTTTTAAGGCTAGAGGGATCCCGAGGTCACTGTAGAAACACGAAAGAGCTCCTTGGACCAAAAATCAATTCGAGATGCGAGGTTAGTCCCTGGCTTCGACTGCAGAGGAATACCACCTTACCACAAGCACATCAAGAGGAGGCTTCTCTCAGCTCTAGGTATGTGAGAGGGACCCTGAGTTTGCGGCCTCAAGTGGAATGGAAACCGCGATGCCCTGACTCGAAATAAGGCCGAATATCCCTGCAGTGACTTGAATGCAGGCTCGTCTTGCATCTCTCAAGATGAAAGGATGACTGAATCCCCTGTGAAGACCACAGAAAAAGACCTATTTCCCCACCTCATCGCGACCTGAGGCCTCACATCCTTTGAAAACTCCAGAGGTACGCGGAGATCAGTGCCTCCAAAGGAGACAATACCTGACTCCTCGTGAAACTTGATAGGAGTCCCAGGATTCCTGTGGCACGTGGAAAGGGACCCTTGGTCTCCTGCCTCAGCTGGAGAGGCGTCACAATTGCCCTGCCAAGCCTCGAGGAGAATCCACAGTTGTCCCTCGCAACTAGGCAGGAGTCCTGACTTCGCTGAACTAACACGTGGGTGGAAGGGCCATCCCCGTCGTAACTCGAGAATATACCCCAGGTTCCCGCCGCAACTCGAGAAAAACCATGAGACTTCCCCCTCGCCGCGAGATGAGGCCCGATTCCCCTGCACTGCGTGCAGAGCAATTCCGTGTTGCACATCACACAAGAAAGGAGCCTTGATTTCCTTGACGGCACTCCAGCGAAACCCCAAGAAAACTGTTTCAAGGCTAGAGGAATCCTGAGGTCACTGTAGCAACACGAAAGAGCTCCGTGGAACCAAAATGAACTCGAGATGAGAGGTTAGTCCCTGGCTTCGACTCCAGAGGAATACCACCTTACCACAAGCACCTCAAGAGGAGGCTTCTCTCAGCTCTAGGTATGTGAGAGGGACCCTGAATTTGCGGCCTCCAGTGGAATGGACACCGCGATGCCCTGACTCGAAATAAGGCCGGATATCCCTGCAGTGACTTGAATGCAGCCTCGTCTTGCATCTCCCAAGACGAAAGGATGTCTGAATCCCATGTGGAGACCACAGAGAAAGACCTAGTTCCCCACCTCATCGCGACCTGAGGCCTCACATCCTTTGAAAATTCCAGAGGTACGCGGAGATCAGTGCCTCCAAAGGAGACGATGCCTGACTCCTCGTGAAACTTGATAGGAGTCCCAGAATTCCTGTGGCACGTGGAAAGGGACCCTTGGTCTCCCGCCTCAGCTGGAGAGGCGTCCCAATTGCCCTGCCAAGCCTCGAGGAGAATCCCGAGTTGTCCCTCGTAACTAGGCAGGAGTCCTGACGTCGCTGAACAAACACGTGGATGGAAGGGCCATCCTCGTCGTAACTCGAGAATATACCCCAGGTTCCCGCCGCAACTCGAGAAAAACCATGAGACTTCCCCCTCGCCGCGAGATGAGGCCCGATTCCCCTGCACTGCGTGCAGAGCAATTCCGTGTTACACATCACACATGAAAGGAGCCTTGATTTCCTTGATGGCACTCCAGAGAAACCCTAAGAACACTGTTTCAAGGCTAGAGGGATCCTGAGGTCACTGTAGCAACACGAAAGAGCTCCGTGGACCAAAAATCAACTCGAGATGAGAGGGTAGTCCCTGGCTTCGACTCCAGAGGAATACCACCTTACCACAAGCACCTCAAGAGGAGGCTTCTCTCAGCTCTAGGTATGTGAGAGGGACCCTGAGTTTGCGGCCTCAAGTGGAATGGACACCGCGATGCCCTGACTCGAAATAAGGCCGGATATCCCTGCAGTGACTTGAATGCAGGCTCGTCTTGCATCTCCCAAGACGAAAGGATGTCTGAATCCCATGTGGAGACCACAGAGAAAGACCTAGTTCCCCACCTCCTGGCGACCGGAAGCCTCACATCCTTTGAAAACTCCAGAGGTACGCGGAGATCAGTGCCTCCAAAGGAGACGATGCCTGACTCCTCGTGAAACTTGATAGGAGTCCCAGGATTCCTGTGGCATGTGGAAAGGGACACTTGGTCTCCCGCCTCAGCTGGAGAGGCGTCCCAATTGCCCTGCCAAGCCTCAAGGACAATCCCGAGTTGTCCCTCGCAACTAGGCAGGAGTCCTGCCGTCGCTGAACTAACACGTGGGTGGAAGGGCCATCCCCGTCGTAACTCGAGAATATACCCCAGGTTCCCGCCGCAACTCGAGAAAAACCATGAGACTTCCCCCTCGCCGCGAGATGAGGCCCGATTCCCCTGCACTGCGTGCAGAGCAATTCCGTCTTGCACATCACACATGAAAGGAGCCTTGATTTCCTTGATGGCACTCCAGAAAAACCCCAAGAACACTGTTTCAAGGTTAGAGGGATCACGAGGTCACTGTAGCAACACGAAAGAGCTCCGTGGACCAAAAATCAACTCGATATGAGAGGTTAGTCCCTGGCTTCGACTCCAGAGGAATACCACCTTACCACAAGCACCTCAAGAGGAGGCTTCTCTCAGCTTTAGGTATGTGAGAGGGACCCTGAGTTTGCGGCCTCAACTGGAATGGACACCGCGATGCCCTGACTCGAAATAAGGCCGGATATCCCTGCAGTGACTTGAATGCAGGCTCGTCTTGCATCTCCCAAGACGAAAGGATGTCTGAATCCCCTGTGGAGACCACAGAGAAAGACCTACTTCCCCACCTCATCGTGACTGGAGGCCTCACATCCCTTGAAAACTCCAGAGGTACGCGGAGATCAGTGCCTCCAAAGGAGACGATGCCTGACTCCTCGTGAAACTTGATAGGAGTCCCAGGATTCCTGTGGCACGTGGAAAGGGACACTTGGTCTCCCGGCTCAGGTGGAGAGGCGTCCCAATTGCCCTGCCAAGCCTCGAGGAGAATCCCGAGTTGTCCCTCACAACTAGTCAGGAGTCCTGACTTCACTGAAGAAACACGTGGGTGGAAGGGCCATCCCCGTCGTAACTCGAGAATATACCCCAGGTTCCCGCCGCAACTCGAGAAAAACCATGAGACTTCCCCCTCGCCGCGAAATGAGGCCCGATACCACTGCACTACGTGCAGAGCAATTCCGTGTTGCACATCACACATGAAAGGAGCCTTGATTTCCTTGATGGCACTCCAGAGAAACCCCAAGAACACTGTTTCAAGGCTAGAGGGATCCTGAGGTCACTGTAGCAACACGAAAGAGCTCCGTGGACCAAAAATCAACTCGAGATGAGAGGTTAGTCCCTGGCTTCGACTCCAGAGGAATACCACCTTACCACAAGCACCTCAAGAGGAGGCTTCTCTCAGCTCTAGCTATGTGAGAGGGACCCTGATTTTGCGGCCTCAAGTGGAATGGACACCGCGATGCCCTGACTCGAAATAAGGCCGGATATCCCTGCAGTGACTTGAATGCAGGCTCGTCTTGCATCTCCAAAGATGAAGGGATGTCTGAATCCCCTGTGGAGACCACAGAGAAAGACCTAGTTCCCCACCTCATCGCGACCGGAGGCCTCACATCCTTTGAAAACTCCAGAGGTACGCGGAGATCAGTGCCTCCAAAGGAGACGATGCCTGACTCCTCGTGAAACTTGATAGGAGTCCCAGGATTCCTGTGGCACGTGGAAAGGGACCCTTGGTCTCCCGCCTCAGCTGGAGAGGCGTCCCAATTGCCCTGCCAAGCCTCGAGGAGAATCCCGAGTTGTCCCTCGCAACTAGGCAGGAGTCCTGACTTCACTGAAGAAACACGTGGGTGGAAGGGCCATCCCCGTCGTAACTCGAGAATATACCCCAGGTTGCCGCCGCAACTCGAGAAAAACGATGAGACTTCCCCCTCGCCGTGAGATGAGGCCCGATTCCCCTGCACTGCGTGCAGAGCAATTCCGTGTTGCACATCAAACAAGAAAGGAGCCTTGATTTCCTTGATGGCACTCCAGAGAAACCCCAAGAACACTGTTTCAAGGCTAGAGGGATCCTGAGGTCACTGTAGCAACACGAAAGAGCTCCGTGGACCAAAAATCAACTCGAGATGAGAGGTTAGTCCCTGGCTTCGACTCCAGAGGAATACCACCTTACCACAAGCACCTCAAGAGGAGGCTTCTCTCAGCTCTAGCTATGTGAGAGGGACCCTGAGTTTGCGGCCTCAAGTGGAATGGACACTGCGATGCCCTGGCTCGAAATAAGGCCGGATATCCCTGCAGTGACTTGAATGCAGGCTCGTCTTGCATCTCCCAAGACGAAAGGATGTCTGAATCCCCTGTGGAGACCACAGAGAAAGACCTAGTTCCCCACCTCATCGCGACCGGAGGCCTCACATCCTTTGCAAACTCCAGAGGTACGCGGAGATCAGTGCCTCCAAAGGAGACGATGCCTGACTCCTCGTGAAACTTGATAGGAGTCCCAGGATTCCTGTGGCACGTGGAAAGGGACCCTTGGTCTCCCGCCTCAGCTGGAGAGGCGTCCCAATTGCCCTGCCAAGCCTCGAGGAGAATCCCGAATTGTCCCTCGCAACTAGGCAGGAATCCTGACGTCGCTGAACAAACATGTGGGTGGAAGGGCCATCCCCGTCGTAACTCGAGAATATACCCCAGGTTCCCGCCGCAACTCGCGAAAAGCCATGAGACTTCCCCCTCGCCGTGAGATGAAGCCCGATTCCCCTGCACTGCATGCAGAGCAATTCCGTGTTGCACATCACACATGAAAGGAGCCTTGATTTCCTTGATGGCACTCCAGAGAAACCCCAAGAACACTGTTTCAAGGCTAGAGGGATCCTGAGGTCACTGCAGCAACACGAAAGAGCTCCGTGGACCAAAAATCAACTCGAGATGAGAGGTTAGTCCCTGGCTTCGACTCCAGAGGAATACCACCTTACCACAAGCACCTCAAGAGGAGGCTTCTCTCAACTCTAGCTATGTGAGAGGGACCCTGAGTTTGCGGCCTCAAGTGGAATGGACACTGCGATGCCCTGGCTCGAAATAAGGCCGGATATCCCTGCAGTGACTTGAATGCAGGCTCGTCTTGCATCTCCCAAGACGAAAGGATGTCTGAATCCCATGTGGAGACCACAGAGAAAGACCTAGTTCCCGACCTCTTCGCGACCGGAGGCCTCACATCCTTTGCAAACTCCAGAGGTACGCGGAGATCAGTGCCTCCAAAGGAGACGATGCCTGACTCCTCGTGAAACTTGATAGGAGTCCCAGGATTCCTGTGGCACGTGGAAAGTTACCCTTGGTCTCCCGCCTCAGCTGGAGAGGCGTCCCAATTGACCTGTCAAGCCTCGAGGAGAATCCCGAGTTGTCCCTCGCAACTAGTCAGGAGTCCTGACTTCACTGAAGAAACACGTGGGTGGAAGGGCCATCCCCGTCGTAACTCGAGAATTACCCCAGGTTCCCGCCGCAACTCGAGAAAAACCATGAGACTTCCCCCTCGCCGCGATATGAGGCCCGATACCACTGCACTACGTGCAGAGCAATTCCGTGTTGCACATCACACATGAAAGGAGCCTTGATTTCCTTGATGGCACTCCAGAGAAACCCCAAGAACACTGTTTCAAGGCTAGAGGGATCCTGAGGTCACTGTAGCAACACGAAAGAGCTCCGTGGACCAAAAATCAACTCGAGATGAGAGGTTAGTCCCTGGCTTCGACTCCAGAGGAATACCACCTTACCACAAGCACCTCAAGAGGAGGCTTCTCTCATCTCTAGGTATGTGAGAGGGACCCTGAGTTTGCGGCCTCAAGTGGAATGGACACCGCGATGCCCTGACTCGAAATAAGGCCGGATATCCCTGCAGTGACTTGAATGCAGGCTCGTCTTGCATCTCCCAAGATGAAAGGATGTCTGTATCCCCTGTGGAGACCACAGAGAAAGACCTAGTTCCCCACCTCATCGCGACCGGAGGCCTCACATCCTTTGAAAACTCCAGAGGTACGCGGAGATCAGTGCCTCCAAAGGAGACGATGCCTGACTCCTCGTGAAACTTGATAGGAGTCCCAGGATTCCTGTGGCACGTGGAAAGGGACCCTTGGTCTCCCGCCTCAGCTGGAGAGGCGTCCCAATTGCCCTGCCAAGCCTCGAGGAGAATCCCGAGTTGTCCCTCGCAACTAGGCAGGAGTCCTGACGTCGCTGAAGAAACACGTGGGTGGAAGGGCCATCCCCGTCGTAACTCGAGAATATACCCCAGGTTCCCGCCGCAACTCGAGAAATACCATGAGACTTCCCCCTCGCCGTGAGATGAGGCCCGATTCCCCTGCACTGCATGCAGAGCAATTCCGTGTTGCACATCAAACAAGAAAGGAGCCTTGATTTCCTTGATGGCACTCCAGAGAAACCCCAAGAACACTGTTTCAAGGCTAGAGGGATCCTGAGGTCACTGTAGCAACACGAAAGAGCTCCGTGGACCAGAAATCAACTCGAGATGAGAGGTTAGTCCCTGGCTTCGACTCCAGAGGAATACCACCTTACCACAAGCACATCAAGAGGAGGCTTCTCTCAGCTCTAGGTATGTGAGAGGGACCCTGATTTTGCGGCCTCAAGTGGAATGGAAACCGCGATGCCCTGACTCGAAATAAGGCCGAATATCCCTGCAGTGACTTGAATGCAGGCTCGTCTTGCATCTCCCAAGATGAAAGCATGTCTGAATCCCCTGTGGAGACCACAGAGAAAGACCTAGTTCCCCACCTCATCGCGACCGGAGGCCTCACATCCTTTGAAAACTCCAGAGGTACGCGGAGATCAGTGCCTCCAAAGGAGACGATGCCTGACTCCTCGTGAAACTTGATAGGAGTCCCAGGATTCCTGTGGTACGTGGAAAGGGATCCTTGGTCTCCCGCCTCAGCTGGAGAGGCGTCCCAATTGCCCTGCCAAGCCTCGAGGAGAATCCCGAGTTGTCCCTCGCAACTAGGCAGGAATCCTGACGTCGCTGAACAAACATGTGGGTGGAAGGGCCATCCCCGTCGTAACTCGAGAATATACCCCAGGTTCCCGCCGCAACTCGAGAAAAACCATGAGACTTCCCCCTCGCCGTGAGATGAGGCCCGATTCCCCTGCACTGCATGCAGAGCAATTCCGTGTTGCACATCACACATGAAAGGAGCCTTGATTTCCTTGATGGCACTCCAGAGAAACCCCAAGAACTCTGTTTCAAGGCTAGAGGGATCCTGAGGTCACTGCAGCAACACGAAAGATCTCCGCGGACCAAAAATCAACTCGAGATGAGAGGTTAGTCCCTGGCTTCGACTCCAGAGGAATACCACCTTACCACAAGCACCTCAAGAGGAGGCTTCTCTCAGCTCTAGGTATGTGAGAGGGACCCTGAGTTTGCGGCCTCAAGTGGAATGGACACTGCGATGCCCTGGCTCGAAATAAGGCCGGATATCCCTGCAGTGACTTGAATGCAGGCTCGTCTTGCATCTCCCAAGACGAAAGGATGTCTGAATCCCCTGTGGAGACCACAGAGAAAGACCTAGTTCCCCACCTCATCGCGACCGGAGGCCTCACATCCTTTGAAAACTCCAGAGGTACGCGGAGATCAGTGCCTCCAAAGGAGACGATGCCTGACTCCTCGTGAAACTTGATAGGAGTCCCAGGATTCCTGTGGCACGTGGAAAGGGACCCTTGGTCTCCCGCCTCAGCTGGAGAGGCGTCCCAATTGCCCTGCCAAGCCTCGAGGAGAATCCCGAGTTGTCCCTCGCAACTAGGCAGGAGTCCTGACTTCACTGAAGAAACACGTGGGTGGAAGGGCCATCCCCGTCGTAACTCGAGAATATACCCCAGGTTCCGGCCGCAACTCGAGAAAAACCATGAGACTTCCCCCTCGCCGCGATATGAGGCCCGATACCACTGCACTATGTGCAGAGCAATTCCGTGTTGCACATCACACATGAAAGGAGCCTTGATTTCCGTGATGGCACTCCAGAGAAACCCCAAGAACACTGTTTCAAGGCTAGAGGGATCCTGAGGTCACTGTAGCAACACGAAAGAGCTCCGTGGACCAAAAATCAACTCGAGATGAGAGGTTAGTCCCTGGCTTCGACTCCAGAGGAATACCACCTTACCACAAGCACCTCAAGAGGAGGCTTCTCTCAGCTCTAGCTATGTGAGAGGGACCCTGAGTTTGCGGCCTCAAGTGGAATGGACACCGCGATGCCCTGACTCGAAATAAGGCCGGATATCCCTGCAGTGACTTGAATGCAGGCTCGTCTTGCATCTCCCAAGATGAAGGGATGTCTGAATCCCCTGTGGAGACCACAGAGAAAGACCTAGTTCCCCACCTCATCGCGACCGGAGGCCTCACATACTTTGAAAACTCCAGAGGTACGCGGAGATCAGTGCCTCCAAAGGAGACGATGCCTGACTCCTCGTGAAACTTGATAGGAGTCCCAGGATTCTTGTGGCACGTGGAAAGGGACCCTTGGTCTCCCGCCTCAGCTGGAGAGGCGTCCCAATTGCCCTGCCAAGCCTCGAGGAGAATCCCGAGTTGTCCCTCGCAACTAGGCAGGAGTTCTGACGTCCCTGAAGAAACACGTGGGTGGAAGGGCCATCCCCGTCGTAACTCGAGAATATACCCCAGGTTCCCGCCGCAACTCGAGAAAAACCATGAGACTTCCCCCTCGCCGTGAGATGAGGCCCGATTCCCCTGCACTGCATGCAGAGCAATTCCGTGTTGCACATCAAACAAGAAAGGAGCCTTGATTTCCTTGATGGCACTCCAGAGAAACCCCAAAAACACTGTTTCAAGGCTAGAGGGATCCTGAGGTCACTGCAGCAACACGAAAGAGCTCCGTGGACCAAAAATCAACTCTAGATGAGAGGTTAGTCCCTGGCTTCGACTCCAGAGGAATATCACCTTACCACAAGCACCTCAAGAGGAGTCTTCTCTCAGCTCTAGGTATGTGAGAGGGACCCTGAGTTTGCGGCATCAAGTGGAATGGAAACCGCGATGCCCTGACTCGAAATAAGGCCGAATATCCCTGCAGTGACTTGAATGCATGCTCGTCTTGCATCTCCCAAGATGAAAGGATGTCTGAATCCCCTGTGGAGACCACAGAGAAAGACCTAGTTCCCCACCTCATCGCGACCGGAGGCCTCACATCCTTTGAAAACTCCAGAGGTATGCGGAGATCAGTGCCTCCAAAGGAGACGATGCCTGACTCCTCGTGAAATTTGATAGGAGTCCCAGGATTCCTGTGGCACGTGGAAAGGGACCCTTGGTCTCCCGCCTCAGCTGGAGAGGCGTCCCAATTGCCCTGCCAAGCCTCGAGGAGAATCCCGAGTTGTCCCTCGCAACTAGTTAGGAGTCCTGACTTCGCTGAAGAAACACGTGTGTGGAAGGGCCATCCCCGTCGTAACTCGAGAATATACCCCAGGTTCCCGCCGCAACTCGAGAAAAACCATGAGACTTCCCCCTCGCCGCGAGATGAGGCCCGATTCCCCTGCACTGCGTGCAGAGCAATTCCGTGTTGCACATCACACATGAAAGGAGCCTTGATTTCCTTGATGGCACTCCAGAGAAACCCCAAGAACACTGTTTCAAGGCAAGAGGGATCCTGAGGTCACTGTAGCAACACGAAAGAGCTCCATGGACCAAAAATCAACTCGAGATGAGAGGTTAGTCCCTGGCTTCGACTCCAGAGGAATACCACCTTACCACAAGCACCTCAAGAGGAGGCTTCTCTCAGCTCTAGCTATGTCAGAGGGACCCTGAGTTTGCGGCCTCAAGTGGAATGGACACCGCGATGCCCTGACTCGAAATAAGGCCGGATATCCCTGCAGTGACTTGAATGCAGGCTCGTCTTGCATCTCCCAAGACGAAGGGATGTCTGAATCCCCTGTGGAGACCACAGAGAAAGACCTAGTTCCCCACCTCATCGCGACCGGAGGCCTCACAGCCTTTGAAAACTCCAGAGGTACGCGGAGATCAGTGCCTCCAAAGGAGACGATGCCTGACTCCTCGTGAAACTTGATAGGAGTCCCAGGATTCCTGTGGCACGTGGAAAGGGACCCTTGGTCTCCCGCCTCAGCTGGAGAGGCGTCCCAATTGCCCTGCCAAGCCTCGAGGAGAATCCCGAGTTGTCCCTCGCAACTAGGCAGGAGTCCTGACTTCACTGAAGAAACACGTGGGTGGAAGGGCCATCCCCGTCGTAACTCGAGAATATACCCCAGGTTCCCGCCGCAACTCGAGAAAAACCATGAGACTTCCCCCTCGCCGCGATATGAGGCCCGATACCACTGCACTACGTGCAGAGCAATTCCGTGTTGCACATCACACATGAAAGGAGCCTTGATTTCCGTGATGGCACTCCAGAGAAACCCCAAGAACACTGTTTCAAGGCTAGAGGGATCCTGAGGTCACTGTAGCAACACGAAAGAGCTCCGTGGACCAAAAATCAACTCGAGATGAGAGGTTAGTCCCTGGCTTCGACTCCAGAGGAATACCACCTTACCACAAGCACCTCAAGAGGAGGCTTCTCTCAGCTCTAGCTATGTGAGAGGGACCCTGAGTTTGCGGCCTCAAGTGGAATGGACACCGCGATGCCCTGACTCGAAATAAGGCCGGATATCCCTGCAGTGACTTGAATGCAGGCTCGTCTTGCATCTCCCAAGATGAAGGGATGTCTGAATCCCCTGTGGAGACCACAGAGAAAGACCTAGTTCCCCACCTCATCGCGACCGGAGGCCTCACATACTTTGAAAACTCCAGAGGTACGCGGAGATCAGTGCCTCCAAAGGAGACGATGCCTGACTCCTCGTGAAACTTGATAGGAGTCCCAGGATTCTTGTGGCACGTGGAAAGGGACCCTTGGTCTCCCGCCTCAGCTGGAGAGGCGTCCCAATTGCCCTGCCAAGCCTCGAGGAGAATCCCGAGTTGTCCCTCGCAACTAGGCAGGAGTTCTGACGTCCCTGAAGAAACACGTGGGTGGAAGGGCCATCCCCGTCGTAACTCGAGAATATAACCCAGGTTCCCGCCGCAACTCGAGAAAAACCATGAGACTTCCCCCTCGCCGTGAGATGAGGCCCGATTCCCCTTCACTGCATGCAGAGCAATTCCGTGTTGCACATCAAACAAGAAAGGAGCCTTGATTTCCTTGATGGCACTCCAGAGAAACCCCAAAAACACTGTTTCAAGGCTAGAGGGATCCTGAGGTCACTGTAGCAACACGAAAGAGCTCCGTGGACCAAAAATCAACTCTAGATGAGAGGTTAGTCCCTGGCTTCGACTCCAGAGGAATATCACCTTACCACAAGCACCTCAAGAGGAGTCTTCTCTCAGCTCTAGGTATGTGAGAGGGACCCTGATTTTGCGGCATCAAGTGGAATGGAAACCGCGATGCCCTGACTCGAAATAAGGCCGAATATCCCTGCAGTGACTTGAATGCAGGCTCGTCTTGCATCTCCCAAGATGAAAGGATGTCTGAATCCCCTGTGGAGACCACAGAGAAAGACCTAGTTCCCCACCTCATCGCGACCGGAGGCCTCACATCCTTTGAAAACTCCAGAGGTATGCGGAGATCAGTGCCTCCAAAGGAGACGATGCCTGACTCCTCGTGAAATTTGATAGGAGTCCCAGGATTCCTGTGGCACGTGGAAAGGGACCCTTGGTCTCCCGCCTCAGCTGGAGAGGCGTCCCAATTGCCCTGCCAAGCCTCGAGGAGAATCCCGAGTTGTCCCTCGCAACTAGTTAGGAGTCCTGACTTCGCTGAAGAAACACGTGTGTGGAAGGGCCATCCCCGTCGTAACTCGAGAATATACCCCAGGTTCCCGCCGCAACTCGAGAAAAACCATGAGACTTCCCCCTCGCCGCGAGATGAGGCCCGATTCCCCTGCACTGCGTGCAGAGCAATTCCGTGTTGCACATCACACATGAAAGGAGCCTTGATTTCCTTGATGGCACTCCAGAGAAACCCCAAGAACACTGTTTCAAGGCTAGAGGGATCCTGAGGTCACTGTAGCAACACGAAAGAGCTCCATGGACCAAAAATCAACTCGAGATGAGAGGTTAGTCCCTGGCTTCGACTCCAGAGGAATACCACCTTACCACAAGCACCTCAAGAGGAGGCTTCTCTCAGCTCTAGCTATGTCAGAGGGACCCTGAGTTTGCGGCCTCAAGTGGAATGGACACCGCGATGCCCTGACTCGAAATAAGGCCGGATATCCCTGCAGTGACTTGAATGCAGGCTCGTCTTGCATCTCCCAAGACGAAGGGATGTCTGAATCCCCTGTGGAGACCACAGAGAAAGACCTAGTTCCCCACCTCATCGCGACCGGAGGCCTCACATCCTTTGAAAACTCCAGAGGTACGCGGAGATCAGTGCCTCCAAAGGAGACGATGCCTGACTCCTCGTGAAACTTGATAGGAGTCCCAGGATTCCTGTGGCACGTGGAAAGGAACTCTTGGTCTCCCGCCTCAGCTGGAGAGGCGTCCCAATTGCCCTGCCAAGCCTCGAGGAGAATCCCGAATTGTCCCTCGCAACTAGGCAGGAGTCCTGACGTCGCTGAAGAAACACGTGGGTAGAAGGGCCATCCCCGTCGTAACTCGAGAATATACCCCAGGTTCCCGCCGCAACTCGAGAAAAACCATGAGACTTCCCCCTCGCCGTGATATGAGGCCCGATTCCCCGGCACTGCATGCAGAGCAATTCCGTGTTGCACATCACACATGAAAGGGGCCTTGATTTCCTTGATGGCACTCCAGAGAAACCCCAAGAACACTGTTTCAAGGCTAGAGGGTTCCCGAGGTCACTGTAGCAACACGAAAGAGCTCCGTGGACCAAAAATCAACTCGATATGAGAGGTTAGTCCCTGGCTTCGACTCCAGAGGAATACCACCTTACCACAAGCACCTCAAGAGGAGGCTTCTCTCAGCTTTAGGTATGTGAGAGGGACCCTGAGTTTGCGGCCTCAACTGGAATGGACACCGCGATGCCCTGACTCGAAATAAGGCCGGATATCCCTGCAGTGACTTGAATGCAGGCTCGTCTTGCATCTCCCAAGACGAAAGGATGTCTGAATCCCCTGTGGAGACCACAGAGAAAGACCTACTTCCCCACCTCATTGCGACTGGAGGCCTCACATCCCTTGAAAATTCCAGAGGTACGCGGAAATCAGTGCCTCCAAAGGAGACGATGCCTGACTCCTCGTGAAACTTGATAGGAGTCCCAGGATTCCTTTGGCACGTGGAAAGGGACCCTTGTTCTCCCGCCTCAGCTGGAGAGGCGTCCCAATTGCCCTGCCAAGCCTCGAGGAGAATCCCGAGTTGTCCCTCGCAACTAGGCAGGAGTCCTGACGTCGCTGAAGAAACACGTGGGTGGAAGGGCCATCCCCGTCGTAACTCGAGAATATACCCCAGATTCCCGCCGCAACTCGAGAAAAACCATGAGACTTCCCCCTCGCCGCGAGATGTGGCCCGATTCCCCTGCACTGCATGAAGAGCAATTCCGTGTTGCACATCAAACAAGAAAGGAGCCTTGATTTCCTTGATGGCACTCCAGAGAAACCCCAAGAACACTGTTTCAAGGCTAGAGGGATCCTGAGGTCACTGTAGCAACACGAAAGAGCTCCGTGGACCAGAAATCAACTCGAGATGAGAGGTTAGTCCCTGGCTTCGACTCCAGAGGAATACCACCTTACCACAAGCACCTCAAGAGGAGGCTTCTCTCAGGTCTAGCTATGTGAGAGGGACCCTGAGTTTGCGGCCTCAAGTGGAATGGACACCGCGATGCCCTGACTCGAAATAAGGCCGGATATCCCTGCAGTGACTTGAATGCAGGCTCGTCTTGCATCTCCAAAGATGAAGGGATGTCTGAATCCCCTGTGGAGACCACAGAGAAAGACCTAGTTCCCCACCTCATCGCGACCGGAGGCCTCACATCCTTTGAAAACTCCAGAGGTACGCGGAGATCAGTGCCTCCAAAGGAGACGATGCCTGACTCCTCGTGAAACTTGATAGGAGTCCCAGGATTCCTGTGGCACGTGGAAAGGGACCCTTGGTCTCCCGCCTCAGCTGGAGAGGCGTCCCAATTGCCCTGCCAAGCCTCGAGGAGAATCCCGAGTTGTCCCTCGCAACTAGGCAGGAGTCCTGACGTCGCTGAAGAAACACGTGGGTGGAAGGGCCATCCCCGTCGTAACTCGAGAATATACCCCAGGTTGCCGCCGCAACTCGAGAAAAACCATGAGACTTCCCCCTCGCCGAGAGATGAGGCCCGATTCCCCTGCACTGCATGCAGAGCAATTCCGTGTTGCACATCAAACAAGAAAGGAGCCTTGATTTCCTTGATGGCACTCCAGAGAAACCCCAAAAACACTGTTTCAAGGCTAGAGGGATCCTGAGGTCACTGTAGCAACACGAAAGAGCTCCGTGGACCAAAAATCAACTCGAGATGAGAGGTTAGTCCCTGGCTTCGACTCCAGAGGAATACCACCTTACCACAAGCACCTCAAGAGGAGGCTTCTCTCAGCTCTAGGTATGTGAGAGGGACCCTGATTTTGCGGCATCAAGTGGATTGGAAACCACGATGCCCTGACTCGAAATAAGGCCGAATATCCCTGCAGTGACTTGAATGCAGGCTCGTCTTGCATCTCCCAAGATGAAAGGATGTCTGAATCCCCTGTGGAGACCACAGAGAAAGACCTAGTTCCCCACCTCATCGCGACCGGAGGCCTCACATCCTTTGAAAACTCCAGAGGTACGCGGAGATCAGTGCCTCCAAAGGAGACGATGCCTGACTCCTCGTGAAATTTGATAGGAGTCCCAGGATTCCTGTGGCACGTGGAAAGGGACCCTTGGTCTCCCGCCTCAGCTGGAGAGGCGTCCCAATTGCCCTGCCAAGCCTCGAGGAGAATCCCGAGTTGTCCCTCGCAACTAGTCAGGAGTCCTGACTTCGCTGAAGAAACACGTGTGTGGAAGGGCCATCCCCGTCGTAACTCGAGAATATACCCCAGGTTCCCGCCGCAACTCGAGGAAAACCATGAGACTTCCCCCTCGCCGCGAGATGAGGCCCGATTCCCCTGCACTGCGTGCAGAGCGATTCCGTGTTGTACATCACACATGAAAGGAGCCTTGATTTCCTTGATGGCACTCCAGAGAAACCCCAAGAACACTGTTTCAAGGCTAGAGGGATCCTGAGGTCACTGTAGCCACACGAAAGAGCTCCGTGGACAAAAAATCAACTCGAGATGAGAGGTTAGTCCCTGGCTTCGACTCCAGAGGAATACCACCTTACCACAAGCACCTCAAGAGGAGGCTTCTCTCAGCTCTAGCTATGTGAGAGGGACCCTGAATTTGCGGCCTCAAGTGGAATGGACACCGCGATGCCCTGACTCGAAATAAGGCCGGATATCCCTGCAGTGACTTGAATGCAGGCTCGTCTTGCATCTCCCAAGATGAAGGGATGTCTGAATCCCCTGTGGAGACCACAGAGAAAGACCTAGTTCCCCACCTCATCGCGACCGGAGGCCTCACATCCTTTGAAAACTCCAGAGGTACGCGGAGATCAGTGCCTCCAAAGGAGACGATGCCTGACTCCTCGTGAAACTTGATAGGAGTCCCAGGATTCCTGTGGCACGTGGAAAGGGACCCTTGGTCTCCCGCCTCAGCTGGAGAGGCGTCCCAATTGCCCTGCCAAGCCTCGAGGAGAATCCCGAGTTGTCCCTCGCAACTAGGCAGGAGTCCTGACGTCGCTGAAGAAACACGTGGGTGGAAGGGCCATCCCCGTCGTAACTCGAGAATATACCCCAGGTTCCCGCCGCAACTCGAGAAAAACAATGAGACTTCCCTCTCGCCGAAGATGAGGCCCGATTCCCCTGCACTGCATGCAGAGCAATTCCGTGTTGCACATCAAACAAGAAAGGAGCCTTGATTTCCTTGATGGCACTCCAGAGAAACCCCAAAAACACTGTTTCAAGGCTAGAGGGATCCTGAGGTCACTGTAGCAACACGAAAGAGCTCCGTGGACCAAAAATCAACTCGAGATGAGAGGTTAGTCCCTGGCTTCGACTCCAGAGGAATACCACCTTACCACAAGCACCTCAAGAGGAGGCTTCTCTCAGCTCTAGGTATGTGAGAGGGACCCTGATTTTGCGGCCTCCAGTGGAATGGAAACCGCGATGCCCTGACTCGAAATAAGGCCGAATATCCCTGCAGTGACTTGAATGCAGGCTCGTCTTGCATCTCCCAAGATGAAAGGATGTCTGAATCCCCTGTGGAGACCACAGAGAAAGACCTAGTTCCCCACCTCATCGCGACCGGAGGCCTCACATCCTTTGAAAACTCCAGAGGTATGCGGAGATCAGTGCCTCCAAAGGAGACGATGCCTGACTCCTCGTGAAATTTGATAGGAGTCCCAGGATTCCTGTGGCACGTGGAAAGGGACCCTTGGTCTCCCGCCTCAGGTGGAGAGGCGTCCCAAATGCCCTGCCAAGCCTCGAGGAGAATCCCGAGTTGTCCCTCGCAACTAGTCAGGAGTCCTGACTTCGCTGAAGAAACACGTGTGTGGAAGGGCCATCCCCGTCGTTACTCGAAAATATACCCCAGGTTCCCGCCGCAACTCGAGAAAAACCATGAGACTTCCCCCTCGCCGCGAGATGTGGCCCGATTCCCCTGCACTGCATGCAGAGCAATTCCGTGTTGCACATCAAACAAGAAAGGAGCCTTGATTTCCTTGATGGCACTCCAGAGAAACCCCAAGAACACTGTTTCAAGGCTAGAGGGATCCTGAGGTCACTGTAGCAACACGAAAGAGCTCCGTGGACCAGAAATCAACTCGAGATGAGAGGTTAGTCCCTGGCTTCGACTCCAGAGGAATACCACCTTACCACAAGCACCTCAAGAGGAGGCTTCTCTCAGCTCTAGCTATGTGAGAGGGACCCTGAGTTTGCGGCCTCAAGTGGAATGGACACCGCGATGCCCTGACTCGAAATAAGGCCGGATATCCGTGCAGTGACTTGAATGCAGGCTCGTCTTGCATCTCCAAAGATGAAGGGATGTCTGAATCCCCTGTGGAGACCACAGAGAAAGACCTAGTTCCCCACCTCATCGCGACCGGAGGCCTCACATCCTTTGAAAACTCCAGAGGTACGCGGAGATCAGTGCCTCCAAAGGAGACGATGCCTGACTCCTCGTGAAACTTGATAGGAGTCCCAGGATTCCTGTGGCACGTGGAAAGGGACCCTTGGTCTCCCGCCTCAGCTGGAGAGGCGTCCCAATTGCCCTGCCAAGCTTCGAGGAGAATCCCGGGTTGTCCCTCGCAACTAGGCAGGAGTCCTGACGTCGCTGAAGAAACACGTGGGTGGAAGGGCCATCCCCGTCGTAACTCGAGAATATACCCCAGGTTGCCGCCGCAACTCGCGAAAAACCATGAGACTTCCCCCTCGCCGAGAGATGAGGCCCGATTCCCCTGCACTGCATGCAGAGCAATTCCGTGTTGCACATCAAACAAGAAAGGAGCATTGATTTCCTTGATGGCACTCCAGAGAAACCCCAAAAACACTGTTTCAAGGCTAGAGGGATCCTGAGGTCACTGTAGCAACACGAAAGAGCTCCGTGGACCAAAAATCAACTCGAGATGAGAGGTTAGTCCCTGGCTTCGACTCCAGAGGAATACCACCTTACCACAAGCACCTCAAGAGGAGGCTTCTCTCAGCTCTAGGTATGTGAGAGGGACCCTGATTTTGCGGCATCAAGTGGAATGGAAACCACGATGCCCTGACTCGAAATAAGGCCGAATATCCCTGCAGTGACTTGAATGCAGGCTCGTCTTGCATCTCCCAAGATGAAAGGATGTCTGAATCCCCTGTGGAGACCACAGAGAAAGACCTAGTTCCCCACCTCATCGCGACCGGAGGCCTCACATCCTTTGAAAACTCAAGAGGTATGCGGAGATCAGTGCCTCCAAAGGAGACGATGCCTGACTCCTCGTGAAATTTGATAGGAGTCCCAGGATTCCTGTGGCACGTGGAAAGGGACCCTTGGTCTCCCGCCTCAGCTGGAGAGGCGTCCCAATTGCCCTGCCAAGCCTCGAGGAGAATCCCGAGTTGTCCCTCGCAACTAGTCAGGAGTCCTGACTTCGCTGAAGAAACACGTGTGTGGAAGGGCCATCCCCGTCGTAACTCGAGAATATACCCCAGGTTCCCGCCGCAACTCGAGGAAAACCATGAGACTTCCCCCTCGCCGCGAGATGAGGCCCGATTCCCCTGCACTGCGTGCAGAGCGATTCCGTGTTGTACATCACACATGAAAGGAGCCTTGATTTCCTTGATGGCACTCCAGAGAAACCCCAAGAACACTGTTTCAAGGCTAGAGGGATCCTGAGGTCACTGTAGCCACACGAAAGAGCTCCGTGGACAAAAAATCAACTCGAGATGAGAGGTTAGTCCCTGGCTTCGACTCCAGAGGAATACCACCTTACCACAAGCACCTCAAGAGGAGGCTTCTCTCAGCTCTAGCTATGTGAGAGGGACCCTGAATTTGCGGCCTCAAGTGGAATGGACACCGCGATGCCCTGACTCGAAATAAGGCCGGATATCCCTGCAGTGACTTGAATGCAGGCTCGTCTTGCATCTCCCAAGATGAAGGGATGTCTGAATCCCCTGTGGAGACCACATAGAAAGACCTAGTTCCCCACCTCATCGGGACCGGAGGCCTCACATCCTTTGAAAACTCCAGAGGTACGCGGAGATCAGTGCCTCCAAAGGAGACGATGCCTGACTCCTCGTGAAACTTGATAGGAGTCCCAGGATTCCTGTGGCACGTGGAAAGGGACCCTTGGTCTCCCGCCTCAGCTGGAGAGGCGTCCCAATTGCCCTGCCAAGCCTCGAGGAGAATCCCGAGTTGTCCCTCGCAACTAGGCAGGAGTCCTGACGTCGCTGAAGAAACACGTGGGTGGAAGGGCCATCCCCGTCGTAACTCGAGAATATACCCAGGTTCCCGCCGCAACTCGAGAAAAACAATGAGACTTCCCTCTCGCCGTGAGATGAGGCCCGATTCCCCTGCACTGCATGCAGAGCAATTCCGTGTTGCACATCAAACAAGAAAGGAGCCTTGATTTCCTTGATGGCACTCCAGAGAAACCCCAAAAACACTGTTTCAAGGCTAGAGGGATCCTGAGGTCACTGTAGCAACACGAAAGAGCTCCGTGGACCAAAAATCAACTCGAGATGAGAGGTTAGTCCCTGGCTTCGACTCCAGAGGAATACCACCTTACCACAAGCACCTCAAGAGGAGGCTTCTCTCAGCTCTAGGTATGTGAGAGGGACCCTGATTTTGCGGCCTCCAGTGGAATGGAAACCGCGATGCCCTGACTCGAAATAAGGCCGAATATCCCTGCAGTGACTTGAATGCAGGCTCGTCTTGCATCTCCCAAGATGAAAGGATGTCTGAACCCCTGTGGAGACCACAGAGAAAGACCTAGTTCCCCACCTCATCGCGACCGGAGGCCTCACATCCTTTGAAAACTCCAGAGGTATGCGGAGATCAGTGCCTCCAAAGGAGACGATGCCTGACTCCTCCTGAAATTTGATAGGAGTCCCAGGATTCCTGTGGCAAGTGGAAAGGGACCCTTGGTCTCCCGCCTCAGCTGGAGAGGCGTCCCAAATGCCCTGCCAAGCCTCGAGGAGAATCCCGAGTTGTCCCTCGCAACTAGTCAGGAGTCCTGACTTCGCTGAAGAAACACGTGTGTGGAAGGACCATCCCCGTCGTAACTCGAGAATATACCCCAGGTTCCCGCCGCAACTCGAGAAAAACCATGAGACTTCCCCCTCGCCGCGAGATGAGGCCCGATTCCCCTGCACTGCGTGCAGAGCAATTCCGTGTTGCACATCACACATGAAAGGAGCCTGATTTCCTTGATGGCACTCCAGAGAAACCCCAAGAACACTGTTTCAAGGTTAGAGGGATCACGAGGTCACTGTAGCAACACGAAAGAGCTCCGTGGACCAAAAATCAACTCGATATGAGAGGTTAGTCCCTGGCTTCGACTCCAGAGGAATACCACCTTACCACAAGCACCTCAAGAGGAGGCTTCTCTCAGCTTTAGGTATGTGAGAGGGACCCTGAGTTTGCGGCCTCAACTGGAATGGACACCGCGATGCCCTGACTCGAAATAAGGCCGGATATCCCTGCAGTGACTTGAATGCAGGCTCGTCTTGCATCTCCCAAGACGAAAGGATGTCTGAATCCCCTGTGGAGACCACAGAGAAAGACCTAGTTCCCCACCTCATGGCGACCGGAGGCCTCACATCCTTTGCAAACTCCAGAGGTACGCGGAGATCAGTGCCTCCAAAGGAGACGATGCCTGACTCCTCGTGAAACTTGATAGGAGTCCCAGGATTCCTGTGGCACGTGGAAAGGGACCCTTGGTCTCCCGCCTCAGCTGGAGAGGCGTCCCAATTGCCCTGCCAAGCCTCGAGGAGAATCCCGAGTTGTCCCTCGCAACTAGGCAGGAGTCCTGACGTCGCTGAACAAACACGTGGGTGGAAGGGCCATCCGCGTCATAACTCGAGAATATACCCCAGGTTCCCGCCGCAACTCGAGAAAAACCATGAGACTTCCCCCTCGCCGTGAGATGAGGCCCGATTCCCCTGCACTGCATGCAGAGCAATTCCGTGTTGCACATCAAACAAGAAAGGAGCCTTGATTTCCTTGATGGCACTCCAGAGAAACCCCAAAAACACTGTTTCAAGGCTAGAGGGATCCTGAGGTCACTGTAGCAACACGAAAGAGCTCCGTGGACCAAAAATCAACTCGAGATGAGAGGTTAGTCCCAGGCTTCGACTCCAGAGGAATACCACCTTACCACAAGCACCTCAAGAGGAGGCTTCTCTCAGCTCTAGCTATGTGAGAGGGACCCTGAATTTGCGGCCTCAAGTGGAATGGACACCGCGATGCCCTGACTCGAAATAAGGCCGGATATCCCTGCAGTGAATTGAATGCAGGCTCGTCTTGCATCTCCCAAGATGAAGGGATGTCTGAATCCCCTGTGGAGACCACAGAGAAAGACCTAGTTCCCCACCTCATCGGGACCGGAGGCCTCACATCCTTTGAAAACTCCAGAGGTACGCGGAGATCAGTGCCTCCAAAGGAGACGATGCCTGACTCCTCGTGAAACTTGATAGGAGTCCCAGGATTCCTGTGGCACGTGGAAAGGGACCCTTGGTCTCCCGCCTCAGCTGGAGAGGCGTCCCAATTGCCCTGCCAAGCCTCGAGGAGAATCCCGAGTTGTCCCTCGCAACTAGTTAGGAGTCCTGACGTCGCTGAAGAAACACGTGGGTGGAAGGGCCATCCCCGTCGTAACTCGAGAATATACCCCAGGTTCCCGCCGCAACTCGAGAAAAACAATGAGACTTCCCTCTCGCCGTGAGATGAGGCCCGATTCCCCTGCACTGCATGCAGAGCAATTCCGTGTTGCACATCAAACAAGAAAGGAGCCTTGATTTCCTTGATGGCACTCCAGAGAAACCCCAAAAACACTGTTTCAAGGCTAGAGGGATCCTGAGGTCACTGTAGCAACACGAAAGAGCTCCGTGGACCAAAAATCAACTCGAGATGAGAGGTTAGTCCCTGGCTTCGACTCCAGAGGAATACCACCTTACCACAAGCAACTCAAGAGGAGGCTTCTCTCAGCTCTAGGTATGTGAGAGGGACCCTGATTTTGCGGCCTCCAGTGGAATGGAAACCGCGATGCCCTGACTCGAAATAAGGCCGAATATCCCTGCAGTGACTTGAATGCAGGCTCGTCTTGCATCTCCCAAGATGAAAGGATGTCTGAATCCCCTGTGGAGACCACAGAGAAAGACCTAGTTCCCCACCTCATCGCGACCGGAGGCCTCACATCCTTTGAAAACTACAGAGGTATGCGGAGATCAGTGCCTCTAAAGGAGACGATGCCTGACTCCTCCTGAAATTTGATAGGAGTCCCAGGATTCCTGTGGCACGTGGAAAGGGACCCTTGGTCTCCCGCCTCAGCTGGAGAGGCGTCCCAAATGCCCTGCCAAGCCTCGAGGAGAATCCCGAGTTGTCCCTCGCAACTAGTCAGGAGTCCTGACTTCGCTGAAGAAACACGTGTGTGGAAGGGCCATCCCCGTCGTAACTCGAGAATATACCCCAGGTTCTCGCCGCAACTCGAGAAAAACCATGAGACTTGCCCCTCGCCGCGAGATGAGGCCCGATTCCCCTGCACTGCGTGCAGAGCAATTCCGTGTTGCACATCACACATGAAAGGAGCCTTGATTTCCTTGATGGCACTCCAGAGAAACCCCAAGAACACTGTTTCAAGGTTAGAGGGATCACGAGGTCACTGTAGCAACACGAAAGAGCTCCGTGGACCAAAAATCAACTCGATATGAGAGGTTAGTCCCTGGCTTCGACTCCAGAGGAATACCACCTTACCACAAGCACCTCAAGAGGAGGCTTCTCTCAGCTTTAGGGATGTGAGAGGGACCCTGAGTTTGCGGCCTCAAGTGGAATGGACACCGCGATGCCCTGACTCGAAATAAGGCCGGATATCCCTGCAGTGACTTGAATGCAGGCTCGTCTTGCATCTCCCAAGACGAAAGGATGTCTGAATCCCCTGTGGAGACCACAGAGAAAGACCTACTTCCCCACCTCATCGTGACCGGAGGCCTCACATACCTTGAAAACTCCAGAGGTACGCGGAGATCAGTGCCTCCAAAGGAGACGATGCCTGACTCCTCGTGAAACTTGATAGGAGTCCCAGGATTCCTGTGGCACGTGGAAAGGGACACTTGGTCTCCCGGCTCAGGTGGAGAGGCGTCCCAATTGCCCTGCCAAGCCTCGAGGAGAATCCCGAGTTGTCCCTCGCAACTAGGCAGGAATCCTGACGTCGCTGAACAAACATGTGGGTGGAAGGGCCATCCCCGTCGTAACTCGAGAATATACCCCAGGTTCCCGCCGCAACTCGAGAAAAACCATGAGACTTCCCCCTCGCCGTGAGATGAGGCCCGATTCCCCTGCACTGCATGCAGAGCAATTCCGTGTTGCACATCACACATGAAAGGAGCCTTGATTTCCTTGATGGCACTCCAGAGAAACCCCAAGAACACTGTTTCAAGGCTAGAGGGATCCTGAGGTCACTGCAGCAACACAAAAGAGCTCCGTGGACCAAAAATCAACTCGAGATGAGAGGTTAGTCCCTGGCTTCGACTCCAGAGGAATACCACCTTACCACAAGCACCTCAAGAGGAGGCTTCTCTCAGCTCTAGCTATGTGAGAGGGACCCTGAGTTTGCGGCCTCAAGTGGAATGGACACTGCGATGCCCTGGCTCGAAATAAGGCCGGATATCCCTGCAGTAACTTGAATGCAGGCTCGTCTTGCATCTCCCACGACGAAAGGATGTCTGAATCCCCTGTGGAGACCACAGAGAAAGACCTAGTTCCCCACCTCATCACGACCCGAGGCCTCATTCTTTGCAAACTCCAGAGGTACGCGGAGATCAGTGCCTCCAAAGGAGACGATGCCTGACTCCTCGTGAAACTTGATAGGAGTCCCAGGATTCCTGTGGCACGTGGAAAGGGACCCTTGGTCTCCCGCCTCAGCTGGAGAGGCGTCCCAATTGCCCTGCCAAGCCTCGAGGAGAATCCCGAGTTGTCCCTCGCAACTAGTCAGGAGTCCTGACTTCACTGAAGAAACACGTGGGTGGAAGGGCCATCCCCGTCGTAACTCGAGAATATACCCCAGGTTCCCGCCGCAACTCGAGAAAAACCATGAGACTTCCCCCTCGCCGCGATATGAGGCCCGATACCACTGCACTACGTGCAGAGCAATTCCGTGTTGCACATCACACATGAAAGGAGCCTTGATTTCCTTGATGGCACTCCAGAGAAACCCCAAGAACACTGTTTCAAGGCTAGAGGGATCCTGAGGTCACTGTAGCAACACGAAAGAGCTCCGTGGGCCAAAAATCAACTCGAGATGAGAGGTTAGTCCCTGGCTTCGACTCCAGAGGAATACCACCTTACCACAAGCACCTCAAGAGGAGGCTTCTCTCAGCTCTAGGTATGTGAGAGGGACCCTGAGTTTGCGGCCTCAAGTGGAATGGACACCGCGATGCCCTGACTCGAAATAAGGCCGGATATCCCTGCAGTGACTTGAATGCAGGCTCGTCTTGCATCTCCCAAGATGAAAGGATGTCTGTATCCCCTGTGGAGACCACAGAGAAAGACCTAGTTCCCCACCTCATCGGGACCGGAGGCCTCACATCCTTTGAAAACTCCAGAGGTACGCGGAGATCAGTGCCTCCAAAGGAGACGATGCCTGACTCCTCGTGAAACTTGATAGGAGTCCCAGGATTCCTGTGGCACGTGGAAAGGGACCCTTGGTCTCCCGCCTCAGCTGGAGAGGCGTCCCAATTGCCCTGCCAAGCCTCGAGGAGAATCCCGAGTTGTCCCTCGCAACTAGGCAGGAGTCCTGACGTCGCTGAAGAAACACGTGGGTGGAAGGGCCATCCCCGTCGTAACTCGAGAATATACCCCAGGTTCCCGCCGCAACTCGAGAAATAACATGAGACTTCCCACTCGCCGTGAGATGATGCCCGATTCCCCTGCACTGCATGCAGAGCAATTCCGTGTTGCACATCAAACAAGAAAGGAGCCTTGATTTCCTTGATGGCACTCCAGAGAAACCCCAAGAACACTGTTTCAAGGCTAGAGGGATCCTGAGGTCACTGTAGCAACACGAAAGAGCCCCGTGGACCAGAAATCAACTCGAGATGAGAGGTTAGTCCCTGGCTTCGACTCCAGAGGAATACCACCTTACCACAAGCACATCAAGAGGAGGCTTCTCTCAGCTCTAGGTATGTGAGAGGGACCCTGATTTTGCGGCCTCAAGTGGAATGGAAACCGCGATGCCCTGACTCGAAATAAGGCAGAATATCCCTGCAGTGACTTGAATGCAGGCTCGTCTTGCATCTCCCAAGATGAAAGCATGTCTGAATCCCCTGTGGAGACCACAGAGAAAGACCTAGTTCCCCACCTCATCGCGACCGGAGGCCTCACATCCTTTGAAAACTCCAGAGGTACGTGGAGATCAGTGCCTCCAAAGGAGACGATGCCTGACTCCTCGTGAAACTTGATAGGAGTCCCAGGATTCCTGTGGCACGTGGAAAGGGACACTTGGTCTCCCGGCTCAGCTGGAGAGGCGTCCCAATTGCCCTGCCAAGCCTCGAGGAGAATCCCGAGTTGTCCCTCGCAACTAGGCAGGAATCCTGACGTCGCTGAACAAACATGTGGGTGGAAGGGCCATCCCCGTCGTAACTCGAGAATATACCCCAGGTTCCCGCCGCAACTCGAGAAAAGCCATGAGACTTCCCCCTCGCCGTGAGATGAGGCCCGATTCCCCTGCACTGCATGCAGAGCAATTCCGTGTTGCACATCACACATGAAAGGAGCCTTGATTTCCTTGATGGCACTCCAGAGAAACCCCAAGAACACTGTTTCAAGGCTAGGGGGATCCTGAGGTCACTGCAGCAACACGAAAGAGCTCCGTGGACCAAAAATCAACTCGAGATGAGAGGTTAGTCCCTGGCTTCGACTCCAGAGGAATA